>NC_139397.1:4204257-5595676 GCF_054392235.1 Sus scrofa
CTGCATGGACTCCACTGCATATAATCGGGATCCATTGCGCCACAATGCATGGAAAACTCTGCATTCAATGACGCTGAATGGAATCCACTGCATTGAATCGTGAAGCTATGGGCCATGCTGCATAAAATCCACTGCATGCAATCATGCTGCATTGAATCCACTGCATTCAATCATGCTGCATAAAATACACTGCATTCAATTTGCTGCATGGAATCCACTGCATTCAATCATGCTGAATAAAATCCACTGCATTCAATAGGGTTCCATTTCTTCACGCTGCATGGAATCCACTGCATTCAATCAGGCTCCATGGAATCCACTGCATTCAATGGGGATGCATTCTACAATGCTGCATGGAGTTCACTGCATTCAATCACAACGCATGTAATCCACTGCATTCCATCGGGATGCTTTGGGCCATGCTGCATAAAATCCACTGCATTCAATCGGGATGCATTGGGCTTCGCTGCATGGACTCCACTGCATACAATCGGGATCCATTGCGCCAAAATGCATGGAATACTCTGAATTCATTGACGCTGCATGGACTCCACTGCATTCAATCGGGATGCTTTGGGCCATGCTGCATAAAATCCACTGCATTCAACCATGCTGCATGGAATCCATTTCATTCAATCATGCTCTATAAAATCCAATGCATTCAATAGGGTTCCATTACTTCACGCTGCATGGAATACACTGCATTAAATCAGGATGCATGGAATCGACTGCATTCAATCAGGATGCATTATACCACGTTGCATGGATTACCCTACATTCAATCACAATGCATGGAATCCACTGCATTCCATCGGGATGCTTTGGGCCATGCTGCATAAAATCCACTGCATTCAATCGTGATGCATTGGGCCTCGCTGCATAGACTCCACTGCATATAATCGGGATCCATTGCGCCACAATCCATGGAAAACTCTGCATTCAACGACGCTGCATGGAATCCACTGCATTCCATCGGGAAGCTTTGGGCCATGCTGCATAAAATCCACTGCATTCAATCATGCTGCATGGAATCCACTGCATTCAATCGGGATGCATTTTACAAGGCTGCATGGATTACATTTCATACACTCAAAATGCATGGAATCCACTGCGTTCTATAGGGATGCTTTGGGCCATACTGCATAAAATACACTGCATTCAATTTGCTGCATGGAATCCACTGCATTCAATCATGCGGAATAAAATCCACTGCATTCAATAGGGTTCCATTTCTTCACGCTGCATGGAATCCACTGCATTCAATCAGGCTCCATGGAATCCACTGCATTCAATGGGGATGCATTCTACAATGCTGCATGGAGTTCACTGCATTCAATCACAACGCATGTAATCCACTGCATTCCATCGGGATGCTTTGGGCCATGCTGCATAAAATCCACTGCATTCAATCGGGATGCATTGGGCTTCACTGCATGGACTCCACTGCATACAATCGGGATCCATTGCGCCAAAATGCATGGAATACTCTGCATTCATTGACGCTGCATGGACTCCACTGCATTCAATCGGGATGCTTTGGGCCATGCTGCATAACATCCACTGCATTCAATCGGGATGCATTGGGCCTCGCTGCATGGACTCCACTGCATACAATCGGGATCCATTGCACCAAAATGCATGGAATCATCCGCATGCAACGACGCTGCATGGACTCCACTGCATTCAATCGGGATGCTTTGGGCCATGCTGCATAAAATCCATTGAATTCAATCATGCTGCATGGAATCCCCTGCATTCAATCATGCTGTATAAAATCCACTGCATTCAATAGGGTTCCATTTCTTCACGTGGCATCGAATCCACTGCATTCATTCACGCTGCATGGAATCCACTGCATTCAATGGGGATGCATTCTACAATGCTGCATGGAGTTCACTGCATTCAATCACAATGCATGGAATCCACTGCATTCCATCAGGATGCTTTGGGCCATGCTGCATACAATCCACTGCATTCAATCGGGATGCATTGGGCCTCGCTGCATGGACTCCACTGCATACAATCGGGATCCATTGCGCCAAAATGCATGGAATCGACTGCATTTAATCACGGTGCATGGAATCCACTGCATTCAATCGGGATGCATTTTACCACACTGCTTGGATTACACTGCATTCAATCGCAATGCATAGAATCCACTGCATTCAATATGGATGCATTTTACCACTCTGCATGGAATCCACTGCATTTAATCACGCTGCATGTAATCCATGGAATTTAATCGGGATTCATTTTACTAAGCTGTATGGAATCGACTGCATTTAATTACGCTGCATGGTATCCACTGCATTCAATCGTGATTCATTTTACAAGGCTGCATGGAGTACACTGCATTCAATCACAATGCATGGAATCCACTGCATTCAAACGGGATGCTTTGGGCCATGCTGCATAAAATCCACTGCATTCAATCAAGCTGCATGGAATCCACTGCATTCAATCATGCAGCATAAAATCCGCTGCATTCCATAGGGTTCCATTTCTTCATGCTGCATGGAATACACTGCATTCAATCAGGCTGCATGGAATCCACTGCATTCAATCAGGCTCCATGGAATCCACTGCATTCAATGGGGATGCATTCTACAATGCTGCATGGAGTTCACTGCATTCAATCACAACGCATGTAATCCACTGCATTCCATCGGGATGCTTTGGGCCATGCTGCATAAAATCCACTGCATTCAATCGGGATGCATTGGGCTTCGCTGCATGGACTCCACTGCATACAATCGGGATCCATTGCGCCAAAATGCATGGAATACTCTGAATTCATTGACGCTGCATGGACTCCACTGCATTCAATCGGGATGCTTTGGGCCATGCTGCATAAAATCCACTGCATTCAACCATGCTGCATGGAATCCATTTCATTCAATCATGCTCTATAAAATCCAATGCATTCAATAGGGTTCCATTACTTCACGCTGCATGGAATACACTGCATTAAATCAGGATGCATGGAATCGACTGCATTCAATCAGGATGCATTATACCACGTTGCATGGATTACCCTACATTCAATCACAATGCATGGAATCCACTGCATTCCATCGGGATGCTTTGGGCCATGCTGCATAAAATCCACTGCATTCAATCGGGATGCATTGGGCCTCGCTGCATAGACTCCACTGCATATAATCGGGATCCATTGCGCCACAATCCATGGAAAACTCTGCATTCAACGACGCTGCATGGAATCCACTGCATTCCATCGGGAAGCTTTGGGCCATGCTGCATAAAATCCACTGCATTCAATCATGCTGCATGGAATCCACTGCATTCAATCGGGATGCATTTTACAAGGCTGCATGGATTACATTTCATACACTCAAAATGCATGGAATCCACTGCGTTCTATAGGTATGCTTTGGGCCATACTGCATAAAATACACTGCATTCAATTTGCTGCATGGAATCCACTGCATTCAATCATGCGGAATAAAATCCACTGCATTCAATAGGGTTCCATTTCTTCACGCTGCATGGAATAAACTGCATTCAATCAGGCTCCATGAAATCCACTGCATTCAATGGGGATGCATTCTACAATGCTGCATGGAGTTCACTGCATTCAATCACAACGCATGTAATCCACTGCATTCCATCGGGATGCTTTGGGCCATGCTGCATAAAATCCACTGCATTCAATCGGGATGCATTGGGCTTCACTGCATGGACTCCACTGCATACAATCGGGATCCATTGCGCCAAAATGCATGGAATACTCTGCATTCATTGACGCTGCATGGACTCCACTGCATTCAATCGGGATGCTTTGGGCCATGCTGCATAACATCCACTGCATTCAATCGGGATGCTTTGGGCCTCGCTGCATGGACTCCACTGCATACAATCGGGATCCATTGCACCAAAATGCATGGAATCCTCCGCATGCAACGACGCTGCATGGACTCCACTGCATTCAATCGGGATGCTTTGGGCCATGCTGCATAAAATCCATTGAATTCAATCATGCTGCATGGAATCCACTGCATTCAATCATGCTGTATAAAATCCACTGCATTCAATAGGGTTCCATTTCTTCACGTGGCATCGAATCCACTGCATTCATTCACGCTGCATGGAATCCACTGCATTCTATCGGGATGCATTTTTCCTCGCTGCATGGAGTACACTGCATTCAATCATGCTGCATAAAATCCACTGCATTCCATCGGGATGCTTTGGGCCATGCTGCATAAAATCCACTGCATTCAACCATGCTGCATGGAATCCACTGCATTCAATCATGCTGCATAAAATCCACTGCATTCCATCGGGATGCATTGGGCCTCGCTGCATGGAATAAACTGCATTCAATCAGGCTCCATGGAATCCACTGCATTCAATGGGGATGCATTCTACAATGCTGCATGGAGTTCACTGCATTCAATCACAATGCATGGAATCCACTGCATTCCATCAGGATGCTTTGGGCCATGCTGCATACAATCCACTGCATTCAATCGGGATGCATTGGGCCTCGCTGCATGGACTCCACTGCATACAGTCGGGATCCATTGCGCCAAAATGCATGGAATCGACTGCATTTAATCACGGTGCATGGAATCCACTGCATTCAATCGGGATGCATTTTACCACACTGCTTGGATTACACTGCATTCAATCGCAATGCATAGAATCCACTGCATTCAATATGGATGCATTTTACCACTCTGCATGGAATCCACTGCATTTAATCACGCTGCATGTAATCCATGGAATTTAATCGGGATTCATTTTACTAAGCTGTATGGAATCGACTGCATTTAATTACGCTGCATGGTATCCACTGCATTCAATCGTGATTCATTTTACAAGGCTGCATGGAGTACACTGCATTCAATCACAATGCATGGAATCCACTGCATTCAAACGGGATGCTTTGGGCCATGCTGCATAAAATCCACTGCATTCAATCAAGCTGCATGGAATCCACTGCATTCAATCATGCAGCATAAAATCCGCTGCATTCCATAGGGTTCCATTTCTTCATGCTGCATGGAATACACTGCATTCAATCAGGCTGCATGGAATCCACTGCATTCAATCGGGATGCATTTTTCCTCGTTGCATGGATTACACTGCATTCCATCACAATGCATGGAATCCACGGCATTCAATCGGGAAGCTTTGGGCCATGCTGCATACAATCCACTGCATTCAATCGGGATGCACTGGGCCTCGCTGCATGGACTCCACTGCATATAATCGGGATCCATTGCGCCACAATGCATGGAATACTCTGCATTCAATGACGCTGAATGGAATCCACTGCATTGAATCGTGAAGCTATGGGCCATGCTGCATAAAATCCACTGCATGCAATCATGCTGCATTGAAACCACTGCATTCAATCATGCTGCATAAAATCCACTGCATTCAATAGGGTTCCATTACTGCACCCTGCATGGAATCCACTGCATTCAACCACGCTGCATGGAATCCACTGCATTCAATCGGGATGCATTTTACCACTCTGCATGGATTACACTGCATTTAATCACGCTGCATGTAATCCATGGAATTTAATCGGGATTCATTTTACTAAGATGTATGGAATCGACTGCACTTAATCACGCTGCATGGAATCCACTGCATTCAATCGGGATGCATTTTACCACGTTGCATGCAGTTCAGTGCATTCAATCACAATGCATGGAATTCACTGCATTCAATCGGGATGCTTTGGGCCATGCTGCATAAAATCCACTGCATTCAATTTTGCTTTTTGAATCCACTGCATTCAGTAATGCTGCATAAAATTCTTGCATTCAATTGGGTTCCATTTCTTCACGCTCCATGGAATACACTGCATTCAATCACGCTGCATGGAATCCACTGCATTCTATCGGGATGCATTTTACCTCGCTGCATGGATTACACTGCATTCAATCACAATGCATGGAATCCACTGCATTCCATCGGGATGCTTTGGGCCATGCTTCATAAACTCCACTGCATTCAATCGGGATGCATTGGGCCTCGCTGCATGGACTCCACTGCATACAATCGGGATCCATTGTGCCACAATGCATGGAATCCTCTGCATTCAACAACGCTGCATGGAATCCACTGCATTCCATCGGGATGTTTTGGGCCATGCTGCATAAAATCTACTGCATTCAATCGGGATGCATTGGGCCTCGCTGCATGAACTCCACTGCATACAATCTGGAACCATTGCACCAAAATGCATGGAATACTCTGCATTCAACGACACTGCATGGAATCCACTGCATTCATTAGGGATGCTTTGGGCCATGCTGCATAAATCCATTGCATTCAATCATGCTTCATGGAATCCACTGCATTCAATCGTGCTGCATAAAATCCACTGCATTCAATAGGGTTCCATTTCTTCACACTGCATGGAATCCACTACATTCAATCACGCTGCATGGAATCCACTGCATTCTATCGGGATGCATTTTACCACGCTGCATAGATTACACCGCATTCAATCACAATGCATGGAATCCACTGCATTCCATCGGGATGATTTGGGCCATGCTGCATAAAATCCACTGCATTCAATCGGGATGCATTGGGCCTCGCTGCATGGACTCCACTGCATTCAATCGGGATCCATTGTGCCACAATGCATGGAATCCTCTGCATTCAATGACGCTGCATGGACTCCACTGCATTCCATCAGGATGCTTTGGGCCATGCTGCATAAAATCCACTGCATGCAATCATGCTGCATGGAATCCACTGCATTCAATCATGCTGCATAAAATCCACTGCATTCAATAGTGTTCCATTTCTTCACGCTGCATGGAATCTACTGCATTCAATCACGCTGCATGGAATCCACTGCATTCAACATGGATGAATTTTACCACGCTGCATTTAGTACACTGTATTCAATCACAATTCATGGAATCCATTGCATTCAATCGGGATGCTTTGGGCCATGCTGCATAAAATCCACTGCATTCAATCGGGATGCACTGGGCATCGCTGCATGGACTCCACTGCATACAATCGGGATCCATTGCGCCATAATGCATGGAATCCTCTGCATTCAATGACGCTGCATGGAATCCACTGCATTCAATCGGGATGCTTTGGGCCATGCTGCATAAAATCCATTGCATTCAATCATGCTGCATGGAATCCACTGCATTCAATCGGGATGCATTTTACCATGCTGCATTGATTACCCTTCATTCAATCAGGCTGCATGGAATCCACTGCATTCAATCATGCTGCATAAAATCCACTGCATTCCATCGGGATGCATTGGGCCTCGCTGCATGGAATAAACTGCATTCAATCAGGCTCCATGGAATCCACTGCATTCAATGGGGATGCATTCTACCATGCTGCATGGAGTTCACTGCATTCAATCACAATGCATGGAATCCACTGCATTCCATCGGGATGCTTTGGGCCATGCTGCATAAAATCCACTGCATTCAATCGGGATGCATTGGGCCTCGCTGCATGGACTCCACTGCATACAATCGGGATCCATTGCGCCAAAATGCATGGAATCCTCTGCATTCATTGACGCTGCATGGAATCCACTGCATTCCATCGGGATGCTTTGGGCCATACTGCATAAAATCCACTGCATGCAATCATGCTGCATGGAATCCACTGCATTCAATCATGCTGCATAAAATCCACTGCATTCAATAGGGTTCCATTTCTTCTTCACGCTGCCTGGAATCCACTGCATTCAATCACGCTGCATGGAATCCACTGCCTTCAATATGGATGCATTTTACCACTCTGCATGGATTACACTGCATTTAATCACGCTGCATGTAATCCATGGAATTTTAATCGGGATTCATTTTACTAAGCTGTATGGAATCGACTGCACTTAATCACGCTGGATGGAATCCACTGCATTCAATCGGGATGCATTTTACCACGTTGCATGCAGTTCACTGCATTCAATCACAATGCATGGAATCCACTGCATTCAATCGGGATGCTTTGGGCCATGCTGCATAAAATCCACTGCATTCAATCTTGCTTTTTGAATCCACTGCATTCAGTAATGCTGCATAAATCCTTGCATTCAATTGGGTTCCATTTCTTCACGCTGCATGGAATACACTGCATTAAATCAGGATTCATGGAATCGACTGCATTCAATCAGGACGCATTATACCACGTTGCATGGATTACCCTACATTCAATCACAATGCATGGAATCCACTGCATTCCATCGGGATGCTTTGGGCCATGCTGCATAAAATCCACTGCATTCAATCGGGATGCATTGGGCCTCGCTGCATAGACTCCACTGCATATAATCGGGATCCATTGCGCCACAATGCATGGAATATTCTGCATTCAACGACGCTGCATGGAATCCACTGCATTCCATCGGGAAGCTTTGGGCCATGCTGCATAAAATCCACTGCATTCAATCATGCTGCATGGAATCCACTGCATTCAATCGGGATGCATTTTACAAGGCTGCATGGATTACATTTCATACACTCAAAATGCATGGAATCCACTGCGTTCTATAGGGATGCTTTGGGCCATACTGCATAAAATACACTGCATTCAATTTGCTGCATGGACTCCACTGCATTCAATCATGCTGAATAAAATCCACTGCATTCAATAGGGTTCCATTTCTTCATGCTGCATGGAGTCCACTGCATTCAATCAGGCTCCATGGAATCCACTGCATTCAATGGGGATGCATTCTACAATGCTGCATGGAGTTCACTGCATTCAATCACAACACATGTAATCCACTGCATTCCATCGGGATGTTTTGGGCCATGCTGCATAAAATCCACTGCATTCAATCGGGATGCATTGGGCTTCGCTGCATGGACTCCACTGCATACAATCGGGATCCATTGCGCCAAAATGCATGGAATACTCTGCATTCATTGACGCTGCATGGACTCCAATGCATTCAATCGGGATGCTTTGGGCCATGCTGCATAAAATCCACTGCATTCAACCATGCTGCATGGAATCAACTGCATTCAATCATGCTGCATAAAATCCACTGCATTCCATCGGGATGCATTGGGCCTCGCTGCATGGAATACACTGCATTCAATCACGCTGCATGAATTCCACTGCATTCAATGGGGATGCATTCTACAATGCTGCATGGAGTTCACTGCCTTCAATCACAATGCATGGAATCCACTGCATTCCATCGGGATGCTTTGGGCCATGCTGCATAAAATCCACTGCATTCAATCGGGATGCATTGGGCCTCGCTGCATGGACTCCACTGCATACAATCGGGATCCATTGCACCAAAATGCATGGAATCCTCCGCATGCAACGTCGCTGCATGGACTCCACGCATTCAATCTGGATGCTTTGGGCCATGCTGCATAAAATCCATTGCATTCAATCATGCTGCATGGAATCCACTGCATTCAATCATGCTGTATAAAATCCACTGCATTCAATAGGGTTCCATTTCTTAACGTGGCATCGAATCCACTGCATTCATTCACGCTGCATGGAATCCACTGCATTAAATCGGGATGCATTTTACCAGGCTGCATGGAGTACACTGCATTCAATCATGCTGCATAAAATCCACTGCATTCCATCGGGATGCTTTGGGCCATGCTGCATAAAATCCACTGCATTCAACCATGCTGCATGGAATCCACTGCATTCAATCATGCTGCATAAATCCACTGCATTCCATCGGGATGCATTGGGCCTCGCTGCATGGAATAAACTGCATTCAATCAGGCTCCATGGAATCCACTGCATTCAATGGGGATGCATTCTACCATGCTGCATGGAGTTCACTGCATTCAATCACAATGCATGGAATCCACTGCATTCCATCGGGATGCTTTGGGCCATGCTGCATAAAATCCACTGCATTCAATCGGAATGCATTGGGCCTTGCTGCATGGACTCCACTGCATACAATCGGGATCCATTGCGCCAAAATGCATGGAATCGACTGCATTTAATCACGCTGCATGGAATCCACCGCATTCAATCGGGATGCATTTTACCACACTGCTTGGATTACACTGCATTCAATCGCAATGCATAGAATCCACTGCATTCAATATGGATGCATTTTACCACTCTGCATGGAATCCACTGCATTTAATCACGCTGCATGTAATCCATGGAATTTAATCGGGATTCATTTTACTAAGCTGTATGGAATCGACTGCATTTAATCACGCTGCATGGAATCCACTGCATTCAATCGGGATTCATTTTACAAGGCTGCATGGAGTACACTGCATGCAATCACAATGCATGGAATCCACTGCATTCAAACGGGATGCTTTGGGCCATGCTGCATAAAATCCACTGCATTCAATCAAGCTGCATGGAATCCACTGCATTCAATCATGCAGCATAAAATCCGCTGCATTCCATAGGGTTCCATTTCTTCATGCTGCATGGAATACACTGCATTCAATCAGGCTGCATAAAATCCGCTGCATTCCATAGGGTTCCATTTCTTCATGCTGCATGGAATACACTGCATTCAATCAGGCTGCATGGAATCCACTGCATTCAATCGGGATGCATTTTTCCTCGTTGCATGGATTACACTGCATTCCATCACAATGCATGGAATCCACGGCATTCAATCGGGAAGCTTTGGGCCGTGCTGCATACAATCCACTGCATTCAATCGGGATGCACTGGGCCTCGCTGCATGGACTCCACTGCATATAATCGGGATCCATTGCGCCACAATGCATGGAATACTCTGCATTCAATGACGCTGAATGGAATCCACTGCATTGAATCGTGAAGCTATGGGCCATGCTGCATAAAATCCACTGCATGCAATCATGCTGCATTGAAACCACTGCATTCAATCATGCTGCATAAAATCCACTGCATTCAATAGGGTTCCATTACTGCACCCTGCATGGAATCCACTGCATTCAACCACGCTGCATGGAATCCACTGCATTCAATCGGGATGCATTTTACCACTCTGCATGGATTACACTGCATTTAATCACGCTGCATGTAATCCATGGAATTTAATCGGGATTCATTTTACTAAGCTGTATGGAATCGACTGCACTTAATCACGCTGCATGGAATCCACTGCATTCAATCGGGATGCATTTTACCACGTTGCATGCAGTTCACTGCATACAATCACAATGCATGGAATCCACTGCATTCAATCGGGATGCTTTGGGCCATGCTGCATAAAATCCACTGCATTCAATCTTGCTTTTGAATCCACTGCATTCAGTAATGCTGCATAAAATCCTTGCATTCAATTGGGTTCCATTTCTTCACGCTCCATGGAATACACTGCACTCAATCACGCTGCATGGAATCCACTGCATTCTATCGGGATGCATTTTACCTCGCTGCATGGATTACACTGCATTCAATCACAATGCATGGAATCCACTGCATTCCATCGGGATGCTTTGTGCCATGCTGCATAAACTCCACTGCATTCAAACGGGACGCATTGGGCCTCGCTGCATGGACTCCACTGCATACAATCGGGATCCATTGCGCCACAATGCATGGAATCCTCTACATTCAACGACGCTGCATGGAATCCACTGCATTCCATCGGGATGTTTTGGGCCATGCTGCATAAAATCTACTGCATTCAATCGGGATGCATTGGGCCTCGCTGCATGGACTCCACTGCATACAATCGGGATCCATTTCGCCACAATGCATTGAATCTTCTGCATTCAATTACGCTGCATGGATTCCACTGCATTCAATTGGGATGCTTTGGGCCATGCTGCATAATATCCATTGCATTCAATCAAGCTGCATGGAATCCACTGCATTCAATCATGCAGCATAAAATCCGCTGCATTCCATAGGGTTCCATTTCTTCATGCTGCATGGAATACACTGCATTCAATCAGGCTGCATAAAATCCGCTGCATTCCATAGGGTTCCATTTCTTCATGCTGCATGGAATACACTGCATTCAATCAGGCTGCATGGAATCCACTGCATTCAATCGGGATGCATTTTTCCTCGTTGCATGGATTACACTGCATTCCATCACAATGCATGGAATCCACGGCATTCAATCGGGAAGCTTTGGGCCGTGCTGCATACAATCCACTGCATTCAATCGGGATGCACTGGGCCTCGCTGCATGGACTCCACTGCATATAATCGGGATCCATTGCGCCACAATGCATGGAATACTCTGCATTCAATGACGCTGAATGGAATCCACTGCATTGAATCGTGAAGCTATGGGCCATGCTGCATAAAATCCACTGCATGCAATCATGCTGCATTGAAACCACTGCATTCAATCATGCTGCATAAAATCCACTGCATTCAATAGGGTTCCATTACTGCACCCTGCATGGAATCCACTGCATTCAACCACGCTGCATGGAATCCACTGCATTCAATCGGGATGCATTTTACCACTCTGCATGGATTACACTGCATTTAATCACGCTGCATGTAATCCATGGAATTTAATCGGGATTCATTTTACTAAGCTGTATGGAATCGACTGCACTTAATCACGCTGCATGGAATCCACTGCATTCAATCGGGATGCATTTTACCACGTTGCATGCAGTTCACTGCATACAATCACAATGCATGGAATCCACTGCATTCAATCGGGATGCTTTGGGCCATGCTGCATAAAATCCACTGCATTCAATCTTGCTTTTGAATCCACTGCATTCAGTAATGCTGCATAAAATCCTTGCATTCAATTGGGTTCCATTTCTTCACGCTCCATGGAATACACTGCACTCAATCACGCTGCATGGAATCCACTGCATTCTATCGGGATGCATTTTACCTCGCTGCATGGATTACACTGCATTCAATCACAATGCATGGAATCCACTGCATTCCATCGGGATGCTTTGTGCCATGCTGCATAAACTCCACTGCATTCAAACGGGACGCATTGGGCCTCGCTGCATGGACTCCACTGCATACAATCGGGATCCATTGCGCCACAATGCATGGAATCCTCTACATTCAACGACGCTGCATGGAATCCACTGCATTACATCGGGATGTTTTGGGCCATGCTGCATAAAATCTACTGCATTCAATCGGGATGCATTGGGCCTCGCTGCATGGACTCCACTGCATACAATCGGGATCCATTTCGCCACAATGCATTGAATCTTCTGCATTCAATTACGCTGCATGGATTCCACTGCATTCAATTGGGATGCTTTGGGCCATGCTGCATAATATCCATTGCATTCAATCATGCTGCACGGAATCCACTGCATTCAATCATGCTGCATAAAATCCACTGCATTCAATAGGGTTCCATTTCTTCACGCTGCATGGAATCCACTACATTCAATCACGCTGCATGGAATCCACTGCATTCTATCGGGATGCATTTTACCACGCTGCATAGATTACACCGCATTCAATCACAATGCATGGAATCCACTGCATTCAATCGGGATGCTTTGGGCCATGCTGCATAAAATCCACTGCATTCAATCGGGATGCATTGGGCCTCGCTGCATGGACTCCACTGCATTCAATCGGGATCCATTGTGTCACAATGCATGGAATTCTCTTCATTCAATGATGCTGCATCGAATCCACTGCATTCAATCGGAATCCATTGCGCCACAATGCATGGAATACTCTGCATTCAATGACGCTGCATGGAATCCACTGCATTCCATCAGGATGCTTTGGGCCATGCTGCATAAAATCCACTGCATGCAATCATGCTGCATGGAATCCACTGCATTCAATCATGCTGCATAAAATCCACTGCATTCAATAGGGTTCCATTTCTTCACGCTGCATGGAATCCACTGCATTCAATCACGCTGCATGGAATCCACTGCATTCAACATGGATGAATTTTACCACGCTGCATTTAGTACACTGTATTCAATCACAATTCATGGAATCCACTGCATTCCATCGGGATGATTTGGGCCATGCTGCATAAAATCCACTGCATTCAATCGGGATGCATTGGGCCTCGCTGCATGGACTCCACTGCATACAATCGGGATCCATTGCGCCACAATGCATGGAATCCTCTGCATTCAATGACGCTGCATGGAATCCACTGCATTCAATCGGGATGCTTTGGGCCATGCTGCATAAAATCCATTGCATTCAATCATGCTGCATGGAATCCACTGCATTCAATCGGGATGCATTTTACCATGCTGCATTGATTACCCTTCATTCAATCAGGCTGCATGGAATCCACTGCATTCTATCGGGATGCTTTGGGCCATGCTGCATAAAATCCACTGCATTTAATCGGGATGCATTTGTCCACGCTGCATGGACTCCACTGCATAAAATCGGGATCCATTGCCCCAAAATGCAAGGAATCATCTGCATTCAATGACGCTGCATGGAATCCACTGCATTCCATCGGGATGCTTTGGGCCATGCTGCATAAAATCCACTGCATTCAACCATGCTGCATGGAATCCACTGCATTCAATCATGCTGCATAAAATCCACTGCGTTCCATCGGGATGCATTGGGCCTCGCTGCATGGATTAAACTGCATTCAATCAGGCTCCATGGAAACCACTGCATTCAATGGGGATGCATCCTACCATGCTGCATGGAGTTCACTGCATTCAATCACAATGCATGGAATCCACTGCATTCCATCGGGATGCTTTGGGCCATGCTGCATAAAATCCACTGCATTCAATCGGGATGCATTGGGCCTCGCTGCATGGACTCCACTGCATACAATCGGGATCCATTGCGCCAAAATGCATGGAATCCTCTGCATTCCATCGGGATGCTTTGGGCCATACTGCATAAAATCCACTGCATTCAATCGGGATGCATTGGGCCTCGCTGCATGGACTCCACTGCATACAATCGAGATCCATTGCGCCAAAATGCATGGAATCCACTGCATTCCATCGGGATGCTTTGGGCCATACTGCATAAAATCCACTGCATGCAATCATGCTGCATGGAATCCACTGCATTCAATCATGCTGCATAAAATCCACTGCATTCAATAGGGTTCCATTTCTTCTTCACGCTGCCTGGAATCCACTGCATTCAATCACGCTGCATGGAATCCACTGCATTCAATATGGATGCATTTTACCACTCTGCATGGATTACACTGCATTTATTCACGCTGCATGTAATCCATGGAATTTTAATCGGGATTCATTTTACTAAGCTGTATGGAATCGACTGCACTTAATCACGCTGGATGGAATCCACTCCATTCAATCGGGATGCATTTTACCACGTTGCATGCAGTTCACTGCATTCAATCACAATGCATGGAATCCACTGCATTCAATCGGGATGCTTTGGGCCATGCTGCATAAAATCCACTGCATTCAATCTTGCTTTTTGAATCCACTGCATTCAGTAATGCTGCATAAATCCTTGCATTCAATTGGGTTCCATTTCTTCACGCTGCATGGAATACACTGCATTCAATCACGCTGCATGGAATCCACTGAATTCAATCGGGATGCATTTTACCATGCTGCGTGGTTTCCACTGCATTCAATCACAATGCATGGAATCCACTGCATTCCATCGGGACGCTTTGGGCCATGCTGCATAAACTCCACTGCATTCAATCATGCTGCATGGAATCCACTGCATTCAATCATGCTGCATAATCCACTGCATTCAATAGGGTTCCATTTCTTCACGCTGCATGTAATACACTGCATTCAATCACACTGAATGGAATCCACTGCATTCAATCGGGATGCATTTTACCTCGCTGCATGGATTACACTGCATTCAATCACAATGCTTGGAATCCACTGCATTCAATCGGGATGCTTTGGGCCATGCTGCATAAAATCCACTGCATTCAATCGGGATGCATTGGGCCACGCTGCATCGACTCCACTGCATGCAATCGGTATCCATTGCGCCACAATGCAAGGAATCCTCTGCATTCATTGACGCTGCATGGACTCCACTGCATTCAATCGGGATGCTTTGGGCCATGCTGCATAAAATCCACTGCATTCAACCATGCTGCATGGAATCCATTTCATTCAATCATGCTCTATAAAATCCAATGCATTCAATAGGGTTCCATTACTTCACGCTGCATGGAATACACTACATTAAATCAGGATGCATGGAATCGACTGCATTCAATCAGGATGCATTATACCACGTTGCATGGATTACCCTACATTCAATCACAATGCATGGAATCCACTGCATTCCATCGGGATGCTTTGGGCCATGCTGCATAAAATCCACTGCATTCAATCGGGATGCATTGGGCCTCGCTGCATAGACTCCACTGCATATAATCGGGATCCATTGCGCCACAATGCATGGAATACTCTGCATTCAATGACGCTGCATGGAATCCACTGCATTCCATCGGGAAGCTTTGGGCCATGCTGCATAAAATCCACTGCATTCAATCATGCTGCATGGAATCCACTGCATTCAATCGGGATGCATTTTACAAGGCTGCATGGATTACATTTCATACACTCAAAATGCATGGAATCCACTGCGTTCTATAGGGATGCTTTGGGCCATACTGCATAAAATACACTGCATTCAATTTGCTGCATGGAATCCACTGCATTCAATCATGCTGCATAAAATCCACTGCATTCAATAGGGTTCCATTTCTTCACGCTGCATGGAATACACTGCATTCAATCAGGCTCCATGGAATCCACTGCATTCAATGGGGATGCATTCTACAATGCTGCATGGAGTTCACTGCATTCAATCACAACGCATGAAATCCACTGCATTCCATCGGGATGCTTTGGGCCATGCTGCATAAAATCCACTGCATTCAATCGGGATGCATTGCGCTTCGCTGCATGGACTCCACTGCATAAAATCGGGATCCATTGCGCCAAAATGAATGGAATACTCTGCATTCATTGACGCTGCATGGACTCCACTGCATTCAATCGGGATGCTTTGGGCCATGCTGCATAAAATCCACTGCATTCAACCATGCTGCATGGAATCCATTTCATTCAATCATGCTCTATAAAATCCAATGCATTCAATAGGGTTCCATTACTTCACGCTGCATGGAATACACTGCATTAAATCAGGATGCATGGAATCGACTGCATTCAATCAGGATGCATTATACCACGTTGCATGGATTACCCTACATTCAATCACAATGCATGGAATCCACTGCATTCAATCGGGATGCTTTGGGCCATGCTGCATAAAATCCACTGCATTCAATCGGGATGCATTGGGCCTCGCTGCATGGACTCCACTGCATACAATCGGGATCCATTGCGCCAAAATTCATGGAGTACTCTGCATTCTTTGACGCTGCATGGACTCCACTGCATTCAATCGGGATGCTTTGGGCCATGCTGCATAAAATCCACTGCATTCAACCATGCTGCATGGAATCAACTGCATTCAATCATGCTGCATAATATCCACTGCATTCCTTCGGGATGCATTGGGCCTCGCTGCATGGAATACACTACATTCAATCACGCTGCATGAATTCCACTGCATTCAATGGGGATGCATTCTACAATGCTGCATGGAGTTCACTGCATTCAATCACAATGCATGGAATCCACTGCATTCCATCGGGATGCTTTGGGCCATGCTGCATAAAATCCACTGCATTCAATCGGGATGCATTGGGCCTCGCTGCATGGACTCCACTGCATACAATCGGGATCCATTGCACCAAAATGCATGGAATCATCCTCATGCAACGACGCTGCATGGACTCCACTGCATTCAATCGGGATGCTTTGGGCCATGCTGCATAAAATCCATTGAATTCAATCATGCTGCATGGAATCCACTGCATTCAATCATGCTGTATAAAATCCACTGCATTCAATAGGGTTCCATTTCTTCACGCGGCATCGAATCCACTGCATTCAATCACGCTGCATGGAATCCACTGCATTCAATCGGGATGCATTTTTCCTCGCTGCATGGAGTACACTGCATTCAATCATGCTGCATAAAATCCACTGCATTCCATCGGGATGCTTTGGGCCATGCTGTATAAAATCCACTGCATTCAACCATGCTGCATGGAATCCACTGCATTCAATCATGCTGCATAAAATCCACTGCATTCCATCGGGATGCATTGGGCCTCACTGCATGGAATAAACTGCATTCAATCAGGCTCCATGGAATCCACTGCATTCAATGGGGATGCATTCTACCATGCTGCATGGAGTTCACTGCATTCAATCACAATGCATGGAATCCACTGCATTCCATCAGGATGCTTTGGGCCATGCTGCATACAATCCACTGCATTCAATCGGGATGCATTGGGCCTCGCTGCATGGACTCCACTGCATACAATCGGGATCCATTGCGCCAAAATGCATGGAATCGACTGCATTTAATCACGGTGCATGGAATCCACTGCATTCAATCGGGATGCATTTTACCACACTGCTTGGATTACACTGCATTCAATCGCAATGCATAGAATCCACTGCATTCAATATGGATGCATTTTACCACTCTGCATGGAATCCACTGCATTTAATCACGCTGCATGTAATCCATGGAATTTAATCGGGATTCATTTTACTAAGCTGTATGGAATCGACTGCATTTAATCACGCTGCATGGAATCCACTGCATTCAATCGGGATTCATTTTACAAGGCTGCATGGAGTACACTGCATTCAATCACAATGCATGGAATCCACTGCATTCAAACGGGATGCTTTGGGCCATGCTGCATAAAATCCACTGCATTCAATCATGCTGCATGGAATCCACTGCATTCAATCAGGCTGCATAAAATCCGCTGCATTCCATAGGGTTCCATTTCTTCATGCTGCATGGAATACACTGCATTCAATCAGGCTGCATGGAATCCACTGCATTCAATCGGGATGCATTTTTCCTCGTTGCATGGATTACACTGCATTCCATCACAATGCATGGAATCCACTGCATTCAATCGGGAAGCTTTGGGCCATGCTGCATACAATCCACTGCATTCAATCGGGATGCACTGGGCCTCGCTGCATGGACTCCACTGCATATAATCGGGATCCATTGCGCCACAATGCATGGAATACTCTGCATTCAATGACGCTGAATGGACTCCACTGCATTGAATCGTGAAGCTATGGGCCATGTTGCATAAAATCCACTGCATGCAATCATGCTGCATTGAAACCACTGCATTCAATCATGCTGCATAAAATCCACTGCATTCAATAGGGTTCCATTACTGCACCCTGCATGGAATCCACTGCATTAAACCACGCTGCATGGAATCCACTGCATTCAATCGGGATGCATTTTACCACTCTGCATGGATTACACTGCATTTAATCACGCTGCATGTAATCCATGGAATTTAATCAGGATTCATTTTACTAAGCTGTATGGAATCGACTGCACTTAATCACGCTGGATGGAATCCACTGCATTCAATCGGGATGCATTTTACCACGTTGCATGCAGTTCACTGCATTCAATCACAATGCATGGAATCCACTGCATCAATCGGGATGCTTTGGGCCATGCTGCATAAAATCCACTGCATTCAATCTTGCTTTTTGAATCCACTGCATTCAGTAATGCTGCATAAAATCCTTGCTTTCAATTGGGTTCCATTTCTTCACGCTGCATGGAATACACTGCATTCAATCACGCTGCATGGAATCCACTGCATTCTATCGGGATGCATTTTACCTCGCTGCATGTATTACACTGCATTCAATCACAATGCATGGAATCCACTGCATTCAATCGGGATGCTTTGGGCCATGCTGCATAAACTCCACTGCATTCAATCGGGATGCATTGGGCCTCGCTGCATGGACTCCACTGCATTCAATCGGGATCCATTGTGCCACAATGCATGGAATTCTCTTCATTCAATGACGCTGCATCTAATCCACTGCATTCAATCGGAATCCACTGTGCCACAATGCATGGAATCCTCTGCATTCAATGACGCTGCATGGAATCCACTGCATTCCATCAGGATGCTTTGGGCCATGCTGCATAAAATCCACTGCATGCAATCATGCTGCATGGAATCCACTGCATTCAATCATGCTGCATAAAATCCACTGCATTCAATAGGGTTCCATTTCTTCACGCTGCATGGAATCCACTGCATTCAATCACGCTGCATGGAATCCACTGCATTCAACATGGATGAATTTTAACACGCTGCATTTAGTACACTGTATTCAATCACAATTCGTGGAATCCATTGCATTCAATCGGGATGCTTTGGGCCATGCTGCATAAAATCCACTGCATTCAATCGGGATGCACTGGGCATTGCTGCATGGACTCCACTGCATACAATCGGGATCCATTGCGCCACAATGCATGGAATCCTCTTCATTCAACGACACTGCATGGAATCCACTGCATTCCATCGGGATGCTTTGGGCCATGCTGCATAAAATCCACTGCATTCAATCGGGATGCATTGGGCCTCGCTGCATGGACTCCACTGCATACAATCGGGATCCATTGGGCCACAATGCATGGAATAATCTGCATTCAATGACGCTGCATGGAATCCACTGCATTCAATCGGGATGCTTTGGGCCATGCTGCATAAAATCCACTGCATTCAATCATGCTGCATGGAATCCACTGCATTCAATCATGCTGCATAAAATCCACTGCATTCAATAGGGTTCCATTTCTTCACGCTGCATGGAATCCACTGCATTCAATCAGGATGCATTTTAACACACTGCATGGATTACTCTTCATTCAATCACAATGCATGGAATCCACTGCATTCCATAGGGATGCTTTGGGCCATGCTGCATAAAATCCATTGCATTCAATCATGCTGCATGGAATCCACTGCATTCAATCATGCTGCATAAAATCCACTGCATTCAATAGGGTTCCATTTCTTCACGCTGCATGGAATCCACTACATTCAATCACGCTGCATGGAATCCACTGCATTCTATCGGGATGCATTTTACCACGCTGCATAGATTACACCGCATTCAATCACAATGCATGGAATCCACTGCATTCAATCGGGATGCTTTGGGCCATGCTGCATAAAATCCACTGCATTCAATCGGGATGCATTGGGCCTCGCTGCATGGACTCCACTGCATTCAATCGGGATCCATTGTACAACAATGCATGGAATTCACTTCATTCAATGATGCTGCATCGAATCCACTGCATTCAATCGAAATCCATTGCGCCACAATGCATGGAATCCGCTGCATTCAATGTCGCTGCATGGAATCCACTGCATTCCATCAGGATGCTTTGGGCCATGCTGCATAAAATCCACTGTATGCAATCATGCTGCATGGAATCCACTGCATTCAATCATGCTGCATAAAATCCACTGCATTCAATAGGGTTCCATTTCTTCACGCTGCATGGAATCCACTGCATTCAATCACGCTGCATGGAATCCACTGCATTCAACATGGATGAATTTTACCACGCTGCATTTAGTACACTGTATTCAATCACAATTCATGGAATCCATTGCATTCAATCGGGATGCTTTGGGCCATGCTGCATAAAATCCACTGCATTCAATCGGGATGCACTGGGCATCGCTGCATGGACTCCACTGCATACAATCGGGATCCATTGCACCACAATGCATGGAATCCTCTGCATTCAATGACGCTGCATGGAATCCACTGCATTCAATCGGGATGCTTTGGGCCATGCTGCATAAAATCCATTGCATTCAATCATGCTGCATGGAATCCACTGCATTCAATCGGGATGCATTTTACCATGCTGCATTGATTACCCTTCATTCAATCAGGCTGCATGGAATCCACTGCATTCTATCGGGATGCTTTGGGCCATGCTGCATAAAATCCACTGCATTTAATCGGGATGCATTTGGCCACGCTGCATGGACTCCACTGCATAAAATCGGGATCCATTGCCCCAAAATGCAAGGAATCATCTGCATTCAATGACGCTGCATGGAATCCACTGCATTCAATCGGGATGCTTTGGGCCATGCTGCATAAAATCCACTGCATTCAACCATGCTGCATGGAATCCATTTCATTCAATCATGCTCTATAAAATCCAATGCATTCAATAGGGTTCCATTACTTCACGCTTCATGGAATACACTGCATTAAATCAGGATGCATGGAATCGACTGCATTCAATCAGGATGCATTATACCACGTTGCATGGATTACCCTACATTCAATCACAATGCATGGAATCCACTGCATTCCATCGGGATGCTTTGGGCCTCGCTGCATGGAATAAACTGCATTCAATCAGGCTCCATGGAATCCACTGCATTCAATGGGGATGCATTCTACCATGCTGCATGGAGTTCACTGCATTCAATCACAATGCATGGAATCCACTGCATTCCATCGGGATGCTTTGGGCCATGCTGCATAAAATCCACTGCATTCAATCGGGATGCATTGGGCCTCGCTGCATGGACTCCACTGCATACAATCGGGATCCATTGCGCCAAAATGCATGGAATCCTCTGCATTCATTGACGCTGCATGGAATACACTGCATTCCATCGGGATGCTTTGGGCCATACTGCATAAAATCCACTGCATTCAATCATGCTGCATAAAATCCACTGCATTCAATAGGGTTCCATTTCTTCACGCTGCATGGAATCCACTGCATTCAATCACGCTGCATGGAATCCACTGCATTCAACATGGATGAATTTTACCACGCTGCATTTAGTACACTGTATTCAATCACAATTCATGGAATCCATTGCATTCAATCGGGATGCTTTGGGCCATGCTGCATAAAATCCACTGCATTCAATCGGGATGCACTGGGCATCGCTGCATGGACTCCACTGCATACAATCGGGATCCATTGCACCACAATGCATGGAATCCTCTGCATTCAATGACGCTGCATGGAATCCACTGCATTCAATCGGGATGCTTTGGGCCATGCTGCATAAAGTCCATTGCATTCAATCATGCTGCATGGAATCCACTGCATTCAATCGGGATGCATTTTACCATGCTGCATTGATTACCCTTCATTCAATCAGGCTGCATGGAATCCACTGCATTCTATCGGGATGCTTTGGGCCATGCTGCATAAAATCCACTGCATTTAATCGGGATGCATTTGGCCACGCTGCATGGACTCCACTGCATAAAATCGGGATCCATTGCCCCAAAATGCAAGGAATCATCTGCATTCAATGACGCTGCATGGACTCCACTGCATTCAATCGGGATGCTTTGGGCCATGCTGCATAAAATCCACTGCATTCAACCATGCTGCATGGAATCCATTTCATTCAATCATGCTCTATAAAATCCAATGCATTCAATAGGGTTCCATTACTTCACGCTTCATGGAATACACTGCATTAAATCAGGATGCATGGAATCGACTGCATTCAATCAGGATGCATTATACCACGTTGCATGGATTACCCTACATTCAATCACAATGCATGGAATCCACTGCATTCCATCGGGATGCTTTGGGCCTCGCTGCATGGAATAAACTGCATTCAATCAGGCTCCATGGAATCCACTGCATTCAATGGGGATGCATTCTACCATGCTGCATGGAGTTCACTGCATTCAATCACAATGCATGGAATCCACTGCATTCCATCGGGATGCTTTGGGCCATGCTGCATAAAATCCACTGCATTCAATCGGGATGCATTGGGCCTCGCTGCATGGACTCCACTGCATACAATCGGGATCCATTGCGCCAAAATGCATGGAATCCTCTGCATTCATTGACGCTGCATGGAATACACTGCATTCCATCGGGATGCTTTGGGCCATACTGCATAAAATCCACTGTATGCAATCATGCTGCATGGAATCCACTGCATTCAATCATGCTGCATAAAATCCACTGCATTCAATAGGGTTCCATTTCTTCACGCTGCATGGAATCCACTGCATTCAATCACGCTGCATGGAATCCACTGCATTCAACATGGATGAATTTTACCACGCTGCATTTAGTACACTGTATTCAATCACAATTCATGGAATCCATTGCATTCAATCGGGATGCTTTGGCCCATGCTGCATAAAATCCACTGCATTCAATCGGGATGCACTGGGCATCGCTGCATGGACTCCACTGCATACAATCGGGATCCATTGCACCACAATGCATGGAATCCTCTGCATTGAATGACGCTGCATGGAATCCTCTGCATTCAATCGGGATGCTTTGGGCCATGCTGCATAAAATCCATTGCATTCAATCATGCTGCATGGAATCCACTGCATTCAATCGGGATGCATTTTACCATGCTGCATTGATTACCCTTCATTCAATCAGGCTGCATGGAATCCACTGCAATCTATCGGAATGCTTTGGGCCATGCTGCATAAAATCCACTGCATTTAATCGGGATGCATTTGGCCACGCTGCATGGACTCCACTGCATAAAATCGGGATCCATTGCCCCAAAATGCAAGGAATCATCTGCATTCAATGACGCTGCATGGAATCCACTGCATTCCATCAGGATGCTTTGGGCCATGCTGCATAAAATCCACTGCATTCAACCATGCTGCATGGAATCCACTGCATTCAATCATGCTGCATAAAATCCACTGCATTCAATCGGGATGCATTGGGCCTCGCTGCATGGAATAAACTGCATTCAATCAGGCTCCATGGAATCCACTGCATTCAATGGGGATGCATTCTACCATGCTGCATGGAGTTCACTGAATTCAATCACAATGCATGGAATCCACTGCATTCCATCGGGATGCTTTGGGCCATGCTGCATACAATCCACTGCATTCAATCGGGATGCATTGGGCCTCGCTGCATGGACTCCACTGCATACAATCGGGATCCATTGCGCCAAAATGCATGGAATCCTCTGCATTCATTGACGCTGCATGGAATACACTGCATTCCTTCGGGATGCTTTGGGCCATACTGCATAAAATCCACTGCATGCAATCATGCTGCATGGAATCCACTGCATTCAATCATGCTGCATAAAATCCACTGCATTCAATAGGGTTCCATTTCTTCTTCACGCTGCCTGGAATCCACTGCATTTAATCACGCTGCATGGAATCCACTGCATTCAATCGGGATGCATTTTACCACACTGCTTGGATTACACTGCATTCAATCGCAATGCATAGAATCCACTGCATTCAATATGGATGAATTTTACCACTCTGCATGGAATCCACTGCATTTAATCACGCTGCATGTAATCCATGGTATTTAATCGGGATTCATTTTACGAAGCTGTATGGAATCGACTGCATTTAATCACGCTGCATGGAATCCACTGCATTCAATCGGGATGCATTTTACAAGGCTGCATGGAGTACACTGCATTCAATCACAATGCATGGAATCCACTGCATTCAAACGGGATGCTTTGGGCCATGCTGCATAAAATCCACTGCATTCAATCATGCTGCATGGAATCCACTGCATTCAATCATGCAGCATAAAATCCGCTGCATTCCATAGGGTTCCATTTCTTCATGCTGCATGGAATACACTGCATTCAATCAGGCTGCATGGAATCCACTGCATTCAATCGGGATGCATTTTTCCTCGTTGCATGGACTACACTGCATTCCATCACAATGCATGGAATCCACTGCATTCAATCGGGAAGCTTTGGGCCATGCTGCATACAATCCACTGCATTCAATCGGGATGCACTGGGCCTCGCTGCATGGACGCCACTGCATATAATCGGGATCCATTGCGCCACAATGCATGGAATACTCTGCATTCAATGACGCTGAATGGAATCCACTGCATTGAATCGTGAAGCTATGGCCCATGCTGCAAAAAATCCACTGCATGCACTCATGCTGCATAAAATCCACTGCATTCAATAGGGTTCCATTACTGCACCCTGCATGGAATCCACTGCATTCAACCACGCTGCATGGAATCCACTGCATTCAATCGGGATGCATTTTACCACTCTGCATGGATTACACTGCATTTAATCACGCTGCATGTAATCCGTGGAATTTAATCGGGATTCATTTTACTAAGATGTATGGAATCGACTGCACTTAATCATGCTGCATGGAATCCACTGCATTCAATCGAGATGCATTTTACCATGCTGTATTTATTACCTTTCATTCAATCAGGCTGCATGGAATCCACTGCATTCTATCGGGATGCTTTGGGCCATGCTGCATAAAATCCACTGCATTTAATCGGGATGCATTTGGCCACGCTGCATGGACTCCACTGCATAAAATCGGGATCCATTGCCCCAAAATGCAAGGAATCATCTGCATTCAATGACGCTGCATGGAATCCACTGCATTCCATCAGGATGCTTTGGGCCATGCTGCATAAAATCCACTGCATTCAACCATGCTGCATGGAATCCACTGCATTCAATCATGCTGCATAAAATCCACTGCATTCAATCGGGATGCACTGGGCCTCGCTGCATGGAATGAACTGCATTCAATCAGGGTCCATGGAATCCACTGCATTCAATGGGGATGCATTCTACCATGCTGCATGGAGTTCACTGCATTCAATCACAATGCATGGAATCCACTGCATTCCATCGGGATGCTTTGGGCCATGCTGCATACAATCCACTGCATTCAATCAGGATGCATTGGGCCTTGGTGCATGGACTCCACTGCATACAATCGGGATCCATTGCGCCAAAATGCATGGAATCCTCTGCATTCATTGACGCTGCATGGAATCCACTGCATTCCATCGGGATGCTTTGGGCCATGCTGCATAAAATCCACTGCATTCAATCATGCTGCATGGAATCCACTGCATTCAATCGGGATGCATTTTACCATGCTGCGTTGTTTTCTCTGCATTCAATCACAATGCATGGAATCCACTGCATTCCATCGGGATGCTTTGGGCCATGCTGCATAAAATCCACTGCATTCAATCATGCTGCATGGAATCCACTGCATTCAATCATGCTGCATAAAATCCACTGCATTCAATAGGGTTCCATTTCTTCACGCTGCATGTAATACACTGTATTCAATCACACTGAATGGAATCCACTGCATTCAATCGGGATGCATTTTACCTCGCTGCATGGATTACACTGCATTCAATCACAATGCTTGGAATCCACTGCATTAAATCGGGATGCTTTGGGCCATGCTGCATAAAATCCACTGCATTCAATCGGTATCCATTGCGCCACAATGCAAGGAATCCTCTGCATTCATTGACGCTGCATGGACTCCACTGCATTCAATCGGGATGCTTTGGGCCATGCTGCATAAAATCCACTGCATTCAACCATGCTGCATGGAATCCATTTCATTCAATCATGCTCTATAAAATCCAATGCATTCAATAGGGTTCCATTACTTCACGCTGCATGGAATACACTGCATTAAATCAGGATGCATGGAATCGACTGCATTCAATCAGGATGCATTATACCACGTTGCATGGATTACCCTACATTCAATCACAATGCATGGAATCCACTGCATTCCATCGGGATGCTTTGGGCCATGCTGCATAAAATCCACTGCATTCAATGGTGATGCATTGGGCCTCGCTGCATAGACTCCACTGCATATAATCGGGATCCATTGCGCCACAATGCATGGAATACTCTGCATTCAATGACGCTGCATGGAATACACTGCATTCCATCGGGAAGCTTTGGGCCATGCTGCATCAAATCCACTGCATTCAATCATGCTGCATGGAATCCACTGCATTCAATCGGGATGCATTTTACAAGGCTGCATGGATTACATTTCATACACTCAAAATGCATGGAATCCACTATGTTCTATAGGGATGCTTTGGGCCATACTGCATAAAATCCACTGCATGCAATCATGCTGCATGGAATCCACTGCATTCAATCATGCTGCATAAAATCCACTGCATTCAATAGGGTTCCATTTCTTCTTCACGCTGCCTGGAATCCACTGCATTCAATATGGATGCATTTTACCACTCTGCATGGATTACACTGCATTTAATCACGCTGCATGTAATCCATGGAATTTTAATCGGGATTCATTTTACTAAGCTGTATGGAATCGACTGCACTTAATCACGCTGGATGGAATCCACTGCATTCAATCGGGATGCATTTTACCACGTTCCATGCAGTTCACTGCATTCAATCACAATGCATGGAATCCACTGCATTCAAACGGGATGCTTTGGGCCATGCTGCATAAAATCCACTGCATTCAATCATGCTGCATGGAATCCACTGCATTCAATCGGGATGCATTTTACAAGGCTGCATGGATTACATTTCATACACTCAAAATGCATGGAATCCACTTTGTTCTATAGGGATGCTTTGGGCCATACTGCATAAACTCCACTGCATGCAATCATGCTGCATGGAATCCACTGCATTCAATCATGCTGCATAAAATCCACTGCATTCAATAGGGTTCCATTTCTTCTTCACGCTGCATGGAATCCACTGCATTCAATATGGATGCATTTAACCACTCTGCATGGATTACACTGCATTTAATCACGCTGCATGTAATCCATGGAATTTTAATCGGGATTCATTTTACTAAGCTGTATGGAATCGACTGCACTTAATCACGCTGGATGGAATCCACTGCATTCAATCGGGATGCATTTTACCACGTTGCATGCAGTTCACTGCATTCAATCACAATGCATGGAATCCACTGCATTCCATCGGGATGCTTTGGGCCATGCTGCATAAAATCCACTGCATTCAATCATGCTGCATGGAATCCACTGCATTCAATCGGGATGCATTTTACCATGCTGCGTGGTTTTCACTGCATTCAATCACAATGCATGGAATCCACTGCATTCCATCGGGATGCTTTGGGCCATGCTGCATAAAATCCACTGCATTCAATCATGCTGCATGGAATCCACTGCATTCAATCATGCTGCATAAAATCCACTGCATTCAATAGGGTTCCATTTCTTCACGCTGCATGTAATACACTGTATTCAATCACACTGAATGGAATCCACTGCATTCAATCGGGATGCATTTTACCTCGCTGCATGGATTACACTGCATTCAATCACAATGCTTGGAATCCACTGCATTAAATCGGGATGCTTTGGGCCATGCTGCATAAAATCCACTGCATTCAATCGGTATCCATTGCGCCACAATGCAAGGAATCCTCTGCATTCATTGACGCTGCATGGACTCCACTGCATTCAATCGGGATGCTTTGGGCCATGCTGCATAAAATCCACTGCATTCAACCATGCTGCATGGAATCCATTTCATTCAATCATGCTCTATAAACTCCAATGCATTCAATAGGGTTCCATTACTTCACGCTGCATGGAATACACTGCATTAAATCAGGATGCATGGAATCGACTGCATTCAATCAGGATGCATTATACCACGTTGCATGGATTACCCTACATTCAATCACAATGCATGGAATCCACTGCATTCCATCGGGATGCTTTGGGCCATGCTGCATAAAATCCACTGCATTCAATGGTGATGCATTGGGCCTCGCTGCATAGACTCCACTGCATATAATCGGGATCCATTGCGCCACAATGCATGGAATACTCTGCATTCAATGACGCTGCATGGAATCCACTGCATTCCATCGGGAAGCTTTGGGCCATGCTGCATAAAATCCACTGCATTCAATCATGCTGCATGGAATCCACTGCATTCAATCGGGATGCATTTTACAAGGCTGCATGGATTACAATTCATACACTCAAAATGCATGGAATCCACTTTGTTCTATAGGGATGCTTTGGGCCATACTGCATAAAATACACTGCATTCAATTTTCTGCATGGAATCCACTGCATTCAATCATGCGGAATAAAATCCACTGCATTCAATAGGGTTCCATTTCTTCACGCTGCATGGAATACACTGCATTCAATCAGGCTCCATGAAATCCACTGCATTCAATGGGGATGCATTCTACAATGCTGCATGGAGTTCACTGCATTCAATCACAACGCATGTAATCCACTGCATTCCATCGGGATGCTTTGGGCCATGCTGCATAAAATCCACTGCATTCAATCGGGATGCATTGGGCCTCGCTGCATGGACTCCACTGCATACAATCGGGATCCATTGCACCAAAATGCATGGAATCCTCCGCATGCAACGACGCTGCATGGACTCCACTGCATTCAATCGGGATGCTTTGGGCCATGCTGCATAAAATCCATTGAATTCAATCATGCTGCATGGAATCCACTGCATTCAATCATGCTGTATAAAATCCACTGCATTCAATAGGGTTCCATTTCTTCACGTGGCATCGAATCCACTGCATTCAATCACGCTGCATGGAATCCACTGCATTCAATCGGGATGCATTTTTCCTCGCTGCATGGAGTACACTGCATTCAATCATGCTGCATAAAATCCACTGCATTCCATCGGGATGCTTTGGGCCATGCTGCATAAAATCCACTGCATTCAACCATGCTGCATGGAATCCACTGCATTCAATCATGCTGCATAAAATCCACTGCATTCCATCGGGATGCATTGGGCCTCGCTGCATGGAATAAACTGCATTCAATCAGTCTCCATGGAATCCACTGCATTCAATGGGGATGCATTCTACCATGCTGCATGGAGTTCACTGCATTCAATCACAATGCATGGAATCCACTGCATTCCATCAGGATGCTTTGGGCCATGCTGCATACAATCCACTGCATTCAATCGGGATGCATTGGGCCTCGCTGCATGGACTCCACTGCATACAATCGGGATCCATTGCGCCAAAATGCATGGAATCCTCTGCATTCATTGACGCTGCATGGAATCCACTGCATTCAATCGGGATGCATTTTACCACACTGCTTGGATTACACTGCATTCAATCGCAATGCATAGAATCCACTGCATTCAATATGGATGCATTTTACCACTCTGCATGGAATCCACTGCATTTAATCACGCTGCATGTAATCCATGGAATTTAATCGGGATTCATTTTACTAAGCTGTATGGAATCGACTGCATTTAATCACGCTGCATGGAATCCACTGCATTCAATCGGGATTCATTTTACAAGGCTGCATGGAGTACACTGCATTCAATCACAATGCATGGAATCCACTGCATTCAAACGGGATGCTTTGGGCCATGCTGCATAAAATCCACTGCATTCAATCATGCTGCATGGAATCCACTGCATTCAATCGGGATGCATTTTACAAGGCTGCATGGATTACATTTCATACACTCAAAATGCATGGAATCCACTGCGTTCTATAGGGATGCTTTGGGCCATACTGCATAAAATACACTGCATTCAATTTGCTGCATGGAATCCACTGCATTCAATCATGCGGAATAAAATCCACTGCATTCAATAGGGTTCCATTTCTTCACGCTGCATGGAATACACTGCATTCAATCAGGCTCCATGAAATCCACTGCATTCAATGGGGATGCATTCTACAATGCTGCATGGAGTTCACTGCATTCAATCACAATGCGTGGAATCCACTGCATTCCACCGGGATGCTTTGGGCCATGCTGCATACAATCCACTGCATTCAATCGGGATGCACTGGGCCTCGCTGCATGGACTCCACTGCATATAATCGGGATCCATTGCGCCACAATGCATGGAATACTCTGCATTCAATGACGCTGAATGGAATCCACTGCATTGAATCGTGAAGCTATGGGCCATGCTGCATAAAATCCACTGCATGCAATCATGCTGCATTGAATCCACTGCATTCAATCATGCTGCATAAAATCCACTGCATTCAATAGGGTTCCATTACTGCACCCTGCATGGAATCCACTGCATTCAACCACGCTGCATGGAATCCACTGCATTCAATCGGGATGCATTTTACCACTCTGCATGGATTACACTGCATTTAATCACGCTGCATGTAATCCATGGAATTTAATCGGGATTCATTTTACTAAGCTGTATGGAATCGACTGCACTTAATCACGCTGCATGGAATCCACTGCATTCAATCGGGATGCATTTTACCACGTTGCATGCAGTTCACTGCATTCAATCACAATGCATGGAATCCACTGCATTCAATCGGGATGCTTTGGGCCATGCTGCATAAAATCCACTGCATTCAATCTTGCTTTTTGAATCCACTGCATTCAGTAATGCTGCATAAAATCCTTGCATTCAATTGGGTTCCATTTCTTCACGCTGCATGCAATACACTGCATTCAATCACGCTGCATGGAAACCACTGCATTCAATCGGGATGCATTTTACCTCGCTGCATGGATTACACTGCATTCAATCACAATGCATGGAATCCACTGCATTCCATCGGGATGCTTTGGGCCATGCTGCATAAAATCCATTGCATTCAATCATGCTTCATGGAATCCACTGCATTCAATCATGCTGCATAAAATCCACTGCATTCAATCGGGATGCATTGGGCCTCGCTGCATGGAATAAACTGCATTCAATCAGGCTCCATGGAATCCACTGCATTCAATGGGGATGCATTCTACCATGCTGCATGGAGTTCACTGAATTCAATCACAATGCATGGAATCCACTGCATTCCATCGGGATGCTTTGGGCCATGCTGCATACAATCCACTGCATTCAATCGGGATGCATTGGGCCTCGCTGCATGGACTCCACTGCATACAATCGGGATCCATTGCGCCAAAATGCATGGAATCCTCTGCATTCATTGACGCTGCATGGAATACACTGCATTCCTTCGGGATGCTTTGGGCCATACTGCATAAAATCCACTGCATGCAATCATGCTGCATGGAATCCACTGCATTCAATCATGCTGCATAAAATCCACTGCATTCAATAGGGTTCCATTTCTTCTTCACGCTGCCTGGAATCCACTGCATTTAATCACGCTGCATGGAATCCACTGCATTCAATCGGGATGCATTTTACCACACTGCTTGGATTACACTGCATTCAATCGCAATGCATAGAATCCACTGCATTCAATATGGATGAATTTTACCACTCTGCATGGAATCCACTGCATTTAATCACGCTGCATGTAATCCATGGTATTTAATCGGGATTCATTTTACGAAGCTGTATGGAATCGACTGCATTTAATCACGCTGCATGGAATCCACTGCATTCAATCGGGATGCATTTTACAAGGCTGCATGGAGTACACTGCATTCAATCACAATGCATGGAATCCACTGCATTCAAACGGGATGCTTTGGGCCATGCTGCATAAAATCCACTGCATTCAATCATGCTGCATGGAATCCACTGCATTCAATCATGCAGCATAAAATCCGCTGCATTCCATAGGGTTCCATTTCTTCATGCTGCATGGAATACACTGCATTCAATCAGGCTGCATGGAATCCACTGCATTCAATCGGGATGCATTTTTCCTCGTTGCATGGACTACACTGCATTCCATCACAATGCATGGAATCCACTGCATTCAATCGGGAAGCTTTGGGCCATGCTGCATACAATCCACTGCATTCAATCGGGATGCACTGGGCCTCGCTGCATGGACTCCACTGCATATAATCGGGATCCATTGCGCCACAATGCATGGAATACTCTGCATTCAATGACGCTGAATGGAATCCACTGCATTGAATCGTGAAGCTATGGCCCATGCTGCAAAAAATCCACTGCATGCACTCATGCTGCATAAAATCCACTGCATTCAATAGGGTTCCATTACTGCACCCTGCATGGAATCCACTGCATTCAACCACGCTGCATGGAATCCACTGCATTCAATCGGGATGCATTTTACCACTCTGCATGGATTACACTGCATTTAATCACGCTGCATGTAATCCGTGGAATTTAATCGGGATTCATTTTACTAAGATGTATGGAATCGACTGCACTTAATCATGCTGCATGGAATCCACTGCATTCAATCGAGATGCATTTTACCATGCTGTATTTATTACCTTTCATTCAATCAGGCTGCATGGAATCCACTGCATTCTATCGGGATGCTTTGGGCCATGCTGCATAAAATCCACTGCATTTAATCGGGATGCATTTGGCCACGCTGCATGGACTCCACTGCATAAAATCGGGATCCATTGCCCCAAAATGCAAGGAATCATCTGCATTCAATGACGCTGCATGGAATCCACTGCATTCCATCAGGATGCTTTGGGCCATGCTGCATAAAATCCACTGCATTCAACCATGCTGCATGGAATCCACTGCATTCAATCATGCTGCATAAAATCCACTGCATTCAATCGGGATGCACTGGGCCTCGCTGCATGGAATGAACTGCATTCAATCAGGGTCCATGGAATCCACTGCATTCAATGGGGATGCATTCTACCATGCTGCATGGAGTTCACTGCATTCAATCACAATGCATGGAATCCACTGCATTCCATCGGGATGCTTTGGGCCATGCTGCATACAATCCACTGCATTCAATCAGGATGCATTGGGCCTTGGTGCATGGACTCCACTGCATACAATCGGGATCCATTGCGCCAAAATGCATGGAATCCTCTGCATTCATTGACGCTGCATGGAATCCACTGCATTCCATCGGGATGCTTTGGGCCATGCTGCATAAAATCCACTGCATTCAATCATGCTGCATGGAATCCACTGCATTCAATCGGGATGCATTTTACCATGCTGCGTTGTTTTCTCTGCATTCAATCACAATGCATGGAATCCACTGCATTCCATCGGGATGCTTTGGGCCATGCTGCATAAAATCCACTGCATTCAATCATGCTGCATGGAATCCACTGCATTCAATCATGCTGCATAAAATCCACTGCATTCAATAGGGTTCCATTTCTTCACGCTGCATGTAATACACTGTATTCAATCACACTGAATGGAATCCACTGCATTCAATCGGGATGCATTTTACCTCGCTGCATGGATTACACTGCATTCAATCACAATGCTTGGAATCCACTGCATTAAATCGGGATGCTTTGGGCCATGCTGCATAAAATCCACTGCATTCAATCGGTATCCATTGCGCCACAATGCAAGGAATCCTCTGCATTCATTGACGCTGCATGGACTCCACTGCATTCAATCGGGATGCTTTGGGCCATGCTGCATAAAATCCACTGCATTCAACCATGCTGCATGGAATCCATTTCATTCAATCATGCTCTATAAAATCCAATGCATTCAATAGGGTTCCATTACTTCACGCTGCATGGAATACACTGCATTAAATCAGGATGCATGGAATCGACTGCATTCAATCAGGATGCATTATACCACGTTGCATGGATTACCCTACATTCAATCACAATGCATGGAATCCACTGCATTCCATCGGGATGCTTTGGGCCATGCTGCATAAAATCCACTGCATTCAATGGTGATGCATTGGGCCTCGCTGCATAGACTCCACTGCATATAATCGGGATCCATTGCGCCACAATGCATGGAATACTCTGCATTCAATGACGCTGCATGGAATACACTGCATTCCATCGGGAAGCTTTGGGCCATGCTGCATCAAATCCACTGCATTCAATCATGCTGCATGGAATCCACTGCATTCAATCGGGATGCATTTTACAAGGCTGCATGGATTACATTTCATACACTCAAAATGCATGGAATCCACTATGTTCTATAGGGATGCTTTGGGCCATACTGCATAAAATCCACTGCATGCAATCATGCTGCATGGAATCCACTGCATTCAATCATGCTGCATAAAATCCACTGCATTCAATAGGGTTCCATTTCTTCTTCACGCTGCCTGGAATCCACTGCATTCAATATGGATGCATTTTACCACTCTGCATGGATTACACTGCATTTAATCACGCTGCATGTAATCCATGGAATTTTAATCGGGATTCATTTTACTAAGCTGTATGGAATCGACTGCACTTAATCACGCTGGATGGAATCCACTGCATTCAATCGGGATGCATTTTACCACGTTCCATGCAGTTCACTGCATTCAATCACAATGCATGGAATCCACTGCATTCAAACGGGATGCTTTGGGCCATGCTGCATAAAATCCACTGCATTCAATCATGCTGCATGGAATCCACTGCATTCAATCGGGATGCATTTTACAAGGCTGCATGGATTACATTTCATACACTCAAAATGCATGGAATCCACTTTGTTCTATAGGGATGCTTTGGGCCATACTGCATAAACTCCACTGCATGCAATCATGCTGCATGGAATCCACTGCATTCAATCATGCTGCATAAAATCCACTGCATTCAATAGGGTTCCATTTCTTCTTCACGCTGCATGGAATCCACTGCATTCAATATGGATGCATTTAACCACTCTGCATGGATTACACTGCATTTAATCACGCTGCATGTAATCCATGGAATTTTAATCGGGATTCATTTTACTAAGCTGTATGGAATCGACTGCACTTAATCACGCTGGATGGAATCCACTGCATTCAATCGGGATGCATTTTACCACGTTGCATGCAGTTCACTGCATTCAATCACAATGCATGGAATCCACTGCATTCCATCGGGATGCTTTGGGCCATGCTGCATAAAATCCACTGCATTCAATCATGCTGCATGGAATCCACTGCATTCAATCGGGATGCATTTTACCATGCTGCGTGGTTTTCACTGCATTCAATCACAATGCATGGAATCCACTGCATTCCATCGGGATGCTTTGGGCCATGCTGCATAAAATCCACTGCATTCAATCATGCTGCATGGAATCCACTGCATTCAATCATGCTGCATAAAATCCACTGCATTCAATAGGGTTCCATTTCTTCACGCTGCATGTAATACACTGTATTCAATCACACTGAATGGAATCCACTGCATTCAATCGGGATGCATTTTACCTCGCTGCATGGATTACACTGCATTCAATCACAATGCTTGGAATCCACTGCATTAAATCGGGATGCTTTGGGCCATGCTGCATAAAATCCACTGCATTCAATCGGTATCCATTGCGCCACAATGCAAGGAATCCTCTGCATTCATTGACGCTGCATGGACTCCACTGCATTCAATCGGGATGCTTTGGGCCATGCTGCATAAAATCCACTGCATTCAACCATGCTGCATGGAATCCATTTCATTCAATCATGCTCTATAAACTCCAATGCATTCAATAGGGTTCCATTACTTCACGCTGCATGGAATACACTGCATTAAATCAGGATGCATGGAATCGACTGCATTCAATCAGGATGCATTATACCACGTTGCATGGATTACCCTACATTCAATCACAATGCATGGAATCCACTGCATTCCATCGGGATGCTTTGGGCCATGCTGCATAAAATCCACTGCATTCAATGGTGATGCATTGGGCCTCGCTGCATAGACTCCACTGCATATAATCGGGATCCATTGCGCCACAATGCATGGAATACTCTGCATTCAATGACGCTGCATGGAATCCACTGCATTCCATCGGGAAGCTTTGGGCCATGCTGCATAAAATCCACTGCATTCAATCATGCTGCATGGAATCCACTGCATTCAATCGGGATGCATTTTACAAGGCTGCATGGATTACAATTCATACACTCAAAATGCATGGAATCCACTTTGTTCTATAGGGATGCTTTGGGCCATACTGCATAAAATACACTGCATTCAATTTTCTGCATGGAATCCACTGCATTCAATCATGCGGAATAAAATCCACTGCATTCAATAGGGTTCCATTTCTTCACGCTGCATGGAATACACTGCATTCAATCAGGCTCCATGAAATCCACTGCATTCAATGGGGATGCATTCTACAATGCTGCATGGAGTTCACTGCATTCAATCACAACGCATGTAATCCACTGCATTCCATCGGGATGCTTTGGGCCATGCTGCATAAAATCCACTGCATTCAATCGGGATGCATTGGGCCTCGCTGCATGGACTCCACTGCATACAATCGGGATCCATTGCACCAAAATGCATGGAATCCTCCGCATGCAACGACGCTGCATGGACTCCACTGCATTCAATCGGGATGCTTTGGGCCATGCTGCATAAAATCCATTGAATTCAATCATGCTGCATGGAATCCACTGCATTCAATCATGCTGTATAAAATCCACTGCATTCAATAGGGTTCCATTTCTTCACGTGGCATCGAATCCACTGCATTCAATCACGCTGCATGGAATCCACTGCATTCAATCGGGATGCATTTTTCCTCGCTGCATGGAGTACACTGCATTCAATCATGCTGCATAAAATCCACTGCATTCCATCGGGATGCTTTGGGCCATGCTGCATAAAATCCACTGCATTCAACCATGCTGCATGGAATCCACTGCATTCAATCATGCTGCATAAAATCCACTGCATTCCATCGGGATGCATTGGGCCTCGCTGCATGGAATAAACTGCATTCAATCAGTCTCCATGGAATCCACTGCATTCAATGGGGATGCATTCTACCATGCTGCATGGAGTTCACTGCATTCAATCACAATGCATGGAATCCACTGCATTCCATCAGGATGCTTTGGGCCATGCTGCATACAATCCACTGCATTCAATCGGGATGCATTGGGCCTCGCTGCATGGACTCCACTGCATACAATCGGGATCCATTGCGCCAAAATGCATGGAATCCTCTGCATTCATTGACGCTGCATGGAATCCACTGCATTCAATCGGGATGCATTTTACCACACTGCTTGGATTACACTGCATTCAATCGCAATGCATAGAATCCACTGCATTCAATATGGATGCATTTTACCACTCTGCATGGAATCCACTGCATTTAATCACGCTGCATGTAATCCATGGAATTTAATCGGGATTCATTTTACTAAGCTGTATGGAATCGACTGCATTTAATCACGCTGCATGGAATCCACTGCATTCAATCGGGATTCATTTTACAAGGCTGCATGGAGTACACTGCATTCAATCACAATGCATGGAATCCACTGCATTCAAACGGGATGCTTTGGGCCATGCTGCATAAAATCCACTGCATTCAATCATGCTGCATGGAATCCACTGCATTCAATCGGGATGCATTTTACAAGGCTGCATGGATTACATTTCATACACTCAAAATGCATGGAATCCACTGCGTTCTATAGGGATGCTTTGGGCCATACTGCATAAAATACACTGCATTCAATTTGCTGCATGGAATCCACTGCATTCAATCATGCGGAATAAAATCCACTGCATTCAATAGGGTTCCATTTCTTCACGCTGCATGGAATACACTGCATTCAATCAGGCTCCATGAAATCCACTGCATTCAATGGGGATGCATTCTACAATGCTGCATGGAGTTCACTGCATTCAATCACAATGCGTGGAATCCACTGCATTCCACCGGGATGCTTTGGGCCATGCTGCATACAATCCACTGCATTCAATCGGGATGCACTGGGCCTCGCTGCATGGACTCCACTGCATATAATCGGGATCCATTGCGCCACAATGCATGGAATACTCTGCATTCAATGACGCTGAATGGAATCCACTGCATTGAATCGTGAAGCTATGGGCCATGCTGCATAAAATCCACTGCATGCAATCATGCTGCATTGAATCCACTGCATTCAATCATGCTGCATAAAATCCACTGCATTCAATAGGGTTCCATTACTGCACCCTGCATGGAATCCACTGCATTCAACCACGCTGCATGGAATCCACTGCATTCAATCGGGATGCATTTTACCACTCTGCATGGATTACACTGCATTTAATCACGCTGCATGTAATCCATGGAATTTAATCGGGATTCATTTTACTAAGCTGTATGGAATCGACTGCACTTAATCACGCTGCATGGAATCCACTGCATTCAATCGGGATGCATTTTACCACGTTGCATGCAGTTCACTGCATTCAATCACAATGCATGGAATCCACTGCATTCAATCGGGATGCTTTGGGCCATGCTGCATAAAATCCACTGCATTCAATCTTGCTTTTTGAATCCACTGCATTCAGTAATGCTGCATAAAATCCTTGCATTCAATTGGGTTCCATTTCTTCACGCTGCATGCAATACACTGCATTCAATCACGCTGCATGGAAACCACTGCATTCAATCGGGATGCATTTTACCTCGCTGCATGGATTACACTGCATTCAATCACAATGCATGGAATCCACTGCATTCCATCGGGATGCTTTGGGCCATGCTGCATAAAATCCATTGCATTCAATCATGCTTCATGGAATCCACTGCATTCAATCATGCTGCATAAAATCCACTGCATTCAATAGGGTTCCATTTCTTCACGCTGCATGGAATCCACTACATTCAATCACGCTGCATGGAATCCACTGCATTCTATCGGGATGCATTTTACCACGCTGCATAGATTACAACGCATTCAATCACAATTCATGAAATCCATTGCATTCAATCGGGATGCTTAGGGCCATGCTGCATAAAATCCACTGCATTCAATCGGGATGCATTGGGCCTCGCTGCATGGACTCCACTGCATTCAATCGGGATCCATTGTGCCACAATGCATGGAATTCTCTTCATTCAATGACGCTGCATCGAGTCCACAGCATTCAATCGGAATCCATTGTGCCACAATGCATGGAATCCTCTGCATTCAATGACGCTGCATGGAATCCACTGCATTCCATCAGGATGCTTTGGGCCATGCTGCATAAAATCCACTGCATGCAATCATGCTGCATGGAATCCACTGCATTCAATCACGCTGCATAAAATCCACTGCATTCAATAGGGTTCCATTTCTTCATGCTGCATGGAATCCACTGCATTCAATCACGCTGCATGGAATCCACTGCATTCAACAGGGATGAATTTTACCACGCTGCATTTAGTACAGTGTATTCAATCACAATGCATGGAATCCACTGCATTCCATCGGGATGCTTTGGGCCATGCTGCATAAAATCCACTGCATTCAATCATGCTGCATGGAATCCACTGCATTCAATCATGCTGCATAAAATCCACTGCATTCAATAGGGTTCCATTTATTCACGCTGCATGTAATACACTGCATTCAATCACACTGAATGGAATCCACTGCATTCAATTGGGATGCATTTTACCTCGCTGCATGTATTACACTGCATTCAATCACAATGCTTGGAATCCACTGCATTCAATCGGGATGCTTTGGGCCATGCTGCATAAAATCCACTGCATTCAACCATGCTGCATGGAATCCATTTCATTCAATCATGCAGCATAAAATCCGCTGCATTCCATAGGGTTCCATTACTTCACGCTGCATGGAATACACTGCATTCAATCAGGCTGCATGAAATCCACTGCATTCAATCGGGATGCATTTTTCCTCGTTGCATGGACTACACTGCATTCCATCACAATGCATGGAATCCACTGCATTCAATCGGGAAGCTTTGGGCCATGCTGCATACAATCCACTGCATTCCATCGGGATGCACTGGGCCTCGCTGCATGGACTCCACTGCATATAATCGGGATCCATTGCGCCAAAATGCATGGAATACTCTGCATTCAATGACGCTGAATGGAATCCACTGCATTGAATCGTGAAGCTATGGCCCATGCTGCATAAAATCCACTGCATGCAATCATGCTGCATTGAATCCACTGCATTCAATCATGCTGCATAAAATCCACTGCATTTAATAGGGTTCCATTTCTTCACGCTGCATGGAATCCACTGCATTCAACCACGCTGCATGGAATCCACTGCATTCAATCGGGATGCATTTTACCACTCTGCATGGATTACACTGCATTTAATCACGCTGCATGTAATCCATGGAATTTAATCGGGATTCATTTTACTAAGATGTATGGAATCGACTGCACTTAATCACGCTGCATGGAATCCACTGCATTCAATCGGGATGCATTTTACCACGTTGCATGCAGTTCACTGCATTCAATCACAATGCATGGAATCCACTGCATTCAATCGGGATGCTTTGGGCCATGCTGCATAAAATCCACTGCATTCAATCTTGCTTTTTGAATCCACTGCATTCAGTAATGCTGCATAAAATCCTTGCATTCAATTGGGTTCCATTTCTTCACGCTGCATGGAATACACTGCATTCAATCACGCTGCATGGAAACCACTGCATTCTATCGGGATGCATTTTACCTCGCTGCATGGATTACACTGCATTCAATCACAATGCATGGACTCCACTGCATTCCATCGGGATGTTTTGGGCCATGCTGCATAAACTCCACTGCATTCAATCGGGATGCATTGGGCCTCGCTGCATGGACTCCACTGCATAAAATCTGGATCCATTGCGCCACAATGCATGGAATCATCTGCATTCAACGACGCCTCATGGAATCCACTGCATTCCATCGGGATGTTTTGGGCCATGCTGCATAAAATCCACTGCATTCAATCGGGATGCATTGGGCCTCGCTGCATGAACTCCACTGCATACAATATGGATCCATTGTGCCAAAATGCATGGAATCCTCTGCATTCAATCGGGATGCTTTGGGCCATGCTGCATAAAATCCATTGCATTCAATCATGCTTCATGGAATCCACTGCATTCAATCATGCTGCATAAAATCCACTGCATTCAATAGGGTTCCATTTCTTCACCCTGCATGGAATACACTACATTCAATCACGCTGCATGGAATCCACTGCATTCTATTGGGATGCATTTTACCACGCTGCATAGATTACACCGCATTCAATCACAATGCATGGAATCCACTGCATTCAATCGGGATGCTTAGGGCCATGCTGCATAAAATCCACTGCATTCAATCGGGATGCATTGGGCCTCTCTGCATGGACTCCACTGCATTCAATCGGGATCCATTGTGCCACAATGCATGGAATTCTCTTCATTCAATGACGCTGCATCGAGTCCACAGCATTCAATCGGAATCCATTGTGCCACAATGCATGGAATCCTCTGCATTCAATGACGCTGCATGGAATCCACTGCATTCCATCAGGATGCTTTGGGCCATGCTGCATAAAATCCACTGCATGCAATCATGCTGCATGGAATCCACTGCATTCAATCACGCTGCATAAAATCCACTGCATTCAATAGGGTTCCATTCCTTCATGCTGCATGGAATCCACTGCATTCAATCACGCTGCATGGAATCCACTGCATTCAACATGGATGAATTTTACCACGCTGCATTTAGTACAGTGTATTCAATCACAATTCATGGAATCCATTGCATTCAATCGGGATGCTTTGGGCCATGCTGCATAAAATCCACTGCATTCAATCGGGATGCACTGGGCATCGTTGCATGGACTCCACTGCATACAATCGGGATCCATTGCGCCACAATGCATGGAATCCACTGCATTCAATCGGGATGCTTTGGGCCATGCTGCATAAAATCCACTGCATTCAATCATGCTGCATGGAATCCACTGCATTCAATCATGCTGCAATAAATCCACTGCATTCAATAGGGTTCCATTTCTTCACGCTGCATGTTATACACTGCAATCATTCACGCTGCATGGAATCCACTGCATTCAATCAGGATGCATTTTACCCCGCTGCATGGATTACACTGCATTCAATCACAATGCATGGAATCCACTGCATTCCATCGGGATGCTTTGGGCCATGCTGCATAAACTCCACTGCATTCAATCGGGATGCATTGGGCCTCGCTGCATGGACTCCACTGCATACAATCGGGATCCATTGCGCCACAATGCATGGAATCCTCTGCATTCAACGACGCTGCATGGAATCCACTGCATTCAATCGGGAGGCTTTGGGCCATGCTGCATAAAATCCACTGCATTCAATCATGCTGCATAAAATCCACTGCATTCAATATGGTTCCATTTCTTCACACTGCATGGAATCCAATGCATTCAATCAGGATGCATTTTACCACACTGCATGGATTACACTTCATTCAATCACAATGCATGGAATCCACTGCATTCCATCGGGATGCTTTGGGCCATGCTGCATAAAATCCACTGCATTCAATCAGATGCATTTTGCCTCGCTGCATAGACTCCAATGCATACAATCGGGATCCATTTCGCCAAAATGCATTGAATCTTCTGCATTCAATACCGCTGCATGGAATCCACTGCATTCAATCGGGATGCTTTGGGCCATGCTGCATAAAATCCACTGCATTCAATCGGGATGCATTGGGCCACGCTGCATCGACTCCACTGCATGCAATCGGTATCCATTGCGCCACAATGCAAGGAATCCTCTGCATTCATTGACGCTGCATGGACTCCACTGCATTCAATCGGGATGCTTTGGGCCATGCTGCATAAAATCCACTGCATTCAACCATGCTGCATGGAATCCATTTCATTCAATCATGCAGCATAAAATCCGCTGCATTCCATAGGGTTCCATTTCTTCATGCTGCATGGAATACACTGCATTCAATCAGGCAGCATGGAATCCACTGCATTCAATCGGGATGCATTTTTCCTCGTTGCATGGACTACACTGCATTCCATCACAATGCATGGAATCCACTGCATTCAATCGGGAAGCTTTGGGCCATGCTGCATACAATCCACTGCATTCAATCGGGATGCACTGGGCCTCGCTGCATGGACTCCACTGCATATAATCGGGATCCATTGCGCCACAATGCATGGAATACTCTGCATTCAATGACGCTGAATGGAATCCACTGCATTTAATCGTGAAGCTATGGCCCATGCTGCATAAAATCCACTGCATGCAATCATGCTGCATTGAATCCACTGCATTCAATCATGCTGCATAAAATTCACTGCATTCAATAGGCTTCCATTACTGCACCCTGCATGGAATCCACTGCATTCAACCACGCTGCATGGAATCCACTGCATTCAATCGGGATGCATTTTACAAGGCTGCATGGAGTACACTGCATTCAATCACAATGCATGGAATCCACTGCATTCCATCGGGATGCTTTGGGCCATGCTGCATGGAATCCACTGCATTCAATCAGATGCATTTTGCCTCGCTGCATAGACTCCAATGCATACAATCGGGATCCATTTCGCCAAAATGCATTGAATCTTCTGCATTCAATACCGCTGCATGGAATCCACTGCATTCAATCGGGATGCTTTGGGCCATGCTGCATAAAATCCATTGCATTCAATCATGCTGCATGGAATCCACTGCATTCAATCATGCTGCATAAAATCCACTGCATTCAATAGGGTTCCATTTCTTCACGCTGCATGGAATCCACTACATTCAATCACAATGCATGGAATCCACTGCATTCTATCGGGATGCATTTTACCACACTTCTTGGATTACACTGCATTCAATCGCAATGCATAGAATCCACTGCATTCAATATGGATGCATTTTACCACTCTGCATGGAATGCACTGCATTTAATCACGCTGCATGTAATCCATGGAATTTAATCGGGATTCATTTTACTAAGCTGTATGGAATCGACTGCATTTAATCACGCTGCATGGAATCCACTGCATTCAATCGGGATTCATTTTACAAGGCTGCATGGAGTACACTGCATTCAATCACAATGCATGGAATCCACTGCATTCAAACGGGATGCTTTGGGCCATGCTGCATAAAATCCACTGCATTCAATCATGCTGCATGGAATCCACTGCATTCAATCGGGATGCATTTTACCATGCTGCGTGGTTTTCACTGCATTCAATCACAATGCATGTAATCCACTGCATTCCATCGGGATGCTTTGGGCCATGCTGCATAAAATCCACTGCATTCAATCATGCTGCATGGAATCCACTGCATTCAATCATGCTGCATAAAATCCACTGCATTCAATAGGGTTCCATTTCTTCACGCTGCATGTAATACACTGCATTCAATCACACTGAATGGAATCCACTGCATTCAATCGGGATGCATTTTACCTCGCTGCATGGATTACACTGCATTCAATCACAATGCTTGGAATCCACTGCATTCAATCGGGATGCTTTGGGCCATGCTGCATAAAATCCACTGCATTCAATCGGGATGCATTGGGCCACGCTGCATCGACTCCACTGCATGCAATCGGTATCCATTGCGCCACAATGCAAGGAATCCTCTGCATTCATTGACGCTGCATGGACTCCACTGCATTCAATCGGGATGCTTTGGGCCATGCTGCATAAAATCCACTGCATTCAACCATGCTGCATGGAATCCACTGCATTCAATCATGCAGCATAAAATCCGCTGCATTCCATAGGGTTCCATTTCTTCATGCTGCATGGAATACACTGCATTTAATCAGGCTGCATGGAATCCACTGCATTCAATCGGGATGCATTTTTCCTCGTTGCATGGACTACACTGCATTCCATCACAATGCATGTAATCCACTGCATTCAATCGGGAAGCTTTGGGCCATGCTGCATACACTCCACTGCATTCAATCGGGATGCACTGGGCCTCGCTGCATGGACTCCACTGCATATAATCGGGATCCATTGCGCCACAATGCATGGAATACTCTGCATTCAATGACGCTGAATGGAATCCACTGCATTGAATCGTGAAGCTATGGCCCATGCTGCATAAAATCCACTGCATGCAATCATGCTGCATTGAATCCACTGCATTCAATCATGCTGCATAAAATCCACTGCATTCAATAGGCTTCCATTACTGCACCCTGCATGGAATCCACTGCATTCAACCACGCTGCATGGAATCCACTGCATTCAATCGGGATGCATTTTACCACTCTGCATGGATTACACTGCATTTAATCACGCTGCATGTAATCCATGGAATTTAATCGGGATTCATTTTACTAAGATGTATGGAATCGACTGCACTTAATCACGCTGCATGGAATCCACTGCATTCAATCGGGATGCATTTTACCACGTTGCATGCAGTTCACTGCATTCAATCACAATGCATGGAATCCACTGCATTCAATCGCGATGCTTTGGGCCATGCTGCATAAAATCCACTGCATTCAATCTTGCTTTTTGAATCCACTGCATTCAGTAATGCTGCATAAAATCCTTGCATTCAATTGGGTTCCATTTCTTCACGCTGCATGGAATACACTGCATTCAATCACGCTGCATGGAAACCACTGCATTCAATCGGGATGCATTTTACCTCGCTGCATGGATTACACTGCATTCAATCACAATGCATGGAATCCACTGCATTCCATCGGGATGCTTTGGGCCATGCTGCATAAACTCCACTGCATTCAATCGGGATGCATTGGGCCTCGCTGCATGGACTCCACTGCATAAAATCTGGATCCATTGCGCCACAATGCATGGAATCATCTGCATTCAACGACGCTGCATGGAATCCACTGCATTCCATTGGGATGTTTTGGGCCATGCTGCATAAAATCCACTGCATTCAATCGGGATGCATTGGGCCTCGCTGCATGACTTCCACTGCATACAATATGGATCCATTGTGCCAAAATGCATGGAATCCTCTGCATTCAATGACGCTGCATGCAATCCACTGCATTCAATTGGGATGCTTTGGGCCATGCTGCATAATATCCACTGCATTCAATAGGGTTCCATTTCTTCACGCTGCATGGAATCCACTACATTCAATCACGCTGCATGGAATCCACTGCATTCTATCGGGATGCATTTTACCACGCTGCATAGATTACACCGCATTCAATCACAATGCATGGAATCCCCTGCATTCCATCGGGATGCTTTGGGCCATGCTGCATAAAATCCACTGCATTCAATCGGGATGCATTGGGCCTCGCTGCATGGACTCCACTGCATACAATCGGGATCCATTGCGCCACAATGCATGGAATCCTCTGCATTCAATGACGCTGCATGGAATCCACAGCATTCAATCGGAATCCATTGTGCCACAATGCATGGAGTTCTCTTCATTCAATGACGCTGCATCGAGTCCACAGCATTCAATCGGAATCCATTGTGCCACAATGCATGGAATTCTCTGCATTCAATGACGCTGCATGGAATCCACTGCATTCCATCAGGATGCTTTGGGCCATGCTGCATAAAATCCACTGCATGCAATCATGCTGCATGGAATCCACTGCATTCAATCACGCTGCATAAAATCCACTGCATTCAATAGGGTTCCATTTCTTCATGCTGCATGGAATCCACTGCATTAAATCACGCTGCATGGAATCCACTGCTTTCAACATGGATGAATTTTACCACGCTGCATTTAGTACAGTGTATTCAATCACAATGCATGGAATCCACTGCATTCCATCGGGATGCTTTGGGCCATGCTGCATAAACTCCACTGCATTCAATCGGGATGCATTGGGCCTCGCTGCATGGACTCCACTGCATACAATCGGGATCCATTGCGCCACAATGCATGGAATCATCTGCATTCAACGACGCTGCATGGAATCCACTGCAATCAATCGGGATGCTTTGGGCCATGCTGCATAAAATCCACTGCATTCAATCATGCTGCATGGAATCCACTGCATTCAATCGGGATGCATTTTACCATGCTGCGTGGTTTTCAGTGCATTCAATCACAATGCATGGAATCCACTGCATTCCATCGGGATGCTTTGGGCCATGCTGCATAAAATCCACTGCATTCAATCATGCTGCTTGGTATCCACTGCATTCAATCATGCTGCATAAAATCCACTGCATTCAATAGGGTTCCATTTCTTCACGCTGCATGTAATACACTGCATTCAATCACACTGAATGGAATCCACTGCATTCAATCGGGATGCATTTTACCTCGCTGCATGGATTACACTGCATTCAATCACAATGCTTGGAATCCACTGCATTCAATCGGGATGCTTTGGGCCATGCTGCATAAAATCCACTGCATTCAATCGGGATGCATTGGGCCACGCTGCATCGACTCCACTGCATATAATCTGGATACATTGCGCCACAATGCATGGAATATTCTGCATTCAACGACGCTGCATGGAATCCACTGCATTCCATTGGGAAGCTTTGGGCCATGCTGCATAAAATCCACTGCATTCAATCATGCTGCATGGAATCCACTGCATTCAATCGGGATACATTTTACAAGGCTGCATGGAGTACACTGCATGCAATCAAAATGCATGGACTCCACTGCATTCAATCGGGATGCTTTGGGCCATGCTGCATAAAATCCACTGCATTCAACCATGCTGCATGGAATCCATTTCATTCAATCATGCTCTATAAAATCCGCTGCATTCCATAGGGTTCCATTTCTTCATGCTGCATGGAATACACTGCATTCAATCAGGCTGCATGGAATCCACTGCATTCAATCGGGATGCATTTTTCCTCCTTGCATGGATTACACTGCATTCCATCACAATGCATGGAATCCACTGCATTCAATCGGGAAGCTTTGGGCCATGCTGCATACAATCCACTGCATTCAATCGGGATGCACTGGGCCTCGCTGCATGGACTCCACTGCATATAATCTGGATCCATTGCGCCACAATGCATGGAATACTCTGCATTCAATGACGCTGAATGGAATCCACTGCATTGAATCGTGAAGCTATGGCCCATGCTGCATAAAATCCACTGCATGCAATCATGCTGCATTGAAACCACTGCATTCAATCATGCTGCATAAAATCCACTGCATTCAAAAGGCTTCCATTACTGCACCCTGCATGGAATCCACTGCATTCAACCACGCTGCATGGAATCCACTGCATTCAATCGGGATGCATTTTACCACTCTGCATGGATTACACTGCATTTAATCACGCTGCATGTAATCCATGGAATTTAATCGGGATTCATTTTACTAAGCTGTATGGAATCGACTGCACTTAATCACGCTGCATGGAATCCACTGCATTCAATCGGGATGCATTTTACCACGTTGCATGCAGTTCACTGCATTCAATCACAATGCATGGAATCCACTGCATTCCATCGGGATGCTTTGGGCCATGCTGCATAAAATCCACTGCATTCAATCTTGCTTTTTGAATCCACTGCATTCAGTAATGCTGCATAAAATCCTTGCATTCAATTGGGTTCCATTTCTTCACGCTGCATGGAATACACTGCATTCAATCACGCTGCATGGAAACCACTGCATTCAATCGGGATGCATTTTACCTCGCTGCATGGATTACACTGCATTCAATCACAATGCATGGAATCCACTGCATTCCATCGGGATGCTTTGGGCCATGCTGCATAAACTCCACTGCATTCAATCGGGATGCATTGGGCCTCGCTGCATGGACTCCACTGCATAAAATCTGGATCCATTGCGCCACAATGCATGGAATCATCTGCATTCAACGACGCTGCATGGAATCCACTGCATTCCATCGGGATGTTTTGGGCCATGCTGCATAAAATCCACTGCATTCAATCGGGATGCATTGGGCCTCGCTGCATGACCTCCACTGCATACAATATGGATCCATTGTGCCAAAATGCATGGAATCCTCTGCATTCAATGACGCTGCATGGAATCCACTGCATTCAATTGGGATGCCTTGGGCCATGCTGCATAAAATCCACTGCATTCAATAGGGTTCCATTTCTTCACGCTGCATGGAATCCACTACATTCAATCACGCTGCATGGAATCCACTGCATTCTATCGGGATGCATTTTACCACGCTGCATAGATTACACCGCATTCAATCACAATGCATGGAATCCACTGCATTCAATCGGGATGCTTTGGGCCATGCTGTATAAAATCCACTGCATTCAATCGGGATGCATTGGGCCTCGCTGCATGGACTCCACTGCATTCAATCGGGATCCATTGTGCCACAATGCATGGAGTTCTCTTCATTCAATGACGCTGCATCGAGTCCACAGCATTCAATCGGAATCCATTGTGCCAAAATGCATGGAATCCTCTGCATTCAATGACGCTGCATGGAATCCACTGCATTCCATCAGGATGCTTTGGGCCATGCTGCATAAAATCCACTGCATGCAATCATGCTGCATGGAATCCACTGCATTCAATCACGCTGCATAAAATCCACTGCATTCAATAGGGTTCCATTTCTTCATGCTGCATGGAATCCACTGCATTCAATCACGCTGCATGGAATCCACTGCATTCAACATGGATGAATTTTACCACGCTGCATGCAGTTCACTGCATTCAATCACAATGCATGGAATCCACTGCATTCAATCGGGATGCTTTGGGCCATGCTGCATAAACTCCACTGCATTCAATCGGGATGCATTGGGCCTCGCTGCATGGACTCCACTGCATACAATCGGGATCCATTGCGCCACAATGCATGGAATCATCTGCATTCAACGACGCTGCATGGAATCCACTGCATTCAATCGGGAGGCTTTGGGCCATGCTGCATAAAATCCACTGCATTCAATCATGCTGCATAAAATCCACTGCATTCAATATGGTTCCATTTCTTCACACTGCATGGAATCCAATGCATTCAATCAGGATGCATTTTACCACACTGCATGGATTACACTTCATTCAATCACAATGCATGGAATCCACTGCATTCAATCGGGATGCTTTGGGCCGTGCTGCATAAAATGCATTGCATTCAATCATGCTGCATGGGATCCACTGCATTCAATCATGCTGCATAAAATCCACTGCATTCAATAGGGTTCCATTTCTTCACGCTGCATGGAATCCACTACATTCAATCACAATGCATGGAATCCACTGCATTCTATCGGGATGCATTTTACCACACTGCTTGGATTACACTGCATTCAATCGCAATGCATAGAATCCACTGCATTCAATATGGATGCATTTTACCACTCTGCATGGAATGCACTGCATTTAATCACGCTGCATGTAATCCATGGAATTTAATCGGGATTCATTTTACTAAGCTGTATGGAATCGACTGCATTTAATCACGCTGCATGGAATCCACTGCATTCAATCGGGATTCATTTTAAAAGGCTGCATGGAGTACACTGCATTCAATCACAATGCATGGAATCCACTGCATTCAAACGGGATGCTTTGGGCCATGCTGCATAAAATCCACTGCATTCAATCATGCTGCATGGAATCCACTGCATTCAATCGGGATGCATTTTACCATGCTGCGTGGTTTTCACTGCATTCAATCACAATGCATGTAATCCACTGCATTCCATCGGGATGCTTTGGGCCATGCTGCATAAAATCCACTGCATTCAATCATGCTGCATGGAATCCACTGCATTCAATCATGCTGCATAAAATCCACTGCATTCAATAGGGTTCCATTTCTTCACGCTGCATGTAATACACTGCATTCAATCACACTGAATGGAATCCACTGCATTCAATCGGGATGCATTTTACCTCGCTGCATGGATTACACTGCATTCAATCACAATGCTTGTAATCCACTGCATTCAATCGGGATGCTTTGGGCCATGCTGCATAAAATCCACTGCATTCAATCGGGATGCATTGGGCCACGCTGCATCGACTCCACCGCATGCAATCGGTATCCATTGCGCCACAATGCAAGGAATCCTCTGCATTCATTGACGCTGCATGGACTCCACTGCATTCAATCGGGATGCTTTGGGCCATGCTGCATAAAATCCACTGCATTCAATCATGCTGCATGGAATCCACTGCATTCAATCATGCAGCATAAAATCCGCTGCATTCCATAGGGTTCCATTTATTCATGCTGCATGGAATACACTGCATTCAATCAGGCTGCATGGAATCCACTGCATTCAATCGGGATGCATTTTTCCTCGTTGCATGGACTACACTGCATTCCATCACAATGCATGGAATCCACTGCATTCAATCGGGAAGCTTTGGGCCATGCTGCATACAATCCACTGCATTCAATCGGGATGCACTGGGCCTCGCTGCATGGACTCCACTGCATATAATCGGGATCCATTGCGCCAAAATGCATGGAATACTCTGCATTCAATGACGCTGAATGGAATCCACTGCATTGAATCGTGAAGCTATGGCCCATGCTGCATAAAATCCACTGCATGCAATCATGCTGCATTGAATCCACTGCATTCAATCATGCTGCATAAAATCCACTACATTCAATAGGGTTCCATTACTGCACCCTGCATGGAATCCACTGCATTCAACCACGCTGCATGGAATCCACTGCATTCAATCGGGATGCATTTTACCACTCTGCATGGATTACACTGCATTTAATCACGCTGCATGTAATCCATGGAATTTAATCGGGATTCATTTTACTAAGATGTATGGAATCGACTGCACTTAATCACGCTGCATGGAATCCACTGCATTCAATCGGGATGCATTTTACCACGTTGCATGCAGTTCACTGCATTCAATCACAATGCATGGAATCCACTGCATTCAATCGGGATGCTTTGGGCCATGCTGCATAAAATCCACTGCATTCAATCTTGCTTTTTGAATCCACTGCATTCAGTAATGCTGCATAAAATCCTTGCATTCAATTGGGTTCCATTTCTTCACGCTGCATGGAATACACTGCATTCAATCACGCTGCATGGAAACCACTGCATTCAATCGGGATGCATTTTACCTCGCTGCATGGATTACACTGCATTCAATCACAATGCATGGAATCCACTGCATTCCATCGGGATGCTTTGGGCCATGCTGCATAAACTCCACTGCATTCAATCGGGATGCATTGGGCCTCGCTGCATGGACTCCACTGCATAAAATCTGGATCCATTGCGCTACAATGCATGGAATCATCTGCATTCAACGACGCTGCATGGAATCCACTGCATTCCATCGGGATGTTTTGGGCCATGCTGCATAAAATCCACTGCATTCAATCGGGATGCATTGGGCCTCGCTGCATGAACTCCACTGCATACAATATGGATCCATTGTGCCAAAATGCATGGAATCCTCTGCATTCAATGACGCTGCATGGAATCCACTGCATTCAATCGGGATGCTTTGGGCCATGCTGCATAAAATCCATTGCATTCAATCATGCTTCATGGAATCCACTGCATTCAATCATGCTGCATAAAATCCACTGCATTCAATAGGGTTCCATTTCTTCACGCTGCATGGAATCCACTACATTCAATCACGCTGCATGGAATCCACTGCATTCTATTGGGATGCATTTTACCACGCTGCATATATTACACCGCATTCAATCACAATGCATGGAATCCACTGCATTCAATCGGGATGCTTTGGGCCATGCTGCATAAAATCCAATGCATTCAATCGGGATGCATTGGGCCTCGCTGCATGGACTCCACTGCGTTCAATCGGGATCCATTGTGCCACAATGCATGGAATTCTCTTCATTCAATGACGCTGCATCGAGTCCACAGCATTCAATCGGAATCCATTGCGCCACAATGCATGGAATCCTCTGCATTCAATGACGCTGCATGGAATCCACTGCATTCCATCAGGATGCTTTGGGCCATGCTGCATAAAATCCACTGCATGCCATCATGCTGCATGGAATCCACTGCATTCAATCACGCTGCATAAAATCCACTGCATTCAATAGGGTTCCATTTCTTCATGCTGCATGGAATCCACTGCATTCAATCACGCTGCATGGAATCCACTGCATTCAACATGGATGACTTTTACCACGCTGCATTTAGTACAGTGTATTCAATCACAATTCATGGAATCCATTGCATTCAATCGGGATGCTTTGGGCCATGCTGCATAAAATCCACTGCATTCAATCGGGATGCACTGGGCATCGTTGCATGGACTCCACTGCATACAATCGGGATCCATTGCGCCACAATGCATGGAATCCTATGCATTCATTGACGCTGCATGGAATCCACTGCATTCAATCGGGATGCTTTGGGCCATGCTGCATAAAATCCACTGCATTCAATCATGCTGCATGGAATCCACTGCATTCAATCATGCTGCAATAAATCCACTGCATTCAATAGGGTTCCATTTCTTCACGCTGCATGTTATACACTGCAATCATTCACGCTGCATGGAATCCACTGCATTCAATCAGGATGCATTTTACCCCGCTGCATGGATTACACTGCATTCAATCACAATGCATGGAATCCACTGCATTCCATCGGGATGCTTTGGGCCATGCTGCATAAACTCCACTGCATTCAATCAGGATGCATTGGGCCTCGCTGCATGGACTCCACTGCATACAATCGGGATCCATTGTGCCACAATGCATGGAATCCTCTGCATTCAACGACGCTGCATGGAATCCACTGCATTCAATCGGGAGGCTTTGGGCCATGCTGCATAAAATCCACTGCATTCAATCATGCTGCATAAAATCCACTGCATTCAATATGGTTCCATTTCTTCACACTGCATGGAATCCAATGCATTCAATCAGGATGCATTTTACCACACTGCATGGATTACACTTCATTCAATCACAATGCATGGAATCCACTGCATTCCATCGGGATGCTTTGGGCCATGCTGCATAAAATCCACTGCATTCAATCATGCTGCATGGAATCCACTGCATTCAATCATGCTGCATAAAATCCACTGCATTCAATAGGGTTCCATTTCTTCACGCTGCATGTAATTCACTGCATTCAATCACACTGAATGGAATCCACTGCATTCAATCGGGATGCATTTTACCTCGCTGCATGGATTACACTGCATTCAATCACAATGCTTGTAATCCACTGCATTCAATCGGGATGCTTTGGGCCATGCTGCATAAAATCCACTGCATTCAATCGGGATGCATTGGGCCACGCTGCATCGACTCCACTGCATGCAATCGGTATCCATTGCGCCACAATGCAAGGAATCCTCTGCATTCATTGACGCTGCATGGACTCCACTGCATTCAATCGGGATGCTTTGGGCCATGCTGCATAAAATCCACTGCATTCAACCATGCTGCATGGAATCCATTTCATTCAATCATGCAGCATAAAATCCGCTGCATTCCATAGGGTTCCATTTCTTCATGCTGCATGGAATCCACTGCATTCAATCGGGATGCATTTTTCCTCGTTGCATGGACTACACTGCATTCCATCACAAAGCATGGAATCCACTGCATTCAATCGGGATGCTTTGGGCCATGCTGCATAAAATCCACTGCATTCAATCGGGATGCACTGGGCCTCGCTGCATGGACTCCACTGCATATAATCGGGATCCATTGCGCCACAATGCATGGAATACTCTGCATTCAATGACGCTGAATGGAATCCACTGCATTGAATCGTGAAGCTATGGCCCATGCTGCATAAAATCCACTGCATGCAATCATGCTGCATTGAATCCACTGCATTCAATCATGCTGCATAAAATCCACTACATTCAATAGGCTTCCATTACTGCACCCTGCATGGAATCCACTGCATTCAACCACGCTGCATGGAATCCACTGCATTCAATAGGGATGCATTTTACCACTCTGCATGGATTACACTGCATTCAATCACAATGCATGGAATCCACTGCATTCCATCGGGATGCTTTGGGCCATGCTGCATGTAATCCACTGCATTCAATCATGCTGCATGGATTCCACTGCATTCAGTAATGCTGCATAAAATCCTTGCATTCAATTGGGTTCCATTTCTTCACGCTGCATGGAATACACTGCATTCAATCACGCTGCATGGAAACCACTGCATTCAATCGGGATGCATTTTACCTCGCTGCATGGATTACACTGCATTCAATCACAATGCATGGAATCCACTGCATTCCATCGGGATGCTTTGGGCCATGCTGCATAAACTCCACTGCATTCAATCGGGATGCATTGGGCCTCGCTGCATGGACTCCACTGCATAAAATCTGGATCCATTGCGCCACAATGCATGGAATCATCTGCATTCAACGACGCTGCATGGAATCCACTGCATTCCATCGGGATGTTTTGGGCCATGCTGCATAAAATCCACTGCATTCAATCGGGATGCATTGGGCCTCGCTGCATGACCTCCACTGCATACAATATGGATCCATTGTGCCAAAATGCATGGAATCCTCTGCATTCAATGACGCTGCATGGAATCCACTGCATTCAATTGGGATGCTTTGGGCCATGCTGCATAAAATCCACTGCATTCAATAGGGTTCCATTTCTTCACGCTGCATGGAATCCACTACATTCAATCACGCTGCATGGAATCCACTGCATTCTATCGGGATGCATTTTACCACGCTGCATAGATTACACCGCATTCAATCACAATGCATGGAATCCACTGCATTCAATCGGGATGCTTTGGGCCATGCTGTATAAAATCCACTGCATTCAATCGGGATGCATTGGGCCTCGCTGCATGGACTCCACTGCATTCAATCGGGATCCATTGTGCCACAATGCATGGAGTTCTCTTCATTCAATGACGCTGCATCGAGTCCACAGCATTCAATCGGAATCCATTGTGCCACAATGCATGGAATCCTCTGCATTCAATGACGCTGCATGGAATCCACTGCATTCCATCAGGATGCTTTGGGCCATGCTGCATAAAATCCACTGCATGCAATCATGCTGCATGGAATCCACTGCATTCAATCACGCTGCATAAAATCCACTGCATTCAATAGGGTTCCATTTCTTCATGCTGCATGGAATCCACTGCATTCAATCACGCTGCATGGAATCCACTGCATTCAACATGGATGAATTTTACCACGCTGCATTTAGTACAGTGTATTCAATCACAATGCATGGAATCCACTGCATTCCATCGGGATGCTTTGGGCCATGCTGCATAAACTCCACTGCATTCAATCGGGATGCATTGGGCCTCGCTGCATGGACTCCACTGCATACAATCGGGATCCATTGCGCCACAATGCATGGAATCATCTGCATTCAACGACGCTGCATGGAATCCACTGCATTCAATCGGGAGGCTTTGGGCCATGCTGCATAAAATCCACTGCATTCAATCATGCTGCATAAAATCCACTGCATTCAATATGGTTCCATTTCTTCACACTGCATGGAATCCAATGCATTCAATCAGGATGCATTTTACCACACTGCATGGATTACACTTCATTCAATCACAATGCATGGAATCCACTGCATTCAATCGGGATGCTTTGGGCCGTGCTGCATAAAATCCATTGCATTCAATCATGCTGCATGGGATCCACTGCATTCAATCATGCTGCATATAATCCACTGCATTCAATAGGGTTCCATTTCTTCACGCTGCATGGAATCCACTACATTCAATCACAATGCATGGAATCCACTGCATTCTATCGGGATGCATTTTACCACACTGCTTGGATTACACTGCATTCAATCGCAATGCATAGAATCCACTGCATTCAATATGGATGCATTTTACCACTCTGCATGGAATGCACTGCATTTAATCACGCTGCATGTAATCCATGGAATTTAATCGGGATTCATTTTACTAAGCTGTATGGAATCGACTGCATTTAATCACGCTGCATGGAATCCACTGCATTCAATCGGGATTCATTTTAAAAGGCTGCATGGAGTACACTGCATTCAATCACAATGCATGGAATCCACTGCATTCAAACGGGATGCTTTGGGCCATGCTGCATAAAATCCACTGCATTCAATCATGCTGCATGGAATCCACTGCATTCAATCGGGATGCATTTTACCATGCTGCGTGGTTTTCACTGCATTCAATCACAATGCATGTAATCCACTGCATTCCATCGGGATGCTTTGGGCCATGCTGCATAAAATCCACTGCATTCAATCATGCTGCATGGAATCCACTGCATTCAATCATGCTGCATAAAATCCACTGCATTCAATAGGGTTCCATTTCTTCACGCTGCATGTAATACACTGCATTCAATCACACTGAATGGAATCCACTGCATTCAATCGGGATGCATTTTACCTCGCTGCATGGATTACACTGCATTCAATCACAATGCTTGTAATCCACTGCATTCAATCGGGATGCTTTGGGCCATGCTGCATAAAATCCACTGCATTCAATCGGGATGCATTGGGCCACGCTGCATCGACTCCACTGCATGCAATCGGTATCCATTGCGCCACAATGCAAGGAATCCTCTGCATTCATTGACGCTGCATGGACTCCACTGCATTCAATCGGGATGCTTTGGGCCATGCTGCATAAAATCCACTGCATTCAATCATGCTGCATGGAATCCACTGCATTCAATCATGCAGCATAAAATCCGCTGCATTCCATAGGGTTCCATTTATTCATGCTGCATGGAATACACTGCATTCAATCAGGCTGCATGGAATCCACTGCATTCAATCGGGATGCATTTTTCCTCGTTGCATGGACTACACTGCATTCCATCACAATGCATGGAATCCACTGCATTCAATCGGGAAGCTTTGGGACATGCTGCATACACTCCACTGCATTCAATCGGGATGCACTGGGCCTCGCTGCATGGACTCCACTGCATATAATCGGGATCCATTGCGCCACAATGCATGGAATACTCTGCATTCAATGACGCTGAATGGAATCCACTGCATTGAATCGTGAAGCTATGGCCCATGCTGCATAAAATCCACTGCATGCAATCATGCTGCATTGAATCCACTGCATTCAATCATGCTGCATAAAATCCACTGCATTCAATAGGCTTCCATTACTGCACCCTGCATGGAATCCACTGCATTCAACCACGCTGCATGGAATCCACTGCATTCAATCGGGATGCATTTTACCACTCTGCATGGATTACACTGCATTTAATCACGCTGCATGTAATCCATGGAATTTAATCGGGATTCATTTTACTAAGATGTATGGAATCGACTGCACTTAATCACGCTGCATGGAATCCACTGCATTCAATCGGGATGCATTTTACCACGTTGCATGCAGTTCACTGCATTCAATCACAATGCATGGAATCCACTGCATTCAATCGGGATGCTTTGGGCCATGCTGCATAAAATCCACTGCATTCAATCTTGCTTTTTGAATCCACTGCATTCAGTAATGCTGCATAAAATCCTTGCATTCAATTGGGTTCCATTTCTTCACGCTGCATGGAATACACTGCATTCAATCACGCTGCATGGAAACCACTGCATTCAATCGGGATGCATTTTACCTCGCTGCATGGATTACACTGCATTCAATCACAATGCATGGAATCCACTGCATTCCATCGGGATGCTTTGGGCCATGCTGCATAAACTCCACTGCATTCAATCGGGATGCATTGGGCCTCGCTGCATGGACTCCACTGCATAAAATCTGGATCCATTGCGCCACAATGCATGGAATCATCTGCATTCAACGACGCTGCATGGAATCCACTGCATTCCATCGGGATGTTTTGGGCCATACTGCATAAAATCCACTGCATTCAATCGGGATGCATTGGGCCTCGCTGCATGAACTCCACTGCATACAATCTGGATCCATTGTGCCAAAATGCATGGAATCCTCTGCATTCAATGACGCTGCATGGAATCCACTGCATTCAATTGGGATGCTTTGGGCCATGCTGCATAAAATCCACTGCATTCAATAGGGTTCCATTTCTTCACGCTGCATGGAATCCACTACATTCAATCACGCTGCATGGAATCCACTGCATTCTATCGGGATGCATTTTACCACGCTGCATAGATTACACCGCATTCAATCACAATGCATGGAATCCACTGCATTCAATCGGGATGCTTTGGGCCATGCTGTATAAAATCCACTGCATTCAATCGGGATGCATTGGGCCTCGCTGCATGGACTCCACTGCATTCAATCGGGATCCATTGTGCCACAATGCATGGAGTTCTCTTCATTCAATGACGCTGCATCGAGTCCACAGCATTCAATCGGAATCCATTGTGCCACAATGCATGGAATCCTCTGCATTCAATGACGCTGCATGGAATCCACTGCATTCCATCAGGATGCTTTGGGCCATGCTGCATAAAATCCACTGCATGCAATCATGCTGCATGGAATCCACTGCATTCAATCACGCTGCATAAAATCCACTGCATTCAATAGGGTTCCATTTCTTCATGCTGCATGGAATCCACTGCATTCAATCACGCTGCATGGAATCCACTGCATTCAACATGGATGAATTTTACCACGCTGCATTTAGTACAGTGTATTCAATCACAATGCATGGAATCCACTGCATTCCATCGGGATGCTTTGGGCCATGCTGCATAAACTCCACTGCATTCAATCGGGATGCATTGGGCCTCGCTGCATGGACTCCACTGCATACAATCGGGATCCATTGCGCCACAATGCATGGAATCATCTGCATTCAACGACGCTGCATGGAATCCACTGCATTCAATCGGGAGGCTTTGGGCCATGCTGCATAAAATCCACTGCATTCAATCATGCTGCATAAAATCCACTGCATTCAATATGGTTCCATTTCTTCACATTGCATGGAATCCAATGCATTCAATCAGGATGCATTTTACCACACTGCATGGATTACACTTCATTCAATCACAATGCATGGAATCCACTGCATTCAATCGGGATGCTTTGGGCCGTGCTGCATAAAATCCATTGCATTCAATCATGCTGCATGGGATCCACTGCATTCAATCATGCTGCATAAAATCCACTGCATTCAATAGGCTTCCATTTCTTCACGCTGCATGGAATCCACTACATTCAATCACAATGCATGGAATCCACTGCATTCTATCGGGATGCATTTTACCACACTGCTTGGATTACACTGCATTCAATCGCAATGCATAGAATCCACTGCATTCAATATGGATGCATTTTACCACTCTGCATGGAATGCACTGCATTTAATCACGCTGCATGTAATCCATGGAATTTAATCGGGATTCATTTTACTAAGCTGTATGGAATCGACTGCATTTAATCACGCTGCATGGAATCCACTGCATTCAATCGGGATTCATTTTAAAAGGCTGCATGGAGTACACTGCATTCAATCACAATGCATGGAATCCACTGCATTCAAACGGGATGCTTTGGGCCAAGCTGCATAAAATCCACTGCATTCAATCATGCTGCATGGAATCCACTGCATTCAATCGGGATGCATTTTACCATGCTGCGTGGTTTTCACTGCATTCAATCACAATGCATGTAATCCACTGCATTCCATCGGGATGCTTTGGGCCATGCTGCATAAAATCCACTGCATTCAATCATGCTGCATGGAATCCACTGCATTCAATCATGCTGCATAAAATCCACTGCATTCAATAGGGTTCCATTTCTTCACGCTGCATGTAATACACTGCATTCAATCACACTGAATGGAATCCACTGCATTCAATCGGGATGCATTTTACCTCGCTGCATGGATTACACTGCATTCAATCACAATGCTTGGAATCCACTGCATTCAATCGGGATGCTTTGGGCCATGCTGCATAAAATCCACTGCATTCAATCGGGATGCATTGGGCCACGCTGCATCGACTCCACTGCATGCAATCGGTATCCATTGCGCCACAATGCAAGGAATCCTCTGCATTCATTGACGCTGCATGGACTCCACTGCATTCAATCGGGATGCTTTGGGCCATGCTGCATAAAATCCACTGCATTCAATCATGCTGCATGGAATCCACTGCATTCAATCATGCAGCATAAAATCCGCTGCATTCCATAGGGTTCCATTTTTTCATGCTGCATGGAATACACTGCATTCAATCAGGCTGCATGGAATCCACTGCATTCAATCGGGATGCATTTTTCCTCGTTGCATGGACTACACTGCATTCCATCACAATGCATGGAATCCACTGCATTCAATCGGGAAGCTTTGGGCCATGCTGCATACACTCCACTGCATTCAATCGGGATGCACTGGGCCTCGCTGCATGGACTCCACTGCATATAATCGGGATCCATTGCGCCACAATGCATGGAATACTCTGCATTCAATGACGCTGAATGGAATCCACTGCATTGAATCGTGAAGCTATGGCCCATGCTGCATAAAATCCACTGCATGCAATCATGCTGCATTGAATCCACTGCATTCAATCATGCTGCATAAAATCCACTGCATTCAATAGGCTTCCATTACTGCACCCTGCATGGAATCCACTGCATTCAACCACGCTGCATGGAATCCACTGCATTCAATCGGGATGCATTTTACCACTCTGCATGGATTACACTGCATTTAATCACGCTGCATGTAATCCATGGAATTTAATCGGGATTCATTTTACTAAGATGTATGGAATCGACTGCACTTAATCACGCTGCATGGAATCCACTGCATTCAATCGGGATGCATTTTACCACGTTGCATGCAGTTCACTGCATTCAATCACAATGCATGGAATCCACTGCATTCAATCGGGATGCTTTGGGCCATGCTGCATAAAATCCACTGCATTCAATCTTGCTTTTTGAATCCACTGCATTCAGTAATGCTGCATAAAATCCTTGCATTCAATTGGGTTCCATTTCTTCACGCTGCATGGAATACACTGCATTCAATCACGCTGCATGGAAACCACTGCATTCAATCGGGATGCATTTTACCTCGCTGCATGGATTACACTGCATTCAATCACAATGCATGGAATCCACTGCATTCCATCGGGATGCTTTGGGCCATGCTGCATAAACTCCACTGCATTCAATCGGGATGCATTGGGCCTCGCTGCATGGACTCCACTGCATAAAATCTGGATCCATTGCGCCACAATGCATGGAATCATCTGCATTCAACGACGCTGCATGGAATCCACTGCATTCCATCGGGATGTTTTGGGCCATGCTGCATAAAATCCACTGCATTCAATCGGGATGCATTGGGCCTCGCTGCATGAACTCCACTGCATACAATCTGGATCCATTGTGCCAAAATGCATGGAATCCTCTGCATTCAATGACGCTGCATGGAATCCACTGCATTCAATTGGGATGCTTTGGGCCATGCTGCATAAAATCCACTGCATTCAATAGGGTTCCATTTCTTCACGCTGCATGGAATCCACTACATTCAATCACGCTGCATGGAATCCACTGCATTCTATCGGGATGCATTTTACCACGCTGCATAGATTACACCGCATTCAATCACAATGCATGGAATCCACTGCATTCAATCGGGATGCTTTGGGCCATGCTGTATAAAATCCACTGCATTCAATCGGGATGCATTGGGCCTCGCTGCATGGACTCCACTGCATTCAATCGGGATCCATTGTGCCACAATGCATGGAGTTCTCTTCATTCAATGACGCTGCATCGAGTCCACAGCATTCAATCGGAATCCATTGTGCCACAATGCATGGAATCCTCTGCATTCAATGACGCTGCATGGAATCCACTGCATTCCATCAGGATGCTTTGGGCCATGCTGCATAAAATCCACTGCATGCAATCATGCTGCATGGAATCCACTGCATTCAATCACGCTGCATAAAATCCACTGCATTCAATAGGGTTCCATTTCTTCATGCTGCATGGAATCCACTGCATTCAATCACGCTGCATGGAATCCACTGCATTCAACATGGATGAATTTTACCACGCTGCATTTAGTACAGTGTATTCAATCACAATGCATGGAATCCACTGCATTCCATCGGGATGCTTTGGGCCATGCTGCATAAACTCCACTGCATTCAATCGGGATGCATTGGGCCTCGCTGCATGGACTCCACTGCATACAATCGGGATCCATTGCGCCACAATGCATGGAATCATCTGCATTCAACGACGCTGCATGGAATCCACTGCATTCAATCGGGAGGCTTTGGGCCATGCTGCATAAAATCCACTGCATTCAATCATGCTGCATAAAATCCACTGCATTCAATATGGTTCCATTTCTTCACATTGCATGGAATCCAATGCATTCAATCAGGATGCATTTTACCACACTGCATGGATTACACTTCATTCAATCACAATGCATGGAATCCACTGCATTCAATCGGGATGCTTTGGGCCGTGCTGCATAAAATCCATTGCATTCAATCATGCTGCATGGGATCCACTGCATTCAATCATGCTGCATAAAATCCACTGCATTCAATAGGGTTCCATTTCTTCACGCTGCATGGAATCCACTACATTCAATCACAATGCATGGAATCCACTGCATTCTATCGGGATGCATTTTACCACACTGCTTGGATTACACTGCATTCAATCGCAATGCATAGAATCCACTGCATTCAATATGGATGCATTTTACCACTCTGCATGGAATGCACTGCATTTAATCACGCTGCATGTAATCCATGGAATTTAATCGGGATTCATTTTACTAAGCTGTATGGAATCGACTGCATTTAATCACACTGCATGGAATCCACTGCATTCAATCGGGATTCATTTTACAAGGCTGCATGGAGTACACTGCATTCAATCACAATGCATGGAATCCACTGCATTCAAACGGGATGCTTTGGGCCAAGCTGCATAAAATCCACTGCATTCAATCATGCTGCATGGAATCCACTGCATTCAATCGGGATGCATTTTACCATGCTGCGTGGTTTTCACTGCATTCAATCACAATGCATGTAATCCACTGCATTCCATCGGGATGCTTTGGGCCATGCTGCATAAAATCCACTGCATTCAATCATGCTGCATGGAATCCACTGCATTCAATCATGCTGCATAAAATCCACTGCATTCAATAGGGTTCCATTTCTTCACGCTGCATGTAATACACTGCATTCAATCACACTGAATGGAATCCACTGCATTCAATCGGGATGCATTTTACCTCGCTGCATGGATTACACTGCATTCAATCACAATGCTTGGAATCCACTGCATTCAATCGGGATGCTTTGGGCCATGCTGCATAAAATCCACTGCATTCAATCGGGATGCATTGGGCCACGCTGCATCGACTCCACTGCATGCAATCGGTATCCATTGCGCCACAATGCAAGGAATCCTCTGCATTCATTGACGCTGCATGGACTCCACTGCATTCAATCGGGATGCTTTGGGCCATGCTGCATAAAATCCACTGCATTCAATCATGCTGCATGGAATCCACTGCATTCAATCATGCAGCATAAAATCCGCTGCATTCCATAGGGTTCCATTTATTCATGCTGCATGGAATACACTGCATTCAATCAGGCTGCATGGAATCCACTGCATTCAATCGGGATGCATTTTTCCTCGTTGCATGGACTACACTGCATTCCATCACAATGCATGGAATCCACTGCATTCAATCGGGAAGCTTTGGGCCATGCTGCATACACTCCACTGCATTCAATCGGGATGCACTGGGCCTCGCTGCATGGACTCCACTGCATATAATCGGGATCCATTGCGCCAAAATGCATGGAATACTCTGCATTCAATGACGCTGAATGGAATCCACTGCATTGAATCGTGAAGCTATGGCCCATGCTGCATAAAATCCACTGCATGCAATCATGCTGCATTGAATCCACTGCATTCAATCATGCTGCATAAAATCCACTACATTCAATAGGGTTCCATTACTGCACCCTGCATGGAATCCACTGCATTCAACCACGCTGCATGGAATCCACTGCATTCAATCGGGATGCATTTTACCACTCTGCATGGATTACACTGCATTTAATCACGCTGCATGTAATCCATGGAATTTAATCGGGATTCATTTTACTAAGATGTATGGAATCGACTGCACTTAATCACGCTGGATGGAATCCACTGCATTCAATCGGGATGCATTTTACCACGTTGCATGCAGTTCACTGCATTCAATCACAATGCATGGAATCCACTGCATTCAATCGGGATGCTTTGGGCCATGCTGCATAAAATCCACTGCATTCAATCTTGCTTTTTGAATCCACTGCATTCAGTAATGCTGCATAAATCCTTGCATTCAATTGGGTTCCATTTCTTCACGCTGCATGGATTACACTGCATTCAATCACGCTGCATGGAATCCACTGCATTCAATCGGGATGCATTTTACCTCGCTGCATGGATTACACTGCATTCAATCACAATGCATGGAATCCACTGCATTCCATCGGGATGCTTTGGGCCATGCTGCATAAACTCCACTGCATTCAATCGGGATGCATTGGGCCTCGCTGCATGGACTCCACTGCATAAAATCTGGATCCATTGCGCCACAATGCATGGAATCATCTGCATTCAACGACGCTGCATGGAATCCACTGCATTCCATCGGGATGTTTTGGGCCATGCTGCATAAAATCCACTGCATTCAATCGGGATGCATTGGGCCTCGCTGCATGAACTCCACTGCATACAATCTGGATCCATTGTGCCAAAATGCATGGAATCCTCTGCATTCAATCATGCTGCATAAAATCCACTGCATTCAATAGGGTTCCATTTCTTCACGCTGCATGGAATCCACTACATTCAATCACGCTGCATGGAATCCACTGCATTCAATTGGGATGCATTTTACCACGCTGCATAGATTACACCGCATTCAATCACAATGCATGGAATCCACTGCATTCAATCGGGATGCTTTGGGCCATGCTGCATAAAATCCAATGCATTCAATCGGGATGCATTGGGCCTCGCTGCATGGACTCCACTGCATTCAATCGGGATCCATTGTGCCACAATGCATGGAATTCTCTTCATTCAATGACGCTGCATCGAGTCCACAGCATTCAATCGGAATCCATTGTGCCACAATGCATGGAATCCTCTGCATTCAATGACGCTGCATGGAATCCACTGCATTCCATCAGGATGCTTTGGGCCATGCTGCATAAAATCCACTGCATGCCATCATGCTGCATGGAATCCACTGCATTCAATCACGCTGCATAAAATCCACTGCATTCAATAGGGTTCCATTTCTTCATGCTGCATGGAATCCACTGCATTCAATCACGCTGCATGGAATCCACTGCATTCAACATGGATGACTTTTACCACGCTGCATTTAGTACAGTGTATTCAATCACAATTCATGGAATCCATTGCATTCAATCGGGATGCTTTGGGCCATGCTGCATAAAATCCACTGCATTCAATCGGGATGCACTGGGCATCGTTGCATGGACTCCACTGCATACAATCGGGATCCATTGCGCCACAATGCATGGAATCCTATGCATTCAATGACGCTGCATGGAATCCACTGCATTCAATCGGGATGCTTTGGGCGATGCTGCATAAAATCCACTGCATTCAATCATGCTGCATGGAATCCACTGCATTCAATCATGCTGCAATAAATCCACTGCATTCAATAGGGTTCCATTTCTTCACGCTGCATGTTATACACTGCAATCATTCACGCTGCATGGAATCCACTGCATTCAATCAGGATGCATTTTACCCCGCTGCGTGGTTTTCACTGCATTCAATCACAATGCATGGAATCCACTGCATTCAATCGGGATGCTTTGGGCCATGCTGCATAAACTCCACTGCATTCAATCGGGATGCATTGGGCCTCGCTGCATGGACTCCACTGCATACAATCGGGATCCATTGTGCCACAATGCATGGAATCCTCTGCATTCAACGACGCTGCATGGAATCCACTGCATTCAATCGGGAGGCTTTGGGCCATGCTGCATAAAATCCACTGCATTCAATCATGCTGCATAAAATCCACTGCATTCAATATGGTTCCATTTCTTCACACTGCATGGAATCCAATGCATTCAATCAGGATGCATTTTACCACACTGCATGGATTACACTTCATTCAATCACAATGCATGGAATCCACTGCATTCCATCGGGATGCTTTGGGCCATGCTGCATAAAATCCACTGCATTCAATCATGCTGCATGGAATCCACTGCATTCAATCATGCTGCATAAAATCCACTGCATTCAATAGGGTTCCATTTCTTCACGCTGCATGTAATTCACTGCATTCAATCACACTGAATGGAATCCACTGCATTCAATCGGGATGCATTTTACCTCGCTGCATGGATTACACTGCATTCAATCACAATGCTTGGAATCCACTGCATTCAATCGGGATGCTTTGGGCCATGCTGCATAAAATCCACTGCATTCAATCGGGATGCATTGGGCCACGCTGCATCGACTCCACTGCAAGCAATCGGTATCCATTGCGCCACAATGCAAGGAATCCTCTGCATTCATTGACGCTGCATGGACTCCACTGCATTCAATCGGGATGCTTTGGGCCATGCTGCATAAAATCCACTGCATTCAACCATGCTGCATGGAATCCATTTCATTCAATCATGCAGCATAAAATCCGCTGCATTCCATAGGGTTCCATTTCTTCATGCTGCATGGAATCCACTGCATTCAATCGGGATGCATTTTTCCTCGTTGCATGGACTACACTGCATTCCATCACAATGCATGGAATCCACTGCATTCAATTGGGATGCTTTGGGCCATGCTGCATAAAATCCACTGCATTCAATAGGGTTCCATTTCTTCACGCTGCATGGAATCCACTACATTCAATCACGCTGCATGGAATCCACTGCATTCTATCGGGATGCATTTTACCACGCTGCATAGATTACACCGCATTCAATCACAATGCATGGAATCCACTGCATTCAATCGGGATGCTTTGGGCCATGCTGCATAAAATCCACTGCATTCAATCGGGATGCATTGGGCCACGCTGCATCGACTCTACTGCAAGCAATCGGTATCCATTGCGCCACAATGCAAGGAATCCTCTGCATTCATTGACGCTGCATGGACTCCACTGCATTCAATCGGGATGCTTTGGGCCATGCTGCATAAAATCCACTGCATTCAACCATGCTGCATGGAATCCATTTCATTCAATCATGCAGCATAAAATCCGCTGCATTCCATAGGGTTCCATTTCTTCATGCTGCATGGAATCCACTGCATTCAATCGGGATGCATTTTTCCTCGTTGCATGGACTACACTGCATTCCATCACAATGCATGTAATCCACTGCATTCAATTGGGATGCTTTGGGCCATGCTGCATAAAATCCACTGCATTCAATAGGGTTCCATTTCTTCACGCTGCATGGAATCCACTACATTCAATCACGCTGCATGGAATCCACTGCATTCTATCGGGATGCATTTTACCACGCTGCATAGATTACACCGCATTCAATCACAATGCATGGAATCCACTGCATTCAATCGGGATGCTTTGGGACATGCTGTATAAAATCCACTGCATTCAATCGGGATGCATTGGGCCTCGCTGCATGGACTCCACTGCATTCAATCGGGATCCATTGTGCCACAATGCATGGAGTTCTCTTCATTCAATGACGCTGCATCGAGTCCACAGCATTCAATCGGAATCCATTGTGCCACAATGCATGGAATCCTCTGCATTCAATGACGCTGCATGGAATCCACTGCATTCCATCAGGATGCTTTGGGCCATGCTGCATAAAATCCACTGCATGCAATCATGCTGCATGGAATCCACTGCATTCAATCACGCTGCATAAAATCCACTGCATTCAATAGGGTTCCATTTCTTCATGCTGCATGGAATCCACTGCATTCAATCACGCTGCATGGAATCCACTGCATTCAACATGGATGAATTTTACCACGCTGCATTTAGTACAGTGTATTCAATCACAATGCATGGAATCCACTGCATTCCATCGGGATGCTTTGGGCCATGCTGCATAAACTCCACTGCATTCAATCGGGATGCATTGGGCCTCGCTGCATGGACTCCACTGCATACAATCGGGATCCATTGTGCCACAATGCATGGAATCCTCTGCATTCAACGACGCTGCATGGAATCCACTGCATTCAATCGGGAGGCTTTGGGCCATGCTGCATAAAATCCACTGCATTCAATCATGCTGCATAAAATCCACTGCATTCAATATGGTTCCATTTCTTCACACTGCATGGAATCCAATGCATTCAATCAGGATGCATTTTACCACACTGCATGGATTACACTTCATTCAATCACAATGCATGGAATCCACTGCATTCCATCGGGATGCTTTGGGCCATGCTGCATAAAATCCACTGCATTCAATCATGCTGCATGGAATCCACTGCATTCAATCATGCTGCATAAAATCCACTGCATTCAATAGGGTTCCATTTCTTCACGCTGCATGTAATTCACTGCATTCAATCACACTGAATGGAATCCACTGCATTCAATCGGGATGCATTTTACCTCGCTGCATGGATTACACTGCATTCAATCACAATGCTTGGAATCCACTGCATTCAATCGGGATGCTTTGGGCCATGCTGCATAAAATCCACTGCATTCAATCGGGATGCATTGGGCCACGCTGCATCGACTCCACTGCAAGCAATCGGTATCCATTGCGCCACAATGCAAGGAATCCTCTGCATTCATTGACGCTGCATGGACTCCACTGCATTCAATCGGGATGCTTTGGGCCATGCTGCATAAAATCCACTGCATTCAACCATGCTGCATGGAATCCATTTCATTCAATCATGCAGCATAAAATCCGCTGCATTCCATAGGGTTCCATTTCTTCATGCTGCATGGAATCCACTGCATTCAATCGGGATGCATTTTTCCTCGTTGCATGGACTACACTGCATTCCATCACAATGCATGGAATCCACTGCATTCAATTGGGATGCTTTGGGCCATGCTGCATAAAATCCACTGCATTCAATAGGGTTCCATTTCTTCACGCTGCATGGAATCCACTACATTCAATCACGCTGCATGGAATCCACTGCATTCTATCGGGATGCATTTTACCACGCTGCATAGATTACACCGCATTCAATCACAATGCATGGAATCCACTGCATTCAATCGGGATGCTTTGGGCCATGCTGCATAAAATCCACTGCATTCAATCGGGATGCATTGGGCCACGCTGCATCGACTCTACTGCAAGCAATCGGTATCCATTGCGCCACAATGCAAGGAATCCTCTGCATTCATTGACGCTGCATGGACTCCACTGCATTCAATCGGGATGCTTTGGGCCATGCTGCATAAAATCCACTGCATTCAACCATGCTGCATGGAATCCATTTCATTCAATCATGCAGCATAAAATCCGCTGCATTCCATAGGGTTCCATTTCTTCATGCTGCATGGAATCCACTGCATTCAATCGGGATGCATTTTTCCTCGTTGCATGGACTACACTGCATTCCATCACAATGCATGTAATCCACTGCATTCAATTGGGATGCTTTGGGCCATGCTGCATAAAATCCACTGCATTCAATAGGGTTCCATTTCTTCACGCTGCATGGAATCCACTACATTCAATCACGCTGCATGGAATCCACTGCATTCTATCGGGATGCATTTTACCACGCTGCATAGATTACACCGCATTCAATCACAATGCATGGAATCCACTGCATTCAATCGGGATGCTTTGGGACATGCTGTATAAAATCCACTGCATTCAATCGGGATGCATTGGGCCTCGCTGCATGGACTCCACTGCATTCAATCGGGATCCATTGTGCCACAATGCATGGAGTTCTCTTCATTCAATGACGCTGCATCGAGTCCACAGCATTCAATCGGAATCCATTGTGCCACAATGCATGGAATCCTCTGCATTCAATGACGCTGCATGGAATCCACTGCATTCCATCAGGATGCTTTGGGCCATGCTGCATAAAATCCACTGCATGCAATCATGCTGCATGGAATCCACTGCATTCAATCACGCTGCATAAAATCCACTGCATTCAATAGGGTTCCATTTCTTCATGCTGCATGGAATCCACTGCATTCAATCACGCTGCATGGAATCCACTGCATTCAACATGGATGAATTTTACCACGCTGCATTTAGTACAGTGTATTCAATCACAATGCATGGAATCCACTGCATTCCATCGGGATGCTTTGGGCCATGCTGCATAAACTCCACTGCATTCAATCGGGATGCATTGGGCCTCGCTGCATGGACTCCACTGCATACAATCGGGATCCATTGCGCCACAATGCATGGAATCATCTGCATTCAACGACGCTGCATGGAATCCACTGCATTCAATCGGGAGGCTTTGGGCCATGCTGCATAAAATCCACTGCATTCAATCATGCTGCATAAAATCCACTGCATTCAATATGGTTCCATTTCTTCACATTGCATGGAATCCAATGCATTCAATCAGGATGCATTTTACCACACTGCATGGATTACACTTCATTCAATCACAATGCATGGAATCCACTGCATTCAATCGGGATGCTTTGGGCCGTGCTGCATAAAATCCATTGCATTCAATCATGCTGCATGGGATCCACTGCATTCAATCATGCTGCATAAAATCCACTGCATTCAATAGGGTTCCATTTCTTCACGCTGCATGGAATCCACTACATTCAATCACAATGCATGGAATCCACTGCATTCTATCGGGATGCATTTTACCACACTGCTTGGATTACACTGCATTCAATCGCAATGCATAGAATCCACTGCATTCAATATGGATGCATTTTACCACTCTGCATGGAATGCACTGCATTTAATCACGCTGCATGTAATCCATGGAATTTAATCGGGATTCATTTTACTAAGCTGTATGGAATCGACTGCATTTAATCACACTGCATGGAATCCACTGCATTCAATCGGGATTCATTTTACAAGGCTGCATGGAGTACACTGCATTCAATCACAATGCATGGAATCCACTGCATTCAAACGGGATGCTTTGGGCCAAGCTGCATAAAATCCACTGCATTCAATCATGCTGCATGGAATCCACTGCATTCAATCGGGATGCATTTTACCATGCTGCGTGGTTTTCACTGCATTCAATCACAATGCATGTAATCCACTGCATTCCATCGGGATGCTTTGGGCCATGCTGCATAAAATCCACTGCATTCAATCATGCTGCATGGAATCCACTGCATTCAATCATGCTGCATAAAATCCACTGCATTCAATAGGGTTCCATTTCTTCACGCTGCATGTAATACACTGCATTCAATCACACTGAATGGAATCCACTGCATTCAATCGGGATGCATTTTACCTCGCTGCATGGATTACACTGCATTCAATCACAATGCTTGGAATCCACTGCATTCAATCGGGATGCTTTGGGCCATGCTGCATAAAATCCACTGCATTCAATCGGGATGCATTGGGCCACGCTGCATCGACTCCACTGCATGCAATCGGTATCCATTGCGCCACAATGCAAGGAATCCTCTGCATTCATTGACGCTGCATGGACTCCACTGCATTCAATCGGGATGCTTTGGGCCATGCTGCATAAAATCCACTGCATTCAATCATGCTGCATGGAATCCACTGCATTCAATCATGCAGCATAAAATCCGCTGCATTCCATAGGGTTCCATTTATTCATGCTGCATGGAATACACTGCATTCAATCAGGCTGCATGGAATCCACTGCATTCAATCGGGATGCATTTTTCCTCGTTGCATGGACTACACTGCATTCCATCACAATGCATGGAATCCACTGCATTCAATCGGGAAGCTTTGGGCCATGCTGCATACACTCCACTGCATTCAATCGGGATGCACTGGGCCTCGCTGCATGGACTCCACTGCATATAATCGGGATCCATTGCGCCAAAATGCATGGAATACTCTGCATTCAATGACGCTGAATGGAATCCACTGCATTGAATCGTGAAGCTATGGCCCATGCTGCATAAAATCCACTGCATGCAATCATGCTGCATTGAATCCACTGCATTCAATCATGCTGCATAAAATCCACTACATTCAATAGGGTTCCATTACTGCACCCTGCATGGAATCCACTGCATTCAACCACGCTGCATGGAATCCACTGCATTCAATCGGGATGCATTTTACCACTCTGCATGGATTACACTGCATTTAATCACGCTGCATGTAATCCATGGAATTTAATCGGGATTCATTTTACTAAGATGTATGGAATCGACTGCACTTAATCACGCTGGATGGAATCCACTGCATTCAATCGGGATGCATTTTACCACGTTGCATGCAGTTCACTGCATTCAATCACAATGCATGGAATCCACTGCATTCAATCGGGATGCTTTGGGCCATGCTGCATAAAATCCACTGCATTCAATCTTGCTTTTTGAATCCACTGCATTCAGTAATGCTGCATAAATCCTTGCATTCAATTGGGTTCCATTTCTTCACGCTGCATGGAATACACTGCATTCAATCACGCTGCATGGAATCCACTGCATTCAATCGGGATGCATTTTACCTCGCTGCATGGATTACACTGCATTCAATCACAATGCATGGAATCCACTGCATTCCATCGGGATGCTTTGGGCCATGCTGCATAAACTCCACTGCATTCAATCGGGATGCATTGGGCCTCGCTGCATGGACTCCACTGCATAAAATCTGGATCCATTGCGCCACAATGCATGGAATCATCTGCATTCAACGACGCTGCATGGAATCCACTGCATTCCATCGGGATGTTTTGGGCCATGCTGCATAAAATCCACTGCATTCAATCGGGATGCATTGGGCCTCGCTGCATGAACTCCACTGCATACAATCTGGATCCATTGTGCCAAAATGCATGGAATCCTCTGCATTCAATCATGCTGCATAAAATCCACTGCATTCAATAGGGTTCCATTTCTTCACGCTGCATGGAATCCACTACATTCAATCACGCTGCATGGAATCCACTGCATTCAATTGGGATGCATTTTACCACGCTGCATAGATTACACCGCATTCAATCACAATGCATGGAATCCACTGCATTCAATCGGGATGCTTTGGGCCATGCTGCATAAAATCCAATGCATTCAATCGGGATGCATTGGGCCTCGCTGCATGGACTCCACTGCATTCAATCGGGATCCATTGTGCCACAATGCATGGAATTCTCTTCATTCAATGACGCTGCATCGAGTCCACAGCATTCAATCGGAATCCATTGTGCCACAATGCATGGAATCCTCTGCATTCAATGACGCTGCATGGAATCCACTGCATTCCATCAGGATGCTTTGGGCCATGCTGCATAAAATCCACTGCATGCCATCATGCTGCATGGAATCCACTGCATTCAATCACGCTGCATAAAATCCACTGCATTCAATAGGGTTCCATTTCTTCATGCTGCATGGAATCCACTGCATTCAATCACGCTGCATGGAATCCACTGCATTCAACATGGATGACTTTTACCACGCTGCATTTAGTACAGTGTATTCAATCACAATTCATGGAATCCATTGCATTCAATCGGGATGCTTTGGGCCATGCTGCATAAAATCCACTGCATTCAATCGGGATGCACTGGGCATCGTTGCATGGACTCCACTGCATACAATCGGGATCCATTGCGCCACAATGCATGGAATCCTATGCATTCAATGACGCTGCATGGAATCCACTGCATTCAATCGGGATGCTTTGGGCGATGCTGCATAAAATCCACTGCATTCAATCATGCTGCATGGAATCCACTGCATTCAATCATGCTGCAATAAATCCACTGCATTCAATAGGGTTCCATTTCTTCACGCTGCATGTTATACACTGCAATCATTCACGCTGCATGGAATCCACTGCATTCAATCAGGATGCATTTTACCCCGCTGCGTGGTTTTCACTGCATTCAATCACAATGCATGGAATCCACTGCATTCAATCGGGATGCTTTGGGCCATGCTGCATAAACTCCACTGCATTCAATCGGGATGCATTGGGCCTCGCTGCATGGACTCCACTGCATACAATCGGGATCCATTGTGCCACAATGCATGGAATCCTCTGCATTCAACGACGCTGCATGGAATCCACTGCATTCAATCGGGAGGCTTTGGGCCATGCTGCATAAAATCCACTGCATTCAATCATGCTGCATAAAATCCACTGCATTCAATATGGTTCCATTTCTTCACACTGCATGGAATCCAATGCATTCAATCAGGATGCATTTTACCACACTGCATGGATTACACTTCATTCAATCACAATGCATGGAATCCACTGCATTCCATCGGGATGCTTTGGGCCATGCTGCATAAAATCCACTGCATTCAATCATGCTGCATGGAATCCACTGCATTCAATCATGCTGCATAAAATCCACTGCATTCAATAGGGTTCCATTTCTTCACGCTGCATGTAATTCACTGCATTCAATCACACTGAATGGAATCCACTGCATTCAATCGGGATGCATTTTACCTCGCTGCATGGATTACACTGCATTCAATCACAATGCTTGGAATCCACTGCATTCAATCGGGATGCTTTGGGCCATGCTGCATAAAATCCACTGCATTCAATCGGGATGCATTGGGCCACGCTGCATCGACTCCACTGCAAGCAATCGGTATCCATTGCGCCACAATGCAAGGAATCCTCTGCATTCATTGACGCTGCATGGACTCCACTGCATTCAATCGGGATGCTTTGGGCCATGCTGCATAAAATCCACTGCATTCAACCATGCTGCATGGAATCCATTTCATTCAATCATGCAGCATAAAATCCGCTGCATTCCATAGGGTTCCATTTCTTCATGCTGCATGGAATCCACTGCATTCAATCGGGATGCATTTTTCCTCGTTGCATGGACTACACTGCATTCCATCACAATGCATGGAATCCACTGCATTCAATTGGGATGCTTTGGGCCATGCTGCATAAAATCCACTGCATTCAATAGGGTTCCATTTCTTCACGCTGCATGGAATCCACTACATTCAATCACGCTGCATGGAATCCACTGCATTCTATCGGGATGCATTTTACCACGCTGCATAGATTACACCGCATTCAATCACAATGCATGGAATCCACTGCATTCAATCGGGATGCTTTGGGCCATGCTGCATAAAATCCACTGCATTCAATCGGGATGCATTGGGCCACGCTGCATCGACTCTACTGCAAGCAATCGGTATCCATTGCGCCACAATGCAAGGAATCCTCTGCATTCATTGACGCTGCATGGACTCCACTGCATTCAATCGGGATGCTTTGGGCCATGCTGCATAAAATCCACTGCATTCAACCATGCTGCATGGAATCCATTTCATTCAATCATGCAGCATAAAATCCGCTGCATTCCATAGGGTTCCATTTCTTCATGCTGCATGGAATCCACTGCATTCAATCGGGATGCATTTTTCCTCGTTGCATGGACTACACTGCATTCCATCACAATGCATGTAATCCACTGCATTCAATTGGGATGCTTTGGGCCATGCTGCATAAAATCCACTGCATTCAATAGGGTTCCATTTCTTCACGCTGCATGGAATCCACTACATTCAATCACGCTGCATGGAATCCACTGCATTCTATCGGGATGCATTTTACCACGCTGCATAGATTACACCGCATTCAATCACAATGCATGGAATCCACTGCATTCAATCGGGATGCTTTGGGACATGCTGTATAAAATCCACTGCATTCAATCGGGATGCATTGGGCCTCGCTGCATGGACTCCACTGCATTCAATCGGGATCCATTGTGCCACAATGCATGGAGTTCTCTTCATTCAATGACGCTGCATCGAGTCCACAGCATTCAATCGGAATCCATTGTGCCACAATGCATGGAATCCTCTGCATTCAATGACGCTGCATGGAATCCACTGCATTCCATCAGGATGCTTTGGGCCATGCTGCATAAAATCCACTGCATGCAATCATGCTGCATGGAATCCACTGCATTCAATCACGCTGCATAAAATCCACTGCATTCAATAGGGTTCCATTTCTTCATGCTGCATGGAATCCACTGCATTCAATCACGCTGCATGGAATCCACTGCATTCAACATGGATGAATTTTACCACGCTGCATTTAGTACAGTGTATTCAATCACAATGCATGGAATCCACTGCATTCCATCGGGATGCTTTGGGCCATGCTGCATAAACTCCACTGCATTCAATCGGGATGCATTGGGCCTCGCTGCATGGACTCCACTGCATACAATCGGGATCCATTGTGCCACAATGCATGGAATCCTCTGCATTCAACGACGCTGCATGGAATCCACTGCATTCAATCGGGAGGCTTTGGGCCATGCTGCATAAAATCCACTGCATTCAATCATGCTGCATAAAATCCACTGCATTCAATATGGTTCCATTTCTTCACACTGCATGGAATCCAATGCATTCAATCAGGATGCATTTTACCACACTGCATGGATTACACTTCATTCAATCACAATGCATGGAATCCACTGCATTCCATCGGGATGCTTTGGGCCATGCTGCATAAAATCCACTGCATTCAATCATGCTGCATGGAATCCACTGCATTCAATCATGCTGCATAAAATCCACTGCATTCAATAGGGTTCCATTTCTTCACGCTGCATGTAATTCACTGCATTCAATCACACTGAATGGAATCCACTGCATTCAATCGGGATGCATTTTACCTCGCTGCATGGATTACACTGCATTCAATCACAATGCTTGGAATCCACTGCATTCAATCGGGATGCTTTGGGCCATGCTGCATAAAATCCACTGCATTCAATCGGGATGCATTGGGCCACGCTGCATCGACTCCACTGCAAGCAATCGGTATCCATTGCGCCACAATGCAAGGAATCCTCTGCATTCATTGACGCTGCATGGACTCCACTGCATTCAATCGGGATGCTTTGGGCCATGCTGCATAAAATCCACTGCATTCAACCATGCTGCATGGAATCCATTTCATTCAATCATGCACCATAAAATCCGCTGCATTCCATAGGGTTCCATTTCTTCATGCTGCATGGAATCCACTGCATTCAATCGGGATGCATTTTTCCTCGTTGCATGGACTACACTGCATTCCATCACAATGCATGGAATCCACTGCATTCAATTGGGATGCTTTGGGCCATGCTGCATAAAATCCACTGCATTCAATAGGGTTCCATTTCTTCACGCTGCATGGAATCCACTACATTCAATCACGCTGCATGGAATCCACTGCATTCTATCGGGATGCATTTTACCACGCTGCATAGATTACACCGCATTCAATCACAATGCATGGAATCCACTGCATTCAATCGGGATGCTTTGGGCCATGCTGCATAAAATCCACTGCATTCAATCGGGATGCATTGGGCCACGCTGCATCGACTCTACTGCAAGCAATCGGTATCCATTGCGCCACAATGCAAGGAATCCTCTGCATTCATTGACGCTGCATGGACTCCACTGCATTCAATCGGGATGCTTTGGGCCATGCTGCATAAAATCCACTGCATTCAACCATGCTGCATGGAATCCATTTCATTCAATCATGCAGCATAAAATCCGCTGCATTCCATAGGGTTCCATTTCTTCATGCTGCATGGAATCCACTGCATTCAATCGGGATGCATTTTTCCTCGTTGCATGGACTACACTGCATTCCATCACAATGCATGTAATCCACTGCATTCAATTGGGATGCTTTGGGCCATGCTGCATAAAATCCACTGCATTCAATAGGGTTCCATTTCTTCACGCTGCATGGAATCCACTACATTCAATCACGCTGCATGGAATCCACTGCATTCTATCGGGATGCATTTTACCACGCTGCATAGATTACACCGCATTCAATCACAATGCATGGAATCCACTGCATTCAATCGGGATGCTTTGGGACATGCTGTATAAAATCCACTGCATTCAATCGGGATGCATTGGGCCTCGCTGCATGGACTCCACTGCATTCAATCGGGATCCATTGTGCCACAATGCATGGAGTTCTCTTCATTCAATGACGCTGCATCGAGTCCACAGCATTCAATCGGAATCCATTGTGCCACAATGCATGGAATCCTCTGCATTCAATGACGCTGCATGGAATCCACTGCATTCCATCAGGATGCTTTGGGCCATGCTGCATAAAATCCACTGCATGCAATCATGCTGCATGGAATCCACTGCATTCAATCACGCTGCATAAAATCCACTGCATTCAATAGGGTTCCATTTCTTCATGCTGCATGGAATCCACTGCATTCAATCACGCTGCATGGAATCCACTGCATTCAACATGGATGAATTTTACCACGCTGCATTTAGTACAGTGTATTCAATCACAATGCATGGAATCCACTGCATTCCATCGGGATGCTTTGGGCCATGCTGCATAAACTCCACTGCATTCAATCGGGATGCATTGGGCCTCGCTGCATGGACTCCACTGCATACAATCGGGATCCATTGCGCCACAATGCATGGAATCATCTGCATTCAACGACGCTGCATGGAATCCACTGCATTCAATCGGGAGGCTTTGGGCCATGCTGCATAAAATCCACTGCATTCAATCATGCTGCATAAAATCCACTGCATTCAATATGGTTCCATTTCTTCACATTGCATGGAATCCAATGCATTCAATCAGGATGCATTTTACCACACTGCATGGATTACACTTCATTCAATCACAATGCATGGAATCCACTGCATTCAATCGGGATGCTTTGGGCCGTGCTGCATAAAATCCATTGCATTCAATCATGCTGCATGGGATCCACTGCATTCAATCATGCTGCATAAAATCCACTGCATTCAATAGGGTTCCATTTCTTCACGCTGCATGGAATCCACTACATTCAATCACAATGCATGGAATCCACTGCATTCTATCGGGATGCATTTTACCACACTGCTTGGATTACACTGCATTCAATCGCAATGCATAGAATCCACTGCATTCAATATGGATGCATTTTACCACTCTGCATGGAATGCACTGCATTTAATCACGCTGCATGTAATCCATGGAATTTAATCGGGATTCATTTTACTAAGCTGTATGGAATCGACTGCATTTAATCACACTGCATGGAATCCACTGCATTCAATCGGGATTCATTTTAAAAGGCTGCATGGAGTACACTGCATTCAATCACAATGCATGGAATCCACTGCATTCAAACGGGATGCTTTGGGCCAAGCTGCATAAAATCCACTGCATTCAATCATGCTGCATGGAATCCACTGCATTCAATCGGGATGCATTTTACCATGCTGCGTGGTTTTCACTGCATTCAATCACAATGCATGTAATCCACTGCATTCCATCGGGATGCTTTGGGCCATGCTGCATAAAATCCACTGCATTCAATCATGCTGCATGGAATCCACTGCATTCAATCATGCTGCATAAAATCCACTGCATTCAATAGGGTTCCATTTCTTCACGCTGCATGTAATACACTGCATTCAATCACACTGAATGGAATCCACTGCATTCAATCGGGATGCATTTTACCTCGCTGCATGGATTACACTGCATTCAATCACAATGCTTGGAATCCACTGCATTCAATCGGGATGCTTTGGGCCATGCTGCATAAAATCCACTGCATTCAATCGGGATGCATTGGGCCACGCTGCATCGACTCCACTGCATGCAATCGGTATCCATTGCGCCACAATGCAAGGAATCCTCTGCATTCATTGACGCTGCATGGACTCCACTGCATTCAATCGGGATGCTTTGGGCCATGCTGCATAAAATCCACTGCATTCAATCATGCTGCATGGAATCCACTGCATTCAATCATGCAGCATAAAATCCGCTGCATTCCATAGGGTTCCATTTATTCATGCTGCATGGAATACACTGCATTCAATCAGGCTGCATGGAATCCACTGCATTCAATCGGGATGCATTTTTCCTCGTTGCATGGACTACACTGCATTCCATCACAATGCATGGAATCCACTGCATTCAATCGGGAAGCTTTGGGCCATGCTGCATACACTCCACTGCATTCAATCGGGATGCACTGGGCCTCGCTGCATGGACTCCACTGCATATAATCGGGATCCATTGCGCCAAAATGCATGGAATACTCTGCATTCAATGACGCTGAATGGAATCCACTGCATTGAATCGTGAAGCTATGGCCCATGCTGCATAAAATCCACTGCATGCAATCATGCTGCATTGAATCCACTGCATTCAATCATGCTGCATAAAATCCACTACATTCAATAGGGTTCCATTACTGCACCCTGCATGGAATCCACTGCATTCAACCACGCTGCATGGAATCCACTGCATTCAATCGGGATGCATTTTACCACTCTGCATGGATTACACTGCATTTAATCACGCTGCATGTAATCCATGGAATTTAATCGGGATTCATTTTACTAAGATGTATGGAATCGACTGCACTTAATCACGCTGGATGGAATCCACTGCATTCAATCGGGATGCATTTTACCACGTTGCATGCAGTTCACTGCATTCAATCACAATGCATGGAATCCACTGCATTCAATCGGGATGCTTTGGGCCATGCTGCATAAAATCCACTGCATTCAATCTTGCTTTTTGAATCCACTGCATTCAGTAATGCTGCATAAATCCTTGCATTCAATTGGGTTCCATTTCTTCACGCTGCATGGAATACACTGCATTCAATCACGCTGCATGGAATCCACTGCATTCAATCGGGATGCATTTTACCTCGCTGCATGGATTACACTGCATTCAATCACAATGCATGGAATCCACTGCATTCCATCGGGATGCTTTGGGCCATGCTGCATAAACTCCACTGCATTCAATCGGGATGCATTGGGCCTCGCTGCATGGACTCCACTGCATAAAATCTGGATCCATTGCGCCACAATGCATGGAATCATCTGCATTCAACGACGCTGCATGGAATCCACTGCATTCCATCGGGATGTTTTGGGCCATGCTGCATAAAATCCACTGCATTCAATCGGGATGCATTGGGCCTCGCTGCATGAACTCCACTGCATACAATCTGGATCCATTGTGCCAAAATGCATGGAATCCTCTGCATTCAATCATGCTGCATAAAATCCACTGCATTCAATAGGGTTCCATTTCTTCACGCTGCATGGAATCCACTACATTCAATCACGCTGCATGGAATCCACTGCATTCTATTGGGATGCATTTTACCACGCTGCATAGATTACACCGCATTCAATCACAATGCATGGAATCCACTGCATTCAATCGGGATGCTTTGGGCCATGCTGCATAAAATCCACTGCATTCAATCGGGATGCATTGGGCCTCGCTGCATGGACTCCACTGCATTCAATCGGGATCCATTGTGCCACAATGCATGGAATTCTCTTCATTCAATGACGCTGCATCGAGTCCACAGCATTCAATCGGAATCCATTGTGCCACAATGCATGGAATCCTCTGCATTCAATGACGCTGCATGGAATCCACTGCATTCCATCAGGATGCTTTGGGCCATGCTGCATAAAATCCACTGCATGCCATCATGCTGCATGGAATCCACTGCATTCAATCACGCTGCATAAAATCCACTGCATTCAATAGGGTTCCATTTCTTCATGCTGCATGGAATCCACTGCATTCAATCACGCTGCATGGAATCCACTGCATTCAACATGGATGACTTTTACCACGCTGCATTTAGTACAGTGTATTCAATCACAATTCATGGAATCCATTGCATTCAATCGGGATGCTTTGGGCCATGCTGCATAAAATCCACTGCATTCAATCGGGATGCACTGGGCATCGTTGCATGGACTCCACTGCATACAATCGGGATCCATTGCGCCACAATGCATGGAATCCTATGCATTCAATGACGCTGCATGGAATCCACTGCATTCAATCGGGATGCTTTGGGCGATGCTGCATAAAATCCACTGCATTCAATCATGCTGCATGGAATCCACTGCATTCAATCATGCTGCAATAAATCCACTGCATTCAATAGGGTTCCATTTCTTCACGCTGCATGTTATACACTGCAATCATTCACGCTGCATGGAATCCACTGCATTCAATCAGGATGCATTTTACCCCGCTGCGTGGTTTTCACTGCATTCAATCACAATGCATGGAATCCACTGCATTCAATCGGGATGCTTTGGGCCATGCTGCATAAACTCCACTGCATTCAATCGGGATGCATTGGGCCTCGCTGCATGGACTCCACTGCATACAATCGGGATCCATTGTGCCACAATGCATGGAATCCTCTGCATTCAACGACGCTGCATGGAATCCACTGCATTCAATCGGGAGGCTTTGGGCCATGCTGCATAAAATCCACTGCATTCAATCATGCTGCATAAAATCCACTGCATTCAATATGGTTCCATTTCTTCACACTGCATGGAATCCAATGCATTCAATCAGGATGCATTTTACCACACTGCATGGATTACACTTCATTCAATCACAATGCATGGAATCCACTGCATTCCATCGGGATGCTTTGGGCCATGCTGCATAAAATCCACTGCATTCAATCATGCTGCATGGAATCCACTGCATTCAATCATGCTGCATAAAATCCACTGCATTCAATAGGGTTCCATTTCTTCACGCTGCATGTAATTCACTGCATTCAATCACACTGAATGGAATCCACTGCATTCAATCGGGATGCATTTTACCTCGCTGCATGGATTACACTGCATTCAATCACAATGCTTGGAATCCACTGCATTCAATCGGGATGCTTTGGGCCATGCTGCATAAAATCCACTGCATTCAATCGGGATGCATTGGGCCACGCTGCATCGACTCCACTGCAAGCAATCGGTATCCATTGCGCCACAATGCAAGGAATCCTCTGCATTCATTGACGCTGCATGGACTCCACTGCATTCAATCGGGATGCTTTGGGCCATGCTGCATAAAATCCACTGCATTCAACCATGCTGCATGGAATCCATTTCATTCAATCATGCAGCATAAAATCCGCTGCATTCCATAGGGTTCCATTTCTTCATGCTGCATGGAATCCACTGCATTCAATCGGGATGCATTTTTCCTCGTTGCATGGACTACACTGCATTCCATCACAATGCATGGAATCCACTGCATTCAATTGGGATGCTTTGGGCCATGCTGCATAAAATCCACTGCATTCAATAGGGTTCCATTTCTTCACGCTGCATGGAATCCACTACATTCAATCACGCTGCATGGAATCCACTGCATTCTATCGGGATGCATTTTACCACGCTGCATAGATTACACCGCATTCAATCACAATGCATGGAATCCACTGCATTCAATCGGGATGCTTTGGGCCATGCTGCATAAAATCCACTGCATTCAATCGGGATGCATTGGGCCACGCTGCATCGACTCTACTGCAAGCAATCGGTATCCATTGCGCCACAATGCAAGGAATCCTCTGCATTCATTGACGCTGCATGGACTCCACTGCATTCAATCGGGATGCTTTGGGCCATGCTGCATAAAATCCACTGCATTCAACCATGCTGCATGGAATCCATTTCATTCAATCATGCAGCATAAAATCCGCTGCATTCCATAGGGTTCCATTTCTTCATGCTGCATGGAATCCACTGCATTCAATCGGGATGCATTTTTCCTCGTTGCATGGACTACACTGCATTCCATCACAATGCATGTAATCCACTGCATTCAATTGGGATGCTTTGGGCCATGCTGCATAAAATCCACTGCATTCAATAGGGTTCCATTTCTTCACGCTGCATGGAATCCACTACATTCAATCACGCTGCATGGAATCCACTGCATTCTATCGGGATGCATTTTACCACGCTGCATAGATTACACCGCATTCAATCACAATGCATGGAATCCACTGCATTCAATCGGGATGCTTTGGGACATGCTGTATAAAATCCACTGCATTCAATCGGGATGCATTGGGCCTCGCTGCATGGACTCCACTGCATTCAATCGGGATCCATTGTGCCACAATGCATGGAGTTCTCTTCATTCAATGACGCTGCATCGAGTCCACAGCATTCAATCGGAATCCATTGTGCCACAATGCATGGAATCCTCTGCATTCAATGACGCTGCATGGAATCCACTGCATTCCATCAGGATGCTTTGGGCCATGCTGCATAAAATCCACTGCATGCAATCATGCTGCATGGAATCCACTGCATTCAATCACGCTGCATAAAATCCACTGCATTCAATAGGGTTCCATTTCTTCATGCTGCATGGAATCCACTGCATTCAATCATGCTGCATGGAATCCACTGCATTCAACATGGATGAATTTTACCACGCTGCATTTAGTACAGTGTATTCAATCACAATGCATGGAATCCACTGCATTCCATCGGGATGCTTTGGGCCATGCTGCATAAACTCCACTGCATTCAATCGGGATGCATTGGGCCTCGCTGCATGGACTCCACTGCATACAATCGGGATCCATTGCGCCACAATGCATGGAATCATCTGCATTCAACGACGCTGCATGGAATCCACTGCATTCAATCGGGAGGCTTTGGGCCATGCTGCATAAAATCCACTGCATTCAATCATGCTGCATAAAATCCACTGCATTCAATATGGTTCCATTTCTTCACACTGCATGGAATCCAATGCATTCAATCAGGATGCATTTTACCACACTGCATGGATTACACTTCATTCAATCACAATGCATGGAATCCACTGCATTCAATCGGGATGCTTTGGGCCGTGCTGCATAAAATCCATTGCATTCAATCATGCTGCATGGGATCCACTGCATTCAATCATGCTGCATAAAATCCACTGCATTCAATAGGGTTCCATTTCTTCACGCTGCATGGAATCCACTACATTCAATCACAATGCATGGAATCCACTGCATTCTATCGGGATGCATTTTACCACACTGCTTGGATTACACTGCATTCAATCGCAATGCATAGAATCCACTGCATTCAATATGGATGCATTTTACCACTCTGCATGGAATGCACTGCATTTAATCACGCTGCATGTAATCCATGGAATTTAATCGGGATTCATTTTACTAAGCTGTATGGAATCGACAGCATTTAATCACGCTGCATGGAATCCACTGCATTCAATCGGGATTCATTTTAAAAGGCTGCATGGAGTACACTGCATTCAATCACAATGCATGGAATCCACTGCATTCAAACGGGATGCTTTGGGCCATGCTGCATAAAATCCACTGCATTCAATCATGCTGCATGGAATCCACTGCATTCAATCGGGATGCATTTTACCATGCTGCGTGGTTTTCACTGCATTCAATCACAATGCATGTAATCCACTGCATTCCATCGGGATGCTTTGGGCCATGCTGCATAAAATCCACTGCATTCAATCATGCTGCATGGAATCCACTGCATTCAATCATGCTGCATAAAATCCACTGCATTCAATAGGGTTCCATTTCTTCACGCTGCATGTAATACACTGCATTCAATCACACTGAATGGAATCCACTGCATTCAATCGGGATGCATTTTACCTCGCTGCATGGATTACACTGCATTCAATCACAATGCTTGGAATCCACTGCATTCAATCGGGATGCTTTGGGCCATGCTGCATAAAATCCACTGCATTCAATCGGGATGCATTGGGCCACGCTGCATCGACTCCACTGCATGCAATCGGTATCCATTGCGCCACAATGCAAGGAATCCTCTGCATTCATTGACGCTGCATGGACTCCACTGCATTCAATCGGGATGCTTTGGGCCATGCTGCATAAAATCCACTGCATTCAATCATGCTGCATGGTATCCCCTGCATTCAATCATGCAGCATAAAATCCGCTGCATTCCATAGGGTTCCATTTATTCATGCTGCATGGAATACACTGCATTCAATCAGGCTGCATGGAATCCACTGCATTCAATCGGGATGCATTTTTCCTCGTTGCATGGACTACACTGCATTCCATCACAATGCATGGAATCCACTGCATTCAATCGGGAAGCTTTGGGCCATGCTGCATACAATCCACTGCATTCAATCGGGATGCACTGGGCCTCGCTGCATGGACTCCACTGCATATAATCGGGATCCATTGCGCCAAAATGCATGGAATACTCTGCATTCAATGACGCTGAATGGAATCCACTGCATTGAATCGTGAAGCTATGGCCCATGCTGCATAAAATCCACTGCATGCAATCATGCTGCATTGAATCCACTGCATTCAATCATGCTGCATAAAATCCACTACATTCAATAGGGTTCCATTACTGCACCCTGCATGGAATCCACTGCATTCAACCACGCTGCATGGAATCCACTGCATTCAATCGGGATGCATTTTACCACTCTGCATGGATTACACTGCATTTAATCACGCTGCATGTAATCCATGGAATTTAATCGGGATTCATTTTACTAAGATGTATGGAATCGACTGCACTTAATCACGCTGCATGGAATCCACTGCATTCAATCGGGATGCATTTTACCACGTTGCATGCAGTTCACTGCATTCAATCACAATGCATGGAATCCACTGCATTCAATCGGGATGCTTTGGGCCATGCTGCATAAAATCCACTGCATTCAATCTTGCTTTTTGAATCCACTGCATTCAGTAATGCTGCATAAAATCCTTGCATTCAATTGGGTTCCATTTCTTCACGCTGCATGGAATACACTGCATTCAATCACGCTGCATGGAAACCACTGCATTCAATCGGGATGCATTTTACCTCGCTGCATGGATTACACTGCATTCAATCACAATGCATGGAATCCACTGCATTCCATCGGGATGCTTTGGGCCATGCTGCATAAACTCCACTGCATTCAATCGGGATGCATTGGGCCTCGCTGCATGGACTCCACTGCATAAAATCTGGATCCATTGCGCCACAATGCATGGAATCATCTGCATTCAACGACGCTGCATGGAATCCAATGCATTCGATCGGGATGTTTTGGGCCATGCTGCATAAAATCCACTGCATTCAATCGGGATGCATTGGGCCTCGCTGCATGAACTCCACTGCATACAATATGGATCCATTGTGCCAAAATGCATGGAATCCTCTGCATTCAATGACGCTGCATGCAATCCACTGCATTCAATCGGGATGCTTTGGGCCATGCTGCATAAAATCCATTGCATTCAATCATGCTGCATGGAATCCACTGCATTCAATCATGCTGCATAAAATCCACTGCATTCAATAGGGTTCCATTTCTTCACGCTGCATGGAATCCACTACATTCAATCACGCTGCATGGAATCCACTGCATTCTATCGGGATGCATTTTACCACGCTGCATAGATTACACCGCATTCAATCACAATGCATGGAATCCACTGCATTCAATCGGGATGCTTTGGGCCATGCTGCATAAAATCCACTGCATTCAATCGGGATGCATTGGGCCTCGCTGCATGGACTCCACTGCATTCAATCGGGATCCATTGTGCCACAATGCATGGAATTCTCTTCATTCAATGACGCTGCATCGAGTCCACAGCATTCAATCGGAATCCATTGTGCCACAATGCATGGAATCCTCTGCATTCAATGACGCTGCATGGAATCCACTGCATTCCATCAGGATGCTTTGGGCCATGCTGCATAAAATCCACTGCATGCCATCATGCTGCATGGAATCCACTGCATTCAATCACGCTGCATAAAATCCACTGCATTCAATAGGGTTCCATTTCTTCATGCTGCATGGAATCCACTGCATTCAATCACGCTGCATGGAATCCACTGCATTCAACATGGATGACTTTTACCACGCTGCATTTAGTACAGTGTATTCAATCACAATTCATGGAATCCATTGCATTCAATCGGGATGCTTTGGGCCATGCTGCATAAAATCCACTGCATTCAATCGGGATGCACTGGGCATCGTTGCATGGACTCCACTGCATACAATCGGGATCCATTGCGCCACAATGCATGGAATCCTATGCATTCAATGACGCTGCATGGAATCCACTGCATTCAATCGGGATGCTTTGGGCCATGCTGCATAAAATCCACTGCATTCAATCATGCTGCATGGAATCCACTGCATTCAATCATGCTGCAATAAATCCACTGCATTCAATAGGGTTCCATTTCTTCACGCTGCATGTTATACACTGCAATCATTCACGCTGCATGGAATCCACTGCATTCAATCAGGATGCATTTTACCCCGCTGCATGGATTACACTGCATTCAATCACAATGCATGGAATCCACTGCATTCCATCGGGATGCTTTGGGCCATGCTGCATAAACTCCACTGCATTCAATCGGGATGCATTGGGCCTCGCTGCATGGACTCCACTGCATACAATCGGGATCCATTGTGCCACAATGCATGGAATCCTCTGCATTCAACGACGCTGCATGGAATCCACTGCATTCAATCGGGAGGCTTTGGGCCATGCTGCATAAAATCCACTGCATTCAATCATGCTGCATAAAATCCACTGCATTCAATATGGTTCCATTTCTTCACACTGCATGGAATCCAATGCATTCAATCAGGATGCATTTTACCACACTGCATGGATTACACTTCATTCAATCACAATGCATGGAATCCACTGCATTCCATCGGGATGCTTTGGGCCATGCTGCATAAAATCCACTGCATTCAATCATGCTGCATGGAATCCACTGCATTCAATCATGCTGCATAAAATCCACTGCATTCAATAGGGTTCCATTTCTTCACGCTGCATGTAATTCACTGCATTCAATCACACTGAATGGAATCCACTGCATTCAATCGGGATGCATTTTACCTCGCTGCATGGATTACACTGCATTCAATCACAATGCTTGGAATCCACTGCATTCAATCGGGATGCTTTGGGCCATGCTGCATAAAATCCACTGCATTCAATCGGGATGCATTGGGCCACGCTGCATCGACTCCACTGCATGCAATCGGTATCCATTGCGCCACAATGCAAGGAATCCTCTGCATTCATTGACGCTGCATGGACTCCACTGCATTCAATCGGGATGCTTTGGGCCATGCTGCATAAAATCCACTGCATTCAACCATGCTGCATGGAATCCATTTCATTCAATCATGCAGCATAAAATCCGCTGCATTCCATAGGGTTCCATTTCTTCATGCTGCATGGAATCCACTGCATTCAATCGGGATGCATTTTTCCTCGTTGCATGGACTACACTGCATTCCATCACAATGCATGGAATCCACTGCATTCAATCGGGAAGCTTTGGGCCATGCTGCATAAAATCCACTGCATTCAATCGGGATGCACTGGGCCTCGCTGCATGGACTCCACTGCATATAATCGGGATCCATTGCGCCACAATGCATGGAATACTCTGCATTCAATGACGCTGAATGGAATCCACTGCATTGAATCGTGAAGCTATGGCCCATGCTGCATAAAATCCACTGCATGCAATCATGCTGCATTGAATCTACTACATTCAATCATGCTGCATAAAATCCACTACATTCAATAGGGTTCCATTACTGCACCCTGCATGGAATCCACTGCATTCAACCACGCTGCATGGAATCCACTGCATTCAATCGGGATGCATTTTACCACTCTGCATGGATTACACTGCATTCAATCACAATGCATGGAATCCACTGCATTCCATCGGGATGCTTTGGGCCATGCTGCATGGAATCCACTGCATTCAATCAGATGCATTTTGCCTCGCTGCATAGACTCCAATGCATACAATCGGGATCCATTTCGCCAAAATGCATTGAATCTTCTGCATTCAATACCGCTGCATGGAATCCACTGCATTCAATCGGGATGGTTTGGGCCATGCTGCATAAAATCCACTGCATTCAATCGGGTTCCATTTCTTCACGCTGCATGGAATCCACTACATTCAATCACAATGCATGGAATCCACTGCATTCTATCGGGATGCATTTTACCACACTGCTTGGATTACACTGCATTCAATCGCAATGCATAGAATCCACTGCATTCAATATGGATGCATTTTACCACTCTGCATGGAATGCACTGCATTTAATCACGCTGCATGTAATCCATGGAATTTAATCGGGATTCATTTTACTAAGCTGTATGGAATCGACTGCATTTAATCACGCTGCATGGAATCCACTGCATTCAATCGGGATTCATTTTACAAGGCTGCATGGAGTACACTGCATTCAATCACAATGCATGGAATCCACTGCATTCAAACGGGATGCTTTGGGCCATGCTGCATAAAATCCACTGCATTCAATCATGCTGCATGGTATCCACTGCATTCAATCGGGATGCATTTTACCATGCTGCGTGGTTTTCACTGCATTCAATCACAATGCATGTAATCCACTGCATTCCATCGGGATGCTTTGGGCCATGCTGCATAAAATCCATTGCATTCAATCATGCTGCATGGAATCCACTGCATTCAATCATGCTGCATAAAATCCACTGCATTCAATAGGGTTCCATTTCTTCACGCTGCATGGAATCCACTACATTCAATCACAATGCATGGAATCCACTGCATTCTATCGGGATGCATTTTACCACACTGCTTGGATTACACTGCATTCAATCGCAATGCATAGAATCCACTGCATTCAATATGGATGCATTTTACCACTCTGCATGGAATGCACTGCATTTAATCACGCTGCATGTAATCCATGGAATTTAATCGGGATTCATTTTACTAAGCTGTATGGAATCGACTGCATTTAATCACGCTGCATGGAATCCACTGCATTCAATCGGGATTCATTTTACAAGGCTGCATGGAGTACACTGCATTCAATCACAATGCATGGAATCCACTGCATTCCATCGGGATGCTTTGGGCCATGCTGCATAAAATCCACTGCATTCAATCATGCTGCATGGAATCCACTGCATTCAATCGGGATGCATTTTACCATGCTGCGTGGTTTTCACTGCATTCAATCACAATGCATGTAATCCACTGCATTCCATCGGGATGCTTTGGGCCATGCTGCATAAAATCCACTGCATTCAATCATGCTGCATGGAATCCACTGCATTCAATCATGCTGCATAAAATCCACTGCATTCAATAGGGTTCCATTTCTTCACGCTGCATGTAATTCACTGCATTCAATCACACTGAATGGAATCCACTGCATTCAATCGGGATGCATTTTACCTCGCTGAATGGATTACACTGCATTCAATCACAATGCTTGGAATCCACTGCATTCAATCGGGATGCATTGGGCCACGCTGCATCGACTCCACTGCATGCAATCGGTATCCATTGCGCCACAATGCAAGGAATCCTCTGCATTCATTGACGCTGCATGGACTCCACTGCATTCAATCGGGATGCTTTGGGCCATGCTGCATAAAATCCACTGCATTCAACCATGCTGCATGGAATCCATTTCATTTAATCATGCAGCATAAAATCCGCTGCATTCCATAGGGTTCCATTTCTTCATGCTGCATGGAATACACTGCGTTCAATCAGGCTGCATGGAATCCACTGCATTCAATCGGGATGCATTTTTCCTCGTTGCATGGACTACACTGCATTCCATCACAATGCATGGAATCCACTGCATTCAATCGGGATGCTTTGGGCCATGCTGCATAAAATCCACTGCATTCAATCGGGATGCATTGGGCCACGCTGCATCGACTCCACTGCATGCAATCGGTATCCATTGCGCCACAATGCAAGGAATCCTCTGCATTCATTGACGCTGCATGGACTCCACTGCATTCAATCGGGATGCTTTGGGCCATGCTGCATAAAATCCACTGCATTCAATCGGGATGCACTGGGCCTCGCTGCATGGACTCCACTGCATATAATCGGGATCCATTGCGCCACAATGCATGGAATACTCTGCATTCAATGACGCTGAATGGAATCCACTGCATTGAATCGTGAAGCTTTGGCCCATGCTGCATAAAATCCACTGCATGCAATCATGCTGCATTGAATCCACTGCATTCAATCATGCTGCATAAATCCACTGCATTCAATAGGGTTCCATTACTGCACCCTGCATGGAATTCACTGCATTCAACCACGCTGCATGGAATCCACTGCATTCAATCGGGATGCATTTTACCACTCTGCATGGATTACACTGCATTTAATCACGCTGCATGTAATCCATGGAATTTAATCGGGATTCATTTTACTAAGCTGTATGGAATCGACTGCACTTAATCACGCTGCATGGAATCCACTGCATTCAATCGGGATGCATTTTACCACGTTGCATGCAGTTCACTGCATTCAATCACAATGCATGGAATCCACTGCATTCCATCGGGATGCTTTGGGCCATGCTGCATAAAATCCACTGCATTCAATCAGATGCATTTTGCCTCGCTGCATAGACTCCACTGCATACAATCGGGATCCATTGCGCCAAAATGCATTGAATATTCTGCATTCAATTACGCTGCATGGAATCCACTGCATTCAATCGGGATGCTTTGGGCCATGCTGCATAAAATCCATTGCATTCAATCATGCTGCATGGGATCCACTGCATTCAATCATGCTGCATAAAATCCACTGCATTCAATAGGGTTCCATTTCTTCACGCTGCATGGAATCCACTACATTCAATCACAATGCATGGAATCCACTGCATTCTATCGGGATGCATTTTACCACACTTCTTGGATTACACTGCATTCAATCGCAATGCATAGAATCCACTGCATTCAATATGGATGCATTTTACCACTCTGCATGGAATGCACTGCATTTAATCACGCTGCATGTAATCCATGGAATTTAATCGGGATTCATTTTACTAAGCTGTATGGAATCGACTGCATTTAATCACGCTGCATGGAATCCACTGCATTCAATCGGGATTCATTTTACAAGGTTGCATGGAGTACACTGCATTCAATAACAATGCATGGAATCCACTGCATTCAAACGGGATGCTTTGGGCCATGCTGCATAAAATCCACTGCATTCAATCATGCTGCATGGAATCCACTGCATTCAATCGGGATGCATTTTACCATGCTGCGTGGTTTTCACTGCATTCAATCACAATGCATGTAATCCACTGCATTCCATCGGGATGCTTTGGGCCATGCTGCATAAAATCCACTGCATTCAATCATGCTGCATGGAATCCACTGCATTCAATCATGCTGCATAAAATCCACTGCATTCAATAGGGTTCCATTTCTTCACGCTGCATGTAATACACTGCATTCAATCACACTGAATGGAATCCACTGCATTCAACCGGGATGCATTATACCTCACTGCATGGATTACACTGCATTCAATCACAATGCTTGGAATCCACTGCATTCAATCGGGATGCTTTGGGCCATGCTGCATAAAATCCACTGCATTCAATCGGGATGCATTGGGCCACGCTGCATCGACTCCACTGCATGCAATCGGTATCCATTGCGCCACAATGCAAGGAATCCTCTGCATTCATTGACGCTGCATGGACTCCACTGCATTCAATCGGGATGCTTTGGGCCATGCTGCATAAAATCCACTGCATTCAACCATGCTGCATGGAATCCATTTCATTCAATCATGCTCTATAAAATCCGCTGCATTCCATAGGGTTCCATTTTTTCATGCTGCATGGAATACACTGCATTCAATCAGGCTGCATGGAATCCACTGCATTCAATCGGGATGCATTTTTCCTCGTTGCATGGACTACACTGCATTCCATCACAATGCATGGAATCCACTGCATTCAATCGGGAAGCTTTGGGCCATGCTGCATACAATCCACTGCATTCAATCGGGATGCACTGGGCCTCGCTGCATGGACTCCACTGCATATAATCGGGATCCATTGCGCCACAATGCATGGAATACTCTGCATTCAATGACGCTGAATGGAATCCACTGCATTGAATCGTGAAGCTATGGCCCATGCTGCATAAAATCCACTGCATGCAATCATGCTGCATTGAATCCACTGCATTCAATCATGCTGCATAAAATCCACTGCATTCAATAGGCTTCCATTACTGCACCCTGCATGGAATCCACTGCATTCAACCACGCTGCATGGAATCCACTGCATTCAATCGGGATGCATTTTACCACTCTGCATGGATTACACTGCATTTAATCACGCTGCATGTAATCCATGGAATTTAATCGGGATTCATTTTACTAAGATGTATGGAATCGACTGCACTTAATCACGCTGCATGGAATTCACTGCATTCAATCGGGATGCATTTTACCACGTTGCATGCAGTTCACTGCATTCAATCACAATGCATGGAATCCACTGCATTCAATCGGGATGCATTGGGCCTCGCTGCATGGACTCCACTGCATACAATCGGGATCCATTGTGCCACAATGCATGGAATCCTCTGCATTCAACGACGCTGCATGGAATCCACTGCATTCAATCGGGAGGCTTTGTGCCATGCTGCATAAAATCCACTGCATTCAATCATGCTGCATAAAATCCACTGCATTCAATATGGTTCCATTTCTTCACACTGCATGGAATCCAATGCATTCAATCAGGATGCATTTTACCACACTGCATGGATTACACTTCATTCAATCACAATGCATGGAATCCACTGCATTCCATCGGGATGCTTTGGGCCATGCTGCATAAAATCCACTGCATTCAATCATGCTGCATGGAATCCACTGCATTCAATCATGCTGCATAAAATCCACTGCATTCAATAGGGTTCCATTTCTTCACGCTGCATGTAATTCACTGCATTCAATCACACTGAATGGAATCCACTGCATTCAATCGGGATGCATTTTACCTCGCTGCATGGATTACACTGCATTCAATCACAATGCTTGGAATCCACTGCATTCAATCGGGATGCTTTGGGCCATGCTGCATAAAATCCACTGCATTCAATCGGGATGCATTGGGCCACGCTGCATCGACTCCACTGCATGCAATCGGTATCCATTGCGCCACAATGCAAGGAATCCTCTGCATTCATTGACGCTGCATGGACTCCACTGCATTCAATCGGGATGCTTTGGGCCATGCTGCATAAAATCCACTGCATTCAACCATGCTGCATGGAATCCATTTCATTCAATCATGCAGCATAAAATCCGCTGCATTCCATAGGGTTCCATTTCTTCATGCTGCATGGAATCCACTGCATTCAATCGGGATGCATTTTTCCTCGTTGCATGGACTACACTGCATTCCATCACAATGCATGGAATCCACTGCATTCAATCGGGATGCTTTGGGCCATGCTGCATAAAATCCACTGCATTCAATCGGGATGCACTGGGCCTCGCTGCATGGACTCCACTGCATATAATCGGGATCCATTGCGCCACAATGCATGGAATACTCTGCATTCAATGACGCTGAATGGAATCCACTGCATTGAATCGTGAAGCTATGGCCCATGCTGCATAAAATCCACTGCATGCAATCATGCTGCATTGAATCTACTGCATTCAATCATGCTGCATAAAATCCACTACATTCAATAGGGTTCCATTACTGCACCCTGCATGGAATCCACTGCATTCAACCACGCTGCATGGAATCCACTGCATTCAATCGGGATGCATTTTACCACTCTGCATGGATTACACTGCATTCAATCACAATGCATGGAATCCACTGCATTCCATCGGGATGCTTTGGGCCATGCTGCATGGAATCCACTGCATTCAATCAGATGCATTTTGCCTCGCTGCATAGACTCCAATGCATACAATCGGGATCCATTTCGCCAAAATGCATTGAATCTTCTGCATTCAATACCGCTGCATGGAATCCACTGCATTCAATCGGGATGGTTTGGGCCATGCTGCATAAACTCCATTGCATTCAATCATGCTGCATGGAATCCACTGCATTCAATCATGCTGCATAAAATCCACTGCATTCAATAGGGTTCCATTTCTTCACGCTGCATGGAATCCACTACATTCAATCACAATGCATGGAATCCACTGCATTCTATCGGGATGCATTTTACCACACTGCTTGGATTACACTCCATTCAATCGCAATGCATAGAATCCACTGCATTCAATATGGATGCATTTTACCACTCTGCATGGAATGCACTGCATTTAATCACGCTGCATGTAATCCATGAAATTTAATCGGGATTCATTTTACTAAGCTGTATGGAATCGACTGCATTTAATCACGCTGCATGGAATCCACTGCATTCAATCGGGATTCATTTTACAAGGCTGCATGGAGTACACTGCATTCAATCACAATGCATGGAATCCACTGCATTCAAACGGGATGCTTTGGGCCATGCTGCATAAAATCCACTGCATTCAATCATGCTGCATGGAATCCACTGCATTCAATCGGGATGCATTTTACCATGCTGCGTGGTTTTCACTGCATTCAATCACAATGCATGTAATCCACTGCATTCCATCGGGATGCTTTGGGCCATGCTGCATAAAATCCATTGCATTCAATCATGCTGCATGGAATCCACTGCATTCAATCATGCTGCATAAAATCCACTGCATTCAATAGGGTTCCATTTCTTCACGCTGCATGGAATCCACTACATTCAATCACAATGCATGGAATCCACTGCATTCTATCGGGATGCATTTTACCACACTGCTTGGATTACACTGCATTCAATCGCAATGCATAGAATCCACTGCATTCAATATGGATGCATTTTACCACTCTGCATGGAATGCACTGCATTTAATCACGCTGCATGTAATCCATGGAATTTAATCGGGATTCATTTTACTAAGCTGTATGGAATCGACTGCATTTAATCACGCTGCATGGAATCCACTGCATTCAATCGGGATTCATTTTACAAGGCTGCATGGAGTACACTGCATTCAATCACAATGCATGGAATCCACTGCATTCCATCGGGATGCTTTGGGCCATGCTGCATAAAATCCACTGCATTCAATCATGCTGCATGGAATCCACTGCATTCAATCGGGATGCATTTTACCATGCTGCGTGGTTTTCACTGCATTCAATCACAATGCATGTAATCCACTGCATTCCATCGGGATGCTTTGGGCCATGCTGCATAAAATCCACTGCATTCAATCATGCTGCATGGAATCCACTGCATTCAATCATGCTGCATAAAATCCACTGCATTCAATAGGGTTCCATTTCTTCACGCTGCATGTAATTCACTGCATTCAATCACACTGAATGGAATCCACTGCATTCAATCGGGATGCATTTTACCTCGCTGAATGGATTACACTGCATTCAATCACAATGCTTGGAATCCACTGCATTCAATCGGGATGCATTGGGCCACGCTGCATCGACTCCACTGCATGCAATCGGTATCCATTGCGCCACAATGCAAGGAATCCTCTGCATTCATTGACGCTGCATGGACTCCACTGCATTCAATCGGGATGCTTTGGGCCATGCTGCATAAAATCCACTGCATTCAACCATGCTGCATGGAATCCATTTCATTCAATCATGCAGCATAAAATCCGCTGCATTCCATAGGGTTCCATTTCTTCATGCTGCATGGAATACACTGCGTTCAATCAGGCTGCATGGAATCCACTGCATTCAATCGGGATGCATTTTTCCTCGTTGCATGGACTACACTGCATTCCATCACAATGCATGGAATCCACTGCATTCAATCGGGATGCTTTGGGCCATGCTGCATAAAATCCACTGCATTCAATCGGGATGCATTGGGCCACGCTGCATCGACTCCACTGCATGCAATCGGTATCCATTGCGCCACAATGCAAGGAATCCTCTGCATTCATTGACGCTGCATGGACTCCACTGCATTCAATCGGGATGCTTTGGGCCATGCTGCATAAAATCCACTGCATTCAATCGGGATGCACTGGGCCTCGCTGCATGGACTCCACTGCATATAATCGGGATCCATTGCGCCACAATGCATGGAATACTCTGCATTCAATGACGCTGAATGGAATCCACTGCATTGAATCGTGAAGCTTTGGCCCATGCTGCATAAAATCCACTGCATGCAATCATGCTGCATTGAATCCACTGCATTCAATCATGCTGCATAAATCCACTGCATTCAATAGGGTTCCATTACTGCACCCTGCATGGAATTCACTGCATTCAACCACGCTGCATGGAATCCACTGCATTCAATCGGGATGCATTTTACCACTCTGCATGGATTACACTGCATTTAATCACGCTGCATGTAATCCATGGAATTTAATCGGGATTCATTTTACTAAGCTGTATGGAATCGACTGCACTTAATCACGCTGCATGGAATCCACTGCATTCAATCGGGATGCATTTTACCACGTTGCATGCAGTTCACTGCATTCAATCACAATGCATGGAATCCACTGCATTCCATCGGGATGCTTTGGGCCATGCTGCATAAAATCCACTGCATTCAATCAGATGCATTTTGCCTCGCTGCATAGACTCCACTGCATACAATCGGGATCCATTGCGCCAAAATGCATTGAATATTCTGCATTCAATTACGCTGCATGGAATCCACTGCATTCAATCGGGATGCTTTGGGCCATGCTGCATAAAATCCATTGCATTCAATCATGCTGCATGGGATCCACTGCATTCAATCATGCTGCATAAAATCCACTGCATTCAATAGGGTTCCATTTCTTCACGCTGCATGGAATCCACTACATTCAATCACAATGCATGGAATCCACTTCATTCTATCGGGATTCATTTTACCACACTTCTTGGATTACACTGCATTCAATCGCAATGCATAGAATCCACTGCATTCAATATGGATGCATTTTACCACTCTGCATGGAATGCACTGCATTTAATCACGCTGCATGTAATCCATGGAATTTAATCGGGATACATTTTACTAAGCTGTATGGAATCGACTGCATTTAATCACGCTGCATGGAATCCACTGCATTCAATCGGGATTCATTTTACAAGGCTGCATGGAGTACACTGCATTCAATCACAATGCATGGAATCCACTGCATTCAAACGGGATGCTTTGGGCCATGCTGCATAAAATCCACTGCATTCAATCATGCTGCATGGAATCCACTGCATTCAATCGGGATGCATTTTACCATGCTGCGTGGTTTTCACTGCATTCAATCACAATGCATGTAATCCACTGCATTCCATCGGGATGCTTTGGGCCATGCTGCATAAAATCCACTGCATTCAATCATGCTGCATGGAATCCACTGCATTCAATCATGCTGCATAAAATCCACTGCATTCAATAGGGTTCCATTTCTTCACGCTGCATGTAATACACTGCATTCAATCACACTGAATGGAATCCACTGCATTCAACCGGGATGCATTATACCTCACTGCATGGATTACACTGCATTCAATCACAATGCTTGGAATCCACTGCATTCAATCGGGATGCTTTGGGCCATGCTGCATAAAATCCACTGCATTCAATCGGGATGCATTGGGCCACGCTGCATCGACTCCACTGCATGCAATCGGTATCCATTGCGCCACAATGCAAGGAATCCTCTGCATTCATTGACGCTGCATGGACTCCACTGCATTCAATCGGGATGCTTTGGGCCATGCTGCATAAAATCCACTGCATTCAACCATGCTGCATGGAATCCATTTCATTCAATCATGCTCTATAAAATCCGCTGCATTCCATAGGGTTCCATTTCTTCATGCTGCATGGAATACACTGCATTCAATCAGGCTGCATGGAATCCACTGCATTCAATCGGGATGCATTTTTCCTCGTTGCATGGACTACACTGCATTCCATCACAATGCATGGAATCCACTGCATTCAATCGGGAAGCTTTGGGCCATGCTGCATACAATCCACTGCATTCAATCGGGATGCACTGGGCCTCGCTGCATGGACTCCACTGCATATAATCGGGATCCATTGCGCCACAATGCATGGAATACTCTGCATTCAATGACGCTGAATGGAATCCACTGCATTGAATCGTGAAGCTATGGCCCATGCTGCATAAAATCCACTGCATGCAATCATGCTGCATTGAATCCACTGCATTCAATCATGCTGCATAAAATCCACTGCATTCAATAGGTTTCCATTACTGCACCCTGCATGGAATCCACTGCATTCAACCACGCTGCATGGAATCCACTGCATTCAATCGGGATGCATTTTACCACTCTGCATGGATTACACTGCATTTAATCACGCTGCATGTAATCCATGGAATTTAATCGGGATTCATTTTACTAAGATGTATGGAATCGACTGCACTTAATCACGCTGCATGGAATCCACTGCATTCAATCGGGATGCATTATACCACGTTGCATGCAGTTCACTGCATTCAATCACAATGCATGGAATCCACTGCATTCAATCGGGATGCTTTGGGCCATGCTGCATAAAATTCACTGCATTCAATCTTGCTTTTTGAATCCACTGCATTCAGTAATGCTGCATAAAATCCTTGCATTCAATTGGGTTCCATTTCTTCACGCTGCATGGAATACACTGCATTCAATCACGCTGCATGGAAACCACTGCATTCAATCGGGATGCATTTTACCTCGCTGCATGGATTACACTGCATTCAATCACAATGCATGGAATCCACTGCATTCCATCGGGATGCTTTGGGCCATGCTGCATAAACTCCACTGCATTCAATCGGGATGCATTGGGCCTCGCTGCATGGACTCCACTGCATAAAATCTGGATCCATTGCGCCACAATGCATGGAATCATCTGCATTCAACGACGCTGCATGGAATCCACTGCATTCCATCGGGATGTTTTGGGCCATGCTGCATAAAATCCACTGCATTCAATCGGGATGCATTGGGCCTCGCTGCATGAACTCCACTGCATACAATATGGATCCATTGTGCCAAAATGCATGGAATCCTCTGCATTCAATGACGCTGCATGGAATCCACTGCATTCAATTGGGATGCTTTGGGCCATGCTGCATAAAATCCATTGCATTCAATCATGCTTCATGGAATCCACTGCATTCAATCATGCTGCATAAAATCCACTGCATTCAATAGGGTTCCATTTCTTCACGCTGCATGGAATCCACTACATTCAATCACGCTGCATGGAATCCACTGCATTCAATCGGGATGCATTTTTCCTCGCTGCATAGATTACACCGCATTCAATCACAATGCATGGAATCCACTGCATTCAATCGGGATGCTTTGGGCCATGCTGCATAAAATCCACTGCATTCAATCGGGATGCATTGGGCCTCGCTGCATGGACTCCACTGCATTCAATCGGGATCCATTGTGCCACAATGCATGGAATCCTCTTCATTCAATGACGCTGCATCGAGTCCACAGCATTCAATCGGAATCCATTGTGCCACAATGCATGGAATCCTCTGCATTCAATGACGCTGCATGGAATCCACTGCATTCCATCAGGATGCTTTGGGCCATGCTGCATAAAATCCACTGCATGCAATCATGCTGCATGGAATCCACTGCATTCAATCACGCTGCATAAAATCCACTGCATTCAATAGGGTTCCATTTCTTCATGCTGCATGGAATCCACTGCATTCAATCACGCTGCATGGAATCCACTGCATTCAACATGGATGAATTTTACCACGCTGCATTTAGTACAGTGTATTCAATCACAATTCATGGAATCCATTGCATTCAATCGGGATGCTTTGGGCCATGCTGCATAAAATCCACTGCATTCAATCATGCTGCATGGAATCCACTGCATTCAATCATGCTGCAATAAATCCACTGCATTCAATAGGGTTCCATTTCTTCACGCTGCATGTTATACACTGCAATCATTCACGCTGCATGGAATCCACTGCATTCAATCAGGATGCATTTTACCCCGCTGCATGGATTACACTGCATTCAATCACAATGCATAAAATCCACTGCATTCCATCGGGATGCTTTGGGCCATGCTGCAAAAAATCCACTGCATTCAATCGGGATGCATTGGGCCTCGCTGCATGGACTCCACTGCATACAATCGAGATCCATTGCGCCACAATGCATGGAATCCTCTGCATTCAACGACGCTGCATGGAATCCACTGCATTCAATCGGGATGTTTTGGGCCATGCTGCATAAAATCCACTGCATTCAGTCATGCTCCATAAAATCACCTGCATTCAATATGGTTCCATTTCTTCACACTGCATGGAATCCAATGCATTCAATCAGGATGCATTTTACCACACTGCATGGATTACACTTCATTCAATCACAATGCATGGAATCCACTGCATTCCATCGGGATGCTTTGGGCCATGCTGCATAAAATCCACTGCATTCAATCAGATGCATTTTGCCTCGCTGCATAGACTCCACTGCATACAATCGGGATCCATTTCGCCAAAATGCATTGAATCTTCTGCATTCAATTACGCTGCATGGAATCCACTGCATTCAATCGGGATGCTTTGGGCCATGCTGCATAAAATCCATTGCATTCAATCATGCTGCATGGGATCCACTGCATTCAATCATGCTGCATAAAATCCACTGCATTCAATAGGGTTCCATTTCTTCACGCTGCATGGAATCCACTACATTCAATCACGCTGCATGGAATCCACTGCATTCTATCGGGATGCATTTTACCACGCTGCATAGATTACACCGCATTCAATCACAATGCATGGAATCCACTGCATTCAATCGGGATGCATTTTACCACACTGCTTGGATCACACTGCATTCAATCGCAATGCATAGAATCCACTGCATTCAATATGGATGCATTTTACCACTCTGCATGGAATGCACTGCATTTAATCACGCTGCATGTAATCCATGGAATTTAATCGGGATTCATTTTACTAAGCTGTATGGAATAGACTGCATTTAATCACGCTGCATGTAATCCACTGCATTCAATCGGGATTCATTTTACAAGGCTGCATGGAGTACACTGCATTCAATCACAATACATGGAATCCACTGCATTCAAACGGGATGCTTTGGGCCATGCTGCATAAAATCCACTGCATTCAATCATGCTGCATGGAATCCGCTGCATTCAATCGGGATGCTTTGGGCCATGCTGCATAAAATCCACTGCATTCAACCATGCTGCATGGAATCCATTTCATTCAATCATGCTCTAAAATATCCAATGCATTCAATAGGGTTCCATTACTTCACGCTGCATGGAATACACTACATTAAATCAGGATGCATGGAATCGACTGCATTCAATCAGGATGCATTATACCACGTTGCATGGATTACCCTACATTCAATCACAATGCATGGAATCCACTGCATTCAATCGGGATGCTTTGGGCCATGCTGCATAAAATCCACTGCATTCAATGGTGATGCATTGGGCCTCGCTGCATAGACTCCACTGCATATAATCGGGATCCATTGCGCCACAATGCATGGAATACTCTGCATTCAATGACGCTGCATGGAATCCACTGCATTCAATCGGGATGCATTGGGCCTCGCTGCATGAACTCCACTGCATACAATATGGATCCATTGTGCCAAAATGCATGGAATCCTCTGCATTCAATGACGCTGCATGGAATCCACTGCAATCAATTGGGGTGCTTTGGGCCATGCTGCATAAAATCCATTGCATTCAATCATGCTTCATGGAATCCACTGCATTCAATCATGCTGCATAAAATCCACTGCATTCAATAGGGTTCCATTTCTTCACGCTGCATGGAATCCACTACATTCAATCACGCTGCATGGAATCCACTGCATTCTATCGGGATGCATTTTACCTCGCTGCATGGATTACACTGCATTCCATCACAATGCTTGGAATCCGCTGCATTCAATCGGGATGCTTTGGGCCATGCTGCATAAAATCCACTGCATTCAATCGGGATGCATTGGGCCACGCTGCATCGACTCCACTGTATGCAATCGGTATCCATTGCGCCACAATGCAAGGAATCCTCTGCATTCATTGACGCTGCATGGACTCCACTGCATTCAATCGGGATGCTTTGGGCCATGCTGCATAAAATCCACTGCATTCAACCATGCTGCATGGAATCCATTTCATTCAATCATGCAGCATAATATCCGCTGCATTCCATAGGGTTCCATTTCTTCATGCTGCATGGAATACACTGCGTTCAATCAGGCTGCATGGAATCCACTGCATTCAATCGGGATGCATTTTTCCTCGTTGCATGGACTACACTGCATTCCATCACAATGCATGGAATCCACTGCATTCAATCGGGAAGATTTGGGCCATGCTGCATAAAATCCACTGCATTCAATCGGGATGCACTGGGCCTCGCTGCATGGACTCCACTGCATATAATCGGGATCCATTGCGCCACAATGCATGGAATACTCTGCATTCAATGACGCTGAATGGAATCCACTGCATTGAATCGTGAAGCTATGGCCCATGCTGCATAAAATCCACTGCATGCAATCATGCTGCATTGAATCCACTGCATTCAATCATGCTGCATAAAATCCACTGCATTCAATAGGCTTCCATTACTGCACCCTGCATGGAATCCACTGCATTCAACCACGCTGCATGGAATCCACTGCATTCAATCGGGATGCATTTTACCACTCTGCATGGATTACACTGCATTTAATCACGCTGCATGTAATCCATGGAATTTAATCGGGATTCATTTTACTAAGCTGTATGGAATTGACTGCACTTAATCACACTGCATGGAATCCACTGCATTCAATCGGGATGCATTTTACCACGTTGCATGCAGTTCACTGCATTCAATCACAATGCATGGAATCCACTGCATTCCATCGGGATGCTTTGGGCCATGCTGCATAAAATCCACTGCATTCAATCAGATGCATTTTGCCTCGCTGCATAGACTCCACTGCATACAATCGGGATCCATTGCGCCAAAATGCATTGAATATTCTGCATTCAATTACGCTGCATGGAATCCACTGCATTCAATCGGGATGCTTTGGGCCATGCTGCATAAAATCCATTGCATTCAATCATGCTGCATGGGATCCACTGCATTCAATCATGCTGCATAAAATCCACTGCATTCAATAGGGTTCCATTTCTTCACGCTGCATGGAATCCACTACATTCAATCACAATGCATGGAATCCACTGCATTCTATCGGGATGCATTTTACCACACTGCTTGGATTACACTGCATTCAATCGCAATGCATAGAATCCACTGCATTCAATATGGATGCATTTTACCACTCTGCATGGAATGCACTGCATTTAATCACGCTGCATGTAATCCATGGAATTTAATCGGGATTCATTTTACTAAGCTGTATGGAATCGACTGCATTTAATCACGCTGCATGGAATCCACTGCATTCAATCGGGATTCATTTTACAAGGCTGCATGGAGTACACTGCATTCAATAACAATGCATGGAATCCACTGCATTCAAACGGGATGCTTTGGGCCATGCTGCATAAAATCCACTGCATTCAATCATGCTGCATGGAATCCACTGCATTCAATCGGGATGCATTTTACCATGCTGCGTGGTTTTCAGTGCATTCAATCACAATGCATGTAATCCACTGCATTCCATCGGGATGCTTTGGGCCATGCTGCATAAAATCCACTGCATTCAATCATGCTGCATGGAATCCACTGCATTCAATCATGCTGCATAAAATCCACTGCATTCAATAGGGTTCCATTTCTTCACGCTGCATGTAATACACTGCATTCAATCACACTGAATGGAATCCACTGCATTCAATCGGGATGCATTATACCTCACTGCATGGATTACACTGCATTCAATCACAATGCTTGGAATCCACTGCATTCAATCGGGATGCTTTGGGCCATGCTGCATAAAATCCACTGCATTCAATCGGGATGCATTGGGCCACGCTGCATCGACTCCACTGCATGCAATCGGTATCCATTGCGCCACAATGCAAGGAATCCTCTGCATTCATTGACGCTGCATGGACTCCACTGCATTCAATCGGGATGCTTTGGGCCATGCTGCATAAAATCCACTGCATTCAACCATGCTGCATGGAATCCATTTCATTCAATCATGCTCTATAAAATCCGCTGCATTCCATAGGGTTCCATTTCTTCATGCTGCATGGAATACACTGCATTCAATCAGGCTGCATGGAATCCACTGCATTCAATCGGGATGCATTTTTCCTCCTTGCATGGATTACACTGCATTCCATCACAATGCATGGAATCCACTGCATTCAATCGGGAAGCTTTGGGCCATGCTGCATACAATCCACTGCATTCAATCGGGATGCACTGGGCCTCGCTGCATGGACTCCACTGCATATAATCGGGATCCATTGCGCCACAATGCATGGAATACTCTGCATTCAATGACGCTGAATGGAATCCACTGCATTGAATCGTGAAGCTATGGCCCATGCTGCATAAAATCCACTGCATGCAATCATGCTGCATTGAATCCACTGCATTCAATCATGCTGCATAAAATCCACTGCATTCAATAGGCTTCCATTACTGCACCCTGCATGGAATCCACTGCATTCAACCACGCTGCATGAAATCCACTGCATTCAATCGGGATGCATTTTACCACTCTGCATGGATTACACTGCATTTAATCACGCTGCATGTAATCCATGGAATTTAATCGGGATTCATTTTACTAAGATGTATGGAATGGACTGCACTTAATCACGCTGCATGGAATCCACTGCATTCAATCGGGATGCATTTTACCACGTTGCATGCAGTTCACTGCATTCAATCACAATGCATGGAATCCACTATATTCAATCGGGATGCTTTGCGCCATGCTGCATAAAATCCACTGCATTCAATCTTGCTTTTTGAATCCACTGCATTCAGTAATGCTGCATAAAATCCTTGCATTCAATTGGGTTCCATTTCTTCACGCTGCATGGAATACACTGCATTCAATCACGCTGCATGGAAACCACTGCATTCAATCGGGATGCATTTTACCTCGCTGCATGGATTACACTGCATTCAATCACAATGCATGGAATCCACTGCATTCCATCGGGATGCTTTGGGCCATGCTGCATAAACTCCATTGCATTCAATCATGCTTCATGGAATCCACTGCATTCAATCATGCTGCATAAAATCCACTGCATTCAATAGGGTTCCATTTCTTCACGCTGCATGGAATCCACTACATTCAATCACGCTGCATGGAATCCACTGCATTCAATCGGGATGCATTTTTCCTCGCTGCATAGATTACACCGCATTCAATCACAATGCATGGAATCCACTGCATTCAATCGGGATGCTTTGGGCCATGCTGCATAAAATCCACTGCATTCAATCGGGATGCATTGGGCCTCGCTGCATGGACTCCACTGCATTCAATCGGGATCCATTGTGCCACAATGCATGGAATCCTCTTCATTCAATGACGCTGCATCGAGTCCACAGCATTCAATCGGAATCCATTGTGCCACAATGCATGGAATCCTCTGCATTCAATGACGCTGCATGGAATCCACTGCATTCCATCAGGATGCTTTGGGCCATGCTGCATAAAATACACTGCATGCAATCATGCTGCATGGAATCCACTGCATTCAATCACGCTGCATAAAATCCACTGCATTCAATAGGGTTCCATTTCTTCATGCTGCATGGAATCCACTGCATTCAATCACGCTGCATGGAATCCACTGCATTCAACATGGATGAATTTTACCACGCTGCATTTAGTACAGTGTATTCAATCACAATTCATGGAATCCATTGCATTCAATCGGGATGCTTTGGGCCATGCTGCATAAAATCCACTGCAATCAATCGGGATACACTGGGCATCGCTGCATGGACTCCACTGCATACAATCGGGATCCATTGCGCCACAATGCATGGAGTCCTATGCATTCAATGACGCTGCATGGAATCCACTGCATTCAATCGGGATGCTTTGGGCCATGCTGCATAAAATCCACTGCATTCAATCATGCTGCATGGAATCCACTGCATTCAATCATGCTGCAATAAATCCACTGCATTCAATAGGGTTCCATTTCTTCACGCTGCATGTTATACACTGCAATCATTCACGCTGCATGGAATCCACTGCATTCAATCAGGATGCATTTTACCCCGCTGCATGGATTACACTGCATTCAATCACAATGCATAAAATCCACTGCATTCCATCGGGATGTTTTGGGCCATGCTGCAAAAAATCCACTGCATTCAATCGGGATGCATTGGGCCTCGCTGCATGGACTCCACTGCTTACAATCGAGATCCATTGCGCCACAATGCATGGAATCCTCTGCATTCAACGACGCTGCATGGAATCCACTGCATTCAATCGGGAGGCTTTGGGCCATGCTGCATAAAATCCACTGCATTCAGACATGCTCCATAAAATCACCTGCATTCAATATGGTTCCATTTCTTCACACTGCATGGAATCCAATGCATTCAATCAGGATGCATTTTACCACACTGCATGGATTACACTTCATTCAATCACAATGCATGGAATCCACTGCATTCCATCGGGATGCTTTGGGCCATGCTGCATAAAATCCACTGCATTCAATCAGATGCATTTTGCCTCGCTGCATAGACTCCACTGCATACAATCGGGATCCATTTCGCCAAAATGCATTGAATCTTCTGCATTCAATTACGCTGCATGGAATCCACTGCATTCAATCGGGATGCTTTGGGCCATGCTGCATAAAATCCATTGCATTCAATCATGCTGCATGGGATCCACTGCATTCAATCATGCTGCATAAAATCCACTGCATTCAATAGGGTTCCATTTCTTCACGCTGCATGGAATCCACTACATTCAATCACGCTGCATGGAATCCACTGCATTCTATCGGGATGCATTTTACCACGCTGCATAGATTACACCGCATTCAATCACAATGCATGGAATCCACTGCATTCAATCGGGATGCATTTTACCACACTGCTTGGATTACACTGCATTCAATCGCAATGCATAGAATCCACTGCATTCAATATGGATGCATTTTACCACTCTGCATGGAATGCACTGCATTTAATCACGCTGCATGTAATCCATGGAATTTAATCGGGATTCATTTTACTAAGCTGTATGGAATCGACTGCATTTAATCATGCTGCATGGAATCCACTGCATTCAATCGGGATTCATTTTACAAGGCTGCATGGAGTACACTGCATTCAATCACAATACATGGAATCCACTGCATTCAAACGGGATGCTTTGGGCCATGCTGCATAAAATCCACTGCATTCAATCATGCTGCATGGAATCCACTGCATTCAATCGGGATGCATTTTACCATGCTGCGTGGTTTTCACTGCATTCAATCACAATGCATGGAATCCACTGCATTCCATTGGGATGCTTTGGGCCATGCTGCATAAAATCCACTGCATTCAATCATGCTGCATGGAATCCACTGCATTCAATCATGCTGCATAAAATCCACTGCATTCAATCGGGATGCATTGGGCCACGCTGCATCGACTCCACTGCATGCAATCGGTATCCATTGCGCCACAATGCAAGGAATCCTCTGCATTCATTGACGCTGCATGGACTCCACTGCATTCAATCGGGATGCTTTGGGCCATGCTGCATAAAATCCACTGCATTCAACCATGCTGCATGGAATCCATTTCATTCAATCATGCTCTATAATATCCAATGCATTCAATAGGGTTCCATTACTTCACGCTGCATGGAATACACTACATTAAATCAGGATGCATGGAATCGACTGCATTCAATCAGGATGCATTATACCACGTTGCATGGATTACCCTACATTCAATCACAATGCATGGAATCCACTGCATTCAATCGGGATGCTTTGGGCCATGCTGCATAAAATCCACTGCATTCAATGGTGATGCATTGGGCCTCGCTGCATAGACTCCACTGCATATAATCGGGATCCATTGCGCCACAATGCATGGAATACTCTGCATTCAATGACGCTGCATGGAATCCACTGCATTCAATCGGGATGCATTTGGCCTCGCTGCATGAACTCCACTGCATACAATATGGATCCATTGTGCCAAAATGCATGGAATCCTCTGCATTCAATGACGCTGCATGGAATCCACTGCAATCAATTGGGGTGCTTTGGGCCATGCTGCATAAAATCCATTGCATTCAATCATGCTTCATGGAATCCACTGCATTCAATCATGCTGCATAAAATCCACTGCATTCAATAGGGTTCCATTTCTTCACGCTGCATGGAATCCACTACATTCAATCACGCTGCATGGAATCCACTGCATTCTATCGGGATGCATTTTACCACGCTGCATAGATTACACCGCATTCAATCACAATGCATGGAATCCACTGCATTCAATCGGGATGCTTAGGGCCATGCTGCATAAAATCCACTGCATTCAATCGGGATGCATTGGGCCTCGCTGCATGGACTCCACTGCATTCAATCGGGATCCATTGTGCCACAATGCATGGAATCCTCTTCATTCAATGACGCTGCATCGAGTCCACAGCATTCAATCGGAATCCATTGTGCCACAATGCATGGAATCCTCTGCATTCAATGACGCTGCATGGAATCCACTGCATTCCATCAGGATGCTTTGGGCCATGCTGCATAAAATACACTGCATGCAATCATGCTGCATGGAATCCACTGCATTCAATCACGCTGCATAAAATCCACTGCATTCAATAGGGTTCCATTTCTTCATGCTGCATGGAATCCACTGCATTCAATCACGCTGCCTGGAATCCACTGCATTCAACATGGATGAATTTTACCACGCTGCATTTAGTACACTGTATTCAATCACAATTCATGGAATCCATTGCATTCAATCGGGATGCTTTGGGCCATGCTGCATAAACTCCACTGCAATCAATCGGGATATACTGGGCATCGCTGCATGGACTCCACTGCATACAATCGGGATCCATTGCGCCACAATGCATGGAATCCTATGCATTCAATGACGCTGCATGGAATCCACTGCATTCAATCAGGATGCATTTTACCCCGCTGCATGGATTACATTGCATTCAATCACAATGCATGGAATCCACTGCATTCCATCGGGATGCTTTGGGCCATGCTGCATAAAATCCACTGCATTCAATCGGGATGCATTGGGCCTCGCTGCATGGACTCCACTGCATACAATCGAGATCCATTGCGCCACAATGCATGGAATCCTCTGCATTCAACGATGCTGCATAGAATCCACTGCATTCAATCAGGAGGCTTTGGGCCATGCTGCATAAAATCCACTGCATTCAATCATGCTCCATAAAATCACCTGCATTCAATATGGTTCCATTTCTTCACACTGCATGGAATCCAATGCATTCAATCAGGATGCATTTTACCACACTGCATGGATTACACTTCATTCAATCACAATGCATGGAATCCACTGCATTCCATCGGGATGCTTTGGGCCATGCTGCATAAAATCCACTGCATTCAATCAGATGCATTTTGCCTCGCTGCATAGACTCCACTGCATACAATCGGTATCCATTTCGCCAAAATGCATTGAATATTCTGCATTCAATTACGCTGCATGGAATCCACTGCATTCAATCGGGATGCTTTGGGCCATGCTGCATAAAATCCATTGCATTCAATCATGCTGCATGGGATCCACTGCATTCAATCATGCTGCATAAAATCCACTGCATTCAATAGGGTTCCATTTCTTCACGCTGCATGGAATCCACTACATTCAATCACGATGCATGGAATCCACTGCATTCTATCGGGATGCATTTTACCACGCTGCATAGATTACACCGCATTCAATCACAATGCATGGAATCCACTGCATTCAATCGGGATGCATTTTACCACACTGCTTGGATTACACTGCATTCAATCGCAATGCATAGAATCCACTGCATTCAATATGGATGCATTTTACCACTCTGCATGGAATGCACTGCATTTAATCACGCTGCATGTAATCCATGGAATTTAATCGGGATTCATTTTACTAAGCTGTATGGAATCGACTGCATTTAATCACGCTGCATGGAATCCACTGCATTCAATCGGGATTCATTTTACAAGGCTGCATGGAGTACACTGCATTCAATCACAATGCATGGAATCCACTGCATTCAAACGGGATGCTTTGGGCCATGCTGCATAAAATCCACTGCATTCAATCATGCTGCATGGAATCTACTGCATTCAATCGGGATGCATTTTACCATGCTGCGTGGTTTTCACTGCATTCAATCACAATGCATGGAATCCACTGCATTCCATCGGGATGCTTTGGGCCATGCTGCATAAAATCCACTGCATTCAATCATGCTGCATGGAATCCACTGCATTCAATCATGCTGCATAAACTCCACTGCATTCAATCGGGAGGCATTGGGCCTCGCAGCATGGACTCCACTGCATACAATCGGGATCCATTGCGCCACAATGCATGGAATCCTCTGCATTCAACGACTCTGCATGGACTCCACTGCATTCAATCACGATGCTTTGGGCCATGCTGCATAAATCCATTGCATTCAATCATGCTTCATGGAATCCACTGCATTCAATCGTGCTGCATAAAATCCACTGCATTCAATAGGGTTCCATTTCTTCACGCTGCATGGAATCCACTACATTCAATCACGCTGCATGGAATCCACTGCATTCTATCTGGATGCATTTTACCACGCTGCATAGATTACACCGCATTCAATCACAATGCATGGAATCCACTGCATTCAATCGGGATGATTTGGGCCATGCTGCATAAACTCCACTGCATGCAATCATGCTGCATGGAATCCACTGCATTCAATCATGCTGCAATAAATCCACTGCATTCAATAGGGTTCCATTTCTTCACGCTGCATGTTATACACTGCAATAATTCACGCTGCATGGAATCCACTGCATTCAATCAGGATGCATTTTACCCCGCTGCATGGATTAAACTGCATTCAATCACAATGCATGGAATCCACTGCATTCCATCGGGATGCTTTGGGCCATGCTGCATAAAATCCACTGCATTCAATCGGGATGCATTGGGCCTCGCTGCATGGACTCCACTGCATACAATATGGATCCATTGTGCCAAAATGCATGGAATCCTCTGCATTCAATGACGCTGCATGGAATCCACTGCAATCAATTGGGGTGCTTTGGGCCATGCTGCATAAAATCCATTGCATTCAATCATGTTTCATGGAATCCACTGCATTCAATCATGCTGCATAAAATCCACTGCATTCAATAGGGTTCCATTTCTTCACGCTGCATGGAATCCACTACATTCAATCACGCTGCATGGAATCCACTGCATTCTATCGGGATGCATTTTACCACGCTGCATAGATTACACCGCATTCAATCACAATGCATGGAATCCACTGCATTCAATCGGGATGCTTTGGGCCATGCTGCATAAAATCCACTGCATTCAATCGGGATGCATTGGGCCTCGCTGCATGGACTCCACTGCATTCAATCGGGATCCATTGTGCCACAATGCATGGAATCCTCTTCATTCAATGACGCTGCATCGAGTCCACAGCATTCAATCGGAATCCATTGTGCCACAATGCATGGAATCCTCTGCATTCAATGACGCTGCATGGAATCCACTGCATTCCATCAGGATGCTTTGGGCCATGCTGCATAAAATACACTGCATGCAATCATGCTGCATGGAATCCACTGCATTCAATCACGCTGCATAAAATCCACTGCATTCAATAGGGTTCCATTTCTTCATGCTGCATGGAATCCACTGCATTCAATCACGCTGCATGGAATCCACTGCATTCAACATGGATGAATTTTACCACGCTGCATTTAGTACACTGTATTCAATCACAATTCATGGAATCCATTGCATTCAATCGGGATGCTTTGGGCCATGCTGCATAAAATCCACTGCAATCAATCGGGATATACTGGGCGTCGCTGCATGGACTCCACTGCATACAATCGGGATCCATTGCGCCACAATGCATGGAATCCTATGCATTCAATGACGCTGCATGGAATCCACTGCATTCAATCGGGATGCTTTGGGCCATGCCGCATAAAATCCACTGCATTCAATCATGCTGCATGGAATCCACTGCATTCAATCATGCTGCAATAAATCCACTGCATTCAATAGGGTTCCATTTCTTCACGCTGCATGTTATACACTGCAATCATTCACGCTGCATGGAATCCACTGCATTCAATCAGGATGCATTTTACCCCGCTGCATGGATTACATTGCATTCAATCACAATGCATGGAATCCACTGCATTCCATCGGGATGCTTTGGGCCATGCTGCATAAAATCCACTGCATTCAATCGGGATGCATTGGGCCTCGCTGCATGGACTCCACTGCATACAATCGAGATCCATTGCGCCACAATGCATGGAATCCTCTGCATTCAACGACGCTGCATAGAATCCACTGCATTCAATCGGGAGGCTTTGGGCCATGCTGCATAAAATCCACTGCATTCAATCATGCTCCATAAAATCACCTGCATTCAATATGGTTCCATTTCTTCACACTGCATGGAATCCAATGCATTCAATCAGGATGCATTTTACCACACTGCATGGATTACACTTCATTCAATCACAATGCATGGAATCCACTGCATTCCATCGGGATGCTTTGGGCCATGCTGCATAAAATCCACTGCATTCAATCAGATGCATTTTGCCTCGCTGCATAGACTCCACTGCATACAATCGGGATCCATTTCGCCAAAATGCATTGAATATTCTGCATTCAATTACGCTGCATGGAATCCACTGCATTCAATCGGGATGCTTTGGGCCATGCTGCATAAAATCCATTGCATTCAATCATGCTGCATGGGATCCACTGCATTCAATCATGCTGCATAAAATCCACTGCATTCAATAGGGTTCCATTTCTTCACGCTGCATGGAATCCACTACATTCAATCACGATGCATGGAATCCACTGCATTCTATCGGGATGCATTTTACCACGCTGCATAGATTACACCGCATTCAATCACAATGCATGGAATCCACTGCATTCAATCGGGATGCATTTTACCACACTGCTTGGATTACACTGCATTCAATCGCAATGCATAGAATCCACTGCATTCAATATGGATGCATTTTACCACTCTGCATGGAATGCACTGCATTTAATCACGCTGCATGTAATCCATGGAATTTAATCGGGATTCATTTTACTAAGCTGTATGGAATCGACTGCATTTAATCACGCTGCATGGAATCCACTGCATTCAATCGGGATTCATTTTACAAGGCTGCATGGAGTACACTGCATTCAATCACAATGCATGGAATCCACTGCATTCAAACGGGATGCTTTGGGCCATGCTGCATAAAATCCACTGTATTCAATCATGCTGCATGGAATCCACTGCATTCAATCGGGATGCATTTTACCATGCTGCGTGGTTTTCACTGCATTCAATCACAATGCATGGAATCCACTGCATTCCATCGGGATGCTTTGGGCCATGCTGCATAAAATCCACTGCATTCAATCATGCTGCATGGAATCCACTGCATTCAATCATGCTGCATAAACTCCACTGCATTCAATCGGGAGGCATTGGGCCTCGCAGCATGGACTCTACTGCATACAATCGGGATCCATTGCGCCACAATGCTTGGAATCCTCTGCATTCAACGACTCTGCATGGAATCCACTGCATTCAATCGGGATGCTTTGGGCCATGCTGCATAAAATCCACTGCATTCAACCATGCTGCATGGAATCCATTTCATTCAATCATGCTCTATAAAATCCAATGCATTCAATAGGGTTCCATTACTTCACGCTGCATGGAATACACTACATTTAATCAGGATGCATGGAATCGACTGCATTCAATCAGGATGCATTATACCACGTTGCATGGATTACCCTACATTCAATCACAATGCATGGAATCCACTGCGTTCAATAGGGATGCTTTGGGCCATACTGCATAAAATACACTGCATTCAATTTGCTGCATGGAATCCACTGCATTCAATCATGCTGAATAAAATCCACTGCATTCAATAGGGTTCCATTTCTTCACGCTGCATGGAATACACTGCATTCAATCAGGCTCCATGGAATCCACTGCATTCAATGGGGATGCATTCTACAATGCTGCATGGAGTTCACTGCATTCAATCACAACGCATGTAATCCACTGCATTCCATCGGGATGCTTTGGGCCATGCTGCATAAAATCCACTGCATTCAATCGGGATGCATTGGGCTTCGCTTCATGGACTCCACTGGATACAATCGGGATCCATTGCGCCAAAATGCATGGAATACTCTGCATTCATTGACGCTGCATGGACTCCACTGCATTCAATCGGGATGCTTTGGGCCATGCTGCATAAAATCCACTGCATTCAACCATGCTGCATGGAATCCATTTCATTCAATCATGCTCTATAAAATCCAATGCATTCAATAGGGTTCCATTACTTCACGCTGCATGGAATACACTGCATTAAATCAGGATGCATGGAATCGACTGCATTCAATCAGGATGCATTATACCACGTTGCATGGATTACCCTACATTCAATCACAATGCATGGAATCCACTGCATTCAATCGGGATGCTTTGGGCCATGCTGCATAAAATCCACTGCATTCAATCGGGATGCATTGGGCCTCGCTGCATAGACTCCACTGCATATAATCGGGATCCATTGCGCCACAATGCATGGAATATTCTGCATTCAACGACGCTGCATGGAATCCACTGCATTCCATCGGGAAGCTTTGGGCCATGCTGCATAAAATCCACTGCATTCAATCATGCTGCATGGAATCCACTGCATTCAATCGGGATGCATTTTACAAGGCTGCATGGATTACATTTCATGCACTCAAAATGCATGGAATCCACTGCGTTCTATAGGTATGCTTTGGGCCATACTGCATAAAATACACTGCATTCAATTTGCTGCATGGAATCCACTGCATTCAATCATGCGGAATAAAATCCACTGCATTCAATAGGGTTCCATTTCTTCACGCTGCATGGAATCCACTACATTCAATCACGCTGCATGGAATCCACTGCATTCTATCGGGATGCATTTTACCACGCTGCATGGATTACATTTCATAAACTCAAAATGCATGGAATCCACTGCGTTCTATAGGGATGCTTTGGGCCATACTGCATAAAATACACTGCATACAATTTGCTGCATGGAATCCACTGCATTCAATCATGCTGAATAAAATCCACTGCATTCAATAGAGTTCCATTTCTTCACGCTGCATGGAAAACACTGCATTCAATCAGGATCCATGGAATCCACTGCATTCAATGGGGATGCATTCTACAATGCTGCATGGAGTTCACTGCATTCAATCACAACGCATGTAATCCACTGCATTCCATCGGGATGCCTTGGGCCATGCTGCATAAAATCCACTGCATTCAATCGGGATGCATTGGGCTTCGCTGCATGGACTCCACTGCATACAATCGGGATCCATTGCGCCAAAATGCATGGAATACTCTGCATTCATTGACGCTGCATGGACTCCACTGCATTCAATCGGGATGCTTTGGGCCATGCTGCATAAAAACCACTGCATTCAACCATGCTGCATGCAATCCATTTCATTCAATCATGCTCTATAAAACCCAATGCATTCAATAGGGTTCCATTACTTCACGCTGCATGGAATACACTGCATTAAATCAGGATGCATGGAATCGACTGCATTCAATCAGGATGCATTATACCACGTTGCATGGATTACCCTACATTCAATCACAATGCATGGAATCCACTGCATTCAATCGGGATGCTTTGGGCCATGCTGCATAAAATCCACTGCATTCAATGGTGATGCATTGGGCCTCGCTGCATAGACTCCACTGCATATAATCGGGATCCATTGCGCCACAATGCATGGAATATTCTGCATTCAACGACGCTGCATGGAATCCACTGCATTCCATCGGGAAGCTTTGGGCCATTCTGCATAAAATCCACTGCATTCAATCATGCTGCATGGAATCCACTGCATTCAATCGGGATGCACTTTACAAGGCTGCATGGATTACATTTCATACACTCAAAATGCATGGAATCCACTGCGTTCTATAGGGATGCTTTGGGCCATACTGCATAAAATACACTGCATTCAATTTGCTGCATGGAATCCACTGCATTCAATCATGCTGAATAAAATCCACTGCATTCAATAGGGTTCCATTTCTTCACGCTGCACGGAATACACTGCATTCAATCAGGCTCCATGAAATCCACTGCATTCAATTGGAATGCATTCTACAATGCTGCATGGAGTTCACTGCATTCAATCACAACGCATGCAATCCACTGCATTCCATCGGGATGCTTTGGGCCATGCTGCGTAAACTCCACTGCATTCAATCGGGAGGCATTGGGCCTCGCTGCATGGACTCCACTGCATACAATCGGGATCCATTGCGCCACAATGCATGGAATCCTCTGCATTCAACGACGCTGCATGGAATCCACTGCATTCAATCGGGATGCTTTGGGCCATGCTGCATAAATCCATTGCATTCAATCATGCTTCATGGAATCCACTGCATTCAATCGTGCTGCATAAAATCCACTGCATTCAATAGGGTTCCATTTCTTCACGCTGCATGGAATCCACTACATTCCATCACGCTGCATGGAATCCACTGCATTCTATCGGGATGCATTTTACCACGCTGCATAGATTACACCGCATTCAATCACAATGCAAGGAATCCACTGCATTCAATCGGGATGATTTGGGCCATGCTGCATAAAATCCACTGCATGCAATCATGCTGCATGGAATCCACTGCATTCAATCACGCTGCATGGAATCCACTGCATTCAACATGGATGAATTTTACCACGCTGCATTTAGTACAGTGTATTCAATCACAATTCTTGGAATCCATTGCATTCAATCGGGATGCTTTGTCCATGCTGCATAAAATCCACTGCATTCAATCGGGATGCACTGGGCATCGCTGCATGGACTCCACTGCATACAATCGGGATCCATTGCGCCACAATGCATGGAATCCTATGCATTCAATGATGCTGCATGGAATCCACTGCATTCAATCGGGATGCTTTGGGCCATGCTGCATAAAATCCACTGCATTCAATCATGCTGCATGGAATCCACTGCATTCAATCATGCTGAATAAAATCCACTGCATTCAATAGGGTTCCATTTCTTCATGCTGCATGGAATACACTGCATTCAATCAGGATCCATGGAATCCACTGCATTCAATGGGGATGCATTCTACAATGCTGCATGGAGTTCACTGCATTCAATCACAACGCATGTAATCCACTGCATTCCATCGGGATGCCTTGGGCCATGCTGCATAAAATCCACTGCATTCAATCGGGATGCATTGGGCTTCGCTGCATGGACTCCACTGCATACAATCGGGATCCATTGCGCCAAAATGCATGGAATACTCTGCATTCATTGACGCTGCATGGACTCCACTGCATTCAATCGGGATGCTTTGGGCCATGCTGCATAAAAACCACTGCATTCAACCATGCTGCATGGAATCCATTTCATTCAATCATGCTCTATAAAACCCAATGCATTCAATAGGGTTCCATTACTTCACGCTGCATGGAATACACTGCATTAAATCAGGATGCATGGAATCGACTGCATTCAATCAGGATGCATTATACCACGTTGCATGGATTACCCTACATTCAATCACAATGCATGGAATCCACTGCATTCAATCGGGATGCTTTGGGCCATGCTGCATAAAATCCACTGCATTCAATGGTGATGCATTGGGCCTCGCTGCATAGACTCCACTGCATATAATCGGGATCCATTGCGCCACAATGCATGGAATATTCTGCATTCAACGACGCTGCATGGAATCCACTGCATTCCATCGGGAAGCTTTGGGCCATGCTGCATAAAATCCACTGCATTCAATCATGCTGCATGGAATCCACTGCATTCAATCGGGATGCATTTTACAAGGCTGCATGGATTACATTTCATACACTCAAAATGCATGGAATCCACTGCGTTCTATAGGGATGCTTTGGGCCATACTGCATAAAATACATTGCATTCAATTTGCTGCATGGAATCCACTGCATTCAATCATGCGGAATAAAATCCACTGCATTCAATAGGGTTCCATTTCTTCACGCTGCACGGAATACACTGCATTCAATCAGGCTCCATGAAATCCACTGCATTCAATTGGAATGCATTCTACAATGCTGCATGGAGTTCACTGCATTCAATCACAACGCATGCAATCCACTGCATTCCATCGGGATGCTTTGGGCCATGCTGCGTAAACTCCACTGCATTCAATCGGGAGGCATTGGGCCTCGCTGCATGGACTCCACTGCATACAATCGGGATCCATTGCGCCACAATGCATGGAATCCTCTGCATTCAACGACGCTGCATGGAATCCACTGCATTCAATCGGGATGCTTTGGGCCATGCTGCATAAATCCATTGCATTCAATCATGCTTCATGGAATCCACTGCATTCAATCGTGCTGCATAAAATCCACGGCATTCAATAGGGTTCCATTTCTTCACGCTGCATGGAATCCACTGCATTCTATCGGGATGCATTTTACCACGCTGCATAGATTACACCGCATTCAATCACAATGCAAGGAATCCACTGCATTCAATCGGGATGATTTGGGCCATGCTGCATAAAATCCACTGCATGCAATCATGCTGCATGGTATCCACTGCATTCAATCACGCTGCATGGAATCCACTGCATTCAACATGGATGAATTTTACCACGCTGCATTTAGTACAGTGTATTCAATCACAATTCTTGGAATCCATTGCATTCAATCGGAATGCTTTGTCCATGCTGCATAAAATCCACTGCATTCAATCGGGATGCACTGGGCATCGCTGCATGGACTCCACTGCATACAATCGGGATCCATTGCGCCACAATGCATGGAATCCTATGCATTCAATGATGCTGCATGGAATCCACTGCATTCAATCGGGATGCTTTGGGCCATGCTGCATAAAATCCACTGCATTCAATCATGCTGCATGGAATCCACTGCATTCAATCATGCTGCATAAAATCCACTGCATTCAATAGGGTTCCATTTCTTCACGCTGCATGGAATCCACTGCATTCGATCACGCTGCATGGAATCCACTGCATTCAACATGGATGAATTTTACCACGCTGCATTTAGTACACTGTATTCAATCACAATTCATGGAATCCATTGCATTCAATCGGGATGCTTTGGGCCATGCTGCATAAAATCCACTGCATTCAATCGGGATGCACTGGGCATTGCTGCATGGACTCCACTGCATACAATCGGGATCCATTGCGCCACAATGCATGAAATCCTCTTCATTCAACGACGCTGCATGGAATCCACTGCATTCCATCGGGATGCTTTGGGCCATGCTGCATAAAATCCACTGCATTCAATCGGGATGCATTGGGCCTCGCTGCATGGACTCCACTGCATACAATCGTGATCCATTGGGCCACAATGCATGGAATCCTCTGCATTCAATGACGCTGCATGGAATCCACTGCATTCAATCGGGATGCTTTGGGTCATGCTGCATAAAATCCACTGCATTCAATCATGCTGCATGGAATCCACTGCATTCAATCAGGATGCATTTTAACACACTGCATGGATTACTCTTCATTCAATTACAATGCATGGAATCCACTGCATTCCATAGGGATGCTTTGGGCCATGCTGCATAAACTCCACTGCATTCAGTCAGAGGCATTTTGCCTCGCTGCATAGACTCCAATGCATACAATCGGGATCCATTGCGCCACAATGCATGGAATCTTCTGCATTCAATGACGCTGCATGGAATCTTCTGCATTCAATCGGGATGCTTTGGGCCATGCTGCATAAACTCCATTGCATTCAATCATGCTTCATGGAATCCAATGCATTCAATCATGCTGCATAAAATCAACTGCATTCAATAGGGTTCCATTTCTTCACGCTGCATGGAATCCACTACATTCAATCACGCTGCATGGAATCCACTGCATTCAACATGGATGAATTTTACCACGCTGCATTTAGTACACTGTATTCAATCACAATTCATGGAATCCATTGCATTCAATCGGGATGCTTTGGGCCATGCTGCATAAAATCCACTGCATTCAATCGGGATGCACTGGGCATCGCTGCATGGACTCCACTGCATACAATCGGGATCCATTGCGCCACAATGCATGGAATCCTCTGCATTCAATGACGCTGCATGGAATCCACTGCATTCAATCGGGATGCTTTGGGCCATGCTGCATAAAATCCATTGCATTCAATCATGCTGCATGGACTCCACTGCATTCAATCGGGATGCATTTTACCATGCTGCATTGATTACCCTTCATTCAATCAGGCTGCATGGAATCCGCTGCATTCTATCGGGATGCTTTGGGCCATGCTGCATAAAATCCACTGCATTTAATCGGGATGCATTTGGCCACGCTGCATGGACTCCACTGCATAAAATCGGGATCCATTGCCCCAAAATGCAAGGAATCATCTGCATTCAATGACGCTGCATGGAATCCACTGCATTCCATCAGGATGCTTTGGGCCATGCTGCATAAAATCCACTGCATTCAACCATGCTGCATGGAATCCACTGCATTCAATCATGCTGCATAAAATCCACTGCATTCAATCGGAATGCATTGGGCCTCGCTGCATGGAATAAACTGCATTCAATCAGGCTCCATGGAATCCACTGCATTCAATGGGGATGCATTCAACCATGCTGCATGGAGTTCACTGCATTCAATCACAATGCATGGAATCCACTGCATTCCATCGGGATGCTTTGGGCCATGCTGCATAAAATCCACTGCATTCAATCGGGATGCATTGGGCCTCGATGCATGGACTCCACTGCATACAATCGTGATCCATTGCACCAAAATGCATGGAATCCTCTGCATTCATTGACGCTGCATGGAATCCACTGCATTCCATCGGGATGCCTTGGGCCATACTGCATAAAATCCACTGCATGCAATCATGCTGCATTGAATTCACTGCATTCAATCATGCTGCATAAAATCCACTGCATTCAATAGGGTTCCATTTCTTCTTCACGCTGCCTGGAATCCACTGCATTCAATCACGCTGCATGGAATCCACTGCATTCAATATGGATGCATTTTACCTCTCTGCATGGATTACACTGCATTTAATCACGCTGCATGTAATCCATGGAATTTTAATCGGGATTCATTTTACTAAGCTGTATGGAATCGACTGCACTTAATCACGCTGCATGGAATCCACTGCATTCAATCGGGATGCATTTTACCACGTTGCATGCAGTTCACTGCATTCAATCACAATGCATGGAATCCACTGCATTCCATCGGGATGCTTTGGGCCATGCTGCATAAAATCCACTGCATTCAATCTTGCTTTTTGAATCCACTGCATTCAGTAATGCTGCATAAATCCTTGCATTCAATTGGGTTCCATTTCTTCACGCTGCATGGAATACACTGCATTCAATCACACTGCATGAATTCCACTGCATTCAATCGGGATCCATTTTACCATGCTGCGTGGTTTTCACTGCATTCAATCACAATGCATGGAATCCACTGCATTCAATCGGGATGCTTTGGGCCATGCTGCATAAAATCCACTGCATTCAATCGGGATGCATTGGGCCTCGCTGCATAGACTCCACTGCATATAATCGGGATCCATTGCGCCACAATGCATGGAATACTCTGCATTCAACGACGCTGCATAGAATCCACTGCATTCCATCGGGAAGCTTTGGGCCATGCTGCATAAAATCCACTGCATTCAATCATGCTGCATGGAATCCACTGCATTCAATCGGGATGCATTTTACAAGGCTGCATGGATTACATTTCATACACTCAAAATGCATGGAATCCACTGCGTTCTATAGGGATGCTTTGGGCCATACTGCATAAAATACACTGCATTCAATTTGCTGCATGGAATCCACTGCATTCAATCATGCTGAATAAAATCCACTGCATTCAATAGGGTTCCATTTCTTCACGCTGCATGGAATACAGTGCATTCAATCAGGCTGCATGAAATCCACTGCATTCAATGGGGATGCATTCTACAATGCTGCATGGAGTTCACTGCATGCAATCACAATGCATGTAATCCACTGCATTCCATCGGGATGCCTTGGGCCATGCTGCATAAAATCCACTGCATTCAACCATGCTGCATGGAATCCACTGCATTCAATCATGCTCCATAAAATCACCTGCATTCAATATGGTTCCATTTCTTCACACTGCATGGAATCCAATGCATTCAATCAGGATGCATTTTACCACACTGCATGGATTACACTTCATTCAATCACAATGCATGGAATCCACTGCATTCCATCGGGATGCTTTGGGCCATGCTGCATAAAATCCACTGCATTCAATCAGATGCATTTTGCCTCGCTGCATAGACTCCACTGCATACAATCGGTATCCATTTCGCCAAAATGCATTGAATATTCTGCATTCAATTACGCTGCATGGAATCCACTGCATTCAATCGGGATGCTTTGGGCCATGCTGCATAAAATCCATTGCATTCAATCATGCTGCATGGGATCCACTGCATTCAATCATGCTGCATAAAATCCACTGCATTCAATAGGGTTCCATTTCTTCACGCTGCATGGAATCCACTACATTCAATCACGATGCATGGAATCCACTGCATTCTATCGGGATGCATTTTACCACGCTGCATAGATTACACCGCATTCAATCACAATGCATGGAATCCACTGCATTCAATCGGGATGCATTTTACCACACTGCTTGGATTACACTGCATTCAATCGCAATGCATAGAATCCACTGCATTCAATATGGATGCATTTTACCACTCTGCATGGAATGCACTGCATTTAATCACGCTGCATGTAATCCATGGAATTTAATCGGGATTCATTTTACTAAGCTGTATGGAATCGACTGCATTTAATCACGCTGCATGGAATCCACTGCATTCAATCGGGATTCATTTTACAAGGCTGCATGGAGTACACTGCATTCAATCACAATGCATGGAATCCACTGCATTCAAACGGGATGCTTTGGGCCATGCTGCATAAAATCCACTGCATTCAATCATGCTGCATGGAATCTACTGCATTCAATCGGGATGCATTTTACCATGCTGCGTGGTTTTCACTGCATTCAATCACAATGCATGGAATCCACTGCATTCCATCGGGATGCTTTGGGCCATGCTGCATAAAATCCACTGCATTCAATCATGCTGCATGGAATCCACTGCATTCAATCATGCTGCATAAACTCCACTGCATTCAATCGGGAGGCATTGGGCCTCGCAGCATGGACTCCACTGCATACAATCGGGATCCATTGCGCCACAATGCATGGAATCCTCTGCATTCAACGACTCTGCATGGACTCCACTGCATTCAATCACGATGCTTTGGGCCATGCTGCATAAATCCATTGCATTCAATCATGCTTCATGGAATCCACTGCATTCAATCGTGCTGCATAAAATCCACTGCATTCAATAGGGTTCCATTTCTTCACGCTGCATGGAATCCACTACATTCAATCACGCTGCATGGAATCCACTGCATTCTATCTGGATGCATTTTACCACGCTGCATAGATTACACCGCATTCAATCACAATGCATGGAATCCACTGCATTCAATCGGGATGATTTGGGCCATGCTGCATAAACTCCACTGCATGCAATCATGCTGCATGGAATCCACTGCATTCAATCATGCTGCAATAAATCCACTGCATTCAATAGGGTTCCATTTCTTCACGCTGCATGTTATACACTGCAATAATTCACGCTGCATGGAATCCACTGCATTCAATCAGGATGCATTTTACCCCGCTGCATGGATTAAACTGCATTCAATCACAATGCATGGAATCCACTGCATTCCATCGGGATGCTTTGGGCCATGCTGCATAAAATCCACTGCATTCAATCGGGATGCATTGGGCCTCGCTGCATGGACTCCACTGCATACAATATGGATCCATTGTGCCAAAATGCATGGAATCCTCTGCATTCAATGACGCTGCATGGAATCCACTGCAATCAATTGGGGTGCTTTGGGCCATGCTGCATAAAATCCATTGCATTCAATCATGCTTCATGGAATCCACTGCATTCAATCATGCTGCATAAAATCCACTGCATTCAATAGGGTTCCATTTCTTCACGCTGCATGGAATCCACTACATTCAATCACGCTGCATGGAATCCACTGCATTCTATCGGGATGCATTTTACCACGCTGCATAGATTACACCGCATTCAATCACAATGCATGGAATCCACTGCATTCAATCGGGATGCTTTGGGCCATGCTGCATAAAATCCACTGCATTCAATCGGGATGCATTGGGCCTCGCTGCATGGACTCCACTGCATTCAATCGGGATCCATTGTGCCACAATGCATGGAATCCTCTTCATTCAATGACGCTGCATCGAGTCCACAGCATTCAATCGGAATCCATTGTGCCACAATGCATGGAATCCTCTGCATTCAATGACGCTGCATGGAATCCACTGCATTCCATCAGGATGCTTTGGGCCATGCTGCATAAAATACACTGCATGCAATCATGCTGCATGGAATCCACTGCATTCAATCACGCTGCATAAAATCCACTGCATTCAATAGGGTTCCATTTCTTCATGCTGCATGGAATCCACTGCATTCAATCACGCTGCATGGAATCCACTGCATTCAACATGGATGAATTTTACCACGCTGCATTTAGTACACTGTATTCAATCACAATTCATGGAATCCATTGCATTCAATCGGGATGCTTTGGGCCATGCTGCATAAAATCCACTGCAATCAATCGGGATATACTGGGCGTCGCTGCATGGACTCCACTGCATACAATCGGGATCCATTGCGCCACAATGCATGGAATCCTATGCATTCAATGACGCTGCATGGAATCCACTGCATTCAATCGGGATGCTTTGGGCCATGCCGCATAAAATCCACTGCATTCAATCATGCTGCATGGAATCCACTGCATTCAATCATGCTGCAATAAATCCACTGCATTCAATAGGGTTCCATTTCTTCACGCTGCATGTTATACACTGCAATCATTCACGCTGCATGGAATCCACTGCATTCAATCAGGATGCATTTTACCCCGCTGCATGGATTACATTGCATTCAATCACAATGCATGGAATCCACTGCATTCCATCGGGATGCTTTGGGCCATGCTGCATAAAATCCACTGCATTCAATCGGGATGCATTGGGCCTCGCTGCATGGACTCCACTGCATACAATCGAGATCCATTGCGCCACAATGCATGGAATCCTCTGCATTCAACGACGCTGCATAGAATCCACTGCATTCAATCGGGAGGCTTTGGGCCATGCTGCATAAAATCCACTGCATTCAATCATGCTCCATAAAATCACCTGCATTCAATATGGTTCCATTTCTTCACACTGCATGGAATCCAATGCATTCAATCAGGATGCATTTTACCACACTGCATGGATTACACTTCATTCAATCACAATGCATGGAATCCACTGCATTCCATCGGGATGCTTTGGGCCATGCTGCATAAAATCCACTGCATTCAATCAGATGCATTTTGCCTCGCTGCATAGACTCCACTGCATACAATCGGGATCCATTTCGCCAAAATGCATTGAATATTCTGCATTCAATTACGCTGCATGGAATCCACTGCATTCAATCGGGATGCTTTGGGCCATGCTGCATAAAATCCATTGCATTCAATCATGCTGCATGGGATCCACTGCATTCAATCATGCTGCATAAAATCCACTGCATTCAATAGGGTTCCATTTCTTCACGCTGCATGGAATCCACTACATTCAATCACGATGCATGGAATCCACTGCATTCTATCGGGATGCATTTTACCACGCTGCATAGATTACACCGCATTCAATCACAATGCATGGAATCCACTGCATTCAATCGGGATGCATTTTACCACACTGCTTGGATTACACTGCATTCAATCGCAATGCATAGAATCCACTGCATTCAATATGGATGCATTTTACCACTCTGCATGGAATGCACTGCATTTAATCACGCTGCATGTAATCCATGGAATTTAATCGGGATTCATTTTACTAAGCTGTATGGAATCGACTGCATTTAATCACGCTGCATGGAATCCACTGCATTCAATCGGGATTCATTTTACAAGGCTGCATGGAGTACACTGCATTCAATCACAATGCATGGAATCCACTGCATTCAAACGGGATGCTTTGGGCCATGCTGCATAAAATCCACTGTATTCAATCATGCTGCATGGAATCCACTGCATTCAATCGGGATGCATTTTACCATGCTGCGTGGTTTTCACTGCATTCAATCACAATGCATGGAATCCACTGCATTCCATCGGGATGCTTTGGGCCATGCTGCATAAAATCCACTGCATTCAATCATGCTGCATGGAATCCACTGCATTCAATCATGCTGCATAAACTCCACTGCATTCAATCGGGAGGCATTGGGCCTCGCAGCATGGACTCTACTGCATACAATCGGGATCCATTGCGCCACAATGCTTGGAATCCTCTGCATTCAACGACTCTGCATGGAATCCACTGCATTCAATCGGGATGCTTTGGGCCATGCTGCATAAAATCCACTGCATTCAACCATGCTGCATGGAATCCATTTCATTCAATCATGCTCTATAAAATCCAATGCATTCAATAGGGTTCCATTACTTCACGCTGCATGGAATACACTACATTTAATCAGGATGCATGGAATCGACTGCATTCAATCAGGATGCATTATACCACGTTGCATGGATTACCTTACATTCAATCACAATGCATGGAATCCACTGCGTTCTATAGGGATGCTTTGGGCCATACTGCATAAAATACACTGCATTCAATTTGCTGCATGGAATCCACTGCATTCAATCATGCTGAATAAAATCCACTGCATTCAATAGGGTTCCATTTCTTCACGCTGCATGGAATACACTGCATTCAATCAGGCTCCATGGAATCCACTGCATTCAATGGGGATGCATTCTACAATGCTGCATGGAGTTCACTGCATTCAATCACAACGCATGTAATCCACTGCATTCCATCGGGATGCTTTGGGCCATGCTGCATAAAATCCACTGCATTCAATCGGGATGCATTGGGCTTCGCTTCATGGACTCCACTGGATACAATCGGGATCCATTGCGCCAAAATGCATGGAATACTCTGCATTCATTGACGCTGCATGGACTCCACTGCATTCAATCGGGATGCTTTGGGCCATGCTGCATAAAATCCACTGCATTCAACCATGCTGCATGGAATCCATTTCATTCAATCATGCTCTATAAAATCCAATGCATTCAATAGGGTTCCATTACTTCACGCTGCATGGAATACACTGCATTAAATCAGGATGCATGGAATCGACTGCATTCAATCAGGATGCATTATACCACGTTGCATGGATTACCCTACATTCAATCACAATGCATGGAATCCACTGCATTCAATCGGGATGCTTTGGGCCATGCTGCATAAAATCCACTGCATTCAATCGGGATGCATTGGGCCTCGCTGCATAGACTCCACTGCATATAATCGGGATCCATTGCGCCACAATGCATGGAATATTCTGCATTCCACGACGCTGCATGGAATCCACTGCATTCCATCGGGAAGCTTTGGGCCATGCTGCATAAAATCCACTGCATTCAATCATGCTGCATGGAATCCACTGCATTCAATCGGGATGCATTTTACAAGGCTGCATGGATTACATTTCATGCACTCAAAATGCATGGAATCCACTGCGTTCTATAGGTATGCTTTGGGCCATACTGCATAAAATACACTGCATTCAATTTGCTGCATGGAATCCACTGCATTCAATCATGCGGAATAAAATCCACTGCATTCAATAGGGTTCCATTTCTTCACGCTGCATGGAATCCACTACATTCAATCACGCTGCATGGAATCCACTGCATTCTATCGGGATGCATTTTACCACGCTGCATGGATTACATTTCATAAACTCAAAATGCATGGAATCCACTGCGTTCTATAGGGATGCTTTGGGCCATACTGCATAAAATACACTGCATACAATTTGCTGCATGGAATCCACTGCATTCAATCATGCTGAATAAAATCCACTGCATTCAATAGAGTTCCATTTCTTCACGCTGCATGGAAAACACTGCATTCAATCAGGATCCATGGAATCCACTGCATTCAATGGGGATGCATTCTACAATGCTGCATGGAGTTCACTGCATTCAATCACAACGCATGTAATCCACTGCATTCCATCGGGATGCCTTGGGCCATGCTGCATAAAATCCACTGCATTCAATCGGGATGCATTGGGCTTCGCTGCATGGACTCCACTGCATACAATCGGGATCCATTGCGCCAAAATGCATGGAATACTCTGCATTCATTGACGCTGCATGGACTCCACTGCATTCAATCGGGATGCTTTGGGCCATGCTGCATAAAAACCACTGCATTCAACCATGCTGCATGCAATCCATTTCATTCAATCATGCTCTATAAAACCCAATGCATTCAATAGGGTTCCATTACTTCACGCTGCATGGAATACACTGCATTAAATCAGGATGCATGGAATCGACTGCATTCAATCAGGATGCATTATACCACGTTGCATGGATTACCCTACATTCAATCACAATGCATGGAATCCACTGCATTCAATCGGGATGCTTTGGGCCATGCTGCATAAAATCCACTGCATTCAATGGTGATGCATTGGGCCTCGCTGCATAGACTCCACTGCATATAATCGGGATCCATTGCGCCACAATGCATGGAATATTCTGCATTCAACGACGCTGCATGGAATCCACTGCATTCCATCGGGAAGCTTTGGGCCATTCTGCATAAAATCCACTGCATTCAATCATGCTGCATGGAATCCACTGCATTCAATCGGGATGCACTTTACAAGGCTGCATGGATTACATTTCATACACTCAAAATGCATGGAATCCACTGCGTTCTATAGGGATGCTTTGGGCCATACTGCATAAAATACACTGCATTCAATTTGCTGCATGGAATCCACTGCATTCAATCATGCTGAATAAAATCCACTGCATTCAATAGGGTTCCATTTCTTCACGCTGCACGGAATACACTGCATTCAATCAGGCTCCATGAAATCCACTGCATTCAATTGGAATGCATTCTACAATGCTGCATGGAGTTCACTGCATTCAATCACAACGCATGCAATCCACTGCATTCCATCGGGATGCTTTGGGCCATGCTGCGTAAACTCCACTGCATTCAATCGGGAGGCATTGGGCCTCGCTGCATGGACTCCACTGCATACAATCGGGATCCATTGCGCCACAATGCATGGAATCCTCTGCATTCAACGACGCTGCATGGAATCCACTGCATTCAATCGGGATGCTTTGGGCCATGCTGCATAAATCCATTGCATTCAATCATGCTTCATGGAATCCACTGCATTCAATCGTGCTGCATAAAATCCACTGCATTCAATAGGGTTCCATTTCTTCACGCTGCATGGAATCCACTACATTCCATCACGCTGCATGGAATCCACTGCATTCTATCGGGATGCATTTTACCACGCTGCATAGATTACACCGCATTCAATCACAATGCAAGGAATCCACTGCATTCAATCGGGATGATTTGGGCCATGCTGCATAAAATCCACTGCATGCAATCATGCTGCATGGAATCCACTGCATTCAATCACGCTGCATGGAATCCACTGCATTCAACATGGATGAATTTTACCACGCTGCATTTAGTACAGTGTATTCAATCACAATTCTTGGAATCCATTGCATTCAATCGGGATGCTTTGTCCATGCTGCATAAAATCCACTGCATTCAATCGGGATGCACTGGGCATCGCTGCATGGACTCCACTGCATACAATCGGGATCCATTGCGCCACAATGCATGGAATCCTATGCATTCAATGATGCTGCATGGAATCCACTGCATTCAATCGGGATGCTTTGGGCCATGCTGCATAAAATCCACTGCATTCAATCATGCTGCATGGAATCCACTGCATTCAATCATGCTGAATAAAATCCACTGCATTCAATAGGGTTCCATTTCTTCATGCTGCATGGAATACACTGCATTCAATCAGGATCCATGGAATCCACTGCATTCAATGGGGATGCATTCTACAATGCTGCATGGAGGTCACTGCATTCAATCACAACGCATGTAATCCACTGCATTCCATCGGGATGCCTTGGGCCATGCTGCATAAAATCCACTGCATTCAATCGGGATGCATTGGGCTTCGCTGCATGGACTCCACTGCATACAATCGGGATCCATTGCGCCAAAATGCATGGAATACTCTGCATTCATTGACGCTGCATGGACTCCACTGCATTCAATCGGGATGCTTTGGGCCATGCTGCATAAAAACCACTGCATTCAACCATGCTGCATGGAATCCATTTCATTCAATCATGCTCTATAAAACCCAATGCATTCAATAGGGTTCCATTACTTCACGCTGCATGGAATACACTGCATTAAATCAGGATGCATGGAATCGACTGCATTCAATCAGGATGCATTATACCACGTTGCATGGATTACCCTACATTCAATCACAATGCATGGAATCCACTGCATTCAGTCGGGATGCTTTGGGCCATGCTGCATAAAATCCACTGCATTCAATGGGGATGCATTGGGCCTCGCTGCATAGACTCCACTGCATATAATCGGGATCCATTGCGCCACAATGCATGGAATATTCTGCATTCAACGACGCTGCATGGAATCCACTGCATTCCATCGGGAAGCTTTGGGCCATGCTGCATAAAATCCACTGCATTCAATCATGCTGCATGGAATCCACTGCATTCAATCGGGATGCATTTTACAAGGCTGCATGGATTACATTTCATACACTCAAAATGCATGGAATCCACTGCGTTCTATAGGGATGCTTTGGGCCATACTGCATAAAATACATTGCATTCAATTTGCTGCATGGAATCCACTGCATTCAATCATGCGGAATAAAATCCACTGCATTCAATAGGGTTCCATTTCTTCACGCTGCACGGAATACACTGCATTCAATCAGGCTCCATGAAATCCACTGCATTCAATTGGAATGCATTCTACAATGCTGCATGGAGTTCACTGCATTCAATCACAACGCATGCAATCCACTGCATTCCATCGGGATGCTTTGGGCCATGCTGCGTAAACTCCACTGCATTCAATCGGGAGGCATTGGGCCTCGCTGCATGGACTCCACTGCATACAATCGGGATCCATTGCGCCACAATGCATGGAATCCTCTGCATTCAACGACGCTGCATGGAATCCACTGCATTCAATCGGGATGCTTTGGGCCATGCTGCATAAATCCATTGCATTCAATCATGCTTCATGGAATCCACTGCATTCAATCGTGCTGCATAAAATCCACTGCATTCAATAGGGTTCCATTTCTTCACGCTGCATGGAATCCACTGCATTCTATCGGGATGCATTTTACCACGCTGCATAGATTACACCGCATTCAATCACAATGCAAGGAATCCACTGCATTCAATCGGGATGATTTGGGCCATGCTGCATAAAATCCACTGCATGCAATCATGCTGCATGGTATCCACTGCATTCAATCACGCTGCATGGAATCCACTGCATTCAACATGGATGAATTTTACCACGCTGCATTTAGTACAGTGTATTCAATCACAATTCTTGGAATCCATTGCATTCAATCGGAATGCTTTGTCCATGCTGCATAAAATCCACTGCATTCAATCGGGATGCACTGGGCATCGCTGCATGGACTCCACTGCATACAATCGGGATCCATTGCGCCACAATGCATGGAATCCTATGCATTCAATGATGCTGCATGGAATCCACTGCATTCAATCGGGATGCTTTGGGCCATGCTGCATAAAATCCACTGCATTCAATCATGCTGCATGGAATCCACTGCATTCAATCATGCTGCATAAAATCCACTGCATTCAATAGGGTTCCATTTCTTCACGCTGCATAGAATCCACTGCATTCGATCACGCTGCATGGAATCCACTGCATTCAACATGGATGAATTTTACCACGCTGCATTTAGTACACTGTATTCAATCACAATTCATGGAATCCATTGCATTCAATCGGGATGCTTTGGGCCATGCTGCATAAAATCCACTGCATTCAATCGGGATGCACTGGGCATTGCTGCATGGACTCCACTGCATACAATCGGGATCCATTGCGCCACAATGCATGAAATCCTCTTCATTCAACGACGCTGCATGGAATCCACTGCATTCCATCGGGATGCTTTGGGCCATGCTGCATAAAATCCACTGCATTCAATCGGGATGCATTGGGCCTCGCTGCATGGACTCCACTGCATACAATCGTGATCCATTGGGCCACAATGCATGGAATCCTCTGCATTCAATGACGCTGCATGGAATCCACTGCATTCAATCGGGATGCTTTGGGTCATGCTGCATAAAATCCACTGCATTCAATCATGCTGCATGGAATCCACTGCATTCAATCAGGATGCATTTTAACACACTGCATGGATTACTCTTCATTCAATTACAATGCATGGAATCCACTGCATTCCATAGGGATGCTTTGGGCCATGCTGCATAAACTCCACTGCATTCAGTCAGAGGCATTTTGCCTCGCTGCATAGACTCCAATGCATACAATCGGGATCCATTGCGCCACAATGCATGGAATCTTCTGCATTCAATGACGCTGCATGGAATCTTCTGCATTCAATCGGGATGCTTTGGGCCATGCTGCATAAACTCCATTGCATTCAATCATGCTTCATGGAATCCAATGCATTCAATCATGCTGCATAAAATCAACTGCATTCAATAGGGTTCCATTTCTTCACGCTGCATGGAATCCACTACATTCAATCACGCTGCATGGAATCCACTGCATTCAACATGGATGAATTTTACCACGCTGCATTTAGTACACTGTATTCAATCACAATTCATGGAATCCATTGCATTCAATCGGGATGCTTTGGGCCATGCTGCATAAAATCCACTGCATTCAATCGGGATGCACTGGGCATCGCTGCATGGACTCCACTGCATACAATCGGGATCCATTGCGCCACAATGCATGGAATCCTCTGCATTCAATGACGCTGCATGGAATCCACTGCATTCAATCGGGATGCTTTGGGCCATGCTGCATAAAATCCATTGCATTCAATCATGCTGCATGGACTCCACTGCATTCAATCGGGATGCATTTTACCATGCTGCATTGATTACCCTTCATTCAATCAGGCTGCATGGAATCCGCTGCATTCTATCGGGATGCTTTGGGCCATGCTGCATAAAATCCACTGCATTTAATCGGGATGCATTTGGCCACGCTGCATGGACTCCACTGCATAAAATCGGGATCCATTGCCCCAAAATGCAAGGAATCATCTGCATTCAATGACGCTGCATGGAATCCACTGCATTCCATCAGGATGCTTTGGGCCATGCTGCATAAAATCCACTGCATTCAACCATGCTGCATGGAATCCACTGCATTCAATCATGCTGCATAAAATCCACTGCATTCAATCGGAATGCATTGGGCCTCGCTGCATGGAATAAACTGCATTCAATCAGGCTCCATGGAATCCACTGCATTCAATGGGGATGCATTCAACCATGCTGCATGGAGTTCACTGCATTCAATCACAATGCATGGAATCCACTGCATTCCATCGGGATGCTTTGGGCCATGCTGCATAAAATCCACTGCATTCAATCGGGATGCATTGGGCCTCGATGCATGGACTCCACTGCATACAATCGTGATCCATTGCACCAAAATGCATGGAATCCTCTGCATTCATTGACGCTGCATGGAATCCACTGCATTCCATCGGGATGCCTTGGGCCATACTGCATAAAATCCACTGCATGCAATCATGCTGCATTGAATTCACTGCATTCAATCATGCTGCATAAAATCCACTGCATTCAATAGGGTTCCATTTCTTCTTCACGCTGCCTGGAATCCACTGCATTCAATCACGCTGCATGGAATCCACTGCATTCAATATGGATGCATTTTACCTCTCTGCATGGATTACACTGCATTTAATCACGCTGCATGTAATCCATGGAATTTTAATCGGGATTCATTTTACTAAGCTGTATGGAATCGACTGCACTTAATCACGCTGCATGGAATCCACTGCATTCAATCGGGATGCATTTTACCACGTTGCATGCAGTTCACTGCATTCAATCACAATGCATGGAATCCACTGCATTCCATCGGGATGCTTTGGGCCATGCTGCATAAAATCCACTGCATTCAATCTTGCTTTTTGAATCCACTGCATTCAGTAATGCTGCATAAATCCTTGCATTCAATTGGGTTCCATTTCTTCACGCTGCATGGAATACACTGCATTCAATCACACTGCATGAATTCCACTGCATTCAATCGGGATCCATTTTACCATGCTGCGTGGTTTTCACTGCATTCATTCACAATGCATGGAATCCACTGCATTCAATCGGGATGCTTTGGGCCATGCTGCATAAAATCCACTGCATTCAATCGGGATGCATTGGGCCTCGCTGCATAGACTCCACTGCATATAATCGGGATCCATTGCGCCACAATGCATGGAATACTCTGCATTCAACGACGCTGCATAGAATCCACTGCATTCCATCGGGAAGCTTTGGGCCATGCTGCATAAAATCCACTGCATTCAATCATGCTGCATGGAATCCACTGCATTCAATCGGGATGCATTTTACAAGGCTGCATGGATTACATTTCATACACTCAAAATGCATGGAATCCACTGCGTTCTATAGGGATGCTTTGGGCCATACTGCATAAAATACACTGCATTCAATTTGCTGCATGGAATCCACTGCATTCAATCATGCTGAATAAAATCCACTGCATTCAATAGGGTTCCATTTCTTCACGCTGCATGGAATCCACTGCATTCAATCAGGCTCCATGGAATCCACTGCATTCAATGGGGATGCATTCTACAATGCTGCATGGAGTTCACTGCATTCAATCACAACGCATGTAATCCACTGCATTCCATCGGGATGCTTTGGGCCATGCTGCATAAAATCCACTGCATTCAATCGGGATGCATTGGGCTTCGCTGCATGGACTCCACTGCATAAAATCGGGATCCATTGCGCCAAAATGCATGGAATACTCTGCATTCATTGACTCTGCATGGACTCCACTGCATTCAATCGGGATGCTTTGGGCCATGCTGCATAAAATCCACTGCATTCAACCATGCTGCATGGAATCAACTGCATTCAATCATGCTGCATAAAATCCACTGCATTCCATCGGGATGCATTGGGCCTCGCTGCATGGAATATACTGCATTCAATCACGCTGCATGAATTCCACTGCATTCAATGGGGATGCATTCTACAATGCTGCATGGAGTTCACTGCATTCAATCACAATGCATGGAATCCACTGCATTCCATCGGGATGCTTTGGGCCATGCTGCATAAAATCCACTGCATTCAACCATGCTGCATGTAATCCACTGAATTCAATCATGCTGCATAAAATCCACTGCATTCCATCGGGATGCATTGGGCCTCGCTGCATGGAATAAACTGCATTCAATCAGGCTCCATGGAATCCACTGCATTCAATGGGGATGCATTCTACCATGCTGCATGGAGTTCACTGCATTCAATCACAATGCATGGAATCCACTGCATTCCATCGGGATGCTTTGGGCCATGCTGCATAAAATCCACTGCATTCAATCATGCTGCATGGAATCCACTGCATTCAATCGGTATGCATTTTACAAGGCTGCATGGATTACATTTCATACACTCAAAATGCATGGAATCCACTGCGTTCTATAGGGATGCTTTGGGCCATACTGCATAAAATACACTGCATTCAATTTGCTGCATGGAATCCACTGCATTCAATCATGCTGAATAAAATCAACTGCATTCAATAGGGTTCCATTTCTTCACGCTGCATGGAATACACTGCATTCAATCAGGCTCCATGAAATCCACTGCATTCAATGTGGATGCATTCTACAATGCTGCATGGAGTTCACTGCATTCAATCACAACGCATGTAATCCACTGCATTCCATCGGGATGCTTTGGGCCATGCTGCATAAAATCCACTGCATTCACCCATGCTGCATGGAATCCACTGCATTCAAACATGCTGCATAAAATCCACTGCATTCAATCGGGATGCATTGGGCCATGCTGCATAAAATCCATTGAATTCAATCATGCTGCATGGAATCCACTGCATTCAATCATGCTGTATCAAATCCACTGCATTCAATAGGGTTCCATTTCTTCACGTGGCATCGAATCCACTGCATTCAATCACGCTGCATGGAATCCACTGCATTCAATCGGGATGCATTTTTCCTCGCTGCATGGAGTACACTGCATTCAATCATGCTGCATAAAATCCACTGCATTCCATCGGGATGCTTTGGGCCATGCTGCATAAAATCCACTGCATTCAACCATGCTGCATGGAATCCACTGCATTCAATCATGCTGCATAAAATCCACTGCATTCCATCGGGATGCATTGGGCCTCGCTGCATGGAATAAACTGCATTCAATCAGGCTGCATGGAATCCACTGCATTCAATGGGGATGCATTCTACCATGCTGCATGGAGTTCACTGCATTCAATCACAATGCATGGAATCCACTGCATTCCATCGGGATGCTTTGGGCCATGCTGCATAAAATCCACTGCATTCAATCGGGATGCATTGGGCCTCGCTGCATGGACTCCACTGCATACAATCGGGATCCATTGCGCCAAAATGCATGGAATCCTCTGCATTCATTGACGCTGCATGGAATCCACTGCATTCCATCGGGATGCTTTGGGCCATACTGCATAAAATCCACTGCATGCAATCATGCTGCATGGAATCCACTGCATTCAATCATGCTGCATAAAATCCACTGCATTCAATAGAGTTCCATTACTTCATGCTGCCTGGAATCAACTGCATTCAATCACACTGCATGGAATCCACTGCATTCAATCGGGATGCATTTTACCACACTGCTTGGATTACACTGCATTCAATCGCAATGCATAGAATCCACTGCATTCAATATGGATGCATTTTACCACTCTGCGTGGAATCCACTGCATTTAATCACGCTGCATGTAATCCATGGAATTTAATCGGGATTCATTTTACTAAGCTGTATGGAATCGACTGCATTTAATCACGCTGCATGGAATCCACTGCATTCAATCGGGATTCATTTTACAAGGCTGCATGGAGTACACTGCATTCAATCACAACGCATGGACTCCACTGCATTCAAACGGGAAGCTTTGGGCCATGCTGCATAAAATCCACTGCATTCAATCATGCTGCATGGAATCCACTGCATTCAATCATGCAGCATAAAATCCGCTGCATTCCATAGGGTTCCATTTTTTCATGCTGCATGGAATACACTGCATTCAATCAGGCTGCATGGAATCCACTGCATTCAATCGGGATGCATTTTTCCTCGTTGCATGGACTACACTGCATTCCATCACAATGCATGGAATCCACTGCATTCAATCGGGAAGCTTTGGGCCATGCTGCATACAATCCACTGCATTCAATCGGGATGCACTGGGCCTCGCTGCATGGACTCCACTGCATATAATCGGGATCCATTGCGCCACAATGCATGGAATACTCTGCATTCAATGACGCTGAATGGAATCCACTGCATTGAATCGTGAAGCTATGGGCCATGCTGCATAAAATCCACTGCATGCAATCATGCTGCATTGAATCCACTGCATTCAATCATGCTGCATAAAATCCACTGCATTCAATAGGGTTCCATTACTGCACCCTGCATGGAATCCACTGCATTCAACCACACTGCATGGAATCCACTGCATTCAATCGGGATGCATTTTACCACTCTGCATGGATTACACTGCATTTAATCACGCTGCATGTAATCCATGGAATTTAATCGGGATTCATTTTACTAAGCTGTGTGGAATCGACTGCACTTAATCACGCTGGATGGAATCCACTGCATTCAATCGGGATGCATTTTACCACGTTGCATGCAGTTCACTGCATTTAATCACGCTGCATGTAATCCATGGAATTTAATCGGGATTCATTTTACTAAGCTGTATGGAATCGACTGCACTTAATCACCCTGGATGGAATCCACTGCATTCTATCGGGATGCTTTGGGCCATGCTGCATAAAATCCACTGCATTCAACCATGCTGCATGGAATCCACTGCATTCAATCATGCTGCATAAAATCCACTGCATTCAATCGGGATGAACTGGGCCTCGCTGCATGGAATAAACTGCATTCAATCAGGCTCCATGGATTGCACTGCATTCAATGGGGATGCATTCTACCATGCTGCATGGAGTTCTCTGCATTCAATCACAATGCATGGAATCCACTGCTTTCCATCGGGATGCCTTGGGCCATGCTGCATAAAATCCACTGCATTCAATCGGGATGCATTGGGCCTCGCTGCATGGACTCCACTGCATACAATTGGGATCCATTGCGCCAAAATGCATGGAATCCTCTGCATTCATTGACGCTGCATGGAATCCACTGCATTCCATCGGGATGCTTTGGGCCATACTGCATAAAATCCACTGCATGCAATCATGCTGCATGGAATCCACTGCATTCAATCATGCTGCATAAAATCCACTGCATTCAATAGGGTTCCATTTCTTCTTCACGCTGCCTGGAATCCACTGCATTCAATCACGCTGCATGGAATCCACTGCATTCAATATGGATGCATTTTACCACTCTGCATGGATTACACTGCATTTAATCACGTTGCATGTAATCCATGGAATTTTAATCGGAATTCATTTTACTAAGCTGTATGGAATCGACTGCACTTAATCACGCTGGATGGAATCCACTCCATTCAATCGGGATGCATTTTACCACGTTGCATGCAGTTCACTGCATTCAATCACAATGCATGGAATCCACTGCATTCAATCGGGATGCTTTGGGCCATGCTGCATAAAATCCACTGCATTCAATCTTGCTTTTTGAATCCACTGCATTCAGTAATGCTGCATAAATCCTTGCATTCAATTGGGTTCCATTTCTTCACGCTGCATTGAATACACTGCATTCAATCACGCTGCATGGAATCCACTGCATTCAATCGGGATGCATTTTACCATGCTGCGTGGTTTTCACTGCATTCAATCACAATGCATGGAATCCACTGCATTCCATCGGGATGCTTTGGGCCATGCTGCATGAAATCCACTGCATTCAATCATGCTGTATGGAATCCACTGCATTCAATCATGCTGCAATAAATCCACTGCATTCAATAGGGTTCCATTTCTTCACGCTGCATGTTATACACTGCAATCATTCACGCTGCATGGAATCCACTGCATTCAATCAGGATGCATTTTACCCCGCTGCATGGATTACACTGCATTCAATCACAATGCTTGGAATCCACTGCATTCAATCGGGATGCATTTTACCTCGCTGCATGGATTACACTGCATTCAATCACAATGCTTGGAATCCACTGCATTCAATCGGGATGCTTTGGGCCATGCTGCATAAAATCCACTGCATTCAATCGTGTTGCATTGGGCCATGCTGCATCGACTCCACTGCATTCAATCGGTATCCATTTCGCCACAATGCAAGGAATCCTCTGCATTCATTGACGCTGCATGGACTCCACTACATTCAATCGGGATGCTTTGGGCCATGCTGCATAAAATCCACTGCATTCAACCATGCTGCATGGAATCCATTTCATTCAATCATGCTCTATAAAATCCAATGCATTCAATAGGGTTCCATTACTTCACGCTGCATGGAATACACTGCATTAAATCAGGATGCATGGAATCGACTGCATTCAATCAGGATGCATTATACCACGTTGCATGGATTACCCTACATTCAATCACAATGCATGGAATCCACTGAATTCAATCGGGATGCTTTGGGCCATGCTGCATAAAATCCACTGCATTCAATGGTGATGCATTGGGCCTCGCTGCATAGACTCCACTGCATATAATCGGGATCCATTACGCCACAATGCATGGAATACTCTGCATTCAATGACGCTGCATGGAATCCACTGCATTCCATCGGGAAGCTTTGGGCCATGCTGCATAAAATCCACTGCATTCAATCATGCTGCATGGAATCCACTGAATTCAATCGGGATGCATTTTACAAGGCTGCATGGATTACATTTCATACACTCAAAATGCATGGAATCCACTTCGTTCTATAGGGATGCTTTGGGCCATACTGCATAAAATACACTGCATTCAATTTGCTGCATGGAATCCACTGCATTCAATCATGCTGAATAAAATCCACTGCATTCAATAGGGTTCCAATTCTTCACGCTGCATGGAATCCGCTGCATTCAATCAGGCTGCATGGAATCCACTGCATTCAATGGGGATGCATTCTACAATGCTGCATGGAGTTCACTGCATTCAATCACAACGCATGGAATCCACTGCATTCCATCGGGATGCTTTGGGCCATGCTGCATAAAATCCACTGCATTCAATCGGGATGCATTGGGCTTCGCTGCATGGACTCCACTGCATACAATCGGGATCCATTGCGCCAAAATGCATGGAATACTCTGCATTCATTGACGCTGCATGGACTCCACTGCATTCAATCGGGATGCTTTGGGCCATGCTGCATAAAATCCACTGCATTCAACCATGCTGCATGGAATCCATTTCATTCAATCATGCTCTATAAAATCCAATGCATTCAATAGGGTTCCATTACTTCACGCTGCATGGAATACACTGCATTAAATCAGGATGCATGGAATCGACTGCATTCAATCAGGATGCATTATACCACGTTGCATGGATTACCCTACATTCAATCACAATGCATGGAATCCACTGCATTCAATCGGGATGCTTTGGGCCATGCTGCATAAAATCCACTGCATTCAATCGGGATGCATTGGGCCTCGCTGCATAGACTCCACTGCATATAATCGGGATCAATTGCGCCAAAATGCATGGAATATTCTGCATTCAACGACGCTGCATGGAATCCACTGCATTCCATCGGGAAGCTTTGGGCCATGCTGCATAAAATCCACTGCATGCAATCATGCTGCATGGAATCCACTGCATTCAATCGGGATGCATTTTACAAGGCTGCATGGATTATATTTCATACACTCAAAATGCATGGAATCCACTGCGTACTATAGGTATGCTTTGGGCCATACTGCATAAAATACACTGCATTCAATTTGCTGCATGGAATCCACTGCATTCAATCATGCGGAATAAAATCCACTGCATTCAATACGGTTCCATTTCTTCACGCTGCATGGAATACACTGCATTCAATCAGGCTCCATGAAATCCACTGCATTCAATGGGGATGCATTCTACAATGCTGCATGGAGTTCACTGCATTCAATCACAACGCATGTAATCCACTGCATTCCATCGGGATGCTTTGGGCCATGCTGCATAAAATCCACTGCATTCAATCGGGATGCATTGGGCTTCGCTGCATGGACTCCACTGCATACAATCGGGATCCATTGCGCCAAAATGCATGGAATACTCTGCATTCATTGACGCTGCATGGACTCCACTGCATTCCATCGGGATGCTTTGGGCCATGCTGCATAAAATCCACTGCATTCAACCATGCTGCATGGAATCCACTGCATTCAATCATGCTGCATAAAATCCATTGCATTCCATCTGGATGCATTGGGACTCGCTGCATGGAATACACTGCATTCAATCACGCTGCATGAATTCCACTGCATTCAATGGGGATGCATTCTACAATGCTGCATGGAGTTCACTGCATTCAATCACAATGCATGGAATCCACTGCATTCCATCGGGATGCTTTGGGCCATGCTGCATAAAATCCACTGCATTCAATCGGGATGCATTGGGCCTCGCTGCATGGACTCCACTGCATACAATCGGGATCCATTGCACCAAAATGCATGGAATCCTCCGCATGCAACTACTCTGCATGGACTCCACTGCATTCAATCGGGATGCTTTGGGCCATGCTGCATAAAATCCATTGAATTCAATCATGTTGCATGGAATACACTGCATTCAATCATGCTGTATAAAATTCACTGCATTCAATAGGGTTCCATTTCTTCACGTGGCATCGAATCCACTGCATTCAATCACGCTGCATGGAATCGACTGCATTCAATCGGGATGCATTTTTCCTCGCTACATGGAGTACACTGCATTCAATCATGCTGCATAAAATCCACTGCATTCCATCGGGATGCATTGGGCCTCGCTGCATGGAATAAACTGCATTCAATCAGGCTCCATGGAATCCACTGCATTCAATGGGGATGCATTCTACCATGCTGCATGGAGTTCACTGCATTCAATCACAATGCATGGAATCCACTGCATTCCATCAGGATGCTTTGGGCCATGCTGCATACAATCCACTGCATTCAATCGGGATGCATTGGGCCTCGCTGCATGGACTCCACTGCATACAATCGGGATCCATTGCGCCAAAATGCATGGAATCGACTGCATTTAATCACGGTGCATGGAATCCATTGCATTCAATCGGGATGCATTTTACCACACTGCTTGGATTACACTGCATTCAATCGCAATGCATAGAATCCACTGCATTCAATATGGAGGCATTTTACCACTCTGCATGGAATCCACTGCATTTAATCACGCTGCATGTACTCCATGGAATTTAATCGGGATTCATTTTACTAAGCTGTATGGAATCGACTGCATTTAATCACGCTGCATGGAATCCACTGCATTCAATCGGGATTCATTTTACAAGGCTGCATGGAGTACACTGCATTCAATCAAAATGCATGGAATCCACTGCATTCAAACGGGATGCTTTGGGCCATGCTGCATAAAATCCACTGCATTCAACCATGCTGCATGGAATCCACTGCATTCAATCATGCTGCATAAAATCCACTGCATTCCATCGGGATGCATTGGGCCTCGCTGCATGGAATACACTGCATTCAATCACGCTGCATGAATTCCACTGCATTCAATGGGGATGCATTCTACAATGCTGCATGGAGTTCACTGCATTCAATCACAATGCATGGAATCCACTGCATTCCATCGGGAAGCTTTGGGCCATGCTGCATAAAATCCACTGCATTCAATCATGCTGCATGGAATCCACTGCATTCAATCGGGATGCATTTTTCCTCGCTGCATGGAGTACACTGCATTCAATCATGCTGCATAAAATCCACTGCATTCAATAGGGTTCCATTTCTTCACACTGCATGGAATCCACTGCATTCAATCACGCTGCATGGAATCCACTGCATTCAACATGGAGGAATTTTACCACGCTGCATTTAGTACACTGTATTCAATCACAATTCATGGAATCCATTGCATTCAATCGGAATGCTTTGGGCCATGCTGCATAAAATCCACTGCATTCAATCGGGATGCACTGGGCATCGCTGCATGGACTCCATTGCATACAATCGGGATCCATTGCGCCACAATGCATGGAATCCTCTGCATTCAATCATGCTGCATGGAATCCACTGCATTCAATCGGGATGCATTTTACCATGCTGCATGGATTACCCTTCATTCAATCAGGCTGCATGGAATCCACTGCATTCTATCGGGATGCTTTGCGCCATGCTGCATAAAATCCAGTGCATTTAATCGGGATGCATTTGGCCACGCTGCATGGACTCCACTGCATAAAATCGGGATCCATTGCCCCAAATTGCAAGGGATCATCTGCATTCAATGACGCTGCATGGAATCCACTGCATTCCATCGGGATCCATTTTACCACGCAGCATGGATTACACTGCTTTCAATCACAATGCATGGAATCTACTCTATTCAATTGGGATGCTTTGGGACATACTGCATAAAATCCACTGCATTCAATCATGCTGCATGGAATCCACTGCATTCAATAGGGATGCTTTGGGCCATACTGCATAAAATCCACTGCATTCAATCTTGCTGCATGGAATCCACTGCATTCAATCATGCTGCATAAATTCCATGCATTCAATAGGGTTCCATTTCTTCACGCTGCATGGAATCCACTGCATTCAATCACGCTGCATAAAATCCACTGCATTCAATAGGGTTCCATTTCTTCACGCTGCATGGAATCCACTACATTCAATCACGCTGCATGTAATCCACTGCATTCAATCAGGATGCTTTGGGCCATGCTGCATAAAATCCACTGCATTCAATCATGCTGCCTGGAATCCACTGCATTCAATCATACTGCATAAAATCCACTGCATTCAATAGGGTTCCATTTCTGCACGTGGCATCGAATCCACTACATTCAATCACGCTGCATGGAATCCAGTGCATTCAATCGGGATGCATTTTTCCTCGCTGCATGGAGTACACTGCATTCAATCATGCTGCATAAAATCCACTGCATTCCATCGGGAGTCTTTGGGCCATGCTGCATAAAATCCACTGCATTCAACCATGCTGCATGGAATCCACTGCATTCAATCATGCTGCATAAAATCCACTGCATTCAATCGGGATGCATTGGGCCTCGCTGCATGGAATGCACTGCATTCAATCAGGCTGCATGGAATCCACTGCATTCAATGGGGATGCATTCTACAATGCTGCATGGAGTTCACTGCATTCAATCACGCTGCATGGAATCCACTGCATTCTATCGGGATGCATTTTACCACGCTGCATAGATTACACCGCATTCAATCACAATGCATGGAATCCACTGCATTCAATCGGGATGCTTTGGGCCATGCTGCATAAACTCCACTGCATTCAATCGGGATGCATTGGGCCTCGCTGCATGGACTCCACTGCATTCAATCGGGATCCATTGCGCCACAATGCATGGAATCCTCTGCATTCAATGACGCTGCATGGAATCCACTGCATTCCATCAGGATGCTTTGGGCCATGCTGCATAAAATCCACTGCATGCAATCATGCTGCATGGAATCCACTGCATTCATTCATGCTGCATAAAATCCACTGCATTCAATAGGGTTCCATTTCTTCACACTGCATGGAATCCACTGCATTCAATCACGCTGCATGGAATCCACTGCATTCAACATGGAGGAATTTTACCACGCTGCATTTAGTACACTGTATTCAATCACAATTCATGGAATCCATTGCATTCAATCGGAATGCTTTGGGCCATGCTGCATAAAATCCACTGCATTCAATCGGGATGCACTGGGCATCGCTGCATGGACGCCATTGCATACAATCGGGATCCATTGCGCCACAATGCATGGAATCCTCTGCATTCAATCATGCTGCATGGAATCCACTGCATTCAATCGGGATGCATTTTACCCTGCTGCATGGATTACCCTTCATTCAATCAGGCTGCATGGAATCCACTGCATTCTATCGGGATGCTTTGCGCCATGCTGCATAAAATCCAGTGCATTTAATCGGGATGCATTTGGCCACGCTGCATGGACTCCACTGCATAAAATCGGGATCCATTGCCCCAAATTGCAAGGGAGCATCTGCATTCAATGACGCTGCATGGAATCCACTGCATTCCATCGGGATCCATTTTACCACGCAGCATGGATTACACTGCTTTCAATCACAATGCATGGAATCTACTCTATTCAATTGGGATGCTTTGGGACATACTGCATAAAATCCACTGCATTCAATCATGCTGCATGGAATCCACTGCATTCTATAGGGATGCTTTGGGCCATACTGCATAAAATCCACTGCATTCAATCTTGCTGCATGGAATCCACTGCATTCAATCATGCTGCATAAATCCACTGCATTCAATAGTGTTCCATTTCTTCACGCTGCATGGAATCCACTGCATTCAATCACGCTGCATAAATCCACTGCATTCAATAGGGTTCCATTTCATCACGCTGCATGGAATCCACTACATTCAATCACGCTGCATGGAATCCACTGCATTCAATCAGGATGCTTTGGGCCATGCTGCATAAAATCCACTGCATTCAATCATGCTGCCTGGAATCCACTGCATTCAATCATACTGCATAAAATCCACTGCATTCAATAGGGTTCCATTTCTTCACGCTTCATGGAATCCACTGCATTCAATAGGGTTCCATTCCTTCACGCTGCCTGGAATCCACTGCCTTCAATCACGCTGCATGGAATCCACTGCATTCAATCGGGATGCATTTTTCCTCGTTGCATGGATTACACAGCATTCAATCCCAATGCATGGAATCCACTGCATTCAATCGGGAAGCTTTGGGCCATGCTGCTTACAATGCACTGCATTCAATCGGGATGCACTGGGCCTCGCTGCATGGACTCCACTGCATATAATCGGGATCCATTGCGCCACAATGCATGGAATCCTCTGCATTCAATGACGCTGAATGGAATCCACTGCATTGAATCGGGAAGCTTTGGGCCATGCTGCATAAATCCACTGCATGCAATCATGCTGTGTGGACTCCACTGCATTGAATCATGCTGCAAAAAAAACCACTGCATTCAATAGGGTTCCATTTCTTCACCCTGCATGGAATCCACTGCATTCAACCACGCTGCATGGAATCCACTGCATTCAATCGGGATGCATTTTACCACTCTGCATGGATTACACTGCATTTAATCACGCTGCATGTAATCCATGGAATTTAATCGGGATTCATTTTACTAAGCTGTATGGAATGGACTGCACTTAATCACGCTGCATGGAATCCACTGCATTCAATCGGGATGCATTTTACCACGTTGCATGCAGTTCACTGCATTCAATCACAATGCATGGAATCCACTGCATTCAATCGGGATGCTTTGGGCCATGCTGCATAAAATCCACTGCATTCAATCTTGCTTTTTGAATCCACTGCATTCAGTAATGCTGCATGAAATCCTTGCATTCAATTGGGTTCCATTTCTTCACTCTGCATGGATTACACTGCATTTAATCATGCTGCATGGAATCCATGGAATTTAATCGGGATTCATTTTACTAAGCTGTATGGAATGGACTGCACTTAATCACGCTGCATGGAATCCACTGCATTCAATCGGGATGCATTTTACCACGTTGCATGCAGTTCACTGCATTCAATCACAATGCATGGAATCCACTGCATTCAATCGGGATGCTTTGGGCCATGCTGCATAAAATCCACTGCATTCAATCTTGCTTTTTGAATCCACTGCATTCAGTAATGCTGCATAAAATCCTTGCATTCAATTGGGTTCCATTTCTTCACGCTGCATGGAATACACTGCACTCAATCACGCTGCATGGAATCCACTGCATTCAATCGGGATGCATTTTACCATGCTGCGTGGTTTTCACTGCATTCAATCACAATGCATGGAATCCACTGCATTCCATCGGGATGCTTTGGGCCATGCTGCATAAAATCCACTGCATTCAATCATGCTGCATGGAATCCACTGCATTCAATCATGCTGCATAAAATCCACTGCATTCAATAGGGTTCCATTTCTTCACGCTGCATGTAATACACTGCATTCAATCACACTGAATGGAATCCACTGCATTCAATCGGGATGCATTTTACCTCGCTGCATGGATTACACTGCATTCAATCACGATGCATGGAATCCACTGCATTCCATCGGGATGCTTTGGGCCATGCTGCATAAAATCCACTGCATTCAATCGGGATGCATTGGGCCACGCTGCATCGACTCCACTGCATTCAATTGGCATCCATTGCGCCACAATGCAAGGAATCCTCTGCATTCATTGACGCTGCATGGACTCCACTGCATTCAATCGGGATGCTTTGGGCCATGCTGCATAAAATCCACTGCATTCAACCATGCTGCATGGAATCCATTTCATTCAATCATGCTCTATAAAATCCAATGCATTCAATAGGGTTCCATTACTTCACGCTGCATGGAATACACTGCATTAAATCAGGATGCATGGAATCGACTGCATTCAATCAGGAGGCATTATACCACGTTGCATGGATTACCCTACATTCAATCACAATGCATGGAATCCACTGCATTCAATCGGGATGCTTTGGGCCATGCTGCATAAAATCCACTGCATTCAATCGGGATGCATTGGGCCTCGCTGCATAGACTCCACTGCATATAATCGGGATCCATTGCGCCACAATGCATGGAATACTCTGCATTCAATGACGCTGCATGGAATCCACTGCATTCCATCGGGAAGCTTTGGGCCATGCTGCATAAAATCCACTGCATTCAATCATGCTGCATGGAATCCACTGCATTCAATCGGGATGCATTTTACAAGGCTGCATGGATTACATTTCATACACTCAAAATGCATGGAATCCACTGCGTTCTATAGGGATGCTTTGGGCCATCTGCATAAAATACACTGCATTCAATTTGCTGCATGGAATCCACTGCATTCAATCATGCTGAATAAAATCCACTGCATTCAATAGGGTTCCATTTCTTCACGCTGCATGGAATACACTGCATTCAATCAGGCTGCATGAAATCCACTGCATTCAATGGGGATGCATTCTACAATGCTGCATGGAGTTCACTGCATGCAATCACAATGCATGTAATCCACTGCATTCCATCGGGATGCCTTGGGCCATGCTGCATAAAATCCACTGCATTCAACCATGCTGCATGGAATCCACTGCATTCAATCATGCTGCATAAAATCCACTGCATTCAATCGGGATGCATTGGGCCTCGCTGCATGGAATAAACTGCATTCAATCAGGCTCCATGGAATCCACTGCATTCAATGGGGATGCATTCTACAATGCTGCATGGAGTTCACTGCATTCAATCACAATGCATGGAATCCACTGCATTCAATCGGGATGCTTTGGGCCATGCTGCATAAAATCCACTGCATTCAATCGGGATGCATTGGGCCTCGCTGCATGGACTCCACTGCATACAATCGGGATCCATTGCGCCAAAATGCATGGAATACTCTGCATTCATTGACGCTGCATGGACTCCACTGCATTCAATCGGGATGCTTTGGGCCATGCTGCATAAAATCCACTGCATTCAACCATGCTGCATGGAATCCACTGCATTCAATCATGCTGCATAAAATCCACTGCATTCCATCGGGATGCATTGGGCCTCGCTGCATGGAAAACACTGCATTCAATCACGCTGCATGGAATCCACTGCATTCAATGGGGATGCATTCTACAATGCTGCATGGAGTTCACTGCATTCAATCACAATGCATGGAATCCACTGCATTCCATCGGGATGCTTTGGGCCATGCTGCATAAAATCCACTGCATTCAATCGGGATGCATTGGGCCTCGCTGCATGGACTCCACTGCATACAATCGGGATCCATTGCACCAAAATGCATGGAATCCTCCGCATGCAACGACGCTGCATGGACTCCACTGCATTCAATCGGGATGCTTTGGGCCATGCTGCATAAAATCCATTGAATTCAATCATGCTGCATGGAATCCACTGCATTCAATCATGCTGTATAAAATCCACTGCATTCAATAGGGTTCCATTTCTTCACGTGGCATCGACTCCACTGCATTCAATCACGCTGCATGGAATCCACTGCATTCAATCGGGATGCATTTTTCCTCGCTGCATGGAGTACACTGCATTCAATCATGCTGCATAAAATCCACTGCATTCCATCGGGATTCTTTGGGCCATGCTGCATAAAATCCACTGCATTCAACCATGCTGCATGGAATCCACTGCATTCAATCATGCTGCATAAAATCCACTGCATTCAATCGGGATGCATTGGGCCTCGCTGCATGGAATAAACTGCATTCAATCAGGCTCCATGGAATCCACTGCATTCAATGGGGATGCATTCTACCATGCTGCATGGAGTTCACTGCATTCAATCACAATGCATGGAATCCACTGCATTCCATCGGGATGCTTTGGGCCATGCTGCATAAAATCCACTGCATTCAATCGGGATGCATTGGGCCTCGCTGCATGGACTCCACTGCATACAATCGGGATCCATTGCGCCACAATGCATGGAATACTCTGCATTCAATCACGCTGCATGGAATCCACTGCATTCAATCGGGATGCTTTGGGCCATGCTGCATAAAATTCACTGCATGCAATCATGCTGCATGGAATCCACTGCATTCAATCGGGATGCATTTTACCACGTTGCATGCAGTTCACTGCATTCAATCACAATGCATGGAATCCACTGCATTCAATCGGGATGCTTTGGGCCATGCTGCATAAAATCCACTGCATTCAATCGGGATGCATTGGGCCTCGCTGCATGGACTCCACTGCATTCAATCGGGATCCATTGCGCCACAATGCATGGAATCCTCTGCATTCAATGATGCTGCATGGAATCCACTGCATTCCATCAGGATGCTTTGGGCCATGCTGCATAAAATCCACTGCATGCAATCATGCTGCATGGAATCCACTGCATTCAATCATGCTGCATAAAATCCACTGCATTCAATAGGGTTCCATTTCTTCACACTGCATGGAATCCACTGCATTCAATCACGCTGCATGGAATCCACTGCATTCAACATGGATGAATTTTACCACGCTGCATTTAGTACACTGTATTCAATCACAATTCATGGAATCCATTGCATTCAATCGGGATGCTTTGGGCCATGCTGCATAAAATCCACTGCATTCAATCGGGATGCACTGGGCATCGCTGCATGGACTCCACTGCATACAATCGGGATCCATTGCCCCACAATGCATGGAATCCTCTGCATTCAATGACGCTGCATGGAATCCACTGCATTCAATCGGGATGCCTTGGGCCATGCTGAATAAAATCCATTGCATTCAATCATGCTGCATGGAATCCACTTCATTCAATCGGGATGCATTTTACCATGCTGCCTGGATTACCCTTCATTCAATCACGCTGCATGGAATCCACTGCATTCTATCGGGATGCTTTGGGCCATGCTGCATAAAATCCACTGCATTTAATCGGGATCCATTGCCCCAAAATGAAAGGAATCATCTGCATTCAATGACGCTGCATGGAATCCACTGCATTCCATCGGGATCCATTTTACCACGCAGCATGGATTACACTGCTTTCAATCACAATGCATGGAATCTACTCTATTCAATCGGGATGCTTTGGGCCATACTGCATAAAATCCACTGCATTCAATCTTGCTGCATGGAATCCACTGCATTCAATCATGCTGCATAAATCCACTGCATTCAATAGGGTTCCACTTCTTCACGCTGCATGGAATCCACTGCATTCAATCACGCTGCATAAAATCCACTGCATTCAATAGGGTTCCATTTCTTCACGCTGCATGGAATCCACTACATTTAATCACGCTGCATGGAATCCACTGCATTCAATCAGGATGCTTTGGGCCATGCTGCATAAAATCCACTGCATTCAATCATGCTGCCTGGAATCCACTGCATTCAATCATACTGCATAAAATCCACTGCATTCAATAGGGTTCCATTTCTTCACGCTTCATGGAATCCACTGCATTCAATAGGGTTCCATTCCTTCACGCTGCCTGGAATCCACTGCCTTCAATCACGCTGCATGGAATCCACTGCATTCAATCGGGATGCATTTTTCCTCGTTGCATGGATTACACTGCATTCAATCCCAATGCATGGAATCCACTGCATTCAATCGGGAAGTTTGGGCCATGCTGCATACAATGCACTGCATTCAATCGGGATGCACTGGGCCTCGCTGCATGGACTCCACTGCATATAATCGGGATCCATTGCGCCACAATGCATGGATCCTCTGCATTCAATGACGCTGCATGGAATCCACTGCATTCCATCAGGATGCTTTGGGCCATGCTGCATAAAATCCACTGCATGCAATCATGCTGCATGGAATCCACTGCATTCAATCATGCTGCATGAAATCCACTGCATTCAATAGGGTTCCATTTCTTCACACTGCATGGAATCCACTGCATTCAATCACGCTGCATGCAATCCACTGCATTCAACATGGATGAATTTTACCACGCTGGATTTAGTACACTGTATTCAGTCACAATTCATGGAATCCATTGCATTCAATCGGGATGCTTTGGGCCATGCTGCATAAAATCCACTGCATTCAATCGGGATGCACTGGGCATCGCTGCATGGACTCCACTGCATACAATCGGGATCCATTGCGCCAAAATGCATGGAATCCTTTGCATTCAATGACGCTGCATGGAATCCACTGCATTCAATCGGGATGCTTTGGGTCATGCTGCATAAAATCCACTGCATTCAATCGGGATGCACTGGGCCTCGCTGCATGGACTCCACTGCATATAATCGGGATCCATTGCGCCACAATGCATGGAATACTCTGCATTCAATGACGCTGAATGGAATCCACTGCATTGAATCAGGAAGCTTTGGGCCATGCTGCATAAATCCACTGCATGCAATCATGCTGTGTGGACTCCACTGCATTGAATCATGCTGCAAAAAAAACCACTGAATTCAATAGGGTTCCATTACTGCACCCTGCATGGAATCCACTGCATTCAACCACGCTGCATGGAATCCACTGCATTCAATCGGGATGCATTTTACCACTCTGCATGGATTACACTGCAGTTAATCACGCTGCATGTAATCCATGGAATTTAATCGGGATTCATTTTACTAAGCTGTATGGAATGGACTGCACTTAATCACGCTGCATGGAATCCACTGCATTCAATCGGGATGCATTTTACCACGTTGCATGCAGTTCACTGCATTCAATCACAATGCATGGAATCCACTGCATTCAATCGGGATGCTTTGGGCCATGCTGCATAAAATCCACTGCATTCAATCTTGCTTTTTGAATCCACTGCATTCAGTAATGCTGCATAAAATCCTTGCATTCAATTGGGTTCCATTTCTTCACGATGCATGGAATACACTGCATTCAATCACGCTGCATGGAATCCACTGCATTCAATCGGGATGCATTTTACCATGCAGCGTGGTTTTCACTGCATTCAATCACAATGCATGGAATCCACTGCATTCCATCGGGATGCTTTGGGCCATGCTGCATAAAATCCACTGCATTCAATCATGCTGCATGGAATTCACTGCATTCAATCATGCTGCATAAAATCCACTGCATTCAATCATGCTGCCTAAATTCACTGCATTCAATAGGGTTCCACTTCTTCACGCTGCATGGAATCCACTGCATTCAATCACGTTGCATAAAATCCACTGCATTCAATAGGGTTCCATTTCTTCACGCTGCATGGAATCCACTACATTCAATCACGCTGCATGGAATCCACTGCATTCAATCAGCATGCTTTGGGCCATGCTGCATAAAATCCACTGCATTCAATCATGCTGCCTGGAATCCACTGCATTCAATCATACTGCATAAAATTCACTGCATTCAATAGGGTTCCATTTCTTCACGCTTCATGGAATCCACTGCATTCAATAGGGTTCCATTCCTTCACGCTGCCTGGAATCCACTGCCTTCAATCACGCTGCATGGAATCCACTGCATTCAATCGGGATGCATTTTTCCTCGTTGCATGGATTACACTGCATTCAATCCCAATGCATGGAATCCACTGCATTCATTCGGGAAGCTTTGGGCCATGCTGCATACAATGCACTGCATTCAATCATGCTGCATGGAATCCACTGCATTCAATCGGGATGCATTTTACAAGGCTGCATGGATTACATTTCATACACTCAAAATGCATGGAATCCACTGCGTTCTATAGGGATGCTTTGGGCCATACTGCATAAAATACACTGCATTCAATTTGCTGCATGGAATCCACTGCATTCAATCATGCTGAATAAAATCCACTGCATTCAATCTTGCTTTTTGAATCCACTGCATTCAGTAATGCTGCATAAAATCCTTGCATTCAATTGGGTTCCATTTCTTCACGCTGCATGGAATACACTGCATTCAATCACGCTGCATGGAATCCACTGCATTCAATCGGGATGCATTTTACCATGCTGCGTGGTTTTCACTGCATTCAATCACAATGCATGGAATCCACCGCATTCCATCGGGATGCTTTGGGCCATGCTGCATAAAATCCACTGCATTCAATCATGCTGCATGGAATCCACTGCATTCAATCATGCTGCATAAAATCCACTGCATTCAATAGGGTTCCATTTCTTCACGCTGCATGGAATACACTGCATTCAATCACACTGAATGGAATCCACTGCATTCAATCGGGATGCTTTTTACCTCGCTGCATGGATTACACTCCATTCAATCACAATGCATGGAATCCACTGCATTCAATCGGGATGCTTTGGGCCATGCTGCATAAAATCCACTGCATTCAATCGGGATGCATTGGGCCACGCTGCATCGACTCCACTGCATTCAATTGGCATCCATTGGCCACAATGCAAGGAATCCTCTGCATTCATTGACGCTGCATGGACTCCACTGCATTCAATCGGGATGCTTTGGGCCATGCTGCATAAAATCCACTGCATTCAACCATGCTGCATGGAATCCATTTCATTCAATCATGCTCTATAAAATCCAATGCATTCAATAGGGTTCCATTACTTCACGCTGCATGGAATACACTGCATTCAATCAGGATGCATGGAATCGACTGCATTCAATCAGGATGCATTATACCACGTTGCATGGATTACCCTACATTCAATCACAATGCATGGAATCCACTGCATTCCATCGGGATGCTTTGGGCCATGCTGCATAAAATCCACTGCATTCAATCGGGATGCATTGGGCCTCGCTGCATAGACTCCACTGCATATAATCGGGATCCATTGCGCCACAATGCATGGAATACTCTGCATTCAATGACGCTGCATGGAATCCACTGCATTCCATCGGGAAGCTTTGGGCCATGCTGCATAAAATCCACTGCATTCAATCATGCTGCATGGAATCCACTGCATTCAATAGGGATGCATTTTACAAGGCTGCATGGATTACATTTCATACACTCAAAATGCATGGAATCCACTGCGTTCTATAGGGATGCTTTGGGCCATACTGCATAAAATACACTGCATTCAATTTGCTGCATGGAATCCACTGCATTCAATCATGCTGAATAAAATCCACTGCATTCAATAGGGTTCCATTTCTTCACGCTGCATGGAATAGAGTGCATTCAATCAGGCTGCATGAAATCCACTGCATTCAATGGGGATGCATTCTACAATGCTGCATGGAGTTCACTGCATGCAATCACAACGCATGTAATCCACTGCATTCCATCGGGATGCCTTGGGCCATGCTGCATAAAATCCACTGCATTCAACCATGCTGCATGGAATCCACTGCATTCAATCATGCTGCATAAAATCCACTGCATTCAATCGGGATGCATTGGGCCTCGCTGCATGGAATACAGTGCATTCAATCAGGCTGCATGGAATCCACTGCATTCAATGGGGATGCATTCTACAATGCTGCATGGAGTTCACTGCATTCAATCACAACGCATGTAATCCACTGCATTCCATCGGGATGCTTTGGGCCATGCTGCATAAAATCCACTGCATTCAATCGGGATGCATTGGGCCTCGCTGCATGGACTCCACTGCATACAATCGGGATCCATTGCGCCAAAATGCATGGAATACTCTGCATTCATTGACGCTGCATGGACTCCACTGCATTCAATCGGGATGCTTTGGGCCATGCTGCATAAAATCCACTGCATGCAATCATGCTGCATGGAATCCACTGCATTCAATCATGCTGCATAAAATCCACTGCATTCCATCGGGATGCATTGGGCCTCGCTGCATGGAATACACTGCATTCAATCACGCTGCATGAAATCCACTGCATTCAATGGGGATGCATTCTACAATGCTGCATGGAGTTCACTGCATTCAATCACAATGCATGGAATCCACTGCATTCCATCGGGATGCTTTGGGCCATGCTGCATAAAACCCACTGCATTCAATCGGGATGCATTGGGCCTCGCTGCATGGACTCCACTGCATACAATCGGGATCCATTGCACCAAAATGCATGGAATCCTCCGCATGCAACGACGCTGCATGGACTCCACTGCATTCAATCGGGATGCTTTGGGCCATGCTGAATAAAATCCACTGCATTCAATCATGCTGCATGGAATCCACTGCATTCAATCATGCTGTATAAAATCCACTGCATTCAATAGGGTTCCATTTCTTCACGTGGCATCGAATCCACTGCATTCAATCACGCTGCATGGAATCCACTGCATTCAATCGGGATGCATTTTTCCTCGCTGCATGGAGTACACTGCATTCAATCATGCTGCATAAAATCCACTGCATTCCATCGGGATGCTTTGGGCCATGCTGCATAAAATCCACTGCATTCAACCATGCTGCATGGAATACACTGCATTCAATCATGCTGCATAAAATCCACTGCATTCAATCGGGATGCATTGGGCCTCGCTGCATGGAATAAACTGCATTCAATCAGGCTCCATGGAATCCACTGCATTCAATGGGAATGCATTCTACCATGCTGCCTGGATTACCCTTCATTCAATCACGCTGCATGGAATCCACTGCATTCTATCGGGATGCTTTGGGCCATGCTGCATAAAATCCACTGCATTTAATCGGGATGCATTTGGCCACGCTGCATGGACTCCACTGCATAAAATCGGGATCCATTGCCCCAAAATGCAAGGAATCCTCTGCATTCAATGACGCTGAATGGAATCCACTGCATTGAATCGGGAAGCTTTGGGCCATGCTGCATAAATCCACTGCATGCAGTCATGCTGTGTGGACTCCACTGCATTGAATCATGCTGCAAAAAAAACCACTGCATTCAATAGGGTTCCATTAATGCACCCTGCATGGAATCCACTGCATTCAACCACGCTGCATGGAATCCACTGCATTCAATCGGGATGCATTTTACCACTCTGCATGGATTACACTGCATTTTATCACGCTGCATGGAATCCATGGAATTTAATCGGGATTCATTTTACTAAGCTGTATGGAATGGACTGCACTTAATCACGCTGCATGGAATCCACTGCATTCAATCGGGATGCATTTTACCACGTTGCATGCAGTTCACTGCATTCAATCACAATGCATGGAATCCACTGCATTCAATCGGGATGCTTTGGGCCATGCTGCATAAAATCCACTGCATTCAATCTTGCTTTTTGAATCCACTGCATTCAGAAATGCTGCATAAAATCCTTGCATTCAATTGGGTTCCATTTCTTCACGCTGCATGGAATACACTGCATTCAATCATGCTGCATAAAATCCACTGCATTCAATCGGGATGCATTGGGCCTCGCTGCATGGAATAAACTGCATTCAATCAGGCTCCATGGAATCCACTGCATTCAATGGGGATGCATTCTACCATGCTGCATGGAGTTCACTGCATTCAATCACAATGCATGGAATCCACTGCATTCCATCGGGATGCTTTGGGCCATGCTGCATAAAATCCACTGCATTCAATCGGGATGCATTGGGCCTCGCTGCATGGACTCCACTGCATACAATCGGGATCCATTGCGCCACAATGCATTGAATACTCTGCATTCAATCACGCTGCATGGAATCCACTGCATTCAATCGGGATGCTTTGGGCCATGCTGCATAAAATCCACTGCATGCAATCATGCTGCATGGAATCCACTGCATTCAATCGGGATGCATTTTACCACGTTGCATGCAGTTCACTGCATTCAATCACAATGCATGGAATCCACTGCATTCAATCGGGATGCTTTGGGCCATGCTGCATAAATTCCACTGCATTCAATCGGGATGCATTGGGCCTCGCTGCATGGACTCCACTGCATTCAATCGGGATCCATTGCGCCACAATGCATGGATCCTCTGCATTCAATGACGCTGCATGGAATCCACTGCATTCCATCAGGATGCTTTGGGCCATGCTGCATAAAATCCACTGCATGCAATCATGCTGCATGGAATCCACTGCATTCAATCATGCTGCATAAAATCCACTGCATTCAATAGGGTTCCATTTCTTCACACTGCATGGAATCCACTGCATTCAATCACGCTGCATGGAATCCACTGCATTCAACATGGATGAATTTTACCACGCTGCATTTAGTACACTGTATTCAATCACAATTCATGGAATCCATTGCATTCCATCGGGATGCTTTGGGCCATGCTGCATAAAATCCATTGCATTCAATCGGGATGCACTGGGCATCGCTGCATGGACTCCACTGCATACAATCGGGATCCATTGCGCCAAAATGCATGGAATCCTTTGCATTCAATGACGCTGCATGGAATCCACTGCATTCAATCGGGATGCTTTGGGCCATGCTGCATAAAATCCACTGCATTCAATCGGGATGCACTGGGCCTCGCTGCATGGACTCCACTGCATATAATCGGGATCCATTGCGCCACAATGCATGGAATACTCTGCATTCAATGACGCTGAATGGAATCCACTGCATTGAATCGGGAAGCTTTGGGCCATGCTGCATAAATCCACTGCATGCAGTCATGCTGTGTGGACTCCACTGCATTGAATCATGCTGCAAAAAAAACCACTTCATTCAATAGGGTTCCATTAAGGCACCCTGCATGGAATCCACTGCATTCAACCACGCTGCATGGAATCCACTGCATTCAATCGGGATGCATTTTACCACTCTGCATGGATTACACTGCATTTAATCACGCTGCATGTAATCCATGGAATTTAATCGGGATTCATTTTACTAAGCTGTATGGAATGGACTGCACTTAATCACGCTGCATGGAATCCACTGCATTCAATCATGCTGCATGGAATTCACTGCATTCAATCATGCTGCATAAAATCCACTGCATTCAATCATGCTGCATAAATCCACTGCATTCAATAGGGTTCCACTTCTTCACGCTGCATGGAATCCACTGCATTCAATAACGTTGCATAAAATCCACTGCATTCAATAGGGTTCCATTTCTTCACGCTGCATGGAATCCACTACATTCAATCACGCTGCATGGAATCCACTGCATTCAATCAGCATGCTTTGGGCCATGCTGCATAAAATCCACTGCATTCAATCATGCTGCCTGGAATCCACTGCATTCAATCATACTGCATAAAATCCACTGCATTCAATAGGGTTCCATTTCTTCACGCTTCATGGAATCCACTGCATTCAATAGGGTTCCATTCCTTCACGCTGCCTGGAATCCACTGCCTTCAATCACGCTGCATGGAATCCACTGCATTCAATCGGGATGCATTTTTCCTCGTTGCATGGATTACACTGCATTCAATCCCAATGCATGGAATCCACTGCATTCAATCGGGAAGCTTTGGGCCATGCTGCTTACAATGCACTGCATTCAATCGGGATGCACTGGGCCTCGCTGCATGGACTCCACTGCATATAATCGGGATCCATTGCGCCACAATGCATGGAATACTCTGCATTCAATGACGCTGAATGGAATCCACTGCATTGAATCAGGAAGCTTTGGGCCATGCTGCATAAATCCACTGCATGCAGTCATGCTGTGTGGACTCCACTGCATTGAATCATGCTGCAAAAAAAACCACTGCATTCAATAGGGTTCCATTTCTTCAACCTGCATGGAATCAACTGCATTCAACCACGCTGCATGGAATCCACTGCATTCAATCGGGATGCATTTTACCACTCTGCATGGATTACACTGCATTTAATCACACTGCATGTAAACCATGGAATTTAATCAGGATTCATTTTACTAACCTGTATGGAATGGACTGCACTTAATCACGCTGCATGGAATCCACTGCATTCAATCGGGATGCATTTTACCACGTTGCATGCAGTTCACTGCATTCAATCACAATGCATGGAATCCACTGCATTCAATCGGGATGCTTTGGGCCATGCTGCATAAAATCCACTGCATTCAATCTTGCTTTTTGAATCCACTGCATTCAGTAATGCTGCATAAAATCCTTGCATTCAATTGGGTTCCATTTCTTCACGCTGCATGGAATACACTGCATTCAATCACGCTGCATGGAATCCACTGCATTCAATCGGGATGCATTTTACCATGCTGCGTGGTTTTCACTGCATTCAATCACAATGCATGGAATCCACTGCATTCCATCGGGATGCTTTGGGCCATGCTGCATAAAATCCACTGCATTCAATAGGGTTCCATTTCTTCACGCTGCATGTAATACACTGCATTCAATCACACTGAATGGAATCCACTGCATTCAATCGGGATGCATTTTACCTCGCTGCATGGATTACACTGCATTCAATCACAATGCATGGAATCCACTGCATTCAATCGGGATGCTTTGGGCCATGCTGCATAAAATCCACTGCATTCAATCGGGATGCATTGGGCCACGCTGCATCGACTCCACTGCATTCAATTGGCATCCATTGCGCCACAATGCAAGGAATCCTCTGCATTCATTGACGCTGCATGGACTCCACTGCATTCAATCGGGATGCTTTGGGCCATGCTGCATAAAATCCACTGCATTCAACCATGCTGCATGGAATCCATTTCATTCAATCATGCTCTATAAAATCCAATGCATTCAATAGGGTTCCATTACTTCACGCTGCATGGAACACACTGCATTAAATCAGGATGCATGGAATCGACTGCATTCAATCAGGATGCATTATACCACGTTGCATGGATTACCCTACATTCAATCACAATGCATGGAATCCACTGCATTCAATCGGGATTCTTTGGGCCATGCTGCATAAAATCCACTGCATTCAATGGTGATGCATTGGGCCTCGCTGCATAGACTCCACTGCATATAATCGGGATCCATTGCGCCACAATGCATGGAATACTCTGCATTAAATGACGCTGCATGGAATCCACTGCATTCCATCGGGAAGCGTTGGGCCATGCTGCATAAAATCCACTGCATTCAATCATGCTGCATGGAATCCACTGCATTCAATCGGGATGCATTTTACAAGGCTGCATGGATTACATTTCATACACTCAAAATGCATGGAATCCACTGCGTTCTATAGGGATGCTTTGGGCCATACTGCATAATATACACTGCATTCAATTTGCTGCATGGAATCCACTGCATTCAATCAGGCTGCATGAAATCCACTGCATTCAATGGGGATGCATTCTACAATGCTGCATGGAGTTCACTGCATGCAATCACAATGCATGTAATCCACTGCATTCCATCGGGATGCTTTGGGCCATGCTGCATAAAATCCACTGCATTCAACCATGCTGCATGGAATCCACTGCATTCAATCATGCTGCATAAAATCCACTGCATTCAATCGGGATGCATTGGGCTTCGCTGCATGGAATACACTGCATTCAATCAGGCTGCATGGAATCCACTGCATTCAATGGGGATGCATTCTACAATGCTGCATGCAGTTCACTGCATTCAATCACAACGCATGTAATCCACTGCATTCCATCGGGATGCTTTGGGCCATGCTGCATAAAATCCACTGCATTCAATCGGGATGCATTGGGCCACGCTGCATGGACTCCACTGCATACAATCGGGATCCATTGCGCCAAAATGCATGGAATACTCTGCATTCATTGACGCTGCATGGACTCCACTGCATTCAATCGGGATGCTTTGGGCCATGCTGCATAAAATCCACTGCATTCAATCATGCTGCATGGAATCCACTGCATTCAATCATGCTGCATAAAATACACTGCATTCCATCGGGATGCATTGGGCCTCGCTGCATGGAATACACTGCATTCAATCACGCTGCATGGAATCCACTGCATTCAATGGGGATGCAGTCTACAATGCTGCATGGGGTTCACTGCATTCAATCACAATGCATAGAATCCACTGCATTCCATCGGGATGCTTTGGGCAATGCTGCATAAAATCCACTGCATTCAATCGGGATGCATTGGGCCTCGGTGCATGGACTCCACTGCATACAATCTGGATCCATTGCACCAAAATGCATGGAATCCTCCGCATGCAACCACGCTGCATGGACTCCACTGCATTCAATCAGGATGCTTTGGGCCATGCTGCATAATATCCATTGAATTCAATCATGCTGCATGGAATCCACTGCATTCAATCATGCTGTATAAAATCCACTGCATTCAATAGGGTTCCATTTCTTCACGTGGCATCGAATCCACTGCATTCAATCACGCTGCATGGAATCCACTGCATTCAATCGGGATGCATTTTTCCTCGCTGCATGGAGTACACTGCATTCAATCATGCTGCATAAAATCCACTGCATTCCATCGGGAGTCTTTGGGCCATGCTGCATAAAATCCACTGCATTCAACCATGCTGCATGGAATCCACTGCATTCAATCATGCTGCATAAAATCCACTGCATTCAATCGGGATGCATTGGGCCTCGCTGCATGGAATACACTGCATTCAATCAGGCTGCATGGAATCCACTGCATTCAATGGGGATGCATTCTACAATGCTGCATGGAGTTCACTGCATTCAATCACGCTGCATGGAATCCACTGCATTCTATCGGGATGCATTTTACCACGCTGCATAGATTACACCGCATTCAATCACAATGCATGGAATCCACTGCATTCAATCGGGATGCTTTGGGCCATGCTGCATAAAATCCACTGCATTCAATCGGGATGCATTGGGCCTCGGTGCATGGACTCCACTGCATACAATCGGGATCCATTGCACCAAAATGCATGGAATCCTCCGCATGCAACCACGCTGCATGGACTCCACTGCATTCAATCGGGATGCTTTGGGCCATGCTGCATAACATCCACTGCATTCAATCATGCTGCATGGAATCCACTGCATTCAATCATGCTGCATAAAATACACTGCATTCAATCGGGATGCATTGGGCCTCGCTGCATGAAATACACTGCATTCAATAACGCTGCATGGAATCCACTGCATTCAATGGGGATGCATTCTACAATGCTGCATGGGGTTCACTGCATTCAATCACAATGCATAGAATCCACTGCATTCCATCGGGATGCTTTGGGCAATGCTGCATAAAATCCACTACATTCAATCGGGATGCATTGGGCCTCGGTGCATGGACTCCACTGCATACAATCGGGATCCATTGCACCAAAATGCATGGAATCCTCCGCATGCAACCACGCTGCATGGACTCCACTGCATTCAATCGGGATTCTTTGGGCCATGCTTCATAATATCCATTGAATTCAATCATGCTGCATGGAATCCACTGCATTCAATCATGCTGTATAAAATCCACTGCATTCAATAGGGTTCCATTTCTTCACGTGGCATCGAATCCACTGCATTCAATCACGCTGCATGGAATCCAGTGCATTCAATCGGGATGCATTTTTCCTCGCTGCATGGAGTACACTGCATTCAATCATGCTGCATAAAATCCACTGCATTCCATCGGGATTCATTGGGCCATGCTGCATAAAATCCACTGCATTCAACCATGCTGCATGGAATCCACTGCATTCAATCATGCTGCATAAAATCCACTGCATTCAATCGGGATGCATTGGGCCTCACTGCATGGAATACACTGCATTCAATCAGGCTGCATAAAATCCACTGCATTCAATGGGGATGCATTCTACAATGCTGCATGGAGTTCACTGCATTCAATCACGCTGCATGGAATCCACTGCATTCTATCGGGATGCATTTTACCACGCTGCATATATTACACCGCATTCAATCACAATGCATGGAATCCACTGCATTCCATCGGGATGCTTTGGGCCATGCTGCATAAAATCCACTGCATTCAATCGGGATGCATTGGGCCTCGCTGCATGGACTCCACTGCATTCAATCGGGATCCATTGCGCCACAATGCATGGAATCCTCTGCATTCAATGACGCTGCATGGAATCCACTGCATTCCATCAGGATGCTTTGGGCCATGCTGCATAAAATCCACTGCATGCAATCATGCTGCATGGAATCCACTGCATTCAATCATGCTGCATAAAATCCACTGCATTCAATAGGGTTCCATTTCTTCACACTGCATGGAATCCACTGCATTCAATCACGCTGCATGGAATCCACTGCATTCAACATGGAGGAATTTTACCACGCTGCATTTAGTACACTGTATTCAATCACAATTCATGGAATCCATTGCATTCAATCGGAATGCTTTGGGCCATGCTGCATAAAATCCACTGCATTCAATCGGGATGCACTGGGCATCGCTGCATGGACTCCATTGCATACAATCGGGATCCATTGCGCCACAATGCATGGAATCCTCTGCATTCAATCATGCTGCATGGAATCCACTGCATTCAATCGGGATGCATTTTACCATGCTGCATGGATTACCCTTCATTCAATCAGGCTGCATGGAATCCACTGCATTCTATCGGGATGCTTTGCGCCATGCTGCATAAAATCCAGTGCATTTAATCGGGATGCATTTGGCCACGCTGCATGGACTCCACTGCATAAAATCGGGATCCATTGCCCCAAATTGCAAGGGATCATCTGCATTCAATGACGCTGCATGGAATCCACTGCATTCCATCGGGATCCATTTTACCACGCAGCATGGATTACACTGCTTTCAAGCACAATGCATGGAATCTACTCTATTCAATTGGGATGCTTTGGGACATACTGCATAAAATCCACTGCACTCAATCATGCTGCATGGAATCCACTGCATTCAATAGGGATGCTTTGGGCCATACTGCATAAAATCCACTGCATTCAATCTTGCTGCATGGAATCCACTGCATTCAATCATGCTGCATAAATCCCATGCATTCAATAGGGTTCCATTTCTTCACGCTGCATGGAATCCACTGCATTCAATCACGCTGCATAAAATCCACTGCATTCAATAGGGTTCCATTTCTTCACGCTTCATGGAATCCACTGCATTCAATAGGGTTCCATTCCTTCACGCTGCCTGGAATCCACTGCCTTCAATCACGCTGCATGGAATCCACTGCATTCAATCGGGATGCATTGGGCCACGCTGCATCGACTCCACTGCATTCAATTGGCATCCATTGCGCCACAATGCAAGGAATCCTCTGCATTCATTGACGCTGCATGGACTCCACTGCATTCAATCGGGATGCTTTGGGCCATGCTGCATAAAATCCACTGCATTCAACCATGCTGCATGGAATCCATTTCATTCAATCATGCTCTATAAAATCCAATGCATTCAATAGGGTTCCATTACTTCACGCTGCATGGAACACACTGCATTAAATCAGGATGCATGGAATCGACTGCATTCAATCAGGATGCATTATACCACGTTGCATGGATTACCCTACATTCAATCACAATGCATGGAATCCACTGCATTCAATCGGGATTCTTTGGGCCATGCTGCATAAAATCCACTGCATTCAATGGTGATGCATTGGGCCTCGCTGCATAGACTCCACTGCATATAATCGGGATCCATTGCGCCACAATGCATGGAATACTCTGCATTAAATGACGCTGCATGGAATCCACTGCATTCCATCGGGAAGCGTTGGGCCATGCTGCATAAAATCCACTGCATTCAATCATGCTGCATGGAATCCACTGCATTCAATCGGGATGCATTTTACAAGGCTGCATGGATTACATTTCATACACTCAAAATGCATGGAATCCACTGCGTTCTATAGGGATGCTTTGGGCCATACTGCATAATATACACTGCATTCAATTTGCTGCATGGAATCCACTGCATTCAATCAGGCTGCATGAAATCCACTGCATTCAATGGGGATGCATTCTACAATGCTGCATGGAGTTCACTGCATGCAATCACAATGCATGTAATCCACTGCATTCCATCGGGATGCTTTGGGCCATGCTGCATAAAATCCACTGCATTCAACCATGCTGCATGGAATCCACTGCATTCAATCATGCTGCATAAAATCCACTGCATTCAATCGGGATGCATTGGGCTTCGCTGCATGGAATACACTGCATTCAATCAGGCTGCATGGAATCCACTGCATTCAATGGGGATGCATTCTACAATGCTGCATGCAGTTCACTGCATTCAATCACAACGCATGGAATCCACTGCATTCCATCGGGATGCTTTGGGCCATGCTGCATAAAATCCACTGCATTCAATCGGGATGCATTGGGCCACGCTGCATGGACTCCACTGCATACAATCGGGATCCATTGCGCCAAAATGCATGGAATACTCTGCATTCATTGACGCTGCATGGACTCCACTGCATTCAATCGGGATGCTTTGGGCCATGCTGCATAAAATCCACTGCATTCAATCATGCTGCATGGAATCCACTGCATTCAATCATGCTGCATAAAATACACTGCATTCCATCGGGATGCATTGGGCCTCGCTGCATGGAATACACTGCATTCAATCACGCTGCATGGAATCCACTGCATTCAATGGGGATGCAGTCTACAATGCTGCATGGGGTTCACTGCATTCAATCACAATGCATAGAATCCACTGCATTCCATCGGGATGCTTTGGGCAATGCTGCATAAAATCCACTGCATTCAATCGGGATGCATTGGGCCTCGGTGCATGGACTCCACTGCATACAATCTGGATCCATTGCACCAAAATGCATGGAATCCTCCGCATGCAACCACGCTGCATGGACTCCACTGCATTCAATCGGGATGCTTTGGGCCATGCTGCATAATATCCATTGAATTCAATCATGCTGCATGGAATCCACTGCATTCAATCATGCTGTATAAAATCCACTGCATTCAATAGGGTTCCATTTCTTCACGTGGCATCGAATCCACTGCATTCAATCACGCTGCATGGAATCCACTGCATTCAATCGGGATGCATTTTTCCTCGCTGCATGGAGTACACTGCATTCAATCATGCTGCATAAAATCCACTGCATTCCATCGGGAGTCTTTGGGCCATGCTGCATAAAATCCACTGCATTCAACCATGCTGCATGGAATCCACTGCATTCAATCATGCTGCATAAAATCCACTGCATTCAATCGGGATGCATTGGGCCTCGCTGCATGGAATACACTGCATTCAATCAGGCTGCATGGAATCCACTGCATTCAATGGGGATGCATTCTACAATGCTGCATGGAGTTCACTGCATTCAATCACGCTGCATGGAATCCACTGCATTCTATCGGGATGCATTTTACCACGCTGCATAGATTACACCGCATTCAATCACAATGCATGGAATCCACTGCATTCAATCGGGATGCTTTGGGCCATGCTGCATAAAATCCACTGCATTCAATCGGGATGCATTGGGCCTCGGTGCATGGACTCCACTGCATACAATCGGGATCCATTGCACCAAAATGCATGGAATCCTCCGCATGCAACCACGCTGCATGGACTCCACTGCATTCAATCGGGATGCTTTGGGCCATGCTGCATAACATCCACTGCATTCAATCATGCTGCATGGAATCCACTGCATTCAATCATGCTGCATAAAATACACTGCATTCAATCGGGATGCATTGGGCCTCGCTGCATGAAATACACTGCATTCAATAACGCTGCATGGAATCCACTGCATTCAATGGGGATGCATTCTACAATGCTGCATGGGGTTCACTGCATTCAATCACAATGCATAGAATCCACTGCATTCCATCGGGATGCTTTGGGCAATGCTGCATAAAATCCACTACATTCAATCGGGATGCATTGGGCCTCGGTGCATGGACTCCACTGCATACAATCGGGATCCATTGCACCAAAATGCATGGAATCCTCCGCATGCAACCACGCTGCATGGACTCCACTGCATTCAATCGGGATTCTTTGGGCCATGCTTCATAATATCCATTGAATTCAATCATGCTGCATGGAATCCACTGCATTCAATCATGCTGTATAAAATCCACTGCATTCAATAGGGTTCCATTTCTTCACGTGGCATCGAATCCACTGCATTCAATCACGCTGCATGGAATCCAGTGCATTCAATCGGGATGCATTTTTCCTCGCTGCATGGAGTACACTGCATTCAATCATGCTGCATAAAATCCACTGCATTCCATCGGGATTCATTGGGCCATGCTGCATAAAATCCACTGCATTCAACCATGCTGCATGGAATCCACTGCATTCAATCATGCTGCATAAAATCCACTGCATTCAATCGGGATGCATTGGGCCTCACTGCATGGAATACACTGCATTCAATCAGGCTGCATAAAATCCACTGCATTCAATGGGGATGCATTCTACAATGCTGCATGGAGTTCACTGCATTCAATCACGCTGCATGGAATCCACTGCATTCTATCGGGATGCATTTTACCACGCTGCATATATTACACCGCATTCAATCACAATGCATGGAATCCACTGCATTCCATCGGGATGCTTTGGGCCATGCTGCATAAAATCCACTGCATTCAATCGGGATGCATTGGGCCTCGCTGCATGGACTCCACTGCATTCAATCGGGATCCATTGCGCCACAATGCATGGAATCCTCTGCATTCAATGACGCTGCATGGAATCCACTGCATTCCATCAGGATGCTTTGGGCCATGCTGCATAAAATCCACTGCATGCAATCATGCTGCATGGAATCCACTGCATTCAATCATGCTGCATAAAATCCACTGCATTCAATAGGGTTCCATTTCTTCACACTGCATGGAATCCACTGCATTCAATCACGCTGCATGGAATCCACTGCATTCAACATGGAGGAATTTTACCACGCTGCATTTAGTACACTGTATTCAATCACAATTCATGGAATCCATTGCATTCAATCGGAATGCTTTGGGCCATGCTGCATAAAATCCACTGCATTCAATCGGGATGCACTGGGCATCGCTGCATGGACTCCATTGCATACAATCGGGATCCATTGCGCCACAATGCATGGAATCCTCTGCATTCAATCATGCTGCATGGAATCCACTGCATTCAATCGGGATGCATTTTACCATGCTGCATGGATTACCCTTCATTCAATCAGGCTGCATGGAATCCACTGCATTCTATCGGGATGCTTTGCGCCATGCTGCATAAAATCCAGTGCATTTAATCGGGATGCATTTGGCCACGCTGCATGGACTCCACTGCATAAAATCGGGATCCATTGCCCCAAATTGCAAGGGATCATCTGCATTCAATGACGCTGCATGGAATCCACTGCATTCCATCGGGATCCATTTTACCACGCAGCATGGATTACACTGCTTTCAAGCACAATGCATGGAATCTACTCTATTCAATTGGGATGCTTTGGGACATACTGCATAAAATCCACTGCACTCAATCATGCTGCATGGAATCCACTGCATTCAATAGGGATGCTTTGGGCCATACTGCATAAAATCCACTGCATTCAATCTTGCTGCATGGAATCCACTGCATTCAATCATGCTGCATAAATCCCATGCATTCAATAGGGTTCCATTTCTTCACGCTGCATGGAATCCACTGCATTCAATCACGCTGCATAAAATCCACTGCATTCAATAGGGTTCCATTTCTTCACGCTTCATGGAATCCACTGCATTCAATAGGGTTCCATTCCTTCACGCTGCCTGGAATCCACTGCCTTCAATCACGCTGCATGGAATCCACTGCATTCAATCGGGATGCATTTTTCCTCGTTGCATGGATTACACTGCATTCAATCCCAATGCATGGAATCCACTGCATTCAATCGGGAAGCTTTGGGCCATGCTGCTTACAATGCACTGCATTCAATCGGGATGCACTGGGCCTCGCTGCATGGACTCCACTGCATATAATCGGGATCCATTGCGCCACAATGCATGGAATCCTCTGCATTCAATGACGCTGAATGGAATCCACTGCATTGAATCGGGAAGCTTTGGGCCATGCTGCATAAATCCACTGCATGCAATCATGCTTTGTGGACTCCACTGCATTGAATCATGCTGCAAAAAAAACCACTGCATTCAATAGGGTTCCATTTCTTCACCCTGCATGGAATCCACTGCATTCAACCACGCTGCATGGAATCCACTGCATTCAATCGGGATGCATTTTACCACTCTGCATGGATTACACTGCATTTAATCACGCTGCATGTAATCCATGGAATTTAATCGGGATTCATTTTACTAAGCTGTATGGAATGGACTGCACTTAATCACGCTGCATGGAATCCACTGCATTCAATCGGGATGCATTTTACCACGTTGCATGCAGTTCACTGCATTCAATCACGCTGCATAAAATCCACTGCATTCAATAGGGTTCCATTTCTTCACGCTGCATGGAATCCACTACATTTAATCACGCTGCATGGAATCCACTGCATTCAATCAGGATGCTTTGGGCCATGCTGCATAAAATCCACTGCATTCAATCATGCTGCCTGGAATCCACTGCATTCAATCATACTGCATAAAATCCACTGCATTCAATAGGGTTCCATTTCTTCACGCTTCATGGAATCCACTGCATTCAATAGGGTTCCATTCCTTCACGCTGCCTGGAATCCACTGCCTTCAATCACGCTGCATGGAATCCACTGCATTCAATCGGGATGCATTTTTCCTCGTTGCATGGATTACACTGCATTCAATCCCAATGCATGGAATCCACTGCATTCAATCGGGAAGTTTGGGCCATGCTGCATACAATGCACTGCATTCAATCGGGATGCACTGGGCCTCGCTGCATGGACTCCACTGCATATAATCGGGATCCATTGCGCCACAATGCATGGATCCTCTGCATTCAATGACGCTGCATGGAATCCACTGCATTCCATCAGGATGCTTTGGGCCATGCTGCATAAAATCCACTGCATGCAATCATGCTGCATGGAATCCACTGCATTCAATCATGCTGCATGAAATCCACTGCATTCAATAGGGTTCCATTTCTTCACACTGCATGGAATCCACTGCATTCAATCACGCTGCATGCAATCCACTGCATTCAACATGGATGAATTTTACCACGCTGGATTTAGTACACTGTATTCAGTCACAATTCATGGAATCCATTGCATTCAATCGGGATGCTTTGGGCCATGCTGCATAAAATCCACTGCATTCAATCGGGATGCACTGGGCATCGCTGCATGGACTCCACTGCATACAATCGGGATCCATTGCGCCAAAATGCATGGAATCCTTTGCATTCAATGACGCTGCATGGAATCCACTGCATTCAATCGGGATGCTTTGGGTCATGCTGCATAAAATCCACTGCATTCAATCGGGATGCACTGGGCCTCGCTGCATGGACTCCACTGCATATAATCGGGATCCATTGCGCCACAATGCATGGAATACTCTGCATTCAATGACGCTGAATGGAATCCACTGCATTGAATCAGGAAGCTTTGGGCCATGCTGCATAAATCCACTGCATGCAATCATGCTGTGTGGACTCCACTGCATTGAATCATGCTGCAAAAAAAACCACTGAATTCAATAGGGTTCCATTACTGCACCCTGCATGGAATCCACTGCATTCAACCACGCTGCATGGAATCCACTGCATTCAATCGGGATGCATTTTACCACTCTGCATGGATTACACTGCAGTTAATCACGCTGCATGTAATCCATGGAATTTAATCGGGATTCATTTTACTAAGGTGTATGGAATGGACTGCACTTAATCACGCTGCATGGAATCCACTGCATTCAATCGGGATGCATTTTACCACGTTGCATGCAGTTCACTGCATTCAATCACAATGCATGGAATCCACTGCATTCAATCGGGATGCTTTGGGCCATGCTGCATAAAATCCACTGCATTCAATCTTGCTTTTTGAATCCACTGCATTCAGTAATGCTGCATAAAATCCTTGCATTCAATTGGGTTCCATTTCTTCACGATGCATGGAATACACTGCATTCAATCACGCTGCATGGAATCCACTGCATTCAATCGGGATGCATTTTACCATGCAGCGTGGTTTTCACTGCATTCAATCACAATGCATGGAATCCACTGCATTCCATCGGGATGCTTTGGGCCATGCTGCATAAAATCCACTGCATTCAATCATGCTGCATGGAATTCACTGCATTCAATCATGCTGCATAAAATCCACTGCATTCAATCATGCTGCCTAAATTCACTGCATTCAATAGGGTTCCACTTCTTCACGCTGCATGGAATCCACTGCATTCAATCACGTTGCATAAAATCCACTGCATTCAATAGGGTTCCATTTCTTCACGCTGCATGGAATCCACTACATTCAATCACGCTGCATGGAATCCACTGCATTCAATCAGCATGCTTTGGGCCATGCTGCATAAAATCCACTGCATTCAATCATGCTGCCTGGAATCCACTGCATTCAATCATACTGCATAAAATTCACTGCATTCAATAGGGTTCCATTTCTTCACGCTTCATGGAATCCACTGCATTCAATAGGGTTCCATTCCTTCACGCTGCCTGGAATCCACTGCCTTCAATCACGCTGCATGGAATCCACTGCATTCAATCGGGATGCATTTTTCCTCGTTGCATGGATTACACTGCATTCAATCCCAATGCATGGAATCCACTGCATTCATTCGGGAAGCTTTGGGCCATGCTGCATACAATGCACTGCATTCAATCATGCTGCATGGAATCCACTGCATTCAATCGGGATGCATTTTACAAGGCTGCATGGATTACATTTCATACACTCAAAATGCATGGAATCCACTGCGTTCTATAGGGATGCTTTGGGCCATACTGCATAAAATACACTGCATTCAATTTGCTGCATGGAATCCACTGCATTCAATCATGCTGAATAAAATCCACTGCATTCAATCTTGCTTTTTGAATCCACTGCATTCAGTAATGCTGCATAAAATCCTTGCATTCAATTGGGTTCCATTTCTTCACGCTGCATGGAATACACTGCATTCAATCACGCTGCATGGAATCCACTGCATTCAATCGGGATGCATTTTACCATGCTGCGTGGTTTTCACTGCATTCAATCACAATGCATGGAATCCACCGCATTCCATCGGGATGCTTTGGGCCATGCTGCATAAAATCCACTGCATTCAATCATGCTGCATGGAATCCACTGCATTCAATCATGCTGCATAAAATCCACTGCATTCAATAGGGTTCCATTTCTTCACGCTGCATGGAATACACTGCATTCAATCACACTGAATGGAATCCACTGCATTCAATCGGGATGCTTTTTACCTCGCTGCATGGATTACACTCCATTCAATCACAATGCATGGAATCCACTGCATTCAATCGGGATGCTTTGGGCCATGCTGCATAAAATCCACTGCATTCAATCGGGATGCATTGGGCCACGCTGCATCGACTCCACTGCATTCAATTGGCATCCATTGGCCACAATGCAAGGAATCCTCTGCATTCATTGACGCTGCATGGACTCCACTGCATTCAATCGGGATGCTTTGGGCCATGCTGCATAAAATCCACTGCATTCAACCATGCTGCATGGAATCCATTTCATTCAATCATGCTCTATAAAATCCAATGCATTCAATAGGGTTCCATTACTTCACGCTGCATGGAATACACTGCATTCAATCAGGATGCATGGAATCGACTGCATTCAATCAGGATGCATTATACCACGTTGCATGGATTACCCTACATTCAATCACAATGCATGGAATCCACTGCATACAATCGGGATGCTTTGGGCCATGCTGCATAAAATCCACTGCATTCAATCGGGATGCATTGGGCCTCGCTGCATAGACTCCACTGCATATAATCGGGATCCATTGCGCCACAATGCATGGAATACTCTGCATTCAATGACGCTGCATGGAATCCACTGCATTCCATCGGGAAGCTTTGGGCCATGCTGCATAAAATCCACTGCATTCAATCATGCTGCATGGAATCCACTGCATTCAATAGGGATGCATTTTACAAGGCTGCATGGATTACATTTCATACACTCAAAATGCATGGAATCCACTGCGTTCTATAGGGATGCTTTGGGCCATACTGCATAAAATACACTGCATTCAATTTGCTGCATGGAATCCACTGCATTCAATCATGCTGAATAAAATCCACTGCATTCAATAGGGTTCCATTTCTTCACGCTGCATGGAATAGAGTGCATTCAATCAGGCTGCATGAAATCCACTGCATTCAATGGGGATGCATTCTACAATGCTGCATGGAGTTCACTGCATGCAATCACAACGCATGTAATCCACTGCATTCCATCGGGATGCCTTGGGCCATGCTGCATAAAATCCACTGCATTCAACCATGCTGCATGGAATCCACTGCATTCAATCATGCTGCATAAAATCCACTGCATTCAATCGGGATGCATTGGGCCTCGCTGCATGGAATACAGTGCATTCAATCAGGCTGCATGGAATCCACTGCATTCAATGGGGATGCATTCTACAATGCTGCATGGAGTTCACTGCATTCAATCACAACGCATGTAATCCACTGCATTCCATCGGGATGCTTTGGGCCATGCTGCATAAAATCCACTGCATTCAATCGGGATGCATTGGGCCTCGCTGCATGGACTCCACTGCATACAATCGGGATCCATTGCGCCAAAATGCATGGAATAATCTGCATTCATTGACGCTGCATGGACTCCACTGCATTCAATCGGGATGCGTTGGGCCATGCTGCATAAAATCCACTGCATGCAATCATGCTGCATGGAATCCACTGCATTCAATCATGCTGCATAAAATCCACTGCATTCCATCGGGATGCATTGGGCCTCGCTGCATGGAATACACTGCATTCAATCACGCTGCATGAAATCCACTGCATTCAATGGGGATGCATTCTACAATGCTGCATGGAGTTCACTGCATTCAATCACAATGCATGGAATCCACTGCATTCCATCGGGATGCTTTGGGCCATGCTGCATAAAACCCACTGCATTCAATCGGGATGCATTGGGCCTCGCTGCATGGACTCCACTGCATACAATCGGGATCCATTGCACCAAAATGCATGGAATCCTCCGCATGCAACGACGCTGCATGGACTCCACTGCATTCAATCGGGATGCTTTGGGCCATGCTGAATAAAATCCACTGCATTCAATCATGCTGCATGGAATCCACTGCATTCAATCATGCTGTATAAAATCCACTGCATTCAATAGGGTTCCATTTCTTCACGTGGCATCGAATCCACTGCATTCAATCACGCTGCATGGAATCCACTGCATTCAATCGGGATGCATTTTTCCTCGCTGCATGGAGTACACTGCATTCAATCATGCTGCATAAAATCCACTGCATTCCATCGGGATGCTTTGGGCCATGCTGCATAAAATCCACTGCATTCAACCATGCTGCATGGAATACACTGCATTCAATCATGCTGCATAAAATCCACTGCATTCAATCGGGATGCATTGGGCCTCGCTGCATGGAATAAACTGCATTCAATCAGGCTCCATGGAATCCACTGCATTCAATGGGAATGCATTCTACCATGCTGCCTGGATTACCCTTCATTCAATCACGCTGCATGGAATCCACTGCATTCTATCGGGATGCTTTGGGCCATGCTGCATAAAATCCACTGCATTTAATCGGGATGCATTTGGCCACGCTGCATGGACTCCACTGCATAAAATCGGGATCCATTGCCCCAAAATGCAAGGAATCCTCTGCATTCAATGACGCTGAATGGAATCCACTGCATTGAATCGGGAAGCTTTGGGCCATGCTGCATAAATCCACTGCATGCAGTCATGCTGTGTGGACTCCACTGCATTGAATCATGCTGCAAAAAAAACCACTGCATTCAATAGGGTTCCATTAATGCACCCTGCATGGAATCCACTGCATTCAACCACGCTGCATGGAATCCACTGCATTCAATCGGGATGCATTTTACCACTCTGCATGGATTACACTGCATTTTATCACGCTGCATGGAATCCATGGAATTTAATCGGGATTCATTTTACTAAGCTGTATGGAATGGACTGCACTTAATCACGCTGCATGGAATCCACTGCATTCAATCGGGATGCATTTTACCACGTTGCATGCAGTTCACTGCATTCAATCACAATGCATGGAATCCACTGCATTCAATCGGGATGCTTTGGGCCATGCTGCATAAAATCCACTGCATTCAATCTTGCTTTTTGAATCCACTGCATTCAGAAATGCTGCATAAAATCCTTGCATTCAATTGGGTTCCATTTCTTCACGCTGCATGGAATACACTGCATTCAATCATGCTGCATAAAATCCACTGCATTCAATCGGGATGCATTGGGCCTCGCTGCATGGAATAAACTGCATTCAATCAGGCTCCATGGAATCCACTGCATTCAATGGGGATGCATTCTACCATGCTGCATGGAGTTCACTGCATTCAATCACAATGCATGGAATCCACTGCATTCCATCGGGATGCTTTGGGCCATGCTGCATAAAATCCACTGCATTCAATCGGGATGCATTGGGCCTCGCTGCATGGACTCCACTGCATACAATCGGGATCCATTGCGCCACAATGCATTGAATACTCTGCATTCAATCACGCTGCATGGAATCCACTGCATTCAATCGGGATGCTTTGGGCCATGCTGCATAAAATCCACTGCATGCAATCATGCTGCATGGAATCCACTGCATTCAATCGGGATGCATTTTACCACGTTGCATGCAGTTCACTGCATTCAATCACAATGCATGGAATCCACTGCATTCAATCGGGATGCTTTGGGCCATGCTGCATAAATTCCACTGCATTCAATCGGGATGCATTGGGCCTCGCTGCATGGACTCCACTGCATTCAATCGGGATCCATTGCGCCACAATGCATGGATCCTCTGCATTCAATGACGCTGCATGGAATCCACTGCATTCCATCAGGATGCTTTGGGCCATGCTGCATAAAATCCACTGCATGCAATCATGCTGCATGGAATCCACTGCATTCAATCATGCTGCATAAAATCCACTGCATTCAATAGGGTTCCATTTCTTCACACTGCATGGAATCCACTGCATTCAATCACGCTGCATGGAATCCACTGCATTCAACATGGATGAATTTTACCACGCTGCATTTAGTACACTGTATTCAATCACAATTCATGGAATCCATTGCATTCCATCGGGATGCTTTGGGCCATGCTGCATAAAATCCATTGCATTCAATCGGGATGCACTGGGCATCGCTGCATGGACTCCACTGCATACAATCGGGATCCATTGCGCCAAAATGCATGGAATCCTTTGCATTCAATGACGCTGCATGGAATCCACTGCATTCAATCGGGATGCTTTGGGCCATGCTGCATAAAATCCACTGCATTCAATCGGGATGCACTGGGCCTCGCTGCATGGACTCCACTGCATATAATCGGGATCCATTGCGCCACAATGCATGGAATACTCTGCATTCAATGACGCTGAATGGAATCCACTGCATTGAATCGGGAAGCTTTGGGCCATGCTGCATAAATCCACTGCATGCAGTCATGCTGTGTGGACTCCACTGCATTGAATCATGCTGCAAAAAAAACCACTTCATTCAATAGGGTTCCATTAAGGCACCCTGCATGGAATCCACTGCATTCAACCACGCTGCATGGAATCCACTGCATTCAATCGGGATGCATTTTACCACTCTGCATGGATTACACTGCATTTAATCACGCTGCATGTAATCCATGGAATTTAATCGGGATTCATTTTACTAAGCTGTATGGAATGGACTGCACTTAATCACGCTGCATGGAATCCACTGCATTCAATCATGCTGCATGGAATTCACTGCATTCAATCATGCTGCATAAAATCCACTGCATTCAATCATGCTGCATAAATCCACTGCATTCAATAGGGTTCCACTTCTTCACGCTGCATGGAATCCACTGCATTCAATAACGTTGCATAAAATCCACTGCATTCAATAGGGTTCCATTTCTTCACGCTGCATGGAATCCACTACATTCAATCACGCTGCATGGAATCCACTGCATTCAATCAGCATGCTTTGGGCCATGCTGCATAAAATCCACTGCATTCAATCATGCTGCCTGGAATCCACTGCATTCAATCATACTGCATAAAATCCACTGCATTCAATAGGGTTCCATTTCTTCACGCTTCATGGAATCCACTGCATTCAATAGGGTTCCATTCCTTCACGCTGCCTGGAATCCACTGCCTTCAATCACGCTGCATGGAATCCACTGCATTCAATCGGGATGCATTTTTCCTCGTTGCATGGATTACACTGCATTCAATCCCAATGCATGGAATCCACTGCATTCAATCGGGAAGCTTTGGGCCATGCTGCTTACAATGCACTGCATTCAATCGGGATGCACTGGGCCTCGCTGCATGGACTCCACTGCATATAATCGGGATCCATTGCGCCACAATGCATGGAATACTCTGCATTCAATGACGCTGAATGGAATCCACTGCATTGAATCAGGAAGCTTTGGGCCATGCTGCATAAATCCACTGCATGCAGTCATGCTGTGTGGACTCCACTGCATTGAATCATGCTGCAAAAAAAACCACTGCATTCAATAGGGTTCCATTTCTTCAACCTGCATGGAATCAACTGCATTCAACCACGCTGCATGGAATCCACTGCATTCAATCGGGATGCATTTTACCACTCTGCATGGATTACACTGCATTTAATCACACTGCATGTAAACCATGGAATTTAATCAGGATTCATTTTACTAACCTGTATGGAATGGACTGCACTTAATCACGCTGCATGGAATCCACTGCATTCAATCGGGATGCATTTTACCACGTTGCATGCAGTTCACTGCATTCAATCACAATGCATGGAATCCACTGCATTCAATCGGGATGCTTTGGGCCATGCTGCATAAAATCCACTGCATTCAATCTTGCTTTTTGAATCCACTGCATTCAGTAATGCTGCATAAAATCCTTGCATTCAATTGGGTTCCATTTCTTCACGCTGCATGGAATACACTGCATTCAATCACGCTGCATGGAATCCACTGCATTCAATCGGGATGCATTTTACCATGCTGCGTGGTTTTCACTGCATTCAATCACAATGCATGGAATCCACTGCATTCCATCGGGATGCTTTGGGCCATGCTGCATAAAATCCACTGCATTCAATAGGGTTCCATTTCTTCACGCTGCATGTAATACACTGCATTCAATCACACTGAATGGAATCCACTGCATTCAATCGGGATGCATTTTACCTCGCTGCATGGATTACACTGCATTCAATCACAATGCATGGAATCCACTGCATTCAATCGGGATGCTTTGGGCCATGCTGCATAAAATCCACTGCATTCAATCGGGATGCATTGGGCCACGCTGCATCGACTCCACTGCATTCAATTGGCATCCATTGCGCCACAATGCAAGGAATCCTCTGCATTCATTGACGCTGCATGGACTCCACTGCATTCAATCGGGATGCTTTGGGCCATGCTGCATAAAATCCACTGCATTCAACCATGCTGCATGGAATCCATTTCATTCAATCATGCTCTATAAAATCCAATGCATTCAATAGGGTTCCATTACTTCACGCTGCATGGAACACACTGCATTAAATCAGGATGCATGGAATCGACTGCATTCAATCAGGATGCATTATACCACGTTGCATGGATTACCCTACATTCAATCACAATGCATGGAATCCACTGCATTCAATCGGGATTCTTTGGGCCATGCTGCATAAAATCCACTGCATTCAATGGTGATGCATTGGGCCTCGCTGCATAGACTCCACTGCATATAATCGGGATCCATTGCGCCACAATGCATGGAATACTCTGCATTAAATGACGCTGCATGGAATCCACTGCATTCCATCGGGAAGCGTTGGGCCATGCTGCATAAAATCCACTGCATTCAATCATGCTGCATGGAATCCACTGCATTCAATCGGGATGCATTTTACAAGGCTGCATGGATTACATTTCATACACTCAAAATGCATGGAATCCACTGCGTTCTATAGGGATGCTTTGGGCCATACTGCATAATATACACTGCATTCAATTTGCTGCATGGAATCCACTGCATTCAATCAGGCTGCATGAAATCCACTGCATTCAATGGGGATGCATTCTACAATGCTGCATGGAGTTCACTGCATGCAATCACAATGCATGTAATCCACTGCATTCCATCGGGATGCTTTGGGCCATGCTGCATAAAATCCACTGCATTCAACCATGCTGCATGGAATCCACTGCATTCAATCATGCTGCATAAAATCCACTGCATTCAATCGGGATGCATTGGGCTTCGCTGCATGGAATACACTGCATTCAATCAGGCTGCATGGAATCCACTGCATTCAATGGGGATGCATTCTACAATGCTGCATGCAGTTCACTGCATTCAATCACAACGCATGTAATCCACTGCATTCCATCGGGATGCTTTGGGCCATGCTGCATAAAATCCACTGCATTCAATCGGGATGCATTGGGCCACGCTGCATGGACTCCACTGCATACAATCGGGATCCATTGCGCCAAAATGCATGGAATACTCTGCATTCATTGACGCTGCATGGACTCCACTGCATTCAATCGGGATGCCTTGGGCCATGCTGCATAAAATCCACTGCATTCAATCATGCTGCATGGAATCCACTGCATTCAATCATGCTGCATAAAATACACTGCATTCCATCGGGATGCATTGGGCCTCGCTGCATGGAATACACTGCATTCAATCACGCTGCATGGAATCCACTGCATTCAATGGGGATGCAGTCTACAATGCTGCATGGGGTTCACTGCATTCAATCACAATGCATAGAATCCACTGCATTCCATCGGGATGCTTTGGGCAATGCTGCATAAAATCCACTGCATTCAATCGGGATGCATTGGGCCTCGGTGCATGGACTCCACTGCATACAATCTGGATCCATTGCACCAAAATGCATGGAATCCTCCGCATGCAACCACGCTGCATGGACTCCACTGCATTCAATCGGGATGCTTTGGGCCATGCTGCATAATATCCATTGAATTCAATCATGCTGCATGGAATCCACTGCATTCAATCATGCTGTATAAAATCCACTGCATTCAATAGGGTTCCATTTCTTCACGTGGCATCGAATCCACTGCATTCAATCACGCTGCATAGAATCCACTGCATTCAATCGGGATGCATTTTTCCTCGCTGCATGGAGTACACTGCATTCAATCATGCTGCATAAAATCCACTGCATTCCATCGGGAGTCTTTGGGCCATGCTGCATAAAATCCACTGCATTCAACCATGCTGCATGGAATCCACTGCATTCAATCATGCTGCATAAAATCCACTGCATTCAATCGGGATGCATTGGGCCTCGCTGCATGGAATACACTGCATTCAATCAGGCTGCATGGAATCCACTGCATTCAATGGGAATGCATTCTACAATGCTGCATGGAGTTCACTGCATTCAATCACGCTGCATGGAATCCACTGCATTCTATCGGGATGCATTTTACCACGCTGCATAGATTACACCGCATTCAATCACAATGCATGGAATCCACTGCATTCCATCGGGATGCTTTGGGCCATGCTGCATAAAATCCACTGCATTCAATCGGGATGCATTGGGCCTCGGTGCATGGACTCCACTGCATACAATCGGGATCCATTGCACCAAAATGCATGGAATCCTCCGCATGCAACCACGCTGCATGGACTCCACTGCATTCAATCGGGATGCTTTGGGCCATGCTGCATAACATCCACTGCATTCAATCATGCTGCATGGAATCCACTGCATTCAATCATGCTGCATAAAATACACTGCATTCAATCGGGATGCATTGGGCCTCGCTGCATGAAATACACTGCATTCAATAACGCTGCATGGAATCCACTGCATTCAATGGGGATGCATTCTACAATGCTGCATGGGGTTCACTGCATTCAATCACAATGCATAGAATCCACTGCATTCCATCGGGATGCTTTGGGCAATGCTGCATAAAATCCACTACATTCAATCGGGATGCATTGGGCCTCGGTGCATGGACTCCACTGCATACAATCGGGATCCATTGCACCAAAATGCATGGAATCCTCCGCATGCAACCACGCTGCATGGACTCCACTGCATTCAATCGGGATTCTTTGGGCCATGCTTCATAATATCCATTGAATTCAATCATGCTGCATGGAATCCACTGCATTCAATCATGCTGTATAAAATCCACTGCATTCAATAGGGTTCCATTTCTTCACGTGGCATCGAATCCACTGCATTCAATCACGCTGCATGGAATCCAGTGCATTCAATCGGGATGCATTTTTCCTCGCTGCATGGAGTACACTGCATTCAATCATGCTGCATAAAATCCACTGCATTCCATCGGGATTCATTGGGCCATGCTGCATAAAATCCACTGCATTCAACCATGCTGCATGGAATCCACTGCATTCAATCATGCTGCATAAAATCCACTGCATTCAATCGGGATGCATTGGGCCTCACTGCATGGAATACACTGCATTCAATCAGGCTGCATAAAATCCACTGCATTCAATGGGGATGCATTCTACAATGCTGCATGGAGTTCACTGCATTCAATCACGCTGCATGGAATCCACTGCATTCTATCGGGATGCATTTTACCACGCTGCATATATTACACCGCATTCAATCACAATGCATGGAATCCACTGCATTCCATCGGGATGCTTTGGGCCATGCTGCATAAAATCCACTGCATTCAATCGGGATGCATTGGGCCTCGCTGCATGGACTCCACTGCATTCAATCGGGATCCATTGCGCCACAATGCATGGAATCCTCTGCATTCAATGACGCTGCATGGAATCCACTGCATTCCATCAGGATGCTTTGGGCCATGCTGCATAAAATCCACTGCATGCAATCATGCTGCATGGAATCCACTGCATTCAATCATGCTGCATAAAATCCACTGCATTCAATAGGGTTCCATTTCTTCACACTGCATGGAATCCACTGCATTCAATCACGCTGCATGGAATCCACTGCATTCAACATGGAGGAATTTTACCACGCTGCATTTAGTACACTGTATTCAATCACAATTCATGGAATCCATTGCATTCAATCGGAATGCTTTGGGCCATGCTGCATAAAATCCACTGCATTCAATCGGGATGCACTGGGCATCGCTGCATGGACTCCATTGCATACAATCGGGATCCATTGCGCCACAATGCATGGAATCCTCTGCATTCAATCATGCTGCATGGAATCCACTGCATTCAATCGGGATGCATTTTACCATGCTGCATGGATTACCCTTCATTCAATCAGGCTGCATGGAATCCACTGCATTCTATCGGGATGCTTTGCGCCATGCTGCATAAAATCCAGTGCATTTAATCGGGATGCATTTGGCCACGCTGCATGGACTCCACTGCATAAAATCGGGATCCATTGCCCCAAATTGCAAGGGATCATCTGCATTCAATGACGCTGCATGGAATCCACTGCATTCCATCGGGATCCATTTTACCACGCAGCATGGATTACACTGCTTTCAAGCACAATGCATGGAATCTACTCTATTCAATTGGGATGCTTTGGGACATACTGCATAAAATCCACTGCACTCAATCATGCTGCATGGAATCCACTGCATTCAATAGGGATGCTTTGGGCCATACTGCATAAAATCCACTGCATTCAATCTTGCTGCATGGAATCCACTGCATTCAATCATGCTGCATAAATCCCATGCATTCAATAGGGTTCCATTTCTTCACGCTGCATGGAATCCACTGCATTCAATCACGCTGCATAAAATCCACTGCATTCAATAGGGTTCCATTTCTTCACGCTTCATGGAATCCACTGCATTCAATAGGGTTCCATTCCTTCACGCTGCCTGGAATCCACTGCCTTCAATCACGCTGCATGGAATCCACTGCATTCAATCGGGATGCATTGGGCCACGCTGCATCGACTCCACTGCATTCAATTGGCATCCATTGCGCCACAATGCAAGGAATCCTCTGCATTCATTGACGCTGCATGGACTCCACTGCATTCAATCGGGATGCTTTGGGCCATGCTGCATAAAATCCACTGCATTCAACCATGCTGCATGGAATCCATTTCATTCAATCATGCTCTATAAAATCCAATGCATTCAATAGGGTTCCATTACTTCACGCTGCATGGAACACACTGCATTAAATCAGGATGCATGGAATCGACTGCATTCAATCAGGATGCATTATACCACGTTGCATGGATTACCCTACATTCAATCACAATGCATGGAATCCACTGCATTCAATCGGGATTCTTTGGGCCATGCTGCATAAAATCCACTGCATTCAATGGTGATGCATTGGGCCTCGCTGCATAGACTCCACTGCATATAATCGGGATCCATTGCGCCACAATGCATGGAATACTCTGCATTAAATGACGCTGCATGGAATCCACTGCATTCCATCGGGAAGCGTTGGGCCATGCTGCATAAAATCCACTGCATTCAATCATGCTGCATGGAATCCACTGCATTCAATCGGGATGCATTTTACAAGGCTGCATGGATTACATTTCATACACTCAAAATGCATGGAATCCACTGCGTTCTATAGGGATGCTTTGGGCCATACTGCATAATATACACTGCATTCAATTTGCTGCATGGAATCCACTGCATTCAATCAGGCTGCATGAAATCCACTGCATTCAATGGGGATGCATTCTACAATGCTGCATGGAGTTCACTGCATGCAATCACAATGCATGTAATCCACTGCATTCCATCGGGATGCTTTGGGCCATGCTGCATAAAATCCACTGCATTCAACCATGCTGCATGGAATCCACTGCATTCAATCATGCTGCATAAAATCCACTGCATTCAATCGGGATGCATTGGGCTTCGCTGCATGGAATACACTGCATTCAATCAGGCTGCATGGAATCCACTGCATTCAATGGGGATGCATTCTACAATGCTGCATGCAGTTCACTGCATTCAATCACAACGCATGTAATCCACTGCATTCCATCGGGATGCTTTGGGCCATGCTGCATAAAATCCACTGCATTCAATCGGGATGCATTGGGCCACGCTGCATGGACTCCACTGCATACAATCGGGATCCATTGCGCCAAAATGCATGGAATACTCTGCATTCATTGACGCTGCATGGACTCCACTGCATTCAATCGGGATGCTTTGGGCCATGCTGCATAAAATCCACTGCATTCAATCATGCTGCATGGAATCCACTGCATTCAATCATGCTGCATAAAATACACTGCATTCCATCGGGATGCATTGGGCCTCGCTGCATGGAATACACTGCATTCAATCACGCTGCATGGAATCCACTGCATTCAATGGGGATGCAGTCTACAATGCTGCATGGGGTTCACTGCATTCAATCACAATGCATAGAATCCACTGCATTCCATCGGGATGCTTTGGGCAATGCTGCATAAAATCCACTGCATTCAATCGGGATGCATTGGGCCTCGGTGCATGGACTCCACTGCATACAATCTGGATCCATTGCACCAAAATGCATGGAATCCTCCGCATGCAACCACGCTGCATGGACTCCACTGCATTCAATCGGGATGCTTTGGGCCATGCTGCATAATATCCATTGAATTCAATCATGCTGCATGGAATCCACTGCATTCAATCATGCTGTATAAAATCCACTGCATTCAATAGGGTTCCATTTCTTCACGTGGCATCGAATCCACTGCATTCAATCACGCTGCATGGAATCCACTGCATTCAATCGGGATGCATTTTTCCTCGCTGCATGGAGTACACTGCATTCAATCATGCTGCATAAAATCCACTGCATTCCATCGGGAGTCTTTGGGCCATGCTGCATAAAATCCACTGCATTCAACCATGCTGCATGGAATCCACTGCATTCAATCATGCTGCATAAAATCCACTGCATTCAATCGGGATGCATTGGGCCTCGCTGCATGGAATACACTGCATTCAATCAGGCTGCATGGAATCCACTGCATTCAATGGGGATGCATTCTACAATGCTGCATGGAGTTCACTGCATTCAATCACGCTGCATGGAATCCACTGCATTCTATCGGGATGCATTTTACCACGCTGCATAGATTACACCGCATTCAATCACAATGCATGGAATCCACTGCATTCAATCGGGATGCTTTGGGCCATGCTGCATAAAATCCACTGCATTCAATCGGGATGCATTGGGCCTCGGTGCATGGACTCCACTGCATACAATCGGGATCCATTGCACCAAAATGCATGGAATCCTCCGCATGCAACCACGCTGCATGGACTCCACTGCATTCAATCGGGATGCTTTGGGCCATGCTGCATAACATCCACTGCATTCAATCATGCTGCATGGAATCCACTGCATTCAATCATGCTGCATAAAATACACTGCATTCAATCGGGATGCATTGGGCCTCGCTGCATGAAATACACTGCATTCAATAACGCTGCATGGAATCCACTGCATTCAATGGGGATGCATTCTACAATGCTGCATGGGGTTCACTGCATTCAATCACAATGCATAGAATCCACTGCATTCCATCGGGATGCTTTGGGCAATGCTGCATAAAATCCACTACATTCAATCGGGATGCATTGGGCCTCGGTGCATGGACTCCACTGCATACAATCGGGATCCATTGCACCAAAATGCATGGAATCCTCCGCATGCAACCACGCTGCATGGACTCCACTGCATTCAATCGGGATTCTTTGGGCCATGCTTCATAATATCCATTGAATTCAATCATGCTGCATGGAATCCACTGCATTCAATCATGCTGTATAAAATCCACTGCATTCAATAGGGTTCCATTTCTTCACGTGGCATCGAATCCACTGCATTCAATCACGCTGCATGGAATCCAGTGCATTCAATCGGGATGCATTTTTCCTCGCTGCATGGAGTACACTGCATTCAATCATGCTGCATAAAATCCACTGCATTCCATCGGGATTCATTGGGCCATGCTGCATAAAATCCACTGCATTCAACCATGCTGCATGGAATCCACTGCATTCAATCATGCTGCATAAAATCCACTGCATTCAATCGGGATGCATTGGGCCTCACTGCATGGAATACACTGCATTCAATCAGGCTGCATAAAATCCACTGCATTCAATGGGGATGCATTCTACAATGCTGCATGGAGTTCACTGCATTCAATCACGCTGCATGGAATCCACTGCATTCTATCGGGATGCATTTTACCACGCTGCATATATTACACCGCATTCAATCACAATGCATGGAATCCACTGCATTCCATCGGGATGCTTTGGGCCATGCTGCATAAAATCCACTGCATTCAATCGGGATGCATTGGGCCTCGCTGCATGGACTCCACTGCATTCAATCGGGATCCATTGCGCCACAATGCATGGAATCCTCTGCATTCAATGACGCTGCATGGAATCCACTGCATTCCATCAGGATGCTTTGGGCCATGCTGCATAAAATCCACTGCATGCAATCATGCTGCATGGAATCCACTGCATTCAATCATGCTGCATAAAATCCACTGCATTCAATAGGGTTCCATTTCTTCACACTGCATGGAATCCACTGCATTCAATCACGCTGCATGGAATCCACTGCATTCAACATGGAGGAATTTTACCACGCTGCATTTAGTACACTGTATTCAATCACAATTCATGGAATCCATTGCATTCAATCGGAATGCTTTGGGCCATGCTGCATAAAATCCACTGCATTCAATCGGGATGCACTGGGCATCGCTGCATGGACTCCATTGCATACAATCGGGATCCATTGCGCCACAATGCATGGAATCCTCTGCATTCAATCATGCTGCATGGAATCCACTGCATTCAATCGGGATGCATTTTACCATGCTGCATGGATTACCCTTCATTCAATCAGGCTGCATGGAATCCACTGCATTCTATCGGGATGCTTTGCGCCATGCTGCATAAAATCCAGTGCATTTAATCGGGATGCATTTGGCCACGCTGCATGGACTCCACTGCATAAAATCGGGATCCATTGCCCCAAATTGCAAGGGATCATCTGCATTCAATGACGCTGCATGGAATCCACTGCATTCCATCGGGATCCATTTTACCACGCAGCATGGATTACACTGCTTTCAAGCACAATGCATGGAATCTACTCTATTCAATTGGGATGCTTTGGGACATACTGCATAAAATCCACTGCACTCAATCATGCTGCATGGAATCCACTGCATTCAATAGGGATGCTTTGGGCCATACTGCATAAAATCCACTGCATTCAATCTTGCTGCATGGAATCCACTGCATTCAATCATGCTGCATAAATCCCATGCATTCAATAGGGTTCCATTTCTTCACGCTGCATGGAATCCACTGCATTCAATCACGCTGCATAAAATCCACTGCATTCAATAGGGTTCCATTTCTTCACGCTTCATGGAATCCACTGCATTCAATAGGGTTCCATTCCTTCACGCTGCCTGGAATCCACTGCCTTCAATCACGCTGCATGGAATCCACTGCATTCAATCGGGATGCATTTTTCCTCGTTGCATGGATTACACTGCATTCAATCCCAATGCATGGAATCCACTGCATTCAATCGGGAAGCTTTGGGCCATGCTGCTTACAATGCACTGCATTCAATCGGGATGCACTGGGCCTCGCTGCATGGACTCCACTGCATATAATCGGGATCCATTGCGCCACAATGCATGGAATCCTCTGCATTCAATGACGCTGAATGGAATCCACTGCATTGAATCGGGAAGCTTTGGGCCATGCTGCATAAATCCACTGCATGCAATCATGCTTTGTGGACTCCACTGCATTGAATCATGCTGCAAAAAAAACCACTGCATTCAATAGGGTTCCATTTCTTCACCCTGCATGGAATCCACTGCATTCAACCACGCTGCATGGAATCCACTGCATTCAATCGGGATGCATTTTACCACTCTGCATGGATTACACTGCATTTAATCACGCTGCATGTAATCCATGGAATTTAATCGGGATTCATTTTACTAAGCTGTATGGAATGGACTGCACTTAATCACGCTGCATGGAATCCACTGCATTCAATCGGGATGCATTTTACCACGTTGCATGCAGTTCACTGCATTCAATCACAATGCATGGAATCCACTGCATTCAATCGGGATGCTTTGGGCCATGCTGCATAAAATCCACTGCATTCAATCTTGCTTTTTGAATCCACTGCATTCAGTAATGCTGCATGAAATCCTTGCATTCAATTGGGTTCCATTTCTTCACTCTGCATGGATTACACTGCATTTAATCACGCTGCATGGAATCCATGGAATTTAATCGGGATTCATTTTACTAAGCTGTATGGAATGGACTGCACTTAATCACGCTGCATGGAATCCACTGCATTCAATCGGGATGCATTTTACCACGTTGCATGCAGTTCACTGCATTCAATCACAATGCATGGAATCCACTGCATTCAATCGGGATGCTTTGGGCCATGCTGCATAAAATCCACTGCATTCAATCTTGCTTTTTGAATCCACTGCATTCAGTAATGCTGCATAAAATCCTTGCATTCAATTGGGTTCCATTTCTTCACGCTGCATGGAATACACTGCATTCAATCACGCTGCATGGAATCCACTGCATTCAATCGGGATGCATTTTACCATGCTGCGTGGTTTTCACTGCATTCAATCACAATGCATGGAATCCACTGCATTCAATCGGGATGCTTTGGGCCATGCTGCATAAAATCCACTGCATTCAATCAGGCTGCATGGAATCCACTGCATTCAATCATGCTGCATAAAATCCACTGCATTCAATAGGGTTCCATTTCTTCTCGCTGCATGTAATACACTGCATTCAATCACACTTAATGGAATCCACTGCATTCAATCGGGATGCATTTTACCTCGCTGCATGGATTACACTGCATTCAATCACGCTGCATGGAATCCACTGCATTCCATCGGGATGCTTTGGACCATGCTGCATAAAATCCACTGCATTCAATCGGGATGCATTGGGCCACGCTGCATCGACTCCACCGCATTCAATTGGCATCCATTGCGCCACAATGCAAGGAATCCTCTGCATTCATTGACGCTGCATGGACTCCACTGCATTCTATCGGGATGCTTTGGGCCATGCTGCATAAAATCCACTGCATTCAACCATGCTGCATGGAATCCATTTCATTCAATCATGCTCTATAATATCCAATGCATTCAATACGGTTCCATTACTTCACGCTGCATGGAATACACTGCATTAAATCAGGATGCATGGAATCGACTGCATTCAATCAGGAGGCATTATACCACGTTGCATGGATTACCCTACATTCAATCACAATGCATGGAATCCACTGCATTCAATCGGGATGCTTTGGGCCATGCTGCATAAAATCCACTGCATTCAATCGGGATGCATTGGGCCTCGCTGCATAGACTCCACTGCATATAATCGGGATCCATTGCGCCACAATGCATGGAATACTCTGCATTCAATGACGCTGCATGGAATCCACTGCATTCCATCGGGAAGCTTTGGGCCATGCTGCATAAAATCCACTGCATTCAATCATGCTGCATGGAATCCACTGCATTCAATCGGGATGCATTTTACAAGGCTGCATGGATTATATTTCATACACTCAAAATGCATGGAATCCACTGCGTTCTATAGGGATGCTTTGGGCCATACTGCATAAAATACACTGCATTCAATTTGCTGCATGGAATCCACTGCATTCAATCATGCTGAATAAAATCCACTGCATTCAATAGGGTTCCATTTCTTCACGCTGCATGGAATACACTGCATTCAATCAGGCTGCATGAAATCCACTGCATTCAATGGGGATGCATTCTACAATGCTGCATGGAGTTCACTGCATGCAATCACAATGCATGTAATCCACTGCATTCCATCGGGATGCCTTGGGCCATGCTGCATAAAATCCACTGCATTCAACCATGCTGCATGGAATCCACTGCATTCAATCATGCTGCATAAAATCCACTGCATTCAATCGGGATGCATTGGGCCTCGCTGCATGGAATACACTGCATTCAATCAGGCTGCATGGAATCCACTGCATTCAATGGGGATGCATTCTACAATGCTGCATGGAGTTCACTGCATTCAATCACAACGCATGTAATCCACTGCATTCCATCGGGATGCCTTGGGCCATGCTGCATAAAATCCACTGCATTCAATCGGGATGCATTGGGCCTCGCTGCATGGACTCCACTGCATACAATCGGGATCCATTGCGCCAAAATGCATGGAATACTCTGCATTCATTGACGCTGCATGGACTCCACTGCATTCAATCGGGATGCTTTGCGCCATGCTGCATAAAATCCACTGCATTCAACCATGCTGCATGGAATCCACTGCATTCAATCATGCTGCATAAAATCCACTGCATTCCATCGGGATGCATTGGGCCTCGCTGCATGGAAAACACTGCATTCAATCACGCTGCATGGAATCCACTGCATTCAATGGGGATGCATTCTACAATGCTGCATGGAGTTCACTGCATTCAATCACAATGCATGGAATCCACTGCATTCCATCGGGATGCTTTGGGCCATGCTGCATAAAATCCACTGCATTCAATCGGGATGCATTGTGCCTCGCTGCATGGACTCCACTGCATACAATCGGGATCCATTGCACCAAAATGCATGGAATCCTCCGCATGCAACGACGCTGCATGGACTCCACTGCATTCAATCGGGATGCTTTGGGCCATGCTGCATAAAATCCATTGAATTCAATCATGCTGCATGGAATCCACTGCATTCAATCATGCTGTATAAAATCCACTGCATTCAATAGGGTTCCATTTCTTCACGTGGCATCGACTCCACTGCATTCAATCACGCTGCATGGAATCCACTGCATTCAATCGGGATGCATTTTTCCTCGCTGCATGGAGTACACTGCATTCAATCATGCTGCATAAAATCCACTGCATTCCATCGGGATGCTTTGGGCCATGCTGCATAAAATCCACTGCATTCAACCATGCTGCATGGAATCCACTGCATTCAATCATGCTGCATAAAATCCACTGCATTCAATCGGGATGCATTGGGCCTCGCTGCATGGAATAAACTGCATTCAATCAGGCTCCATGGAATCCACTGCATTCAATGGGGATGCATTCTACCATGCTGCATGGAGTTCACTGCATTCAATCACAATGCATGGAATCCACTGCATTCCATCGGGATGCTTTGGGCCATGCTGCATAAAATCCACTGCATTCAATCGGGATGCATTGGGCCTCGCTGCATGGACTCCACTGCATACAATCGGGATCCATTGCGCCACAATGCATGGAATACTCTGCATTCAATCACGCTGCATGGAATCCACTGCATTCAATCGGGATGCTTTGGGCCATGGTGCATAAAATTCACTGCATGCAATCATGCTGCATGGAATCCACTGCATTCAATCGGGATGCATTTTACCACGTTGCATGCAGTTCACTGCATTCAATCACAATGCATGGAATCCACTGCATTCAATCGGGATGCTTTGGGCCATGCTGCATAAAATCCACTGCATTCAATCGGGATGCATTGGGCCTCGCTGCATGGACTCCACTGCATTCAATCGGGATCCATTGCGCCACAATGCATGGAATCCTCTGCATTCAATGACGCTGCATGGAATCCACTGCATTCCATCAGGATGCTTTGGGCCATGCTGCATAAAATCCACTGCATGCAATCATGCTGCATGGAATCCACTGCATTCAATCATGCTGCATAAAATCCACTGCATTCAATAGGGTTCCATTTCTTCACACTGCATGGAATCCACTGCATTCAATCACGCTGCATGGAATCCACTGCATTCAACATGGATGAATTTTACCACGCTGCATTTAGTACACTGTATTCAATCACAATTCATGGAATCCATTGCATTCAATCGGGATGCTTTGGGCCATGCTGCCTAAAATCCACTGCATTCAATCGGGATGCACTGGGCATCGCTGCATGGACTCCACTGCATACAATCGGGATCCATTGCACCACAATGCATGGAATCCTCTGCATTCAATGACGCTGCATGGAATCCACTGCATTCAATCGGGATGCTTTGGGCCATGCTGAATAAAATCCATTGCATTCAATCATGCTGCATGGAATCCACTTCATTCAATCGGGATGCATTTTACCATGCTGCCTGGATTACCCTTCATTCAATCACGCTGCATGGAATCCACTGCATTCTATCGGGATGCTTTGGGCCATGCTGCATAAAATCCACTGCATTTAATCGGGATGCATTTGGCCACGCTGCATGGACTCCACTGCATAAAATCGGGATCCATTGCCCCAAAATGCAAGGAATCATCTGCATTCAATGACGCTGCATGGAATCCACTGCATTCCATCGGGATCCATTTTACCACGCAGCATGGATTACACTGCTTTCAATCACAATGCATGGAATCTACTCTATTCAATCGGGATGCTTTGGGCCATACTGCATAAAATCCACTGCATTCAATCTTGCTGCATGGAATCCACTGCATTCAATCATGCTGCATAAATCCACTGCATTCAATAGGGTTCCACTTCTTCACGCTGCATGGAATCCACTGCATTCAATCACGCTGCATAAAATCCACTGCATTCAATAGGGTTCCATTTCTTCACGCTGCATGGAATCCACTACATTCAATCACGCTGCATGGAATCCACTGCATTCAATCAGGATGCTTTGGGCCATGCTGCATAAAATCCACTGCATTCAATCATGCTGCCTGGAATCCACTGCATTCAATCATACTGCATAAAATCCACTGCATTCAATAGGGTTCCATTTCTTCACGCTTCATGGAATCCACTGCATTCAATAGGGTTCCATTCCTTCACACTGCCTGGAATCCACTGCCTTCAATCACGCTGCATGGAATCCACTGCATTCAATCGGGATGCATTTTTCCTCGTTGCATGGATTACACTGCATTCAATCCCAATGCATGGAATCCACTGCATTCAATCGGGAAGCTTTGGGCCATGCTGCATACAATGCACTGCATTCAATCGGGATGCACTGGGCCTCGCTGCATGGACTCCACTGCATATAATCGGGATCCATTGCGCCACAATGCATGGAATACTCTGCATTCAATGACGCTGAATGGAATCCACTGCATTGAATCGGGAAGCTTTGGGCCATGCTGCATAAATCCACTGCATGCAATCATGCTGTGTGGACTCCACTGCATTGAATCATGCTGCAAAAAAAACCACTGCATTCAATAGGGTTCCATTTCTTCACCCTGCATGGAATCCACTGCATTCAACCACGCTGCATGGAATCCACTGCATTCAATCGGGATGCATTTTACCACTCTGCATGGATTACACTGCATTTAATCACGCTGCATGTAATCCATGGAATTTAATCGGGATTCATTTTACTAAGCTGTATGGAATGGACTGCACTTAATCACGCTGCATGGAATCCACTGCATTCAATCGGGATGCATTTTACCACGTTGCATGCAGTTCACTGCATTCAATCACAATGCATGGAATCCACTGCATTCAATCGGGATGCTTTGGGCCATGCTGCATAAAATCCACTGCATTCAATCTTGCTTTTTGAATCCACTGCATTCAGTAATGCTGCATAAAATCCTTGCATTCAATTGGGTTCCATTTCTTCACGCTGCATGGAATACACTGCATTCAATCATGCTGCATAAAATCCACTGCATTCAATCGGGATGCATTGGGCCTCGCTGCATGGAATAAACTGCATTCAATCAGGCTCCATGGAATCCACTGCATTCAATGGGGATGCATTCTACCATGCTGCATGGAGTTCACTGCATTCAATCACAATGCATGGAATCCACTGCATTCCATCGGGATGCTTTGGGCCATGCTGCATAAAATCCACTGCATTCAATCGGGATGCATTGGGCCTCGCTGCATGGACTCCACTGCATACAATCGGGATCCATTGCGCCACAATGCAAGGAATCCTCTGCATTCATTGACGCTGCATGGACTCCACTGCATTCAATCGGGATGCTTTGGGCCATGCTGCATAAAATCCACTGCATTCAACCATGCTGCATGGAATCCATTTCATTCAATCATGCTCTATAAAATCCAATGCATTCAATACGGTTCCATTACTTCACGCTGCATGGAATACACTGCATTCAATCAGGATGCATGGAATCGACTGCATTCAATCAGGATGCATTATACCACGTTGCATGGATTACCCTACATTCAATCACAATGCATGGAATCCACTGCATTCAATCGGGATGCTTTGGGCCATGCTGCATAAAATCCACTGCATTCAATCGGGATGCATTGGGCCTCGCTGCATAGACTCCACTGCATATAATCGGGATCCATTGCGCCACAATGCATGGAATACTCTGCATTCAATGACGCTGCATGGAATCCACTGCATTCCATTGGGAAGCTTTGGGCCATGCTGCATAAAATCCACTGCATTCAATCATGCTGCATGGAATCCACTGCATTCAATAGGGATGCATTTTACAAGGCTGCATGGATTACATTTCATACACTCAAAATGCATGGAATCCACTGCGTTCTATAGGGATGCTTTGGGCCATACTGCATAAAATACACTGCATTCAATTTGCTGCATGGAATCCACTGCATTCAATCATGCTGAATAAAATCCACTGCATTCAATAGGGTTCCATTTCTTCACGCTGCATGGAATACAGTGCATTCAATCAGGCTGCATGAAATCCACTGCATTCAATGGGGATGCATTCTACAATGCTGCATGGAGTTCACTGCATGCAATCACAATGCATGTAATCCACTGCATTCCATCGGGATGCCTTGGGCCATGCTGCATAAAATCCACTGCATTCAACCATGCTGCATGGAATCCACTGCATTCAATCATGCTGCATAAAATCCACTGCATTCAATCGGGATGCATTGGGCCTCGCTGCATGGAATACACTGCATTCAATCAGGCTGCATGGAATCCACTGCATTCAATGGGGATGCATTCTACAATGCTGCATGGAGTTCACTGCATTCAATCACAACGCATGGAATCCACTGCATTCCATCGGGATGCTTTGGGCCATGCTGCATAAAATCCACTGCATTCAATCGGGATGCATTGGGCCTCGCTGCATGGACTCCACTGCATACAATCGGGATCCATTGCGCCAAAATGCATGGAATACTCTGCATTCATTGACGCTGCATGGACTCCACTGCATTCAATCGGGATGCTTTGCGCCATGCTGCATAAAATCCACTGCATTCAACCATGCTGCATGGAATCCACTGCATTCAATCATGCTGCATAAAATCCACTGCATTCCATCGGGATGCATTGGGCCTCGCTGCATGGAATACACTGCATTCAATCACGCTGCATGAAATCCACTGCATTCAATGGGGATGCATTCTACAATGCTGCATGGAGTTCGCTGCATTCAATCACAATGCATGGAATCCACTGCATTCCATCGGGATGCTTTGGGCCATGCTGCATAAAATCCACTGCATTCAATCGGGATGCATTGGGCCTCGCTGCATGGACTCCACTGCATACAATCGGGATCCATTGCACCAAAATGCATGGAATCCTCCGCATGCAACGACGCTGCATGGACTCCAATGCATTCAATCGGGATGCTTTGGGCCATGCTGCATAAAATCCACTGCATTCAATCATGCTGCATGGAATCCACTGCATTCAATCATGCTGTATAAAATCCACTGCATTCAATAGGGTTCCATTTCTTCACGTGGCATCGAATCCACTGCATTCAATCACGCTGCATGGAATCCACTGCATTCAATCGGGATGCATTTTTCCTCGCTGCATGGAGTACACTGCATTCAATCATGCTGCATAAAATCCACTGCATTCCATCGGGATGCTTTGGGCCATGCTGCATAAAATCCACTGCATTCAACCATGCTGCATGGAATCCACTGCATTCAATCATGCTGCATAAAATCCACTGCATTCCATCGGGATGCATTGGGCCTCGCTGCATGGAATAAACTGCATTCAATCAGTCTCCATGGAATCCACTGCATTCAATGGGGATGCATTCTACCATGCTGCATGGAGTTCACTGCATTCAATCACAATGCATGGAATCCACTGCATTCCATCGGGATGCTTTGGGCCATGCTGCATAAAATCCACTGCATTCAATCGGGATGCATTGGGCCTCGCTGCATGGACTCCACTGCATACAATCGGGATCCATTGCGCCACAATGCATGGAATACTCTGCATTCAATCACGCTGCATGGAATCCACTGCATTCAATCGGGATGCTTTGGGCCATGCTGCATAAAATCCACTGCATGCAATCATGCTGCATGGAATCCACTGCATTCAATCGGGATGCATTTTACCACGTTGCATGCAGTTCACTGCATTCAATCACAATGCATGGAATCCACTGCATTCAATCGGGATGCTTTGGGCCATGCTGCATAAAGTCCACTGCATTCAATCGGGATGCATTGGGCCTCGCTGCATGGACTCCACTGCATTCAATCGGGATCCATTTTGCCACAATGCATGGATCCTCTACATTCAATGACGCTGCATGGAATACACTGCATTCCATCAGGATGCTTTGGGCCATGCTGCATAAAATCCACTGCATGCAATCATGCTGCATGGAATCCACTGCATTCAATCATGCTGCATAAAATCCACTGCATTCAATAGGGTTCCATTTCTTCACACTGCATGGAATCCACTGCATTCAATCACGCTGCATGCAATCCACTGCATTCAACATGGATGAATTTTTCCACGCTGCATTTAGTACACTGTATTCAATCACAATTCATGGAATCCATTGCATTCAATCGGGATGCTTTGGGCCATGCTGCATAAAATCCACTGCATTCAATCGGGATGCACTGGGCATCGCTGCATGGACTCCACTGCATACAATCGGGATCCATTGCGCCACAATGCATGGAATCCTCTGCATTCAATGACGCTGCGTGGAATCCACTGCATTCCATCGGGAAGCTTTGGGCCATGCTGCATAAAATCCATTGCATTCAATCATGCTGCATGGAATCCACTTCATTCAATCGGGATGCATTTTACCATGCTGCCTGGATTACCCTTCATTCAATCACGCTGCATGGAATCCACTGCATTCTATCGGGATGCTTTGGGCCATGCTGCATAAAATCCACTGCATTTAATCGGGATGCATTTGGCCACGCTGCATGGACTCCACTGCATAAAATCGGGATCCATTGCCCCAAAATGCAAGGAATCCTCTGCATTCAATGACGCTGAATGGAATCCACTGCATTGAATCGGGAAGCTTTGGGCCATGCTGCATAAATCCACTGCATGCAGTCATGCTGTGTGGACTCCACTGCATTGAATCATGCTGCAAAAAAAACCACTGCATTCAATAGGGTTCCATTAATGCACCCTGCATGGAATCCACTGCATTCAACCACGCTGCATGGAATCCACTGCATTCAATCGGGATGCATTTTACCACTCTGCATGGATTACACTGCATTTAATCACGCTGCATGGAATCCATGGAATTTAATCGGGATTCATTTTACTAAGCTGTATGGAATGGACTGCACTTAATCACGCTGCATGGAATCCACTGCATTCAATCGGGATGCATTTTACCACGTTGCATGCAGTTCACTGCATTCAATCACAATGCATGGAATCCACTGCATTCAATCGGGATGCTTTGGGCCATGCTGCATAAAATCCACTGCATTCAATCTTGCTTTTTGAATCCACTGCATTCAGAAATGCTGCATAAAATCCTTGCATTCAATTGGGTTCCATTTCTTCACGCTGCATGGAATACACTGCATTCAATCATGCTGCATAAAATCCACTGCATTCAATCGGGATGCATTGGGCCTCGCTGCATGGAATAAACTGCATTCAATCAGGCTCCATGGAATCCACTGCATTCAATGGGGATGCATTCTACCATGCTGCATGGAGTTCACTGCATTCAATCACAATGCATGGAATCCACTGCATTCCATCGGGATGCTTTGGGCCATGCTGCATAAAATCCACTGCATTCAATCGGGATGCATTGGGCCTCGCTGCATGGACTCCACTGCATACAATCGGGATCCATTGCGCCACAATGCATGGAATACTCTGCATTCAATCACGCTGCATGGAATCCACTGCATTCAATCGGGATGCTTTGGGCCATGCTGCATAAAATCCACTGCATGCAAACATGCTGCATGGAATCCACTGCATTCAATCGGGATGCATTTTACCACGTTGCATGCAGTTCACTGCATTCAATCACAATGCATGGAATCCACTGCATTCAATCGGGATGCTTTGGGCCATGCTGCATAAATTCCACTGCATTCAATCGGGATGCATTGGGCCTCGCTGCATGGACTCCACTGCATTCAATCGGGATCCATTGCGCCACAATGCATGGATCCTCTGCATTCAATGTCGCTGCATGGAATCCACTGCATTCCATCAGGATGCTTTGGGCCATGCTGCATAAAATCCACTGCATGCAATCATGCTGCATGGAATCCACTGCATTCAATCATGCTGCATAAAATCCACTGCATTCAATAGGGTTCCATTTCTTCACACTGCATGGAATCCACTGCATTCAATCACGCTGCATGGAATCCACTGCATTCAACATGGATGAATTTTACCACGCTGCATTTAGTACACTGTATTCAATCACAATTCATGGAATCCATTGCATTCAATCGGGATGCTTTGGGCCATGCTGCATAAAATCCACTGCATTCAATCGGGATGCACTGGGCATCGCTGCATGGACTCCACTGCATACAATCGGGATCCATTGCGCCAAAATGCATGGAATCCTTTGCATTCAATGACGCTGCATGGAATCCACTGCATTCAATCGGGATGCTTTGGGCCATGCTGCATAAAATCCACTGCATTCAATCGGGATGCACTGGGCCTCGCTGCATGGACTCCACTGCATATAATCGGGATCCATTGCGCCACAATGCATGGAATACTCTGCATTCAATGACGCTGAATGGAATCCACTGCATTGAATCGGGAAGCTTTGGGCCATGCTGCATAAATCCACTGCATGCAGTCATGCTGTGTGGACTCCACTGCATTGAATCATGCTGCAAAAAAAACCACTGCATTCAATAGGGTTCCATTAATGCACCCTGCATGGAATCCACTGCATTCAACCACGCTGCATGGAATCCACTGCATTCAATCGGGATGCATTTTACCACTCTGCATGGATTACACTGCATTTAATCACGCTGCATGTAATCCATGGAATTTAATCGGGATTCATTTTACTAAGCTGTATGGAATGGACTGCACTTAATCACGCTGCATGGAATCCACTGCATTCAATCATGCTGCATGGAATTCACTGCATTCAATCATGCTGCATAAAATCCACTGCATTCAATCATGCTGCATAAATCCACTGCATTCAATAGGGTTCCACTTCTTCACGCTGCATGGAATCCACTGCATTCAATCACGCTGCATAAAATCCACTGCATTCAATAGGGTTCCATTTCTTCACGCTGCATGGAATCCACTACATTCAATCACGCTGCATGGAATCCACTGCATTCAATCAGCATGCTTTGGGCCATGCTGCATAAAATCCACTGCATTCAATCATGCTGCCTGGAATCCACTGCATTCAATCATACTGCATAAAATCCACTGCATTCAATAGGGTTCCATTTCTTCACGCTTCATGGAATCCACTGCATTCAATAGGGTTCCATTCCTTCACGCTGCCTGGAATCCACTGCCTTCAATCACGCTGCATGGAATCCACTGCATTCAATCGGGATGCATTTTTCCTCGTTGCATGGATTACACTGCATTCAATCCCAATGCATGGAATCCACTGCATTCAATCGGGAAGCTTTGGGCCATGCTGCATACAATGCACTGCATTCAATCGGGATGCACTGGGCCTCGCTGCATGGACTCCACTGCATAAAATCGGGATCCATTGCGCCACAATGCATGGAATACTCTGCATTCAATGACGCTGAATGGAATCCACTGCATTGAATCGGGAAGCTTTGGGCCATGCTGCATAAATCCACTGCATGCAGTCATGCTGTGTGGACTCCACTGCATTGAATCATGCTGCAAAAAAAACCACTGCATTCAATAGGGTTCCATTAATGCACCCTGCATGGAATCCACTGCATTCAACCACGCTGCATGGAATCCACTGCATTCAATCGGGATGCATTTTACCACTCTGCATGGATTACACTGCATTTAATCACGCTGCATGTAATCCATGGAATTTAATCGGGATTCATTTTACTAAGCTGTATGGAATGGACTGCACTTAATCACGCTGCATGGAATCCACTGCATTCAATCGGGATGCATTTTACCACGTTGCATGCAGTTCACTGCATTCAATCACAATGCATGGAATCCACTGCATTCCATCGGGATGCTTTGGGCCATGCTGCATAAAATCCACTGCATTCAATCTTGCTTTTTGAATCCACTGCATTCAGTAATGCTGCATAAAATCCTTGCATTCAATTGGGTTCCATTTCTTCACGCTGCATGGAATACACTGCATTCAATCACGCTGCATGGAATCCACTGCATTCAATCGGGATGCATTTTACCATGCTGCGTGGTTTTCACTGCATTCAATCACAATGCATGGAATCCACTGCATTCCATCGGGATGCTTTGGGCCATGCTGCATAAAATCCACTGCATTCAATCATGCTGCATGGAATCCACTGCATTCAATCATGCTGCATAAAATCCACTGCATTCAATCGGGATGCATTGGGCCACGCTGCATCGACTCCACTGCATTCAATTGGCATCCATTGCGCCACAATGCAAGGAATCCTCTGCATTCATTGACGCTGCATGGACTCCACTGCATTCAATCGGGATGCTTTGGGCCATGCTGCATAAAATCCACTGCATTCAACCATGCTGCATGGAATCCATTTCATTCAATCATGCTCTATAAAATCCAATGCATTCAATACGGTTCCATTACTTCACGCTGCATGGAATACACTGCATTAAATCAGGATGCATGGAATCGACTGCATTCAATCAGGATGCATTATACCACGTTGCATGGATTACCCTACATTCAATCACAATGCATGGAATCCACTGCATTCAATCGGGATGCTTTGGGCCATGCTGCATAAAATCCACTGCATTCAATCGGGATGCATTGGGCCTCGCTGCATAGACTCCACTGCATATAATCGGGATCCATTGCGCCACAATGCATGGAATACTCTGCATTCAATGACGCTGCATGGAATCCACTGCATTCCATCGGGAAGCTTTGGGCCATGCTGCATAAAATCCACTGCATTCAATCATGCTGCATGGACTCCACTGCATTCAATCGGGATGCATTTTACAAGGCTGCATGGATTACATTTCATACACTCAAAATGCATGGAATCCACTGCGTTCTATAGGGATGCTTTGGGCCATACTGCATAAAATACACTGCATTCAATTTGCTGCATGGAATCCACTGCATTCAATCATGCTGAATAAAATCCACTGCATTCAATAGGGTTCCATTTCTTCACGCTGCATGGAATACAGTGCATTCAATCAGGCTGCATGAAATCCACTGCATTCAATGGGGATGCATTCTACAATGCTGCATGGAGTTCACTGCATGCAATCACAATGCATGTAATCCACTGCATTCCATCGGGATGCCTTGGGCCATGCTGCATAAAATCCACTGCATTCAACCATGCTGCATGGAATCCACTGCATTCAATCATGCTGCATAAAATCCACTGCATTCAATCGGGATGCATTGGGCCTCGCTGCATGGAATACACTGCATTCAATCAGGCTGCATGGAATCCACTGCATTCAATGGGGATGCATTCTACAATGCTGCATGGAGTTCACTGCATTCAATCACAACGCATGGAATCCACTGCATTCCATCGGGATGCTTTGGGCCATGCTGCATAAAATCCACTGCATTCAATCGGGATGCATTGGGCCACGCTGCATGGACTCCACTGCATACAATCGGGATCCATTGCACCAAAATGCATGGAATACTCTGCATTCATTGACGCTGCATGGACTCCACTGCATTCAATCGGGATGCTTTGGGCCATGCTGCATAAAATCCACTGCATTCAACCATGCTGCATGGAATCCACTGCATTCAATCATGCTGCATAAAATCCACTGCATTCCATCGGGAAGCATTGGGCCTCGCTGCATGGAATACACTGCATTCAGTCACGCTGCATGAAATCCACTGCATTCAATGGGGATGCATTCTACAATGCTGCATGGAATTCACTGCATTCAATCACAATGCATGGAATCCACTGCATTCCATCGGGATGCTTTGGGCCATGCTGCATAAAATCCACTGCATTCAATCGGGATGCATTGGGCCTCGCTGCATGGACTCCACTGCATACAATCGGGATCCATTTCACCAAAATGCATGGAATCCTCCGCATGCAACGACGCTGCATGGACTCCACTGCATTCAATCGGGATGCTTTGGGCCATGCTGAATAAAATCCACTGCATTCAATCATGCTGCATGGAATCCACTGCATTCAATCATGCTGCATAAAATCCACAGCATTCAATAGGGTTCCATTTCTTCACGTGGCATCGAATCCACTGCATTCAATCACGCTGCATGGAATCCACTGCATTCAATCGGGATGCATTTTTCCTCGCTGCATGTAGTACACTGCATTCAATCATGCTGCATGGAATCCACTGCATTCAATAGGGATGCATTTTACAAGGCTGCATGGATTACATTTCATACACTCAAAATGCATGGAATCCACTGCGTTCTATAGGGATGCTTTGGGCCATACTGCATAAAATACACTGCATTCAATTTGCTGCATGGAATCCACTGCATTCAATCATGCTGAATAAAATCCACTGCATTCAATAGGGTTACATTTCTTCACGCTGCATGGAATACAGTGCATTCAATCAGGCTGCATGAAATCCACTGCATTCAATGGGGATGCATTCTACAATGCTGCATGGAGTTCACTGCATGCAATCACAATGCATGTAATCCACTGCATTCCATCGGGATGCCTTGGGCCATGCTGCATAAAATCCACTGCATTCAACCATGCTGCATGGAATCCACTGCATTCAATCATGCTGCATAAAATCCACTGCATTCAATCGGGATGCATTGGGCCTCGCTGCATGGAATACAGTGCATTCAATCAGGCTGCATGGAATCCACTGCATTCAAAGGGGATGCATTCTACAATGCTGCATGGAGTTCACTGCATTCAATCACAACGCATGGAATCCACTGCATTCCATCGGGATGCTTTGGGCCATGCTGCATAAAATCCACTGCATTCAATCGGGATGCATTGGGCCTCGCTGCATGGACTCCACTGCATACAATCGGGATTCATTGCGCCAAAATGCATGGAATACTCTGCATTAATTGACGCTGCATGGACTCCACTGCATTCAATCGGGATGCTTTGGGCCATGCTGCATAAAATCCACTGCATTCAACCATGCTGCATGGAATCCACTGCATTCAATCATGCTGCATAAAATCCACTGCATTCCATCGGGATGCATTGGGCCTCGCTGCATGGAATACACTGCATTCAATCACGCTGCATGAAATCCACTGCATTCAATGGGGATGCATTCTACAATGCTGCATGGAGTTCACTGCATTCAATCACAATGCATGGAATCCACTGCATTCCATCGGGATGCTTTGGGCCATGCTGCATAAAATCCACTGCATTCAATCGGGATGCATTGGGCCTCGCTGCATGGACTCCACTGCATACAATCGGGATCCATTGCACCAAAATGCATGGAATCATCCGCATGCAACGACGCTGCATGGACTCCACTGCATTCAATCGGGATGCTTTGGGCCATGCTGAATAAAATCCACTGCATTCAATCATGCTGCATGGAATCCACTGCATTCAATCATGCTGTATAAAATCCACTGCATTCAATAGGGTTCCATTTCTTCACGTGGCATCGAATCCACTGCATTCAATCACGCTGCATGGAATCCACTGCCTTCAATCACGCTGCATGGAATCCACTGCATTCAATCGGGATGCATTTTTCCTCGTTGCATGGATTACACTGCATTCAATCCCAATGCATGGAATCCACTGCATTCAATCGGGAAGCTTTGGGCCATGCTGCATACAATGCACTGCATTCAATCGGGATGCACTGGGCCTCGCTGCATGGACTCCACTGCATAAAATCGGGATCCATTGCGCCACAATGCATGGAATACTCTGCATTCAATGACGCTGAATGGAATCCACTGCATTGAATCGGGAAGCTTTGGGCCATGCTGCATAAATCCACTGCATGCAGTCATGCTGTGTGGACTCCACTGCATTGAATCATGCTGCAAAAAAAACCACTGCATTCAATAGGGTTCCATTTCTTCACCCTGCATGGAATCCACTGCATTCAACCACGCTGCATGGAATCCACTGCATTCAATCGGGATGCATTTTACCACTCTGCATGGATTACACTGCATTTAATCACGCTGCATGGAATCCATGGAATTTAATCGGGATTCATTTTACAAAGCTGTATGGAATGGACTGCACTTAATCACGCTGCATGGAATCCACTGCATTCAATCGGGATGCATTTTACCACGTTGCATGCAGTTCACTGCATTCAATCACAATGCATGGAATCCACTGCATTCCATCGGGATGCTTTGGGCCATGCTGCATAAAATCCACTGCATTCAATCTTGCTTTTTGAATCCACTGCATTCAGTAATGCTGCATAAAATCCTTGCATTCAATTGGGTTCCATTTCTTCACGCTGCATGGAATACACTGCATTCAATCACGCTGCATGGAATCCACTGCATTCAATCGGGATGCATTTTACCATGCTGCGTGGTTTTCACTGCATTCAATCACAATGCATGGAATCCACTGCATTCCATCGGGATGCTTTGGGCCATGCTGCATAAAATCCACTGCATTCAATCATGCTGCATGGAATCCACTGCATTCAATCATGCTGCATAAAATCCACTGCATTCAATAGGGTTCCATTTCTTCACGCTGCATGTAATACACTGCATTCAATCACACTGAATGGAATCCACTGCATTCAATCGGGATGCTTTGGGCCATGCTGCATAAAATCCACTGCATTCAATCGGGATGCACTGGGCCTCGCTGCATGGACTCCACTGCATATAATCGGGATCCATTGCGCCACAATGCATGGAATCCTCTGCATTCAATGACGCTGAATGGAATCCACTGCATTGAATCGGGAAGCTTTGGGCCATGCTGCATAAATCCACTGCATGCAGTCATGCTGTGTGGACTCCACTGCATTGAATCATGCTGCAAAAAAAACCACTGCATTCAATAGGGTTCCATTTCTTCACCCTGCATGGAATCCACTGCATTCAACCACGCTGCATGGAATCCACTGCATTCAATCGGGATGCATTTTACCACTCTGCATGGATTACACTGCATTTAATCACGCTGCATGGAATCCATGGAATTTAATCGGGATTCATTTTACTAAGCTGTATGGAATGGACTGCACTTAATCACGCTGCATGGAATCCACTGCATTCAATCGGGATGCATTTTACCACGTTGCATGCAGTTCACTGCATTCAATCACAATGCATGGAATCCACTGCATTCAATCGGGATGCTTTGGGCCATGCTGCATAAAATCCACTGCATTCAATCTTGCTTTTTGAATCCACTGCATTCAGTAATGCTGCATAAAATCCTTGCATTCAATTGGGTTCCATTTCTTCACGCTGCATGGAATACACTGCATTCAATCACGCTGCATGGAATCCACTGCATTCAATCGGGATGCATTTTACCATGCTGCGTGGTTTTCACTGCATTCAATCACAATGCATGGAATCCACTGCATTCCATCGGGATGCTTTGGGCCATGCTGCATAAAATCCACTGCATTCAATCATGCTGCATGGAATTCACTGCATTCAATCATGCTGCATAAAATCCACTGCATTCAATCATGCTGCATAAATCCACTGCATTCAATAGGGTTCCACTTCTTCACGCTGCATGGAATCCACTGCATTCAATCACGTTGCATAAAATCCACTGCATTCAATAGGGTTCCATTTCTTCACGCTGCATGGAATCCACTACATTCAATCACGCTTCATGTAATCCACTGCATTCAATCAGCATGCTTTGGGCCATGCTGCATAAAATCCACTGCATTCAATCATGCTGCCTGGAATCCACTGCATTCAATCATACTGCATAAAATCCACTGCATTCAATAGGGTTCCATTTCTTCACGCTTCATGGAATCCACTGCATTCAATAGGGTTCCATTCCTTCACGCTGCCTGGAATCCACTGCCTTCAATCACGCTGCATGGAATCCACTGCATTCAATCGGGATGCATTTTTCCTCGTTGCATGGATTACACTGCATTCAATCCCAATGCATGGAATCCACTGCATTCAATCGGGAAGCTTTGGGCCATGCTGCATACAATGCACTGCATTCAATCGGGATGCACTGGGCCTCGCTGCATGGACTCCACTGCATATAATCGGGATCCATTGCGCCACAATGCATGGAATACTCTGCATTCAATGACGCTGAATGGAATCCACTGCATTGAATCAGGAAGCTTTGGGCCATGCTGCATAAATCCACTGCATGCAGTCATGCTGTGTGGACTCCACTGCATTGAATCATGCTGCAAAAAAAACCACTGCATTCAATAGGGTTCCATTTCTTCACCCTGCATGGAATCCACTGCATTCAACCATGCTGCATGGAATCCACTGCATTCAATCGGGATGCATTTTACCACTCTGCATGGATTACACTGCATTTAATCACGCTGCATGTAATCCATGGAATTTAATCGGGATTCATTTTACAAAGCTGTATGGAATGGACTGCACTTAATCACGCTGCATGGAATCCACTGCATTCAATCGGGATGCATTTTACCACGTTGCATGCAGTTCACTGCATTCAATCACAATGCATGGAATCCACTGCATTCCATCGGGATGCTTTGGGCCATGCTGCATAAAATCCACTGCATTCAATCTTGCTTTTTGAATCCACTGCATTCAGTAATGCTGCATAAAATCCTTGCATTCAATTGGGTTCCATTTCTTCACGCTGCATGGAATACACTGCATTCAATCACGCTGCATGGAATCCACTGCATTCAATCGGGATGCATTTTACCATGCTGCGTGGTTTTCACTGCATTCAATCACAATGCATGGAATCCACTGCATTCCATCGGGATGCTTTGGGCCATGCTGCATAAAATCCACTGCATTCAATCATGCTGCATGGAATCCACTGCATTCAATCATGCTGCATAAAATCCACTGCATTCAATAGGGTTCCATTTCTTCACGCTGCATGGAATACACTGCATTCAATCACACTGAATGGAATCCACTGCATTCAATCGGGATGCTTTTTACCTCGCTGCATGGATTACACTCCATTCAATCACAATGCATGGAATCCACTGCATTCAATCGGGATGCTTTGGGCCATGCTGCATAAAATCCACTGCATTCAATCGGGATGCATTGTGCCACGCTGCATCGACTCCACTGCATTCAATTGGCATCCATTGCGCCACAATGCAAGGAATCCTCTGCATTCATTGACGCTGCATGGACTCCACTGCATTCAATCGGGATGCTTTGGGCCATGCTGCATAAAATCCACTGCATTCAACCATGCTGCATGGAATCCATTTCATTCAATCATGCTCTATAAAATCCAATGCATTCAATACGGTTCCATTACTTCACGCTGCATGGAATACACTGCATTCAAACAGGATGCATGGAATCGACTGCATTCAATCAGGATGCATTATACCACGTTGCATGGATTACCCTACATTCAATCACAATACATGGAATCCACTGCATTCAATCGGGATGCCTTGGGCCATGCTGCATAAAATCCACTGCATTCAATCGGGATGCATTGGGCCTCGCTGCATAGACTCCACTGCATATAATCGGGATCCATTGCGCCACAATGCATGGAATACTCTGCATTCAATGACGCTGCATGGAATCCACTGCATTCCATCGGGAAGCTTTGGGCCATGCTGCATAAAATCCACTGCATTCAATCATGCTGCATGGAATCCACTGCATTCAATCGGGATGCATTTTACAAGGCTGCATGGATTACATTTCATACACTCAAAATGCATGGAATCCACTGCGTTCTATAGGGATGCTTTGGGCCATACTGCATAAAATACACTGCATTCAATTTGCTGCATGGAATCCACTGCATTCAATCATGCTGAATAAAATCCACTGCATTCAATAGGGTTCCATTTCTTCACGCTGCATGGAATACAGTGCATTCAATCAGGCTGCATGAAATCCACTGCATTCAATGGGGATGCATTCTACAATGCTGCATGGAGTTCACTGCATGCAATCACAATGCATGTAATCCACTGCATTCCATCGGGATGCCTTGGGCCATGCTGCATAAAATCCACTGCATTCAACCATGCTGCATGGAATCCACTGCATTCAATCATGCTGCATAAAATCCACTGCATTCAATCGGGATGCATTGGGCCTCGCTGCATGGAATACACTGCATTCAATCAGGCTGCATGGAATCCACTGCATTCAATGGGGATGCATTCTACAATGCTGCATGGAGTTCACTGCATTCAATCACAACGCATGGAATCCACTGCATTCCATCGGGATGCTTTGGGCCATGCTGCATAAAATCCACTGCATTCAATCGGGATGCATTGGGCCACGCTGCATGGACTCCACTGCATACAATCGGGATCCATTGCACCAAAATGCATGGAATACTCTGCATTCATTGACGCTGCATGGACTCCACTGCATTCAATCGGGATGCTTTGGGCCATGCTGCATAAAATCCACTGCATTCAACCATGCTGCATGGAATCCACTGCATTCAATCATGCTGCATAAAATCCACTGCATTCCATCGGGATGCATTGGGCCTCGCTGCATGGAATACACTGCATTCAGTCACGCTGCATGAAATCCACTGCATTCAATGGGGATGCATTCTACAATGCTGCATGGAGTTCACTGCATTCAATCACAATGCATGGAATCCACTGCATTCCATCGGGATGCTTTGGGCCATGCTGCATAAAATCCACTGCATTCACTCGGGATGCATTGGGCCTCGCTGCATGGACTCCACTGCATACAATCGGGATCCATTGCACCAAAATGCATGGAATCCTCCGCATGCAACGACGCTGCATGGACTCCACTGCATTCAATCGGGATGCTTTGGGCCATGCTGAATAAAATCCACTGCATTCAATCATGCTGCATGGAATCCACTGCATTCAATCATGCTGCATAAAATCCACTGCATTCAATAGGGTTCCATTTCTTCACGTGGCATCGAATCCACTGCATTCAATCACGCTGCATGGAATCCACTGCATTCAATCGGGATGCATTTTTCCTCGCTGCATGGAGTACACTGCATTCAATCATGCTGCATGGAATCCACTGCATTCAATAGGGATGCATTTTACAAGGCTGCATGGATTACATTTCATACACTCAAAATGCATGGAATCCACTGCGTTCTATAGGGATGCTTTGGGCCATACTGCATAAAATACACTGCATTCAATTTGCTGCATGGAATCCACTGCATTCAATCATGCTGAATAAAATCCACTGCATTCAATAGGGTTACATTTCTTCACGCTGCATGGAATACAGTGCATTCAATCAGGCTGCATGAAATCCACTGCATTCAATGGGGATGCATTCTACAATGCTGCATGGAGTTCACTGCATGCAATCACAATGCATGTAATCCACTGCATTCCATCGGGATGCCTTGGGCCATGCTGCATGAAATCCACTGCATTCAACCATGCTGCATGGAATCAACTGCATTCAATCATGCTGCATAAAATCCACTGCATTCAATCGGGATGCATTGGGCCTCGCTGCATGGAATACAGTGCATTCAATCAGGCTGCATGGAATCCACTGCATTCAATAGGGATGCATTCTACAATGCTGCATGGAGTTCACTGCATTCAATCACAACGCATGGAATCCACTGCATTCCATCGGGATGCTTTGGGCCATGCTGCATAAAATCCACTGCATTCAATCGGGATGCATTGGGCCTCGCTGCATGGACTCCACTGCATACAATCGGGATCCATTGCGCCAAAATGCATGGAATACTCTGCATTAATTGACGCTGCATGGACTCCACTGCATTCAATCGGGATGCTTTGGGCCATGCTGCATAAAATCCACTGCATTCAACCATGCTGCATGGAATCCACTGCATTCAATCATGCTGCATAAAATCCACTGCATTCCATCGGGATGCATTGGGCCTCGCTGCATGGAATACACTGCATTCAATCACGCTGCATGAAATCCACTGCATTCAATGGGGATGCATTCTACAATGCTGCATGGAGTTCACTGCATTCAATCACAATGCATGGACTCCACTGCATTCCATCGGGATGCTTTGGGCCATGCTGCATAAAATCCACTGCATTCAATCGGGATGCATTGGGCCTCGCTGCATGGACTCCACTGCATACAATCGGGATCCATTGCACCAAAATGCATGGAATCCTCCGCATGCAACGACGCTGCATGGACTCCACTGCATTCAATCGGGATGCTTTGGGCCATGCTGAATAAAATCCACTGCATTCAATCATGCTGCATGGAATCCACTGCATTCAATCATGCTGTATAAAATCCACTGCATTCAATAGGGTTCCATTTCTTCACGTGGCATCGAATCCACTGCATTCAATCACGCTGCATGGAATCCACTGCATTCAATCGGGATGCATTTTTCCTCGCTGCATGGAGTACACTGCATTCAATCATGCTGCATAAAATCCACTGCATTCCATCGGGATGCTTTGGGCCATGCTGCATAAAATCCACTGCATTCAACCATGCTGCATGGAATCCACTGCATTCAATCGGGATGCATTGGGCCTCGCTGCATGGAATAAACTGCATTCAATCAGGCTCCATGGAATCCACTGCATTCAATGGGGATGCATTCTACCATGCTGCATGGAGTTCACTGCATTCAATCACAATGCATGGAATCCACTGCATTCCATCGGGATGCTTTGGGCCATGCTGCATAAAATCCACTGCATTCAATCGGGATGCATTGGGCCTCGCTGCATGGACTCCACTGCATACAATCGGGATCCATTGCGCCAAAATGCATGGAATACTCTGCATTCAATCACGCTGCATGGAATCCACTGCATTCAATCGGGATGCTTTGGGCCATGCTGCATAAAATCCACTGCATGCAATCATGCTGCATGGAATCCACTGCATTCAATCGGGATGCATTTTACCACGTTGCATGCAGTTCACTGCATTCAATCACAATGCATGGAATCCACTGCATTCAATCGGGATGCTTTGGGCCATGCTGCATAAAGTCCACTGCATTCAATCGGGATGCATTGGGCCTCGCTGCATGGACTCCACTGCATTCAATCGGGATCCATTGTGCCACAATGCATGGATCCTCTGCATTCAATGACGCTGCATGGAATCCACTGCATTCCATCAGGATGCTTTGGGCCATGCTGCATAAAATCCACTGCATGCAATCATGCTGCATGGAATCCACTGCATTCAATCATGCTGCATAAAATCCACTGCATTCAATAGGGTTCCATTTCTTCACACTGCATGGAATCCACTGCATTCAATCACGCTGCATGCAATCCACTGCATTCAACATGGATGAATTTTTCCACGCTGCATTTAGTACAATGTATTCAATCACAATTCATGGAATCCATTGCATTCAATCGGGATGCTTTGGGCCATGCTGCATAAAATCCACTGCATTCAATCGGGATGCACTGGGCATCGCTGCATGGACTCCACTGCATACAATCGGGATCCATTGCGCCACAATGCATGGAATCCTCTGCATTCAATGACGCTGCGTGGAATCCACTGCATTCCATCGGGAAGCTTTGGGCCATGCTGCATAAAATCCATTGCATTCAATCATGCTGCATGGAATCCACTTCATTCAATCGGGATGCATTTTACCATGCTGCCTGGATTACCCTTCATTCAATCACGCTGCATGGAATCCACTGCATTCAATCGGGATGCTTTGGGCCATGCTGCATAAAATCCACTGCATTTAATCGGGATGCATTTGGCCACGCTGCATGGACTCCACTGCATAAAATCGGGATCCATTGCCCCAAAATGCAAGGAATCCTCTGCATTCAATGACGCTGAATGGAATCCACTGCATTGAATCGGGAAGCTTTGGGCCATGCTGCATAAATCCACTGCATGCAGTCATGCTGTGTGGACTCCACTGCATTGAATCATGCTGCAAAAAAAACCACTGCATTCAATAGGGTTCCATTAATGCACCCTGCATGGAATCCACTGCATTCAACCACGCTGCATGGAATCCACTGCATTCAATCGGGATGCATTTTACCACTCTGCATGGATTACACTGCATTTAATCACGCTGCATGGAATCCATGGAATTTAATCGGGATTCATTTTACTAAGCTGTATGGAATGGACTGCACTTAATCACGCTGCATGGAATCCACTGCATTCAATCGGGATGCATTTTACCACGTTGCATGCAGTTCACTGCATTCAATCACAATGCATGGAATCCACTGCATTCAATCGGGATGCTTTGGGCCATGCTGCATAAAATCCACTGCATTCAATCTTGCTTTTTGAATCCACTGCATTCAGAAATGCTGCATAAAATCCTTGCATTCAATTGGGTTCCATTTCTTCACGCTGCATGGAATACACTGCATTCAATCATGCTGCATAAAATCCACTGCATTCAATCGGGATGCATTGGGCCTCGCTGCATGGAATAAACTGCATTCAATCAGGCTCCATGGAATCCACTGCATTCAATGGGGATGCATTCTACCATGCTGCATGGAGTTCACTGCATTCAATCACAATGCATGGAATCCACTGCATTCCATCGGGATGCTTTGGGCCATGCTGCATAAAATCCACTGCATTCAATCGGGATGCATTGGGCCTCGCTGCATGGACTCCACTGCATACAATCGGGATCCATTGCGCCACAATGCATGGAATACTCTGCATTCAATCACGCTGCATGGAATCCACTGCATTCAATCGGGATGCTTTGGGCCATGCTGCATAAAATCCACTGCATGCAATCATGCTGCATGGAATCCACTGCATTCAATCGGGATGCATTTTACCACGTTGCATGCAGTTCACTGCATTCAATCACAATGCATGGAATCCACTGCATTCAATCGGGATGCTTTGGGCCATGCTGCATAAATTCCACTGCATTCAATCGGGATGCATTGGGCCTCGCTGCATGGACTCCACTGCATTCAATCGGGATCCATTGCGCCACAATGCATGGATCCTCTGCATTCAATGACGCTGCATGGAATCCACTGCATTCCATCAGGATGCTTTGGGCCATGCTGCATAAAATCCACTGCATGCAATCATGCTGCATGGAATCCACTGCATTCAATCATGCTGCATAAAATCCACTGCATTCAATAGGGTTCCATTTCTTCACACTGCATGGAATCCACTGCATTCAATCACGCTGCATGGAATCCACTGCATTCAACATGGATGAATTTTACCACGCTGCATTTAGTACACTGTATTCAATCACAATTCATGGAATCCATTGCATTCAATCGGGATGCTTTGGGCCATGCTGCATAAAATCCACTGCATTCAATCATGCTGCATGGAATTCACTGCATTCAATCATGCTGCATAAAATCCACTGCATTCAATCATGCTGCATAAATCCACTGCATTCAATAGGGTTCCACGTCTTCACGCTGCATGGAATCCACTGCATTCAATCACGTTGCATAAAATCCACTGCATTCAATAGGGTTCCATTTCTTCACGCTGCATGGAATCCACTACATTCAATCACGCTGCATGGAATCCACTGCATTCAATCAGCATGCTTTGGGCCATGCTGCATAAAATCCACTGCATTCAATCATGCTGCCTGGAATCCACTGCATTCAATCATACTGCATAAAATCCACTGCATTCAATAGGGTTCCATTTCTTCACGCTTCATGGAATCCACTGCATTCAATAGGGTTCCATTCCTTCACGCTGCCTGGAATCCACTGCCTTCAATCACGCTGCATGGAATCCACTGCATTCAATCGGGATGCATTTTTCCTCGTTGCATGGATTACACTGCATTCAATCCCAATGCATGGAATCCACTACATTCAATCGGGAAGCTTTGGGCCATGCTGCATACAATGCACTGCATTCAATCGGGATGCACTGGGCCTCGCTGCATGGACTCCACTGCATATAATCGGGATCCATTGCGCCACAATGCATGGAATACTCTGCATTCAATGACGCTGAATGGAATCCACTGCATTGAATCAGGAAGCTTTGGGCCATGCTGCATAAATCCACTGCATGCAGTCATGCTGTGTGGACTCCACTGCATTGAATCATGCTGCAAAAAAAACCACTGCATTCAATAGGGTTCCATTAATGCACCCTGCATGGAATCCACTGCATTCAACCACGCTGCATGGAATCCACTGCATTCAATCGGGATGCATTTTACCACTCTGCATGGATTACACTGCATTTAATCACGCTGCATGTAATCCATGGAATTTAATCGGGATTCATTTTACAAAGCTGTATGGAATGGACTGCACTTAATCACGCTGCATGGAATCCACTGCATTCAATCGGGATGCATTTTACCACGTTGCATGCAGTTCACTGCATTCAATCACAATGCATGGAATCCACTGCATTCCATCGGGATGCTTTGGGCCATGCTGCATAAAATCCACTGCATTCAATCTTGCTTTTTGAATCCACTGCATTCAGTAATGCTGCATAAAATCCTTGCATTCAATTGGGTTCCATTTCTTCACGCTGCATGGAATACACTGCATTCAATCACGCTGCATGGAATCCACTGCATTCAATCGGGATGCATTTTACCATGCTGCGTGGTTTTCACTGCATTCAATCACAATGCATGGAATCCACTGCATTCCATCGGGATGCTTTGGGCCATGCTGCATAAAATCCACTGCATTCAATCATGCTGCATGGAATCCACTGCATTCAATCATGCTGCATAAAATCCACTGCATTCAATAGGGTTCCATTTCTTCACGCTGCATGGAATACACTGCATTCAATCACACTGAATGGAATCCACTGCATTCAATCGGGATGCTTTTTACCTCGCTGCATGGATTACACTCCATTCAATCACAATGCATGGAATCCACTGCATTCAATCGGGATGCTTTGGGCCATGCTGCATAAAATCCACTGCATTCAATCGGGATGCATTGGGCCACGCTGCATCGACTCCACTGCATTCAATTGGCATCCATTGCGCCACAATGCAAGGAATCCTCTGCATTCATTGACGCTGCATGGACTCCACTGCATTCAATCGGGATGCTTTGGGCCATGCTGCATAAAATCCACTGCATTCAACCATGCTGCATGGAATCCATTTCATTCAATCATGCTCTATAAAATCCAATGCATTCAATACGGTTCCATTACTTCACGCTGCATGGAATACACTGCATTAAATCAGGATGCATGGAATCGACTGCATTCAATCAGGATGCATTATACCACGTTGCATGGATTACCCTACATTCAATCACAATGCATGGAATCCACTGCATTCAATCGGGATGCCTTGGGCCATGCTGCATAAAATCCACTGCATTCAATCGGGATGCATTGGGCCTCGCTGCATAGACTCCACTGCATATAATCGGGATCCATTGCGCCACAATGCATGGAATACTCTGCATTCAATGACGCTGCATGGAATCCACTGCATTCCATCGGGAAGCTTTGGGCCATGCTGCATAAAATCCACTGCATTCAATCATGCTGCATGGAATCCACTGCATTCAATCGGGATGCATTTTACAAGGCTGCATGGATTACATTTCATACACTCAAAATGCATGGAATCCACTGCGTTCTATAGGGATGCTTTGGGCCATACTGCATAAAATACACTGCATTCAATTTGCTGCATGGAATCCACTGCATTCAATCATGCTGAATAAAATCCACTGCATTCAATAGGGTTCCATTTCTTCACGCTGCATGGAATACACTGCATTCAATCAGGCTGCATGAAATCCACTGCATTCAATGGGGATGCATTCTACAATGCTGCATGGAGTTCACTGCATGCAATCACAATGCATGTAATCCACTGCATTCCATCGGGATGCCTTGGGCCATGCTGCATAAAATCCACTGCATTCAACCATGCTGCATGGAATCCACTGCATTCAATCATGCTGCATAAAATCCACTGCATTCAATCGGGATGCATTGGGCCTCGCTGCATGGAATACACTGCATTCAATCAGGCTGCATGGAATCCACTGCATTCAATGGGGATGCATTCTACAATGCTGCATGGAGTTCACTGCATTCAATCACAACGCATGGAATCCACTGCATTCCATCGGGATGCTTTGGGCCATGCTGCATAAAATCCACTGCATTCAATCGGGATGCATTGGGCCACGCTGCATGGACTCCACTGCATACAATCGGGATCCATTGCGCCAAAATGCATGGAATACTCTGCATTCATTGACGCTGCATGGACTCCACTGCATTCAATCGGGATGCTTTGGGCCATGCTGCATAAAATCCACTGCATTCAACCATGCTGCATGGAATCCACTGCATTCAATCATGCTGCATAAAATCCACTGCATTCCATCGGGATGCATTGGGCCTCGCTGCATGGAATACACTGCATTCAATCACGCTGCATGAAATCCACTGCATTCAATGGGGATGCATTCTACAATGCTGCATGGAGTTCACTGCATTCAATCACAATGCATGTAATCCACTGAATTCCATCGGGATGCTTTGGGCCATGCTGCATAAAATCCACTGCATTCAATCGGGATGCATTGGGCCTCGCTGCATGGACTCCACTGCATACAATCGGGATCCATTGCACCAAAATGCATGGAATCCTCCGCATGCAACGACGCTGCATGGACTCCACTGCATTCAATCGGGATGCTTTGGGCCATGCTGAATAAAATCCACTGCATTCAATCATGCTGCATGGAATCCACTGCATTCAATCATGCTGCATAAAATCCACTGCATTCAATAGGGTTCCATTTCTTCACGTGGCATCGAATCCACTGCATTCAATCACGCTGCATGGAATCCACTGCATTCAATCGGGATGCATTTTTCCTCGCTGCATGGAGTACACTGCATTCAATCATGCTGCATAAAATCCACTGCATTCCATCGGGATGCTTTGGGCCATGCTGCATAAAATCCACTGCATTCAACCATGCTGCATGGAATACACTGCATTCAATCATGCTGCATAAAATCCACTGCATTCAATCGGGATGCATTGGGCCTCGCTGCATGGAATAAACTGCATTCAATCAGGCTCCATGGAATCCACTGCATTCAATGGGGATGCATTCTACCATGCTGCATGGAGTTCACTGCATTCAATCACAATGCATGGAATCCACTGCATTCCATCGGGATGCTTTGGGCCATGCTGCATAAAATCCACTGCATTCAATCGGGATGCATTGGGCCTCGCTGAATGGAATCCACTGCATACAATCGGGATCCATTGCGCCACAATGCATGGAATACTCTGCATTCAATCACGCTGCATGGAATCCACTGCATTCAATCGGGATGCTTTGGGCCATGCTGCATAAAATCCACTGCATGCAATCATGCTGCATGGAATCCACTGCATTCAATCGGGATGCATTTTACCACGTTGCATGCAGTTCACTGCATTCAATCACAATGCATGGAATCCACTGCATTCAATCGGGATGCTTTGGGCCATGCTGCATAAAATCCACTGCATTCAATCGGGATGCATTGGGCCTCGCTGCATGGACTCCACTGCATTCAATCGGGATCCATTGTGCCACAATGCATGGATCCTCTGCATTCAATGACGCTGCATGGAATCCACTGCATTCCATCAGGATGCTTTGGGCCATGCTGCATAAAATCCACTGCATGCAATCATGCTGCATGGAATCCACTGCATTCAATCATGCTGCATAAAATCCACTGCATTCAATAGGGTTCCATTTCTTCACACTGCATGGAATCCACTGCATTCAATCACGCTGCATGCAATCCACTGCATTCAACATGGATGAATTTTACCACGCTGCATTTAGTACACTGTATTCAATCACAATTCATGGAATCCATTGCATTCCATCGGGATGCTTTGGGCCATGCTGCATAAAATCCACTGCATTCAATCGGGATGCACTGGGCATCGCTGCATGGACTCCACTGCATACAATCGGGATCCATTGCGCCACAATGCATGGAATCCTCTGCATTCCATCGGGAAGCTTTGGGCCATGCTGCATAAAATCCATTGCATTCAATCATGCTGCATGGAATCCACTTCATTCAATCGGGATGCATTTTACCATGCTGCCTGGATTACCCTTCATTCAATCACGCTGCATGGAATCCACTGCATTCTATCGGGATGCTTTGGGCCATGCTGCATAAAATCCACTGCATTTAATCGGGATGCATTTGGCCACGCTGCATGGACTCCACTGCATAAAATCGGGATCCATTGCCCCAAAATGCAAGGAATCCTCTGCATTCAATGACGCTGAATGGAATCCACTGCATTGAATCGGGAAGCTTTGGGCCATGCTGCATAAATCCACTGCATGCAGTCATGCTGTGTGGACTCCACTGCATTGAATCATGCTGCAAAAAAAACCACTGCATTCAATAGGGTTCCATTTCTTCACCCTGCATGGAATCCACTGCATTCAACCACGCTGCATGGAATCCACTGCACTCAATCGGGATGCATTTTACCACTCTGCATGGATTACACTGCATTTAATCACGCTGCATCGAATCCATGGAATTTAATCGGGATTCATTTTACTAAGCTGTATGGAATGGACTGCACTTAATCACGCTGCATGGAATCCACTGCATTCAATCGGGATGCATTTTACCACGTTGCATGCAGTTCACTGCATTCAATCACAATGCATGGAATCCACTGCATTCAATCGGGATGCTTTGGGCCATGCTGCATAAAATCCACTGCATTCAATCTTGCTTTTTGAATCCACTGCATTCAGTAATGCTGCATAAAATCCTTGCATTCAATTGGGTTCCATTTCTTCACGCTGCATGGAATACACTGCATTCAATCACGCTGCATGGAATCCACTGCATTCAATCGGGATGCATTTTACCATGCTGCGTGGTTTTCACTGCACTCAATCACAATGCATGGAATCCACTGCATTCCATCGGAATGCTTTGGGCCATGCTGCATAAAATCCACTGCATTCAATCATGCTGCATGGAATCCACTGCATTCAATCATGCTGCATAAAATCCACTGCATTCAATAGGGTTCCATTTCTTCACGCTGCATGTAATACACTGCATTCAATCACACTGAATGGAATCCACTGCATTCAATCGGGATGCATTTTACCTCGCTGCATGGATTACACTGCATTCAATCCCAATGCATGGAATCCACTGCATTCAATCGGGATGATTTGGACCATGCTGCATAAAATCCACTGCATTCAATCGGGATGCATTGGGCCACGCTGCATCGACTCCACTGCATTCAATTGGCATCCATTGCGCCACAATGCAAGGAATCCTCTGCATTCATTGACGCTGCATGGACTCCACTGCATTCAATCGGGATGCTTTGGGCCATGCTGCATAAAATCCACTGCATTCAATCTTGCTTTTTGAATCCACTGCATTCAGTAATGCTGCATAAAATCCTTGCATTCAATTGGGTTCCATTTCTTCACGCTGCATGGAATACACTGCATTCAATCACGCTGCATGGAATCCACTGCATTCAATCGGGATGCATTTTACCATGCTGCGTGGTTTTCACTGCATTCAATCACAATGCATGGAATCCACTGCATTCAATCGGGATGCTTTGGGCCATGCTGCATAAAATCCACTGCATTCAATCGGGATGCATTGGGCCACGCTGCATCGACTCCACTGCATTCAATTGGCATCCATTGCGCCACAATGCAAGGAATCCTCTGCATTCATTGACGCTGCATGGACTCCACTGCATTCAATCGGGATGCTTTGGGCCATGCTGCATAAAATCCACTGCATTCAACCATGCTGCATGGAATCCATTTCATTCAATCATGCTCTATAAAATCCAATGCATTCAATACGGTTCCATTACTTCACGCTGCATGGAATACACTGCATTAAATCAGGATGCATGGAATCGACTGCATTCAATCAGGATGCATTATACCACGTTGCATGGATTACCCTACATTCAATCACAATGCATGGAATCCACTGCATTCAATCGGGATGCCTTGGGCCATGCTGCATAAAATCCACTGCATTCAATCGGGATGCATTGGGCCTCGCTGCATAGACTCCACTGCATATAATCGGGATCCATTGCGCCACAATGCATGGAATACTCTGCATTCAATGACGCTGCATGGAATCCACTGCATTCCATCGGGAAGCTTTGGGCCATGCTGCATAAAATCCACTGCATTCAATCATGCTGCATGGAATCCACTGCATTCAATCGGGATGCATTTTACAAGGCTGCATGGATTACATTTCATACACTCAAAATGCATGGAATCCACTGCGTTCTATAGGGATGCTTTGGGCCATACTGCATAAAATACACTGCATTCAATTTGCTGCATGGAATCCACTGCATTCAATCATGCTGAATAAAATCCACTGCATTCAATAGGGTTCCATTTCTTCACGCTGCATGGAATACAGTGCATTCAATCAGGCTGCATGAAATCCACTGCATTCAATGGGGATGCATTCTACAATGCTGCATGGAGTTCACTGCATGCAATCACAATGCATGTAATCCACTGCATTCCATCGGGATGCCTTGGGCCATGCTGCATAAAATCCACTGCATTCAACCATGCTGCATGGAATCCACTGCATTCAATCATGCTGCATAAAATCCACTGCATTCAATCGGGATGCATTGGGCCTCGCTGCATGGAATACACTGCATTCAATCAGGCTGCATGGAATCCACTGCATTCAATGGGGATGCATTCTACAATGCTGCATGGAGTTCACTGCATTCAATCACAACGCATGGAATCCACTGCATTCCATCGGGATGCTTTGGGCCATGCTGCATAAAATCCACTGCATTCAATCGGGATGCATTGGGCCACGCTGCATGGACTCCACTGCATACAATCGGGATCCATTGCACCAAAATGCATGGAATACTCTGCATTCATTGACGCTGCATGGACTCCACTGCATTCAATCGGGATGCTTTGGGCCATGCTGCATAAAATCCACTGCATTCAACCATGCTGCATGGAATCCACTGCATTCAATCATGCTGCATAAAATCCACTGCATTCAATCGGGATGCATTGGGCCTCGCTGCATGGAATACACTGCATTCAGTCACGCTGCATGAAATCCACTGCATTCAATGGGGATGCATTCTACAATGCTGCATGGAGTTCACTGCATTCAATCACAATGCATGGAATCCACTGCATTCCATCGGGATGCTTTGGGCCATGCTGCATAAAATCCACTGCATTCAATCATGCTGCATGGAATCCACTGCATTCAATCATGCTGCATAAAATCCACTGCATTCAATCGGGATGCATTGGGCCACGCTGCATCGACTCCACTGCATTCAATTGGCATCCATTGCGCCACAATGCAAGGAATCCTCTGCATTCATTGACGCTGCATGGACTCCACTGCATTCAATCGGGATGCTTTGGGCCATGCTGCATAAAATCCACTGCATTCAACCATGCTGCATGGAATCCATTTCATTCAATCATGCTCTATAAAATCCAATGCATTCAATACGGTTCCATTACTTCACGCTGCATGGAATACACTGCATTAAATCAGGATGCATGGAATCGACTGCATTCAATCAGGATGCATTATACCACGTTGCATGGATTACCCTACATTCAATCACAATGCATGGAATCCACTGCATTCAATCGGGATGCTTTGGGCCATGCTGCATAAAATCCACTGCATTCAATCGGGATGCATTGGGCCTCGCTGCATAGACTCCACTGCATATAATCGGGATCCATTGCGCCACAATGCATGGAATACTCTGCATTCAATGACGCTGCATGGAATCCACTGCATTCCATCGGGAAGCTTTGGGCCATGCTGCATAAAATCCACTGCATTCAATCATGCTGCATGGACTCCACTGCATTCAATCGGGATGCATTTTACAAGGCTGCATGGATTACATTTCATACACTCAAAATGCATGGAATCCACTGCGTTCTATAGGGATGCTTTGGGCCATACTGCATAAAATACACTGCATTCAATTTGCTGCATGGAATCCACTGCATTCAATCATGCTGAATAAAATCCACTGCATTCAATAGGGTTCCATTTCTTCACGCTGCATGGAATACAGTGCATTCAATCAGGCTGCATGAAATCCACTGCATTCAATGGGGATGCATTCTACAATGCTGCATGGAGTTCACTGCATGCAATCACAATGCATGTAATCCACTGCATTCCATCGGGATGCCTTGGGCCATGCTGCATAAAATCCACTGCATTCAACCATGCTGCATGGAATCCACTGCATTCAATCATGCTGCATATAATCCACTGCATTCAATCGGGATGCATTGGGCCTCGCTGCATGGAATACACTGCATTCAATCAGGCTGCATGGAATCCACTGCATTCAATGGGGATGCATTCTACAATGCTGCATGGAGTTCACTGCATTCAATCACAACGCATGGAATCCACTGCATTCCATCGGGATGCTTTGGGCCATGCTGCATAAAATCCACTGCATTCAATCGGGATGCATTGGGCCACGCTGCATGGACTCCACTGCATACAATCGGGATCCATTGCACCAAAATGCATGGAATACTCTGCATTCATTGACGCTGCATGGACTCCACTGCATTCAATCGGGATGCTTTGGGCCATGCTGCATAAAATCCACTGCATTCAACCATGCTGCATGGAATCCACTGCATTCAATCATGCTGCATAAAATCCACTGCATTCCATCGGGAAGCATTGGGCCTCGCTGCATGGAATACACTGCATTCAGTCACGCTGCATGAAATCCACTGCATTCAATGGGGATGCATTCTACAATGCTGCATGGAGTTCACTGCATTCAATCACAATGCATGGAATCCACTGCATTCCATCGGGATGCTTTGGGCCATGCTGCATAAAATCCACTGCATTCAATCGGGATGCATTGGGCCTCGCTGCATGGACTCCACTGCATACAATCGGGATCCATTTCACCAAAATGCATGGAATCCTCCGCATGCAACGACGCTGCATGGACTCCACTGCATTCAATCGGGATGCTTTGGGCCATGCTGAATAAAATCCACTGCATTCAATCATGCTGCATGGAATCCACTGCATTCAATCATGCTGCATAAAATCCACAGCATTCAATAGGGTTCCATTTCTTCACGTGGCATCGAATCCACTGCATTCAATCACGCTGCATGGAATCCACTGCATTCAATCGGGATGCATTTTTCCTCGCTGCATGTAGTACACTGCATTCAATCATGCTGCATGGAATCCACTGCATTCAATAGGGATGCATTTTACAAGGCTGCATGGATTACATTTCATACACTCAAAATGCATGGAATCCACTGCGTTCTATAGGGATGCTTTGGGCCATACTGCATAAAATACACTGCATTCAATTTGCTGCATGGAATCCACTGCATTCAATCATGCTGAATAAAATCCACTGCATTCAATAGGGTTACATTTCTTCACGCTGCATGGAATACAGTGCATTCAATCAGGCTGCATGAAATCCACTGCATTCAATGGGGATGCATTCTACAATGCTGCATGGAGTTCACTGCATGCAATCACAATGCATGTAATCCACTGCATTCCATCGGGATGCCTTGGGCCATGCTGCATAAAATCCACTGCATTCAACCATGCTGCATGGAATCCACTGCATTCAATCATGCTGCATAAAATCCACTGCATTCAATCGGGATGCATTGGGCCTCGCTGCATGGAATACAGTGCATTCAATCAGGCTGCATGGAATCCACTGCATTCAAAGGGGATGCATTCTACAATGCTGCATGGAGTTCACTGCATTCAATCACAACGCATGGAATCCACTGCATTCCATCGGGATGCTTTGGGCCATGCTGCATAAAATCCACTGCATTCAATCGGGATGCATTGGGCCTCGCTGCATGGACTCCACTGCATACAATCGGGATTCATTGCGCCAAAATGCATGGAATACTCTGCATTAATTGACGCTGCATGGACTCCACTGCATTCAATCGGGATGCTTTGGGCCATGCTGCATAAAATCCACTGCATTCAACCATGCTGCATGGAATCCACTGCATTCAATCATGCTGCATAAAATCCACTGCATTCCATCGGGATGCATTGGGCCTCGCTGCATGGAATACACTGCATTCAATCACGCTGCATGAAATCCACTGCATTCAATGGGGATGCATTCTACAATGCTGCATGGAGTTCACTGCATTCAATCACAATGCATGGAATCCACTGCATTCCATCGGGATGCTTTGGGCCATGCTGCATAAAATCCACTGCATTCAATCGGGATGCATTGGGCCTCGCTGCATGGACTCCACTGCATACAATCGGGATCCATTGCACCAAAATGCATGGAATCATCCGCATGCAACGACGCTGCATGGACTCCACTGCATTCAATCGGGATGCTTTGGGCCATGCTGAATAAAATCCACTGCATTCAATCATGCTGCATGGAATCCACTGCATTCAATCATGCTGTATAAAATCCACTGCATTCAATAGGGTTCCATTTCTTCACGTGGCATCGAATCCACTGCATTCAATCACGCTGCATGGAATCCACTGCCTTCAATCACGCTGCATGGAATCCACTGCATTCAATCGGGATGCATTTTTCCTCGTTGCATGGATTACACTGCATTCAATCCCAATGCATGGAATCCACTGCATTCAATCGGGAAGCTTTGGGCCATGCTGCATACAATGCACTGCATTCAATCGGGATGCACTGGGCCTCGCTGCATGGACTCCACTGCATAAAATCGGGATCCATTGCGCCACAATGCATGGAATACTCTGCATTCAATGACGCTGAATGGAATCCACTGCATTGAATCGGGAAGCTTTGGGCCATGCTGCATAAATCCACTGCATGCAGTCATGCTGTGTGGACTCCACTGCATTGAATCATGCTGCAAAAAAAACCACTGCATTCAATAGGGTTCCATTTCTTCACCCTGCATGGAATCCACTGCATTCAACCACGCTGCATGGAATCCACTGCATTCAATCGGGATGCATTTTACCACTCTGCATGGATTACACTGCATTTAATCACGCTGCATGGAATCCATGGAATTTAATCGGGATTCATTTTACAAAGCTGTATGGAATGGACTGCACTTAATCACGCTGCATGGAATCCACTGCATTCAATCGGGATGCATTTTACCACGTTGCATGCAGTTCACTGCATTCAATCACAATGCATGGAATCCACTGCATTCCATCGGGATGCTTTGGGCCATGCTGCATAAAATCCACTGCATTCAATCTTGCTTTTTGAATCCACTGCATTCAGTAATGCTGCATAAAATCCTTGCATTCAATTGGGTTCCATTTCTTCACGCTGCATGGAATACACTGCATTCAATCACGCTGCATGGAATCCACTGCATTCAATCGGGATGCATTTTACCATGCTGCGTGGTTTTCACTGCATTCAATCACAATGCATGGAATCCACTGCATTCCATCGGGATGCTTTGGGCCATGCTGCATAAAATCCACTGCATTCAATCATGCTGCATGGAATCCACTGCATTCAATCATGCTGCATAAAATCCACTGCATTCAATAGGGTTCCATTTCTTCACGCTGCATGTAATACACTGCATTCAATCACACTGAATGGAATCCACTGCATTCCATCGGGATGCTTTGGGCCATGCTGCATAAAATCCACTGCATTCAATCGGGATGCAGTGGGCCTCGCTGCATGGACTCCACTGCATATAATCGGGATCCATTGCGCCACAATGCATGGAATCCTCTGCATTCAATGACGCTGAATGGAATCCACTGCATTGAATCGGGAAGCTTTGGGCCATGCTGCATAAATCCACTGCATGCAGTCATGCTGTGTGGACTCCACTGCATTGAATCATGCTGCAAAAAAAACCACTGCATTCAATAGGGTTCCATTTCTTCACCCTGCATGGAATCCACTGCATTCAACCACGCTGCATGGAATCCACTGCATTCAATCGGGATGCATTTTACCACTCTGCATGGATTACACTGCATTTAATCACGCTGCATGGAATCCATGGAATTTAATCGGGATTCATTTTACTAAGCTGTATGGAATGGACTGCACTTAATCACGCTGCATGGAATCCACTGCATTCAATCGGGATGCATTTTACCACGTTGCATGCAGTTCACTGCATTCAATCACAATGCATGGAATCCACTGCATTCAATCGGGATGCTTTGGGCCATGCTGCATAAAATCCACTGCATTCAATCTTGCTTTTTGAATCCACTGCATTCAGTAATGCTGCATAAAATCCTTGCATTCAATTGGGTTCCATTTCTTCACGCTGCATGGAATACACTGCATTCAATCACGCTGCATGGAATCCACTGCATTCAATCGGGATGCATTTTACCATGCTGCGTGGTTTTCACTGCATTCAATCACAATGCATGGAATCCACTGCATTCCATCGGGATGCTTTGGGCCATGCTGCATAAAATCCACTGCATTCAATCATGCTGCATGGAATTCACTGCATTCAATCATGCTGCATAAAATCCACTGCATTCAATCATGCTGCATAAATCCACTGCATTCAATAGGGTTCCACTTCTTCACGCTGCATGGAATCCACTGCATTCAATCACGTTGCATAAAATCCACTGCATTCAATAGGGTTCCATTTCTTCACGCTGCATGGAATCCACTACATTCAATCACGCTTCATGTAATCCACTGCATTCAATCAGCATGCTTTGGGCCATGCTGCATAAAATCCACTGCATTCAATCATGCTGCCTGGAATCCACTGCATTCAATCATACTGCATAAAATCCACTGCATTCAATAGGGTTCCATTTCTTCACGCTTCATGGAATCCACTGCATTCAATAGGGTTCCATTCCTTCACGCTGCCTGGAATCCACTGCCTTCAATCACGCTGCATGGAATCCACTGCATTCAATCGGGATGCATTTTTCCTCGTTGCATGGATTACACTGCATTCAATCCCAATGCATGGAATCCACTGCATTCAATCGGGAAGCTTTGGGCCATGCTGCATACAATGCACTGCATTCAATCGGGATGCACTGGGCCTCGCTGCATGGACTCCACTGCATATAATCGGGATCCATTGCGCCACAATGCATGGAATACTCTGCATTCAATGACGCTGAATGGAATCCACTGCATTGAATCAGGAAGCTTTGGGCCATGCTGCATAAATCCACTGCATGCAGTCATGCTGTGTGGACTCCACTGCATTGAATCATGCTGCAAAAAAAACCACTGCATTCAATAGGGTTCCATTTCTTCACCCTGCATGGAATCCACTGCATTCAACCATGCTGCATGGAATCCACTGCATTCAATCGGGATGCATTTTACCACTCTGCATGGATTACACTGCATTTAATCACGCTGCATGTAATCCATGGAATTTAATCGGGATTCATTTTACAAAGCTGTATGGAATGGACTGCACTTAATCACGCTGCATGGAATCCACTGCATTCAATCGGGATGCATTTTACCACGTTGCATGCAGTTCACTGCATTCAATCACAATGCATGGAATCCACTGCATTCCATCGGGATGCTTTGGGCCATGCTGCATAAAATCCACTGCATTCAATCTTGCTTTTTGAATCCACTGCATTCAGTAATGCTGCATAAAATCCTTGCATTCAATTGGGTTCCATTTCTTCACGCTGCATGGAATACACTGCATTCAATCACGCTGCATGGAATCCACTGCATTCAATCGGGATGCATTTTACCATGCTGCGTGGTTTTCACTGCATTCAATCACAATGCATGGAATCCACTGCATTCCATCGGGATGCTTTGGGCCATGCTGCATAAAATCCACTGCATTCAATCATGCTGCATGGAATCCACTGCATTCAATCATGCTGCATAAAATCCACTGCATTCAATAGGGTTCCATTTCTTCACGCTGCATGGAATACACTGCATTCAATCACACTGAATGGAATCCACTGCATTCAATCGGGATGCTTTTTACCTCGCTGCATGGATTACACTCCATTCAATCACAATGCATGGAATCCACTGCATTCAATCGGGATGCTTTGGGCCATGCTGCATAAAATCCACTGCATTCAATCGGGATGCATTGTGCCACGCTGCATCGACTCCACTGCATTCAATTGGCATCCATTGCGCCACAATGCAAGGAATCCTCTGCATTCATTGACGCTGCATGGACTCCACTGCATTCAATCGGGATGCTTTGGGCCATGCTGCATAAAATCCACTGCATTCAACCATGCTGCATGGAATCCATTTCATTCAATCATGCTCTATAAAATCCAATGCATTCAATACGGTTCCATTACTTCACGCTGCATGGAATACACTGCATTCAATCAGGATGCATGGAATCGACTGCATTCAATCAGGATGCATTATACCACGTTGCATGGATTACCCTACATTCAATCACAATACATGGAATCCACTGCATTCAATCGGGATGCCTTGGGCCATGCTGCATAAAATCCACTGCATTCAATCGGGATGCATTGGGCCTCGCTGCATAGACTCCACTGCATATAATCGGGATCCATTGCGCCACAATGCATGGAATACTCTGCATTCAATGACGCTGCATGGAATCCACTGCATTCCATCGGGAAGCTTTGGGCCATGCTGCATAAAATCCACTGCATTCAATCATGCTGCATGGAATCCACTGCATTCAATCGGGATGCATTTTACAAGGCTGCATGGATTACATTTCATACACTCAAAATGCATGGAATCCACTGCGTTCTATAGGGATGCTTTGGGCCATACTGCATAAAATACACTGCATTCAATTTGCTGCATGGAATCCACTGCATTCAATCATGCTGAATAAAATCCACTGCATTCAATAGGGTTCCATTTCTTCACGCTGCATGGAATACAGTGCATTCAATCAGGCTGCATGAAATCCACTGCATTCAATGGGGATGCATTCTACAATGCTGCATGGAGTTCACTGCATGCAATCACAATGCATGTAATCCACTGCATTCCATCGGGATGCCTTGGGCCATGCTGCATAAAATCCACTGCATTCAACCATGCTGCATGGAATCCACTGCATTCAATCATGCTGCATAAAATCCACTGCATTCAATCGGGATGCATTGGGCCTCGCTGCATGGAATACACTGCATTCAATCAGGCTGCATGGAATCCACTGCATTCAATGGGGATGCATTCTACAATGCTGCATGGAGTTCACTGCATTCAATCACAACGCATGGAATCCACTGCATTCCATCGGGATGCTTTGGGCCATGCTGCATAAAATCCACTGCATTCAATCGGGATGCATTGGGCCACGCTGCATGGACTCCACTGCATACAATCGGGATCCATTGCACCAAAATGCATGGAATACTCTGCATTCATTGACGCTGCATGGACTCCACTGCATTCAATCGGGATGCTTTGGGCCATGCTGCATAAAATCCACTGCATTCAACCATGCTGCATGGAATCCACTGCATTCAATCATGCTGCATAAAATCCACTGCATTCCATCGGGATGCATTGGGCCTCGCTGCATGGAATACACTGCATTCAGTCACGCTGCATGAAATCCACTGCATTCAATGGGGATGCATTCTACAATGCTGCATGGAGTTCACTGCATTCAATCACAATGCATGGAATCCACTGCATTCCATCGGGATGCTTTGGGCCATGCTGCATAAAATCCACTGCATTCACTCGGGATGCATTGGGCCTCGCTGCATGGACTCCACTGCATACAATCGGGATCCATTGCACCAAAATGCATGGAATCCTCCGCATGCAACGACGCTGCATGGACTCCACTGCATTCAATCGGGATGCTTTGGGCCATGCTGAATAAAATCCACTGCATTCAATCATGCTGCATGGAATCCACTGCATTCAATCATGCTGCATAAAATCCACTGCATTCAATAGGGTTCCATTTCTTCACGTGGCATCGAATCCACTGCATTCAATCACGCTGCATGGAATCCACTGCATTCAATCGGGATGCATTTTTCCTCGCTGCATGGAGTACACTGCATTCAATCATGCTGCATGGAATCCACTGCATTCAATAGGGATGCATTTTACAAGGCTGCATGGATTACATTTCATACACTCAAAATGCATGGAATCCACTGCTTTCTATAGGGATGCTTTGGGCCATACTGCATAAAATACACTGCATTCAATTTGCTGCATGGAATCCACTGCATTCAATCATGCTGAATAAAATCCACTGCATTCAATAGGGTTACATTTCTTCACGCTGCATGGAATACAGTGCATTCAATCAGGCTGCATGAAATCCACTGCATTCAATGGGGATGCATTCTACAATGCTGCATGGAGTTCACTGCATGCAATCACAATGCATGTAATCCACTGCATTCCATCGGGATGCCTTGGGCCATGCTGCATGAAATCCACTGCATTCAACCATGCTGCATGGAATCAACTGCATTCAATCATGCTGCATAAAATCCACTGCATTCAATCGGGATGCATTGGGCCTCGCTGCATGGAATACAGTGCATTCAATCAGGCTGCATGGAATCCACTGCATTCAATAGGGATGCATTCTACAATGCTGCATGGAGTTCACTGCATTCAATCACAACGCATGGAATCCACTGCATTCCATCGGGATGCTTTGGGCCATGCTGCATAAAATCCACTGCATTCAATCGGGATGCATTGGGCCTCGCTGCATGGACTCCACTGCATACAATCGGGATCCATTGCGCCAAAATGCATGGAATACTCTGCATTAATTGACGCTGCATGGACTCCACTGCATTCAATCGGGATGCTTTGGGCCATGCTGCATAAAATCCACTGCATTCAACCATGCTGCATGGAATCCACTGCATTCAATCATGCTGCATAAAATCCACTGCATTCCATCGGGATGCATTGGGCCTCGCTGCATGGAATACACTGCATTCAATCACGCTGCATGAAATCCACTGCATTCAATGGGGATGCATTCTACAATGCTGCATGGAGTTCACTGCATTCAATCACAATGCATGGACTCCACTGCATTCCATCGGGATGCTTTGGGCCATGCTGCATAAAATCCACTGCATTCAATCGGGATGCATTGGGCCTCGCTGCATGGACTCCACTGCATACAATCGGGATCCATTGCACCAAAATGCATGGAATCCTCCGCATGCAACGACGCTGCATGGACTCCACTGCATTCAATCGGGATGCTTTGGGCCATGCTGAATAAAATCCACTGCATTCAATCATGCTGCATGGAATCCACTGCATTCAATCATGCTGTATAAAATCCACTGCATTCAATAGGGTTCCATTTCTTCACGTGGCATCGAATCCACTGCATTCAATCACGCTGCATGGAATCCACTGCATTCAATCGGGATGCATTTTTCCTCGCTGCATGGAGTACACTGCATTCAATCATGCTGCATAAAATCCACTGCATTCCATCGGGATGCTTTGGGCCATGCTGCATAAAATCCACTGCATTCAACCATGCTGCATGGAATCCACTGCATTCAATCGGGATGCATTGGGCCTCGCTGCATGGAATAAACTGCATTCAATCAGGCTCCATGGAATCCACTGCATTCAATGGGGATGCATTCTACCATGCTGCATGGAGTTCACTGCATTCAATCACAATGCATGGAATCCACTGCATTCCATCGGGATGCTTTGGGCCATGCTGCATAAAATCCACTGCATTCAATCGGGATGCATTGGGCCTCGCTGCATGGACTCCACTGCATACAATCGGGATCCATTGCGCCAAAATGCATGGAATACTCTGCATTCAATCACGCTGCATGGAATCCACTGCATTCAATCGGGATGCTTTGGGCCATGCTGCATAAAATCCACTGCATGCAATCATGCTGCATGGAATCCACTGCATTCAATCGGGATGCATTTTACCACGTTGCATGCAGTTCACTGCATTCAATCACAATGCATGGAATCCACTGCATTCAATCGGGATGCTTTGGGCCATGCTGCATAAAGTCCACTGCATTCAATCGGGATGCATTGGGCCTCGCTGCATGGACTCCACTGCATTCAATCGGGATCCATTGTGCCACAATGCATGGATCCTCTGCATTCAATGACGCTGCATGGAATCCACTGCATTCCATCAGGATGCTTTGGGCCATGCTGCATAAAATCCACTGCATGCAATCATGCTGCATGGAATCCACTGCATTCAATCATGCTGCATAAAATCCACTGCATTCAATAGGGTTCCATTTCTTCACACTGCATGGAATCCACTGCATTCAATCACGCTGCATGCAATCCACTGCATTCAACATGGATGAATTTTTCCACGCTGCATTTAGTACAATGTATTCAATCACAATTCATGGAATCCATTGCATTCAATCGGGATGCTTTGGGCCATGCTGCATAAAATCCACTGCATTCAATCGGGATGCACTGGGCATCGCTGCATGGACTCCACTGCATACAATCGGGATCCATTGCGCCACAATGCATGGAATCCTCTGCATTCAATGACGCTGCGTGGAATCCACTGCATTCCATCGGGAAGCTTTGGGCCATGCTGCATAAAATCCATTGCATTCAATCATGCTGCATGGAATCCACTTCATTCAATCGGGATGCATTTTACCATGCTGCCTGGATTACCCTTCATTCAATCACGCTGCATGGAATCCACTGCATTCAATCGGGATGCTTTGGGCCATGCTGCATAAAATCCACTGCATTTAATCGGGATGCATTTGGCCACGCTGCATGGACTCCACTGCATAAAATCGGGATCCATTGCCCCAAAATGCAAGGAATCCTCTGCATTCAATGACGCTGAATGGAATCCACTGCATTGAATCGGGAAGCTTTGGGCCATGCTGCATAAATCCACTGCATGCAGTCATGCTGTGTGGACTCCACTGCATTGAATCATGCTGCAAAAAAAACCACTGCATTCAATAGGGTTCCATTAATGCACCCTGCATGGAATCCACTGCATTCAACCACGCTGCATGGAATCCACTGCATTCAATCGGGATGCATTTTACCACTCTGCATGGATTACACTGCATTTAATCACGCTGCATGGAATCCATGGAATTTAATCGGGATTCATTTTACTAAGCTGTATGGAATGGACTGCACTTAATCACGCTGCATGGAATCCACTGCATTCAATCGGGATGCATTTTACCACGTTGCATGCAGTTCACTGCATTCAATCACAATGCATGGAATCCACTGCATTCAATCGGGATGCTTTGGGCCATGCTGCATAAAATCCACTGCATTCAATCTTGCTTTTTGAATCCACTGCATTCAGAAATGCTGCATAAAATCCTTGCATTCAATTGGGTTCCATTTCTTCACGCTGCATGGAATACACTGCATTCAATCATGCTGCATAAAATCCACTGCATTCAATCGGGATGCATTGGGCCTCGCTGCATGGAATAAACTGCATTCAATCAGGCTCCATGGAATCCACTGCATTCAATGGGGATGCATTCTACCATGCTGCATGGAGTTCACTGCATTCAATCACAATGCATGGAATCCACTGCATTCCATCGGGATGCTTTGGGCCATGCTGCATAAAATCCACTGCATTCAATCGGGATGCATTGGGCCTCGCTGCATGGACTCCACTGCATACAATCGGGATCCATTGCGCCACAATGCATGGAATACTCTGCATTCAATCACGCTGCATGGAATCCACTGCATTCAATCGGGATGCTTTGGGCCATGCTGCATAAAATCCACTGCATGCAATCATGCTGCATGGAATCCACTGCATTCAATCGGGATGCATTTTACCACGTTGCATGCAGTTCACTGCATTCAATCACAATGCATGGAATCCACTGCATTCAATCGGGATGCTTTGGGCCATGCTGCATAAATTCCACTGCATTCAATCGGGATGCATTGGGCCTCGCTGCATGGACTCCACTGCATTCAATCGGGATCCATTGCGCCACAATGCATGGATCCTCTGCATTCAATGACGCTGCATGGAATCCACTGCATTCCATCAGGATGCTTTGGGCCATGCTGCATAAAATCCACTGCATGCAATCATGCTGCATGGAATCCACTGCATTCAATCATGCTGCATAAAATCCACTGCATTCAATAGGGTTCCATTTCTTCACACTGCATGGAATCCACTGCATTCAATCACGCTGCATGGAATCCACTGCATTCAACATGGATGAATTTTACCACGCTGCATTTAGTACACTGTATTCAATCACAATTCATGGAATCCATTGCATTCAATCGGGATGCTTTGGGCCATGCTGCATAAAATCCACTGCATTCAATCATGCTGCATGGAATTCACTGCATTCAATCATGCTGCATAAAATCCACTGCATTCAATCATGCTGCATAAATCCACTGCATTCAATAGGGTTCCACGTCTTCACGCTGCATGGAATCCACTGCATTCAATCACGTTGCATAAAATCCACTGCATTCAATAGGGTTCCATTTCTTCACGCTGCATGGAATCCACTACATTCAATCACGCTGCATGGAATCCACTGCATTCAATCAGCATGCTTTGGGCCATGCTGCATAAAATCCACTGCATTCAATCATGCTGCCTGGAATCCACTGCATTCAATCATACTGCATAAAATCCACTGCATTCAATAGGGTTCCATTTCTTCACGCTTCATGGAATCCACTGCATTCAATAGGGTTCCATTCCTTCACGCTGCCTGGAATCCACTGCCTTCAATCACGCTGCATGGAATCCACTGCATTCAATCGGGATGCATTTTTCCTCGTTGCATGGATTACACTGCATTCAATCCCAATGCATGGAATCCACTACATTCAATCGGGAAGCTTTGGGCCATGCTGCATACAATGCACTGCATTCAATCGGGATGCACTGGGCCTCGCTGCATGGACTCCACTGCATATAATCGGGATCCATTGCGCCACAATGCATGGAATACTCTGCATTCAATGACGCTGAATGGAATCCACTGCATTGAATCAGGAAGCTTTGGGCCATGCTGCATAAATCCACTGCATGCAGTCATGCTGTGTGGACTCCACTGCATTGAATCATGCTGCAAAAAAAACCACTGCATTCAATAGGGTTCCATTAATGCACCCTGCATGGAATCCACTGCATTCAACCACGCTGCATGGAATCCACTGCATTCAATCGGGATGCATTTTACCACTCTGCATGGATTACACTGCATTTAATCACGCTGCATGTAATCCATGGAATTTAATCGGGATTCATTTTACAAAGCTGTATGGAATGGACTGCACTTAATCACGCTGCATGGAATCCACTGCATTCAATCGGGATGCATTTTACCACGTTGCATGCAGTTCACTGCATTCAATCACAATGCATGGAATCCACTGCATTCCATCGGGATGCTTTGGGCCATGCTGCATAAAATCCACTGCATTCAATCTTGCTTTTTGAATCCACTGCATTCAGTAATGCTGCATAAAATCCTTGCATTCAATTGGGTTCCATTTCTTCACGCTGCATGGAATACACTGCATTCAATCACGCTGCATGGAATCCACTGCATTCAATCGGGATGCATTTTACCATGCTGCGTGGTTTTCACTGCATTCAATCACAATGCATGGAATCCACTGCATTCCATCGGGATGCTTTGGGCCATGCTGCATAAAATCCACTGCATTCAATCATGCTGCATGGAATCCACTGCATTCAATCATGCTGCATAAAATCCACTGCATTCAATAGGGTTCCATTTCTTCACGCTGCATGGAATACACTGCATTCAATCACACTGAATGGAATCCACTGCATTCAATCGGGATGCTTTTTACCTCGCTGCATGGATTACACTCCATTCAATCACAATGCATGGAATCCACTGCATTCAATCGGGATGCTTTGGGCCATGCTGCATAAAATCCACTGCATTCAATCGGGATGCATTGGGCCACGCTGCATCGACTCCACTGCATTCAATTGGCATCCATTGCGCCACAATGCAAGGAATCCTCTGCATTCATTGACGCTGCATGGACTCCACTGCATTCAATCGGGATGCTTTGGGCCATGCTGCATAAAATCCACTGCATTCAACCATGCTGCATGGAATCCATTTCATTCAATCATGCTCTATAAAATCCAATGCATTCAATACGGTTCCATTACTTCACGCTGCATGGAATACACTGCATTAAATCAGGATGCATGGAATCGACTGCATTCAATCAGGATGCATTATACCACGTTGCATGGATTACCCTACATTCAATCACAATGCATGGAATCCACTGCATTCAATCGGGATGCCTTGGGCCATGCTGCATAAAATCCACTGCATTCAATCGGGATGCATTGGGCCTCGCTGCATAGACTCCACTGCATATAATCGGGATCCATTGCGCCACAATGCATGGAATACTCTGCATTCAATGACGCTGCATGGAATCCACTGCATTCCATCGGGAAGCTTTGGGCCATGCTGCATAAAATCCACTGCATTCAATCATGCTGCATGGAATCCACTGCATTCAATCGGGATGCATTTTACAAGGCTGCATGGATTACATTTCATACACTCAAAATGCATGGAATCCACTGCGTTCTATAGGGATGCTTTGGGCCATACTGCATAAAATACACTGCATTCAATTTGCTGCATGGAATCCACTGCATTCAATCATGCTGAATAAAATCCACTGCATTCAATAGGGTTCCATTTCTTCACGCTGCATGGAATACACTGCATTCAATCAGGCTGCATGAAATCCACTGCATTCAATGGGGATGCATTCTACAATGCTGCATGGAGTTCACTGCATGCAATCACAATGCATGTAATCCACTGCATTCCATCGGGATGCCTTGGGCCATGCTGCATAAAATCCACTGCATTCAACCATGCTGCATGGAATCCACTGCATTCAATCATGCTGCATAAAATCCACTGCATTCAATCGGGATGCATTGGGCCTCGCTGCATGGAATACACTGCATTCAATCAGGCTGCATGGAATCCACTGCATTCAATGGGGATGCATTCTACAATGCTGCATGGAGTTCACTGCATTCAATCACAACGCATGGAATCCACTGCATTCCATCGGGATGCTTTGGGCCATGCTGCATAAAATCCACTGCATTCAATCGGGATGCATTGGGCCACGCTGCATGGCCTCCACTGCATACAATCGGGATCCATTGCGCCAAAATGCATGGAATACTCTGCATTCATTGACGCTGCATGGACTCCACTGCATTCAATCGGGATGCTTTGGGCCATGCTGCATAAAATCCACTGCATTCAACCATGCTGCATGGAATCCACTGCATTCAATCATGCTGCATAAAATCCACTGCATTCCATCGGGATGCATTGGGCCTCGCTGCATGGAATACACTGCATTCAATCACGCTGCATGAAATCCACTGCATTCAATGGGGATGCATTCTACAATGCTGCATGGAGTTCACTGCATTCAATCACAATGCATGTAATCCACTGAATTCCATCGGGATGCTTTGGGCCATGCTGCATAAAATCCACTGCATTCAATCGGGATGCATTGGGCCTCGCTGCATGGACTCCACTGCATACAATCGGGATCCATTGCACCAAAATGCATGGAATCCTCCGCATGCAACGACGCTGCATGGACTCCACTGCATTCAATCGGGATGCTTTGGGCCATGCTGAATAAAATCCACTGCATTCAATCATGCTGCATGGAATCCACTGCATTCAATCATGCTGCATAAAATCCACTGCATTCAATAGGGTTCCATTTCTTCACGTGGCATCGAATCCACTGCATTCAATCACGCTGCATGGAATCCACTGCATTCAATCGGGATGCATTTTTCCTCGCTGCATGGAGTACACTGCATTCAATCATGCTGCATAAAATCCACTGCATTCCATCGGGATGCTTTGGGCCATGCTGCATAAAATCCACTGCATTCAACCATGCTGCATGGAATACACTGCATTCAATCATGCTGCATAAAATCCACTGCATTCAATCGGGATGCATTGGGCCTCGCTGCATGGAATAAACTGCATTCAATCAGGCTCCATGGAATCCACTGCATTCAATGGGGATGCATTCTACCATGCTGCATGGAGTTCACTGCATTCAATCACAATGCATGGAATCCACTGCATTCCATCGGGATGCTTTGGGCCATGCTGCATAAAATCCACTGCATTCAATCGGGATGCATTGGGCCTCGCTGAATGGAATCCACTGCATACAATCGGGATCCATTGCGCCACAATGCATGGAATACTCTGCATTCAATCACGCTGCATGGAATCCACTGCATTCAATCGGGATGCTTTGGGCCATGCTGCATAAAATCCACTGCATGCAATCATGCTGCATGGAATCCACTGCATTCAATCGGGATGCATTTTACCACGTTGCATGCAGTTCACTGCATTCAATCACAATGCATGGAATCCACTGCATTCAATCGGGATGCTTTGGGCCATGCTGCATAAAATCCACTGCATTCAATCGGGATGCATTGGGCCTCGCTGCATGGACTCCACTGCATTCAATCGGGATCCATTGTGCCACAATGCATGGATCCTCTGCATTCAATGACGCTGCATGGAATCCACTGCATTCCATCAGGATGCTTTGGGCCATGCTGCATAAAATCCACTGCATGCAATCATGCTGCATGGAATCCACTGCATTCAATCATGCTGCATAAAATCCACTGCATTCAATAGGGTTCCATTTCTTCACACTGCATGGAATCCACTGCATTCAATCACGCTGCATGCAATCCACTGCATTCAACATGGATGAATTTTACCACGCTGCATTTAGTACACTGTATTCAATCACAATTCATGGAATCCATTGCATTCCATCGGGATGCTTTGGGCCATGCTGCATAAAATCCACTGCATTCAATCGGGATGCACTGGGCATCGCTGCATGGACTCCACTGCATACAATCGGGATCCATTGCGCCACAATGCATGGAATCCTCTGCATTCCATCGGGAAGCTTTGGGCCATGCTGCATAAAATCCATTGCATTCAATCATGCTGCATGGAATCCACTTCATTCAATCGGGATGCATTTTACCATGCTGCCTGGATTACCCTTCATTCAATCACGCTGCATGGAATCCACTGCATTCTATCGGGATGCTTTGGGCCATGCTGCATAAAATCCACTGCATTTAATCGGGATGCATTTGGCCACGCTGCATGGACTCCACTGCATAAAATCGGGATCCATTGCCCCAAAATGCAAGGAATCCTCTGCATTCAATGACGCTGAATGGAATCCACTGCATTGAATCGGGAAGCTTTGGGCCATGCTGCATAAATCCACTGCATGCAGTCATGCTGTGTGGACTCCACTGCATTGAATCATGCTGCAAAAAAAACCACTGCATTCAATAGGGTTCCATTTCTTCACCCTGCATGGAATCCACTGCATTCAACCACGCTGCATGGAATCCACTGCACTCAATCGGGATGCATTTTACCACTCTGCATGGATTACACTGCATTTAATCACGCTGCATCGAATCCATGGAATTTAATCGGGATTCATTTTACTAAGCTGTATGGAATGGACTGCACTTAATCACGCTGCATGGAATCCACTGCATTCAATCGGGATGCATTTTACCACGTTGCATGCAGTTCACTGCATTCAATCACAATGCATGGAATCCACTGCATTCAATCGGGATGCTTTGGGCCATGCTGCATAAAATCCACTGCATTCAATCTTGCTTTTTGAATCCACTGCATTCAGTAATGCTGCATAAAATCCTTGCATTCAATTGGGTTCCATTTCTTCACGCTGCATGGAATACACTGCATTCAATCACGCTGCATGGAATCCACTGCATTCAATCGGGATGCATTTTACCATGCTGCGTGGTTTTCACTGCACTCAATCACAATGCATGGAATCCACTGCATTCCATCGGAATGCTTTGGGCCATGCTGCATAAAATCCACTGCATTCAATCATGCTGCATGGAATCCACTGCATTCAATCATGCTGCATAAAATCCACTGCATTCAATAGGGTTCCATTTCTTCACGCTGCATGTAATACACTGCATTCAATCACACTGAATGGAATCCACTGCATTCAATCGGGATGCATTTTACCTCGCTGCATGGATTACACTGCATTCAATCCCAATGCATGGAATCCACTGCATTCAATCGGGATGATTTGGACCATGCTGCATAAAATCCACTGCATTCAATCGGGATGCATTGGGCCACGCTGCATCGACTCCACTGCATTCAATTGGCATCCATTGCGCCACAATGCAAGGAATCCTCTGCATTCATTGACGCTGCATGGACTCCACTGCATTCAATCGGGATGCTTTGGGCCATGCTGCATAAAATCCACTGCATTCAATCTTGCTTTTTGAATCCACTGCATTCAGTAATGCTGCATAAAATCCTTGCATTCAATTGGGTTCCATTTCTTCACGCTGCATGGAATACACTGCATTCAATCACGCTGCATGGAATCCACTGCATTCAATCGGGATGCATTTTACCATGCTGCGTGGTTTTCACTGCATTCAATCACAATGCATGGAATCCACTGCATTCAATCGGGATGCTTTGGGCCATGCTGCATAAAATCCACTGCATTCAATCGGGATGCATTGGGCCACGCTGCATCGACTCCACTGCATTCAATTGGCATCCATTGCGCCACAATGCAAGGAATCCTCTGCATTCATTGACGCTGCATGGACTCCACTGCATTCAATCGGGATGCTTTGGGCCATGCTGCATAAAATCCACTGCATTCAACCATGCTGCATGGAATCCATTTCATTCAATCATGCTCTATAAAATCCAATGCATTCAATACGGTTCCATTACTTCACGCTGCATGGAATACACTGCATTAAATCAGGATGCATGGAATCGACTGCATTCAATCAGGATGCATTATACCACGTTGCATGGATTACCCTACATTCAATCACAATGCATGGAATCCACTGCATTCAATCGGGATGCCTTGGGCCATGCTGCATAAAATCCACTGCATTCAATCGGGATGCATTGGGCCTCGCTGCATAGACTCCACTGCATATAATCGGGATCCATTGCGCCACAATGCATGGAATACTCTGCATTCAATGACGCTGCATGGAATCCACTGCATTCCATCGGGAAGCTTTGGGCCATGCTGCATAAAATCCACTGCATTCAATCATGCTGCATGGAATCCACTGCATTCAATCGGGATGCATTTTACAAGGCTGCATGGATTACATTTCATACACTCAAAATGCATGGAATCCACTGCGTTCTATAGGGATGCTTTGGGCCATACTGCATAAAATACACTGCATTCAATTTGCTGCATGGAATCCACTGCATTCAATCATGCTGAATAAAATCCACTGCATTCAATAGGGTTCCATTTCTTCACGCTGCATGGAATACAGTGCATTCAATCAGGCTGCATGAAATCCACTGCATTCAATGGGGATGCATTCTACAATGCTGCATGGAGTTCACTGCATGCAATCACAATGCATGTAATCCACTGCATTCCATCGGGATGCCTTGGGCCATGCTGCATAAAATCCACTGCATTCAACCATGCTGCATGGAATCCACTGCATTCAATCATGCTGCATAAAATCCACTGCATTCAATCGGGATGCATTGGGCCTCGCTGCATGGAATACACTGCATTCAATCAGGCTGCATGGAATCCACTGCATTCAATGGGGATGCATTCTACAATGCTGCATGGAGTTCACTGCATTCAATCACAACGCATGGAATCCACTGCATTCCATCGGGATGCTTTGGGCCATGCTGCATAAAATCCACTGCATTCAATCGGGATGCATTGGGCCACGCTGCATGGACTCCACTGCATACAATCGGGATCCATTGCACCAAAATGCATGGAATACTCTGCATTCATTGACGCTGCATGGACTCCACTGCATTCAATCGGGATGCTTTGGGCCATGCTGCATAAAATCCACTGCATTCAACCATGCTGCATGGAATCCACTGCATTCAATCATGCTGCATAAAATCCACTGCATTCCATCGGGATGCATTGGGCCTCGCTGCATGGAATACACTGCATTCAGTCACGCTGCATGAAATCCACTGCATTCAATGGGGATGCATTCTACAATGCTGCATGGAGTTCACTGCATTCAATCACAATGCATGGAATCCACTGCATTCCATCGGGATGCTTTGGGCCATGCTGCATAAAATCCACTGCATTCACTCGGGATGCATTGGGCCTCGCTGCATGGACTCCACTGCATACAATCGGGATCCATTGCACCAAAATGCATGGAATCCTCCGCATGCAACGACGCTGCATGGACTCCACTGCATTCAATCGGGATGCTTTGGGCCATGCTGAATAAAATCCACTGCATTCAATCATGCTGCATGGAATCCACTGCATTCAATCATGCTGCATAAAATCCACTGCATTCAATAGGGTTCCATTTCTTCACGTGGCATCGAATCCACTGCATTCAATCACGCTGCATGGAATCCACTGCATTCAATCGGGATGCATTTTTCCTCGCTGCATGGAGTACACTGCATTCAATCATGCTGCATGGAATCCACTGCATTCAATAGGGATGCATTTTACAAGGCTGCATGGATTACATTTCATACACTCAAAATGCATGGAATCCACTGCGTTCTATAGGGATGCTTTGGGCCATACTGCATAAAATACACTGCATTCAATTTGCTGCATGGAATCCACTGCATTCAATCATGCTGAATAAAATCCACTGCATTCAATAGGGTTACATTTCTTCACGCTGCATGGAATACAGTGCATTCAATCAGGCTGCATGAAATCCACTGCATTCAATGGGGATGCATTCTACAATGCTGCATGGAGTTCACTGCATGCAATCACAATGCATGTAATCCACTGCATTCCATCGGGATGCCTTGGGCCATGCTGCATGAAATCCACTGCATTCAACCATGCTGCATGGAATCAACTGCATTCAATCATGCTGCATAAAATCCACTGCATTCAATCGGGATGCATTGGGCCTCGCTGCATGGAATACAGTGCATTCAATCAGGCTGCATGGAATCCACTGCATTCAATGGGGATGCATTCTACAATGCTGCATGGAGTTCACTGCATTCAATCACAACGCATGGAATCCACTGCATTCCATCGGGATGCTTTGGGCCATGCTGCATAAAATCCACTGCATTCAATCGGGATGCATTGGGCCTCGCTGCATGGACTCCACTGCATACAATCGGGATCCATTGCGCCAAAATGCATGGAATACTCTGCATTAATTGACGCTGCATGGACTCCACTGCATTCAATCGGGATGCTTTGGGCCATGCTGCATAAAATCCACTGCATTCAACCATGCTGCATGGAATCCACTGCATTCAATCATGCTGCATAAAATCCACTGCATTCCATCGGGATGCATTGGGCCTCGCTGCATGGAATACACTGCATTCAATCACGCTGCATGAAATCCACTGCATTCAATGGGGATGCATTCTACAATGCTGCATGGAGTTCACTGCATTCAATCACAATGCATGGACTCCACTGCATTCCATCGGGATGCTTTGGGCCATGCTGCATAAAATCCACTGCATTCAATCGGGATGCATTGGGCCTCGCTGCATGGACTCCACTGCATACAATCGGGATCCATTGCACCAAAATGCATGGAATCCTCCGCATGCAACGACGCTGCATGGACTCCACTGCATTCAATCGGGATGCTTTGGGCCATGCTGAATAAAATCCACTGCATTCAATCATGCTGCATGGAATCCACTGCATTCAATCATGCTGTATAAAATCCACTGCATTCAATAGGGTTCCATTTCTTCACGTGACATCGAATCCACTGCATTCAATCACGCTGCATGGAATCCACTGCATTCAATCGGGATGCATTTTTCCTCGCTGCATGGAGTACACTGCATTCAATCATGCTGCATAAAATCCACTGCATTCCATCGGGATGCTTTGGGCCATGCTGCATAAAATCCACTGCATTCAACCATGCTGCATGGAATCCACTGCATTCAATCGGGATGCATTGGGCCTCGCTGCATGGAATAAACTGCATTCAATCAGGCTCCATGGAATCCACTGCATTCAATGGGGATGCATTCTACCATGCTGCATGGAGTTCACTGCATTCAATCACAATGCATGGAATCCACTGCATTCCATCGGGATGCTTTGGGCCATGCTGCATAAAATCCACTGCATTCAATCGGGATGCATTGGGCCTCGCTGCATGGACTCCACTGCATACAATCGGGATCCATTGCGCCACAATGCATGGAATACTCTGCATTCAATCACGCTGCATGGAATCCACTGCATTCAATCGGGATGCTTTGGGCCATGCTGCATAAAATCCACTGCATGCAATCATGCTGCATGGAATCCACTGCATTCAATCGGGATGCATTTTACCACGTTGCATGCAGTTCACTGCATTCAATCACAATGCATGGAATCCACTGCATTCAATCGGGATGCTTTGGGCCATGCTGCATAAAGTCCACTGCATTCAATCGGGATGCATTGGGCCTCGCTGCATGGACTCCACTGCATTCAATCGGGATCCATTGTGCCACAATGCATGGATCCTCTGCATTCAATGACGCTGCATGGAATCCACTGCATTCCATCAGGATGCTTTGGGCCATGCTGCATAAAATCCACTGCATGCAATCATGCTGCATGGAATCCACTGCATTCAATCATGCTGCATAAAATCCACTGCATTCAATAGGGTTCCATTTCTTCACACTGCATGGAATCCACTGCATTCAATCACGCTGCATGCAATCCACTGCATTCAACATGGATGAATTTTTCCACGCTGCATTTAGTACAATGTATTCAATCACAATTCATGGAATCCATTGCATTCAATCGGGATGCTTTGGGCCATGCTGCATAAAATCCACTGCATTCAATCGGGATGCACTGGGCATCGCTGCATGGACTCCACTGCATACAATCGGGATCCATTGCGCCACAATGCATGGAATCCTCTGCATTCAATGACGCTGCGTGGAATCCACTGCATTCCATCGGGAAGCTTTGGGCCATGCTGCATAAAATCCATTGCATTCAATCATGCTGCATGGAATCCACTTCATTCAATCGGGATGCATTTTACCATGCTGCCTGGATTACCCTTCATTCAATCACGCTGCATGGAATCCACTGCATTCTATCGGGATGCTTTGGGCCATGCTGCATAAAATCCACTGCATTCAATCGGGATGCATTTGGCCACGCTGCATGGACTCCACTGCATAAAATCGGGATCCATTGCCCCAAAATGCAAGGAATCCTCTGCATTCAATGACGCTGAATGGAATCCACTGCATTGAATCGGGAAGCTTTGGGCCATGCTGCATAAATCCACTGCATGCAGTCATGCTGTGTGGACTCCACTGCATTGAATCATGCTGCAAAAAAAACCACTGCATTCAATAGGGTTCCATTAATGCACCCTGCATGGAATCCACTGCATTCAACCACGCTGCATGGAATCCACTGCATTCAATCGGGATGCATTTTACCACTCTGCATGGATTACACTGCATTTAATCACGCTGCATGGAATCCATGGAATTTAATCGGGATTCATTTTACTAAGCTGTATGGAATGGACTGCACTTAATCACGCTGCATGGAATCCACTGCATTCAATCGGGATGCATTTTACCACGTTGCATGCAGTTCACTGCATTCAATCACAATGCATGGAATCCACTGCATTCAATCGGGATGCTTTGGGCCATGCTGCATAAAATCCACTGCATTCAATCTTGCTTTTTGAATCCACTGCATTCAGAAATGCTGCATAAAATCCTTGCATTCAATTGGGTTCCATTTCTTCACGCTGCATGGAATACACTGCATTCAATCATGCTGCATAAAATCCACTGCATTCAATCGGGATGCATTGGGCCTCGCTGCATGGAATAAACTGCATTCAATCAGGCTCCATGGAATCCACTGCATTCAATGGGGATGCATTCTACCATGCTGCATGGAGTTCACTGCATTCAATCACAATGCATGGAATCCACTGCATTCCATCGGGATGCTTTGGGCCATGCTGCATAAAATCCACTGCATTCAATCGGGATGCATTGGGCCTCGCTGCATGGACTCCACTGCATACAATCGGGATCCATTGCGCCACAATGCATGGAATACTCTGCATTCAATCACGCTGCATGGAATCCACTGCATTCAATCGGGATGCTTTGGGCCATGCTGCATAAAATCCACTGCATGCAATCATGCTGCATGGAATCCACTGCATTCAATCGGGATGCATTTTACCACGTTGCATGCAGTTCACTGCATTCAATCACAATGCATGGAATCCACTGCATTCAATCGGGATGCTTTGGGCCATGCTGCATAAATTCCACTGCATTCAATCGGGATGCATTGGGCCTCGCTGCATGGACTCCACTGCATTCAATCGGGATCCATTGCGCCACAATGCATGGATCCTCTGCATTCAATGACGCTGCATGGAATCCACTGCATTCCATCAGGATGCTTTGGGCCATGCTGCATAAAATCCACTGCATGCAATCATGCTGCATGGAATCCACTGCATTCAATCATGCTGCATAAAATCCACTGCATTCAATAGGGTTCCATTTCTTCACACTGCATGGAATCCACTGCATTCAATCACGCTGCATGGAATCCACTGCATTCAATATGGATGAATTTTACCACGCTGCATTTAGTACACTGTATTCAATCACAATTCATGGAATCCATTGCATTCAATCGGGATGCTTTGGGCCATGCTGCATAAAATCCACTGCATTCAATCATGCTGCATGGAATTCACTGCATTCAATCATGCTGCATAAAATCCACTGCATTCAATCATGCTGCATAAATCCACTGCATTCAATACGGTTCCACTTCTTCACGCTGCATGGAATCCACTGCATTCAATCACGTTGCATAAAATCCACTGCATTCAATAGGGTTCCATTTCTTCACGCTGCATGGAATCCACTACATTCAATCACGCTGCATGGAATCCACTGCATTCAATCAGCATGCTTTGGGCCATGCTGCATAAAATCCACTGCATTCAATCATGCTGCCTGGAATCCACTGCATTCAATCATACTGCATAAAATCCACTGCATTCAATAGGGTTCCATTTCTTCACGCTTCATGGAATCCACTGCATTCAATAGGGTTCCATTCCTTCACGCTGCCTGGAATCCACTGCCTTCAATCACGCTGCATGGAATCCACTGCATTCAATCGGGATGCATTTTTCCTCGTTGCATGGATTACACTGCATTCAATCCCAATGCATGGAATCCACTACATTCAATCGGGAAGCTTTGGGCCATGCTGCATACAATGCACTGCATTCAATCGGGATGCACTGGGCCTCGCTGCATGGACTCCACTGCATATAATCGGGATCCATTGCGCCACAATGCATGGAATACTCTGCATTCAATGACGCTGAATGGAATCCACTGCATTGAATCAGGAAGCTTTGGGCCATGCTGCATAAATCCACTGCATGCAGTCATGCTGTGTGGACTCCACTGCATTGAATCATGCTGCAAAAAAAACCACTGCATTCAATAGGGTTCCATTAATGCACCCTGCATGGAATCCACTGCATTCAACCACGCTGCATGGAATCCACTGCATTCAATCGGGATGCATTTTACCACTCTGCATGGATTACACTGCATTTAATCACGCTGCATGTAATCCATGGAATTTAATCGGGATTCATTTTACAAAGCTGTATGGAATGGACTGCACTTAATCACGCTGCATGGAATCCACTGCATTCAATCGGGATGCATTTTACCACGTTGCATGCAGTTCACTGCATTCAATCACAATGCATGGAATCCACTGCATTCCATCGGGATGCTTTGGGCCATGCTGCATAAAATCCACTGCATTCAATCTTGCTTTTTGAATCCACTGCATTCAGTAATGCTGCATAAAATCCTTGCATTCAATTGGGTTCCATTTCTTCACGCTGCATGGAATACACTGCATTCAATCACGCTGCATGGAATCCACTGCATTCAATCGGGATGCATTTTACCATGCTGCGTGGTTTTCACTGCATTCAATCACAATGCATGGAATCCACTGCATTCCATCGGGATGCTTTGGGCCATGCTGCATAAAATCCACTGCATTCAATCATGCTGCATGGAATCCACTGCATTCAATCATGCTGCATAAAATCCACTGCATTCAATAGGGTTCCATTTCTTCACGCTGCATGGAATACACTGCATTCAATCACACTGAATGGAATCCACTGCATTCAATCGGGATGCTTTTTACCTCGCTGCATGGATTACACTCCATTCAATCACAATGCATGGAATCCACTGCATTCAATCGGGATGCTTTGGGCCATGCTGCATAAAATCCACTGCATTCAATCGGGATGCATTGGGCCACGCTGCATCGACTCCACTGCATTCAATTGGCATCCATTGCGCCACAATGCAAGGAATCCTCTGCATTCATTGACGCTGCATGGACTCCACTGCATTCAATCGGGATGCTTTGGGCCATGCTGCATAAAATCCACTGCATTCAACCATGCTGCATGGAATCCATTTCATTCAATCATGCTCTATAAAATCCAATGCATTCAATACGGTTCCATTACTTCACGCTGCATGGAATACACTGCATTAAATCAGGATGCATGGAATCGACTGCATTCAATCAGGATGCATTATACCACGTTGCATGGATTACCCTACATTCAATCACAATGCATGGAATCCACTGCATTCAATCGGGATGCCTTGGGCCATGCTGCATAAAATCCACTGCATTCAATCGGGATGCATTGGGCCTCGCTGCATAGACTCCACTGCATATAATCGGGATCCATTGCGCCACAATGCATGGAATACTCTGCATTCAATGACGCTGCATGGAATCCACTGCATTCCATCGGGAAGCTTTGGGCCATGCTGCATAAAATCCACTGCATTCAATCATGCTGCATGGAATCCACTGCATTCAATCGGGATGCATTTTACAAGGCTGCATGGATTACATTTCATACACTCAAAATGCATGGAATCCACTGCGTTCTATAGGGATGCTTTGGGCCATACTGCATAAAATACACTGCATTCAATTTGCTGCATGGAATCCACTGCATTCAATCATGCTGAATAAAATCCACTGCATTCAATAGGGTTCCATTTCTTCACGCTGCATGGAATACACTGCATTCAATCAGGCTGCATGAAATCCACTGCATTCAATGGGGATGCATTCTACAATGCTGCATGGAGTTCACTGCATGCAATCACAATGCATGTAATCCACTGCATTCCATCGGGATGCCTTGGGCCATGCTGCATAAAATCCACTGCATTCAACCATGCTGCATGGAATCCACTGCATTCAATCATGCTGCATAAAATCCACTGCATTCAATCGGGATGCATTGGGCCTCGCTGCATGGAATACACTGCATTCAATCAGGCTGCATGGAATCCACTGCATTCAATGGGGATGCATTCTACAATGCTGCATGGAGTTCACTGCATTCAATCACAACGCATGGAATCCACTGCATTCCATCGGGATGCTTTGGGCCATGCTGCATAAAATCCACTGCATTCAATCGGGATGCATTGGGCCACGCTGCATGGACTCCACTGCATACAATCGGGATCCATTGCGCCAAAATGCATGGAATACTCTGCATTCATTGACGCTGCATGGACTCCACTGCATTCAATCGGGATGCTTTGGGCCATGCTGCATAAAATCCACTGCATTCAACCATGCTGCATGGAATCCACTGCATTCAATCATGCTGCATAAAATCCACTGCATTCCATCGGGATGCATTGGGCCTCGCTGCATGGAATACACTGCATTCAATGGGGATGCATTCTACAATGCTGCATGGAGTTCACTGCATTCAATCACAATGCATGTAATCCACTGAATTCCATCGGGATGCTTTGGGCCATGCTGCATAAAATCCACTGCATTCAATCGGGATGCATTGGGCCTCGCTGCATGGACTCCACTGCATACAATCGGGATCCATTGCACCAAAATGCATGGAATCCTCCGCATGCAACGACGCTGCATGGACTCCACTGCATTCAATCGGGATGCTTTGGGCCATGCTGAATAAAATCCACTGCATTCAATCATGCTGCATGGAATCCACTGCATTCAATCATGCTGCATAAAATCCACTGCATTCAATAGGGTTCCATTTCTTCACGTGGCATCGAATCCACTGCATTCAATCACGCTGCATGGAATCCACTGCATTCAATCGGGATGCATTTTTCCTCGCTGCATGGAGTACACTGCATTCAATCATGCTGCATAAAATCCACTGCATTCCATCGGGATGCTTTGGGCCATGCTGCATAAAATCCACTGCATTCAACCATGCTGCATGGAATACACTGCATTCAATCATGCTGCATAAAATCCACTGCATTCAATCGGGATGCATTGGGCCTCGCTGCATGGAATAAACTGCATTCAATCAGGCTCCATGGAATCCACTGCATTCAATGGGGATGCATTCTACCATGCTGCATGGAGTTCACTGCATTCAATCACAATGCATGGAATCCACTGCATTCCATCGGGATGCTTTGGGCCATGCTGCATAAAATCCACTGCATTCAATCGGGATGCATTGGGCCTCGCTGCATGGAATCCACTGCATACAATCGGGATCCATTGCGCCACAATGCATGGAATACTCTGCATTCAATCACGCTGCATGGAATCCACTGCATTCAATCGGGATGCTTTGGGCCATGCTGCATAAAATCCACTGCATGCAATCATGCTGCATGGAATCCACTGCATTCAATCGGGATGCATTTTACCACGTTGCATGCAGTTCACTGCATTCAATCACAATGCATGGAATCCACTGCATTCAATCGGGATGCTTTGGGCCATGCTGCATAAAATCCACTGCATTCAATCGGGATGCATTGGGCCTCGCTGCATGGACTCCACTGCATTCAATCGGGATCCATTGTGCCACAATGCATGGATCCTCTGCATTCAATGACGCTGCATGGAATCCACTGCATTCCATCAGGATGCTTTGGGCCATGCTGCATAAAATCCACTGCATGCAATCATGCTGCATGGAATCCACTGCATTCAATCATGCTGCATAAAATCCACTGCATTCAATAGGGTTCCATTTCTTCACACTGCATGGAATCCACTGCATTCAATCACGCTGCATGCAATCCACTGCATTCAACATGGATGAATTTTACCACGCTGCATTTAGTACACTGTATTCAATCACAATTCATGGAATCCATTGCATTCCATCGGGATGCTTTGGGCCATGCTGCATAAAATCCACTGCATTCAATCGGGATGCACTGGGCATCGCTGCATGGACTCCACTGCATACAATCGGGATCCATTGCGCCACAATGCATGGAATCCTCTGCATTCAATGACGCTGCATGGAATCCACTGCATTCCATCGGGAAGCTTTGGGCCATGCTGCATAAAATCCATTGCATTCAATCATGCTGCATGGAATCCACTTCATTCAATCGGGATGCATTTTACCATGCTGCCTGGATTACCCTTCATTCAATCACGCTGCATGGAATCCACTGCATTCTATCGGGATGCTTTGGGCCATGCTGCATAAAATCCACTGCATTTAATCGGGATGCATTTGGCCACGCTGCATGGACTCCACTGCATAAAATCGGGATCCATTGCCCCAAAATGCAAGGAATCCTCTGCATTCAATGACGCTGAATGGAATCCACTGCATTGAATCGGGAAGCTTTGGGCCATGCTGCATAAATCCACTGCATGCAGTCATGCTGTGTGGACTCCACTGCATTGAATCATGCTGCAAAAAAAACCACTGCATTCAATAGGGTTCCATTTCTTCACCCTGCATGGAATCCACTGCATTCAACCACGCTGCATGGAATCCACTGCACTCAATCGGGATGCATTTTACCACTCTGCATGGATTACACTGCATTTAATCACGCTGCATCGAATCCATGGAATTTAATCGGGATTCATTTTACTAAGCTGTATGGAATGGACTGCACTTAATCACGCTGCATGGAATCCACTGCATTCAATCGGGATGCATTTTACCACGTTGCATGCAGTTCACTGCATTCAATCACAATGCATGGAATCCACTGCATTCAATCGGGATGCTTTGGGCCATGCTGCATAAAATCCACTGCATTCAATCTTGCTTTTTGAATCCACTGCATTCAGTAATGCTGCATAAAATCCTTGCATTCAATTGGGTTCCATTTCTTCACGCTGCATGGAATACACTGCATTCAATCACGCTGCATGGAATCCACTGCATTCAATCGGGATGCATTTTACCATGCTGCGTGGTTTTCACTGCACTCAATCACAATGCATGGAATCCACTGCATTCCATCGGAATGCTTTGGGCCATGCTGCATAAAATCCACTGCATTCAATCATGCTGCATGGAATCCACTGCATTCAATCATGCTGCATAAAATCCACTGCATTCAATAGGGTTCCATTTCTTCACGCTGCATGTAATACACTGCATTCAATCACACTGAATGGAATCCACTGCATTCAATCGGGATGCATTTTACCTCGCTGCATGGATTACACTGCATTCAATCCCAATGCATGGAATCCACTGCATTCAATCGGGATGATTTGGACCATGCTGCATAAAATCCACTGCATTCAATCGGGATGCATTGGGCCACGCTGCATCGACTCCACTGCATTCAATTGGCATCCATTGCGCCACAATGCAAGGAATCCTCTGCATTCATTGACGCTGCATGGACTCCACTGCATTCAATCGGGATGCTTTGGGCCATGCTGCATAAAATCCACTGCATTCAATCTTGCTTTTTGAATCCACTGCATTCAGTAATGCTGCATAAAATCCTTGCATTCAATTGGGTTCCATTTCTTCACGCTGCATGGAATACACTGCATTCAATCACGCTGCATGGAATCCACTGCATTCAATCGGGATGCATTTTACCATGCTGCGTGGTTTTCACTTCATTCAATCACAATGCATGGAATCCACTGCATTCAATCGGGATGCTTTGGGCCATGCTGCATAAAATCCACTGCATTCAATCGGGATGCATTGGGCCACGCTGCATCGACTCCACTGCATTCAATTGGCATCCATTGCGCCACAATGCAAGGAATCCTCTGCATTCATTGACGCTGCATGGACTCCACTGCATTCAATCGGGATGCTTTGGGCCATGCTGCATAAAATCCACTGCATTCAACCATGCTGCATGGAATCCATTTCATTCAATCATGCTCTATAAAATCCAATGCATTCAATACGGTTCCATTACTTCACGCTGCATGGAATACACTGCATTAAATCAGGATGCATGGAATCGACTGCATTCAATCAGGATGCATTATACCACGTTGCATGGATTACCCTACATTCAATCACAATGCATGGAATCCACTGCATTCAATCGGGATGCTTTGGGCCATGCTGCATAAAATCCACTGCATTCAATCGGGATGCATTGGGCCTCGCTGCATAGACTCCACTGCATATAATCGGGATCCATTGCGCCACAATGCATGGAATACTCTGCATTCAATGACGCTGCATGGAATCCACTGCATTCCATCGGGAAGCTTTGGGCCATGCTGCATAAAATCCACTGCATTCAATCATGCTGCATGGAATCCACTGCATTCAATCGGGATGCATTTTACAAGGCTGCATGGATTACATTTCATACACTCAAAATGCATGGAATCCACTGCGTTCTATAGGGATGCTTTGGGCCATACTGCATAAAATACACTGCATTCAATTTGCTGCATGGAATCCACTGCATTCAATCATGCTGAATAAAATCCACTGCATTCAATAGGGTTCCATTTCTTCACGCTGCATGGAATACACTGCATTCAATCAGGCTGCATGAAATCCACTGCATTCAATGGGGATGCATTCTACAATGCTGCATGGAGTTCACTGCATGCAATCACAATGCATGTAATCCACTGCATTCCATCGGGATGCTTTGGGCCATGCTGCATAAAATCCACTGCATTCAACCATGCTGCATGGAATACACTGCATTCAATCATGCTGCATAAAATCCACTGCATTCAATCGGGATGCATTGGGCCTCGCTGCATGGAATACACTGCATTCAATCAGGCTGCATGGAATCCACTGCATTCAATCGGGATGCCTTCTACCATGCTGCATGGAGTTCACTGCATTCAATCACAATGCATGGAATCCACTGCATTCCATCGGGATGCTTTGGGCCATGCTGCATAAAATCCACTGCATTCAATCGGGATGCATTGGGCCACGCTGCATCGACTCCACTGCATTCAATTGGCATCCATTGCGCCACAATGCAAGGAATCCTCTGCATTCATTGACGCTGCATGGACTCCACTGCATTCAATCGGGATGCTTTGGGCCATGCTGCATAAAATCCACTGCATTCAACCATGCTGCATGGAATCCATTTCATTCAATCATGCTCTATAAAATCCAATGCATTCAATACGGTTCCATTACTTCACGCTGCATGGAATACACTGCATTAAATCAGGATGCATGGAATCGACTGCATTCAATCAGGATGCATTATACCACGTTGCATGGATTACCCTACATTCAATCACAATGCATGGAATCCACTGCATTCAATCGGGATGCTTTGGGCCATGCTGCATAAAATCCACTGCATTCAATCGGGATGCATTGGGCCTCGCTGCATAGACTCCACTGCATATAATCGGGATCCATTGCGCCACAATGCATGGAATACTCTGCATTCAATGACGCTGCATGGAATCCACTGCATTCCATCGGGAAGCTTTGGGCCATGCTGCATAAAATCCACTGCATTCAATCATGCTGCATGGAATCCACTGCATTCAATCGGGATGCATTTTACAAGGCTGCATGGATTACATTTCATACACTCAAAATGCATGGAATCCACTGCGTTCTATAGGGATGCTTTGGGCCATACTGCATAAAATACACTGCATTCAATTTGCTGCATGGAATCCACTGCATTCAATCATGCTGAATAAAATCCACTGCATTCAATAGGGTTCCATTTCTTCACGCTGCATGGAATACACTGCATTCAATCAGGCTGCATGAAATCCACTGCATTCAATGGGGATGCATTCTACAATGCTGCATGGAGTTCACTGCATGCAATCACAATGCATGTAATCCACTGCATTCCATCGGGATGCTTTGGGCCATGCTGCATAAAATCCACTGCATTCAACCATGCTGCATGGAATCCACTGCATTCAATCATGCTGCATAAAATCCACTGCATTCAATCGGGATGCATTGGGCCTCGCTGCATGGAATACACTGCATTCAATCAGGCTGCATGGAATCCACTGCATTCAATCGGGATGCCTTCTACCATGCTGCATGGAGTTCACTGCATTCAATCACAATGCATGGAATCCACTGCATTCCATCGGGATGCTTTGGGCCATGCTGCATAAAATCCACTGCATTCAATCGGGATGCATTGGGCCTCGCTGCATGGACTCCACTGCATACAATCGGGATCCATTGCGCCACAATGCATGGAATACTCTGCATTCAATCACGCTGCATGGAATCCACTGCATTCAATCGGGATGCTTTGGGCCATGCTGCATAAAATCCACTGCATGCAATCATGCTGCATGGAATCCACTGCATTCAATCGGGATGCATTTTACCACGTTGCATGCAGTTCACTGCATTCAATCACAATGCATGGAATCCACTGCATTCCATCGGGATGCTTTGGGCCATGCTGCATAAAATCCACTGCATTCAATCGGGATGCATTTGGCCTCGCTGCATGGACTCCACTGCATTCAATCGGGATCCATTGTGCCACAATGCATGGATCCTCTGCATTCAATGACGCTGCATGGAATCCACTGCATTCCATCAGGATGCTTTGGGCCATGCTGCATAAAATCCACTGCATGCAATCATGCTGCATGGAATCCACTGCATTCAATCATGCTGCATAAAATCCACTGCATTCAATAGGGTTCCATTTCTTCACACTGCATGGAATCCACTGCATTCAATCACACTGCATGCAATCCGTGCATTCAACATGGATGAATTTTACCACGCTGCATTTAGTACACTGTATTCAATCACAATTCATGGAATCCATTGCATTCAATCGGGATGCTTTGGGCCATGCTGCATAAAATCCACTGCATTCAATCGGGATGCACTGGGCATCGCTGCATGGACTCCACTGCATACAATCGGGATCCATTGCGCCACAATGCATGGAATCCTCTGCATTCAATGACGCTGCATGGAATCCACTGCATTCCATCGGGAAGCTTTGGGCCATGCTGCATAAAATCCATTGCATTCAATCATGCTGCATGGAATCCACTTCATTCAATCGGGATGCATTTTACCATGCTGCCTGGATTACCCTTCATTCAATCACGCTGCATGGAATCCACTGCATTCTATCGGGATGCTTTGGGCCATGCTGCATAAAATCCACTGCATTTAATCGGGATGCATTTGGCCACGCTGCATGGACTCCACTGCATAAAATCGGGATCCATTGCCCCAAAATGCAAGGAATCCTCTGCATTCAATGACGCTGAATGGAATCCACTGCATTGAATCGGGAAGCTTTGGGCCATGCTGCATAAATCCACTGCATGCAGTCATGCTGTGTGGACTCCACTGCATTGAATCATGCTGCAAAAAAAACCACTGCATTCAATAGGGTTCCATTAATGCACCCTGCATGGAATCCACTGCATTCAACCACGCTGCATGGAATCCACTGCATTCAATCGGGATGCATTTTACCACTCTGCATGGATTACACTGCATTTAATCACGCTGCATGGAATCCATGGAATTTAATCGGGATTCATTTTACTAAGCTGTATGGAATGGACTGCACTTAATCACGCTGCATGGAATCCACTGCATTCAATCGGGATGCATTTTACCACGTTGCATGCAGTTCACTGCATTCAATCACAATGCATGGAATCCACTGCATTCAATCGGGATGCTTTGGGCCATGCTGCATAAAATCCACTGCATTCAATCTTGCTTTTTGAATCCACTGCATTCAGTAATGCTGCATAAAATCCTTGCATTCAATTGGGTTCCATTTCTTCACGCTGCATGGAATACACTGCATTCAATCACGCTGCATGGAATCCACTGCATTCAATCGGGATGCATTTTACCATGCTGCCTGGTTTTCACTGCACTCAATCACAATGCATGGAATCCACTGCATTCCATCGGAATGCTTTGGGCCATGCTGCATAAAATCCACTGCATTCAATCATTCTGCATGGAATCCACTGCATTCAATCATGCTGCATAAAATCCACTGCATTCAATAGGGTTCCATTTCTTCACGCTGCATGTAATACACTGCATTCAATCACACTGAATGGAATCCACTGCATTCAATCGGGATGCATTTTACCTCGCTGCATGGATTACACTGCATTCAATCCCAATGCATGGAATCCACTGCATTCAATCGGGATGCTTTGGACCATGCTGCATAAAATCCACTGCATTCAATCTGGATGCATTGGGCCACGCTGCATCGACTCCACTGCATTCAATTGGCATCCATTGCGCCACAATGCAAGGAATCCTCTGCATTCATTGACGCTGCATGGACTCCACTGCATTCAATCGGGATGCTTTGGGCCATGCTGCATAAAATCCACTGCATTCAATCTTGCTTTTTGAATCCACTGCATTCAGTAATGCTGCATAAAATCCTTGCATTCAATTGGGTTCCATTTCTTCACGCTGCATGGAATACACTGCATTCAATCACGCTGCATGGAATCCACTGCATTCAATCGGGATGCATTTTACCATGCTGCGTGGTTTTCACTGCATTCAATCACAATGCATGGAATCCACTGCATTCCATCGGGATGCTTTGGGCCATGCTGCATAAAATCCACTGCATTCAATCGGGATGCATTGGGCCACGCTGCATCGACTCCACTGCATTCAATTGGCATCCATTGCGCCACAATGCAAGGAATCCTCTGCATTCATTGACGCTGCATGGACTCCACTGCATTCAATCGGGATGCTTTGGGCCATGCTGCATAAAATCCACTGCATTCAACCATGCTGCATGAAATCCATTTCATTCAATCATGCTCTATAAAATCCAATGCATTCAATATGGTTCCATTACTTCACGCTGCATGGAATACACTGCATTAAATCAGGATGCATGGAATCGACTGCATTCAATCAGGAAGCATTATACCACGTTGCATGGATTACCCTACATTCAATCACAATGCATGGAATCCACTGCATTCAATCGGGATGCTTTGGGCCATGCTGCATAAAATCCACTGCATTCAATCGGGATGCATTGGGCCTCGCTGCATAGACTCCACTGCATATAATCGGGATCCATTGCGCCACAATGCATGGAATACTCTGCATTCAATGACGCTGCATGGAATCCACTGCATTCCATCGGGAAGCTTTGGGCCATGCTGCATAAAATCCACTGCATTCAATCATGCTGCATGGAATCCACTGCATTCAATCGGGATGCATTTTACAAGGCTGCATGGATTACATTTCATACACTCAAATTGCATGGAATCCACTGCGTTCTATAGGGATGCTTTGGGCCATACTGCATAAAATACACTGCATTCAATTTGCTGCATGGAATCCACTGCATTCAATCATGCTGAATAAAATCCACTGCATTCAATAGGGTTCCATTTCTTCACGCTGCATGGAATACACTGCATTCAATCAGGCTGCATGAAATCCACTGCATTCAATGGGGATGCATTCTACAATGCTGCATGGAGTTCACTGCATGCAATCACAATGCATGTAATCCACTGAATTCCATCGGGATGCTTTGGGCCATGCTGCATAAAATCCACTGCATTCAACCATGCTGCATGGAATACACTGCATTCAATCATGCTGCATAAAATCCACTGCATTCAATCGGGATGCATTGGGCCTCGCTGCATGGAATACACTGCATTCAATCAGGCTGCATGGACTCCACTGCATTCAATCGGGATGCATTCTACCATGCTGCATGGAGTTCACTGCATTCAATCACAATGCATGGAATCCACTGCATTCCATCGGGATGCTTTGGGCCATGCTGCATAAAATCCACTGCATTCAATCGGGATGCATTGGGCCTCGCTGCATGGACTCCACTGCATACAATCGGGATCCATTGCGCCACAATGCATGGAATACTCTGCATTCAATCACGCTGCATGGAATCCACTGCATTCAATCGGGATGCTTTGGGCCATGCTGCATAAAATCCACTGCATGCAATCATGCTGCATGGAATCCACTGCATTCAATCGGGATGCATTTTACCACGTTGCATGCAGTTCACTGCATTCAATCACAATGCATGGAATCCACTGCATTCAATCGGGATGCTTTGGGCCATGCTGCATAAAATCCACTGCATTCAATCTTGCTTTTTGAATCCACTGCATTCAGTAATGCTGCATAAAATCCTTGCATTCAATTGGGTTCCATTTCTTCACGCTGCATGGAATACACTGCATTCAATCACGCTGCATGGAATCCACTGCATTCAATCGGGATGCATTTTACCATGCTGCCTGGTTTTCACTGCACTCAATCACAATGCATGGAATCCACTGCATTCCATCGGAATGCTTTGGGCCATGCTGCATAAAATCCACTGCATTCAATCATGCTGCATGGAATCCACTGCATTCAATCATGCTGCATAAAATCCACTGCATTCAATAGGGTTCCATTTCTTCACGCTGCATGTAATACACTGCATTCAATCACACTGAATGGAATCCACTGCATTCAATCGGGATGCATTTTACCTCGCTGCATGGATTACACTGCATTCAATCCCAATGCATGGAATCCACTGCATTCAATCGGGATGCTTTGGACCATGCTGCATAAAATCCACTGCATTCAATCGGGATGCATTGGGCCACGCTGCATCGACTCCACTGCATTCAATTGGCATCCATTGCGCCACAATGCAAGGAATCCTCTGCATTCATTGACGCTGCATGGACTCCACTGCATTCAATCGGGATGCGTTGGGCCATGCTGCATAAAATCCACTGCATTCAATCTTGCTTTTTGAATCCACTGCATTCAGTAATGCTGCATAAAATCCTTGCATTCAATTGGGTTCCATTTCTTCACGCTGCATGGAATACACTGCATTCAATCACGCTGCATGGAATCCACTGCATTCAATCGGGATGCATTTTACCATGCTGCGTGGTTTTCACTGCATTCAATCACAATGCATGGAATCCACTGCATTCCATCGGGATGCTTTGGGCCATGCTGCATAAAATCCACTGCATTCAATCGGGATGCATTGGGCCACGCTGCATCGACTCCACTGCATTCAATTGGCATCCATTGCGCCACAATGCAAGGAATCCTCTGCATTCATTGACGCTGCATGGACTCCACTGCATTCAATCGGGATGCTTTGGGCCATGCTGCATAAAATCCACTGCATTCAACCATGCTGCATGGAATCCATTTCATTCAATCATGCTCTATAAAATCCAATGCATTCAATATGGTTCCATTACTTCACGCTGCATGGAATACACTGCATTAAATCAGGATGCATGGAATCGACTGCATTCAATCAGGAAGCATTATACCACGTTGCATGGATTACCCTACATTCAATCACAATGCATGGAATCCACTGCATTCAATCGGGATGCTTTGGGCCATGCTGCATAAAATCCACTGCATTCAATCGGGATGCATTGGGCCTCGCTGCATAGACTCCACTGCATATAATCGGGATCCATTGCGCCACAATGCATGGAATACTCTGCATTCAATGACGCTGCATGGAATCCACTGCATTCCATCGGGAAGCTTTGGGCCATGCTGCATAAAATCCACTGCATTCAATCATGCTGCATGGAATCCACTGCATTCAATCGGGATGCATTTTACAAGGCTGCATGGATTACATTTCATACACTCAAATTGCATGGAATCCACTGCGTTCTATAGGGATGCTTTGGGCCATACTGCATAAAATACACTGCATTCAATTTGCTGCATGGAATCCACTGCATTCAATCATGCTGAATAAAATCCACTGCATTCAATAGGGTTCCATTTCTTCACGCTGCATGGAATACACTGCATTCAATCAGGCTGCATGAAATCCACTGCATTCAATGGGGATGCATTCTACAATGCTGCATGGAGTTCACTGCATGCAATCACAATGCATGTAATCCACTGAATTCCATCGGGATGCTTTGGGCCATGCTGCATAAAATCCACTGCATTCAACCATGCTGCATGGAATACACTGCATTCAATCATGCTGCATAAAATCCACTGCATTCAATCGGGATGCATTGGGCCTCGCTGCATGGAATACACTGCATTCAATCAGGCTGCATGGACTCCACTGCATTCAATCGGGATGCATTCTACCATGCTGCATGGAGTTCACTGCATTCAATCACAATGCATGGAATCCACTGCATTCCATCGGGATGCTTTGGGCCATGCTGCATAAAATCCACTGCATTCAATCGGGATGCATTGGGCCTCGCTGCATGGACTCCACTGCATACAATCGGGATCCATTGCGCCACAATGCATGGAATACTCTGCATTCAATCACGCTGCATGGAATCCACTGCATTCAATCGGGATGCTTTGGGCCATGCTGCATAAAATCCACTGCATGCAATCATGCTGCATGGAATCCACTGCATTCAATCGGGATGCATTTTACCACGTTGCATGCAGTTCACTGCATTCAATCACAATGCATGGAATCCACTGCATTCAATCGGGATGCTTTGGGCCATGCTGCATAAAATCCACTGCATTCAATCGGGATGCATTGGGCCTCGCTGCATGGACTCCACTGCATTCAATCGGGATCCATTGCGCCACAATGCATGGATCCTCTGCATTCAATGACGCTGCATGGAATCCACTGCATTCCATCAGGATGCTTTGGGCCATGCTGCATAAAATCCACTGCATTCAATTTGCTGCATGGAATCCACTGCATTCAATCATGCTGCATAAAATCCACTGCATTCAATAGGGTTCCATTTCTTCACACTGCATGGAATCCACTACATTCAATCACGCTGCATGGAATCCACTGCATTCAACATGGATGAATTTTACCACGCTGCATTTAGTACACTGTATTCAATCACAATTCATGGAATCCATTGCATTCAATCGGGATGCTTTGGGCCATGCTGCATAAAATCCACTGCATTCAATCGGGATGCACTGGGCATCGCTGCATGGACTCCACTGCACACAATCGGGATCCATTGCGCCACAATGCATGGAATCCTCTGCATTCAATGACGCTGCATGGAATCCACTGCATTCAATCGGGATGCTTTGGGCCATGCTGAATAAAATCCATTGCATGCAATCATGCTGCATGGAATCCACTGCATTCAATCGGGATGCATTTTACCACGTTGCATGCAGTTCACTGCATTCAATCACAATGCATGGAATTCTCTGCATTCAATCGGGATGCTTTGGGCCATGCTGCATAAATTCCACTGCATTCAATCGGGATGCATTGGGCCTCGCTGCATGGACTCCACTGCATTCAATCGGGATCCATTGCGCCACAATGCATGGATCCTCTGCATTCAATGACGCTGCATGGAATCCACTGCATTCCATCAGGATGCTTTGGGCCATGCTGCATAAAATCCACTGCATGCAATCATGCTGCATGGAATCCACTGCATTCAATCATGCTGCATAAAATCCACTGCATTCAATAGGGTTCCATTTCTTCACACTGCATGGAATCCACTGCATTCAATCACGCTGCATGGAATCCACTGCATTCAACATGGATGAATTTTACCACGCTGCATTTAGTACACTGTATTCAATCACAATTCATGGAATCCATTGCATTCAATCGGGATGCTTTGGGCCATGCTGCATAAAATCCACTGCATTCAATCGGGATGCACTGGGCATCGCTGCATGGACTCCACTGCATAAAATCTGGATCCATTGCGCCACAATGCATGGAATCCTCTGCATTCAACGACGCTGCATGGAATCCACTGCATTCCATCGGGATGTTTTGGGCCATGCTGCATAAAATCTACTGCATTCAATCGGGATGCATTGGGCCTCGCTGCATGAACTCCACTGCATACAATCTGGAACCATTGCGCCAAAATGCATGGAATACTCTGCACTCAACGACGCTGCATGGAATCCACTGCATTCAATCGCGATGCTTTGGGCCATGCTGCATAAATCCATTGCATTCAATCATGCTTCATGGAATCCACTGCATTCAATCGTGCTGCATAAAATCCACGGCATTCAATAGGGTTCCATTTCTTCACGCTGCATGGAATCCACTACATTCAATCACGCTGCATGGAATCCACTGCATTCTATCGGGATGCATTTTACCACGCTGCATAGATTACACCGCATTCAATCACAATGCATGGAATCCACTGCATTCAATCGGGATGCTTTGGGCCATGCTGCATAAAATCCACTGCATTCAATCGGGATGCATTGGGCCTCGCTGCATGGACTCCACTGCATTCAATCGGGATCCTTTGTGCCACAATGCATGGAATTCTCTTCATTCAATGACGCTGCATCGAATCCACTGCATTCAATCGGAATCCATTGTGCTACAATGCATGGAATCCTCTGCATTCAATGACGCTGCATGGAATCCACTGCATTCCATCAGGATGCTTTGGGCCATGCTGCATAAAATCCACTGCATGCAATCATGCTGCATGGAATCCACTGCATTCAATCATGCTGCATAAAATCCACTGCATTCAATAGGGTTCCATTTCTTAACGCTGCATGGAATCCACTGCATTCAATCACGCTGCATGGAATCCACTGCATTCAACATGGATGAATTTTACCACGCTGCATTTAGTACACTGTATTCAATCACAATTCATGGAATCCATTGCATTCAATCGGGATGCTTTGGGCCATGCTGCATAAAATCCACTGCATTCAATCGGGATGCACTGGGCATTGCTGCATGGACTCCACTGCATACAATCCGGATCCATTGCGCCACAATGCATGGAATCCTCTTCATTCAACGACGCTGCATGGAATCCACTGCATTCCATCGGGATGCTTTGGGCCATGCTGCATAAAATCCACTGCATTCAATCGGGATGCATTGGGCCTCGCTGCATGGACTCCACTGCATACAATCGGGATCCATTGCGCCACAATGCATGGAATCCTCTGCATTCAATGATGCTGCATGGAATCCACTGCATTCCATCGGGATGCTTTGGGCCATGCTGCATAAAATCCACTGCATTCAATCATGCTGCATGGAATCCACTGCATTCAATCATGCTGCATAAAATCCACTGCATTCAATAGGGTTCCATTTCTTCACGCTGCATGGAATCCACTGCATTCAACATGGATGAATTTTACCACGCTGCATTTAGTACACTGTATTCAATCACAATTCATGGAATCCACTGCATTGAATCGGAAGCTTTGGGCCATGCTGCATAAATCCACTGCATGCAGTCATGCTGTGTGGACTCCACTGCATTGAATCATGCTGCAAAAAAAACCACTGCATTCAATAGGGTTCCATTTCTTCACCCTGCATGGAATCCACTGCATTCAACCACGCTGCATGGAATCCACTGCATTCAATCGGGATGCATTTTACCACTCTGCATGGATTACACTGCATTTAATCACGCTGCATGTAATCCATGGAATTTAATCGGGATTCATTTTACAAAGCTGTATGGAATGGACTGCACTTAATCACGCTGCATGGAATCCACTGCATTCAATCGGGATGCATTTTACCACGTTGCATGCAGTTCACTGCATTCAATCACAATGCATGGAATCCACTGCATTCCATCGGGATGCTTTGGGCCATGCTGCATAAAATCCACTGCATTCAATCTTGCTTTTTGAATCCACTGCATTCAGTAATGCTGCATAAAATCCTTGCATTCAATTGGGTTCCATTTCTTCACGCTGCATGGAATACACTGCATTCAATCACGCTGCATGGAATCCACTGCATTCAATCGGGATGCATTTTACCATGCTGCGTGGTTTTCACTGCATTCAATCACAATGCATGGAATCCACTGCATTCCATCGGGATGCTTTGGGCCATGCTGCATAAAATCCACTGCATTCAATCATGCTGCATGGAATTCACTGCATTCAATCATGCTGCATGGAATCCACTGCATTCAATCACGCTGCATGGAATCCACTGCATTCAATCAGCATGCTTTGGGCCATGCTGCATAAAATCCACTGCATTCAATCATGCTGCCTGGAATCCACTGCATTCAATCATACTGCATAAAATCCACTGCATTCAATAGGGTTCCATTTCTTCACGCTTCATGGAATCCACTGCATTCAATAGGGTTCCATTCCTTCACGCTGCGTGGAATCCACTGCCTTCAATCACGCTGCATGGAATCCACTGCATTCAATCGGGATGCATTTTTCCTCGTTGCATGGATTACACTGCATTCAATCCCAATGCATAAAATCCACTGCATTCAATCTTGCTTTTTGAATCCACTGCATTCAGTAATGCTGCATAAAATCCTTGCATTCAATTGGGTTCCATTTCTTCACGCTGCATGGAATACACTGCATTCAATCACGCTGCATGGAATCCACTGCATTCAATCGGGATGCATTTTACCATGCTGCGTGGTTTTCACTGCATTCAATCACAATGCATGGAATCCACTGCATTCCATCGGGATGCTTTGGGCCATGCTGCATAAAATCCACTGTATTCAATCATGCTGCATGGAATCCACTGCATTCAATCATGCTGCATAAAATCCACTGCATTCAATAGGGTTCCATTTCTTCACGCTGCATGGAATACACTGCATTCAATCACACTGAATGGAATCCACTGCATTCAATCGGGATGCTTTTTACCTCGCTGCATGGATTACACTCCATTCAATCACAATGCATGGAATCCACTGCATTCAATCGGGATGCTTTGGGCCATGCTGCATAAAATCCACTGCATTCAATCGGGATGCATTGGGCCACGCTGCATCGACTCCACTGCATTCAATTGGCATCCATTGCGCCACAATGCAAGGAATCCTCTGCATTCATTGACGCTGCATGGACTCCACTGCATTCAATCGGGATGCTTTGGGCCATGCTGCATAAAATCCACTGCATTCAACCATGCTGCATGGAATACATTTCATTCAATCATGCTCTATAAAATCCAATGCATTCAATACGGTTCCATTACTTCACGCTGCATGGAATACACTGCATTAAATCAGGATGCATGGAATCGACTGCATTCAATCAGGATGCATTATACCACGTTGCATGGATTACCCTACATTCAATCACAATGCATGGAATCCACTGCATTCAATCGGGATGCTTTGGGCCATGCTGCATAAAATCCACTGCATTCAATCGGGATGCATTGGGCCTCGCTGCATAGACTCCACTGCATATAATCGGGATCCATTGCGCCACAATGCATGGAATACTCTGCATTCAATGACGCTGCATGGAATCCACTGCATTCCATCGGGAAGCTTTGGGCCATGCTGCATAAAATCCACTGCATTCAATCATGCTGCATGGAATCCACTGCATTCAATCGGGATGCATTTTACAAGGCTGCATGGATTACATTTCATACACTCAAAATGCATGGAATCCACTGCGTTCTATAGGGATGCTTTGGGCCATACTGCATAAAATACACTGCATTCAATTTGCTGCATGGAATCCACTGCATTCAATCATGCTGAATAAAATCCACTGCATTCAATAGGGTTCCATTTCTTCACGCTGCATGGAATACAGTGCATTCAATCAGGCTGCATGAAATCCACTGCATTCAATGGGGATGCATTCTACAATGCTGCATGGAGTTCACTGCATGCAATCACAATGCATGTAATCCACTGCATTCCATCGGGATGCCTTGGGCCATGCTGCATAAAATCCACTGCATTCAACCATGCTGCATGGAATCCACTGCATTCAATCATGCTGCATAAAATCCACTGCATTCAATCGGGATGCATTGGGCCTCGCTGCATGGAATACACTGCATTCAATCAGGCTGCATGGAATCCACTGCATTCAATGGGGATGCATTCTACCATGCTGCATGGAGTTCACTGCATTCAATCACAATGCATGGAATCCACTGCATTCCATCGGGATGCTTTGGGCCATGCTGCATAAAATCCACTGCATTCAATCGGGATGCATTGGGCCTCGCTGCATGGACTCCACTGCATACAATCGGGATCCATTGCGCCACAATGCATGGAATACTCTGCATTCAATCACGCTGCATGGAATCCACTGCATTCAATCGGGATGCTTTGGGCCATGCTGCATAAAATCCACTGCATGCAATCATGCTGCATGGAATCCAAAGCATTCAATCGGGATGCATTTTACCACGTTGCATGCAGTTCACTGCATTCAATCACAATGCATGGAATCCACTGCATTCAATCGGGATGCTTTGGGCCATGCTGCATAAAATCCACTGCATTCAATCGGGATGCATTGGGCCTCGCTGCATGGACTCCACTGCATTCAATCGGGATCCATTGTGCCACAATGCATGGATCCTCTGCATTCAATGACGCTGCATGGAATCCACTGCATTCCATCAGGATGCTTTGGGCCATGCTGCATAAAATCCACTGCATGCAATCATGCTGCATGGAATCCACTGCATTCAATCATGCTGCATAAAATCCACTGCATTCAATAGGGTTCCATTTCTTCACACTGCATGGAATCCACTGCATTCAATCACGCTGCATGCACTCCACTGCATTCAACATGGATGAATTTTTCCACGCTGCATTTAGTACACTGTATTCAATCACAATTCATGGAATCCATTGCATTCAATCGGGATGCTTTGGGCCATGCTGCATAAAATCCACTGCATTCAATCGGGATGCACTGGGCATCGCAGCATGGACTCCACTGCATACAATCGGGATGCATTGGGCCTCGCTGCATGGACTCCACTGCATTCAATCGGGATCCATTGCGCCACAATGCATGGAATCCTCTGCATTCAATGACGCTGCATGGAATCCACTGCATTCCATCGGGAAGCTTTGGACCATGCTGCATAAAATCCATTGCATTCAATCATGCTGCATGGAATCCACTTCATTCAATCGGGATGCATTTTACCATGCTGCCTGGATTACCCTTCATTCAATCACGCTGCATGGAATCCACTGCATTCTATCGGGATGCTTTGGGCCATGCTGCATAAAATCCACTGCATTTAATCGGGATGCATTTGGCCACGCTGCATGGACTCCACTGCATAAAATCGGGATCCATTGCCCCAAAATGCAAGGAATCCTCTGCATTCAATGACGCTGAATGGAATCCACTGCATTGAATCGGGAAGCTTTGGGCCATGCTGCATAAATCCACTGCATGCAGTCATGCTGTGTGGACTCCACTGCATTGAATCATGCTGCAAAAAAAACCACTGCATTCAATAGGGTTCCATTTCTTCACCCTGCATGGAATCCACTGCATTCAACCACGCTGCATGGAATCCACTGCATTCAATCGGGATGCATTTTACCACTCTGCATGGATTACACTGCATTTAATCACGCTGCATGGAATCCATGGAATTTAATCGGGATTCATTTTACTAAGCTGTATGGAATGGACTGCACTTAATCACGCTGCATGGAATCCACTGCATTCAATCGGGATGCATTTTACCACGTTGCATGCAGTTCACTGCATTCAATCACAATGCATGGAATCCACTGCATTCAATCAGGATGCTTTGGGCCATGCTGCATAAAATCCACTGCATTCAATCTTGCTTTTTGAATCCACTGCATTCAGAAATGCTGCATAAAATCCTTGCATTCAATTGGGTTCCATTTCTTCACGCTGCATGGAATACACTGCATTCAATCATGCTGCATAAAATCCACTGCATTCAATCGGGATGCATTGGGCCTCGCTGCATGGAATAAACTGCATTCAATCAGGCTCCATGGAATCCACTGCATTCAATGGGGATGCATTCTACCATGCTGCATGGAGTTCACTGCATTCAATCACAATGCATGGAATCCACTGCATTCCATCGGGATGCTTTGGGCCATGCTGCATAAAATCCACTGCATTCAATCGGGATGCATTGGGCCTCGCTGCATGGACTCCACTGCATACAATCGGGATCCATTGCGCCACAATGCATGGAATACTCTGCATTCAATCACGCTGCATGGAATCCACTGCATTCAATCGGGATGCTTTGGGCCATGCTGCATAAAATCCACTGCATGCAATCATGCTGCATGGAATCCACTGCATTCAATCGGGATGCATTTTACCACGTTGCATGCAGTTCACTGCATTCAATCACAATGCATGGAATCCACTGCATTCAATCGGGATGCTTTGGGCCATGCTGCATAAATTCCACTGCATTCAATCGGGATGCATTGGGCCTCGCTGCATGGACTCCACTGCATTCAATCGGGATCCATTGCGCCACTATGCATGGATCCTCTGCATTCAATGACGCTGCATGGAATCCACTGCATTCCATCAGGATGCTTTGGGCCATGCTGCATAAAATCCACTGCATGCAATCATGCTGCATGGAATCCACTGCATTCAATCATGCTGCATAAAATCCACTGCATTCAATAGGGTTCCATTTCTTCACACTGCATGGAATCCACTGCATTCAATCACGCTGCATGGAATCCACTGCATTCAACATGGATGAATTTTACCACGCTGCATTTAGTACACTGTATTCAATCACAATTCATGGAATCCATTGCATTCAATCGGGATGCTTTGGGCCATGCTGCATAAAATCCACTGCATTCAGTCGGGATGCACTGGGCATCGCTGCATGGACTCCACTGCATACAATCGGGATCCATTGCGCCAAAATGCATGGAATCCTTTGCATTCAATGACGCTGCATGGAATCCACTGCATTCAATCGGGATGCTTTGGGCCATGCTGCATAAAATCCACTGCATTCAATCGGGATGCACTGGGCCTCGCTGCATGGACTCCACTACATATAATCGGGATCCATTGCGCCACAATGCATGGAATATTCTGCATTCAATGACGCTGAATGGAATCCACTGCATTGAATCGGGAAGCTTTGGGCCATGCTGCATAAATCCACTGCATGCAGTCATGCTGTGTGGACTCCACTGCATTGAATCATGCTGCAAAAAAAACCACTGCATTCAATAGGGTTCCATTAATGCACCCTGCATGGAATCCACTGCATTCAACCACGCTGCATGGCATCCACTGCATTCAATCGGGATGCATTTTACCACTCTGCATGGATTACACTGCATTTAATCACACTGCATGTAATCCATGGAATTTAATCAGGATTCATTTTACTAAGCTGTATGGAATGGACTGCACTTAATCACGCTGCATGGAATCCACTGCATTCAATCGGGATGCATTTTACCACGTTGCATGCAGTTCACTGCATTCAATCACAATGCATGGAATCCACTGCATTCAATCGGGATGCTTTGGGCCATGCTGCATAAAATCCACTGCATTCAATCTTGCTTTTTGAATCCACTGCATTCAGTAATGCTGCATAAAATCCTTGCATTCAATTGGGTTCCATTTCTTCACGCTGCATGGAATACACTGCATTCAATCACGCTGCATGGAATCCACTGCATTCAATCGGGATGCATTTTACCATGCTGCGTGGTTTTCACTGCATTCAATCACAATGCATGGAATCCACTGCATTCCATCGGGATGCTTTGGGCCATGCTGCATAAAATCCACTGCATTCAATCATGCTGCATGGAATTCACTGCATTCAATCATGCTGCATAAAATCCACTGCATTCAATCATGCTGCATAAATCCACTGCATTCAATAGGGTTCCACTTCTTCACGCTGCATGGAATCCACTGCATTCAATCACGTTGCATAAAATCCACTGCATTCAATAGGGTTCCATTTCTTCACGCTGCATGGAATCCACTACATTCAATCACGCTGCATGGAATCCACTGCATTCAATCAGCATGCTTTGGGCCATGCTGCATAAAATCCACTGCATTCAATCATGCTGCCTGGAATCCACTGCATTCAATCATACTGCATAAAATCCACTGCATTCAATAGGGTTCCATTTCTTCACGCTTCATGGAATCCACTGCATTCAATAGGGTTCCATTCCTTCACGCTGCCTGGAATCCACTGCCTTCAATCACGCTGCATGGAATCCACTGCATTCAATCGGGATGCATTTTTCCTCGTTGCATGGATTACACTGCATTCAACCCCAATGCATGGAATCCACTGCATTCAATCGGGAAGCTTTGGGCCATGCTGCATACAATGCACTGCATTCAATCGGGATGCACTGGGCCTCGCTGCATGGACTCCACTGCATATAATCGGGATCCATTGCGCCACAATGCATGGAATACTCTGCATTCAATGACGCTGAATGGAATCCACTGCATTGAATCAGGAAGCTTTGGGCCATGCTGCATAAATCCACTGCATGCAGTCATGCTGTGTGGACTCCACTGCATTGAATCATGCTGCAAAAAAAACCACTGCATTCAATAGGGTTCCATTAATGCACCCTGCATGGAATCCACTGCATTAAACCACGCTGCATGGAATCCACTGCATTCAATCGGGATGCATTTTACCACTCTGCATGGATTACACTGCATTTAATCACGCTGCATGGAATCCATGGAATTTAATCGGGATTCATTTTACAAAGCTGTATGGAATGGACTGCACTTAATCACGCTGCATGGAATCCACTGCATTCAATCGGGATGCATTTTACCACGTTGCATGCAGTTCACTGCATTCAATCACAATGCATGGAATCCACTGCATTCCATCGGGATGCTTTGGGCCATGCTGCATAAAATCCACTGCATTCAATCTTGCTTTTTGAATCCACTGCATTCAGTAATGCTGCATAAAATCCTTGCATTCAATTGGGTTCCATTTCTTCACGCTGCATGGAATACACTGCATTCAATCACGCTGCATGGACTCCACTGCATTCAATCGGGATGCATTTTACCATGCTGCGTGGTTTTCACTGCATTCAATCACAATGCATGGAATCCACCGCATTCCATCGGGATGCCTTGGGCCATGCTGCATAAAATCCACTGCATTCAATCATGCTGCATGGAATCCACTGCATTCAATCATGCTGCATAAAATCCACTGCATTCAATAGGGTTCCATTTCTTCACGCTGCATGGAATACACTGCATTCAATCACACTGAATGGAATCCACTGCATTCAATCGGGATGCTTTTTACCTCGCTGCATGGATTACACTCCATTCAATCACAATGCATGGAATCCACTGCATTCAATCGGGATGCTTTGGGCCATGCTGCATAAAATCCACTGCATTCAATCGGGATGCATTGGGCCACGCTGCATCGACTCCACTGCATTCAATTGGCATCCATTGCGCCACAATGCAAGGAATCCTCTGCATTCATTGACGCTGCATGGACTCCACTGCATTCAATCGGGATGCTTTGGGCCATGCTGCATAAAATCCACTGCATTCAACCATGCTGCATGGAATACATTTCATTCAATCATGCTCTATAAAATCCAATGCATTCAATACGGTTCCATTACTTCACGCTGCATGGAATCCACTGCATTAAATCAGGATGCATGGAATCGACTGCATTCAATCAGGATGCATTATACCACGTTGCATGGATTACCCTACATTCAATCACAATGCATGGAATCCACTGCATTCAATCGGGATGCTTTGGGCCATGCTGCATAAAATCCACTGCATTCAATCGGGATGCATTGGGCCTCGCTGCATAGACTCCACTGCATATAATCGGGATCCATTGCGCCACAATGCATGGAATACTCTGCATTCAATGACGCTGCATGGAATCCACTGCATTCCATCGGGAAGCTTTGGGCCATGCTGCATAAAATCCACTGCATGCAATCATGCTGCATGGAATCCACTGCATTCAATCGGGATGCATTTTACAAGGCTGCATGGATTACATTTCATACACTCAAAATGCATGGAATCCACTGCGTTCTATAGGGATGCTTTGGGCCATACTGCATAAAATACACTGCATTCAATTTGCTGCATGGAATCCACTGCATTCAATCATGCTGAATAAAATCCACTGCATTCAATAGGGTTCCATTTCTTCACGCTGCATGGAATACAGTGCATTCAATCAGGCTGCATGAAATCCACTGCATTCAATGGGGATGCATTCTACAATGCTGCATGGAGTTCACTGCATGCAATCACAATGCATGTAATCCACTGCATTCCATCGGGATGCCTTGGGCCATGCTGCATAAAATCCACTGCATTCAACCATGCTGCATGGAATCCACTGCATTCGATCATGCTGCATAAAATCCACTGCATTCAATCGGGATGCATTGGGCCTCGCTGCATGGAATACACTGCATTCAATCAGGCTGCATGGAATCCACTACATTCAATGGGGATGCATTCTACAATGCTGCATGGAGTTCACTGCATTCAATCACAACGCATGTAATCCACTGCATTCCATCGGGATGCTTTGGGCCATGCTGCATAAAATCCACTGCATTCAATCGGGATGCATTGGGCCTCGCTGCATGGACTCCACTGCATACAATCGGGATCCATTGCGCCAAAATGCATGGAATACTCTGCATTCATTGACGCTGCATGGACTCCACTGCATTCAATCGGGATGCTTTGGGCCATGCTGCATAAAATCCACTGCATTCAACCATGCTGCATGGAATCCACTGCATTCAATCATGCTGCATAAAATCCACTGCATTCCATCGGGATGCATTGGGCCTCGCTGCATGGAATACACTGCATTCAATCACGCTGCATGAAATCCACTGCATTCAATGGGGTTGCATTCTACAATGCTGCATGGAGTTCACTGCATTCAATCACAATGCATGGAATCCACTGCATTCCATCGGGATGCTTTGGGCCATGCTGCTTAAAATCCACTGCATTCAATCGGGATGCATTGGGCCTCGCTGCATGGACTCCACTGCATACAATCGGGATCCATTGCACCAAAATGCATGGAATCCTCCGCATGCAACGACGCTGCATGGACTCCACTGCATTCAATCGGGATGCTTTGGGCCATGCTGAATAAAATCCACTGCATTCAATCATGCTGCATGGAATCCACTGCATTCAATCATGCTGTATAAAATCCACTGCATTCAATAGGGTTCCATTTCTTCACGTGGCATCGAATCCACTGCATTCAATCACGCTGCATGGAATCCACTGCATTCAATCGGGATGCATTTTTCCTCGCTGCATGGAGTACACTGCATTCAATCATGCTGCATAAAATCCACTGCATTCCATCGGGATGCTTTGGGCCATGCTGCATAAAATCCACTGCATTCAACCATGCTGCATGGAATACACTGCATTCAATCATGCTGCATAAAATCCACTGCATTCAATCGGGATGCATTGGGCCTCGCTGCATGGAATAAACTGCATTCAATCAGGCTCCATGGAATCCACTGCATTCAATGGGGATGCATTCTACCATGCTGCATGGAGTTCACTGCATTCAATCACAATGCATGGAATCCACTGCATTCCATCGGGATGCTTTGGGCCATGCTGCATAAAATCCACTGCATTCAATCGGGATGCATTGGGCCTCGCTGCATGGACTCCACTGCATACAATCGGGATCCATTGCGCCACAATGCATGGAATACTCTGCATTCAATCACGCTGCATGGAATCCACTGCATTCAATCGGGATGCTTTGGGCCATGCTGCATAAAATCCACTGCATGCAATTATGCTGCATGGAATCCACTGCATTCAATCGGGATGCACTGGGCATCGCTGCATGGACTCCACTGCATACAATCGGGATCCATTGCGCCAAAATGCATGGAATCCTTTGCATTCAATGACGCTGCATGGAATCCACTGCATTCAATCGGGATGCTTTGGGCCATGCTGCATACAATGCACTGCATTCAATCGGGATGCACTGGGCCTCGCTGCATGGACTCCACTGCATATAATCGGGATCCATTGCGCCACAATGCATGGAATACTCTGCATTCAATGACGCTGAATGGAATCCACTGCATTGAATCGGGAAGCTTTGGGCCATGCTGCATAAATCCACTGCATGCAGTCATGCTGTGTGGACTCCACTGCATTGAATCATGCTGCAAAAAAAACCACTGCATTCAATAGGGTTCCATTAATGCACCCTGCATGGAATCCACTGCATTCAACCACGCTGCATGGAATCCACTGCATTCAATCGGGATGCATTTTACCACTCTGCATGGATTACACTGCATTTAATCACGCTGCATGTAATCCATGGAATTTAATCGGGATTCATTTTACAAAGCTGTATGGAATGGACTGCACTTAATCACGCTGCATGGAATCCACTGCATTCAATCGGGATGCATTTTACCACGTTGCATGCAGTTCACTGCATTCAATCACAATGCATGGAATCCACTGCATTCCATCGGGATGCTTTGGGCCATGCTGCATAAAATCCACTGCATTCAATCTTGCTTTTTGAATCCACTGCATTCAGTAATGCTGCATAAAATCCTTGCATTCAATTGGGTTCCATTTCTTCACGCTGCATGGAATACACTGCATTCAATCACAATGCATGGAATCCACTGCATTCCATCGGGATGCTTTGGGCCATGCTGCATAAAATCCACTGCATTCAATCATGCTGCATGGAATTCACTGCATTCAATCATGCTGCATAAAATCCACTGCATTCAATCATGCTGCATAAATCCACTGCATTCAATAGGGTTCCACTTCTTCACGCTGCATGGAATCCACTGCATTCAATCACGTTGCATAAAATCCACTGCATTCAATAGGGTTCCATTTCTTCACGCTGCATGGAATCCACTACATTCAATCACGCTGCATGGAATCCACTGCATTCAATCAGCATGCTTTGGGCCATGCTGCATAAAATCCACTGCATTCAATCATGCTGCCTGGAATCCACTGCATTCAATCATACTGCATAAAATACACTGCATTCAATAGGGTTCCATTTCTTCACGCTTCATGGAATCCACTGCATTCAATAGGGTTCCATTCCTTCACGCTGCCTGGAATCCACTGCCTTCAATCACGCTGCATGGAATCCACTGCATTCAATCGGGATGCATTTTTCCTCGTTGCATGGATTACACTGCATTCAATCCCAATGCATGGAATCCACTGCATTCAATCGGGAAGCTTTGGGCCATGCTGCATACAATGCACTGCATTCAATCGGGATGCACTGGGCCTCGCTGCATGGACTCCACTGCATATAATCGGGATCCATTGCGCCACAATGCATGGAATACTCTGCATTCAATGACGCTGAATGGAATCCACTGCATTGAATCAGGAAGCTTTGGGCCATGCTGCATAAATCCACTGCATGCAGTCATGCTGTGTGGACTCCACTGCATTGAATCATGCTGCAAAAAAAACCACTGCATTCAATAGGGTTCCATTAATGCACCCTGCATGGAATCCACTGCATTCAACCACGCTGCATGGAATCCACTGCATTCAATCGGGATGCATTTTACCACTCTGCATGGATTACACTGCATTTAATCACGCTGCATGTAATCCATGGAATTTAATCGGGATTCATTTTACAAAGCTGTATGGAATGGACTGCACTTAATCACGCTGCATGGAATCCACTGCATTCAATCGGGATGCATTTTACCACGTTGCATGCAGTTCACTGCATTCAATCACAATGCATGGAATCCACTGCATTCCATCGGGATGCTTTGGGCCATGCTGCATAAAATCCACTGCATTCAATCTTGCTTTTTGAATCCACTGCATTCAGTAATGCTGCATAAAATCCTTGCATTCAATTGGGTTCCATTTCTTCACGCTGCATGGAATACACTGCATTCAATCACGCTGCATGGAATCCACTGCATTCAATCGGGATGCATTTTACCATGCTGCGTGGTTTTCACTGCATTCAATCACAATGCATGGAATCCACTGCATTCCATCGGGATGCTTTGGGCCATGCTGCATAAAATCCACTGTATTCAATCATGCTGCATGGAATCCACTGCATTCAATCATGCTGCATAAAATCCACTGCATTCAATAGGGTTCCATTTCTTCACGCTGCATGGAATACACTGCATTCAATCACACTGAATGGAATCCACTGCATTCAATCGGGATGCTTTTTACCTTGCTGCATGAATTACACTCCATTCAATCACAATGCATGGAATCCACTGCATTCAATCGGGATGCTTTGGGCCATGCTGCATAAAATCCACTGCATTCAATCGGGATGCATTGGGCCACGCTGCATCGACTCCACTGCATTCAATTGGCATCCATTGCGCCACAATGCAAGGAATCCTCTGCATTCATTGACGCTGCATGGACTCCACTGCATTCAATCGGGATGCTTTGGGCCATGCTGCATAAAATCCACTGCATTCAACCATGCTGCATGGAATCCATTTCATTCAATCATGCTCTATAAAATCCAATGCATTCAATACGGTTCCATTACTTCACGCTGCATGGAATACACTGCATTAAATCAGGATGCATGGAATCGACTGCATTCAATCAGGATGCATTATACCACGTTGCATGGATTACCCTACATTCAATCACAATGCATGGAATCCACTGCATTCAATCGGGATGCTTTGGGCCATGCTGCATAAAATCCACTGCATTCAATCGGGATGCATTGGGCCTCGCTGCATAGACTCCACTGCATATAATCGGGATCCATTGCGCCACAATGCATGGAATACTCTGCATTCAATGACGCTGCATGGAATCCACTGCATTCCATCGGGAAGCTTTGGGCCATGCTGCATAAAATCCACTGCATTCAATCATGCTGCATGGAATCCACTGCATTCAATCGGGATGCATTTTACAAGGCTGCATGGATTACATTTCATACACTCAAAATGCATGGAATCCACTGCGTTCTATAGGGATGCTTTGGGCCATACTGCATAAAATACACTGCATTCAATTTGCTGCATGGAATCCACTGCATTCAATCATGCTGAATAAAATCCACTGCATTCAATAGGGTTCCATTTCTTCACGCTGCATGGAATACAGTGCATTCAATCAGGCTGCATGAAATCCACTGCATTCAATGGGGATGCATTCTACAATGCTGCATGGAGTTCACTGCATGCAATCACAATGCATGTAATCCACTGCATTCCATCGGGATGCCTTGGGCCATGCTGCATAAAATCCACTGCATTCAACCATGCTGCATGGAATCCACTGCATTCAATCATGCTGCATAAAATCCACTGCATTCAATCGGGATGCATTGGGCCTCGCTGCATGGAATACACTGCATTCAATCAGGCTGCATGGAATCCACTGCATTCAATGGGGATGCATTCTACAATGCTGCATGGAGTTCACTGCATTCAATCACAACGCATGGAATCCACTGCATTCCATCGGGATGCTTTGGGCCATGCTGCATAAAATCCACTGCATTCAATCGGGATGCATTGGGCCTCGCTGCATGGACTCCACTGCATACAATCGGGATCCATTGCGCCAAAATGCATGGAATACTCTGCATTCATTGACGCTGCATGGACTCCACTGCATTCAATCGGGATGCTTTGGGCCATGCTGCATAAAATCCACTGCATTCAACCATGCTGCATGGAATCCACTGCATTCAATCATGCTGCATAAAATCCACTGCATTCCATCGGGATGCATTGGGCCTCGCTGCATGGAATACACTGCATTCAATCACGCTGCATGAAATCCACTGCATTCAATGGGGATGCATTCTACAATGCTGCATGGAGTTCACTGCATTCAATCACAATGCATGGAATCCACTGCATTCCATCGGGATGCTTTGGGCCATGCTGCATAAAATCCACTGCATTCAATCGGGATGCATTGTGCCTCGCTGCATGGACTCCACTGCATACGATCGGGATCCATTGCACCAAAATGCATGGAATCCTCCGCATGCAACGACGCTGCATGGACTCCACTGCATTCAATCGGGATGCTTTGGGCCATGCTGAATAAAATCCACTGCATTCAATCATGCTGCATGGAATCCACTGCATTCAATCATGCTGTATAAAATCCACTGCATTCAATAGGGTTCCATTTCTTCACGTGGCATCGAATCCACTGCATTCAATCACGCTGTATGGAATCCACTGCATTCAATCGGGATGCATTTTTCCTCGCTGCATGGAGTACACTGCATTCAACCATGCTGCATAAAATCCACTGCATTCCATCGGGATGCTTTGGGCCATGCTGCATAAAATCCACTGCATTCAACCATGCTGCATGGAATACACTGCATTCAATCATGCTGCATAAAATCCACTGCATTCAATCGGGATGCATTGGGCCTCGCTGCTTGGAATAATCTGCATTCAATCAGGCTCCATGGAATCCACTGCATTCAATGGGGATGCATTCTACCATGCTGCATGGAGTTCACTGCATTCAATCACAATGCATGGAATCCACTGCATTCCATCGGGATGCTTTGGGCCATGCTGCATAAAATCCACTGCATTCAATCGGGATGCATTGGGCCTCGCTGCATGGACTCCACTGCATACAATCGGGATCCATTGCGCCACAATGCATGGAATACTCTGCATTCAATCACGCTGCATGGAATCCACTGCATTCAATCGGGATGCTTTGGGCCATGCTGCATAAAATCCACTGCATGCAATCATGCTGCATGGAATCCACTGCATTCAATCGGGATGCATTTTACCACGTTGCATGCAGTTCACTGCATTCAATCACAATGCATGGAATCCACTGCATTCAATCGGGATGCTTTGGGCCATGCTGCATAAAATCCACTGCATTCAATCGGGATGCATTGGGCCTCGCTGCATGGACTCCACTGCATTCAATCGGGATCCATTGTGCCACAATGCATGGATCCTCTGCATTCAATGACGCTGCATGGAATCCACTGCATTCCATCAGGATGCTTTGGGCCATGCTGCATAAAATCCACTGCATGCAATCATGCTGCATGGAATCCACTGCATTCAATCATGCTGCATAAAATCCACTGCATTCAATAGGGTTCCATTTCTTCACACTGCATGGAATCCACTGCATTCAATCACGCTGCATGCAATCCACTGCATTCAACATGGATGAATTTTTCCACGCTGCATTTAGTACACTGTATTCAATCACAATTCATGGAATCCATTGCATTCAATCGGGATGCTTTGGGCCATGCTGCATAAAATCCACTGCATTCAATCGGGATGCACTGGGCATCGCAGCATGGACTCCACTGCATACAATCGGGATCCATTGCGCCACAATGCATGGAATCCTCTGCATTCAATGACGCTGCATGGAATCCACTGCATTCCATCGGGAAGCTTTGGGCCATGCTGCATAAAATCCATTGCATTCAATCATGCTGCATGGAATCCACTGCATTCCATCGGGAAGCTTTGGGCCATGCTGCATAAAATCCATTGCATTCAATCACGCTGCATGGAATCCACTGCATTCTATCGGGATGCTTTGGGCCATGCTGCATAGAATCCACTGCATTTAATCGGGATGCATTTGGCCACGCTGCATGGACTCCACTGCATAAAATCGGGATCCATTGCCCCAAAATGCAAGGAATCCTCTGCATTCAATGACGCTGAATGGAATCCACTGCATTGAATCGGGAAGCTTTGGGCCATGCTGCATAAATCCACTGCATGCAGTCATGCTGTGTGGACTCCACTGCATTGAATCATGCTGCAAAAAAACCACTGCATTCAATAGGGTTCCATTTCTTCACCCTGCATGGAATCCACTGCATTCAACCACGCTGCATGGAATCCACTGCATTCAATCGGGATGCATTTTACCACTCTGCATGGATTACACTGCATTTAATCACGCTGCATGGAATCCATGGAATTTAATCGGGATTCATTTTACTAAGCTGTATGGAATGGACTGCACTTAATCACGCTGCATGGAATCCACTGCATTCAATCGGGATGCATTTTACCACGTTGCATGCAGTTCACTGCATTCAATCACAATGCATGGAATCCACTGCATTCAATCGGGATGCTTTGGGCCATGCTGCATAAAATCCACTGCATTCAATCTTGCTTTTTGAATCCACTGCATTCAGTAATGCTGCATAAAATCCTTGCATTCAATTGGGTTCCATTTCTTCACGCTGCATGGAATACACTGCATTCAATCACGCTGCATGGAATCCACTGCATTCAATCGGGATGCATTTTACCATGCTGCGTGGTTTTCACTGCATTCATTCACAATGCATGGAATCCACTGCATTCCATCGGGATGCTTTGGGCCATGCTGCATAAAATCCACTGCATTCAATCATGCTGCATGGAATTCACTGCATTCAATCATGCTGCATAAAATCCACTGCATTCAATCATGCTGCATAAATCCACTGCATTCAATAGGGTTCCACTTCTTCACGCTGCATGGAATCCACTGCATTCAATCACGTTGCATAAAATCCACTGCATTCAATAGGGTTCCATTTCTTCACGCTGCATGGAATCCACTACATTCAATCACGCTGCATGGAATCCACTGCATTCAATCAGCATGCTTTGGGCCATGCTGCATAAAATCCACTGCATTCAATCATGCTGCCTGGAATCCACTGCATTCAATCATACTGCATAAAATCCACTGCATTCAATAGGGTTCCATTTCTTCACGCTTCATGGAATCCACTGCATTCAATAGGGTTCCATTCCTTCACGCTGCCTGGAATCCACTGCCTTCAATCACGCTGCATGGAATCCACTGCATTCAATCGGGATGCATTTTTCCTCGTTGCATGGATTACACTGCATTCAATCCCAATGCATGGAATCCACTGCATTCAATCGGGAAGCTTTGGGCCATGCTGCATACAATCCACTGCATTCAATCGGGATGCACTGGGCCTCGCTGCATGGACTCCACTGCATATAATCGGGATCCATTGCGCCACAATGCATGGAATACTCTGCATTCAATGACGCTGAATGGAATCCACTGCATTGAATCAGGAAGCTTTGGGCCATGCTGCATAAATCCACTGCATGCAGTCATGCTGTGTGGACTCCACTGCATTGAATCATGCTGCAAAAAAAACCACTGCATTCAATAGGGTTCCATTAATGCACCCTGCATGGAATCCACTGCATTCAACCACGCTGCATGGAATCCACTGCATTCAATCGGGATGCATTTTACCACTCTGCATGGATTACACTGCATTTAATCACGCTGCATGTAATCCATGGAATTTAATCGGGATTCATTTTACAAAGCTGTATGGAATGGACTGCACTTAATCACGCTGCATGGAATCCACTGCATTCAATCGGGATGCATTTTACCACGTTGCATGCAGTTCACTGCATTCAATCACAATGCATGGAATCCACTGCATTCCATCGGGATGCTTTGGGCCATGCTGCATAAAATCCACTGCATTCAATCTTGCTTTTTGAATCCACTGCATTCAGTAATGCTGCATAAAATCCTTGCATTCAATTGGGTTCCATTTCTTCACGCTGCATGGAATACACTGCATTCAATCACGCTGCATGGACTCCACTGCATTCAATCGGGATGCATTTTACCATGCTGCGTGGTTTTCACTGCATTCAATCACAATGCATGGAATCCACCGCATTCCATCGGGATGCCTTGGGCCATGCTGCATAAAATCCACTGCATTCAATCATGCTGCATGGAATCCACTGCATTCAATCATGCTGCATAAAATCCACTGCATTCAATAGGGTTCCATTTCTTCACGCTGCATGGAATACACTGCATTCAATCACACTGAATGGAATCCACTGCATTCAATCGGGATGCTTTTTACCTCGCTGCATGGATTACACTCCATTCAATCACAATGCATGGAATCCACTGCATTCAATCGGGATGCTTTGGGCCATGCTGCATAAAATCCACTGCATTCAATCGGGATGCATTGGGCCACGCTGCATCGACTCCACTGCATTCAATTGGCATCCATTGCGCCACAATGCAAGGAATCCTCTGCATTCATTGACGCTGCATGGACTCCACTGCATTCAATCGGGATGCTTTGGGCCATGCTGCATAAAATCCACTGCATTCAACCATGCTGCATGGAATCCATTTCATTCAATCATGCTCTATAAAATCCAATGCATTCAATACGGTTCCATTACTTCACGCTGCATGGAATACACTGCATTAAATCAGGATGCATGGAATCGACTGCATTCAATCAGGATGCATTATACCACGTTGCATGGATTACCCTACATTCAATCACAATGCATGGAATCCACTGCATTCCATCGGGAAGCTTTGGGCCATGCTGCATAAAATCCACTGCATTCAATCATGCTGCATGGAATCCACTGCATTCAATCGGGATGCATTTTACAAGGCTGCATGGATTACATTTCATACACTCAAAATGCATGGAATCCACTGCGTTCTATAGGGATGCTTTGGGCCATACTGCATAAAATACACTGCATTCAATTTGCTGCATGGAATCCACTGCATTCAATCATGCTGAATAAAATCCACTGCATTCAATAGGGTTCCATTTCTTCACGCTGCATGGAATACACTGCATTCAATCAGGCTGCATGAAATCCACTGCATTCAATGGGGATGCATTCTACAATGCTGCATGGAGTTCACTGCATGCAATCACAATGCATGTAATCCACTGCATTCCATCGGGATGCCTTGGGCCATGCTGCATAAAATCCACTGCATTCAACCATGCTGCATGGAATCCACTGCATTCGATCATGCTGCATAAAATCCACTGCATTCAATCGGGATGCATTGGGCCTCGCTGCATGGAATACACTGCATTCAATCAGGATGCATGGAATCCACTACATTCAATGGGGATGCATTCTACAATGCTGCATGGAGTTCACTGCATTCAATCACAACGCATGTAATCCACTGCATTCCATCGGGATGCTTTGGGCCATGCTGCATAAAATCCACTGCATTCAATCGGGATGCATTGGGCCTCGCTGCATGGACTCCACTGCATACAATCGGGATCCATTGCGCCAAAATGCATGGAATACTCTGCATTCATTGACGCTGCATGGACTCCACTGCATTCAATCGGGATGCTTTGGGCCATGCTGCATAAAATCCACTGCATTCAACCATGCTGCATGGAATCCACTGCATTCAATCATGCTGCATAAAATCCACTGCATTCCATCGGGATGCATTGGGCCTCGCTGCATGGAATACACTGCATTCAGTCACGCTGCATGAAATCCACTGCATTCAATGGGGATGCATTCTACAATGCTGCATGGAGTTCACTGCATTCAATCACAATGCATGGAATCCACTGCATTCCATCGGGATGCTTTGGGCCATGCTGCTTAAAATCCACTGCATTCAATCGGGATGCATTGGGCCTCGCTGCATGGACTCCACTGCATACAATCGGGATCCATTGCACCAAAATGCATGGAATCCTCCGCATGCAACGACGCTGCATGGACTCCACTGCATTCAATCGGGATGCTTTGGGCCATGCTGAATAAAATCCACTGCATTCAATCATGCTGCATGGAATCCACTGCATTCAATCATGCTGTATAAAATCCACTGCATTCAATAGGGTTCCATTTCTTCACGTGGCATCGAATCCACTGCATTCAATCACGCTGCATGGAATCCACTGCATTCAATCGGGATGCATTTTTCCTCGCTGCATGGAGTACACTGCATTCAATCATGCTGCATAAAATCCACTGCATTCCATCGGGATGCTTTGGGCCATGCTGCATAAAATCCACTGCATTCAACCATGCTGCATGGAATACACTGCATTCAATCATGCTGCATAAAATCCACTGCATTCAATCGGGATGCATTGGGCCTTGCTGCTTGGAATAATCTGCATTCAATCAGGCTCCATGGAATCCACTGCATTCAATGGGGATGCATTCTACCATGCTGCATGGAGTTCACTGCATTCAATCACAATGCATGGAATCCACTGCATTCCATCGGGATGCTTTGGGCCATGCTGCATAAAATCCACTGCATTCAATCGGGATGCATTGGGCCTCGCTGCATGGACTCCACTGCATACAATCGGGATCCATTGCGCCACAATGCATGGAATACTCTGCATTCAATCACGCTGCATGGAATCCACTGCATTCAATCGGGATGCTTTGGGCCATGCTGCATAAAATCCACTGCATGCAATCATGCTGCATGGAATCCACTGCATTCAATCGGGATGCATTTTACCACGTTGCATGCAGTTCACTGCATTCAATCACAATGCATGGAATCCACTGCATTCAATCGGGATGCTTTGGGCCATGCTGCATAAAATCCACTGCATTCAATCGGGATGCATTGGGCCTCGCTGCATGGACTCCACTGCATTCAATCGGGATCCATTGTGCCACAATGCATGGATCCTCTGCATTCAATGACGCTGCATGGAATCCACTGCATTCCATCAGGATGCTTTGGGCCATGCTGCATAAAATCCACTGCATGCAATCATGCTGCATGGAATCCACTGCATTCAATCATGCTGCATAAAATCCACTGCATTCAATAGGGTTCCATTTCTTCACACTGCATGGAATCCACTGCATTCAATCACGCTGCATGCAATCCACTGCATTCAACATGGATGAATTTTTCCACGCTGCATTTAGTACACTGTATTCAATCACAATTCATGGAATCCATTGCATTCAATCGGGATGCTTTGGGCCATGCTGCATAAAATCCACTGCATTCAATCGGGATGCACTGGGCATCGCAGCATGGACTCCACTGCATACAATCGGGATCCATTGCGCCACAATGCATGGAATCCTCTGCATTCAATGACGCTGCATGGAATCCACTGCATTCCATCGGGAAGCTTTGGGCCATGCTGCATAAAATCCATTGCATTCAATCATGCTGCATGGAATCCACTTCATTCAATCGGGATGCATTTTACCATGCTGCCTGGATTACCCTTCATTCAATCACGCTGCATGGAATCCACTGCATTCTATCGGGATGCTTTGGGCCATGCTGCATAAAATCCACTGCATTTAATCGGGATGCATTTGGCCACGCTGCATGGACTCCACTGCATAAAATCGGGATCCATTGCCCCAAAATGCAAGGAATCCTCTGCATTCAATGACGCTGAATGGAATCCACTGCATTGAATCGGGAAGCTTTGGGCCATGCTGCATAAATCCACTGCATGCAGTCATGCTGTGTGGACTCCACTGCATTGAATCATGCTGCAAAAAAAACCACTGCATTCAATAGGGTTCCATTTCTTCACCCTGCATGGAATCCACTGCATTCAACCACGCTGCATGGAATCCACTGCATTCAATCGGGATGCATTTTACCACTCTGCATGGATTACACTGCATTTAATCACGCTGCATGGAATCCATGGAATTTAATCGGGATTCATTTTACTAAGCTGTATGGAATGGACTGCACTTAATCACGCTGCATGGAATCCACTGCATTCAATCGGGATGCATTTTACCACGTTGCATGCAGTTCACTGCATTCAATCACAATGCATGGAATCCACTGCATTCAATCGGGATGCTTTGGGCCATGCTGCATAAAATCCACTGCATTCAATCTTGCTTTTTGAATCCACTGCATTCAGTAATGCTGCATAAAATCCTTGCATTCAATTGGGTTCCATTTCTTCACGCTGCATGGAATACACTGCATTCAATCACGCTGCATGGAATCCACTGCATTCAATCGGGATGCATTTTACCATGCTGCGTGGTTTTCACTGCATTCAATCACAATGCATGGAATCCACTGCATTCCATCGGGATGCTTTGGGCCATGCTGCATAAAATCCACTGCATTCAATCATGCTGCATGGAATTCACTGCATTCAATCATGCTGCATAAAATCCACTGCATTCAATCATGCTGCATAAATCCACTGCATTCAATAGGGTTCCACTTCTTCACGCTGCATGGAATCCACTGCATTCAATCACGTTGCATAAAATCCACTGCATTCAATAGGGTTCCATTTCTTCACGCTGCATGGAATCCACTACATTCAATCACGCTGCATGGAATCCACTGCATTCAATCAGCATGCTTTGGGCCATGCTGCATAAAATCCACTGCATTCAATCATGCTGCCTGGAATCCACTGCATTCAATCATACTGCATAAAATCCACTGCATTCAATAGGGTTCCATTTCTTCACGCTTCATGGAATCCACTGCATTCAATAGGGTTCCATTCCTTCACGCTGCCTGGAATCCACTGCCTTCAATCACGCTGCATGGAATCCACTGCATTCAATCGGGATGCATTTTTCCTCGTTGCATGGATTACACTGCATTCAATCCCAATGCATGGAATCCACTGCATTCAATCGGGAAGCTTTGGGCCATGCTGCATACAATGCACTGCATTCAATCGGGATGCACTGGGCCTCGCTGCATGGACTCCACTGCATATAATCGGGATCCATTGCGCCACAATGCATGGAATACTCTGCATTCAATGACGCTGAATGGAATCCACTGCATTGAATCAGGAAGCTTTGGGCCATGCTGCATAAATCCACTGCATGCAGTCATGCTGTGTGGACTCCACTGCATTGAATCATGCTGCAAAAAAAACCACTGCATTCAATAGGGTTCCATTAATGCACCCTGCATGGAATCCACTGCATTCAACCACGCTGCATGGAATCCACTGCATTCAATCGGGATGCATTTTACCACTCTGCATGGATTACACTGCATTTAATCACGCTGCATGTAATCCATGGAATTTAATCGGGATTCATTTTACAAAGCTGTATGGAATGGACTGCACTTAATCACGCTGCATGGAATCCACTGCATTCAATCGGGATGCATTTTACCACGTTGCATGCAGTTCACTGCATTCAATCACAATGCATGGAATCCACTGCATTCCATCGGGATGCTTTGGGCCATGCTGCATAAAATCCACTGCATTCAATCTTGCTTTTTGAATCCACTGCATTCAGTAATGCTGCATAAAATCCTTGCATTCAATTGGGTTCCATTTCTTCACGCTGCATGGAATACACTGCATTCAATCACGCTGCATGGACTCCACTGCATTCAATCGGGATGCATTTTACCATGCAGCGTGGTTTTCACTGCATTCAATCACAATGCATGGAATCCACCGCATTCCATCGGGATGCCTTGGGCCATGCTGCATAAAATCCACTGCATTCAATCATGCTGCATGGAATCCACTGCATTCAATCATGCTGCATAAAATCCACTGCATTCAATAGGGTTCCATTTCTTCACGCTGCATGGATTACACTCCATTCAATCACAATGCATGGAATCCACTGCATTCAATCGGGATGCTTTGGGCCATGCTGCATAAAATCCACTGCATTCAATCGGGATGCATTGGGCCACGCTGCATCGACTCCACTGCATTCAATTGGCATCCATTGCGCCACAATGCAAGGAATCCTCTGCATTCATTGACGCTGCATGGACTCCACTGCATTCAATCGGGATGCTTTGGGCCATGCTGCATAAAATCCACTGCATTCAACCATGCTGCATGGAATCCATTTCATTCAATCATGCTCTATAAAATCCAATGCATTCAATACGGTTCCATTACTTCACGCTGCATGGAATACACTGCATTAAATCAGGATGCATGGAATCGACTGCATTCAATCAGGATGCATTATACCACGTTGCATGGATTACCCTACATTCAATCACAATGCATGGAATCCACTGCATTCAATCGGGATGCTTTGGGCCATGCTGCATAAAATCCACTGCATTCAATCGGGATGCATTGGGCCTCGCTGCATAGACTCCACTGCATATAATCGGGATCCATTGCGCCACAATGCATGGAATACTCTGCATTCAATGACGCTGCATGGAATCCACTGCATTCCATCGGGAAGCTTTGGGCCATGCTGCATAAAATCCACTGCATGCAATCATGCTGCATGGAATCCACTGCATTCAATCGGGATGCATTTTACAAGGCTGCATGGATTACATTTCATACACTCAAAATGCATGGAATCCACTGCGTTCTATAGGGATGCTTTGGGCCATACTGCATAAAATACACTGCATTCAATTTGCTGCATGGAATCCACTGCATTCAATCATGCTGAATAAAATCCACTGCATTCAATAGGGTTCCATTTCTTCACGCTGCATGGAATACACTGCATTCAATCAGGCTGCATGAAATCCACTGCATTCAATGGGGATGCATTCTACAATGCTGCATGGAGTTCACTGCATGCAATCACAATGCATGTAATCCACTGCATTCCATCGGGATGCCTTGGGCCATGCTGCATAAAATCCACTGCATTCAACCATGCTGCATGGAATCCACTGCATTCGATCATGCTGCATAAAATCCACTGCATTCAATCGGGATGCATTGGGCCTCGCTGCATGGAATACACTGCATTCAATCAGGCTGCATGGAATCCACTACATTCAATGGGGATGCATTCTACAATGCTGCATGGAGTTCACTGCATTCAATCACAACGCATGTAATCCACTGCATTCCATCGGGATGCTTTGGGCCATGCTGCATAAAATCCACTGCATTCAATCGGGATGCATTGGGCCTCGCTGCATGGACTCCACTGCATACAATCGGGATCCATTGCGCCAAAATGCATGGAATACTCTGCATTCATTGACGCTGCATGGACTCCACTGCATTCAATCGGGATGCTTTGGGCCATGCTGCATAAAATCCACTGCATTCAACCATGCTGCATGGAATCCACTGCATTCAATCATGCTGCATAAAATCCACTGCATTCCATCGGGATGCATTGGGCCTCGCTGCATGGAATACACTGCATTCAGTCACGCTGCATGAAATCCACTGCATTCAATGGGGATGCATTCTACAATGCTGCATGGAGTTCACTGCATTCAATCACAATGCATGGAATCCACTGCATTCCATCGGGATGCTTTGGGCCATGCTGCTTAAAATCCACTGCATTCAATCGGGATGCATTGGGCCTCGCTGCATGGACTCCACTGCATACAATCGGGATCCATTGCACCAAAATGCATGGAATCCTCCGCATGCAACGACGCTGCATGGACTCCACTGCATTCAATCGGGATGCTTTGGGCCATGCTGAATAAAATCCACTGCATTCAATCATGCTGCATGGAATCCACTGCATTCAATCATGCTGTATAAAATCCACTGCATTCAATAGGGTTCCATTTCTTCACGTGGCATCGAATCCACTGCATTCAATCACGCTGCATGGAATCCACTGCATTCAATCGGGATGCATTTTTCCTCGCTGCATGGAGTACACTGCATTCAATCATGCTGCATAAAATCCACTGCATTCCATCGGGATGCTTTGGGCCATGCTGCATAAAATCCACTGCATTCAACCATGCTGCATGGAATACACTGCATTCAATCATGCTGCATAAAATCCACTGCATTCAATCGGGATGCATTGGGCCTCGCTGCATGGAATAAACTGCATTCAATCAGGCTCCATGGAATCCACTGCATTCAATGGGGATGCATTCTACCATGCTGCATGGAGTTCACTGCATTCAATCACAATGCATGGAATCCACTGCATTCCATCGGGATGCTTTGGGCCATGCTGCATAAAATCCACTGCATTCAATCGGGATGCATTGGGCCTCGCTGCATGGACTCCACTGCATACAATCGGGATCCATTGCGCCACAATGCATGGAATACTCTGCATTCAATCACGCTGCATGGAATCCACTGCATTCAATCGGGATGCTTTGGGCCATGCTGCATAAAATCCACTGCATGCAATCATGCTGCATGGAATCCACTGCATTCAATCGGGATGCACTGGGCATCGCTGCATGGACTCCACTGCATACAATCGGGATCCATTGCGCCAAAATGCATGGAATCCTTTGCATTCAATGACGCTGCATGGAATCCACTGCATTCAATCGGGATGCTTTGGGCCATGCTGCATACAATGCACTGCATTCAATCGGGATGCACTGGGCCTCGCTGCATGGACTCCACTGCATATAATCGGGATCCATTGCGCCACAATGCATGGAATACTCTGCATTCAATGACGCTGAATGGAATCCACTGCATTGAATCGGGAAGCTTTGGGCCATGCTGCATAAATCCACTGCATGCAGTCATGCTGTGTGGACTCCACTGCATTGAATCATGCTGCAAAAAAAACCACTGCATTCAATAGGGTTCCATTAATGCACCCTGCATGGAATCCACTGCATTCAACCACGCTGCATGGAATCCACTGCATTCAATCGGGATGCATTTTACCACTCTGCATGGATTACACTGCATTTAATCACGCTGCATGTAATCCATGGAATTTAATCGGGATTCATTTTACTAAGCTGTATGGAATGGACTGCACTTAATCACGCTGCATGGAATCCACTGCATTCAATCGGGATGCATTTTACCACGTTGCATGCAGTTCACTGCATTCAATCACAATGCATGGAATCCACTGCATTCCATCGGGATGCTTTGGGCCATGCTGCATAAAATCCACTGCATTCAATCTTGCTTTTTGAATCCACTGCATTCAGTAATGCTGCATAAAATCCTTGCATTCAATTGGGTTCCATTTCTTCACGCTGCATGGAATACACTGCATTCAATCACGCTGCATGGACTCCACTGCATTCAATCGGGATGCATTTTACCATGCTGCGTGGTTTTCACTGCATTCAATCACAATGCATGGAATCCACTGCATTCCATCGGGATGCTTTGGGCCATGCTGCATAAAATCCACTGCATTCAATCATGCTGCATGGAATTCACTGCATTCAATCATGCTGCATAAAATCCACTGCATTCAATCATGCTGCATAAATCCACTGCATTCAATAGGGTTCCACTTCTTCACGCTGCATGGAATCCACTGCATTCAATCACGTTGCATAAAATCCACTGCATTCAATAGGGTTCCATTTCTTCACGCTGCATGGAATCCACTACATTCAATCACGCTGCATGGAATCCACTGCATTCAATCAGCATGCTTTGGGCCATGCTGCATAAAATCCACTGCATTCAATCATGCTGCCTGGAATCCACTGCATTCAATCATACTGCATAAAATCCACTGCATTCAATAGGGTTCCATTTCTTCACGCTGCATGGAATCCACTGCATTCAATCACGTTGCATAAAATCCACTGCATTCAATAGGGTTCCATTTCTTCACGCTGCCTGGAATCCACTGCCTTCAATCACGCTGCATGGAATCCACTGCATTCAATCGGGATGCATTTTTCCTCGTTGCATGGATTACACTGCATTCAATCCCAATGCATGGAATCCACTGCATTCAATCGGGAAGCTTTGGGCCATGCTGCATACAATGCACTGCATTCAATCGGGATGCACTGGGCCTCGCTGCATGGACTCCACTGCATATAATCGGGATCCATTGCGCCACAATGCATGGAATACTCTGCATTCAATGACGCTGAATGGAATCCACTGCATTGAATCAGGAAGCTTTGGGCCATGCTGCATAAATCCACTGCATGCAGTCATGCTGTGTGGACTCCACTGCATTGAATCATGCTGCAAAAAAAACCACTGCATTCAATAGGGTTCCATTAATGCACCCTGCATGGAATCCACTGCATTCAACCACGCTGCATGGAATCCACTGCATTCAATCGGGATGCATTTTACCACTCTGCATGGATTACACTGCATTTAATCACGCTGCATGTAATCCATGGAATTTAATCGGGATTCATTTTACAAAGCTGTATGGAATGGACTGCACTTAATCACGCTGCATGGAATCCACTGCATTCAATCGGGATGCATTTTACCACGTTGCATGCAGTTCACTGCATTCAATCACAATGCATGGAATCCACTGCATTCCATCGGGATGCTTTGGGCCATGCTGCATAAAATCCACTGCATTCAATCTTGCTTTTTGAATCCACTGCATTCAGTAATGCTGCATAAAATCCTTGCATTCAATTGGGTTCCATTTCTTCACGCTGCATGGAATACACTGCATTCAATCACGCTGCATGGAATCCACTGCATTCAATCGGGATGCATTTTACCATGCTGCGTGGTTTTCACTGCATTCAATCACAATGCATGGAATCCACTGCATTCCATCGGGATGCTTTGGGCCATGCTGCATAAAATCCACTGTATTCAATCATGCTGCATGGAATCCACTGCATTCAATCATGCTGCATAAAATCCACTGCATTCAATAGGGTTCCATTTCTTCACGCTGCATGGAATTCACTGCATTCAATCACACTGAATGGAATCCACTGCATTCAATCGGGATGCTTTTTACCTCGCTGCATGGATTACACTCCATTCAATCACAATGCATGGAATCCACTGCATTCAATCGGGATGCTTTGGGCCATGCTGCATAAAATCCACTGCATTCAATCGGGATGCATTGGGCCACGCTGCATCGACTCCACTGCATTCAATTGGCATCCATTGCGCCACAATGCAAGGAATCCTCTGCATTCATTGACGCTGCATGGACTCCACTGCATTCAATCGGGATGCTTTGGGCCATGCTGCATAAAATCCACTGCATTCAACCATGCTGCATGGAATCCATTTCATTCAATCATGCTCTATAAAATCCAATGCATTCAATACGGTTCCATTACTTCACGCTGCATGGAATACACTGCATTAAATCAGGGTGCATGGAATCGACTGCATTCAATCAGGATGCATTATACCACGTTGCATGGATTACCCTACATTCAATCACAATGCATGGAATCCACTGCATTCAATCGGGATGCTTTGGGCCATGCTGCATAAAATCCACTGCATTCAATCGGGATGCATTGGGCCTCGCTGCATAGACTCCACTGCATATAATCGGGATCCATTGCGCCACAATGCATGGAATACTCTGCATTCAATGACGCTGCATGGAATCCACTGCATTCCATCGGGAAGCTTTGGGCCATGCTGCATAAAATCCACTGCATTCAATCATGCTGCATGGAATCCACTGCATTCAATCGGGATGCATTTTACAAGGCTGCATGGATTACATTTCATACACTCAAAATGCATGGAATCCACTGCGTTCTATAGGGATGCTTTGGGCCATACTGCATAAAATACACTGCATTCAATTTGCTGCATGGAATCCACTGCATTCAATCATGCTGAATAAAATCCACTGCATTCAATAGGGTTCCATTTCTTCACGCTGCATGGAATACAGTGCATTCAATCAGGCTGCATGAAATCCACTGCATTCAATGGGGATGCATTCTACAATGCTGCATGGAGTTCACTGCAGGCAATCACAATGCATGTAATCCACTGCATTCCATCGGGATGCCTTGGGCCATGCTGCATAAAATCCACTGCATTCAACCATGCTGCATGGAATCCACTGCATTCAATCATGCTGCATAAAATCCACTGCATTCAATCGGGATGCTTTGGGCCTCGCTGCATGGAATACACTGCATTCAATCAGGCTGCATGGAATCCACTGCATTCAATCGGGATGCATTCTACAATGCTGCATGGAGTTCACTGCATTCAATCACAACGCATGTAATCCACTGCATTCAATCGGGATGCATTGGGCCTCGCTGCATGGACTCCACTGCATACAATCGGGATCCATTGCGCCAAAATGCATGGAATACTCTGCATTCATTGACGCTGCATGGACTCCACTGCATTCAATCGGGATGCTTTGGGCCATGCTGCATAAAATCCACTGCATTCAACCATGCTGCATGGAATCCACTGCATTCAATCATGCTGCATAAAATCCACTGCATTCCATCGGGATGCATTGGGCCTCGCTGCATGGAATACACTGCATTCAATCACGCTGCATGAAATCCACTGCATTCAATGGGGATGCATTCTACAATGCTGCATGGAGTTCACTGCATTCAATCACAATGCATGGAATCCACTGCATTCCATCGGGATGCTTTGGGCCATGCTGCATAAAATCCACTTCATTCAATCGGGATGCATTGGGCCTTGCTGCATGGACTCCACTGCATACAATCGGGATCCATTGCACCAAAATGCATGGAATCCTCCGCATGCAACGACGCTGCATGGACTCCACTGCATTCAATCGGGATGCTTTGGGCCATGCTGAATAAAATCCACTGCATTCAATCATGCTGCATGGAATCCACTGCATTCAATCATGCTGTATAAAATCCACTGCATTCAATAGGGTTCCATTTCTTCACGTGGCATCGAATCCACTGCATTCAATCACGCTGCATGGAATCCACTGCATTCAATCGGGATGCATTTTTCCTCGCTGCATGGAGTACACTGCATTCAACCATGCTGCATAAAATCCACTGCATTCCATCGGGATGCTTTGGGCCATGCTGCATAAAATCCACTGCATTCAACCATGCTGCATGGAATACACTGCATTCAATCATGCTGCATAAAATCCACTGCATTCAATCGGGATGCATTGGGCCTCGCTGCATGGAATAAACTGCATTCAATCAGGCTCCATGGAATCCACTGCATTCAATGGGGATGCATTCTACCATGCTGCATGGAGTTCACTGCATTCAATCACAATGCATGCAATCCACTGCATTCCATCGGGATGCTTTGGGCCATGCTGCATAAAATCCACTGCATTCAATCGGGATGCATTGGGCCTCGCTGCATGGACTCCACTGCATACAATCGGGATCCATTGCGCCACAATGCATGGAATACTCTGCATTCAATCACGCTGCATGGAATCCACTGCATTCAATCGGGATGCTTTGGGCCATGCTGCATAAAATCCACTGCATGCAATCATGCTGCATGGAATCCACTGCATTCAATCGGGATGCATTTTACCACGTTGCATGCAGTTCACTGCATTCAATCACAATGCATGGAATCCACTGCATTCCATCGGGATTCTTTGGGCCATGCTGCATAAAATCCACTGCATTCAATCGGGATGCATTGGGCCTCGCTGCATGGACTCCACTGCATTCAATCGGGATCCATTGTGCCACAATGCATGGATCCTCTGCATTCAATGACGCTGCATGGAATCCACTGCATTCCATCAGGATGCTTTGGGCCATGCTGCATAAAATCCACTGCATGCAATCATGCTGCATGGAATCCACTGCATTCAATCATGCTGCATAAAATCCACTGCATTCAATAGGGTTCCATTTCTTCACACTGCATGGAATCCACTGCATTCAATCACGCTGCATGCAATCCACTGCATTCAACATGGATGAATTTTTCCACGCTGCATTTAGTACACTGTATTCAATCACAATTCATGGAATCCATTGCATTCAATCGGGATGCTTTGGGCCATGCTGCATAAAATCCACTGCATTCAATCGGGATGCACTGGGCATCGCAGCATGGACTCCACTGCATACAATCGGGATCCATTGCGCCACAATGCATGGAATCCTCTGCATTCAATGACGCTGCATGGAATCCACTGCATTCCATCGGGAAGCTTTGGGCCATGCTGCATAAAATCCATTGCATTCAATCATGCTGCATGGAATCCACTTCATTCAATCGGGATGCATTTTACCATGCTGCCTGGATTACCCTTCATTCAATCACGCTGCATGGAATCCACTGCATTCTATCGGGATGCTTTGGGCCATGCTGCATAAAATCCACTGCATTTAATCGGGATGCATTTGGCCACGCTGCATGGACTCCACTGCATAAAATCGGGATCCATTGCCCCAAAATGCAAGGAATCCTCTGCATTCAATGACGCTGAATGGAATCCACTGCATTGAATCGGGAAGCTTTGGGCCATGCTGCATAAATCCACTGCATGCAGTCATGCTGTGTGGACTCCACTGCATTGAATCATGCTGCAAAAAAAACCACTGCATTCAATAGGGTTCCATTTCTTCACCCTGCATGGAATCCACTGCATTCAACCACGCTGCATGGAATCCACTGCATTCAATCGGGATGCATTTTACCACTCTGCATGGATTACACTGCATTTAATCACGCTGCATGGAATCCATGGAATTTAATCGGGATTCATTTTACAAAGCTGTATGGAATGGACTGCACTTAATCACGCTGCATGGAATAAACTGCATTCAATCGGGATGCATTTTACCACGTTGCATGCAGTTCACTGCATTCAATCACAATGCATGGAATCCACTGCATTCAATCGGGATGCTTTGGGCCATGCTGCATAAAATCCACTGCATTCAATCTTGCTTTTTGAATCCACTGCATTCAGAAATGCTGCATAAAATCCTTGCATTCAATTGGGTTCCATTTCTTCACGCTGCATGGAATACACTGCATTCAATCATGCTGCATAAAATCCACTGCATTCAATCGGGATGCATTGGGCCTCGCTGCATGGAATAAACTGCATTCAATCAGGCTCCATGGAATCCACTGCATTCAATGGGGATGCATTCTACCATGCTGCATGGAGTTCACTGCATTCAATCACAATGCATGGAATCCACTGCATTCAATCGGGATGCTTTGGGCCATGCTGCATAAAATCCACTGCATTCAATCGGGATGCATTGGGCCTCGCTGCATGGACTCCACTGCATACAATCGGGATCCATTGCGCCACAATGCATGGAATACTCTGCATTCAATCACGCTGCATGGAATCCACTGCATTCAATCGGGATGCTTTGGGCCATGCTGCATAAAATCCACTGCATGCAATCATGCTGCATGGAATCCACTGCATTCAATCGGGATGCATTTTACCACGTTGCATGCAGTTCACTGCATTCAATCACAATGCATGGAATCCACTGCATTCAATCGGGATGCTTTGGGCCATGCTGCATAAATTCCACTGCATTCAATCGGGATGCATTGGGCCTCGCTGCATGGACTCCACTGCATTCAATCGGGATCCATTGCACCACAATGCATGGATCCTCTGCATTCAATGACGCTGCATGGAATCCACTGCATTCCATCAGGATGCTTTGGGCCATGCTGCATAAAATCCACTGCATGCAATCATGCTGCATGGAATCCACTGCATTCAATCATGCTGCATAAAATCCACTGCATTCAATAGGGTTCCATTTCTTCACACTGCATGGAATCCACTGCATTCAATCACGCTGCATGGAATCCACTGCATTCAACATGGATGAATTTTACCACGCTGCATTTAGTACACTGTATTCAATCACAATTCATGGAATCCATTGCATTCAATCGGGATGCTTTGGGCCATGCTGCATAAAATCCACTGCATTCAATCGGGATGCACTGGGCATCGCTGCATGGACTCCACTGCATACAATCGGGATCCATTGCGCCAAAATGCATGGAATCCTTTGCATTCAATGACGCTGCATGGAATCCACTGCATTCAATCGGGATGCTTTGGGCCATGCTGCATAAAATCCACTGCATTCAATCGGGATGCACTGGGCCTCGCTGCATGGACTCCACTGCATATAATCGGGATCCATTGCGCCACAATGCATGGAATATTCTGCATTCAATGACGCTGAATGGAATCCACTGCATTGAATCGGGAAGCTTTGGGCCATGCTGCATAAATCCACTGCATGCAGTCATGCTGTGTGGACTCCACTGCTTTGAATCATGCTGCAAAAAAAACCACTGCATTCAATAGGGTTCCATTAATGCACCCTGCATGGAATCCACTGCATTCAACCACGCTGCATGGAATCCACTGCATTCAATCGGGATGCATTTTACCACTCTGCATGGATTACACTGCATTTAATCACGCTGCATGGAATCCATGGAATTTAATCGGGATTCATTTTACTAAGCTGTATGGAATGGACTGCACTTAATCACGCTGCATGGAATCCACTGCATTCAATCGGGATGCATTTTACCACGTTGCATGCAGTTCACTGCATTCAATCACAATGCATGGAATCCACTGCATTCAATCGGGATGCTTTGGGCCATGCTGCATAAAATCCACTGCATTCAATCTTGCTTTTTGAATCCACTGCATTCAGTAATGCTGCATAAAATCCTTGCATTCAATTGGGTTCCATTTCTTCACGCTGCATGGAATACACTGCATTCAATCACGCTGCATGGAATCCACTGCATTCAATCGGGATGCATTTTACCATGCTGCGTGGTTTTCACTGCATTCAATCACAATGCATGGAATCCACTGCATTCCATCGGGATGCTTTGGGCCATGCTGCATAAAATCCACTGCATTCAATCATGCTGCATGGAATTCACTGCATTCAATCATGCTGCATAAAATCCACTGCATTCAATCATGCTGCATAAATCCACTGCATTCAATAGGGTTCCACTTCTTCACGCTGCATGGAATCCACTGCATTCAATCACGTTGCATAAAATCCACTGCATTCAATAGGGTTCCATTTCTTCACGCTGCATGGAATCCACTACATTCAATCACGCTGCATGGAATCCACTGCATTCAATCAGCATGCTTTGGGCCATGCTGCATAAAATCCACTGCATTCAATCATGCTGCCTGGAATCCACTGCATTCAATCATACTGCATAAAATCCACTGCATTCAATAGGGTTCCATTTCTTCACGCTTCATGGAATCCACTGCATTCAATAGGGTTCCATTCCTTCACGCTGCCTGGAATCCACTGCCTTCAATCACGCTGCATGGAATCCACTGCATTCAATCGGGATGCATTTTTCCTCGTTGCATGGATTACACTGCATTCAATCCCAATGCATGGAATCCACTGCATTCAATCGGGAAGCTTTGGGCCATGCTGCATACAATGCACTGCATTCAATCGGGATGCACTGGGCCTCGCTGCATGGACTCCACTGCATATAATCGGGATCCATTGCGCCACAATGCATGGAATACTCTGCATTCAATGACGCTGAATGGAATCCACTGCATTGAATCAGGAAGCTTTGGGCCATGCTGCATAAATCCACTGCATGCAGTCATGCTGTGTGGACTCCACTGCATTGAATCATGCTGCAAAAAAAACCACTGCATTCAATAGGGTTCCATTAATGCACCCTGCATGGAATCCACTGCATTCAACCACGCTGCATGGAATCCACTGCATTCAATCGGGATGCATTTTACCACTCTGCATGGATTACACTGCATTTAATCACGCTGCATGTAATCCATGGAATTTAATCGGGATTCATTTTACAAAGCTGTATGGAATGGACTGCACTTAATCACGCTGCATGGAATCCACTGCATTCAATCGGGATGCATTTTACCACGTTGCATGCAGTTCACTGCATTCAATCACAATGCATGGAATCCACTGCATTCCATCGGGATGCTTTGGGCCATGCTGCATAAAATCCACTGCATTCAATCTTGCTTTTTGAATCCACTGCATTCAGTAATGCTGCATAAAATCCTTGCATTCAATTGGGTTCCATTTCTTCACGCTGCATGGAATACACTGCATTCAATCACGCTGCATGGACTCCACTGCATTCAATCGGGATGCATTTTACCATGCAGCGTGGTTTTCACTGCATTCAATCACAATGCATGGAATCCACCGCATTCCATCGGGATGCCTTGGGCCATGCTGCATAAAATCCACTGCATTCAATCATGCTGCATGGAATCCACTGCATTCAATCATGCTGCATAAAATCCACTGCATTCAATAGGGTTCCATTTCTTCACGCTGCATGGAATACACTGCATTCAATCACACTGAATGGAATCCACTGCATTCAATCGGGATGCTTTTTACCTCGCTGCATGGATTACACTCCATTCAATCACAATGCATGGAATCCACTGCATTCAATCGGGATGCTTTGGGCCATGCTGCATAAAATCCACTGCATTCAATCGGGATGCATTGGGCCACGCTGCATCGACTCCACTGCATTCAATTGGCATCCATTGCGCCACAATGCAAGGAATCCTCTGCATTCATTGACGCTGCATGGACTCCACTGCATTCAATCGGGATGCTTTGGGCCATGCTGCATAAAATCCACTGCATTCAACCATGCTGCATGGAATCCATTTCATTCAATCATGCTCTATAAAATCCAATGCATTCAATACGGTTCCATTACTTCACGCTGCATGGAATACACTGCATTAAATCAGGATGCATGGAATCGACTGCATTCAATCAGGATGCATTATACCACGTTGCATGGATTACCCTACATTCAATCACAATGCATGGAATCCACTGCATTCAATCGGGATGCTTTGGGCCATGCTGCATAAAATCCACTGCATTCAATCGGGATGCATTGGGCCTCGCTGCATAGACTCCACTGCATATAATCGGGATCCATTGCGCCACAATGCATGGAATACTCTGCATTCAATGACGCTGCATGGAATCCACTGCATTCCATCGGGAAGCTTTGGGCCATGCTGCATAAAATCCACTGCATGCAATCATGCTGCATGGAATCCACTGCATTCAATCGGGATGCATTTTACAAGGCTGCATGGATTACATTTCATACACTCAAAATGCATGTAATCCACTGCGTTCTATAGGGATGCTTTGGGCCATACTGCATAAAATACACTGCATTCAATTTGCTGCATGGAATCCACTGCATTCAATCATGCTGAATAAAATCCACTGCATTCAATAGGGTTCCATTTCTTCACGCTGCATGGAATACACTGCATTCAATCAGGCTGCATGAAATCCACTGCATTCAATGGGGATGCATTCTACAATGCTGCATGGAGTTCACTGCATGCAATCACAATGCATGTAATCCACTGCATTCCATCGGGATGCCTTGGGCCATGCTGCATAAAATCCACTGCATTCAACCATGCTGCATGGAATCCACTGCATTCGATCATGCTGAATAAAATCCACTGCATTCAATCGGGATGCATTGGGCCTCGCTGCATGGAATACACTGCATTCAATCAGGCTGCATGGAATCCACTACATTCAATGGGGATGCATTCTACAATGCTGCATGGAGTTCACTGCATTCAATCACAACGCATGTAATCCACTGCATTCCATCGGGATGCTTTGGGCCATGCTGCATAAAATCCACTGCATTCAATCGGGATGCATTGGGCCTCGCTGCATGGACTCCACTGCATACAATCGGGATCCATTGCGCCAAAATGCATGGAATACTCTGCATTCATTGACGCTGCATGGACTCCACTGCATTCAATCGGGATGCTTTGGGCCATGCTTCATAAAATCCACTGCATTCAACCATGCTGCATGGAATCCACTGCATTCAATCATGCTGCATAAAATCCACTGCATTCCATCGGGATGCATTGGGCCTCGCTGCATGGAATACACTGCATTCAATCACGCTGCATGGAATCCACTGCATTCAATGGGGATGCATTCTACAATGCTGCATGGAGTTCACTGCATTCAATCACAATGCATGGAATCCACTGCATTCCATCGGGATGCTTTGGGCCATGCTGCTTAAAATCCACTGCATTCAATCGGGATGCATTGGGCCTCGCTGCATGGACTCCACTGCATACAATCGGGATCCATTGCACCAAAATGCATGGAATCCTCCGCATGCAACGACGCTGCATGGACTCCACTGCATTCAATCGGGATGCTTTGGGCCATGCTGAATAAAATCCACTGCATTCAATCATGCTGCATGGAATCCACTGCATTCAATCATGCTGCATAAAATTCACTGCATTCAATAGGGTTCCATTTCTTCACGTGGCATCGAATCCACTGCATTCAATCACGCTGCATGGAATCCACTGCATTCAATCGGGATGCATTTTTCCTCGCTGCATGGAGTACACTGCATTCAATCATGCTGCATAAAATCCACTGCATTCCATCGGGATGCTTTGGGCCATGCTGCATAAAATCCACTGCATTCAACCATGCTGCATGGAATACACTGCATTCAATCATGCTGCATAAAATCCACTGCATTCAATCGGGATGCATTGGGCCTCGCTGCATGGAATAAACTGCATTCAATCAGGCTCCATGGAATCCACTGCATTCAATGGGGATGCATTCTACCATGCTGCATGGAGTTCACTGCATTCAATCACAATGCATGGAATCCACTGCATTCCATCGGGATGCTTTGGGCCATGCTGCATAAAATCCACTGCATTCAATCGGGATGCATTGGGCCTCGATGCATGGACTCCACTGCATACAATCGGGATCCATTGCGCCACAATGCATGGAATACTCTGCATTCAATCACGCTGCATGGAATCCACTGCATTCAATCGGGATGCTTTGGGCCATGCTGCATAAAATCCACTGCATGCAATCATGCTGCATGGAATCCACTGCATTCAATCGGGATGCATTTTACCACGTTGCATGCAGTTCACTGCATTCAATCACAATGCATGGAATCCACTGCATTCAATCGGGATGCTTTGGGCCATGCTGCATAAAATCCACTGCATTCAATCGGGATGCATTGGGCCTCGCTGCATGGACTCCACTGCATTCAATCGGGATCCATTGTGCCACAATGCATGGATCCTCTGCATTCAATGACGCTGCATGGAATCCACTGCATTCCATCAGGATGCTTTGGGCCATGCTGCATAAAATCCACTGCATGCAATCATGCTGCATGGAATCCACTGCATTCAATCATGCTGCATAAAATCCACTGCATTCAATAGGGTTCCATTTCTTCACACTGCATGGAATCCACTGCATTCAATCACGCTGCATGCAATCCACTGCATTCAACATGGATGAATTTTACCACGCTGCATTTAGTACACTGTATTCAATCACAATTCATGGAATCCATTGCATTCAATCGGGATGCTTTGGGCCATGCTGCATAAAATCCACTGCATTCAATCGGGATGCACTGGGCATCGCTGCATGGACTCCACTGCATACAATCGGGATCCATTGCGCCACAATGCATGGAATCCTCTGCATTCAATGACGCTGCATGGAATCCACTGCATTCCATCGGGAAGCTTTGGGCCATGCTGCATAAAATCCATTGCATTCAATCATGCTGCATGGAATCCACTTCATTCAATCGGGATGCATTTTACCATGCTGCCTGGATTACCCTTCATTCAATCACGCTGCATGGAATCCACTGCATTCTATCGGGATGCTTTGGGCCATGCTGCATAAAATCCACTGCATTTAATCGGGATGCATTTGGCCACGCTGCATGGACTCCACTGCATAAAATCGGGATCCATTGCCCCAAAATGCAAGGAATCCTCTGCATTCAATGACGCTGCATGGAATCCACTGCATTGAATCGGGAAGCTTTGGGCCATGCTGCATAAATCCACTGCATGCAGTCATGCTGTGTGGACTCCACTGCATTGAATCATGCTGCAAAAAAAACCACTGCATTCAATAGGGTTCCATTTCTTCACCCTGCATGGAATCCACTGCATTCAACCACGCTGCATGGAATCCACTGCATTCAATCGGGATGCATTTTACCACTCTGCATGGATTACACTGCATTTAATCACGCTGCATGGAATCCATGGAATTTAATCGGGATTCATTTTACTAAGCTGTATGGAATGGACTGCACTTAATCACGCTGCATGGAATCCACTGCATTCAATCGGGATGCATTTTACCACGTTGCATGCAGTTCACTGCATTCAATCACAATGCATGGAATCCACTGCATTCAATCGGGATGCTTTGGGCCATGCTGCATAAAATCCACTGCATTCAACCATGCTGCATGGAATCCATTTCATTCAATCATGCTCTATAAAATCCAATGCATTCAATACGGTTCCATTACTTCACGCTGCATGGAATACACTGCATTAAATCAGGATGCATGGAATCGACTGCATTCAATCAGGATGCATTATACCACGTTGCATGGATTACCCTACATTCAATCACAATGCATGGAATCCACTGCATTCAATCGGGATGCTTTGGGCCATGCTGCATAAAATCCACTGCATTCAATCGGGATGCATTGGGCCTCGCTGCATAGACTCCACTGCATATAATCGGGATCCATTGCGCCACAATGCATGGAATACTCTGCATTCAATGACGCTGCATGGAATCCACTGCATTCCATCGGGAAGCTTTGGGCCATGCTGCATAAAATCCACTGCATGCAATCATGCTGCATGGAATCCACTGCATTCAATCGGGATGCATTTTACAAGGCTGCATGGATTACATTTCATACACTCAAAATGCATGTAATCCACTGCGTTCTATAGGGATGCTTTGGGCCATACTGCATAAAATACACTGCATTCAATTTGCTGCATGGAATCCACTGCATTCAATCATGCTGAATAAAATCCACTGCATTCAATAGGGTTCCATTTCTTCACGCTGCATGGAATACAGTGCATTCAATCAGGCTGCATGAAATCCACTGCATTCAATGGGGATGCATTCTACAATGCTGCATGGAGTTCACTGCATGCAATCACAATGCATGTAATCCACTGCATTCCATCGGGATGCCTTGGGCCATGCTGCATAAAATCCACTGCATTCAACCATGCTGCATGGAATCCACTGCATTCGATCATGCTGCATAAAATCCACTGCATTCAATCGGGATGCATTGGGCCTCGCTGCATGGAATACACTGCATTCAATCAGGCTGCATGGAATCCACTACATTCAATGGGGATGCATTCTACAATGCTGCATGGAGTTCACTGCATTCAATCACAACGCATGTAATCCACTGCATTCCATCGGGATGCTTTGGGCCATGCTGCATAAAATCCACTGCATTCAATCGGGATGCATTGGGCCTCGCTGCATGGACTCCACTGCATACAATCGGGATCCATTGCGCCAAAATGCATGGAATACTCTGCATTCATTGACGCTGCATGGACTCCACTGCATTCAATCGGGATGCTTTGGGCCATGCTTCATAAAATCCACTGCATTCAACCATGCTGCATGGAATCCACTGCATTCAATCATGCTGCATAAAATCCACTGCATTCCATCGGGATGCATTGGGCCTCGCTGCATGGAATACACTGCATTCAATCACGCTGCATGGAATCCACTGCATTCAATGGGGATGCATTCTACAATGCTGCATGGAGTTCACTGCATTCAATCACAATGCATGGAATCCACTGCATTCCATCGGGATGCTTTGGGCCATGCTGCTTAAAATCCACTGCATTCAATCGGGATGCATTGGGCCTCGCTGCATGGACTCCACTGCATACAATCGGGATCCATTGCACCAAAATGCATGGAATCCTCCGCATGCAACGACGCTGCATGGACTCCACTGCATTCAATCGGGATGCTTTGGGCCATGCTGAATAAAATCCACTGCATTCAATCATGCTGCATGGAATCCACTGCATTCAATCATGCTGCATAAAATTCACTGCATTCAATAGGGTTCCATTTCTTCACGTGGCATCGAATCCACTGCATTCAATCACGCTGCATGGAATCCACTGCATTCAATCGGGATGCATTTTTCCTCGCTGCATGGAGTACACTGCATTCAATCATGCTGCATAAAATCCACTGCATTCCATCGGGATGCTTTGGGCCATGCTGCATAAAATCCACTGCATTCAACCATGCTGCATGGAATACACTGCATTCAATCATGCTGCATAAAATCCACTGCATTCAATCGGGATGCATTGGGCCTCGCTGCATGGAATAAACTGCATTCAATCAGGCTCCATGGAATCCACTGCATTCAATGGGGATGCATTCTACCATGCTGCATGGAGTTCACTGCATTCAATCACAATGCATGGAATCCACTGCATTCCATCGGGATGCTTTGGGCCATGCTGCATAAAATCCACTGCATTCAATCGGGATGCATTGGGCCTCGCTGCATGGACTCCACTGCATACAATCGGGATCCATTGCGCCACAATGCATGGAATACTCTGCATTCAATCACGCTGCATGGAATCCACTGCATTCAATCGGGATGCTTTGGGCCATGCTGCATAAAATCCACTGCATGCAATCATGCTGCATGGAATCCACTGCATTCAATCGGGATGCATTTTACCACGTTGCATGCAGTTCACTGCATTCAATCACAATGCATGGAATCCACTGCATTCAATCGGGATGCTTTGGGCCATGCTGCATAAAATCCACTGCATTCAATCGGGATGCATTGGGCCTCGCTGCATGGACTCCACGGCATTCAATCGGGATCCATTGTGCCACAATGCATGGATCCTCTGCATTCAATGACGCTGCATGGAATCCACTGCATTCCATCGGGAAGCTTTGGGCCATGCTGCATAAAATCCATTGCATTCAATCATGCTGCATGGAATCCACTTCATTCAATCGGGATGCATTTTACCATGCTGCCTGGATTACCCTTCATTCAATCACGCTGCATGGAATCCACTGCATTCTATCGGGATGCTTTGGGCCATGCTGCATAAAATCCACTGCATTTAATCGGGATGCATTTGGCCACGCTGCATGGACTCCACTGCATAAAATCGGGATCCATTGCCCCAAAATGCAAGGAATCCTCTGCATTCAATGACGCTGCATGGAATCCACTGCATTGAATCGGGAAGCTTTGGGCCATGCTGCATAAATCCACTGCATGCAGTCATGCTGTGTGGACTCCACTGCATTGAATCATGCTGCAAAAAAAACCACTGCATTCAATAGGGTTCCATTTCTTCACCCTGCATGGAATCCACTGCATTCAACCACGCTGCATGGAATCCACTGCATTCAATCGGGATGCATTTTACCACTCTGCATGGATTACACTGCATTTAATCACGCTGCATGGAATCCATGGAATTTAATCGGGATTCATTTTACTAAGCTGTATGGAATGGACTGCACTTAATCACGCTGCATGGAATCCACTGCATTCAATCGGGATGCATTTTACCACGTTGCATGCAGTTCACTGCATTCAATCACAATGCATGGAATCCACTGCATTCCATCGGGATGCTTTGGGCCATGCTGCATAAAATCCACTGCATTCAATCTTGCTTTTTGAATCCACTGCATTCAGAAATGCTGCATAAAATCCTTGCATTCAATTGGGTTCCATTTCTTCACGCTGCATGGAATACACTGCATTCAATCATGCTGCATAAAATCCACTGCATTCAATCGGGATGCATTGGGCCTCGCTGCATGGAATAAACTGCATTCAATCAGGCTCCATGGAATCCACTGCATTCAATGGGGATGCATTCTACCATGCTGCATGGAGTTCACTGCATTCAATCACAATGCATGGAATCCACTGCATTCCATCGGGATGCTTTGGGCCATGCTGCATAAAATCCACTGCATTCAATCGGGATGCATTGGGCCTCGCTGCATGGACTCCACCGCATACAATCGGGATCCATTGCGCCACAATGCATGGAATACTCTGCATTCAATCACGCTGCATGGAATCCACTGCATTCAATCGGGATGCTTTGGGCCATGCTGCATAAAATCCACTGCCTGCAATCATGCTGCATGGAATCCACTGCATTCAATCGGGATGCATTTTACCACGTTGCATGCAGTTCACTGCATTCAATCACAATGCATGGAATCCACTGCATTCAATCGGGATGCTTTGGGCCATGCTGCATAAATTCCACTGCATTCAATCGGGATGCATTGGGCCTCGCTGCATGGACTCCACTGCATTCAATCGGGATCCATTGCGCCACAATGCATGGATCCTCTGCATTCAATGACGCTGCATGGAATCCACTGCATTCCATCAGGATGCTTTGGGCCATGCTGCATAAAATCCACTGCATGCAATCATGCTGCATGGAATCCACTGCATTCAATCATGCTGCATAAAATCCACTGCATTCAATAGGGTTCCATTTCTTCACACTGCATGGAATCCACTGCATTCAATCACGCTGCATGGAATCCACTGCATTCAACATGGATGAATTTTACCACGCTGCATTTAGTACACTGTATTCAATCACAATTCATGGAATCCATTGCATTCCATCGGGATGCTTTGGGCCATGCTGCATAAAATCCACTGCATTCAATCGGGATGCACTGGGCATTGCTGCATGGACTCCACTGCATACAATCCGGATCCATTGCGCCACAATGCATGGAATCCTTTGCATTCAATGACGCTGCATGGAATCCACTGCATTCAATCGGGATGCTTTGGGCCATGCTGCATAAAATCCACTGCATTCAATCGGGATGCACTGGGCCTCGCTGCATGGACTCCACTGCATATAATCGGGATCCATTGCGCCACAATGCATGGAATATTCTGCATTCAATGACGCTGAATGGAATCCACTGCATTGAATCGGGAAGCTTTGGGCCATGCTGCATAAATCCACTGCATGCAGTCATGCTGTGTGGACTCCACTGCATTGAATCATGCTGCAAAAAAAACCACTGCATTCAATAGGGTTCCATTAATGCACCCTGCATGGAATCCACTGCATTCAACCACGCTGCATGGAATCCACTGCATTCAATCGGGATGCATTTTACCACTCTGCATGGATTACACTGCATTTAATCACGCTGCATGTAATCCATGGAATTTAATCGGGATTCATTTTACTAAGCTGTATGGAATGGACTGCACTTAATCACGCTGCATGGAATCCACTGCATTCAATCGGGATGCATTTTACCACGTTGCATGCAGTTCACTGCATTCAATCACAATGCATGGAATCCACTGCATTCAATCGGGATGCTTTGGGCCATGCTGCATAAAATCCACTGCATTCAATCTTGCTTTTTGAATCCACTGCATTCAGTAATGCTGCATAAAATCCTTGCATTCAATTGGGTTCCATTTCTTCACCTTGCATGGAATACACTGCATTCAATCACGCTGCATGGAATCCACTGCATTCAATCGGGATGCATTTTACCATGCTGCGTGGTTTTCACTGCATTCAATCACAATGCATGGAATCCACTGCATTCCATCGGGATGCTTTGGGCCATGCTGCATAAAATCCACTGCATTCAATCATGCTGCATGGAATTCACTGCATTCAATCATGCTGCATAAAATCCACTGCATTCAATCATGCTGCAAAAATCCACTGCATTCAATAGGGTTCCACTTCTTCACGCTGCATGGAATCCACTGCATTCAATCACGTTGCATAAAATCCACTGCATTCAATAGGGTTCCATTTCTTCACGCTGCATGGAATCCACTACATTCAATCACGCTGCATGGAATCCACTGCATTCAATCAGCATGCTTTGGGCCATGCTGCATAAAATCCACTGCATTCAATCATGCTGCCTGGAATCCACTGCATTCAATCATACTGCATAAAATCCACTGCATTCAATAGGGTTCCATTTCTTCACGCTTCATGGAATCCACTGCATTCAATAGGGTTCCATTCCTTCACGCTGCCTGGAATCAACTGCCTTCAATCACGCTGCATGGAATCCACTGCATTCAATCGGGATGCATTTTTCCTCGTTGCATGGATTACACTGCATTCAATCCCAATGCATGGAATCCACTGCATTCAATCGGGAAGCTTTGGGCCATGCTGCATACAATGCACTGCATTCAATCGGGATGCACTGGGCCTCGCTGCATGGACTCCACTGCATATAATCGGGATCCATTGCGCCACAATGCATGGAATACTCTGCATTCAATGACGCTGAATGGAATCCACTGCATTGAATCAGGAAGCTTTGGGCCATGCTGCATAAATCCACTGCATGCAGTCATGCTGTGTGGACTCCACTGCATTGAATCATGCTGCAAAAAAAACCACTGCATTCAATAGGGTTCCATTAATGCACCCTGCATGGAATCCACTGCATTCAACCACGCTGCATGGAATCCACTGCATTCAATCGGGATGCATTTTACCACTCTGCATGGATTACACTGCATTTAATCACGCTGCATGTAATCCATGGAATTTAATCGGGATTCATTTTACAAAGCTGTATGGAATGGACTGCACTTAATCACGCTGCATGGAATCCACTGCATTCAATCGGGATGCATTTTACCACGTTGCATGCAGTTCACTGCATTCAATCACAATGCATGGAATCCACTGCATTCCATCGGGATGCTTTGGGCCATGCTGCATAAAATCCACTGCATTCAATCTTGCTTTTTGAATCCACTGCATTCAGTAATGCTGCATAAAATCCTTGCATTCAATTGGGTTCCATTTCTTCACGCTGCATGGAATACACTGCATTCAATCACGCTGCATGGACTCCACTGCATTCAATCGGGATGCATTTTACCATGCTGCGTGGTTTTCACTGCATTCAATCACAATGCATGGAATCCACCGCATTCCATCGGGATGCCTTGGGCCATGCTGCATAAAATCCACTGCATTCAATCATGCTGCATGGAATCCACTGCATTCAATCATGCTGCATAAAATCCACTGCATTCAATAGGGTTCCATTTCTTCACGCTGCATGGAATACACTGCATTCAATCACACTGAATGGAATCCACTGCATTCAATCGGGATGCTTTTTACCTCGCTGCATGGATTACACTCCATTCAATCACAATGCATGGAATCCACTGCATTCCATCGGGATGCTTTGGGCCATGCTGCATAAAATCCACTGCATTCAATCGGGATGCATTGGGCCACGCTGCATCGACTCCACTGCATTCAATTGGCATCCATTGCGCCACAATGCAAGGAATCCTCTGCATTCATTGACGCTGCATGGACTCCACTGCATTCAATCGGGATGCTTTGGGCCATGCTGCATAAAATCCACTGCATTCAACCATGCTGCATGGAATCCATTTCATTCAATCATGCTCTATAAAATCCAATGCATTCAATACGGTTCCATTACTTCACGCTGCATGGAATAAACTGCATTAAATCAGGATGCATGGAATCGACTGCATTCAATCAGGATGCATTATACCACGTTGCATGGATTACCCTACATTCAATCACAATGCATGGAATCCACTGCATTCAATCGGGATGCTTTGGGCCATGCTGCATAAAATCCACTGCATTCAATCGGGATGCATTGGGCCTCGCTGCATAGACTCCACTGCATATAATCGGGATCCATTGCGCCACAATGCATGGAATACTCTGCATTCAATGACGCTGCATGGAATCCACTGCATTCCATCGGGAAGCTTTGGGCCATGCTGCATAAAATCCACTGCATGCAATCATGCTGCATGGAATCCACTGCATTCAATCGGGATGCATTTTACAAGGCTGCATGGATTACATTTCATACACTCAAAATGCATGGAATCCACTGCGTTCTATAGGGATGCTTTGGGCCATACTGCATAAAATACACTGCATTCAATTTGCTGCATGGAATCCACTGCATTCAATCATGCTGAATAAAATCCACTGCATTCAATAGGGTTCCATTTCTTCACGCTGCATGGAATACACTGCATTCAATCAGGCTGCATGAAATCCACTGCATTCAATGGGGATGCATTCTACAATGCTGCATGGAGTTCACTGCATGCAATCACAATGCATGTAATCCACTGCATTCCATCGGGATGCCTTGGGCCATGCTGCATAAAATCCACTGCATTCAACCATGCTGCATGGAATCCACTGCATTCAGTCATGCTGCATAAAATCCACTGCATTCAATCGGGATGCATTGGGCCTCGCTGCATGGAATACACTGCATTCAATCAGGCTGCATGGAATCCACTACATTCAATGGGGATGCATTCTACAATGCTGCATGGAGTTCACTGCATTCAATCACAACGCATGTAATCCACTGCATTCCATCGGGATGCTTTGGGCCATGCTGCATAAAATCCACTGCATTCAATCGGGATGCATTGGGCCTCGCTGCATGGACTCCACTGCATACAATCGGGATCCATTGCGCCAAAATGCATGGAATACTCTGCATTCATTGACGCTGCATGGACTCCACTGCATTCAATCGGGATGCTTTGGGCCATGCTGCATAAAATCCACTGCATTCAACCATGCTGCATGGAATCCACTGCATTCAATCATGCTGCATAAAATCCACTGCATTCCATCGGGATGCATTGGGCCTCGCTGCATGGAATACACTGCATTCAATCACGCTGCATGAAATCCACTGCATTCAATGGGGATGCATTCTACAATGCTGCATGGAGTTCACTGCATTCAATCACAATGCATGGAATCCACTGCATTCCATCGGGATGCTTTGGGCCATGCTGCTTAAAATCCACTGCATTCAATCGGGATGCATTGGGCCTCGCTGCATGGACTCCACTGCATACAATCGGGATCCATTGCACCAAAATGCATGGAATCCTCCGCATGCAACGACGCTGCATGGACTCCACTGCATTCAATCGGGATGCTTTGGGCCATGCTGAATAAAATCCACTGCATTCAATCATGCTGCATGGACTCCACTGCATTCAATCATGCTGTATAAAATCCACTGCATTCAATAGGGTTAAATTTCATCACGTGGCATCGAATCCACTGCATTCAATCACGCTGCATGGAATCCACTGCATTCAATCGGGATGCATTTTTCCTCGCTGCATGGAGTACACTGCATTCAATCATGCTGCATAAAATCCACTGCATTCAACCATGCTGCATGGAATACACTGCATTCAATCATGCTGCATAAAATCCACTGCATTCAATCGGGATGCATTGGGCCTCGCTGCATGGAATAAACTGCATTCAATCAGGCTCCATGGAATCCACTGCATTCAATGGGGATGCATTCTACCATGCTGCATGGAGTTCACTGCATTCAATCACAATGCATGGAATCCACTGCATTCCATCGGGATGCTTTGGGCCATGCTGCATAAAATCCACTGCATTCAATCGGGATGCATTGGGCCTCGCTGCATGGACTCCACTGCATACAATCGGGATCCATTGCGCCACAATGCATGGAATACTCTGCATTCAATCACGCTGCATGGAATCCACTGCATTCAATCGGGATGCTTTGGGCCATGCTGCATAAAATCCACTGCATGCAATCATGCTGCATGGAATCCACTGCATTCAATCGGGATGCATTTTACCACGTTGCATGCAGTTCACTGCATTCAATCACAATGCATGGAATCCACTGCATTCAATCGGGATGCTTTGGGCCATGCTGCATAAAATCCACTGCATTCAATCGGGATGCATTGGGCCTCGCTGCATGGACTCCACTGCATTCAATCGGGATCCATTGTGCCACAATGCATGGATCCTCTGCATTCAATGACGCTGCATGGAATCCACTGCATTCCATCAGGATGCTTTGGGCCATGCTGCATAAAATCCACTGCATGCAATCATGCTGCATGGAATCCACTGCATTCAATCATGCTGCATAAAATCCACTGCATTCAATAGGGTTCCATTTCTTCACACTGCATGGAATCCACTGCATTCAATCACGCTGCATGCAATCCACTGCATTCAACATGGATGAATTTTACCACGCTGCATTTAGTACACTGTATTCAATCACAATTCATGGAATCCATTGCATTCAATCGGGATGCTTTGGGCCATGCTGCATAAAATCCACTGCATTCAATCGGGATGCACTGGGCATCACTGCATGGACTCCACTGCATACAATCGGGATCCATTGCGCCACAATGCATGGAATCCTCTGCATTCAATGACGCTGCATGGAATCCACTGCATTCCATCGGGAAGCTTTGGGCCATGCTGCATAAAATCCATTGCATTCAATCATGCTGCATGGAATCCACTTCATTCAATCGGGATGCATTTTACCATGCTGCCTGGATTACCCTTCATTCAATCACGCTGCATGGAATCCACTGCATTCTATCGGGATGCTTTGGGCCATGCTGCATAAAATCCACTGCATTTAATCGGGATGCATTTGGCCACGCTGCATGGACTCCACTGCATAAAATCGGGATCCATTGCCCCAAAATGCAAGGAATACTCTGCATTCAATGACGCTGAATGGAATCCACTGCATTGAATCGGGAAGCTTTGGGCCATGCTGCATAAATCCACTGCATGCAGTCATGCTGTGTGGACTCCACTGCATTGAATCATGCTGCAAAAAAAACCACTGCATTCAATAGGGTTCCATTTCTTCACCCTGCATGGAATCCACTGCATTCAACCACGCTGCATGGAATCCACTGCATTCAATCGGGATGCATTTTACCACTCTGCATGGATTACACTGCATTTAATCACGCTGCATGGAATCCATGGAATTTAATCGGGATTCATTTTACTAAGCTGTATGGAATGGACTGCACTTAATCACGCTGCATGGAATCCACTGCATTCAATCGGGATGCATTTTACCACGTTGCATGCAGTTCACTGCATTCAATCACAATGCATGGAATCCACTGCATTCAATCGGGATGCTTTGGGCCATGCTGCATAAAATCCACTGCATTCAATCTTGCTTTTTGAATCCACTGCATTCAGTAATGCTGCATAAAATCCTTGCATTCAATTGGGTTCCATTTCTTCACGCTGCATGGAATACACTGCATTCAATCACGCTGCATGGAATCCACTGCATTCAATCGGGATGCATTTTACCATGCTGCGTGGTTTTCACTGCACTCAATCACAATGCATGGAATCCACTGCATTCCATCGGAATGCTTTGGGCCATGCTGCATAAAATCCACTGCATTCAATCATGCTGCATGGAATCCACTGCATTCAATCATGCTGCATAAAATCCACTGCATTCAATAGGGTTCCATTTCTTCACGCTGCATGTAATACACTGCATTCAATCACACTGAATGGAATCCACTGCAATCAATCGGGATGCATTTTACCTCGCTGCATGGATTACACTGCATTCAATCCCAATGCATGGAATCCACTGCATTCAATCGGGATGCTTTGGGCCATGCTGCATAAAATCCACTGCATTCAATCGGGATGCATTGGGCCACGCTGCATCGACTCCACTGCATTCAATTGGCATCCATTGCGCCACAATGCAAGGAATCCTCTGCATTCATTGACGCTGCATGGACTCCACTGCATTCAATCGGGATGCTTTGGGCCATGCTGCATAAAATCCACTGCATTCAATCTTGCTTTTTGAATCCACTGCATTCAGTAATGCTGCATAAAATCCTTGCATTCAATTGCGTTCCATTTCTTCACGCTGCATGGAATACACTGCATTCAATCACGCTGCATGGAATCCACTGCATTCAATCGGGATGCATTTTAACATGCTGCGTGGTTTTCACTGCATTCAATCACAATGCATGGAATCCACTGCATTCCATCGGGATGCTTTGGGCCATGCTGCATAAAATCCACTGCATTCAATCGGGATGCATTGGGCCACGCTGCATCGACTCCACTGCATTCAATTGACATCCATTGCGCCACAATGCAAGGAATCCTCTGCATTCATTGACGCTGCATGGACTCCACTGCATTCAATCGGGATGCTTTGGGCCATGCTGCATAAAATCCACTGCATTCAACCATGCTGCATGGAATACATTTCATTCAATCATGCTCTATAAAATCCAATGCATTCAATACGGTTCCATTACTTCACGCTGCATGGAATACACTGCATTAAATCAGGATTCATGGAATCGACTGCATTCAATCAGGATGCATTATACCACGTTGCATGGATTACCCTACATTCAATCACAATGCATGGAATCCACTGCATTCAATCGGGATGCTTTGGGCCATGCTGCATAAAATCCACTGCATTCAATCGGGATGCATTGGGCCTCGCTGCATAGACTCCACTGCATATAATCGGGATCCATTGCGCCACAATGCATGGAATACTCTGCATTCAATGACGCTGCATGGAATCCACTGCATTCCATCGGGAAGCTTTGGGCCATGCTGCATAAAATCCACTGCATGCAATCATGCTGCATGGAATCCACTGCATTCAATCGGGATGCATTTTACAAGGCTGCATGGATTACATTTCATACACTCAAAATGCATGGAATCCACTGCGTTCTATAGGGATGCTTTGGGCCATACTGCATAAAATACACTGCATTCAATTTGCTGCATGGAATCCACTGCATTCAATCATGCTGAATAAAATCCACTGCATTCAATAGGGTTCCATTTCTTCACGCTGCATGGAATACACTGCATTCAATCAGGCTGCATGAAATCCACTGCATTCAATGGGGATGCATTCTACAATGCTGCATGGAGTTCACTGCATGCAATCACAATGCATGTAATCCACTGCATTCCATCGGGATGCCTTGGGCCATGCTGCATAAAATCCACTGCATTCAACCATGCTGCATGGAATCCACTGCATTCAATCATGCTGCATAAAATCCACTGCATTCAATCGGGATGCATTGGGCCTCATTGCATGGAATAAACTGCATTCAATCAGGCTCCATGGAATCCACTGCATTCAATGGGGATGCATTCTACCATGCTGCATGGAGTTCACTGCATTCAATCACAATGCATGGAATCCACTGCATTCCATCGGGATGCTTTGGGCCATGCTGCATAAAATCCACTGCATTCAATCGGGATGCATTGGGCCTCGCTGCATGGACTCCACTGCATACAATCGGGATCCATTGCGCCACAATGCATGGAATACTCTGCATTCAATCACGCTGCATGGAATCCACTGCATTCAATCGGGATGCTTTGGGCCATGCTGCATAAAATCCACTGCCTGCAATCATGCTGCATGGAATCCACTGCATTCAATCGGGATGCATTTTACCACGTTGCATGCAGTTCACTGCATTCAATCACAATGCATGGAATCCACTGCATTCAATCGGGATGCTTTGGGCCATGCTGCATAAATTCCACTGCATTCAATCGGGATGCATTGGGCCTCGCTGCATGGACTCCACTGCATTCAATCGGGATCCATTGCGCCACAATGCATGGATCCTCTGCATTCAATGACGCTGCATGGAATCCACTGCATTCCATCAGGATGCTTTGGGCCATGCTGCATAAAATCCACTGCATGCAATCATGCTGCATGGAATCCACTGCATTCAATCATGCTGCATAAAATCCACTGCATTCAATAGGGTTCCATTTCTTCACACTGCTTGGAATCCACTACATTCAATCACGCTGCATGGAATCCACTGCATTCAACATGGATGAATTTTACCACGCTGCATTTAGTACACTGTATTCAATCACAATTCATGGAATCCATTGCATTCAATCGGGATGCTTTGGGTCATGCTGCATAAAATCCACTGCATTCAATCGGGATGCACTGGGCATCGCTGCATGGACTCCACTGCATACAATCGGGATCCATTGCGCTACAATGCATGGAATCCTCTGCATTCAATGACGCTGCATGGAATCCACTGCATTCAATCGGGATGCTTTGGGCCATGCTGAATAAAATCCATTGCATTCAATCATGCTGCATGGAATCCACTTCATTCAATCGGGATGCATTTTACCATGCTGCCTGGATTACCCTTCATTCAATCACGCTGCATGGAATCCACTGCATTCTATCGGGATGCTTTGGGCCATGCTGCATAAAATCCACTGCATTTAATCGGGATGCATTTGGCCACGCTGCATGGACTCCACTGCATAAAATCGGGATCCATTGCCCCAAAATACAAGGAATCCTCTGCATTCAATGACGCTGAATGGAATCCACTGCATTGAATCGGGATGCTTTGGGCCATGCTGCATAAAATCCACTGCATTCAATCTTGCTTTTTGAATCCACTGCATTCAGTAATGCTGCATAAAATCCTTGCATTCAATTGGGTTCCATTTCTTCACGCTGCATGGAATACACTGCATTCAATCACGCTGCATGGAATCCACTGCATTCAATCGGGATGCATTTTACCATGCTGCGTGGTTTTCACTGCATTCAATCACAATGCATGGAATCCACTGCATTCCATCGGGATGCTTTGGGCCATGCTGCATAAAATCCACTGCATTCAATCATGCTGCATGGAATTCACTGCATTCAATCATGCTGCATAAAATCCACTGCATTCAATCATGCTGCATAAATCCACTGCATTCAATAGGGTTCCACTTCTTCACGCTGCATGGAATCCACTGCATTCAATCACGTTGCATAAAATCCACTGCATTCAATAGGGTTCCATTTCTTCACGCTGCATGGAATCCACTACATTCAATCACGCTGCATGGAATCCACTGCATTCAATCAGCATGCTTTGGGCCATGCTGCATAAAATCCACTGCATTCAATCATGCTGCCTGGAATCCACTGCATTCAATCATACTGCATAAAATCCACTGCATTCAATAGGGTTCCATTTCTTCACGCTTCATGGAATCCACTGCATTCAATAGGGTTCCATTCCTTCACGCTGCCTGGAATCAACTGCCTTCAATCACGCTGCATGGAATCCACTGCATTCAATCGGGATGCATTTTTCCTCGTTGCATGGATTACACTGGATTCAATCCCAATGCATGGAATCCACTGCATTCAATCGGGAAGCTTTGGGCCATGCTGCATACAATGCACTGCATTCAATCGGGATGCACTGGGCCTCGCTGCATGGACTCCACTGCATATAATCGGGATCCATTGCGCCACAATGCATGGAATACTCTGCATTCAATGACGCTGAATGGAATCCACTGCATTGAATCAGGAAGCTTTGGGCCATGCTGCATAAATCCACTGCATGCAGTCATGCTGTGTGGACTCCACTGCATTGAATCATGCTGCAAAAAAAACCACTGCATTCAATAGGGTTCCATTAATGCACCCTGCATGGAATCCACTGCATTCAACCACGCTGCATGGAATCCACTGCATTCAATCGGGATGCATTTTACCACTCTGCATGGATTACACTGCATTTAATCACGCTGCATGGAATCCATGGAATTTAATCGGGATTCATTTTACAAAGCTGTATGGAATGGACTGCACTTAATCACGCTGCATGGAATCCACTGCATTCAATCGGGATGCATTTTACCACGTTGCATGCAGTTCACTGCATTCAATCACAATGCATGGAATCCACTGCATTCCATCGGGATGCTTTGGGCCATGCTGCATAAAATCCACTGCATTCAATCTTGCTTTTTGAATCCACTGCATTCAGTAATGCTGCATAAAATCCTTGCATTCAATTGGGTTCCATTTCTTCACGCTGCATGGAATACACTGCATTCAATCACGCTGCATGGACTCCACTGCATTCAATCGGGATGCATTTTACCATGCTGCGTGGTTTTCACTGCATTCAATCACAATGCATGGAATCCACCGCATTCCATCGGGATGCCTTGGGCCATGCTGCATAAAATCCACTGCATTCAATCATGCTGCATGGAATCCACTGCATTCAATCATGCTGCATAAAATCCACTGCATTCAATAGGGTTCCATTTCTTCACGCTGCATGGAATACACTGCATTCAATCACACTGAATGGAATCCACTGCATTCAATCGGGATGCTTTTTACCTCGCTGCATGGATTACACTCCATTCAATCACAATGCATGGAATCCACTGCATTCCATCGGGATGCTTTGGGCCATGCTGCATAAAATCCACTGCATTCAATCGGGATGCATTGGGCCACGCTGCATCGACTCCACTGCATTCAATTGGCATCCATTGCGCCACAATGCAAGGAATCCTCTGCATTCATTGACGCTGCATGGACTCCACTGCATTCAATCGGGATGCTTTGGGCCATGCTGCATAAAATCCACTGCATTCAACCATGCTGCATGGAATACATTTCATTCAATCATGCTCTATAAAATCCAATGCATTCAATACGGTTCCATTACTTCACGCTGCATGGAATACACTGCATTAAATCAGGATGCATGGAATCGACTGCATTCAATCAGGATGCATTATACCACGTTGCATGGATTACCCTACATTCAATCACAATGCATGGAATCCACTGCATTCAATCGGGATGCTTTGGGCCATGCTGCATAAAATCCACTGCATTCAATCGGGATGCATTGGGCCTCGCTGCATAGACTCCACTGCATATAATCGGGATCCATTGCGCCACAATGCATGGAATACTCTGCATTCAATGACGCTGCATGGAATCCACTGCATTCCATCGGGAAGCTTTGGGCCATGCTGCATAAAATCCACTGCATGCAATCATGCTGCATGGAATCCACTGCATTCAATCGGGATGCATTTTACAAGGCTGCATGGATTACATTTCATACACTCAAAATGCCTGGAATCCACTGCGTTCTATAGGGATGCTTTGGGCCATACTGCATAAAATACACTGCATTCAATTTGCTGCATGGAATCCACTGCATTCAATCATGCTGAATAAAATCCACTGCATTCAATAGGGTTCCATTTCTTCACGCTGCATGGAATACACTGCATTCAATCAGGCTGCATGAAATCCACTGCATTCAATGGGGATGCATTCTACAATGCTGCATGGAGTTCACTGCATGCAATCACAATGCATGTAATCCACTGCATTCCATCGGGATGCCTTGGGCCATGCTGCATAAAATCCACTGCATTCAACCATGCTGCATGGAATCCACTGCATTCGATCATGCTGCATAAAATCCACTGCATTCAATCGGGATGCATTGGGCCTCGCTGCATGGAATACACTGCATTCAATCAGGCTGCATGTAATCCACTACATTCAATGGGGATGCATTCTACAATGCTGCATGGAGTTCACTGCATTCAATCACAACGCATGTAATCCACTGCATTCCATCGGGATGCTTTGGGCCATGCTGCATAAAATCCACTGCATTCAATCGGGATGCATTGGGCCTCGCTGCATGGACTCCACTGCATACAATCGGGATCCATTGCGCCAAAATGCATGGAATACTCTGCATTCATTGACGCTGCATGGACTCCACTGCATTCAATCGGGATGCTTTGGGCCATGCTGCATAAAATCCACTGCATTCAACCATGCTGCATGGAATCCACTGCATTCAATCATGCTGCATAAAATCCACTGCATTCCATCGGGATGCATTGGGCCTCGCTGCATGGAATACACTGCATTCAATCACGCTGCATGAAATCCACTGCATTCAATGGGGATGCATTCTACAATGCTGCATGGAGTTCACTGCATTCAATCACAATGCATGGAATCCACTGCATTCCATCGGGATGCTTTGGGCCATGCTGCTTAAAATCCACTGCATTCAATCGGGATGCATTGGGCCTCGCTGCATGGACTCCACTGCATACAATCGGGATCCATTGCACCAAAATGCATGGAATCCTCCGCATGCAACGACGCTGCATGGACTCCACTGCATTCAATCGGGATGCTTTGGGCCATGCTGAATAAAATCCACTGCATTCAATCATGCTGCATGGAATCCACTGCATTCAATCATGCTGTATAAAATCCACTGCATTCAATAGGGTTAAATTTCTTCACGTGGCATCGAATCCACTGCATTCAATCACGCTGCATGGAATCCACTGCATTCAATCGGGATGCATTTTTCCTCGCTGCATGGAGTACACTGCATTCAATCATGCTGCATAAAATCCACTGCATTCCATCGGGATGCTTTGGGCCATGCTGCATAAAATCCACTGCATTCAACCATGCTGCATGGAATACACTGCATTCAATCATGCTGCATAAAATCCACTGCATTCAATCGGGATGCATTGGGCCTCGCTGCATGGAATAAACTGCATTCAATCAGGCTCCATGGAATCCACTGCATTCAATGGGGATGCATTCTACCATGCTGCATGGAGTTCACTGCATTCAATCACAATGCATGGAATCCACTGCATTCCATCGGGATGCTTTGGGCCATGCTGCATAAAATCCACTGCATTCAATCGGGATGCATTGGGCCTCGCTGCATGGACTCCACTGCATACAATCGGGATCCATTGCGCCACAATGCATGGAATACTCTGCATTCAATCACGCTGCATGGAATCCACTGCATTCAATCGGGATGCTTTGGGCCATGCTGCATAAAATCCACTGCATGCAATCATGCTGCATGGAATCCACTGCATTCAATCGGGATGCATTTTACCACGTTGCATGCAGTTCACTGCATTCAATCACAATGCATGGAATCCACTGCATTCAATCGGGATGCTTTGGGCCATGCTGCATAAAATCCACTGCATTCAATCGGGATGCATTGGGCCTCGCTGCATGGACTCCACTGCATTCAATCGGGATCCATTGTGCCACAATGCATGGATCCTCTGCATTCAATGACGCTGCATGGAATCCACTGCATTCCATCAGGATGCTTTGGGCCATGCTGCATAAAATCCACTGCATGCAATCATGCTGCATGGAATCCACTGCATTCAATCATGCTGCATAAAATCCACTGCATTCAATAGGGTTCCATTTCTTCACACTGCATGGAATCCACTGCATTCAATCACGCTGCATGCAATCCACTGCATTCAACATGGATGAATTTTACCACGCTGCATTTAGTACACTGTATTCAATCACAATTCATGGAATCCATTGCATTCAATCGGGATGCTTTGGGCCATGCTGCATAAAATCCACTGCATTCAATCGGGATGCACTGGGCATCACTGCATGGACTCCACTGCATACAATCGGGATCCATTGCGCCACAATGCATGGAATCCTCTGCATTCAATGACGCTGCATGGAATCCACTGCATTCCATCGGGAAGCTTTGGGCCATGCTGCATAAAATCCATTGCATTCAATCATGCTGCATGGAATCCACTTCATTCAATCGGGATGCATTTTACCATGCTGCCTGGATTACCCTTCATTCAATCACGCTGCATGGAATCCACTGCATTCTATCGGGATGCTTTGGGCCATGCTGCATAAAATCCACTGCATTTAATCGGGATGCATTTGGCCACGCTGCATGGACTCCACTGCATAAAATCGGGATCCATTGCCCCAAAATGCAAGGAATACTCTGCATTCAATGACGCTGAATGGAATCCACTGCATTGAATCGGGAAGCTTTGGGCCATGCTGCATAAATCCACTGCATGCAGTCATGCTGTGTGGACTCCACTGCATTGAATCATGCTGCAAAAAAAACCACTGCATTCAATAGGGTTCCATTTCTTCACCCTGCATGGAATCCACTGCATTCAACCACGCTGCATGGAATCCACTGCATTCAATCGGGATGCATTTTACCACTCTGCATGGATTACACTGCATTTAATCACGCTGCATGGAATCCATGGAATTTAATCGGGATTCATTTTACTAAGCTGTATGGAATGGACTGCACTTAATCACGCTGCATGGAATCCACTGCATTCAATCGGGATGCATTTTACCACGTTGCATGCAGTTCACTGCATTCAATCACAATGCATGGAATCCACTGCATTCAATCGGGATGCTTTGGGCCATGCTGCATAAAATCCACTGCATTCAATCTTGCTTTTTGAATCCACTGCATTCAGTAATGCTGCATAAAATCCTTGCATTCAATTGGGTTCCATTTCTTCACGCTGCATGGAATACACTGCATTCAATCACGCTGCATGGAATCCACTGCATTCAATCGGGATGCATTTTACCATGCTGCGTGGTTTTCACTGCACTCAATCACAATGCATGGAATCCACTGCATTCCATCGGAATGCTTTGGGCCATGCTGCATAAAATCCACTGCATTCAATCATGCTGCATGGAATCCACTGCATTCAATCATGCTGCATAAAATCCACTGCATTCAATAGGGTTCCATTTCTTCACGCTGCATGTAATACACTGCATTCAATCACACTGAATGGAATCCACTGCATTCAATCGGGATGCATTTTACCTCGCTGCATGGATTACACTGCATTCAATCCCAATGCATGGAATCCACTGCATTCAATCGGGATGCTTTGGGCCATGCTGCATAAAATCCACTGCATTCAATCGGGATGCATTGGGCCACGCTGCATCGACTCCACTGCATTCAATTGGCATCCATTGCGCCACAATGCAAGGAATCCTCTGCATTCATTGACGCTGCATGGACTCCACTGCATTCAATCGGGATGCTTTGGGCCATGCTGCATAAAATCCACTGCATTCAATCTTGCTTTTTGAATCCACTGCATTCAGTAATGCTGCATAAAATCCTTGCATTCAATTGCGTTCCATTTCTTCACGCTGCATGGAATACACTGCATTCAATCACGCTGCATGGAATCCACTGCATTCAATCGGGATGCATTTTACCATGCTGCGTGGTTTTCACTGCATTCAATCACAATGCATGGAATCCACTGCATTCCATCGGGATGCTTTGGGCCATGCTGCATAAAATCCACTGCATTCAATCGGGATGCATTGGGCCACGCTGCATCGACTCCACTGCATTCAATTGGCATCCATTGCGCCACAATGCAAGGAATCCTCTGCATTCATTGACGCTGCATGGACTCCACTGCATTCAATCGGGATGCTTTGGGCCATGCTGCATAAAATCCACTGCATTCAACCATGCTGCATGGAATACATTTCATTCAATCATGCTCTATAAAATCCAATGCATTCAATACGGTTCCATTACTTCACGCTGCATGGAATACACTGCATTAAATCAGGATTCATGGAATCGACTGCATTCAATCAGGATGCATTATACCACGTTGCATGGATTACCCTACATTCAATCACAATGCATGGAATCCACTGCATTCAATCGGGATGCTTTGGGCCATGCTGCATAAAATCCACTGCATTCAATCGGGATGCATTGGGCCTCGCTGCATAGACTCCACTGCATATAATCGGGATCCATTGCGCCACAATGCATGGAATACTCTGCATTCAATCGGGATGCTTTGGGCCATGCTGCATAAAATCCACTGCATGCAATCATGCTGCATGGAATCCACTGCATTCAATCGGGATGCATTTTACAAGGCTGCATGGATTACATTTCATACACTCAAAATGCATGGAATCCACTGCGTTCTATAGGGATGCTTTGGGCCATACTGCATAAAATACACTGCATTCAATTTGCTGCATGGAATCCACTGCATTCAATCATGCTGAATAAAATCCACTGCATTCAATAGGGTTCCATTTCTTCACGCTGCATGGAATACACTGCATTCAATCAGGCTGCATGAAATCCACTGCATTCAATGGGGATGCATTCTACAATGCTGCATGGAGTTCACTGCATGCAATCACAATGCATGTAATCCACTGCATTCCATCGGGATGCCTTGGGCCATGCTGCAAAAAATCCACTGCATTCAACCATGCTGCATGGAATCCACTGCATTCAATCATGCTGCATAAAATCCACTGCATTCAATCGGGATGCATTGGGCCTCATTGCATGGAATAAACTGCATTCAATCAGGCTCCATGGAATCCACTGCATTCAATGGGGATGCATTCTACCATGCTGCATGGAGTTCACTGCATTCAATCACAATGCATGGAATCCACTGCATTCCATCGGGATGCTTTGGGCCATGCTGCATAAAATCCACTGCATTCAATCGGGATGCATTGGGCCTCGCTGCATGGACTCCACTGCATACAATCGGGATCCATTGCGCCACAATGCATGGAATACTCTGCATTCAATCACGCTGCATGGAATCCACTGCATTCAATCGGGATGCTTTGGGCCATGCTGCATAAAATCCACTGCATGCAATCATGCTGCATGGAATCCACTGCATTCAATCGGGATGCATTTTACCACGTTGCATGCAATTCACTGCATTCAATCACAATGCATGGAATCCACTGCATTCAATCGGGATGCTTTGGGCCATGCTGCATAAAATCCACTGCATTCAATCGGGATGCATTGGGCCTCGCTGCATGGACTCCACTGCATTCAATCGGGATCCATTGCGCCACAATGCATGGATCCTCTGCATTCAATGACGCTGCATGGAATCCACTGCATTCCATCAGGATGCTTTGGGCCATGCTGCATAAAATCCACTGCATGCAATCATGCTGCATGGAATCCACTGCATTCAATCATGCTGCATAAAATCCACTGCATTCAATAGGGTTCCATTTCTTCACACTGCTTGGAATCCACTACATTCAATCACGCTGCATGGAATCCACTGCATTCAACATGGATGAATTTTACCACGCTGCATTTAGTACACTGTATTCAATCACAATTCATGGAATCCATTGCATTCAATCGGGATGCTTTGGGCCATGCTGCATAAAATCCACTGCATTCAATCGGGATGCACTGGGCATCGCTGCATGGACTCCACTGCATACAATCGGGATCCATTGCGCCACAATGCATGGAATCCTCTGCATTCAATGACGCTGCATGGAATCCACTGCATTCAATCGGGATGCTTTGAGCCATGCTGAATAAAATCCATTGCATTCAATCATGCTGCATGGAATCCACTTCATTCAATCGGGATGCATTTTACCATGCTGCCTGGATTACCCTTCATTCAATCACGCTGCATGGAATCCACTGCATTCTATCGGGATGCTTTGGGCCATGCTGCATAAAATCCACTGCATTTAATCGGGATGCATTTGGCCACGCTGCATGGACTCCACTGCATAAAATCGGGATCCATTGCCCCAAAATGCAAGGAATCCTCTGCATTCAATGACGCTGAATGGAATCCACTGCATTGAATCGGGAAGCTTTGGGCCATGCTGCATAAATCCACTGCATGCAGTCATGCTGTGTGGACTCCACTGCATTGAATCATGCTGCAAAAAAAACCACTGCATTCAATAGGGTTCCATTTCTTCACCCTGCATAGAATCCACTGCATTCAACCACGCTGCATGGAATCCACTGCATTCAATCGGGATGCATTTTACCACTCTGCATGGATTACACTGCATTTAATCACGCTGCATGGAATCCATGGAATTTAATCGGGATTCATTTTACTAAGCTGTATGGAATGGACTGCACTTAATCACGCTGCATGGAATCCACTGCATTCAATCGGGATGCATTTTACCACGTTGCATGCAGTTCACTGCATTCAATCACAATGCATGGAATCCACTGCATTCAATCGGGATGCTTTGGGCCATGCTGCATAAAATCCACTGCATTCAATCTTGCTTTTTGAATCCACTGCATTCAGTAATGCTGCATAAAATCCTTGCATTCAATTGGGTTCCATTTCTTCACGCTGCATGGAATACACTGCATTCAATCACGCTGCATGGAATCCACTGCATTCAATCGGGATGCATTTTATCATGCTGCGTGGTTTTCACTGCACTCAATCACAATGCATGGAATCCACTGCATTCCATCGGAATGCTTTGGGCCATGCTGCATAAAATCCACTGCATTCAATCATGCTGCATGGAATCCACTGCATTCAATCATGCTGCATAAAATCCACTGCATTCAATAGGGTTCCATTTCTTCACGCTGCATGTAATACACTGCATTCAATCACACTGAATGGAATCCACTGAATTCAATCGGGATGCATTTTACCTCGCTGCATGGATTACACTGCATTCAATCCCAATGCATGGAATCCACTGCATTCAATCGGGATGCTTTGGGCCATGCTGCATAAAATCCACTGCATTCAATCGGGATGCATTGGGCCACGCTGCATCGACTCCACTGCATTCAATTGGCATCCATTGCGCCACAATGCAAGGAATCCTCTGCATTCATTGACGCTGCATGGACTCCACTGCATTCAATCGGGATGCTTTGGGCCATGCTGCATAAAATCCACTGCATTCAATCTTGCTTTTTGAATCCACTGCATTCAGTAATGCTGCATAAAATCCTTGCATTCAATTGGGTTCCATTTCTTCACGCTGCATGGAATACACTGCATTCAATCGGGATGCATTTTACCATGCTGCGTGGTTTTCACTGCATTCAATCACAATGCATGGAATCCACTGCATTCCATCGGGATGCTTTGGGCCATGCTGCATAAAATCCACTGCATTCAATCTTGCTTTTTGAATCCACTGCATTCAGTAATGCTGCATAAAATCCTTGCATTCAATTGGGTTCCATTTCTTCACGCTGCATGGAATACACTGCATTCAATCGGGATGCATTTTACCATGCTGCGTGGTTTTCACTGCATTCAATCACAATGCATGGAATCCACTGCATTCCATCGGGATGCTTTGGGCCATGCTGCATAAAATCCACTGCATTCAATCGGGATGCATTGGGCCACGCTGCATCGACTCCACTGCATTCAATTGGCATCCATTGCGCCACAATGCAAGGAATCCTCTGCATTCATTGACGCTGCATGGACTCCACTGCATTCAATCGGGATGCTTTGGGCCATGCTGCATAAAATCCACTGCATTCAACCATGCTGCATGGAATCCATTTCATTCAATCATGCTCTATAAAATCCAATGCATTCAATACGGTTCCATTACTTCACGCTGCATGGAATACACTGCATTAAATCAGGATGCATGGAATCGACTGCATTCAATCAGGATGCATTATACCACGTTGCATGGATTACCCTACATTCAATCACAATGCATGGAATCCACTGCATTCAATCGGGATGCTTTGGGCCATGCTGCATAAAATCCACTGCATTCAATCGGGATGCATTGGGCCACGCTGCATCGACTCCACTGCATTCAATTGGCATCCATTGCGCCACAATGCAAGGAATCCTCTGCATTCATTGACGCTGCATGGACTCCACTGCATTCAATCGGGAAGCTTTGGGCCATGCTGCATAAAATCCACTGCATTCAATCTTGCTTTTTGAATCCACTGCATTCAGTAATGCTGCATAAAATCCTTGCATTCAATTGGGTTCCATTTCTTCACGCTGCATGGAATACACTGCATTCAATCGGGATGCATTTTACCATGCTGCGTGGTTTTCACTGCATTCAATCACAATGCATGGAATCCACTGCATTCCATCGGGATGCTTTGGGCCATGCTGCATAAAATCCACTGCATTCAATCGGGATGCATTGGGGCACGCTGCATGGACTCCACTGCATTCAATTGGCATCCATTGCGCCACAATGCAAGGAATCCTCTGCATTCATTGACGCTGCATGGACTCCACTGCATTCAATCGGGATGCTTTGGGCCATGCTGCATAAAATCCACTGCATTCAACCAGGCTGCATGGAATCCATTTCATTCAATCATGCTCTATAAAATCCAATGCATTCAATACGGTTCCTTTACTTCACGCTGCATGGAATACACTGCATTAAATCAGGATGCATGGAATCGACTGCATTCAATCAGGATGCATTATACCACGTTGCATGGATTACCCTACATTCAATCACAATGCATGGAATCCACTGCATTCAATCGGGATGCTTTGGGCCATGCTGCATAAAATCCACTGCATTCAATCGGGATGCATTGGGCCTCGCTGCATAGACTCCACTGCATATAATCGGGATCCATTGCGCCACAATGCATGGAATACTCTGCATTCAATGACGCTGCATGGAATCCACTGCATTCCATCGGGAAGCTTTGGGCCATGCTGCATAAAATCCACTGCATTCAATCATGCTGCATGGAATCCACTGCATTCAATCGGGATGCATTTTACAAGGCTGCATGGATTACATTTCATACACTCAAAATGCATGGAATCCACTGCGTTCTATAGGGATGCTTTGGGCCATACTGCATAAAATACACTGCATTCAATTTGCTGCATGGAATCCACTGCATTCAATCATGCTGAATAAAATCCACTGCATTCAATAGGGTTCCATTTCTTCACGCTGCATGGAATACACTGCATTCAATCAGGCTGCATGAAATCCACTGCATTCAATGGGGATGCATTCTACAATGCTGCATGGAGTTCACTGCATTCAATCACAATGCATGGAATCCACTGCATTCCATCGGGATGCTTTGGGCCATGCTGCATAAAATCCACTGCATTCAATCGGGATGCATTGGGCCTCGCTGCATGGACTCCACTGCATACAATCGGGATCCATTGCGCCACAATGCATGGAATACTCTGCATTCAATCACGCTGCATGGAATCCACTGCATTCAATCGGGATGCTTTGGGCCATGCTGCATAAAATCCATTGCATGCAATCATGCTGCATGGAATCCACTGCATTCAATCGGGATGCATTTTACCACGTTGCATGCAGTTCACTGCATTCAATCACAATGCATGGAATCCACTGCATTCAATCGGGATGCTTTGGGCCATGCTGCATAAAATCCACTGCATTCAATCGGGATGCATTGGGCCTCGCTGCATGGACTCCACTGCATTCAATCGGGATCCATTGCGCCACAATGCATGGATCCTCTGCATTCAATGACGCTGCATGGAATCCACTGCATTCCATCAGAATGCTTTGGGCCATGCTGCATAAAATCCACTGCATGCAATCATGCTGCATGGAATCCACTGCATTCAATCATGCTGCATAAAATCCACTGCATTCAATCGGGATGCACTGGGCATCGCTGCATGGACTCCACTGCATACAATCGGGATCCATTGCGCCACAATGCATGGAATCCTCTGCATTCAATGACGCTGCATGGAATCCACTGCATTCAATCGGGAAGCTTTGGGCCATGCTGCATAAAATCCATTGCATTCAATCATGCTGCATGGAATCCACTTCATTCAATCGGGATGCATTTTACCATGCTGCCTGGATTACCCTTCATTCAATCACGCTGCATGGAATCCACTGCATTCTATCGGGATGCTTTGGGCCATGCTGCATAAAATCCACTGCATTTAATCGGGATGCATTTGGCCACGCTGCATGGACTCCACTGCATAAAATCGGGATCCATTGCCCCAAAATGCAAGGAATCCTCTGCATTCAATGACGCTGAATGGAATCCACTGCATTGAATTGGGAAGCTTTGGGCCATGCTGCATAAATCCACTGCATGCAGTCATGCTGTGTGGACTCCACTGCATTGAATCATGCTGCAAAAAAAACCACTGCATTCAATAGGGTTCCATTTCTTCACCCTGCATGGAATCCACTGCATTCAACCACGCTGCATGGAATCCACTGCATTCAATCGGGATGCATTTTACCACTCTGCATGGATTACACTGCATTTAATCACGCTGCATGGAATCCATGGAATTTAATCGGGATTCATTTTACTAAGCTGTATGGAATGGACTGCACTTAATCACGCTGCATGGAATCCACTGCATTCAATCGGGATGCATTTTACCACGTTGCATGCAGTTCACTGCATTCAATCACAATGCATGGAATCCACTGCATTCAATCGGGATGCTTTGGGCCATGCTGCATAAAATCCACTGCATTCAATCTTGCTTTTTGAATCCACTGCATTCAGTAATGCTGCATAAAATCCTTGCATTCAATTGGGTTCCATTTCTTCACGCTGCATGGAATACACTGCATTCAATCACGCTGCATGGAATCCACTGCATTCAATCGGGATGCATTTTACCATGCTGCGTGGTTTTCACTGCACTCAATCACAATGCATGGAATCCACTGCATTCCATCGGAATGCTTTGGGCCATGCTGCATAAAATCCACTGCATTCAATCATGCTGCATGGAATCCACTGCATTCAATCATGCTGCATAAAATCCACTGCATTCAATATGGTTCCATTTCTTCACGCTGCATGTAATACACTGCATTCAATCACACTGAATGGAATCCACTGCATTCAATCGGGATGCATTTTACCTCGCTGCATGGATTACACTGCATTCAATCCCAATGCATGGAATCCACTGCATTCAATCGGGATGCTTTGGGCCATGCTGCATAAAATCCACTGCATTCAATCGGGATGCATTGGGCCACGCTGCATCGACTCCACTGCATTCAATTGGCATCCATTGCGCCACAATGCAAGGAATCCTCTGCATTCATTGACGCTGCATGGACTCCACTGCATTCAATCGGGATGCTTTGGGCCATGCTGCATAAAATCCACTGCATTCAATCTTGCTTTTTGAATCCACTGCATTCAGTAATGCTGCATAAAATCCTTGCATTCAATTGGGTTCCATTTCTTCACGCTGCATGGAATACACTGCATTCAATCACGCTGCATGGAATCCACTGCATTCAATCGGGATGCATTTTACCATGCTGCGTGGTTTTCACTGCATTCAATCACAATGCATGGAATCCACTGCATTCCATCGGGATGCTTTGGGCCATGCTGCATAAAATCCACTGCATTCAATCGGGATGCATTGGGGCACGCTGCATGGACTCCACTGCATTCAATTGGCATCCATTGCGCCACAATGCAAGGAATCCTCTGCATTCATTGACGCTGCATGGACTCCACTGCATTCAATCGGGATGCTTTGGGCCATGCTGCATAAAATCCACTGCATTCAACCATGCTGCATGGAATACATTTCATTCAATCATGCTCTATAAAATCCAATGCATTCAATACGGTTCCATTACTTCACGCTGCATGGAATACACTGCATTAAATCAGGATTCATGGAATCGACTGCATTCAATCAGGATGCATTATACCACGTTGCATGGATTACCCTACATTCAATCACAATGCATGGAATCCACTGCATTCAATCGGGATGCTTTGGGCCATGCTGCATAAAATCCACTGCATTCAATCGGGATGCATTGGGCCTCGCTGCATAGACTCCACTGCATATAATCGGGATCCATTGCGCCACAATGCATGGAATACTCTGCATTCAATGACGCTGCATGGAATCCACTGCATTCCATCGGGAAGCTTTGGGCCATGCTGCATAAAATCCACTGCATTCAATCATGCTGCATGGAATCCACTGCATTCAATCGGGATGCATTTTACAAGGCTGCATGGATTACATTTCATACACTCAAAATGCATGGAATCCACTGCGTTCTATAGCGATGCTTTGGGCCATACTGCATAAAATACACTGCATTCAATTTGCTGCATGGAATCCACTGCATTCAATCATGCTGAATAAAATCCACTGCATTCAATAGGGTTCCATTTCTTCACGCTGCATGGAATCCACTGCATTCAATCAGGCTGCATGAAATCCACTGCATTCAATGGGGATGCATTCTACAATGCTGCATGGAGTTCACTGCATGCAATCACAATGCATGTAATCCACTGCATTCCATCGGGATGCCTTGGGCCATGCTGCATAAAATCCACTGCATTCAACCATGCTGCATGGAATCCACTGCATTCAATCATGCTGCATAAAATCCACTGCATTCAATCGGGATGCATTGGGCCTCATTGCATGGAATAAACTGCATTCAATCAGGCTCCATGGAATCCACTGCATTCAATGGGGATGCATTCTACCATGCTGCATGGAGTTCACTGCATTCAATCACAATGCATGGAATCCACTGCATTCAATCGGGATGCTTTGGGCCATGCTGCATAAAATCCACTGCATTCAATCGGGATGCATTGGGCCTCGCTGCATGGACTCCACTGCATACAATCGGGATCCATTGCGCCACAATGCATGGAATACTCTGCATTCAATCACGCTGCATGGAATCCACTGCATTCAATCGGGATGCTTTGGGCCATGCTGCATAAAATCCACTGCATGCAATCATGCTGCATGGAATCCACTGCATTCAATCGGGATGCATTTTACCACGTTGCATGCAATTCACTGCATTCAATCACAATGCATGGAATCCACTGCATTCAATCGGGATGCTTTGGGCCATGCTGCATAAAATCCACTGCATTCAATCGGGATGCATTGGGCCTCGCTGCATGGACTCCACTGCATTCAATCGGGATCCATTGCGCCACAATGCATGGATCCTCTGCATTCAATGACGCTGCATGGAATCCACTGCATTCCATCAGGATGCTTTGGGCCATGCTGCATAAAATCCACTGCATGCAATCATGCTGCATGGAATCCACTGCATTCAATCATGCTGCATAAAATCCACTGCATTCAATAGGGTTCCATTTCTTCACACTGCTTGGAATCCACTACATTCAATCACGCTGCATGGAATCCACTGCATTCAACATGGATGAATTTTACCACGCTGCATTTAGTACACTGTATTCAATCACAATTCATGGAATCCATTGCATTCAATCGGGATGCTTTGGGCCATGCTGCATAAAATCCACTGCATTCAATCGGGATGCACTGGGCATCGCTGCATGGACTCCACTGCATACAATCGGGATCCATTGCGCCAAAATGCATGGAATCCTCTGCATTCAATGACGCTGCATGGAATCCACTGCATTCAATCGGGATGCTTTGGGCCATGCTGAATAAAATCCATTGCATTCAATCATGCTGCATGGAATCCACTTCATTCAATCGGGATGCATTTTACCATGCTGCCTGGATTACCCTTCATTCAATCACGCTGCATGGAATCCACTGCATTCTATCGGGATGCTTTGGGCCATGCTGCATAAAATCCACTGCATTTAATCGGGATGCATTTGGCCACGCTGCATGGACTCCACTGCATAAAATCGGGATCCATTGCCCCAAAATGCAAGGAATCCTCTGCATTCAATGACGCTGAATGGAATCCACTGCATTGAATCGGGAAGCTTTGGGCCATGCTGCATAAATCCACTGCATGCAGTCATGCTGTGTGGACTCCACTGCATTGAATCATGCTGCAAAAAAAACCACTGCATTCAATAGGGTTCCATTTCTTCACCCTGCATAGAATCCACTGCATTCAACCACGCTGCATGGAATCCACTGCATTCAATCGGGATGCATTTTACCACTCTGCATGGATTACACTGCATTTAATCACGCTGCATGGAATCCATGGAATTTAATCGGGATTCATTTTACTAAGCTGTATGGAATGGACTGCACTTAATCACGCTGCATGGAATCCACTGCATTCAATCGGGATGCATTTTACCACGTTGCATGCAGTTCACTGCATTCAATCACAATGCATGGAATCCACTGCATTCAATCGGGATGCTTTGGGCCATGCTGCATAAAATCCACTGCATTCAATCTTGCTTTTTGAATCCACTGCATTCAGTAATGCTGCATAAAATCCTTCCATTCAATTGGGTTCCATTTCTTCACGCTGCATGGAATACACTGCATTCAATCACGCTGCATGGAATCCACTGCATTCAATCGGGATGCATTTTATCATGCTGCGTGGTTTTCACTGCACTCAATCACAATGCATGGAATCCACTGCATTCCATCGGAATGCTTTGGGCCATGCTGCATAAAATCCACTGCATTCAATCATGCTGCATGGAATCCACTGCATTCAATCATGCTGCATAAAATCCACTGCATTCAATAGGGTTCCATTTCTTCACGCTGCATGTAATACACTGCATTCAATCACACTGAATGGAATCCACTGCATTCAATCGGGATGCATTTTACCTCGCTGCATGGATTACACTGCATTCAATCCCAATGCATGGAATCCACTGCATTCAATCGGGATGCTTTGGGCCATGCTGCATAAAATCCACTGCATTCAATCGGGATGCATTGGGCCACGCTGCATCGACTCCACTGCATTCAATTGGCATCCATTGCGCCACAATGCAAGGAATCCTCTGCATTCATTGACGCTGCATGGACTCCACTGCATTCAATCGGGATGCTTTGGGCCATGCTGCATAAAATCCACTGCATTCAATCTTGCTTTTTGAATCCACTGCATTCAGTAATGCTGCATAAAATCCTTGCATTCAATTGGGTTCCATTTCTTCACGCTGCATGGAATACACTGCATTCAATCGGGATGCATTTTACCATGCTGCGTGGTTTTCACTGCATTCAATCACAATGCATGGAATCCACTGCATTCCATCGGGATGCTTTGGGCCATGCTGCATAAAATCCACTGCATTCAATCTTGCTTTTTGAATCCACTGCATTCAGTAATGCTGCATAAAATCCTTGCATTCAATTGGGTTCCATTTCTTCACGCTGCATGGAATACACTGCATTCAATCGGGATGCATTTTACCATGCTGCGTGGTTTTCACTGCATTCAATCACAATGCATGGAATCCACTGCATTCCATCGGGATGCTTTGGGCCATGCTGCATAAAATCCACTGCATTCAATCGGGATGCATTGGGCCACGCTGCATCGACTCCACTGCATTCAATTGGCATCCATTGCGCCACAATGCAAGGAATCCTCTGCATTCATTGACGCTGCATGGACTCCACTGCATTCAATCGGGATGCTTTGGGCCATGCTGCATAAAATCCACTGCATTCAACCATGCTGCATGGAATCCATTTCATTCAATCATGCTCTATAAAATCCAATGCATTAATTACGGTTCCATTACTTCACGCTGCATGGAATACACTGCATTAAATCAGGATGCATGGAATCGACTGCATTCAATCAGGATGCATTATACCACGTTGCATGGATTACCCTACATTCAATCACAATGCATGGAATCCACTGCATTCAATCGGGATGCTTTGGGCCATGCTGCATAAAATCCACTGCATTCAATCGGGATGCATTGGGCCACGCTGCATCGACTCCACTGCATTCAATTGGCATCCATTGCGCCACAATGCAAGGAATCCTCTGCATTCATTGACGCTGCATGGACTCCACTGCATTCAATCGGGATGCTTTGGGCCATGCTGCATAAAATCCACTGCATTCAATCTTGCTTTTTGAATCCACTGCATTCAGTAATGCTGCATAAAATCCTTGCATTCAATTGGGTTCCATTTCTTCACGCTGCATGGAATACACTGCATTCAATCGGGATGCATTTTACCATGCTGCGTGGTTTTCACTGCATTCAATCACAATGCATGGAATCCACTGCATTCCATCGGGATGCTTTGGGCCATGCTGCATAAAATCCACTGCATTCAATCGGGATGCATTGGGCCACGCTGCATGGACTCCACTGCATTCAATTGGCATCCATTGCGCCACAATGCAAGGAATCCTCTGCATTCATTGACGCTGCATGGACTCCACTGCATTCAATCGGGATGCTTTGGGCCATGCTGCATAAAATCCACTGCATTCAACCATGCTGCATGGAATCCATTTCATTCAATCATGCTCTATAAAATCCAATGCATTCAATACGGTTCCTTTACTTCACGCTGCATGGAATACACTGCATTAAATCAGGATGCATGGAATCGACTGCATTCAATCAGGATGCATTATACCACGTTGCATGGATTACCCTACATTCAATCACAATGCATGGAATCCACTGCATTCAATCGGGATGCTTTGGGCCATGCTGCATAAAATCCACTGCATTCAATCGGGATGCATTGGGCCTCGCTGCATAGACTCCACTGCATATAATCGGGATCCATTGCGCCACAATGCATGGAATACTCTGCATTCAATGACGCTGCATGGAATCCACTGCATTCCATCGGGAAGCTTTGGGCCATGCTGCATAAAATCCACTGCATTCAATCATGCTGCATGGAATCCACTGCATTCAATCGGGATGCATTTTACAAGGCTGCATGGATTACATTTCATACACTCAAAATGCATGGAATCCACTGCGTTCTATAGGGATGCTTTGGGCCATACTGCATAAAATACACTGCATTCAATTTGCTGCATGGAATCCACTGCATTCAATCATGCTGAATAAAATCCACTGCATTCAATAGGGTTCCATTTCTTCACGCTGCATGGAATACACTGCATTCAATCAGGCTGCATGAAATCCACTGCATTCAATGGGGATGCATTCTACAATGCTGCATGGAGTTCACTGCATTCAATCACAATGCATGGAATCCACTGCATTCCATCGGGATGCTTTGGGCCATGCTGCATAAAATCCACTGCATTCAATCGGGATGCATTGGGCCTCGCTGCATGGACTCCACTGCATACAATCGGGATCCATTGCGCCACAATGCATGGAATACTCTGCATTCAATCACGCTGCATGGAATCCACTGCATTCAATCGGGATGCTTTGGGCCATGCTGCATAAAATCCACTGCATGCAATCATGCTGCATGGAATCCACTGCATTCAATCGGGATGCATTTTACCACGTTGCATGCAGTTCACTGCATTCAATCACAATGCATGGAATCCACTGCATTCAATCGGGATGCTTTGGGCCATGCTGCATAAAATCCACTGCATTCAATCGGGATGCATTGGGCCTCGCTGCATGGACTCCACTGCATTCAATCGGGATCCATTGCGCCACAATGCATGGATCCTCTGCATTCAATGACGCTGCATGGAATCCACTGCATTCCATCAGAATGCTTTGGGCCATGCTGCATAAAATCCACTGCATGCAATCATGCTGCATGGAATCCACTGCATTCAATCATGCTGCATAAAATCCACTGCATTCAATCGGGATGCACTGGGCATCGCTGCATGGACTCCACTGCATACAATCGGGATCCATTGCGCCACAATGCATGGAATCCTCTGCATTCAATGACGCTGCATGGAATCCACTGCATTCAATCGGGATGCTTTGGGCCATGCTGAATAAAATCCATTGCATTCAATCATGCTGCATGGAATCCACTTCATTCAATCGGGATGCATTTTACCATGCTGCCTGGATTACCCTTCATTCAATCACGCTGCATGGAATCCACTGCATTCTATCGGGATGCTTTGGGCCATGCTGCATAAAATCCACTGCATTTAATCGGGATGCATTTGGCCACGCTGCATGGACTCCACTGCATAAAATCGGGATCCATTGCCCCAAAATGCAAGGAATCCTCTGCATTCAATGACGCTGAATGGAATCCACTGCATTGAATTGGGAAGCTTTGGGCCATGCTGCATAAATCCACTGCATGCAGTCATGCTGTGTGGACTCCACTGCATTGAATCATGCTGCAAAAAAAACCACTGCATTCAATAGGGTTCCATTTCTTCACCCTGCATGGAATCCACTGCATTCAACCACGCTGCATGGAATCCACTGCATTCAATCGGGATGCATTTTACCACTCTGCATGGATTACACTGCATTTAATCACGCTGCATGGAATCCATGGAATTTAATCGGGATTCATTTTACTAAGCTGTATGGAATGGACTGCACTTAATCACGCTGCATGGAATCCACTGCATTCAATCGGGATGCATTTTACCACGTTGCATGCAGTTCACTGCATTCAATCACAATGCATGGAATCCACTGCATTCAATCGGGATGCTTTGGGCCATGCTGCATAAAATCCACTGCATTCAATCTTGCTTTTTGAATCCACTGCATTCAGTAATGCTGCATAAAATCCTTGCATTCAATTGGGTTCCATTTCTTCACGCTGCATGGAATACACTGCATTCAATCACGCTGCATGGAATCCACTGCATTCAATCGGGATGCATTTTACCATGCTGCGTGGTTTTCACTGCACTCAATCACAATGCATGGAATCCACTGCATTCCATCGGAATGCTTTGGGCCATGCTGCATAAAATCCACTGCATTCAATCATGCTGCATGGAATCCACTGCATTCAATCATGCTGCATAAAATCCACTGCATTCAATATGGTTCCATTTCTTCACGCTGCATGTAATACACTGCATTCAATCACACTGAATGGAATCCACTGCATTCAATCGGGATGCATTTTACCTCGCTGCATGGATTACACTGCATTCAATCCCAATGCATGGAATCCACTGCATTCAATCGGGATGCTTTGGGCCATGCTGCATAAAATCCACTGCATTCAATCGGGATGCATTGGGCCACGCTGCATCGACTCCACTGCATTCAATTGGCATCCATTGCGCCACAATGCAAGGAATCCTCTGCATTCATTGACGCTGCATGGACTCCACTGCATTCAATCGGGATGCTTTGGGCCATGCTGCATAAAATCCACTGCATTCAATCTTGCTTTTTGAATCCACTGCATTCAGTAATGCTGCATAAAATCCTTACATTCAATTGGGTTCCATTTCTTCACGCTGCATGGAATACACTGCATTCAATCACGCTGCATGGAATCCACTGCATTCAATCGGGATGCATTTTACCATGCTGCGTGGTTTTCACTGCATTCAATCACAATGCATGGAATCCACTGCATTCCATCGGGATGCTTTGGGCCATGCTGCATAAAATCCACTGCATTCAATCGGGATGCATTGGGGCACGCTGCATGGACTCCACTGCATTCAATTGGCATCCATTGCGCCACAATGCAAGGAATCCTCTGCATTCATTGACGCTGCATGGACTCCACTGCATTCAATCGGGATGCTTTGGGCCATGCTGCATAAAATCCACTGCATTCAACCATGCTGCATGGAATACATTTCATTCAATCATGCTCTATAAAATCCAATGCATTCAATACGGTTCCATTACTTCACGCTGCATGGAATACACTGCATTAAATCAGGATTCATGGAATCGACTGCATTCAATCAGGATGCATTATACCACGTTGCATGGATTACCCTACATTCAATCACAATGCATGGAATCCACTGCATTCAATCGGGATGCTTTGGGCCATGCTGCATAAAATCCACTGCATTCAATCGGGATGCATTGGGCCTCGCTGCATAGACTCCACTGCATATAATCGGGATCCATTGCGCCACAATGCATGGAATACTCTGCATTCAATGACGCTGCATGGAATCCACTGCATTCCATCGGGAAGCTTTGGGCCATGCTGCATAAAATCCACTGCATTCAATCATGCTGCATGGAATCCACTGCATTCAATCGGGATGCATTTTACAAGGCTGCATGGATTACATTTCATACACTCAAAATGCATGGAATCCACTGCGTTCTATAGCGATGCTTTGGGCCATACTGCATAAAATACACTGCATTCAATTTGCTGCATGGAATCCACTGCATTCAATCATGCTGAATAAAATCCACTGCATTCAATAGGGTTCCATTTCTTCACGCTGCATGGAATCCACTGCATTCAATCAGGCTGCATGAAATCCACTGCATTCAATGGGGATGCATTCTACAATGCTGCATGGAGTTCACTGCATGCAATCACAATGCATGTAATCCACTGCATTCCATCGGGATGCCTTGGGCCATGCTGCATAAAATCCACTGCATTCAACCATGCTGCATGGAATCCACTGCATTCAATCATGCTGCATAAAATCCACTGCATTCAATCGGGATGCATTGGGCCTCATTGCATGGAATAAACTGCATTCAATCAGGCTCCATGGAATCCACTGCATTCAATGGGGATGCATTCTACCATGCTGCATGGAGTTCACTGCATTCAATCACAATGCATGGAATCCACTGCATTCCATCGGGATGCTTTGGGCCATGCTGCATAAAATCCACTGCATTCAATCGGGATGCATTGGGCCTCGCTGCATGGACTCCACTGCATACAATCGGGATCAATTGCGCCACAATGCATGGAATACTCTGCATTCAATCACGCTGCATGGAATCCACTGCATTCAATCGGGATGCTTTGGGCCATGCTGCATAAAATCCACTGCATGCAATCATGCTGCATGGAATCCACTGCATTCAATCGGGATGCATTTTACCACGTTGCATGCAGTTCACTGCATTCAATCACAATGCATGGAATCCACTGCATTCAATCGGGATGCTTTGGGCCATGCTGCATAAAATCCACTGCATTCAATCGGGATGCATTGGGCCTCGCTGCATGGACTCCACTGCATTCAATCGGGATCCATTGCGCCACAATGCATGGATCCTCTGCATTCAATGACGCTGCATGGAATCCACTGCATTCCATCAGGATGCTTTGGGCCATGCTGCATAAAATCCACTGCATGCAATCATGCTGCATGGAATCCACTGCATTCAATCATGCTGCATAAAATCCACTGCATTCAATAGGGTTCCATTTCTTCACACTGCTTGGAATCCACTACATTCAATCACGCTGCATGGAATCCACTGCATTCAACATGGATGAATTTTACCACGCTGCATTTATTACACTGTATTCAATCACAATTCATGGAATCCATTGCATTCAATCGGGATGCTTTGGGCCATGCTGCATAAAATCCACTGCATTCAATCGGGATGCACTGGGCATCGCTGCATGGACTCCACTGCATACAATCGGGATCCATTGCGCCAAAATGCATGGAATCCTCTGCATTCAATGACGCTGCATGGAATCCACTGCATTCAATCGGGATGCTTTGGGCCATGCTGAATAAAATCCATTGCATTCAATCATGCTGCATGGAATCCACTTCATTCAATCGGGATGCATTTTACCATGCTGCCTGGATTACCCTTCATTCAATCACGCTGCATGGAATCCACTGCATTCTATCGGGATGCTTTGGGCCATGCTGCATAAAATCCACTGCATTTAATCGGGATGCATTTGGCCACGCTGCATGGACTCCACTGCATAAAATCGGGATCCATTGCCCCAAAATGCAAGGAATCCTCTGCATTCAATGACGCTGAATGGAATCCACTGCATTGAATCGGGAAGCTTTGGGCCATGCTGCATAAATCCACTGCATGCAGTCATGCTGTGTGGACTCCACTGCATTGAATCATGCTGCAAAAAAAACCACTGCATTCAATAGGGTTCCATTTCTTCACCCTGCATGGAATCCACTGCATTCAACCACGCTGCATGGAATCCACTGCATTCAATCGGGATGCATTTTACCACTCTGCATGGATTACACTGCATTTAATCACGCTGCATGGAATCCATGGAATTTAATCGGGATTCATTTTACTAAGCTGTATGGAATGGACTGCACTTAATCACGCTGCATGGAATCCACTGCATTCAATCGGGATGCATTTTACCACGTTGCATGCAGTTCACTGCATTCAATCACAATGCATGGAATCCACTGCATTCAATCGGGATGCTTTGGGCCATGCTGCATAAAATCCACTGCATTCAATCTTGCTTTTTGAATCCACTGCATTCAGTAATGCTGCATAAAATCCTTGCATTCAATTGGGTTCCATTTCTTCACGCTGCATGGAATACACTGCATTCAATCACGCTGCATGGAATCCACTGCATTCAATCGGGATGCATTTTACCATGCTGCGTGGTTTTCACTGCACTCAATCACAATGCATGGAATCCACTGCATTCCATCGGAATGCTTTGGGCCATGCTGCATAAAATCCACTGCATTCAATCATGCTGCATGGAATCCACTGCATTCAATCATGCTGCATAAAATCCACTGCATTCAATAGGGTTCCATTTCTTCACGCTGCATGGAATACACTGCATTCAATCAGGCTGCATGAAATCCACTGCATTCAATGGGGATGCATTCTACAATGCTGCATGGAGTTCACTGCATGCAATCACAATGCATGTAATCCACTGCATTCCATCGGGATGCTTTGGGCCATGCTGCATAAAATCCACTGCATTCAACCATGCTGCATGGAATCCACTGCATTCAATCATGCTGCATAAAATCCACTGCATTCAATCGGGATGCATTGGGCCTCATTGCATGGAATAAACTGCATTCAATCAGGCTCCATGGAATCCACTGCATTCAATGGGGATGCATTCTACCATGCTGCATGGAGTTCACTGCATTCAATCACAATGCATGGAATCCACTGCATTCCATCGGGATGCTTTGGGCCATGCTGCATAAAATCCACTGCATTCAATCGGGATGCATTGGGCCTCGCTGCATGGACTCCACTGCATACAATCGGGATCCATTGCGCCACAATGCATGGAATACTCTGCATTCAATCACGCTGCATGGAATCCACTGCATTCAATCGGGATGCTTTGGGCCATGCTGCATAAAATCCACTGCATGCAATCATGCTGCATGGAATCCACTGCATTCAATCGGGATGCATTTTACCACGTTGCATGCAGTTCACTGCATTCAATCACAATGCATGGAATCCACTGCATTCAATCGGGATGCTTTGGGCCATGCTGCATAAAATCCACTGCATTCAATCGGGATGCATTGGGCCTCGCTGCATGGACTCCACTGCATTCAATCGGGATCCATTGCGCCACAATGCATGGATCCTCTGCATTCAATGACGCTGCATGGAATCCACTGCTTTCCATCAGGATGCTTTGGGCCATGCTGCATAAAATCCACTGCATGCAATCATGCTGCATGGAATCCACTGCATTCAATCATGCTGCATAAAATCCACTGCATTCAATAGGGTTCCATTTCTTCACACTGCATGGAATCCACTGCATTCAATCATGCTGCATGGAATCCACTGCATTCAACATGGATGAATTTTACCACGCTGCATTTAGTACACTGTATTCAATCACAATTCATGGAATCCATTGCATTCAATCGGGATGCTTTGGGCCATGCTGCATAAAATCCACTGCATTCAATCGGGATGCACTGGGCATCGCTGCATGGACTCCACTGCATACAATCGGGATCCATTGCGCCACAATGCATGGAATCCTCTGCATTCAATGACGCTGCATGGAATCCACTGCATTCAATCGGGATGCTTTGGGCCATGCTGAATAAAATCCATTGCATTCAATCATGCTGCATGGAATCCACTTCATTCAATCGGGATGCATTTTACCATGCTGCCTGGATTACCCTTCATTCAATCACGCTGCATGGAATCCACTGCATTCTATCGGGATGCTTTGGGCCATGCTGCATAAAATCCACTGCATTTAATCGGGATGCATTTGGCCACGCTGCATGGACTCCACTGCATAAAATCGGGATCCATTGCCCCAAAATGCAAGGAATCCTCTGCATTCAATGACGCTGAATGGAATCCACTGCATTGAATCGGGAAGCTTTGGGCCATGCTGCATAAATCCACTGCATGCAGTCATGCTGTGTGGACTCCACTGCATTGAATCATGCTGCAAAAAAAACCACTGCATTCAATAGGGTTCCATTAATGCACCCTGCATGGAATCCACTGCATTCAACCACGCTGCATGGAATCCACTGCATTCAATCGGGATGCATTTTACCACTCTGCATGGATTACACTGCATTTAATCACGCTGCATGGAATCCATGGAATTTAATCGGGATTCATTTTACTAAGCTGTATGGAATGGACTGCACTTAATCACGCTGCATGGAATCCACTGCATTCAATCGGGATGCATTTTACCACGTTGCATGCAGTTCACTGCATTCAATCACAATGCATGGAATCCACTGCATTCCATCGGGATGCTTTGGGCCATGCTGCATAAAATCCACTGCATTCAATCTTGCTTTTTGAATCCACTGCATTCAGTAATGCTGCATAAAATCCTTGCATTCAATTGGGTTCCATTTCTTCACGCTGCATGGAATACACTGCATTCAATCACGCTGCATGGAATCCACTGCATTCAATCGGGATGCATTTTACCATGCTGCGTGGTTTTCACTGCACTCAATCACAATGCATGGAATCCACTGCATTCCATCGGAATGCTTTGGGCCATGCTGCATAAAATCCACTGCATTCAATCATGCTGCATGGAATCCACTGCATTCAATCATGCTGCATAAAATCCACTGCATTCAATAGGGTTCCATTTCTTCACGCTGCATGTAATACACTGCATTCAATCACACTGAATGGAATCCACTGCATTCAATCGGGATGCATTTTACCTCGCTGCATGGATTACACTGCATTCAATCCCAATGCATGGAATCCACTGCATTCAATCGGGATGCTTTGGGCCATGCTGCATAAAATCCACTGCATTCAATCGGGATGCATTGGGCCACGCTGCATCGACTCCACAGCATTCAATTGGCATCCATTGCGCCACAATGCAAGGAATCCTCTGCATTCATTGACGCTGCATGGACTCCACTGCATTCAATCGGGATGCTTTGGGCCATGCTGCAGAAAATCCACTGCATTCAATCTTGCTTTTTGAATCCACTGCATTCAGTAATGCTGCATAAAATCCTTGCATTCAATTGGGTTCCATTTCTTCACGCTGCATGGAATACACTGCATTCAATCGGGATGCATTTTACCATGCTGCGTGGTTTTCACTGCATTCAAACACAATGCATGGAATCCACTGCATTCCATCGGGATGCTTTGGGCCATGCTGCATAAAATCCACTGCATTCAATCGGGATGCATTGGGCCACGCTGCATCGACTCCACTGCATTCAATTGGCATCCATTGCGCCACAATGCAAGGAATCCTCTGCATTCATTGACGCTGCATGGACTCCACTGCATTCAATCGGGATGCTTTGGGCCATGCTGCATAAAATCCACTGCATTCAACCATGCTGCATGGAATCCATTTCATTCAATCATGCTCTATAAAATCCAATGCATTCAATACGGTTCCATTACTTCACGCTGCATGGAATACACTGCATTAAATCAGGATGCATGGAATCGACTGCATTCAATCAGGATGCATTATACCACGTTGCATGGATTACCCTACATTCAATCACAATGCATGGAATCCACTGCATTCAATCGGGATGCTTTGGGCCATGCTGCATAAAATCCACTGCATTCAATCGGGATGCATTGGGCCTCGCTGCATAGACTCCACTGCATATAATCGGGATCCATTGCGCCACAATGCATGGAATACTCTGCATTCAATGACGCTGCATGGAATCCACTGCATTCCATCGGGAAGCTTTGGGCCATGCTGCATAAAATCCACTGCATTCAATCATGCTGCATGGAATCCACTGCATTTAATCGGGATGCATTTTACAAGGCTGCATGGATTACATTTCATACACTCAAAATGCATGGAATCCACTGCGTTCTATAGCGATGCTTTGGGCCATACTGCATAAAATACACTGCATTCAATTTGCTGCATGGAATCCACTGCATTCAATCATGCTGAATAAAATCCACTGCATTCAATAGGGTTCCATTTCTTCACGCTGCATGGAATACACTGCATTCAATCAGGCTGCATGAAATCCACTGCATTCAATGGGGATGCATTCTACAATGCTGCATGGAGTTCACTGCATGCAATCACAATGCATGTAATCCACTGCATTCCATCGGGATGCTTTGGGCCATGCTGCATAAAATCCACTGCATTCAACCATGCTGCATGGAATCCACTGCATTCAATCATGCTGCATAAAATCCACTGCATTCAATCGGGATGCATTGGGCCTCATTGCATGGAATAAACTGCATTCAATCAGGCTCCATGGAATCCACTGCATTCAATGGGGATGCATTCTACCATGCTGCATGGAGTTCACTGCATTCAATCACAATGCATGGAATCCACTGCATTCCATCGGGATGCTTTGGGCCATGCTGCATAAAATCCACTGCATTCAATCGGGATGCATTGGGCCTCGCTGCATGGACTCCACTGCATACAATCGGGATCCATTGCGCCACAATGCATTGAATACTCTGCATTCAATCACGCTGCATGGAATCCACTGCATTCAATCAGGATGCTTTGGGCCATGCTGCATAAAATCCACTGCATGCAATCATGCTGCATGGAATCCACTGCATTCAATCGGGATGCATTTTACCAAGTTGCATGCAGTTCACTGCATTCAATCACAATGCATGGAATCCACTGCATTCAATCGGGATGCTTTGGGCCATGCTGCATAAAATCCACTGCATTCAATCGGGATGCATTGGGCCTCGCTGCATGGACTCCACTGCATTCAATCGGGATCCATTGCGCCACAATGCATGGATCCTCTGCATTCAATGACGCTGCATGGAATCCACTGCATTCCATCAGGATGCTTTGGGCCATGCTGCCTAAAATCCACTGCATGCAATCATGCTGCATTGAATCCACTGCATTCAATCATGCTGCATAAAATCCACTGCATTCAATAGGGTTCCATTTCTTCACACTGCATGGAATCGACTACATTCAATCACGCTGCATGGAATCCACTGCATTCAACATGGATGAATTTTACCACGCTGCATTTAGTACAGTGTATTCAATCACAATTCATGGAATCCATTGCATTCAATCGGGATGCTTTGGGCCATGCTGCATAAAATCCACTGCATTCAATCGGGATGCACTGGGCATCGCTGCATGGACTCCACTGCATACAATCGGGATCCATTGCGCCACAATGCATGGAATCCTCTGCATTCAATGACGCTGCATGGAATCCACTGCATTCAATCGGGATGCTTTGGGCCATGCTGAATAAAATCCATTGCATTCAATCATGCTGCATGGAATCCACTTCATTCAATCGGGATGCATTTTACCATGCTGCCTGGATTACCCTTCATTCAATCACGCTGCATGGAATCCACTGCATTCTATCGGGATGCTTTGGGCCATGCTGCATAAAATCCACTGCATTTAATCGGGATGCATTTGGCCACGCTGCATGGACTCCACTGCATAAAATCGGGATCCATTGCCCCAAAATGCAAGGAATCCTCTGCATTCAATGACGCTGAATGGAATCCACTGCATTGAATCGGGAAGCTTTGGGCCATGCTGCATAAATCCACTGCATGCAGTCATGCTGTGTGGACTCCACTGCATTGAATCATGCTGCAAAAAAAACCACTGCATTCAATAGGGTTCCATTTCTTCACCCTGCATGGAATCCACTGCATTCAACCACGCTGCATGGAATCCACTGCATTCAATCGGGATGCATTTTACCACTCTGCATGGATTACACTGCATTTAATCACGCTGCATGTAATCCATGGAATTTAATCGGGATTCATTTTACTAAGCTGTATGGAATGGACTGCACTTAATCACGCTGCATGGAATCCACTGCATTCAATCGGGATGCATTTTACCACGTTGCATGCAGTTCACTGCATTCAATCACAATGCATGGAATCCACTGCATTCAATCGGGATGCTTTGGGCCATGCTGCATAAAATCCACTGCATTCAATCTTGCTTTTTGAATCCACTGCATTCAGTAATGCTGCATAAAATCCTTGCATTCAATTGGGTTCCATTTCCTCACGCTGCATGGAATACACTGCATTCAATCACGCTGCATGGAATCCACTGCATTCAATCGGGATGCATTTTACCATGCTGCGTGGTTTTCACTGCACTCAATCACAATGCATGGAATCCACTGCATTCCATCGGAATGCTTTGGGCCATGCTGCATAAAATCCACTGCATTCAATCATGCTGCATGGAATTCACTGCATTCAATCATGCTGCATAAAATCCACTGCATTCAATAGGGTTCCATTTCTTCACGCTGCATGTAATACACTGCATTCAATCACACTGAATGGAATCCACTGCATTCAATCGGGATGCATTTTACCTCGCTGCATGGATTACACTGCATTCAATCCCAATGCATGGAATCCACTGCATTCAATCGGGATGCTTTGGGCCATGCTGCATAAAATCCACTGCATTCAATCGGGATGCATTGGGCCACGCTGCATCGACTACACTGCATTCAATTGGCATCCATTGCGCCACAATGCAACGAATCCTCTGCATTCATTGACGCTGCATGGACTCCACTGCATTCAATCGGGATGCTTTGGGCCATGCTGCATAAAATCCACTGCATTCAATCTTGCTTTTTGAATCCACTGCATTCAGTAATGCTGCATAAAATCCTTGCATTCAATTGGGTTCCATTTCTTCACGCTGCATGGAATACACTGCATTCAATCACGCTGCATGGAATCCACTGCATTCAATCGGGATGCATTCTACCATGCTGCATGGAGTTCACTGCATTCAATCACAATGCATGGAATCCACTGCATTCCATCGGGATGCTTTGGGCCATGCTGCATAAAATCCACTGCATTCAATCGGGATGCATTGGGCCTCGCTGCATGGACTCCACTGCATACAATCGGGATCCATTGCGCCACAATGCATTGAATACTCTGCATTCAATCACGCTGCATGGAATCCACTGCATTCAATCAGGATGCTTTGGGCCATGCTGCATAAAATCCACTGCATGCAATCATGCTGCATGGAATCCACTGCATTCAATCGGGATGCATTTTACCACGTTGCATGCAGTTCACTGCATTCAATCACAATGCATGGAATCCACTGCATTCAATCGGGATGCTTTGGGCCATGCTGCATAAAATCCACTGCATTCAATCGGGATGCATTGGGCCTCGCTGCATGGACTCCACTGCATTCAATCGGGATCCATTGCGCCACAATGCATGGATCCTCTGCATTCAATGACGCTGCATGGAATCCACTGCATTCCATCAGGATGCTTTGGGCCATGCTGCATAAAATCCACTGCATGCAATCATGCTGCATGGAATCCACTGCATTCAATCATGCTGCATAAAATCCACTGCATTCAATAGGGTTCCATTTCTTCACACTGCATGGAATCGACTACATTCAATCACGCTGCATGGAATCCACTGCATTCAACATGGATGAATTTTACCACGCTGCATTTAGTACAGTGTATTCAATCACAATTCATGGAATCCATTGCATTCAATCGGGATGCTTTGGGCCATGCTGCATAAAATCCACTGCATTCAATCGGGATGCACTGGGCATCGCTGCATGGACTCCACTGCATACAATCGGGATCCATTGCGCCACAATGCATGGAATCCTCTGCATTCAATGACGCTGCATGGAATCCACTGCATTCAATCGGGATGCTTTGGGCCATGCTGAATAAAATCCATTGCATTCAATCATGCTGCATGGAATCCACTTCATTCAATCGGGATGCATTTTACCATGCTGCCTGGATTACCCTTCATTCAATCACGCTGCATGGAATCCACTGCATTCTATCGGGATGCTTTGGGCCATGCTGCATAAAATCCACTGCATTTAATCGGGATGCATTTGGCCACGCTGCATGGACTCCACTGCATAAAATCGGGATCCATTGCCCCAAAATGCAAGGAATCCTCTGCATTCAATGACGCTGAATGGAATCCACTGCATTGAATCGGGAAGCTTTGGGCCATGCTGCATAAATCCACTGCATGCAGTCATGCTGTGTGGACTCCACTGCATTGAATCATGCTGCAAAAAAAACCACTGCATTCAATAGGGTTCCATTTCTTCACCCTGCATGGAATCCACTGCATTCAACCACGCTGCATGGAATCCACTGCATTCAATCGGGATGCATTTTACCACTCTGCATGGATTACACTGCATTTAATCACGCTGCATGGAATCCATGGAATTTAATCGGGATTCATTTTACTAAGCTGTATGGAATGGACTGCACTTAATCACGCTGCATGGAATCCACTGCATTCAATCGGGATGCATTTTACCACGTTGCATGCAGTTCACTGCATTCAATCACAATGCATGGAATCCACTGCATTCAATCGGGATGCTTTGGGCCATGCTGCATAAAATCCACTGCATTCAATCTTGCTTTTTGAATCCACTGCATTCAGTAATGCTGCATAAAATCCTTGCATTCAATTGGGTTCCATTTCTTCACGCTGCATGGAATACACTGCATTCAATCACGCTGCATGGAATCCACTGCATTCAATCGGGATGCATTTTACCATGCTGCGTGGTTTTCACTGCACTCAATCACAATGCATGGAATCCACTGCATTCCATCGGAATGCTTTGGGCCATGCTGCATAAAATCCACTGCATTCAATCATGCTGCATGGAATCCACTGCATTCAATCATGCTGCATAAAATCCACTGCATTCAATAGGGTTCCATTTCTTCACGCTGCATGTAATACACTGCATTCAATCACACTGAATGGAATCCACTGCATTCAATCGGGATGCATTTTACCTCGCTGCATGGATTACACTGCATTCAATCCCAATGCATGGAATCCACTGCATTCAATCGGGATGCTTTGGGCCATGCTGCATAAAATCCACTGCATTCAATCGGGATGCATTGGGCCACGCTGCATCGACTCCACTGCATTCAATTGGCATCCATTGCGCCACAATGCAACGAATCCTCTGCATTCATTGACGCTGCATGGACTCCACTGCATTCAATCGGGATGCTTTGGGCCATGCTGCATAAAATCCACTGCATTCAATCTTGCTTTTTGAATCCACTGCATTCAGTAATGCTGCATAAAATCCTTGCATTCAATTGGGTTCCATTTCTTCACGCTGCATGGAATACACTGCATTCAATCACGCTGCATGGAATCCACTGCATTCAATCGGGATGCATTTTACCATGCCGCGTGGTTTTCACTGCATTCAATCACAATGCATGGAATCCACTGCATTCCATCGGGATGCTTTGGGCCATGCTGCATAAAATCCACTGCATTCAATCGGGATGCATTGGGCCACGCTGCATCGACTCCACTGCATTCAATTGGCATCCATTGCGCCACAATGCAAGGAATCCTCTGCATTCATTGACGCTGCATGGACTCCACTGCATTCAATCGGGATGCTTTGGGCCATGCTGCATAAAATCCACTGCATTCAACCATGCTGCATGGAATACATTTCATTCAATCATGCTCTATAAAATCCAATGCATTCAATACGGTTCCATTACTTCATGCTGCATGGAATACACTGCATTAAATCAGGATGCATGGAATCGACTGCATTCAATCAGGATGCATTATACCACGTTGCATGGATTACCCTACATTCAATCACAATGCATGGAATCCACTGCATTCAATCGGGATGCTTTGGGCCATGCTGCATAAAATCCACTGCATTCAATCGGGATGCATTGGGCCTCGCTGCATAGACTCCACTGCATATAATCGGGATCCATTGCGCCACAATGCATGGAATACTCTGCATTCAATGACGCTGCATGGAATCCACTGCATTCCATCGGGAAGCTTTGGGCCATGCTGCATAAAATCCACTGCATTCAATCATGCTGCCTGGAATCCACTGCATTCAATCATACTGCATAAAATTCACTGCATTCAATAGGGTTCCATTTCTTCACGCTTCATGGAATCCACTGCATTCAATAGGGTTCCATTCCTTCACGCTGCCTGGAATCCACTGCCTTCAATCACGCTGCATGGAATCCACTGCATTCAATCGGGATGCATTTTTCCTCGTTGCATGGATTACACTGCATTCAATCCCAATGCATGGAATCCACTGCATTCAATCGGGAAGCTTTGGGCCATGCTGCATACAATGCACTGCATTCAATCATGCTGCATGGAATCCACTGCATTCAATCGGGATGCATTTTACAAGGCTGCATGAATTACATTTCATACACTCAAAATGCATGGAATCCACTGCGTTCTATAGGGGTGCTTTGGGCCATACTGCATAAAATACACTGCATTCAATTTGCTGCATGGAATCCACTGCATTCAATCATGCTGAATAAAATCCACTGCATTCAATCTTGCTTTTTGAATCCACTGCATTCAGTAATGCTGCATAAAATCCTTGCATTCAATTGGGTTCCATTTCTTCACGCTGCATGGAATACACTGCATTCAATCACGCTGCATGGAATCCACTGCATTCAATCGGGATGCATTTTACCATGCTGCGTGGTTTTCACTGCATTCAATCACAATGCATGGAATCCACCGCATTCCATCGGGATGCTTTGGGCCATGCTGCATAAAATCCACTGCATTCAATCATGCTGCATGGAATCCACTGCATTCAATCATGCTGCATAAAATCCACTGCATTCAATAGGGTTCCATTTCTTCACGCTGCATGGAATACACTGCATTCAATCACACTGAATGGAATCCACTGCATTCAATCGGGATGCATTTTACCATGCCGCGTGGTTTTCACTGCATTCAATCACAATGCATGGAATCCACTGCATTCCATCGGGATGCTTTGGGCCATGCTGCATAAAATCCACTGCATTCAATCGGGATGCATTGGGCCACGCTGCATCGACTCCACTGCATTCAATTGGCATCCATTGCGCCACAATGCAAGGAATCCTCTGCATTCATTGACGCTGCATGGACTCCACTGCATTCAATCGGGATGCTTTGGGCCATGCTGCATAAAATCCACTGCATTCAACCATGCTGCATGGAATACATTTCATTCAATCATGCTCTATAAAATCCAATGCATTCAATACGGTTCCATTACTTCATGCTGCATGGAATACACTGCATTAAATCAGGATGCATGGAATCGACTGCATTCAATCAGGATGCATTATACCACGTTGCATGGATTACCCTACATTCAATCACAATGCATGGAATCCACTGCATTCAATCGGGATGCTTTGGGCCATGCTGCATAAAATCCACTGCATTCAATCGGGATGCATTGGGCCTCGCTGCATAGACTCCACTGCATATAATCGGGATCCATTGCGCCACAATGCATGGAATACTCTGCATTCAATGACGCTGCATGGAATCCACTGCATTCCATCGGGAAGCTTTGGGCCATGCTGCATAAAATCCACTGCATTCAATCATGCTGCCTGGAATCCACTGCATTCAATCATACTGCATAAAATTCACTGCATTCAATAGGGTTCCATTTCTTCACGCTTCATGGAATCCACTGCATTCAATAGGGTTCCATTCCTTCACGCTGCCTGGAATCCACTGCCTTCAATCACGCTGCATGGAATCCACTGCATTCAATCGGGATGCATTTTTCCTCGTTGCATGGATTACACTGCATTCAATCCCAATGCATGGAATCCACTGCATTCAATCGGGAAGCTTTGGGCCATGCTGCATACAATGCACTGCATTCAATCATGCTGCATGGAATCCACTGCATTCAATCGGGATGCATTTTACAAGGCTGCATGAATTACATTTCATACACTCAAAATGCATGGAATCCACTGCGTTCTATAGGGGTGCTTTGGGCCATACTGCATAAAATACACTGCATTCAATTTGCTGCATGGAATCCACTGCATTCAATCATGCTGAATAAAATCCACTGCATTCAATCTTGCTTTTTGAATCCACTGCATTCAGTAATGCTGCATAAAATCCTTGCATTCAATTGGGTTCCATTTCTTCACGCTGCATGGAATACACTGCATTCAATCACGCTGCATGGAATCCACTGCATTCAATCGGGATGCATTTTACCATGCTGCGTGGTTTTCACTGCATTCAATCACAATGCATGGAATCCACCGCATTCCATCGGGATGCTTTGGGCCATGCTGCATAAAATCCACTGCATTCAATCATGCTGCATGGAATCCACTTCATTCAATCATGCTGCATAAAATCCACTGCATTCAATAGGGTTCCATTTCTTCACGCTGCATGGAATACACTGCATTCAATCACACTGAATGGAATCCACTGCATTCAATCGGGATGCTTTTTACCTCGCTGCATGGATTACACTCCATTCAATCACAATGCATGGAATCCACTGCATTCAATCGGGATGCTTTGGGCCATGCTGCATAAAATCCACTGCATTCAATCGGGATGCATTGGGCCACGCTGCATCGACTCCACTGCATTCAATTGGCATCCATTGCGCCACAATGCAAGGAATCCTCTGCATTCATTGACGCTGCATGGACTCCACTGCATTCAATCGGGATGCTTTGGGCCATGCTGCATAAAATCCACTGCATTCAACCATGCTGCATGGAATCCATTTCATTCAATCATGCTCTATAAAATCCAATGCATTCAATACGGTTCCATTACTTCACGCTGCATGGAATACACTGCATTCAATCAGGATGCATGGAATCGACTGCATTCAATCAGGATGCATTATACCACGTTGCATGGATTACCCTACATTCAATCACAATGCATGGAATCCACTGCATTCAATCGGGATGCTTTGGGCCATGCTGCATAAAATCCACTGCATTCAATCGGGATGCATTGGGCCTCGCTGCATAGACTCCACTGCATATAATCGGGATCCATTGCGCCACAATGCATGGAATACTCTGCATTCAATGACGCTGCATGGAATCCACTGCATTCCATCGGGAAGCTTTGGGCCATGCTGCATAAAATCCACTGCATTCAATCATGCTGCATGGAATCCACTGCATTCAATCGGGATGCATTTTACAAGGCTGCATGGATTACATTTCATACACTCAAAATGCATGGAATCCACTGCGTTCTATAGGGATGCTTTGGGCCATACTGCATAAAATACACTGCATTCAATTTGCTGCATGGAATCCACTGCATTCAATCATGCTGAATAAAATCCACTGCATTCAATAGGGTTCCATTTCTTCACGCTGCATGGAATACACTGCATTCAATCAGGCTGCATGAAATCCACTGCATTCAATGGGGATGCATTCTACAATGCTGCATGGAGTTCACTGCATGCAATCACAATGCATGTAATCCACTGCATTCCATCGGGATGCCTTGGGCCATGCTGCATAAAATCCACTGCATTCAACCATGCTGCATGGAATCCACTGCATTCAATCATGCTGCATAAAATCCACTGCATTCAATCGGGATGCATTGGGCCTCGCTGCATGGAATACAGTGCATTCAATCAGGCTGCATGGAATCCACTGCATTCAATGGGGATGCATTCTACAATGCTGCATGGAGTTCACTGCATTCAATCACAACGCATGTAATCCACTGCATTCCATCGGGATGCTTTGGGCCATGCTGCATAAAATCCACTGCATTCAATCGGGATGCATTGGGCCTCGCTGCATGGACTCCACTGCATACAATCGGGATCCATTGCGCCAAAATGCATGGAATACTCTGCATTCATTGACGCTGCATGGACTCCACTGCATTCAATCGGGATGCTTTGGGCCATGCTGCATAAAATCCACTGCATTCAACCATGCTGCATGGATTCCACTGCATTCAATCATGCTGCATAAAATCCACTGCATTCCATCGGGATGCATTGGGCCTCGCTGCATGGAATACACTGCATTCAATCACGCTGCATGAAATCCACTGCATTCAATGGGGATGCATTCTACAATGCTGCATGGAGTTCACTGCATTCAATCACAATGCATGGAATCCACTGCATTCCATCGGGATGCTTTGGGCCATGCTGCATAAAATCCACTGCATTCAATCGGGATGCATTGGGCCTCGCTGCATGGACTCCACTGCATACAATCGGGATCCATTGCACCAAAATGCATGGAATCCTCCGCATGCAACGACGCTGCATGGACTCCACTGCATTCAATCGGGATGCTTTGGGCCATGCTGAATAAAATCCACTGCATTCAATCATGCTGCATGGAATCCACTGCATTCAATCATGCTGTATAAAATCCACTGCATTCAATAGGGTTCCATTTCTTCACGTGGCATCGAATCCACTGCATTCAATCACGCTGCATGGAATCCACTGCATTCAATCGGGATGCATTTTTCCTCGCTGCAGGGAGTACACTGCATTCAATCATGCTGCATAAAATCCACTGCATTCCATCGGGATGCTTTGGGCCATGCTGCATAAAATCCACTGCATTCAACCATGCTGCATGGAATACACTGCATTCAATCATGCTGCATAAAATCCACTGCATTCAATCGGGATGCATTGGGCCTCGCTGCATGGAATAAACTGCATTCAATCAGGCTCCATGGAATCCACTGCATTCAATGGGGATGCATTCTACCATGCTGCATGGAGTTCACTGCATTCAATCACAATGCATGGAATCCACTGCATTCCATCGGGATGCTTTGGGCCATGCTGCATAAAATCCACTGCATTCAATCGGGATGCATTGGGCCTCGCTGCATGGACTCCACTGCATACAATCGGGATCCATTGCGCCACAATGCATGGAATACTCTGCATTCAATCACGCTGCATGGAATCCACTGCATTCAATCGGGATGCTTTGGGCCATGCTGCATAAAATCCACTGCATGCAATCATGCTGCATGGAATCCACTGCATTCAATCGGGATGCATTTTACCACGTTGCATGCAGTTCACTGCATTCAATCACAATGCATGGAATCCACTGCATTCAATCGGGATGCTTTGGGCCATGCTGCATAAAGTCCACTGCATTCAATCGGGATGCATTGGGCCTCGCTGCATGAACTCCACTGCATTCAATCGGGATCCATTGTGCCACAATGCATGGATCCTCTGCATTCAATCACGCTGCATGGAATCCACTGCATTCCATCAGGATGCTTTGGGCCATGCTGCATAAAATCCACTGCATGCAATCATGCTGCATGGAATCCACTGCATTCAATCATGCTGCATAAAATCCACTGCATTCAATAGGGTTCCATTTCTTCACACTGCATGGAATCCACTGCATTCAATCACGCTGCATGCAATCCACTGCATTCAACATGGATGAATTTTTCCACGCTGCATTTAGTACACTGTATTCAATCACAATTCATGGAATCCATTGCATTCAATCGGGATGCTTTGGGCCATGCTGCATAAAATCCACTGCATTCAATCGGGATGCACTGGGCATCGCTGCATGGACTCCACTGCATACAATCGGGATCCATTGCGCCACAATGCATGGAATCCTCTGCATTCAATGACGCTGCGTGGAATCCACTGCATTCCATCGGGAAGCTTTGGGCCATGCTGCATAAAATCCATTGCATTCAATCATGCTGCATGGAATCCACTTCATTCAATCGGGATGCATTTTACCATGCTGCCTGGATTACCCTTCATTCAATCACGCTGCATGGAATCCACTGCATTCTATCGGGATGCTTTGGGCCATGCTGCATAAAATCCACTGCATTTAATCGGGATGCATTTGGCCACGCTGCATGGACTCCACTGCATAAAATCGGGATCCATTGCCCCAAAATGCAAGGAATCCTCTGCATTCAATGACGCTGAATGGAATCCACTGCATTGAATCGGGAAGCTTTGGGCCATGCTGCATAAATCCACTGCATGCAGTCATGCTGTGTGGACTCCACTGCATTGAATCATGCTGCAAAAAAAACCACTGCATTCAATAGGGTTCCATTAATGCACCCTGCATGGAATCCACTGCATTCAACCACGCTGCATGGAATCCACTGCATTCAATCGGGATGCATTTTACCACTCTGCATGGATTACACTGCATTTAATCACGCTGCATGGAATCCATGGAATTTAATCGGGATTCATTTTACTAAGCTGTATGGAATGGACTGCACTTAATCATGCTGCATGGAATCCACTGCATTCAATCGGGATGCATTTTACCACGTTGCATGCAGTTCACTGCATTCAATCACAATGCATGGAATCCACTGCATTCAATCGGGATGCTTTGGGCCATGCTGCATAAAATCCACTGCATTCAATCTTGCTTTTTGAATCCACTGCATTCAGAAATGCTGCATAAAATCCTTGCATTCAATTGGGTTCCATTTCTTCACGCTGCATGGAATACACTGCATTCAATCATGCTGCATAAAATCCACTGCATTCAATCGGGATGCATTGGGCCTCGCTGCATGGAATAAACTGCATTCAATCAGGCTCCATGGAATCCACTGCATTCAATGGGGATGCATTCTACCATGCTGCATGGAGTTCACTGCATTCAATCACAATGCATGGAATCCACTGCATTCCATCGGGATGCTTTGGGCCATGCTGCATAAAATCCACTGCATTCAATCGGGATGCATTGGGCCTCGCTGCATGGACTCCACTGCATACAATCGGGATCCATTGCGCCACAATGCATGGAATACTCTGCATTCAATCACGCTGCATGGAATCCACTGCATTCAATCGGGATGCTTTGGGCCATGCTGCATAAAATCCACTGCATGCAATCATGCTGCATGGAATCCACTGCATTCAATCGGGATGCATTTTACCACGTTGCATGCAGTTCACTGCATTCAATCACAATGCATGCAATCCACTGCATTCAATCGGGATGCTTTGGGCCATGCTGCATAAATTCCACTGCATTCAATCGGGATGCATTGGGCCTCGCTGCATGGAATCCACTGCATTCCATCAGGATGCTTTGGGCCATGCTGCATAAAATCCACTGCATGCAATCATGCTGCATGGAATCCACTGCATTCAATCATGCTGCATAAAATCCACTGCATTCAATAGGGTTCCATTTCTTCACACTGCATGGAATCCACTGCATTCAATCACGCTGCATGGAATCCACTGCATTCAACATGGATGAATTTTACCACGCTGCATTTAGTACACTGTATTCAATCACAATTCATGGAATCCATTGCATTCAATCGGGATGCTTTGGGCCATGCTGCATAAAATCCACTGCATTCAATCGGGATGCACTGGGCATCGCTGCATGGACTCCACTGCATACAATCGGGATCCATTGCGCCAAAATGCATGGAATCCTTTGCATTCAATGACGCTGCATGGAATCCACTGCATTCAATCGGGATGCTTTGGGCCATGCTGCATAAAATCCACTGCATTCAATCGGGATGCATTTGGCCACGCTGCATGGACTCCACTGCATATAATCGGGATCCATTGCGCCACAATGCATGGAATACTCTGCATTCAATGACGCTGAATGGAATCCACTGCATTGAATCGGGAAGCTTTGGGCCATGCTGCATAAATCCACTGCATGCAGTCATGCTGTGTGGACTCCACTGCATTGAATCATGCTGCAAAAAAAACCACTGCATTCAATAGGGTTCCATTTCTTCACCCTGCATGGAATCCACTGCATTCAACCACGCTGCATGGAATCCACTGCATTCAATCGGGATGCATTTTACCACTCTGCATGGATTACACTGCATTTAATCACGCTGCATGTAATCCATGGAATTTAATCGGGATTCATTTTACTAAGCTGTATGGAATGGACTGCACTTAATCACGCTGCATGGAATCCACTGCATTCAATCATGCTGCATGGAATTCACTGCATTCAATCATGCTGCATAAAATCCACTGCATTCAATCATGCTGCATAAATCCACTGCATTCAATAGGGTTCCACTTCTTCACGCTGCATGGAATCCACTGCATTCAATCACGCTGCATAAAATCCACTGCATTCAATAGGGTTCCATTTCTTCACGCTGCATGGAATCCACTACATTCAATCACGCTGCATGGAATCCACTGCATTCAATCAGCATGCTTTGGGCCATGCTGCATAAAATCCACTGCATTCAATCATGCTGCCTGGAATCCACTGCATTCAATCATACTGCATAAAATCCACTGCATTCAATAGGGTTCCATTTCTTCACGCTTCATGGAATCCACTGCATTCAATAGGGTTCCATTCCTTCACGCTGCCTGGAATCCACTGCCTTCAATCACGCTGCATGGAATCCACTGCATTCAATCGGGATGCATTTTTCCTCGTTGCATGGATTACACTGCATTCAATCCCAATGCATGGAATCCACTGCATTCAATCGGGAAGCTTTGGGCCATGCTGCATACAATGCACTGCATTCAAGCGGGATGCACTGGGCCTCGCTGCATGGACTCCACTGCATATAATCGGGATCCATTGCGCCACAATGCATGGAATACTCTGCATTCAATGACGCTGAATGGAATCCACTGCATTGAATCAGGAAGCTTTGGGCCATGCTGCATAAATGCACTGCATGCAGTCATGCTGTGTGGACTCCACTGCATTGAATCATGCTGCAAAAAAAACCACTGCATTCAATAGGGTTCCATTAATGCACCCTGCATGGAATCCACTGCATTCAACCACGCTGCATGGAATCCACTGCATTCAATCGGGATGCATTTTACCACTCTGCATGGATTACACTGCATTTAATCACGCTGCATGGAATCCATGGAATTTAATCGGGATTCATTTTACTAAGCTGTATGGAATGGACTGCACTTAATCACGCTGCATGGAATCCACTGCATTCAATCGGGATGCATTTTACCACGTTGCATGCAGTTCACTGCATTCAATCACAATGCATGGAATCCACTGCATTCAATCGGGATGCTTTGGGCCATGCTGCATAAAATCCACTGCATTCAATCTTGCTTTTTGAATCCACTGCATTCAGAAATGCTGCATAAAATCCTTGCATTCAATTGGGTTCCATTTCTTCACGCTGCATGGAATACACTGCATTCAATCATGCTGCATAAAATCCACTGCATTCAATCGGGATGCATTGGGCCTCGCTGCATGGAATAAACTGCATTCAATCAGGATGCATGGAATCCACTGCATTCAATGGGGATGCATTCTACCATGCTGCATGGTGTTCACTGCATTCAATCACAATGCATGGAATCCACTGCATTCCATCGGGATGCTTTGGGCCATGCTGCATAAAATCCACTGCATTCAATCGGGATGCATTGGGCCTCGCTGCATGGACTCCACTGCATACAATCGGGATCCATTGCGCCACAATGCATGGAATACTCTGCATTCAATCACGCTGCATGGAATCCACTGCATTCAATCGGGATGCTTTGGGCCATGCTGCATAAAATCCACTGCATGCAATCATGCTGCATGGAATCCACTGCATTCAATCGGGATGCATTTTACCACGTTGCATGCAGTTCACTGCATTCAATCACAATGCATGGAATCCACTGCATTCAATCGGGATGCTTTGGGCCATGCTGCATAAATTCCACTGCATTCAATCGGGATGCATTGGGCCTCGCTGCATGGACTTCACTGCATTCAATCGGGATCCATTGCGCCACAATGCATGGATCCTCTGCATTCAATGACGCTGCATGGAATCCACTGCATTCCATCAGGATGCTTTGGGCCATGCTGCATAAAATCCACTGCATGCAATCATGCTGCATGGAATCCACTGCATTCAATAGGGTTCCATTTCTTCACACTGCATGGAATCCACTGCATTCAATCACGCTGCATGGAATCCACTGCATTCAACATGGATGAATTTTACCACGCTGCATTTAGTACACTGTATTCAATCACAATTCATGGAATCCATTGCATTCAATCGGGATGCTTTGGGCCATGCTTCATAAAATCCACTGCATTCAATCGGGATGCACTGGGCATCGCTGCATGGACTCCACTGCATACAATCGGGATCCATTGCGCCAAAATGCATGGAATCCTTTGCATTCAATGACGCTGAATGGAATCCACTGCATTGAATCGGGAAGCTTTGGGCCATGCTGCATAAATCCACTGCATGCAGTCATGCTGTGTGGACTCCACTGCATTGAATCATGCTGCAAAAAAAACCACTGCATTCAATAGGGTTCCATTAATGCACCCTGCATGGAATCCACTGCATTCAACCACGCTGCATGGAATCCACTGCATTCAATCGGGATGCATTTTACCACTCTGCATGGATTACACTGCATTTAATCACGCTGCATGTAATCCATGGAATTTAATCGGGATTCATTTTACTAAGCTGTATGGAATGGACTGCACTTAATCACGCTGCATGGAATCCACTGCATTCAATCATGCTGCATGGAATTCACTGCATTCAATCATGCTGCATAAAATCCACTGCATTCAATCATGCTGCATAAATCCACTGCATTCAATAGGGTTCCACTTCTTCACGCTGCATGGAATCCACTGCATTCAATCACGCTGCATAAAATCCACTGCATTCAATAGGGTTCCATTTCTTCACGCTGCATGGAATCCACTACCTTCAATCACGCTGCATGGAATCCACTGCATTCAATCAGCATGCTTTGGGCCATGCTGCATAAAATCCACTGCATTCAATCATGCTGCCTGGAATCCACTGCATTCAATCATACTGCATAAAATCCACTGCATTCAATAGGGTTCCATTTCTTCACGCTTCATGGAATCCACTGCATTCAATAGGGTTCCATTCCTTCACGCTGCTTGGAATCCACTGCCTTCAATCACGCTGCATGGAATCCACTGCTTTCAATCGGGATGCATTTTTCCTCGTTGCATGGATTACACTGCATTCAATCCCAATGCATGGAATCCACTGCATTCAATCGGGAAGCTTTGGGCCATGCTGCATACAATGCACTGCATTCAATCGGGATGCACTGGGCCTCGCTGCATGGACTCCACTGCATATAATCGGGATCCATTGCGCCACAATGCATGGAATACTCTGCATTCAATGACGCTGAATGGAATCCACTGCATTGAATCAGGAAGCTTTGGGCCATGCTGCATAAATCCACTGCATGCAGTCATGCTGTGTGGACTCCACTGCATTGAATCATGCTGCAAAAAAAACCACTGCATTCAATAGGGTTCCATTAATGCACCCTGCATGGAATCCACTGCATTCAACCACGCTGCATGGAATCCACTGCATTCAATCTGGATGCATTTTACCACTCTGCATGGATTACACTGCATTTAATCACGCTGCATGTAATCCATGGAATTTAATCGGGATTCATTTTACAAAGCTGTATGGAATGGACTGCACTTAATCACGCTGCATGGAATCCACTGCATTCAATCGGGATGCATTTTACCACGTTGCATGCAGTTCACTGCATTCAATCACAATGCATGGAATCCACTGCATTCCATCGGGATGCTTTGGGCCATGCTGCATAAAATCCACTGCATTCAATCTTGCTTTTTGAATCCACTGCATTCAGTAATGCTGCATAAAATCCTTGCATTCAATTGGGTTCCATTTCTTCACGCTGCATGGAATACACTGCATTCAATCACGCTGCATGGAATCCACTGCATTCAATCGGGATGCATTTTACCATGCTGCGTGGTTTTCACTGCATTCAATCACAATGCATGGAATCCACTGCATTCCATCGGGATGCTTTGGGCCATGCTGCATAAAATCCACTGCATTCAATCATGCTGCATGGAATCCACTGCATTCAATCATGCTGCATAAAATCCACTGCATTCAATAGGGTTCCATTTCTTCACGCTGCATGTAATACACTGCATTCAATCACACTGAATGGAATCCACTGCATTCAATCGGGATGCTTTTTACCTCGCTGCATGGATTACACTCCATTCAATCACAATGCATGGAATCCACTGCATTCAATCGGGATGCTTTGGGCCATGCTGCATAAAATCCACTGCATTCAATCGGGATGCATTGGGCCACGCTGCATCGACTCCTCTGCATTCAATTGGCATCCATTGCGCCACAATGCAAGGAATCCTCTGCATTCATTGACGCTGCATGGACTCCACTGCATTCAATCGGGATGCTTTGGGCCATGCTGCATAAAATCCACTGCATTCAACCATGCTGCATGGAATCCATTTCATTCAATCATGCTCTATAAAATCCAATGCATTCAATACGGTTCCATTACTTCACGCTGCATGGAATACACTGCATTAAATCAGGATGCATGGAATCGACTGCATTCAATCAGGATGCATTATACCACGTTGCATGGATTACCCTACATTCAATCACAATGCATGGAATCCACTGCATTCAATCGGGATGCCTTGGGCCATGCTGCATAAAATCCACTGCATTCAATCGGGATGCATTGGGCCTCGCTGCATAGACTCCACTGCATATAATCGGGATCCATTGCGCCACAATGCATGGAATACTCTGCATTCAATGACGCTGCATGGAATCCACTGCATTCCATCGGGAAGCTTTGGGCCATGCTGCATAAAATCCACTGCATTCAATCATGCTGCATGGAATCCACTGCATTCAATCGGGATGCATTTTACAAGGCTGCATGGATTACATTTCATACACTCAAAATGCATGGAATCCACTGCGTTCTATAGGGATGCTTTGGGCCATACTGCATAAAATACACTGCATTCAATTTGCTGCATGGAATCCACTGCATTCAATCATGCTGAATAAAATCCACTGCATTCAATAGGGTTCCATTTCTTCACGCTGCATGGAATACACTGCATTCAATCAGGCTGCATGAAATCCACTGCATTCAATGGGGATGCATTCTACAATGCTGCATGGAGTTCACTGCATGCAATCACAATGCATGTAATCCACTGCATTCCATCGGGATGCCTTGGGCCATGCTGCATAAAATCCACTGCATTCAACCATGCTGCATGGAATCCACTGCATTCAATCATGCTGCATAAAATCCACTGCATTCAATCGGGATGCATTGGGCCTCGCTGCATGGAATACACTGCATTCAATCAGGCTGCATGGAATCCACTGCATTCAATGGGGATGCATTCTACAATGCTGCATGGAGTTCACTGCATTCAATCACAACGCATGGAATCCACTGCATTCCATCGGGATGCTTTGGGCCATGCTGCATAAAATCCACTGCATTCAATCGGGATGCATTGGGCCACGCTGCATGGACTCCACTGCATACAATCGGGATCCATTGCGCCAAAATGCATGGAATACTCTGCATTCATTGACGCTGCATGGACTCCACTGCATTCAATCGGGATGCTTTGGGCCATGCTGCATAAAATTCACTGCATTCAACCATGCTGCATGGAATCCACTGCATTCAATCATGCTGCATAAAATCCACTGCATTCAATCGGGATGCATTGGGCCTCGCTGCATGGAATACACTGCATTCAGTCACGCTGCATGAAATCCACTGCATTCAATGGGGATGCATTCTACAATGCTGCATGGAGTTCACTGCATTCAATCACAATGCATGGAATCCACTGCATTCCATCGGGATGCTTTGGGCCATGCTGCATAAAATCCACTGCATTCAATCGGGATGCATTGGGCCTCGCTGCATGGACTCCACTGCATACAATCGGGATCCATTGCACCAAAATGCATGGAATCCTCCGCATGCAACGACGCTGCATGGACTCCACTGCATTCAATCGGGATGCTTTGGGCCATGCTGAATAAAATCCACTGCATTCAATCATGCTGCATGGAATCCACTGCATTCAATCATGCTGCATAAAATCCACTGCATTCAATAGGGTTCCATTTCTTCACATGGCATCGAATCCACTGCATTCAATCACGCTGCATGGAATCCACTGCATTCAATCGGGATGCATTTTTCCTCGCTGCATGGAGTACACTGCATTCAATCATGCTGCATGGAATCCTCTGCATTCAATAGGGATGCATTTTACAAGGCTGCATGGATTACATTTCATACACTCAAAATGCATGGAATCCACTGCGTTCTATAGGGATGCTTTGGGCCATACTGCATAAAATACACTGCATTCAATTTGCTGCATGGAATCCACTGCATTCAATCATGCTGAATAAAATCCACTGCATTCAATAGGGTTCCATTTCTTCACGCTGCATGGAATACAGTGCATTCAATCAGGCTGCATGAAATCCACTGCATTCAATGGGGATGCATTCTACAATGCTGCATGGAGTTCACTGCATGCAATCACAATGCATGTAATCCACTGCATACAATCGGGATGCCTTGGGCCATGCTGCATAAAATCCACTGCATTCAACCATGCTGCATGGAATCCACTGCATTCAATCATGCTGCATAAAATCCACTGCATTCAATCGGGATGCATTGGGCCTCGCTGCATGGAATACAGTGCATTCAATCAGGCTGCATGGAATCCACTGCATTCAATGGGGATGCATTCTACAATGCTGCATGGAGTTCACTGCATTCAATCACAACGCATGTAATCCACTGCATTACATCGGGATGCTTTGGGCCATGCTGCATAAAATCCACTGCATTCAATCGGGATGCATTGGGCCTCGCTGCATGGACTCCACTGCATACAATCGGGATCCATTGCGCCAAAATGCATGGAATACTCTGCATTCATTGACGCTGCATGGACTCCACTGCATTCAATCGGGATGCTTTGGGCCATGCTGCATAAAATCCACTGCATTCAACCATGCTGCATGGAATCCACTGCATTCAATCATGCTGCATAAAATCCACTGCATTCCATCGGGATGCATTGGGCCTCGCTGCATGGAATACACTGCATTCAATCACGCTGCATGAAATCCACTGCATTCAATGGGGATGCATTCTACAATGCTGCATGGAGTTCACTGCATTCAATCACAATGCATGGAATCCACTGCATTCCATCGGGATGCTTTGGGCCATGCTGCATAAAATCCACTGCATTCAATCGGGATGCATTGGGCCTCGCTGCATGGACTCCACTGCATACAATCGGGATCCATTGCACCAAAATGCATGGAATCCTCCGCATGCAACCACGCTGCATGGACTCCACTGCATTCAATCGGGATGCTTTGGGCCATGCTGAATAAAATCCACTGCATTCAATCATGCTGCATGGAATCCACTGCATTCAATCATGCTGTATAAAATCCACTGCATTCAATAGGGTTCCATTTCCTCACGTGGCATCGAATCCACTGCATTCAATCACGCTGCATGGAATCCACTGCATTCAATCGGGATGCATTTTTCCTCGCTGCATGGAGTACACTGCATTCAATCATGCTGCATAAAATCCACTGCATTCCATCGGGATGCTTTGGGCCATGCTGCATAAAATCCACTGCATTCAATCGGGATGCATTGGGCCTCGCTGCATGGACTCCACTGCATACAATCGGGATCCATTGCGCCACAATGCATGGAATACTCTGCATTCAATCACGCTGCATGGAATCCACTGCATTCAATCGGGATGCTTTGGGCCATGCTGCATAAAATCCACTGCATGCAATCATGCTGCATGGAATCCACTGCATTCAATCGGGATGCATTTTACCACGTTGCATGCAGTTCACTGCATTCAATCACAATGCATGGAATCCACTGCATTCAATCGGGATGCTTTGGGCCATGCTGCATAAAGTCCACTGCATTCAATCGGGATGCATTGGGCCTCGCTGCATGGACTCCACTGCATTCAATCGGGATCCATTGTGCCACAATGCATGGATCCTCTGCATTCAATGACGCTGCATGGAATCCACTGCATTCCATCAGGATGCTTTGGGCCATGCTGCATAAAATCCACTGCATGCAATCATGCTGCATGGAATCCACTGCATTCAATCATGCTGCATAAAATCCACTGCATTCAATAGGGTTCCATTTCTTCACACTGCATGGAATCCACTGCATTCAATCACGCTGCATGCAATCCACTGCATTCAACATGGATGAATTTTTCCACGCTGCATTTAGTACAATGTATTCAATCACAATTCATGGAATCCATTGCATTCAATCGGGATGCTTTGGGCCATGCTGCATAAAATCCACTGCATTCAATCGGGATGCACTGGGCATCGCTGCATGGACTCCACTGCATACAATCGGGATCCATTGCGCCACAATGCATGGAATCCTCTGCATTCAATGACGCTGCGTGGAATCCACTGCATTCCATCGGGAAGCTTTGGGCCATGCTGCATAAAATCCATTGCATTCAATCATGCTGCATGGAATCCACTTCATTCAATCGGGATGCATTTTACCATGCTGCCTGGATTACCCTTCATTCAATCACGCTGCATGGAATCCACTGCATTCTATCGGGATGCTTTGGGCCATGCTGCATAAAATCCACTGCATTTAATCGGGATGCATTTGGCCACGCTGCATGGACTCCACTGCATAAAATCGGGATCCATTGCCCCAAAATACAAGGAATCCTCTGCATTCAATGACGCTGAATGGAATCCACTGCATTGAATCGGGAAGCTTTGGGCCATGCTGAATAAATCCACTGCATGCAGTCATGCTGTGTGGACTCCACTGCATTGAATCATGCTGCAAAAAAAACCACTGCATTCAATAGGGTTCCATTAATGCACCCTGCATGGAATCCACTGCATTCAACCACGCTGCATGGAATCCACTGCATTCAATCGGGATGCATTTTACCACTCTGCATGGATTACACTGCATTTAATCACGCTGCATGGAATCCATGGAATTTAATCGGGATTCATTTTACTAAGCTGTATGGAATGGACTGCACTTAATCACGCTGCATGGAATCCACTGCATTCAATCGGGATGCATTTTACCACGTTGCATGCAGTTCACTGCATTCAATCACAATGCATGGAATCCACTGCATTCAATCGGGATGCTTTGGGCCATGCTGCATAAAATCCACTGCATTCAATCTTGCTTTTTGAATCCACTTCATTCAGAAATGCTGCATAAAATCCTTGCATTCAATTGGGTTCCATTTCTTCACGCTGCATGGAATACACTGCATTCAATCATGCTGCATAAAATCCACTGCATTCAATCGGGATGCATTGGGCCTCGCTGCATGGAATAAACTGCATTCAATCAGGCTCCATGGAATCCACTGCATTCAATGGGGATGCATTCTACCATGCTGCATGGAGTTCACTGCATTCAATCACAATGCATGGAATCCACTGCATTCCATCGGGATGCTTTGGGCCATGCTGCATAAAATCCACTGCATGCAATCATGCTGCATGGAATCCACTGCATTCAATCGGGATGCATTTTACCACGTTGCATGCAGTTCACTGCATTCAATCACAATGCATGGAATCCACTGCATTCAATCGGGATGCTTTGGGCCATGCTGCATAAATTCCACTGCATTCAATCGGGATGCATTGGGCCTCGCTGCATGGACTCCACTGCATTCAATCGGGATCCATTGCGCCACAATGCATGGATCCTCTGCATTCAATGACGCTGCATGGAATCCACTGCATTCCATCAGGATGCTTTGGGCCATGCTGCATAAAATCCACTGCATGCAATCATGCTGCATGGAATCCACTGCATTCAATCATGCTGCATAAAATCCACTGCATTCAATTGGGTTCCATTTCTTCACACTGCATGGAATCCACTGCATTCAATCACGCTGCATGGAATCCACTGCATTCTATCGGGATGCATGTTCCCACGCTGCATTTAGTACACTGTATTCAATCACAATTCATGGAATCCATTGCATTCAATCGGGATGCTTTGGGCCATGCTGCATAAAATCCACTGCATTCAATCGGGATGCACTGGGCATCGCTGCATGGACTCCACTGCATACAATCGGGATCCATTGCGCCAAAATGCATGGAATCCTTTGCATTCAATGACGCTGCATGGAATCCACTGCATTCAATCGGGATGCTTTGGGCCATGCTGCATAAAATCCACTGCATTCAATCGGGATGCACTGGGCCTCGCTGCATGGACTCCACTGCATATAATCGGGATCCATTGCGCCACAATGCATGGAATACTCTGCATTCAATGACGCTGAATGGAATCCACTGCATTGAATCGGGAAGCTTTGGGCCATGCTGCATAAATCCACTGCATGCAGTCCTGCTGTGTGGACTCCACTGCATTGAATCATGCTGCAAAAAAAACCACTGCATTCAATAGGGTTCCATTAATGCACCCTGCATGGAATCCACTGCATTCAACCACGCTGCATGGAATCCACTGCATTCAATCGGGATGCATTTTACCACTCTGCATGGATTACACTGCATTTAATCACGCTGCATGTAATCCATGGAATTTAATCGGGATTCATTTTACTAAGCTGTATGGAATGGACTGCACTTAATCACGCTGCATGGAATCCACTGCATTCAATCGGGATGCATTTTACCACGTTGCATGCAGTTCACTGCATTCAATCACAATGCATGGAATCCACTGCATTCAATCGGGATGCTTTGGGCCATGCTGCATAAAATCCACTGCATTCAATCTTGCTTTTTGAATCCACTGCATTCAGTAATGCTGCATAAAATCCTTGCATTCAATTGGGTTCCATTTCTTCACGCTGCATGGAATACACTGCATTCAATCACGCTGCATGGAATCCACTGCATTCAATCGGGATGCATTTTACCATGCTGCGTGGTTTTCACTGCATTCAATCACAATGCATGGAATCCACTGCATTCCATCGGGATGCTTTGGGCCATGCTGCATAAAATCCACTGCATTCAATCATGCTGCATGGAATTCACTGCATTCAATCATGCTGCATAAAATCCACTGCATTCAATCATGCTGCATAAATCCACTGCATTCAATAGGGTTCCACTTCTTCACGCTGCATGGAATCCACTGCATTCAATCACGTTGCATAAAATCCACTGCATTCAATAGGGTTCCATTTCTTCACGCTGCATGGAATCCACTACATTCAATCACGCTTCATGGAATCCACTGCATTCAATCAGCATGCTTTGGGCCATGCTGCATAAAATCCACTGCATTCAATCATGCTGCCTGGAATCCACTGCATTCAATCATACTGCATAAAATCCACTGCATTCAATAGGGTTCCATTTCTTCACGCTTCATGGAATCCACTGCATTCAATAGGGTTCCATTCCTTCACGCTGCCTGGAATCCACTGCCTTCAATCACGCTGCATGGAATCCACTGCATTCAATCGGGATGCATTTTTCCTCGTTGCATGGATTACACTGCATTCAATCCCAATGCATGGAATCCACTGCATTCAATCGGGAAGCTTTGGGCCATGCTGCATACAATGCACTGCATTCAATCGGGATGCACTGGGCCTCGCTGCATGGACTCCACTGCATATAATCGGGATCCATTGCGCCACAATGCATGGAATACTCTGCATTCAATGACGCTGAATGGAATCCACTGCATTGAATCAGGAAGCTTTGGGCCATGCTGCATAAATCCACTGCATGCAGTCATGCTGTGTGGACTCCACTGCATTGAATCATGCTGCAAAAAAAACCACTGCATTCAATAGGGTTCCATTTCTTCACCCTGCATGGAATCCACTGCATTCAACCACGCTGCATGGAATCCACTGCATTCAATCGGGATGCATTTTACCACTCTGCATGGATTACACTGCATTTAATCACGCTGCATGGAATCCATGGAATTTAATCGGGATTCATTTTACAAAGCTGTATGGAATGGACTGCACTTAATCACGCTGCATGGAATCCACTGCATTCAATCGGGATGCATTTTACCACGTTGCATGCAGTTCACTGCATTCAATCACAATGCATGGAATCCACTGCATTCCATCGGGATGCTTTGGGCCATGCTGCATAAAATCCACTGCATTCAATCTTGCTTTTTGAATCCACTGCATTCAGTAATGCTGCATAAAATCCTTGCATTCAATTGGGTTCCATTTCTTCACGCTGCATGGAATACACTGCATTCAATCACGCTGCATGGAATCCACTGCATTCAATCGGGATGCATTTTACCATGCTGCGTGGTTTTCACTGCATTCAATCACAATGCATGGAATCCACTGCATTCCATCGGGATGCTTTGGGCCATGCTGCATAAAATCCACTGCATTCAATCATGCTGCATGGAATCCACTGCATTCAATCATGCTGCATAAAATCCACTGCATTCAATAGGGTTCCATTTCTTCACGCTGCATGGAATACACTGCATTCAATCACACTGAATGGAATCCACTGCATTCAATCGGGATGCTTTTTACCTCGCTGCATGGATTACACTCCATTCAATCACAATGCATGGAATCCACTGCATTCAATCGGGATGCTTTGGGCCATGCTGCATAAAATCCACTGCATTCAATCGGGATGCATTGGGCCACGCTGCATCGACTCCACTGCATTCAATTGGCATCCATTGCGCCACAATGCAAGGAATCCTCTGCATTCATTGACGCCGCATGGACTCCACTGCATTCAATCGGGATGCTTTGGGCCATGCTGCATAAAATCCACTGCATTCAACCATGCTGCATGGAATCCATTTCATTCAATCATGCTCTATAAAATCCAATGCATTCAATACGGTTCCATTACTTCACGCTGCATGGAATACACTGCATTAAATCAGGATGCATGGAATCGACTGCATTCAATCAGGATGCATTATACCACGTTGCATGGATTACCCTACATTCAATCACAATGCATGGAATCCACTGCATTCAATCGGGATGCCTTGGGCCATGCTGCATAAAATCCACTGCATTCAATCGGGATGCATTGGGCCTCGCTGCATAGACTCCACTGCATATAATCGGGATCCATTGCGCCACAATGCATGGAATACTCTGCATTCAATGACGCTGCATGGAATCCACTGCATTCCATCGGGAAGCTTTGGGCCATGCTGCATAAAATCCACTGCATTCAATCATGCTGCATGGAATCCACTGCATTCAATCGGGATGCATTTTACAAGGCTGCATGGATTACATTTCATACACTCAAAATGCATGGAATCCACTGCGTTCTATAGGGATGCTTTGGGCCATACTGCATAAAATACACTGCATTCAATTTGCTGCATGGAATCCACTGCATTCAATCATGCTGAATAAAATCCACTGCATTCAATAGGGTTCCATTTCTTCACGCTGCATGGAATACACTGCATTCAATCAGGCTGCATGAAATCCACTGCATTCAATGGGGATGCATTCTACAATGCTGCATGGAGTTCACTGCATGCAATCACAATGCATGTAATCCACTGCATTCCATCGGGATGCCTTGGGCCATGCTGCATAAAATCCACTGCATTCAACCATGCTGCATGGAATCCACTGCATTCAATCATGCTGCATAAAATCCACTGCATTCAATCGGGATGCATTGGGCCTCGCTGCATGGAATACACTGCATTCAATCAGGCTGCATGGAATCCACTGCATTCAATGGGGATGCATTCTACAATGCTGCATGGAGTTCACTGCATTCAATCACAACGCATGGAATCCACTGCATTCCATCGGGATGCTTTGGGCCATGCTGCATAAAATCCACTGCATTCAATCGGGATGCATTGGGCCTCGCTGCATGGACTCCACTGCATACAATCGGGATCCATTGCGCCAAAATGCATGGAATACTCTGCATTCATTGACGCTGCATGGACTCCACTGCATTCAATCGGGATGCTTTGGGCCATGCTGCATAAAATCCACTGCATTCAACCATGCTGCATGGAATCCACTGCATTCAATCATGCTGCATAAAATCCACTGCATTCCATCGGGATGCATTGGGCCTCGCTGCATGGAATACACTGCATTCAATCACGCTGCATGAAATCCACTGCATTCAATGGGGATGCATTCTACAATGCTGCATGGAGTTCACTGCATTCAATCACAATGCATGGAATCCACTGCATTCCATCGGGATGCTTTGGGCCATGCTGCATAAAATCCACTGCATTCAATCGGGATGCATTGGGCCTCGCTGCATGGACTCCACTGCATACAATCGGGATCCATTGCACCAAAATGCATGGAATCCTCCGCATGCAACGACGCTGCATGGACTCCACTGCATTCAATCGGGATGCTTTGGGCCATGCTGCATAAAATCCACTGCATTCAATCATGCTGCATGGAATCCACTGCATTCAATCATGCTGCATAAAATCCACTGCATTCAATAGGGTTCCATTTCTTCACGTGGCATCGAATCCACTGCATTCAATCACGCTGCATGGAATCCACTGCATTCAATCGGGATGCATTTTTCCTCGCTGCATGGAGTACACTGCATTCAATCATGCTGCATAAAATCCACTGCATTCCATCGGGATGCTTTGGGCCATGCTGCATAAAATCCACTGCATTCAACCATGCTGCATGGAATACACTGCATTCAATCATGCTGCATAAAATCCACTGCATTCAATCGGGATGCATTGGGCCTCGCTGCATGGAATAAACTGCATTCAATCAGGCTCCATGGAATCCACTGCATTCAATGGGGATGCATTCTACCATGCTGCATGGAGTTCACTGCATTCAATCACAATGCATGGAATCCACTGCATTCCATCGGGATGCTTTGGGCCATGCTGCATAAAATCCACTGCATTCAATCGGGATGCATTTTACCACGTTGCATGCAGTTCACTGCATTCAATCACAATGCATGGAATCCACTGCATTCAATCGGGATGCTTTGGGCCATGCTGCATAAAATCCACTGCATTCAATCGGGATGCATTGGGCCTCGCTGCATGGACTCCACTGCATTCAATCGGGATCCATTGTGCCACAATGCATGGATCCTCTGCATTCAATGACGCTGCATGGAATCCACTGCATTCCATCAGGATGCTTTGGGCCATGCTGCATAAAATCCACTGCATGCAATCATGCTGCATGGAATCCACTGCATTCAATCATGCTGCATAAAATCCACTGCATTCAATAGGGTTCCATTTCTTCACACTGCATGGAATCCACTGCATTCAATCACGCTGCATGCAATCCACTGCATTCAACATGGATGAATTTTACCACGCTGCATTTAGTACACTGTATTCAATCACAATTCATGGAATCCATTGCATTCAATCGGGATGCTTTGGGCCATGCTGCATAAAATCCACTGCATTCAATCGGGATGCACTGGGCATCGCTGCATGGACTCCACTGCATACAATCGGGATCCATTGCGCCACAATGCATGGAATCCTCTGCATTCAATGACGCTGCATAGAATCCACTGCATTCCATCGGGAAGCTTTGGGCCATGCTGCATAAAATCCATTGCATTCAATCATGCTGCATGGAATCCACTTCATTCAATCGGGATGCATTTTACCATGCTGCCTGGATTACCCTTCATTCAATCACGCTGCATGGAATCCACTGCATTCTATCGGGATGCTTTGGGCCATGCTGCATAAAATCCACTGCATTTAATCGGGATGCATTTGGCCACGCTGCATGGACTCCACTGCATAAAATCGGGATCCATTGCCCCAAAATGCAAGGAATCCTCTGCATTCAATGACGCTGAATGGAATCCACTGCATTGAATCGGGAAGCTTTGGGCCATGCTGCATAAATCCACTGCATGCAGTCATGCTGTGTGGACTCCACTGCATTGAATCATGCTGCAAAAAAAACCACTGCATTCAATAGGGTTCCATTTCTTCACCCTGCATGGAATCCACTGCATTCAACCACGCTGCATGGAATCCACTGCATTCAATCGGGATGCATTTTACCACTCTGCATGGATTACACTGCATTTAATCACGCTGCATCGAATCCATGGAATTTAATCGGGATTCATTTTACTAAGCTGTATGGAATGGACTGCACTTAATCACGCTGCATGGAATCCACTGCATTCAATCGGGATGCTTTGGGCCATGCTGCATAAAATCCACTGCATGCAATCATGCTGCATGGAATCCACTGCATTCAATCGGGATGCATTTTACCACGTTGCATGCAGTTCACTGCATTCAATCACAATGCATGGAATCCACTGCATTCAATCGGGATGCTTTGGGCCATGCTGCATAAAATCCACTGCATTCAATCGGGATGCATTGGGCCTCGCTGCATGGACTCCACTGCATTCAATCGGGATCCATTGTGCCACAATGGATTTTTACCACTCTGCATGGATTACACTGCATTTAATCACGCTGCATCGAATCCATGGAATTTAATCGGGATTCATTTTACTAAGCTGTATGGAATGGACTGCACTTAATCACGCTGCATGGAATCCACTGCATTCAATCGGGATGCATTTTACCACGTTGCATGCAGTTCACTGCATTCAATCACAATGCATGGAATCCACTGCATTCAATCGGGATGCTTTGGGCCATGCTGCATAAAATCCACTGCATTCAATCTTGCTTTTTGAATCCACTGCATTCAGTAATGCTGCATAAAATCCTTGCATTCAATTGGGTTCCATTTCTTCACGCTGCATGGAATACACTGCATTCAATCACGCTGCATGGAATCCACTGCATTCAATCGGGATGCATTTTACCATGCTGCGTGGTTTTCACTGCACTCAATCACAATGCATGGAATCCACTGCATTCCATCGGAATGCTTTGGGCCATGCTGCATAAAATCCACTGCATTCAATCATGCTGCATGGAATCCACTGCATTCAATCATGCTGCATAAAATCCACTGCATTCAATAGGGTTTCATTTCTTCACGCTGCATGGAATACACTGCATTCAATCACACTGAATGGAATCCACTGCATTCAATCGGGATGCATTTTACCTCGCTGCATGGATTACACTGCATTCAATCCCAATGCATGGAATCCACTGCATTCAATCGGGATGCTTTGGACCATGCTGCATAAAATCCACTGCATTCAATCGGGATGCATTGGGCCACGCTGCATCGACTCCACTGCATTCAATTGGCATCCATTGCGCCACAATGCAAGGAATCCTCTGCATTCATTGACGCTGCATGGACTCCACTGCATTCAATCGGGATGCTTTGGGCCATGCTGCATAAAATCCACTGCATTCAATCTTGCTTTTTGAATCCACTGCATTCAGTAATGCTGCATAAAATCCTTGCATTCAATTGGGTTCCATTTCTTCACGCTGCATGGAATACACTGCATTCAATCACGCTGCATGGAATCCACTGCATTCAATCGGGATGCATTTTACCATGCTGCGTGGTTTTCACTGCATTCAATCACAATGCATGGAATCCACTGCATTCCATCGGGATGCTTTGGGCCATGCTGCATAAAATCCACTGCATTCAATCGGGATGCATTGGGCCACGCTGCATCGACTCCACTGCATTCAATTGGCATCCATTGCGCCACAATGCAAGGAATCCTCTGCATTCATTGACGCTGCATGGACTCCACTGCATTCAATCGGGATGCTTTGGGCCATGCTGCATAAAATCCACTGCATTCAACCATGCTGCATGGAATCCATTTCATTCAATCATGCTCTATAAAATCCAATGCATTCAATACGGTTCCATTACTTCACGCTGCATGGAATACACTGCATTCAATCAGGATGCATGGAATCGACTGCATTCAATCAGGATGCATTATACCACGTTGCATGGATTACCCTACATTCAATCACAATGCATGGAATCCACTGCATTCAATCGGGATGCTTTGGGCCATGCTGCATAAAATCCACTGCATTCAATCGGGATGCATTGGGCCTCGCTGCATAGACTCCACTGCATATAATCGGGATCCATTGCGCCACAATGCATGGAATACTCTGCATTCAATGACGCTGCATGGAATCCACTGCATTCCATCGGGAAGCTTTGGGCCATGCTGCATAAAATCCACTGCATTCAATCATGCTGCATGGAATCCACTGCATTCAATCGGGATGCATTTTACAAGGCTGCATGGATTACATTTCATACACTCAAAATGCATGGAATCCACTGCGTTCTATAGGGATGCTTTGGGCCATACTGCATAAAATACACTGCATTCAATTTGCTGCATGGAATCCACTGCATTCAATCATGCTGAATAAAATCCACTGCATTCAATAGGGTTCCATTTCTTCACGCTGCATGGAATACACTGCATTCAATCAGGCTGCATGAAATCCACTGCATTCAATGGGGATGCATTCTACAATGCTGCATGGAGTTCACTGCATGCAATCACAATGCATGTAATCCACTGCATTCCATCGGGATGCCTTGGGCCATGCTGCATAAAATCCACTGCATTCAACCATGCTGCATGGAATCCACTGCATTCAATCATGCTGCATAAAATCCACTGCATTCCATCGGGATGCATTGGGCCTCGCTGCATGGAATACACTGCATTCAATCAGGCTGCATGGAATCCACTGCATTCAATCGGGATGCCTTCTACCATGCTGCATGGAGTTCACTGCATTCAATCACAATGCATGGACTCCACTGCATTCCATCGGGATGCTTTGGGCCATGCTGCATAAAATCCACTGCATTCAATCGGGATGCATTGGGCCTCGCTGCATGGACTCCACTGCATACAATCGGGATCCATTGCGCCACAATGCATGGAATACTCTGCATTCAATCACGCTGCATGGAATCCACTGCATTCAATCGGGATGCTTTGGGCCATGCTGCATAAAATCCACTGCATGCAATCATGCTGCATGGAATCCACTGCATTCAATCGGGATGCATTTTACCACGTTGCATGCAGTTCACTGCATTCAATCCCAATGCATGGAATCCACTGCATTCAATCGGGATGCTTTGGGCCATGCTGCATAAAATCCACTGCATTCAATCGGGATGCATTGGGCCACGCTGCATCGACTCCACTGCATTCAATTGGCATCCATTGCGCCACAATGCAAGGAATCCTCTGCATTCATTGACACTGCATGGACTCCACTGCCTTCAATCGGGATGCTTTGGGCCATGCTGCATAAAATCCACTGCATTCAATCTTGCTTTTTGAATCCACTGCATTCAGTAATGCTGCATAAAATCCTTGCATTCAATTGGGTTCCATTTCTTCACGCTGCATGGAATACACTGCATTCAATCACGCTGCATGGAATCCACTGCATTCAATCGGGATGCATTTTACCATGCTGCGTGGTTTTCACTTCATTCAATCACAATGCATGGAATCCACTGCATTCCATCGGGATGCTTTGGGCCATGCTGCATAAAATCCACTGCATTCAATCGGGATGCATTGGGCCACGCTGCATCGACTCCACTGCATTCAATTGGCATCCATTGCGCCACAATGCAAGGAATCCTCTGCATTCATTGACGCTGCATGGACTCCACTGCATTCAATCGGGATGCTTTGGGCCATGCTGCATAAAATCCACTGCATTCAACCATGCTGCATGGAATCCATTTCATTCAATCATGCTCTATAAAATCCAATGCATTCAATATGGTTCCATTACTTCACGCTGCATGGAATACACTACATTAAATCAGGATGCATGGAATCGACTGCATTCAATCAGGATGCATTATACCACGTTGCATGGATTACCCTACATTCAATCACAATGCATGGAATCCACTGCATTCAATCGGGATGCTTTGGGCCATGCTGCATAAAATCCACTGCATTCAATCGGGATGCATTGGGCCTCGCTGCATAGACTCCACTGCATATAATCGGGATCCATTGCGCCACAATGCATGGAATACTCTGCATTCAATGACGCTGCATGGAATCCACTGCATTCCATCGGGAAGCTTTGGGCCATGCTGCAGAAAATCCACTGCATTCAATCATGCTGCATGGAATCCACTGCATTCAATCGGGATGCATTTTACAAGGCTGCATGGATTACATTTCATACACTCAAATTGCATGGAATCCACTGCGTTCTATAGGGATGCTTTGGGCCATACTGCATAAAATACACTGCATTCAATTTGCTGCATGGAATCCACTGCATTCAATCATGCTGAATAAAATCCACTGCATTCAATAGGGTTCCATTTCTTCACGCTGCATGGAATACACTGCATTCAATCAGGCTGCATGAAATCCACTGCATTCAATGGGGATGCATTCTACAATGCTGCATGGAGTTCACTGCATGCAATCACAATGCATGTAATCCACTGAATTTCATCGGGAGTCTTTGGGCCATGCTGCATAAAATCCACTGCATTCAACCATGCTGCATGGAATCCACTGCATTCAATCATGCTGCATAAAATCCACTGCATTCAATCGGGATGCATTGGGCCTCGCTGCATGGAATACACTGCATTCAATCAGGCTGCATGGAATCCACTGCATTCAATCGGGATGCATTCTACCATGCTGCATGGAGTTCACTGCATTCAATCACAATGCATGGAATCCACTGCATTCCATCGGGATGCTTTGGGCCATGCTGCATAAAATCCACTGCATTCAATCGGGATGCATTGGGCCTCGCTGCATGGACTCCACTGCATACAATCGGGATCCATTGCGCCACAATGCATGGAATACTCTGCATTCAATCACGCTGCATGGAATCCACTGCATTCAATCGGGAGGCTTTGGGCCATGCTGCATAAAATCCACTGCATGCAATCATGCTGCATGGAATCCACTGCATTCAATCGGGATGCATTTTACCACGTTGCATGCAGTTCACTGCATTCAATCACAATGCATGGAATCCACTGCATTCAATCGGGATGCTTTGGGCCATGCTGCATAAAATCCACTGCATTCAATCGGGATGCATTGGGCCTCGCTGCATGGACTCCACTGCATTCAATCGGGATCCATTGCGCCACAATGCATGGATCCTCTGCATTCAATGACGCTGCATGGAATCCACTGCATTCCATCAGGATGCTTTGGGCCATGCTGCATAAAATCCACTGCATGCAATCATGCTGCATGGAATCCACTGCATTCAATCATGCTGCATAAAATCCACTGCATTCAATAGGGTTCCATTTCTTCACACTGCATGGAATCCACTACATTCAATCACGCTGCATGGAATCCACTGCATTCAACATGGATGAATTTTACCACGCTGCATTTAGTACACTGTATTCAACCACAATTCATGGAATCCATTGCATTCAATCGGGATGCTTTGGGCCATGCTGCATAAAATCCACTGCATTCAATCGGGATGCACTGGGCATCGCTGCATGGACTCCACTGCATACAATCGGGATCCAATGCGCCACAATGCATGGAATCCTCTGCATTCAATGACGCTGCATGGAATCCACTGCATTCAATCGGGATGCTTTGGGCCATGCTGAATAAAATCCATTGCATGCAATCATGCTGCATGGAATCCACTGCATTCAATCGGGATGCATTTTACCACGTTGCATGCAGTTCACTGCATTCAATCACAATGCATGGAATCCACTGCATTCAATCGGGATGCTTTGGGCCATGCTGCATAAATTCCACTGCATTCAATCGGGATGCATTTGGCCTCGCTGCATGGACTCCACTGCATTCAATCGGGATCCATTGCGCCACAATGCATGGATCCTCTGCATTCAATGACGCTGCATGGAATCCACTGCATTCCATCAGGGTGCTTTGGGCCATGCTGCATAAAATCCACTGCATGCAATCATGCTGCATGGAATCCACTGCATTCAATCATGCTGCATAAATCCACTGCATTCAATAGGGTTCCATTTCTTCACGCTGCATGGAATCCACTGCATTCAATCACGCTGCATGGAATCCACTGCATTCAACATGGATGAATTTTACCACGCTGCATTTAGTACACTGTATTCAATCACAATTCATGGAATCCATTGCATTCAATCGGGATGCTTTGGGCCATGCTGCATAAAATCCACTGCATTCAATCGGGATGCACTGGGCATCGCTGCATGGACTCCACTGCATACAATCGGGATCCATTGCGCCAAAATGCATGGAATCCTTTGCATTCAATGACGCTGCATGGAATCCACTGCATTCAATCGGGATGCTTTGGGCCATGCTGCATAAAATCCACTGCATTCAATCGGGATGCACTGGGCCTCGCTGCATGGACTCCACTGCATATAATTGGGATCCATTGCGCCACAATGCATGGAATACTCTGCATTCAATGACGCTGAATGGAATCCACTGCATTGAATCGGGAAGCTTTGGGCCATGCTGCATAAATCCACTGCATGCAGTCATGCTGTGTGGACTCCACTGCATTGAATCATGCTGCAAAAAAAACCGCTGCATTCAATAGGGTTCCATTAATGCACCCTGCATGGAATCCACTGCATTCAACCACGCTGCATGGAATCCACTGCATTCAATCGGGATGCATTTTACCACTCTGCATGGATTACACTGCATTTAATCACGCTGCATGTAATCCATGGAATTTAATCGGGATTCATTTTACAAAGCTGTATGGAATGGACTGCACTTAATCACGCTGCATGGAATCCACTGCATTCAATCGGGATGCATTTTACCACGTTGCATGCAGTTCACTGCATTCAATCACAATGCATGGAATCCACTGCATTCCATCGGGATGCTTTGGGCCATGCTGCATAAAATCCACTGCATTCAATCTTGCTTTTTGAATCCACTGCATTCAGTAATGCTGCATAAAATCCTTGCATTCAATTGGGTTCCATTTCTTCACGCTGCATGGAATACACTGCATTCAATCACGCTGCATGGAATCCACTGCATTCAATCGGGATGCATTTTACCATGCTGCGTGGTTTTCACTGCATTCAATCACAATGCATGGAATCCACTGCATTCCATCGGGATGCTTTGGGCCATGCTGCATAAAATCCACTGCATTCAATCATGCTGCATGGAATTCACTGCATTCAATCATGCTGCATGGAATCCACTGCATTCAATCATGCTGCATAAATCCACTGCATTCAATAGGGTTCCACTTCTTCACGCTGCATGGAATCCACTGCATTCAATCACGTTGCATAAAATCCACTGCATTCAATAGGGTTCCATTTCTTCACGCTGCATGGAATCCACTACATTCAATCACGCTGCATGGAATCCACTGCATTCAATCAGCATGCTTTGGGCCATGCTGCATAAAATCCACTGCATTCAATCATGCTGCCTGGAATCCACTGCATTCAATCATACTGCATAAAATCCACTGCATTCAATAGGGTTCCATTTCTTCACGCTTCATGGAATCCACTGCATTCAATAGGGTTCCATTCCTTCACGCTGCCTGGAATCCACTGCCTTCAATCACGCTGCATGGAATCCACTGCATTCAATCGGGATGCATTTTTCCTCGTTGCATGGATTACACTGCATTCAATCCCAATGCATGGAATCCACTGCATTCAATCGGGAAGCTTTGGGCCATGCTGCATACAATGCACTGCATTCAATCGGGATGCACTGGGCCTCGCTGCATGGACTCCACTGCATATAATCGGGATCCATTGCGCCACAATGCATGGAATACTCTGCATTCAATGACGCTGAATGGAATCCACTGCATTGAATCAGGAAGCTTTGGGCCATGCTGCATAAATCCACTGCATGCAGTCATGCTGTGTGGACTCCACTGCATTGAATCATGCTGCAAAAAAAACCACTGCATTCAATAGGGTTCCATTAATGCACCCTGCATGGAATCCACTGCATTCAACCACGCTGCATGGAATCCACTGCATTCAATCGGGATGCATTTTACCACTCTGCATGGATTACACTGCATTTAATCACGCTGCATGTAATCCATGGAATTTAATCGGGATTCATTTTACAAAGCTGTATGGAATGGACTGCACTTAATCACGCTGCATGGAATCCACTGCATTCAATCGGGATGCATTTTACCACGTTGCATGCAGTTCACTGCATTCAATCACAATGCATGGAATCCACTGCATTCCATCGGGATGCTTTGGGCCATGCTGCATAAAATCCACTGCATTCAATCTTGCTTTTTGAATCCACTGCATTCAGTAATGCTGCATAAAATCCTTGCATTCAATTGGGTTCCATTTCTTCACGCTGCATGGAATACACTGCATTCAATCACGCTGCATGGAATCCACTGCATTCAATCGGGATGCATTTTACCATGCTGCGTGGTTTTCACTGCATTCAATCACAATGCATGGAATCCACTGCATTCCATCGGGATGCTTTGGGCCATGCTGCATAAAATCCACTGTATTCAATCATGCTGCATGGAATCCACTGCATTCAATCATGCTGCATAAAATCCACTGCATTCAATAGGGTTCCATTTCTTCACGCTGCATGGAATACACTGCATTCAATCACACTGAATGGAATCCACTGCATTCAATCGGGATGCTTTTTACCTCGCTGCATGGATTACACTCCATTCAATCACAATGCATGGAATCCACTGCATTCAATCGGGATGCTTTGGGCCATGCTGCATAAAATCCACTGCATTCAATCGGGATGCATTGGGCCACGCTGCATCGACTCCACTGCATTCAATTGGCATCCATTGCGCCACAATGCAAGGAATCCTCTGCATTCATTGACGCCGCATGGACTCCACTGCATTCAATCGGGATGCTTTGGGCCATGCTGCATAAAATCCACTGCATTCAACCATGCTGCATGGAATACATTTCATTCAATCATGCTCTATAAAATCCAATGCATTCAATACGGTTCCATTACTTCACGCTGCATGGAATACACTGCATTAAATCAGGATGCATGGAATCGACTGCATTCAATCAGGATGCATTATACCACGTTGCATGGATTACCCTACATTCAATCACAATGCATGGAATCCACTGCATTCAATCGGGATGCCTTGGGCCATGCTGCATAAAATCCACTGCATTCAATCGGGATGCATTGGGCCTCGCTGCATAGACTCCACTGCATATAATCGGGATCCATTGCGCCACAATGCATGGAATACTCTGCATTCAATGACGCTGCATGGAATCCACTGCATTCCATCGGGAAGCTTTGGGCCATGCTGCATAAAATCCACTGCATTCAATCATGCTGCATGGAATCCACTGCATTCAATCGGGATGCACTTTACAAGGCTGCATGGATTACATTTCATACACTCAAAATGCATGGAATCCACTGCGTTCTATAGGGATGCTTTGGGCCATACTGCATAAAATACACTGCATTCAATTTGCTGCATGGAATCCACTGCATTCAATCATGCTGAATAAAATCCACTGCATTCAATAGGGTTCCATTTCTTCACGCTGCATGGAATACACTGCATTCAATCAGGCTGCATGAAATCCACTGCATTCAATGGGGATGCATTCTACAATGCTGCATGGAGTTCACTGCATGCAATCACAATGCATGTAATCCACTGCATTCCATCGGGATGCCTTGGGCCATGCTGCATAAAATCCACTGCATTCAACCATGCTGCATGGAATCCACTGCATTCAATCATGCTGCATAAAATCCACTGCATTCAATCGGGATGCATTGGGCCTCGCTGCATGGAATACACTGCATTCAATCAGGCTGCATGGAATCCACTGCATTCAATGGGGATGCATTCTACAATTCTGCATGGAGTTCACTGCATTCAATCACAACGCATGTAATCCACTGCATTCCATCGGGATGCTTTGGGCCATGCTGCATAAAATCCACTGCATTCAATCGGGATGCATTGGGCCTCGCTGCATGGACTCCACTGCATACAATCGGGATCCATTGCGCCAAAATGCATGGAATACTCTGCATTCATTGACGCTGCATGGACTCCACTGCATTCAATCGGGATGCTTTGGGCCATGCTGCATAAAATCCACTGCATTCAACCATGCTGCATGGAATCCACTGCATTCAATCATGCTGCATAAAATCCACTGCATTCCATCGGGATGCATTGGGCCTCGCTGCATGGAATACACTGCATTCAATCACGCTGCATGAAATCCACTGCATTCAATGGGGATGCATTCTACAATGCTGCATGGAGTTCACTGCATTCAATCACAATGCATGGAATCCACTGCATTCCATCGGGATGCTTTGGGCCATGCTGCATAAAATCCACTGCATTCAATCGGGATGCATTGTGCCTCGCTGCATGGACTCCACTGCATACAATCGGGATCCATTGCACCAAAATGCATGGAATCCTCCGCATGCAACGACGCTGCATGGACTCCACTGCATTCAATCGGGATGCTTTGGGCCATGCTGAATAAAATCCACTGCATTCAATCATGCTGCATGGAATCCACTGCATTCAATCATGCTGTATAAAATCCACTGCATTCAATAGGGTTCCATTTCTTCACGTGGCATCGAATCCACTGCATTCAATCACGCTGCATGGAATCCACTGCATTCAATCGGGATGCATTTTTCCTCGCTGCATGGAGTACACTGCATTCAACCATGCTGCATAAAATCCACTGCATTCAACCATGCTGCATGGAATACACTGCATTCAATCATGCTGCATAAAATCCACTGCATTCAATCGGGATGCATTGGGCCTCGCTGCATGGAATAAACTGCATTCAATCAGGCTCCATGGAATCCACTGCATTCAATGGGGATGCATTCTACCATGCTGCATGGAGTTCACTGCATTCAATCACAATGCATGGAATCCACTGCATTCCATCGGGATGCTTTGGGCCATGCTGCATAAAATCCACTGCATTCAATCGGGATGCATTTTACCACGTTGCATGCAGTTCACTGCATTCAATCACAATGCATGGAATCCACTGCATTCAATCGGGATGCTTTGGGCCATGCTGCATAAAATCCACTGCATTCAATCGGGATGCATTGGGCCTCGCTGCATGGACTCCACTGCATTCAATCGGGATCCATTGTGCCACAATGCATGGATCCTCTGCATTCAATGACGCTGCATGGAATCCACTGCATTCCATCAGGATGCTTTGGGCCATGCTGCATAAAATCCACTGCATGCAATCATGCTGCATGGAATCCACTGCATTCAATCATGCTGCATAAAATCCACTGCATTCAATAGGGTTCCATTTCTTCACACTGCATGGAATCCACTGCATTCAATCACGCTGCATGCAATCCACTGCATTCAACATGGATGAATTTTACCACGCTGCATTTAGTACACTGTATTCAATCACAATTCATGGAATCCATTGCATTCAATCGGGATGCTTTGGGCCATGCTGCATAAAATCCACTGCATTCAATCGGGATGCACTGGGCATCGCTGCATGGACTCCACTGCATACAATCGGGATCCATTGCGCCACAATGCATGGAATCCTCTGCATTCAATGACGCTGCATAGAATCCACTGCATTCCATCGGGAAGCTTTGGGCCATGCTGCATAAAATCCATTGCATTCAATCATGCTGCATGGAATCCACTTCATTCAATCGGGATGCATTTTACCATGCTGCCTGGATTACCCTTCATTCAATCACGCTGCATGGAATCCACTGCATTCTATCGGGATGCTTTGGGCCATGCTGCATAAAATCCACTGCATTTAATCGGGATGCATTTGGCCACGCTGCATGGACTCCACTGCATAAAATCGGGATCCATTGCCCCAAAATGCAAGGAATCCTCTGCATTCAATGACGCTGAATGGAATCCACTGCATTGAATCGGGAAGCTTTGGGCCATGCTGCATAAATCCACTGCATGCAGTCATGCTGTGTGGACTCCACTGCATTGAATCATGCTGCAAAAAAAACCACTGCATTCAATAGGGTTCCATTACTGCACCCTGCATGGAATCCACTGCATTCAACCACGCTGCATGGAATCCACTGCATTCAATCGGGATGCATTTTACCACTCTGCATGGATTACACTGCATTTAATCACGCTGCATCGAATCCATGGAATTTAATCGGGATTCATTTTACTAAGCTGTATGGAATGGACTGCACTTAATCACGCTGCATGGAATCCACTGCATTCAATCGGGATGCTTTGGGCCATGCTGCATAAAATCCACTGCATGCAATCATGCTGCATGGAATCCACTGCATTCAATCGGGATGCATTTTACCACGTTGCATGCAGTTCACTGCATTCAATCACAATGCATGGAATCCACTGCATTCAATCGGGATGCTTTGGGCCATGCTGCATAAAATCCACTGCATTCAATCGGGATGCATTGGGCCTCGCTGCATGGACTCCACTGCATTCAATCGGGATCCATTGTGCCACAATGGATTTTTACCACTCTGCATGGATTACACTGCATTTAATCACGCTGCATCGAATCCATGGAATTTAATCGGGATTCATTTTACTAAGCTGTATGGAATGGACTGCACTTAATCACGCTGCATGGAATCCACTGCATTCAATCGGGATGCATTTTACCACGTTGCATGCAGTTCACTGCATTCAATCACAATGCATGGAATCCACTGCATTCAATCGGGATGCTTTGGGCCATGCTGCATAAAATCCACTGCATTCAATCATGCTGCATGGAATCCACTGCATTCAATCATGCTGCATAAAATCCACTGCATTCAATAGGGTTTCATTTCTTCACGCTGCATGGAATACACTGCATTCAATCACACTGAATGGAATCCACTGCATTCAATCGGGATGCATTTTACCTCGCTGCATGGATTACACTGCATTCAATCCCAATGCATGGAATCCACTGCATTCAATCGGGATGCTTTGGACCATGCTGCATAAAATCCACTGCATTCAATCGGGATGCATTGGGCCACGCTGCATCGACTCCACTGCATTCAATTGGCATCCATTGCGCCACAATGCAAGGAATCCTCTGCATTCATTGACGCTGCATGGACTCCACTGCATTCAATCGGGATGCTTTGGGCCATGCTGCATAAAATCCACTGCATTCAATCTTGCTTTTTGAATCCACTGCATTCAGTAATGCTGCATAAAATCCTTGCATTCAATTGGGTTCCATTTCTTCACGCTGCATGGAATACACTGCATTCAATCACGCTGCATGGAATCCACTGCATTCAATCGGGATGCATTTTACCATGCTGCGTGGTTTTCACTGCATTCAATCACAATGCATGGAATCCACTGCATTCCATCGGGATGCTTTGGGCCATGCTGCATAAAATCCACTGCATTCAATCGGGATGCATTGGGCCACGCTGCATCGACTCCACTGCATTCAATTGGCATCCATTGCGCCACAATGCAAGGAATCCTCTGCATTCATTGACGCTGCATGGACTCCACTGCATTCAATCGGGATGCTTTGGGCCATGCTGCATAAAATCCACTGCATTCAACCATGCTGCATGGAATACATTTCATTCAATCATGCTCTATAAAATCCAATGCATTCAATACGGTTCCATTACTTCACGCTGCATGGAATACACTGCATTAAATCAGGATGCATGGAATCGACTGCATTCAATCAGGATGCATTATACCACGTTGCATGGATTACCCTACATTCAATCACAATGCATGGAATCCACTGCATTCAATCGGGATGCTTTGGGCCATGCTGCATAAAATCCACTGCATTCAATCGGGATGCATTGGGCCTCGCTGCATAGACTCCACTGCATATAATCGGGATCCATTGCGCCACAATGCATGGAATACTCTGCATTCAATGACGCTGCATGGAATCCACTGCATTCCATCGGGAAGCTTTGGGCCATGCTGCATAAAATCCACTGCATTCAATCATGCTGCATGGAATCCACTGCATTCAATCGGGATGCATTTTACAAGGCTGCATGGATTACATTTCATACACTCAAAATGCATGGAATCCACTGCGTTCTATAGGGATGCTTTGGGCCATACTGCATAAAATACACTGCATTCAATTTGCTGCATGGAATCCACTGCATTCAATCATGCTGAATAAAATCCACTGCATTCAATAGGGTTCCATTTCTTCACGCTGCATGGAATACACTGCATTCAATCAGGCTGCATGAAATCCACTGCATTCAATGGGGATGCATTCTACAATGCTGCATGGAGTTCACTGCATGCAATCACAATGCATGTAATCCACTGCATTCCATCGGGATGCTTTGGGCCATGCTGCATAAAATCCACTGCATTCAACCATGCTGCATGGAATCCACTGCATTCAATCATGCTGCATAAAATCCACTGCATTCCATCGGGATGCATTGGGCCTCGCTGCATGGAATACACTGCATTCAATCAGGCTGCATGGAATCCACTGCATTCAATCGGGATGCCTTCTACCATGCTGCATGGAGTTCACTGCATTCAATCACAATGCATGGACTCCACTGCATTCCATCGGGATGCTTTGGGCCATGCTGCATAAAATCCACTGCATTCAATCGGGATGCATTGGGCCTCGCTGCATGGACTCCACTGCATACAATCGGGATCCATTGCGCCACAATGCATGGAATACTCTGCATTCAATCACGCTGCATGGAATCCACTGCATTCAATCGGGATGCTTTGGGCCATGCTGCATAAAATCCACTGCATGCAATCATGCTGCATGGAATCCACTGCATTCAATCGGGATGCATTTTACCACGTTGCATGCAGTTCACTGCATTCAATCCCAATGCATGGAATCCACTGCATTCAATCGGGATGCTTTGGGCCATGCTGCATAAAATCCACTGCATTCAATCGGGATGCATTGGGCCACGCTGCATCGACTCCACTGCATTCAATTGGCATCCATTGCGCCACAATGCAAGGAATCCTCTGCATTCATTGACACTGCATGGACTCCACTGCATTCAATCGGGATGCTTTGGGCCATGCTGCATAAAATCCACTGCATTCAATCTTGCTTTTTGAATCCACTGCATTCAGTAATGCTGCATAAAATCCTTGCATTCAATTGGGTTCCATTTCTTCACGCTGCATGGAATACACTGCATTCAATCACGCTGCATGGAATCCACTGCATTCAATCGGGATGCATTTTACCATGCTGCGTGGTTTTCACTGCATTCAATCACAATGCATGGAATCCACTGCATTCCATCGGGATGCTTTGGGCCATGCTGCATAAAATCCACTGCATTCAATCGGGATGCATTGGGCCACGCTGCATCGACTCCACTGCATTCAATTGGCATCCATTGCGCCACAATGCAAGGAATCCTCTGCATTCATTGACGCTGCATGGACTCCACTGCATTCAATCGGGATGCTTTGGGCCATGCTGCATAAAATCCACTGCATTCAACCATGCTGCATGGAATCCATTTCATTCAATCATGCTCTATAAAATCCAATGCATTCAATATGGTTCCATTACTTCACGCTGCATGGAATACACTGCATTAAATCAGGATGCATGGAATCGACTGCATTCAATCAGGATGCATTATACCACGTTGCATGGATTACCCTACATTCAATCACAATGCATGGAATCCACTGCATTCAATCGGGATGCTTTGGGCCATGCTGCATAAAATCCACTGCATTCAATCGGGATGCATTGGGCCTCGCTGCATAGACTCCACTGCATATAATCGGGATCCATTGCGCCACAATGCATGGAATACTCTGCATTCAATGACGCTGCATGGAATCCACTGCATTCCATCGGGAAGCTTTGGGCCATGCTGCATAAAATCCACTGCATTCAATCATGCTGCATGGAATCCACTGCATTCAATCGGGATGCATTTTACAAGGCTGCATGGATTACATTTCATACACTCAAATTGCATGGAATCCACTGCGTTCTATAGGGATGCTTTGGGCCATACTGCATAAAATACACTGCATTCAATTTGCTGCATGGAATCCACTGCATTCAATCATGCTGAATAAAATCCACTGCATTCAATAGGGTTCCATTTCTTCACGCTGCATGGAATACACTGCATTCAATCAGGCTGCATGAAATCCACTGCATTCAATGGGGATGCATTCTACAATGCTGCATGGAGTTCACTGCATGCAATCACAATGCATGTAATCCACTGAATTCCATCAGGATGCTTTGGGCCATGCTGCATAAAATCCACTGCATTCAACCATGCTGCATGGAATCCACTGCATTCAATCATGCTGCATAAAATCCACTGCATTCAATCGGGATGCATTGGGCCTCGCTGCATGGAATACACTGCATTCAATCAGGCTGCATGGAATCCACTGCATTCAATCGGGATGCATTCTACCATGCTGCATGGAGTTCACTGCATTCAATCACAATGCATGGAATCCACTGCATTCCATCGGGATGCTTTGGGCCATGCTGCATAAAATCCACTGCATTCAATCGGGATGCATTGGGCCTCGCTGCATGGACTCCACTGCATACAATCGGGATCCATTGCGCCACAATGCATGGAATACTCTGCATTCAATCACGCTGCATGGAATCCACTGCATTCAATCGGGATGCTTTGGGCCATGCTGCATAAAATCCACTGCATGCAATCATGCTGCATGGAATCCACTGCATTCAATCGGGATGCATTTTACCACGTTGCATGCAGTTCACTGCATTCAATCACAATGCATGGAATCCACTGCATTCAATCGGGATGCTTTGGGCCATGCTGCATAAAATCCACTGCATTCAATCGGGATGCATTGGGCCTCGCTGCATGGACTCCACTGCATTCAATCGGGATCCATTGCGCCACAATGCATGGATCCTCTGCATTCAATGACGCTGCATGGAATCCACTGCATTCCATCAGGATGCTTTGGGCCATGCTGCATAAAATCCACTGCATGCAATCATGCTGCATGGAATCCACTGCATTCAATCATGCTGCATAAAATCCACTGCATTCAATAGGGTTCCATTTCTTCACACTGCATGGAATCCACTGCATTCAATCACGCTGCATGGAATCCACTGCATTCAACATGGATGAATTTTACCACGCTGCATTTAGTACACTGTATTCAATCACAATTCATGGAATCCATTGCATTCAATCGGGATGCTTTGGGCCATGCTGCATAAAATCCACTGCATTCAATCGGGATGCACTGGGCATCGCTGCATGGACTCCACTGCATACAATCGGGATCCATTGCGCCACAATGCATGGAATCCTCTGCATTCAATGACGCTGCATGGAATCCACTGCATTCAATCGGGATGCTTTGGGCCATGCTGAATAAAATCCATTGCATGCAATCATGCTGCATGGAATCCACTGCATTCAATCGGGATGCATTTTACCACGTTGCATGCAGTTCACTGCATTCAATCACAATGCATGGAATCCACTGCATTCAATCGGGATGCTTTGGGCCATGCTGCATAAATTCCACTGCATTCAATCGGGATGCATTTGGCCTCGCTGCATGGACTCCACTGCATTCAATCGGGATCCATTGCGCCACAATGCATGGATCCTCTGCATTCAATGACGCTGCATGGAATCCACTGCATTCCATCAGGATGCTTTGGGCCATGCTGCATAAAATCCACTGCATGCAATCATGCTGCATGGAATCCACTGCATTCAATCATGCTGCATAAATCCACTGCATTCAATAGGGTTCCATTTCTTCACGCTGCATGGAATCCACTGCATTCAATCACGCTGCATGGAATCCACTGCATTCAACATGGATGAATTTTACCACGCTGCATTTAGTACACTGTATTCAATCACAATTCATGGAATCCATTGCATTCAATCGGGATGCTTTGGGCCATGCTGCATAAAATCCACTGCATTCAATCGGGATGCACTGGGCATCGCTGCATGGACTCCACTGCATACAATCGGGATCCATTGCGCCAAAATGCATGGAATCCTTTGCATTCAATGACGCTGCATGGAATCCACTGCATTCAATCGGGATGCTTTGGGCCATGCTGCATAAAATCCACTGCATTCAATCGGGATGCACTGGGCCTCGCTGCATGGACTCCACTGCATATAATTGGGATCCATTGCGCCACAATGCATGGAATACTCTGCATTCAATGACGCTGAATGGAATCCACTGCATTGAATCGGGAAGCTTTGGGCCATGCTGCATAAATCCACTGCATGCAGTCATGCTGTGTGGACTCCACTGCATTGAATCATGCTGCAAAAAAAACCGCTGCATTCAATAGGGTTCCATTAATGCACCCTGCATGGAATCCACTGCATTCAACCACGCTGCATGGAATCCACTGCATTCAATCGGGATGCATTTTACCACTCTGCATGGATTACACTGCATTTAATCACGCTGCATGTAATCCATGGAATTTAATCGGGATTCATTTTACAAAGCTGTATGGAATGGACTGCACTTAATCACGCTGCATGGAATCCACTGCATTCAATCGGGATGCATTTTACCACGTTGCATGCAGTTCACTGCATTCAATCACAATGCATGGAATCCACTGCATTCCATCGGGATGCTTTGGGCCATGCTGCATAAAATCCACTGCATTCAATCTTGCTTTTTGAATCCACTGCATTCAGTAATGCTGCATAAAATCCTTGCATTCAATTGGGTTCCATTTCTTCACGCTGCATGGAATACACTGCATTCAATCACGCTGCATGGAATCCACTGCATTCAATCGGGATGCATTTTACCATGCTGCGTGGTTTTCACTGCATTCAATCACAATGCATGGAATCCACTGCATTCCATCGGGATGCTTTGGGCCATGCTGCATAAAATCCACTGCATTCAATCATGCTGCATGGAATCCACTGCATTCAATCATGCTGCATAAAATCCACTGCATTCAATCATGCTGCATAAATCCACTGCATTCAATAGGGTTCCACTTCTTCACGCTGCATGGAATCCACTGCATTCAATCACGTTGCATAAAATCCACTGCATTCAATAGGGTTCCATTTCTTCACGCTGCATGGAATCCACTACATTCAATCACGCTGCATGGAATCCACTGCATTCAATCAGCATGCTTTGGGCCATGCTGCATAAAATCCACTGCATTCAATCATGCTGCCTGGAATCCACTGCATTCAATCATACTGCATAAAATCCACTGCATTCAATAGGGTTCCATTTCTTCACGCTTCATGGAATCCACTGCATTCAATAGGGTTCCATTCCTTCACGCTGCCTGGAATCCACTGCCTTCAATCACGCTGCATGGAATCCACTGCATTCAATCGGGATGCATTTTTCCTCGTTGCATGGATTACACTGCATTCAATCCCAATGCATGGAATCCACTGCATTCAATCGGGAAGCTTTGGGCCATGCTGCATACAATGCACTGCATTCAATCGGGATGCACTGGGCCTCGCTGCATGGACTCCACTGCATATAATCGGGATCCATTGCGCCACAATGCATGGAATACTCTGCATTCAATGACGCTGAATGGAATCCACTGCATTGAATCAGGAAGCTTTGGGCCATGCTGCATAAATCCACTGCATGCAGTCATGCTGTGTGGACTCCACTGCATTGAATCATGCTGCAAAAAAAACCACTGCATTCAATAGGGTTCCATTAATGCACCCTGCATGGAATCCACTGCATTCAACCACGCTGCATGGAATCCACTGCATTCAATCGGGATGCATTTTACCACTCTGCATGGATTACACTGCATTTAATCACGCTGCATGTAATCCATGGAATTTAATCGGGATTCATTTTACAAAGCTGTATGGAATGGACTGCACTTAATCACGCTGCATGGAATCCACTGCATTCAATCGGGATGCATTTTACCACGTTGCATGCAGTTCACTGCATTCAATCACAATGCATGGAATCCACTGCATTCCATCGGGATGCTTTGGGCCATGCTGCATAAAATCCACTGCATTCAATCTTGCTTTTTGAATCCACTGCATTCAGTAATGCTGCATAAAATCCTTGCATTCAATTGGGTTCCATTTCTTCACGCTGCATGGAATACACTGCATTCAATCACGCTGCATGGAATCCACTGCATTCAATCGGGATGCATTTTACCATGCTGCGTGGTTTTCACTGCATTCAATCACAATGCATGGAATCCACTGCATTCCATCCGGATGCTTTGGGCCATGCTGCATAAAATCCACTGTATTCAATCATGCTGCATGGAATCCACTGCATTCAATCATGCTGCATAAAATCCACTGCATTCAATAGGGTTCCATTTCTTCACGCTGCATGGAATACACTGCATTCAATCACACTGAATGGAATCCACTGCATTCAATCGGGATGCTTTTTACCTCGCTGCATGGATTACACTCCATTCAATCCCAATGCATGGAATCCACTGCATTCAATCGGGATGCTTTGGGCCATGCTGCATAAAATCCACTGCATTCAATCGGGATGCATTGGGCCACGCTGCATCGACTCCACTGCATTCAATTGGCATCCATTGCGCCACAATGCAAGGAATCCTCTGCATTCATTGACGCTGCATGGACTCCACTGCATTCAATCGGGATGCTTTGGGCCATGCTGCATAAAATCCACTGCATTCAACCATGCTGCATGGAATACATTTCATTCAATCATGCTCTATAAAATCCAATGCATTCAATACGGTTCCATTACTTCACGCTGCATGGAATACACTGCATTAAATCAGGATGCATGGAATCGACTGCATTCAATCAGGATGCATTATACCACGTTGCATGGATTACCCTACATTCAATCACAATGCATGGAATCCACTGCATTCAATCGGGATGCTTTGGGCCATGCTGCATAAAATCCACTGCATTCAATCGGGATGCATTGGGCCTCGGTGCATAGACTCCACTGCATATAATCGGGATCCATTGCGCCACAATGCATGGAATACTCTGCATTCAATGACGCTGCATGGAATCCACTGCATTCCATCGGGAAGCTTTGGGCCATGCTGCATAAAATCCACTGCATTCAATCATGCTGCATGGAATCCACTGCATTCAATCGGGATGCATTTTACAAGGCTGCATGGATTACATTTCATACACTCAAAATGCATGGAATCCACTGCGTTCTATAGGGATGCTTTGGGCCATACTGCATAAAATACACTGCATTCAATTTGCTGCATGGAATCCACTGCATTCAATCATGCTGAATAAAATCCACTGCATTCAATAGGGTTCCATTTCTTCACGCTGCATGGAATACAGTGCATTCAATCAGGCTGCATGAAATCCACTGCATTCAATGGGGATGCATTCTACAATGCTGCATGGAGTTCACTGCATGCAATCACAATGCATGTAATCCACTGCATTCCATCGGGATGCCTTGGGCCATGCTGCATAAAATCCACTGCATTCAACCATGCTGCATGGAATCCACTGCATTCAATCATGCTGCATAAAATCCACTGCATTCAATCGGGATGCATTGGGCCTCGCTGCATGGAATACACTGCATTCAATCAGGCTGCATGGAATCCACTGCATTCAATCGGGATGCATTCTACCATGCTGCATGGAGTTCACTGCATTCAATCACAATGCATGGAATCCACTGCATTCCATCGGGATGCTTTGGGCCATGCTGCATAAAATCCACTGCATTCAATCGGGATGCATTGGGCCTCGCTGCATGGACTCCACTGCATACAATCGGGATCCATTGCGCCACAATGCATGGAATACTCTGCATTCAATCACGCTGCATGGAATCCACTGCATTCAATCGGGATGCTTTGGGCCATGCTGCATAAAATCCACTGCATGCAATCATGCTGCATGGAATCCACTGCATTCAATCGGGATGCATTTTACCACGTTGCATGCAGTTCACTGCATTCAATCACAATGCATGGAATCCACTGCATTCAATCGGGATGCTTTGGGCCATGCTGCATAAAATCCACTGCATTCAATCGGGATGCATTGGGCCTCGCTGCATGGACTCCACTGCATTCAATCGGGATCCATTGCGCCACAATGCATGGATCCTCTGCATTCAATGACGCTGCATGGAATCCACTGCATTCCATCAGGATGCTTTGGGCCATGCTGCATAAAATCCACTGCATGCAATCATGCTGCATGGAATCCACTGCATTCAATCATGCTGCATAAAATCCACTGCATTCAATAGGGTTCCATTTCTTCACACTGCATGGAATCCACTGCATTCAATCACGCTGCATGGAATCCACTGCATTCAACATGGATGAATTTTACCACGCTGCATTTAGTACACTGTATTCAATCACAATTCATGGAATCCATTGCATTCAATCGGGATGCTTTGGGCCATGCTGCATAAAATCCACTGCATTCAATCGGGATGCACTGGGCATCGCTGCATGGACTCCACTGCATACAATCGGGATCCATTGCGCCACAATGCATGGAATCCTCTGCATTCAATGACGCTGCATGGAATCCACTGCATTCAATCGGGATGCTTTGGGCCATGCTGAATAAAATCCATTGCATGCAATCATGCTGCATGGAATCCACTGCATTCAATCGGGATGCATTTTACCACGTTGCATGCAGTTCACTGCATTCAATCACAATGCATGGAATCCACTGCATTCAATCGGGATGCTTTGGGCCATGCTGCATAAATTCCACTGCATTCAATCGGGATGCATTTGGCCTCGCTGCATGGACTCCACTGCATTCAATCGGGATCCATTGCGCCACAATGCATGGATCCTCTGCATTCAATGACGCTGCATGGAATCCACTGCATTCCATCAGGGTGCTTTGGGCCATGCTGCATAAAATCCACTGCATGCAATCATGCTGCATGGAATCCACTGCATTCAATCATGCTGCATAAATCCACTGCATTCAATAGGGTTCCATTTCTTCACGCTGCATGGAATCCACTGCATTCAATCACGCTGCATGGAATCCACTGCATTCAACATGGATGAATTTTACCACGCTGCATTTAGTACACTGTATTCAATCACAATTCATGGAATCCATTGCATTCAATCGGGATGCTTTGGGCCATGCTGCATAAAATCCACTGCATTCAATCGGGATGCACTGGGCATCGCTGCATGGACTCCACTGCATACAATCGGGATCCATTGCGCCAAAATGCATGGAATCCTTTGCATTCAATGACGCTGCATGGAATCCACTGCATTCAATCGGGATGCTTTGGGCCATGCTGCATAAAATCCACTGCATTCAATCGGGATGCACTGGGCCTCGCTGCATGGACTCCACTGCATATAATTGGGATCCATTGCGCCACAATGCATGGAATACTCTGCATTCAATGACGCTGAATGGAATCCACTGCATTGAATCGGGAAGCTTTGGGCCATGCTGCATAAATCCACTGCATGCAGTCATGCTGTGTGGACTCCACTGCATTGAATCATGCTGCAAAAAAAACCGCTGCATTCAATAGGGTTCCATTAATGCACCCTGCATGGAATCCACTGCATTCAACCACGCTGCATGGAATCCACTGCATTCAATCGGGATGCATTTTACCACTCTGCATGGATTACACTGCATTTAATCACGCTGCATCGAATCCATGGAATTTAATCGGGATTCATTTTACTAAGCTGTATGGAATGGACTGCACTTAATCACGCTGCATGGAATCCACTGCATTCAATCGGGATGCTTTGGGCCATGCTGCATAAAATCCACTGCATGCAATCATGCTGCATGGAATCCACTGCATTCAATCGGGATGCATTTTACCACGTTGCATGCAGTTCACTGCATTCAATCACAATGCATGGAATCCACTGCATTCAATCGGGATGCTTTGGGCCATGCTGCATAAAATCCACTGCATTCAATCGGGATGCATTGGGCCTCGCTGCATGGACTCCACTGCATTCAATCGGGATCCATTGTGCCACAATGGATTTTTACCACTCTGCATGGATTACACTGCATTTAATCACGCTGCATCGAATCCATGGAATTTAATCGGGATTCATTTTACTAAGCTGTATGGAATGGACTGCACTTAATCACGCTGCATGGAATCCACTGCATTCAATCGGGATGCATTTTACCACGTTGCATGCAGTTCACTGCATTCAATCACAATGCATGGAATCCACTGCATTCAATCGGGATGCTTTGGGCCATGCTGCATAAAATCCACTGCATTCAATCATGCTGCATGGAATCCACTGCATTCAATCATGCTGCATAAAATCCACTGCATTCAATAGGGTTCCATTTCTTCACGCTGCATGGAATACACTGCATTCAATCACACTGAATGGAATCCACTGCATTCAATCGGGATGCATTTTACCTCGCTGCATGGATTACACTGCATTCAATCCCAATGCATGGAATCCACTGCATTCAATCGGGATGCTTTGGACCATGCTGCATAAAATCCACTGCATTCAATCGGGATGCATTGGGCCACGCTGCATCGACTCCACTGCATTCAATTGGCATCCATTGCGCCACAATGCAAGGAATCCTCTGCATTCATTGACGCTGCATGGACTCCACTGCATTCAATCGGGATGCTTTGGGCCATGCTGCATAAAATCCACTGCATTCAATCTTGCTTTTTGAATCCACTGCATTCAGTAATGCTGCATAAAATCCTTGCATTCAATTGGGTTCCATTTCTTCACGCTGCATGGAATACACTGCATTCAATCACGCTGCATGGAATCCACTGCATTCAATCGGGATGCATTTTACCATGCTGCGTGGTTTTCACTGCATTCAATCACAATGCATGGAATCCACTGCATTCCATCGGGATGCTTTGGGCCATGCTGCATAAAATCCACTGCATTCAATCGGGATGCATTGGGCCACGCTGCATCGACTCCACTGCATTCAATTGGCATCCATTGCGCCACAATGCAAGGAATCCTCTGCATTCATTGACGCTGCATGGACTCCACTGCATTCAATCGGGATGCTTTGGGCCATGCTGCATAAAATCCACTGCATTCAACCATGCTGCATGGAATACATTTCATTCAATCATGCTCTATAAAATCCAATGCATTCAATACGGTTCCATTACTTCACGCTGCATGGAATACACTGCATTAAATCAGGATGCATGGAATCGACTGCATTCAATCAGGATGCATTATACCACGTTGCATGGATTACCCTACATTCAATCACAATGCATGGAATCCACTGCATTCAATCGGGATGCTTTGGGCCATGCTGCATAAAATCCACTGCATTCAATCGGGATGCATTGGGCCTCGCTGCATAGACTCCACTGCATATAATCGGGATCCATTGCGCCACAATGCATGGAATACTCTGCATTCAATGACGCTGCATGGAATCCACTGCATTCCATCGGGAAGCTTTGGGCCATGCTGCATAAAATCCACTGCATTCAATCATGCTGCATGGAATCCACTGCATTCAATCGGGATGCATTTTACAAGGCTGCATGGATTACATTTCATACACTCAAAATGCATGGAATCCACTGCGTTCTATAGGGATGCTTTGGGCCATACTGCATAAAATACACTGCATTCAATTTGCTGCATGGAATCCACTGCATTCAATCATGCTGAATAAAATCCACTGCATTCAATAGGGTTCCATTTCTTCACGCTGCATGGAATACACTGCATTCAATCAGGCTGCATGAAATCCACTGCATTCAATGGGGATGCATTCTACAATGCTGCATGGAGTTCACTGCATGCAATCACAATGCATGTAATCCACTGCATTCCATCGGGATGCTTTGGGCCATGCTGCATAAAATCCACTGCATTCAACCATGCTGCATGGAATCCACTGCATTCAATCATGCTGCATAAAATCCACTGCATTCCATCGGGATGCATTGGGCCTCGCTGCATGGAATACACTGCATTCAATCAGGCTGCATGGAATCCACTGCATTCAATCGGGATGCCTTCTACCATGCTGCATGGAGTTCACTGCATTCAATCACAATGCATGGACTCCACTGCATTCCATCGGGATGCTTTGGGCCATGCTGCATAAAATCCACTGCATTCAATCGGGATGCATTGGGCCTCGCTGCATGGACTCCACTGCATACAATCGGGATCCATTGCGCCACAATGCATGGAATACTCTGCATTCAATCACGCTGCATGGAATCCACTGCATTCAATCGGGATGCTTTGGGCCATGCTGCATAAAATCCACTGCATGCAATCATGCTGCATGGAATCCACTGCATTCAATCGGGATGCATTTTACCACGTTGCATGCAGTTCACTGCATTCAATCCCAATGCATGGAATCCACTGCATTCAATCGGGATGCTTTGGGCCATGCTGCATAAAATCCACTGCATTCAATCGGGATGCATTGGGCCACGCTGCATCGACTCCACTGCATTCAATTGGCATCCATTGCGCCACAATGCAAGGAATCCTCTGCATTCATTGACACTGCATGGACTCCACTGCATTCAATCGGGATGCTTTGGGCCATGCTGCATAAAATCCACTGCATTCAATCTTGCTTTTTGAATCCACTGCATTCAGTAATGCTGCATAAAATCCTTGCATTCAATTGGGTTCCATTTCTTCACGCTGCATGGAATACACTGCATTCAATCACGCTGCATGGAATCCACTGCATTCAATCGGGATGCATTTTACCATGCTGCGTGGTTTTCACTGCATTCAATCACAATGCATGGAATCCACTGCATTCCATCGGGATGCTTTGGGCCATGCTGCATAAAATCCACTGCATTCAATCGGGATGCATTGGGCCACGCTGCATCGACTCCACTGCATTCAATTGGCATCCATTGCGCCACAATGCAAGGAATCCTCTGCATTCATTGACGCTGCATGGACTCCACTGCATTCAATCGGGATGCTTTGGGCCATGCTGCATAAAATCCACTGCATTCAACCATGCTGCATGGAATCCATTTCATTCAATCATGCTCTATAAAATCCAATGCATTCAATATGGTTCCATTACTTCACGCTGCATGGAATACACTGCATTAAATCAGGATGCATGGAATCGACTGCATTCAATCAGGATGCATTATACCACGTTGCATGGATTACCCTACATTCAATCACAATGCATGGAATCCACTGCATTCAATCGGGATGCTTTGGGCCATGCTGCATAAAATCCACTGCATTCAATCGGGATGCATTGGGCCTCGCTGCATAGACTCCACTGCATATAATCGGGATCCATTGCGCCACAATGCATGGAATACTCTGCATTCAATGACGCTGCATGGAATCCACTGCATTCCATCGGGAAGCTTTGGGCCATGCTGCATAAAATCCACTGCATTCAATCATGCTGCATGGAATCCACTGCATTCAATCGGGATGCATTTTACAAGGCTGCATGGATTACATTTCATACACTCAAATTGCATGGAATCCACTGCGTTCTATAGGGATGCTTTGGGCCATACTGCATAAAATACACTGCATTCAATTTGCTGCATGGAATCCACTGCATTCAATCATGCTGAATAAAATCCACTGCATTCAATAGGGTTCCATTTCTTCACGCTGCATGGAATACACTGCATTCAATCAGGCTGCATGAAATCCACTGCATTCAATGGGGATGCATTCTACAATGCTGCATGGAGTTCACTGCATGCAATCACAATGCATGTAATCCACTGAATTCCATCAGGATGCTTTGGGCCATGCTGCATAAAATCCACTGCATTCAACCATGCTGCATGGAATCCACTGCATTCAATCATGCTGCATAAAATCCACTGCATTCAATCGGGATGCATTGGGCCTCGCTGCATGGAATACACTGCATTCAATCAGGCTGCATGGAATCCACTGCATTCAATCGGGATGCATTCTACCATGCTGCATGGAGTTCACTGCATTCAATCACAATGCATGGAATCCACTGCATTCCATCGGGATGCTTTGGGCCATGCTGCATAAAATCCACTGCATTCAATCGGGATGCATTGGGCCTCGCTGCATGGACTCCACTGCATACAATCGGGATCCATTGCGCCACAATGCATGGAATACTCTGCATTCAATCACGCTGCATGGAATCCACTGCATTCAATCGGGATGCTTTGGGCCATGCTGCATAAAATCCACTGCATGCAATCATGCTGCATGGAATCCACTGCATTCAATCGGGATGCATTTTACCACGTTGCATGCAGTTCACTGCATTCAATCACAATGCATGGAATCCACTGCATTCAATCGGGATGCTTTGGGCCATGCTGCATAAAATCCACTGCATTCAATCGGGATGCATTGGGCCTCGCTGCATGGACTCCACTGCATTCAATCGGGATCCATTGCGCCACAATGCATGGATCCTCTGCATTCAATGACGCTGCATGGAATCCACTGCATTCCATCAGGATGCTTTGGGCCATGCTGCATAAAATCCACTGCATGCAATCATGCTGCATGGAATCCACTGCATTCAATCATGCTGCATAAAATCCACTGCATTCAATAGGGTTCCATTTCTTCACACTGCATGGAATCCACTGCATTCAATCACGCTGCATGGAATCCACTGCATTCAACATGGATGAATTTTACCACGCTGCATTTAGTACACTGTATTCAATCACAATTCATGGAATCCATTGCATTCAATCGGGATGCTTTGGGCCATGCTGCATAAAATCCACTGCATTCAATCGGGATGCACTGGGCATCGCTGCATGGACTCCACTGCATACAATCGGGATCCATTGCGCCACAATGCATGGAATCCTCTGCATTCAATGACGCTGCATGGAATCCACTGCATTCAATCGGGATGCTTTGGGCCATGCTGAATAAAATCCATTGCATGCAATCATGCTGCATGGAATCCACTGCATTCAATCGGGATGCATTTTACCACGTTGCATGCAGTTCACTGCATTCAATCACAATGCATGGAATCCACTGCATTCAATCGGGATGCTTTGGGCCATGCTGCATAAATTCCACTGCATTCAATCGGGATGCATTTGGCCTCGCTGCATGGACTCCACTGCATTCAATCGGGATCCATTGCGCCACAATGCATGGATCCTCTGCATTCAATGACGCTGCATGGAATCCACTGCATTCCATCAGGATGCTTTGGGCCATGCTGCATAAAATCCACTGCATGCAATCATGCTGCATGGAATCCACTGCATTCAATCATGCTGCATAAATCCACTGCATTCAATAGGGTTCCATTTCTTCACGCTGCATGGAATCCACTGCATTCAATCACGCTGCATGGAATCCACTGCATTCAACATGGATGAATTTTACCACGCTGCATTTAGTACACTGTATTCAATCACAATTCATGGAATCCATTGCATTCAATCGGGATGCTTTGGGCCATGCTGCATAAAATCCACTGCATTCAATCGGGATGCACTGGGCATCGCTGCATGGACTCCACTGCATACAATCGGGATCCATTGCGCCAAAATGCATGGAATCCTTTGCATTCAATGACGCTGCATGGAATCCACTGCATTCAATCGGGATGCTTTGGGCCATGCTGCATAAAATCCACTGCATTCAATCGGGATGCACTGGGCCTCGCTGCATGGACTCCACTGCATATAATTGGGATCCATTGCGCCACAATGCATGGAATACTCTGCATTCAATGACGCTGAATGGAATCCACTGCATTGAATCGGGAAGCTTTGGGCCATGCTGCATAAATCCACTGCATGCAGTCATGCTGTGTGGACTCCACTGCATTGAATCATGCTGCAAAAAAAACCGCTGCATTCAATAGGGTTCCATTAATGCACCCTGCATGGAATCCACTGCATTCAACCACGCTGCATGGAATCCACTGCATTCAATCGGGATGCATTTTACCACTCTGCATGGATTACACTGCATTTAATCACGCTGCATGTAATCCATGGAATTTAATCGGGATTCATTTTACAAAGCTGTATGGAATGGACTGCACTTAATCACGCTGCATGGAATCCACTGCATTCAATCGGGATGCATTTTACCACGTTGCATGCAGTTCACTGCATTCAATCACAATGCATGGAATCCACTGCATTCCATCGGGATGCTTTGGGCCATGCTGCATAAAATCCACTGCATTCAATCTTGCTTTTTGAATCCACTGCATTCAGTAATGCTGCATAAAATCCTTGCATTCAATTGGGTTCCATTTCTTCACGCTGCATGGAATACACTGCATTCAATCACGCTGCATGGAATCCACTGCATTCAATCGGGATGCATTTTACCATGCTGCGTGGTTTTCACTGCATTCAATCACAATGCATGGAATCCACTGCATTCCATCGGGATGCTTTGGGCCATGCTGCATAAAATCCACTGCATTCAATCATGCTGCATGGAATCCACTGCATTCAATCATGCTGCATAAAATCCACTGCATTCAATCATGCTGCATAAATCCACTGCATTCAATAGGGTTCCACTTCTTCACGCTGCATGGAATCCACTGCATTCAATCACGTTGCATAAAATCCACTGCATTCAATAGGGTTCCATTTCTTCACGCTGCATGGAATCCACTACATTCAATCACGCTGCATGGAATCCACTGCATTCAAACAGCATGCTTTGGGCCATGCTGCATAAAATCCACTGCATTCAATCATGCTGCCTGGAATCCACTGCATTCAATCATACTGCATAAAATCCACTGCATTCAATAGGGTTCCATTTCTTCACGCTTCATGGAATCCACTGCATTCAATAGGGTTCCATTCCTTCACGCTGCCTGGAATCCACTGCCTTCAATCACGCTGCATGGAATCCACTGCATTCAATCGGGATGCATTTTTCCTCGTTGCATGGATTACACTGCATTCAATCCCAATGCATGGAATCCACTGCATTCAATCGGGAAGCTTTGGGCCATGCTGCATACAATGCACTGCATTCAATCGGGATGCACTGGGCCTCGCTGCATGGACTCCACTGCATATAATCGGGATCCATTGCGCCACAATGCATGGAATACTCTGCATTCAATGACGCTGAATGGAATCCACTGCATTGAATCAGGAAGCTTTGGGCCATGCTGCATAAATCCACTGCATGCAGTCATGCTGTGTGGACTCCACTGCATTGAATCATGCTGCAAAAAAAACCACTGCATTCAATAGGGTTCCATTAATGCACCCTGCATGGAATCCACTGCATTCAACCACGCTGCATGGAATCCACTGCATTCAATCGGGATGCATTTTACCACTCTGCATGGATTACACTGCATTTAATCACGCTGCATGTAATCCATGGAATTTAATCGGGATTCATTTTACAAAGCTGTATGGAATGGACTGCACTTAATCACGCTGCATGGAATCCACTGCATTCAATCGGGATGCATTTTACCACGTTGCATGCAGTTCACTGCATTCAATCACAATGCATGGAATCCACTGCATTCCATCGGGATGCTTTGGGCCATGCTGCATAAAATCCACTGCATTCAATCTTGCTTTTTGAATCCACTGCATTCAGTAATGCTGCATAAAATCCTTGCATTCAATTGGGTTCCATTTCTTCACGCTGCATGGAATACACTGCATTCAATCACGCTGCATGGAATCCACTGCATTCAATCGGGATGCATTTTACCATGCTGCGTGGTTTTCACTGCATTCAATCACAATGCATGGAATCCACTGCATTCCATCCGGATGCTTTGGGCCATGCTGCATAAAATCCACTGCATTCAATAGGGTTCCATTTCTTCACGCTGCATGGAATACACTGCATTCAATCACACTGAATGGAATCCACTGCATTCAATCGGGATGCTTTTTACCTCGCTGCATGGATTACACTCCATTCAATCCCAATGCATGGAATCCACTGCATTCAATCGGGATGCTTTGGGCCATGCTGCATAAAATCCACTGCATTCAATCGGGATGCATTGGGCCACGCTGCATCGACTCCACTGCATTCAATTGGCATCCATTGCGCCACAATGCAAGGAATCCTCTGCATTCATTGACGCTGCATGGACTCCACTGCATTCAATCGGGATGCTTTGGGCCATGCTGCATAAAATCCACTGCATTCAACCATGCTGCATGGAATACATTTCATTCAATCATGCTCTATAAAATCCAATGCATTCAATACGGTTCCATTACTTCACGCTGCATGGAATACACTGCATTAAATCAGGATGCATGGAATCGACTGCATTCAATCAGGATGCATTATACCACGTTGCATGGATTACCCTACATTCAATCACAATGCATGGAATCCACTGCATTCAATCGGGATGCTTTGGGCCATGCTGCATAAAATCCACTGCATTCAATCGGGATGCATTGGGCCTCGGTGCATAGACTCCACTGCATATAATCGGGATCCATTGCGCCACAATGCATGGAATACTCTGCATTCAATGACGCTGCATGGAATCCACTGCATTCCATCGGGAAGCTTTGGGCCATGCTGCATAAAATCCACTGCATTCAATCATGCTGCATGGAATCCACTGCATTCAATCGGGATGCATTTTACAAGGCTGCATGGATTACATTTCATACACTCAAAATGCATGGAATCCACTGCGTTCTATAGGGATGCTTTGGGCCATACTGCATAAAATACACTGCATTCAATTTGCTGCATGGAATCCACTGCATTCAATCATGCTGAATAAAATCCACTGCATTCAATAGGGTTCCATTTCTTCACGCTGCATGGAATACAGTGCATTCAATCAGGCTGCATGAAATCCACTGCATTCAATGGGGATGCATTCTACAATGCTGCATGGAGTTCACTGCATGCAATCACAATGCATGTAATCCACTGCATTCCATCGGGATGCCTTGGGCCATGCTGCATAAAATCCACTGCATTCAACCATGCTGCATGGAATCCACTGCATTCAATCATGCTGCATAAAATCCACTGCATTCAATCGGGATGCATTGGGCCTCGCTGCATGGAATACACTGCATTCAATCAGGCTGCATGGAATCCACTGCATTCAATCGGGATGCATTCTACCATGCTGCATGGAGTTCACTGCATTCAATCACAATGCATGGAATCCACTGCATTCCATCGGGATGCTTTGGGCCATGCTGCATAAAATCCACTGCATTCAATCGGGATGCATTGGGCCTCGCTGCATGGACTCCACTGCATACAATCGGGATCCATTGCGCCACAATGCATGGAATACTCTGCATTCAATCACGCTGCATGGAATCCACTGCATTCAATCGGGATGCTTTGGGCCATGCTGCATAAAATCCACTGCATGCAATCATGCTGCATGGAATCCACTGCATTCAATCGGGATGCATTTTACCACGTTGCATGCAGTTCACTGCATTCAATCACAATGCATGGAATCCACTGCATTCAATCGGGATGCTTTGGGCCATGCTGCATAAAATCCACTGCATTCAATCGGGATGCATTGGGCCTCGCTGCATGGACTCCACTGCATTCAATCGGGATCCATTGCGCCACAATGCATGGATCCTCTGCATTCAATGACGCTGCATGGAATCCACTGCATTCCATCAGGATGCTTTGGGCCATGCTGCATAAAATCCACTGCATGCAATCATGCTGCATGGAATCCACTGCATTCAATCATGCTGCATAAAATCCACTGCATTCAATAGGGTTCCATTTCTTCACACTGCATGGAATCCACTGCATTCAATCACGCTGCATGGAATCCACTGCATTCAACATGGATGAATTTTACCACGCTGCATTTAGTACACTGTATTCAATCACAATTCATGGAATCCATTGCATTCAATCGGGATGCTTTGGGCCATGCTGCATAAAATCCACTGCATTCAATCGGGATGCACTGGGCATCGCTGCATGGACTCCACTGCATACAATCGGGATCCATTGCGCCACAATGCATGGAATCCTCTGCATTCAATGACGCTGCATGGAATCCACTGCATTCAATCGGGATGCTTTGGGCCATGCTGAATAAAATCCATTGCATGCAATCATGCTGCATGGAATCCACTGCATTCAATCGGGATGCATTTTACCACGTTGCATGCAGTTCACTGCATTCAATCACAATGCATGGAATCCACTGCATTCAATCGGGATGCTTTGGGCCATGCTGCATAAATTCCACTGCATTCAATCGGGATGCATTTGGCCTCGCTGCATGGACTCCACTGCATTCAATCGGGATCCATTGCGCCACAATGCATGGATCCTCTGCATTCAATGACGCTGCATGGAATCCACTGCATTCCATCAGGGTGCTTTGGGCCATGCTGCATAAAATCCACTGCATGCAATCATGCTGCATGGAATCCACTGCATTCAATCATGCTGCATAAATCCACTGCATTCAATAGGGTTCCATTTCTTCACGCTGCATGGAATCCACTGCATTCAATCACGCTGCATGGAATCCACTGCATTCAACATGGATGAATTTTACCACGCTGCATTTAGTACACTGTATTCAATCACAATTCATGGAATCCATTGCATTCAATCGGGATGCTTTGGGCCATGCTGCATAAAATCCACTGCATTCAATCGGGATGCACTGGGCATCGCTGCATGGACTCCACTGCATACAATCGGGATCCATTGCGCCAAAATGCATGGAATCCTTTGCATTCAATGACGCTGCATGGAATCCACTGCATTCAATCGGGATGCTTTGGGCCATGCTGCATAAAATCCACTGCATTCAATCGGGATGCACTGGGCCTCGCTGCATGGACTCCACTGCATATAATTGGGATCCATTGCGCCACAATGCATGGAATACTCTGCATTCAATGACGCTGAATGGAATCCACTGCATTGAATCGGGAAGCTTTGGGCCATGCTGCATAAATCCACTGCATGCAGTCATGCTGTGTGGACTCCACTGCATTGAATCATGCTGCAAAAAAAACCGCTGCATTCAATAGGGTTCCATTAATGCACCCTGCATGGAATCCACTGCATTCAACCACGCTGCATGGAATCCACTGCATTCAATCGGGATGCATTTTACCACTCTGCATGGATTACACTGCATTTAATCACGCTGCATGTAATCCATGGAATTTAATCGGGATTCATTTTACAAAGCTGTATGGAATGGACTGCACTTAATCACGCTGCATGGAATCCACTGCATTCAATCGGGATGCATTTTACCACGTTGCATGCAGTTCACTGCATTCAATCACAATGCATGGAATCCACTGCATTCCATCGGGATGCTTTGGGCCATGCTGCATAAAATCCACTGCATTCAATCTTGCTTTTTGAATCCACTGCATTCAGTAATGCTGCATAAAATCCTTGCATTCAATTGGGTTCCATTTCTTCACGCTGCATGGAATACACTGCATTCAATCACGCTGCATGGAATCCACTGCATTCAATCGGGATGCATTTTACCATGCTGCGTGGTTTTCACTGCATTCAATCACAATGCATGGAATCCACTGCATTCCATCGGGATGCTTTGGGCCATGCTGCATAAAATCCACTGCATTCAATCATGCTGCATGGAATTCACTGCATTCAATCATGCTGCATGGAATCCACTGCATTCAATCATGCTGCATAAATCCACTGCATTCAATAGGGTTCCACTTCTTCACGCTGCATGGAATCCACTGCATTCAATCACGTTGCATAAAATCCACTGCATTCAATAGGGTTCCATTTCTTCACGCTGCATGGAATCCACTACATTCAATCACGCTGCATGGAATCCACTGCATTCAATCAGCATGCTTTGGGCCATGCTGCATAAAATCCACTGCATTCAATCATGCTGCCTGGAATCCACTGCATTCAATCATACTGCATAAAATCCACTGCATTCAATAGGGTTCCATTTCTTCACGCTTCATGGAATCCACTGCATTCAATAGGGTTCCATTCCTTCACGCTGCCTGGAATCCACTGCCTTCAATCACGCTGCATGGAATCCACTGCATTCAATCGGGATGCATTTTTCCTCGTTGCATGGATTACACTGCATTCAATCCCAATGCATGGAATCCACTGCATTCAATCGGGAAGCTTTGGGCCATGCTGCATACAATGCACTGCATTCAATCGGGATGCACTGGGCCTCGCTGCATGGACTCCACTGCATATAATCGGGATCCATTGCGCCACAATGCATGGAATACTCTGCATTCAATGACGCTGAATGGAATCCACTGCATTGAATCAGGAAGCTTTGGGCCATGCTGCATAAATCCACTGCATGCAGTCATGCTGTGTGGACTCCACTGCATTGAATCATGCTGCAAAAAAAACCACTGCATTCAATAGGGTTCCATTAATGCACCCTGCATGGAATCCACTGCATTCAACCACGCTGCATGGAATCCACTGCATTCAATCGGGATGCATTTTACCACTCTGCATGGATTACACTGCATTTAATCACGCTGCATGTAATCCATGGAATTTAATCGGGATTCATTTTACAAAGCTGTATGGAATGGACTGCACTTAATCACGCTGCATGGAATCCACTGCATTCAATCGGGATGCATTTTACCACGTTGCATGCAGTTCACTGCATTCAATCACAATGCATGGAATCCACTGCATTCCATCGGGATGCTTTGGGCCATGCTGCATAAAATCCACTGCATTCAATCTTGCTTTTTGAATCCACTGCATTCAGTAATGCTGCATAAAATCCTTGCATTCAATTGGGTTCCATTTCTTCACGCTGCATGGAATACACTGCATTCAATCACGCTGCATGGAATCCACTGCATTCAATCGGGATGCATTTTACCATGCTGCGTGGTTTTCACTGCATTCAATCACAATGCATGGAATCCACTGCATTCCATCCGGATGCTTTGGGCCATGCTGCATAAAATCCACTGTATTCAATCATGCTGCATGGAATCCACTGCATTCAATCATGCTGCATAAAATCCACTGCATTCAATAGGGTTCCATTTCTTCACGCTGCATGGAATACACTGCATTCAATCACACTGAATGGAATCCACTGCATTCAATCGGGATGCTTTTTACCTCGCTGCATGGATTACACTCCATTCAATCCCAATGCATGGAATCCACTGCATTCAATCGGGATGCTTTGGGCCATGCTGCATAAAATCCACTGCATTCAATCGGGATGCATTGGGCCACGCTGCATCGACTCCACTGCATTCAATTGGCATCCATTGCGCCACAATGCAAGGAATCCTCTGCATTCATTGACGCTGCATGGACTCCACTGCATTCAATCGGGATGCTTTGGGCCATGCTGCATAAAATCCACTGCATTCAACCATGCTGCATGGAATACATTTCATTCAATCATGCTCTATAAAATCCAATGCATTCAATACGGTTCCATTACTTCACGCTGCATGGAATACACTGCATTAAATCAGGATGCATGGAATCGACTGCATTCAATCAGGATGCATTATACCACGTTGCATGGATTACCCTACATTCAATCACAATGCATGGAATCCACTGCATTCAATCGGGATGCTTTGGGCCATGCTGCATAAAATCCACTGCATTCAATCGGGATGCATTGGGCCTCGGTGCATAGACTCCACTGCATATAATCGGGATCCATTGCGCCACAATGCATGGAATACTCTGCATTCAATGACGCTGCATGGAATCCACTGCATTCCATCGGGAAGCTTTGGGCCATGCTGCATAAAATCCACTGCATTCAATCATGCTGCATGGAATCCACTGCATTCAATCGGGATGCATTTTACAAGGCTGCATGGATTACATTTCATACACTCAAAATGCATGGAATCCACTGCGTTCTATAGGGATGCTTTGGGCCATACTGCATAAAATACACTGCATTCAATTTGCTGCATGGAATCCACTGCATTCAATCATGCTGAATAAAATCCACTGCATTCAATAGGGTTCCATTTCTTCACGCTGCATGGAATACAGTGCATTCAATCAGGCTGCATGAAATCCACTGCATTCAATGGGGATGCATTCTACAATGCTGCATGGAGTTCACTGCATGCAATCACAATGCATGTAATCCACTGCATTCCATCGGGATGCCTTGGGCCATGCTGCATAAAATCCACTGCATTCAACCATGCTGCATGGAATCCACTGCATTCAATCATGCTGCATAAAATCCACTGCATTCAATCGGGATGCATTGGGCCTCGCTGCATGGAATACACTGCATTCAATCAGGCTGCATGGAATCCACTGCATTCAATGGGGATGCATTCTACAATTCTGCATGGAGTTCACTGCATTCAATCACAACGCATGTAATCCACTGCATTCCATCGGGATGCTTTGGGCCATGCTGCATAAAATCCACTGCATTCAATCGGGATGCATTGGGCCTCGCTGCATGGACTCCACTGCATACAATCGGGATCCATTGCGCCAAAATGCATGGAATACTCTGCATTCATTGACGCTGCATGGACTCCACTGCATTCAATCGGGATGCTTTGGGCCATGCTGCATAAAATCCACTGCATTCAACCATGCTGCATGGAATCCACTGCATTCAATCATGCTGCATAAAATCCACTGCATTCCATCGGGATGCATTGGGCCTCGCTGCATGGAATACACTGCATTCAATCACGCTGCATGAAATCCACTGCATTCAATGGGGATGCATTCTACAATGCTGCATGGAGTTCACTGCATTCAATCACAATGCATGGAATCCACTGCATTCCATCGGGATGCTTTGGGCCATGCTGCATAAAATCCACTGCATTCAATCGGGATGCATTGTGCCTCGCTGCATGGACTCCACTGCATACAATCGGGATCCATTGCACCAAAATGCATGGAATCCTCCGCATGCAACGACGCTGCATGGACTCCACTGCATTCAATCGGGATGCTTTGGGCCATGCTGAATAAAATCCACTGCATTCAATCATGCTGCATGGAATCCACTGCATTCAATCATGCTGTATAAAATCCACTGCATTCAATAGGGTTCCATTTCTTCACGTGGCATCGAATACACTGCATTCAATCACGCTGCATGGAATCCACTGCATTCAATCGGGATGCATTTTTCCTCGCTGCATGGAGTACACTGCATTCAACCATGCTGCATAAAATCCACTGCATTCCATCGGGATGCTTTGGGCCATGCTGCATAAAATCCACTGCATTCAACCATGCTGCATGGAATACACTGCATTCAATCATACTGCATAAAATCCACTGCATTCAATCGGGATGCATTGGGCCTCGCTGCATGGAATAAACTGCATTCAATCAGGCTCCATGGAATCCACTGCATTCAATGGGGATGCATTCTACCATGCTGCATGGAGTTCACTGCATTCAATCACAATGCATGGAATCCACTGCATTCAATCGGGAAGCTTTGGGCCATTCTGCATACAATGCACTGCATTCAATCGGGATGCACTGGGCCTCGCTGCATGGACTCCACTGCATATAATCGGGATCCATTGCGCCACAATGCATGGAATACTCTGCATTCAATGACGCTGAATGGAATCCACTGCATTGAATCAGGAAGCTTTGGGCCATGCTGCATAAATCCACTGCATGCAGTCATGCTGTGTGGACTCCACTGCATTGAATCATGCTGCAAAAAAAACCACTGCATTCAATAGGGTTCCATTAATGCACCCTGCATGGAATCCACTGCATTCAACCACGCTGCATGGAATCCACTGCATTCAATCGGGATGCATTTTACCACTCTGCATGGATTACACTGCATTTAATCACGCTGCATGTAATCCATGGAATTTAATCGGGATTCATTTTACTAAGCTGTATGGAATGGACTGCACTTAATCACGCTGCATGGAATCCACTGCATTCAATCGGGATGCATTTTACCACGTTGCATGCAGTTCACTGCATTCAATCACAATGCATGGAATCCACTGCATTCCATCGGGATGCTTTGGGCCATGCTGCATAAAATCCACTGCATTCAATCTTGCTTTTTGAATCCACTGCATTCAGTAATGCTGCATAAAATCCTTGCATTCAATTGGGTTCCATTTCTTCACGCTGCATGGAATACACTGCATTCAATCACGCTGCATGGAATCCACTGCATTCAATCGGGATGCATTTTACCATGCTGCGTGGTTTTCACTGCATTCAATCACAATGCATGGAATCCACTGCATTCCATCGGGATGCTTTGGGCCATGCTGCATAAAATCCACTGTATTCAATCATGCTGCATGGAATCCACTGCATTCAATCATGCTGCATAAAATCCACTGCATTCAATAGGGTTCCATTTCTTCACGCTGCATGGAATACACTGCATTCAATCACACTGAATGGAATCCACTGCATTCAATCGGGATGCTTTTTACCTCGCTGCATGGATTACACTCCATTCAATCACAATGCATGGAATCCACTGCATTCAATCGGGATGCTTTGGGCCATGCTGCATAAAATCCACTGCATTCAATCGGGATGCATTGGGCCATGCTGCATCGACTCCACTGCATTCAATTGGCATCCATTGCGCCACAATGCAAGGAATCCTCTGCATTCATTGACGCTGCATGGACTCCACTGCATTCAATCGGGATGCTTTGGGCCATGCTGCATAAAATCCACTGCATTCAACCATGCTGCATGGAATCCATTTCATTCAATCATGCTCTATAAAATCCAATGCATTCAATACGGTTCCATTACTTCACGCTGCATGGAATACACTGCATTAAATCAGGATGCATGGAATCGACTGCATTCAATCAGGATGCATTATACCACGTTGCATGGATTACCCTACATTCAATCACAATGCATGGAATCCACTGCATTCAATCGGGATGCTTTGGGCCATGCTGCATAAAATCCACTGCATTCAATCGGGATGCATTGGGCCTCGCTGCATAGACTCCACTGCATATAATCAGGATCCATTGCGCCACAATGCATGGAATACTCTGCATTCAATGACGCTGCATGGAATCCACTGCATTCCATCGGGAAGCTTTGGGCCATGCTGCATAAAATCCACTGCATTCAATCATGCTGCATGGAATCCACTGCATTCAATCGGGATGCATTTTACAAGGCTGCATGGATTACATTTCATACACTCAAAATGCATGGAATCCACTGCGTTCTATAGCGATGCTTTGGGCCATACTGCATAAAATACACTGCATTCAATTTGCTGCATGGAATCCACTGCATTCAATCATGCTGAATAAAATCCACTGCATTCAATAGGGTTCCAATTCTTCACGCTGCATGGAATACAGTGCATTCAATCAGGCTGCATGAAATCCACTGCATTCAATGGGGATGCATTCTACAATGCTGCATGGAGTTCACTGCATGCAATCACAATGCATGTAATCCACTGCATTCCATCGGGATGCCTTGGGCCATGCTGCATAAAATCCACTGCATTCAGCCATGCTGCATGGAATCCACTGCATTCAATCATGCTGCATAAAATCCACTGCATTCAATCGGGATGCATTGGGCCTCGCTGCATGGAATACACTGCATTCAATCAGGCTGCATGGAATCCACTGCATTCAATGGGGATGCATTCTACAATGCTGCATGGAGTTCACTGCATTCAATCACAACGCATGTAATCCACTGCATTCCATCGGGATGCTTTGGGCCATGCTGCATAAAATCCACTGCATTCAATCGGGATGCATTGGGCCTCGCTGCATGGACTCCACTGCATACAATCGGGATCCATTGCGCCAAAATGCATGGAATACTCTGCATTCATTGACGCTGCATGGACTCCACTGCATTCAATCGGGATGCTTTGGGCCATGCTGCATAAAATCCACTGCATTCAACCATGCTGCATGGAATCCACTGCATTCAATCATGCTGCATAAAATCCACTGCATTCCATCGGGATGCATTGGGCCTCGCTGCATGGAATACACTGCATTCAATCACGCTGCATGAAATCCACTGCATTCAATGGGGATGCATTCTACAATGCTGCATGGAGTTCACTGCATTCAATCACAATGCATGGAATCCACTGCATTCCATCGGGATGCTTTGGGCCATGCTGCATAAAATCAACTGCATTCAATCGGGATGCATTGGGCCTCGCTGCATGGACTCCACTGCATACAATCGGGATCCATTGCACCAAAATGCATGGAATCCTCCGCATGCAACGACGCTGCATGGACTCCACTGCATTCAATCGGGATGCTTTGGGCCATGCTGAATAAAATCCACTGCATTCAATCATGCTGCATGGAATCCACTGCATTCAATCATGCTGTATAAAATCCACTGCATTCAATAGGGTTCCATTTCTTCACGTGGCATCGAATCCACTGCATTCAATCACGCTGCATGGAATCCACTGCATTCAATCGGGATGCATTTTTCCTCGCTGCATGGAGTACACTGCATTCAACCATGCTGCATAAAATCCACTGCATTCCATCGGGATGCTTTGGGCCATGCTGCATAAAATCCACTGCATTCAACCATGCTGCATGGAATACACTGCATTCAATCATGCTGCATAAAATCCACTGCATTCAATCGGGATGCATTGGGCCTCGCTGCATGGAATAAACTGCATTCAATCAGGCTCCATGGAATCCACTGCATTCAATGGGGATGCATTCTACCATGCTGCATGGAGTTCACTGCATTCAATCACAATGCATGGATTCCACAGCATTCCATCGGGATGCTTTGGGCCATGCTGCATAAAATCCACTGCATTCAATCGGGATGCATTGGGCCTCGCTGCATGGACTCCACTGCATACAATCGGGATCCATTGCGCCACAATGCATGGAATACTCTGCATTCAATCACGCTGCATGGAATCCACTGCATTCAATCGGGATGCTTTGGGCCATGCTGCATAAAATCCACTGCATGCAATCATGCTGCATGGAATCCACTGCATTCAATCGGGATGCATTTTACCACGTTGCATGCAGTTCACTGCATTCAATCACAATGCATGGAATCCACTGCATTCAATCGGGATGCTTTGGGCCATGCTGCATAAAATCCACTGCATTCAATCGGGATGCATTGGGCCTCGCTGCATGGACTCCACTGCATTCAATCGGGATCCATTGTGCCACAATGCATGGATCCTCTGCATTCAATGACGCTGCATGGAATCCACTGCATTCCATCAGGATGCTTTGGGCCATGCTGCATAAAATCCACTGCATGCAATCATGCTGCATGGAATCCACTGCATTCAATCATGCTGCATAAAATCCACTGCATTCAATAGGGTTCCATTTCTTCACACTGCATGGAATCCACTGCATTCAATCACGCTGCATGCAATCCACTGCATTCAACATGGATGAATTTTTCCACGCTGCATTTAGTACACTGTATTCAATCACAATTCATGGAATCCATTGCATTCAATCGGGATGCTTTGGGCCATGCTGCATAAAATCCACTGCATTCAATCGGGATGCACTGGGCATCGCTGCATGGACTCCACTGCATACAATCGGGATCCATTGCGCCACAATGCATGGAATCCTCTGCATTCAATGACGCTGCATGGAATCCACTGCATTCCATCGGGAAGCTTTGGGCCATGCTGCATAAAATCCACTGCATGCAATCATGCTGCATGGAATCCACTGCATTCAATCATGCTGCATAAAATCCACTGCATTCAATAGGGTTCCATTTCTTCACACTGCATGGAATCCACTACATTCAATCACGCTGCATGGAATCCACTGCATTCAACATGGATGAATTTTACCACGCTGCATTTAGTACACTGTATTCAATCACAATTCATGGAATCCATTGCATTCAATCGGGATGCTTTGGGCCATGCTGCATAAAATCCACTGCATTCAATCGGGATGCACTGGGCATCGCTGCATGGACTCCACTGCATACAATCAGGATCCATTGCGCCACAATGCATGGGATCCTCTGCATTCAATGACGCTGCATGGAATCCACTGCATTCAATCGGGATGCTTTGGGCCATGCTGAATAAAATCCATTGCATTCAATCATGCTGCATGGAATCCACTTCATTCAATCGGGATGCATTTTACCATGCTGCCTGGATTACCCTTCATTCAATCACGCTGCATGGAATCCACTGCATTCTATCGGGATGCTTTGGGCCATGCTGCATAAAATCCACTGCATTTAATCGGGATGCATTTGGCCACGCTGCATGGACTCCACTGCATAAAATCGGGATCCATTGCCCCAAAATGCAAGGAATCCTCTGCATTCAATGACGCTGAATGGAATCCACTGCATTGAATCGGGAAGCTTTGGGCCATGCTGCATAAATCCACTGCATGCAGTCATGCTGTGTGGACTCCACTGCATTGAATCATGCTGCAAAAAAAACCACTGCATTCAATAGGGTTCCATTTCTTCACCCTGCATGGAATCCACTGCATTCAACCACGCTGCATGGAATCCACTGCATTCAATCGGGATGCATTTTACCACTCTGCATGGATTACACTGCATTTAATCACGCTGCATGGAATCCATGGAATTTAATCGGGATTCATTTTACTAAGCTGTATGGAATGGACTGCACTTAATCACGCTGCATGGAATCCACTGCATTCAATCGGGATGCATTTTACCACGTTGCATGCAGTTCACTGCATTCAATCACAATGCATGGAATCCACTGCATTCAATCGGGATGCTTTGGGCCATGCTGCATAAAATCCACTGCATTCAATCTTGCTTTTTGAATCCACTGCATTCAGAAATGCTGCATAAAATCGTTGCATTCAATTGGGTTCCATTTCTTCACGCTGCATGGAATACACTGCATTCAATCATGCTGCATAAAATCCACTGCATTCAATCGGGATGCATTGGGCCTCGCTGCATGGAATAAACTGCATTCAATCAGGCTCCATGGAATCCACTGCATTCAATGGGGATGCATTCTACCATGCTGCATGGAGTTCACTGCATTCAATCACAATGCATGGAATCCACTGCATTCCATCGGGATGCTTTGGGCCATGCTGCATAAAATCCACTGCATTCAATCGGGATGCATTGGGCCTCGCTGCATGGACTCCACTGCATACAATCGGGATCCATTGCGCCACAATGCATGGAATACTCTGCATTCAATCACGCTGCATGGAATCCACTGCATTCAATCGGGATGCTTTGGGCCATGCTGCATAAAATCCACTGCATGCAATCATGCTGCATGGAATCCACTGCATTCAATCGGGATGCATTTTACCACGTTGCATGCAGTTCACTGCATTCAATCACAATGCATGGAATCCACTGCATTCAATCGGGATGCTTTGGGCCATGCTGCATAAATTCCACTGCATTCAATCGGGATGCATTGGGCCTCGCTGCATGGACTCCACTGCATTCAATCAGGATCCATTGCGCCACAATGCATGGATCCTCTGCATTCAATGACGCTGCATGGAATCCACTGCATTCCATCAGGATGCTTTGGGCCATGCTGCATAAAATCCACTGCATGCAATCATGCTGCATGGAATCCACTGCATTCAATCATGCTGCATAAAATCCACTGCATTCAACATGGATGAATTTTACCACGCTGCATTTAGTACACTGTATTCAATCACAATTCATGGAATCCATTGCATTCAATCGGGATGCTTTGGGCCATGCTGCATAAAATCCACTGCATTCAATCGGGATGCACTGGGCATCGCTGCATGGACTCCACTGCATACAATCGGGATCCATTGCGCCAAAATGCATGGAATCCTTTGCATTCAATGACGCTGCATGGAATCCACTGCATTCAATCGGGATGCTTTGGGCCATGCTGCATAAAATCCACTGCATTCAATCGGGATGCACTGGGCCTCGCTGCATGGACTCCACTGCATATAATCGGGATCCATTGCGCCACAATGCATGGAATACTCTGCATTCAATGACGCTGAATGGAATCCACTGCATTGAATCGGGAAGCTTTGGGCCATGCTGCATAAATCCACTGCATGCAGTCATGCTGTGTGGACTCCACTGCATTGAATCATGCTGCAAAAAAAACCACTGCATTCAATAGGGTTCCATTAATGCACCCTGCATGGAATCCACTGCATTCAACCACGCTGCATGGAATCCACTGCATTCAATCGGGATGCATTTTACCACTCTGCATGGATTACACTGCATTTAATCACGCTGCATGTAATCCATGGAATTTAATCGGGATTCATTTTACTAAGCTGTATGGAATCGACTGCACTTAATCACGCTGCATGGAATCCACTGCATTCAATCGGGATGCATTTTACCACGTTGCATGCAGTTCACTGCATTCAATCACAATGCATGGAATCCACTGCATTCAATCGGGATGCTTTGGGCCATGCTGCATAAAATCCACTGCATTCAATCTTGCTTTTTGAATCCACTGCATTCAGTAATGCTGCATAAAATCCTTGCATTCAATTGGGTTCCATTTCTTCACGCTGCATGGAATCCACTGCATTCAATCACGCTGCATGGAATCCACTGCATTCAATCGGGATGCTTTGGGCCATGCTGCATAAAATCCACTGCATGCAATCATGCTGCATGGAATCCACTGCATTCAATCGGGATGCATTTTACCACGTTGCATGCAGTTCACTGCATTCAATCACAATGCATGGAATCCACTGCATTCAATCGGGATGCTTTGGGCCATGCTGCATAAAATCCACTGCATTCAATCGGGATGCATTGGGCCTCGCTGCATGGACTCCACTGCATTCAATCGGGATCCATTGTGCCACAATGCATGGATCCTCTGCATTCAATGACGCTGCATGGAATCCACTGCATTCCATCAGGATGCTTTGGGCCATGCTGCATAAAATCCACTGCATGCAATCATGCTGCATGGAATCCACTGCATTCAATCATGCTGCATAAAATCCACTGCATTCAATAGGGTTCCATTTCTTCACACTGCATGGAATCCACTGCATTCAATCACGCTGCATGCAATCCACTGCATTCAACATGGATGAATTTTACCACGCTGCATTTAGTACACTGTATTCAATCACAATTCATGGAATCCATTGCATTCAATCGGGATGCTTTGGGCCATGCTGCATAAAATCCACTGCATTCAATCGGGATGCACTGGGCATCGCTGCATGGACTCCACTGCATACAATCGGGATCCATTGTGCCACAATGCATGGAATCCTCTGCATTCAATGACGCTGCATGGAATCCACTGCATTCAATCGGGAAGCTTTGGGCCATGCTGCATAAAATCCATTGCATTCAATCATGCTGCATGGAATCCACTTCATTCAATCGGGATGCATTTTACCATGCTGCCTGGATTACCCTTCATTCAATCACGCTGCATGGAATCCACTGCATTCTATCGGGATGCTTTGGGCCATGCTGCATAAAATCCACTGCATTTAATCGGGATGCATTTGGCCACGCTGCATGGACTCCACTGCATAAAATCGGGATCCATTGCCCCAAAATGCAAGGAATCCTCTGCATTCAATGAGGCTGAATGGAATCCACTGCATTGAATCGGGAAGCTTTGGGCCATGCTGCATAAATCCACTGCATGCAGTCATGCTGTGTGGACTCCACTGCATTGAATCATGCTGCAAAAAAAACCACTGCATTCAATAGGGTTCCATTTCTTCACCCTGCATGGAATCCACTGCATTCAACCACGCTGCATGGAATCCACTGCATTCAATCGGGATGCATTTTACCACTCTGCATGGATTACACTGCATTTAATCACGCTGCATGGAATCCATGGAATTTAATCGGGATTCATTTTACTAAGCTGTATGGAATGGACTGCACTTAATCACGCTGCATGGAATCCACTGCATTCAATCGGGATGCATTTTACCACGTTGCATGCAGTTCACTGCATTCAATCACAATGCATGGAATCCACTGCATTCAATCGGGATGCTTTGGGCCATGCTGCATAAAATCCACTGCATTCAATCGGGATGCATTGGGCCTCGCTGCATGGACTCCACTGCATTCAATCGGGATCCATTGTGCCACAATGCATGGATCCTCTGCATTCAATGACGCTGCATGGAATCCACTGCATTCCATCAGGAAGCTTTGGGCCATGCTGCATAAAATCCACTGCATGCAATCATGCTGCATGGAATCCACTGCATTCAATCATGCTGCATAAAATCCACTGCATTCAATAGGGTTCCATTTCTTCACACTGCATGGAATCCACTGCATTCAATCACGCTGCATGCAATCCACTGCATTCAACATGGATGAATTTTACCACGCTGCATTTAGTACACTGTATTCAATCACAATTCATGGAATCCATTGCATTCAATCGGGATGCTTTGGGCCATGCTGCATAAAATCCACTGCATTCAATCGGGATGCACTGGGCATCGCTGCATGGACTCCACTGCATACAATCGGGATCCATTGCGCCACAATGCATGGAATCCTCTGCATTCAATGACGCTGCATGGAATCCACTGCATTCCATCGGGAAGCTTTGGGCCATGCTGCATAAAATCCATTGCATTCAATCATGCTGCATGGAATCCACTTCATTCAATCGGGATGCATTTTACCATGCTGCCTGGATTACCCTTCATTCAATCACGCTGCATGGAATCCACTGCATTCTATCGGGATGCTTTGGGCCATGCTGCATAAAATCCACTGCATTTAATCGGGATGCATTTGGCCACGCTGCATGGACTCCACTGCATAAAATCGGGATCCATTGCCCCAAAATGCAAGGAATCCTCTGCATTCAATGACGCTGAATGGAATCCACTGCATTGAATCGGGAAGCTTTGGGCCATGCTGCATAAATCCACTGCATGCAGTCATGCTGTGTGGACTCCACTGCATTGAATCATGCTGCAAAAAAAACCACTGCATTCAATAGGGTTCCATTAATGCACCCTGCATGGAATCCACTGCATTCAACCACGCTGCATGGAATCCACTGCATTCAATCGGGATGCATTTTACCACTCTGCATGGATTACACTGCATTTAATCACGCTGCATGGAATCCATGGAATTTAATCGGGATTCATTTTACTAAGCTGTATGGAATGGACTGCACTTAATCACGCTGCATGGAATCCACTGCATTCAATCGGGATGCATTTTACCACGTTGCATGCAGTTCACTGCATTCAATCACAATGCATGGAATCCACTGCATTCAATCGGGATGCTTTGGGCCATGCTGCATAAAATCCACTGCATTCAATCTTGCTTTTTGAATCCACTGCATTCAGTAATGCTGCATAAAATCCTTGCATTCAATTGGGTTCCATTTCTTCACGCTGCATGGAATACACTGCATTCAATCACGCTGCATGGAATCCACTGCATTCAATCGGGATGCATTTTACCATGCTGCGTGGTTTTCACTGCACTCAATCACAATGCATGGAATCCACTGCATTCCATCGGAATGCTTTGGGCCATGCTGCATAAAATCCACTGCATTCAATCATGCTGCATGGAATCCACTGCATTCAATCATGCTGCATAAAATCCACTGCATTCAATAGGGTTCCATTTCTTCACGCTGCATGTAATACACTGCATTCAATCACACTGAATGGAATCCACTGCATTCAATCGGGATGCATTTTACCTCGCTGCATGGATTACACTGCATTCAATCCCAATGCATGGAATCCACTGCATTCAATCGGGATGCTTTGGGCCATGCTGCATAAAATCCACTGCATTCAATCGGGATGCATTGGGCCACGCTGCATCGACTCCACTGCATTCAATTGGCATCCATTGCGCCACAATGCAAGGAATCCTCTGCATTCATTGACGCTGCATGGACTCCACTGCATTCAATCGGGATGCTTTGGGCCATGCTGCATAAAATCCACTGCATTCAATCTTGCTTTTTGAATCCACTGCATTCAGTAATGCTGCATAAAATCCTTGCATTCAATTGCGTTCCATTTCTTCACGCTGCATGGAATACACTGCATTCAATCACGCTGCATGGAATCCACTGCATTCAATCGGGATGCATTTTACCATGCTGCGTGGTTTTCACTGCATTCAATCACAATGCATGGAATCCACTGCATTCCATCGGGATGCTTTGGGCCATGCTGCATAAAATCCACTGCATTCAATCGGGATGCATTGGGCCACGCTGCATCGACTCCACTGCATTCAATTGGCATCCATTGCGCCACAATGCAAGGAATCCTCTGCATTCATTGACGCTGCATGGACTCCACTGCATTCAATCGGGATGCTTTGGGCCATGCTGCATAAAATCCACTGCATTCAACCATGCTGCATGGAATCCATTTCATTCAATCATGCTCTATAAAATCCAATGCATTCAATAGGGTTCCATTACTTCACGCTGCATGGAATACACTGCATTAAATCAGGATGCATGGAATCGACTGCATTCAATCAGGATGCATTATACCACGTTGCATGGATTACCCTACATTCAATCACAATGCATGGAATCCACTGCATTCAATCGGGATGCTTTGGGCCATGCTGCATAAAATCCACTGCATTCAATCGGGATGCATTGGGCCTCGCTGCATAGACTCCACTGCATATAATCGGGATCCATTGCGCCACAATGCATGGAATACTCTGCATTCAATGACGCTGCATGGAATCCACTGCATTCCATCGGGAAGCTTTGGGCCATGCTGCATAAAATCCACTGCATTCAATCATGCTGCATGGAATCCACTGCATTCAATCGGGATGCATTTTACAAGGCTGCATGGATTACATTTCATACACTCAAAATGCATGGAATCCACTGCGTTCTATAGGGATGCTTTGGGCCATACTGCATAAAATACACTGCATTCAATTTGCTGCATGGAATCCACTGCATTCAATCATGCTGAATAAAATCCACTGCATTCAATAGGGTTCCATTTCTTCACGCTGCATGGAATACACTGCATTCAATCAGGCTGCATGAAATCCACTGCATTCAATGGGGATGCATTCTACAATGCTGCATGGAGTTCACTGCATGCAATCACAATGCATGTAATCCACTGAATTCCATCGGGATGCTTTGGGCCATGCTGCATAAAATCCACTGCATTCAACCATGCTGCATGGAATCCACTGCATTCAATCATGCTGCATAAAATCCACTGCATTCAATCGGGATGCATTGGGCCTCATTGCATGGAATAAACTGCATTCAATCAGGCTCCATGGAATCCACTGCATTCAATGGGGATGCATTCTACCATGCTGCATGGAGTTCACTGCATTCAATCACAATGCATGGAATCCACTGCATTCCATCGGGATGCTTTGGGCCATGCTGCATAAAATCCACTGCATTCAATCGGGATGCATTGGGCCTCGCTGCATGGACTCCACTGCATACAATCGGGATCCATTGCGCCACAATGCATGGAATACTCTGCATTCAATCACGCTGCATGGACTCCACTGCATTCAATCGGGATGCTTTGGGCCATGCTGCATAAAATCCACTGCATGCAATCATGCTGCATGGAATCCACTGCATTCAATCGGGATGCATTTTACCACGTTGCATGCAGTTCACTGCATTCAATCACAATGCATGGAATCCACTGCATTCAATCGGGATGCTTTGGGCCATGCTGCATAAATTCCACTGCATTCAATCGGGATGCATTGGGCCTCGCTGCATGGACTCCACTGCATTCAATCGGGATCCATTGCGCCACAATGCATGGATCCTCTGCATTCAATGACGCTTCATGGAATCCACTGCATTCCATCAGGATGCTTTGGGCCATGCTGCATAAAATCCACTGCATGCAATCATGCTGCATGGAATCCACTGCATTCAATCATGCTGCATAAAATCCACTGCATTCAATAGGGTTCCATTTCTTCACACTGCTTGGAATCCACTACATTCAATCACGCTGCATGGAATCCACTGCATTCAACATGGATGAATTTTACCACGCTGCATTTAGTACAGTGTATTCAATCACAATTCATGGAATCCATTGCATTCAATCGGGATGCTTTGGGCCATGCTGCATAAAATCCACTGCATTCAATCGGGATGCACTGGGCATCGCTGCATGGACTCCACTGCATACAATCGGGATCCATTGCGCCACAATGCATGGAATCCTCTGCATTCAATGACGCTGCATGGAATCCACTGCATTCAATCGGGATGCTTTGGGCCATGCTGAATAAAATCCATTGCATTCAATCATGCTGCATGGAATCCACTTCATTCAATCGGGATGCATTTTACCATGCTGCCTGGATTACCCTTCATTCAATCACGCTGCATGGAATCCACTGCATTCTATCGGGATGCTTTGGGCCATGCTGCATAAAATCCACTGCATTTAATCGGGATGCATTTGGCCACGCTGCATGGACTCCACTGCATAAAATCGGGATCCATTGCCCCAAAATGCAGGGAATCCTCTGCATTCAATGACGCTGAATGGAATCCACTGCATTGAATCGGGAAGCTTTGGGCCATGCTGCATAAATCCACTGCATGCAGTCATGCTGTGTGGACTCCACTGCATTGAATCATGCTGCAAAAAAAACCACTGCATTCAATAGGGTTCCATTTCTTCACCCTGCATGGAATCCACTGCATTCAACCACGCTGCATGGAATCCACTGCATTCAATCGGGATGCATTTTACCACTCTGCATGGATTACACTGCATTTAATCACGCTGCATGGAATCCATGGAATTTAATCGGGATTCATTTTACTAAGCTGTATGGAATGGACTGCACTTAATCACGCTGCATGGAATCCACTGCATTCAATCGGGATGCATTTTACCACGTTGCATGCAGTTCACTGCATTCAATCACAATGCATGGAATCCACTGCATTCAATCGGGATGCTTTGGGCCATGCTGCATAAAATCCACTGCATTCAATCTTGCTTTTTGAATCCACTGCATTCAGTAATGCTGCATAAAATCCTTGCATTCAATTGGGTTCCATTTCTTCACGCTGCATGGAATACACTGCATTCAATCACGCTGCATGGAATCCACTGCATTCAATCGGGATGCATTTTATCATGCTGCGTGGTTTTCACTGCACTCAATCACAATGCATGGAATCCACTGCATTCCATCGGAATGCTTTGGGCCATGCTGCATAAAATCCACTGCATTCAATCATGCTGCATGGAATCCACTGCATTCAATCATGCTGCATAAAATCCACTGCATTCAATAGGGTTCCATTTCTTCACGCTGCATGTAATACACTGCATTCAATCACACTGAATGGAATCCACTGCATTCAATCGGGATGCATTTTACCTCGCTGCATGGATTACACTGCATTCACTCCCAATGCATGGAATCCACTGCATTCAATCGGGATGCTTTGGGCCATGCTGCATAAAATCCACTGCATTCAATCGGGATGCATTGGGCCACGCTGCATCGACTCCACTGCATTCAATTGGCATCCATTGCGCCACAATGCAAGGAATCCTCTGCATTCATTGACGCTGCATGGACTCCACTGCATTCAATCGGGATGCTTTGGGCCATGCTGCATAAAATCCACTGCATTCAATCTTGCTTTTTGAATCCACTGCATTCAGTAATGCTGCATAAAATCCTTGCATTCAATTGGGTTCCATTTCTTCACGCTGCATGGAATACACTGCATTCAATCGGGATGCATTTTACCATGCTGCGTGGTTTTCACTGCATTCAATCACAATGCATGGAATCCACTGCATTCCATCGGGATGCTTTGGGCCATGCTGCATAAAATCCACTGCATTCAATCGGGATGCATTGGGCCACGCTGCATCGACTCCACTGCATTCAATTGGCATCCATTGCGCCACAATGCAAGGAATCCTCTGCATTCATTGACGCTGCATGGACTCCACTGCATTCAATCGGGATGCTTTGGGCCATGCTGCATAAAATCCACTGCATTCAACCATGCTGCATGGAATACATTTCATTCAATCATGCTCTATAAAATCCAATGCATTCAATACGGTTCCATTACTTCATGCTGCATGGAATACACTGCATTAAATCAGGATGCATGGAATCGACTGCATTCAATCAGGATGCATTATACCACGTTGCATGGATTACCCTACATTCAATCACAATGCATGGAATCCACTGCATTCAATCGGGATGCCTTGGGCCATGCTGCATAAAATCCACTGCATTCAATGGTGATGCATTGGGCCTCGCTGCATAGACTCCACTGCATATAATCGGGATCCATTGCGCCACAATGCATGGAATACTCTGCATTCAATGACGCTGCATGGAATCCACTGCATTCCATCGGGAAGCTTTGGGCCATGCTGCATAAAATCCACTGCATTCAATCATGCTGCATGGAATCCACTGCATTCAATCGGGATGCATTTTACAAGGCTGCATGGATTACATTTCATACACTCAAAATGCATGGAATCCACTGCGTTCTATAGGGATGCTTTGGGCCATACTGCATAAAATACACTGCATTCAATTTGCTGCATGGAATCCACTGCATTCAATCATGCTGAATAAAATCCACTGCATTCAATAGGGTTCCATTTCTTCACGCTGCATGGAATACACTGCATTCAATCAGGCTGCATGAAATCCACTGCATTCAATGGGGATGCATTCTACAATGCTGCATGGAGTTCACTGCATGCAATCACAATGCATGTAATCCACTGCATTCCATCGGGATGCTTTGGGCCATGCTGCATAAAATCCACTGCATTCAACCATGCTGCATGGAATCCACTGCATTCAATCATGCTGCATAAAATCCACTGCATTCAATCGGGATGCATTGGGCCTCATTGCATGGAATAAACTGCATTCAATCAGGCTCCATGGAATCCACTGCATTCAATGGGGATGCATTCTACCATGCTGCATGGAGTTCACTGCATTCAATCACAATGCATGGAATCCACTGCATTCCATCGGGATGCTTTGGGCCATGCTGCATAAAATCCACTGCATTCAATCGGGATGCATTGGGCCTCGCTGCATGGACTCCACTGCATACAATCGGGATTCATTGCGCCACAATGCATGGAATACTCTGCAATCAATCACGCTGCATGGAATCCACTGCATTCAATCAGGATGCTTTGGGCCATGCTGCATAAAATCCACTGCATGCAATCATGCTGCATGGAATCCACTGCATTCAATCGGGATGCATTTTACCACGTTGCATGCAGTTCACTGCATTCAATCACAATGCATGGAATCCACTGCATTCAATCGGGATGCTTTGGGCCATGCTGCATAAAATCCACTGCATTCAATCGGGATGCATTGGGCCTCGCTGCATGGACTCCACTGCATTCAATCGGGATCCATTGCGCCACAATGCATGGATCCTCTGCATTCAATGACGCTGCATGGAATCCACTGCATTCCATCAGGATGCTTTGGGCCATGCTGCATAAAATCCACTGCATTCAATCATGCTGCATGGAATCCACTGCATTCAATCATGCTGCATAAAATCCACTGCATTCAATAGGGTTCCATTTCTTCACACTGCATGGAATCCACTACATTCAATCACGCTGCATGGAATCCACTGCATTCAACATGGATGAATTTTACCACGCTGCATTTAGTACAGTGTATTCAATCACAATTCATGGAATCCATTGCATTCAATCGGGATGCTTTGGGCCATGCTGCATAAAATCCACTGCATTCAATCGGGATGCACTGGGCATCGCTGCATGGACTCCACTGCATACAATCGGGATCCATTGCGCCACAATGCATGGAATCCTCTGCATTCAATGACGCTGCATGGAATCCACTGCATTCAATCGGGATGCTTTGGGCCATGCTGCATAAAATCCATTGCATTCAATCATGCTGCATGGAATCCACTTCATTCAATCGGGATGCATTTTACCATGCTGCCTGGATTACCCTTCATACAATCACGCTGCATGGAATCCACTGCATTCTATCGGGATGCTTTGGGCCATGCTGCATAAAATCCACTGCATTTAATCGGGATGCATTTGGCCACGCTGCATGGACTCCACTGCATAAAATCGGGATCCATTGCCCCAAAATGCAAGGAATCCTCTGCATTCAATGACGCTGAATGGAATCCACTGCATTGAATCGGGAAGCTTTGGGCCATGCTGCATAAATCCACTGCATGCAGTCATGCTGTGTGGACTCCACTGCATTGAATCATGCTGCAAAAAAAACCACTGCATTCAATAGGGTTCCATTAATGCACCCTGCATGGAATCCACTGCATTCAACCACGCTGCATGGAATCCACTGCATTCAATCGGGATGCATTTTACCACTCTGCATGGATTACACTGCATTTAATCACGCTGCATGGAATCCATGGAATTTAATCGGGATTCATTTTACTAAGCTGTATGGAATGGACTGCACTTAATCACGCTGCATGGAATCCACTGCATTCAATCGGGATGCATTTTACCACGTTGCATGCAGTTCACTGCATTCAATCACAATGCATGGAATCCACTGCATTCAATCGGGATGCTTTGGGCCATGCTGCATAAAATCCACTGCATTCAATCTTGCTTTTTGAATCCACTGCATTCAGTAATGCTGCATAAAATCCTTGCATTCAATTGGGTTCCATTTCTTCACGCTGCATGGAATACACTGCATTCAATCACGCTGCATGGAATCCACTGCATTCAATCGGGATGCTTTGGGCCATGCTGCATAAAATCCACTGCATGCAATCATGCTGCATGGAATCCACTGCATTCAATCGGGATGCATTTTACCACGTTGCATGCAGTTCACTGCATTCAATCACAATGCATGGAATCCACTGCATTCAATCGGGATGCTTTGGGCCATGCTGCATAAAATCCACTGCATTCAATCGGGATGCATTGGGCCTCGCTGCATGGACTCCACTGCATTCAATCGGGATCCATTGTGCCACAATGCATGGATCCTCTGCATTCAATGACGCTGCATGGAATCCACTGCATTCCATCAGGATGCTTTGGGCCATGCTGCATAAAATCCACTGCATGCAATCATGCTGCATGGAATCCACTGCATTCAATCATGCTGCATAAAATCCACTGCATTCAATAGGGTTCCATTTCTTCACACTGCATGGAATCCACTGCATTCAATCACGCTGCATGCAATCCACTGCATTCAACATGGATGAATTTTACCACGCTGCATTTAGTACACTGTATTCAATCACAATTCATGGAATCCATTGCATTCAATCGGGATGCTTTGGGCCATGCTGCATAAAATCCACTGCATTCAATCGGGATGCACTGGGCATCGCTGCATGGACTCCACTGCATACAATCGGGATCCATTGTGCCACAATGCATGGAATCCTCTGCATTCAATGACGCTGCATGGAATCCACTGCATTCCATCGGGAAGCTTTGGGCCATGCTGCATAAAATCCATTGCATTCAATCATGCTGCATGGAATCCACTTCATTCAATCGGGATGCATTTTACCATGCTGCCTGGATTACCCTTCATTCAATCACGCTGCATGGAATCCACTGCATTCTATCGGGATGCTTTGGGCCATGCTGCATAAAATCCACTGCATTTAATCGGGATGCATTTGGCCACGCTGCATGGACTCCACTGCATAAAATCGGGATCCATTGCCCCAAAATGCAAGGAATCCTCTGCATTCAATGAGGCTGAATGGAATCCACTGCATTGAATCGGGAAGCTTTGGGCCATGCTGCATAAATCCACTGCATGCAGTCATGCTGTGTGGACTCCACTGCATTGAATCATGCTGCAAAAAAAACCACTGCATTCAATAGGGTTCCATTTCTTCACCCTGCATAGAATCCACTGCATTCAACCACGCTGCATGGAATCCACTGCATTCAATCGGGATGCATTTTACCACTCTGCATGGATTACACTGCATTTAATCACGCTGCATGGAATCCATGGAATTTAATCGGGATTCATTTTACTAAGCTGTATGGAATGGACTGCACTTAATCACGCTGCATGGAATCCACTGCATTCAATCGGGATGCATTTTACCACGTTGCATGCAGTTCACTGCATTCAATCACAATGCATGGAATCCACTGCATTCAATCGGGATGCTTTGGGCCATGCTGCATAAATTCCACTGCATTCAATCGGGATGCATTGGGCCTCGCTGCATGGACTCCACTGCATTCAATCGGGATCCATTGCGCCACAATGCATGGATCCTCTGCATTCAATGACGCTGCATGGAATCCACTGCATTCCATCAGGAAGCTTTGGGCCATGCTGCATAAAATCCACTGCATGCAATCATGCTGCATGGAATCCACTGCATTCAATCATGCTGCATAAAATCCACTGCATTCAATAGGGTTCCATTTCTTCACACTGCATGGAATCCACTGCATTCAATCACGCTGCATGCAATCCACTGCATTCAACATGGATGAATTTTACCACGCTGCATTTAGTACACTGTATTCAATCACAATTCATGGAATCCATTGCATTCAATCGGGATGCTTTGGGCCATGCTGCATAAAATCCACTGCATTCAATCGGGATGCACTGGGCATCGCTGCATGGACTCCACTGCATACAATCGGGATCCATTGCGCCACAATGCATGGAATCCTCTGCATTCAATGACGCTGCATGGAATCCACTGCATTCCATCGGGAAGCTTTGGGCCATGCTGCATAAAATCCATTGCATTCAATCATGCTGCATGGAATCCACTTCATTCAATCGGGATGCATTTTACCATGCTGCCTGGATTACCCTTCATTCAATCACGCTGCATGGAATCCACTGCATTCTATCGGGATGCTTTGGGCCATGCTGCATAAAATCCACTGCATTTAATCGGGATGCATTTGGCCACGCTGCATGGACTCCACTGCATAAAATCGGGATCCATTGCCCCAAAATGCAAGGAATCCTCTGCATTCAATGAGGCTGAATGGAATCCACTGCATTGAATCGGGAAGCTTTGGGCCATGCTGCATAAATCCACTGCATGCAGTCATGCTGTGTGGACTCCACTGCATTGAATCATGCTGCAAAAAAAACCACTGCATTCAATAGGGTTCCATTTCTTCACCCTGCATAGAATCCACTGCATTCAACCACGCTGCATGGAATCCACTGCATACAATCGGGATGCATTTTATCACTCTGCATGGATTACACTGCATTTAATCACGCTGCATGTAATCCATGGAATTTAATCGGGATTCATTTTACTAAGCTGTATGGAATGGACTGCACTTAATCACGCTGCATGGAATCCACTGCATTCAATCGGGATGCATTTTACCACGTTGCATGCAGTTCACTGCATTCAATCACAATGCATGGAATCCACTGCATTCAATCGGGATGCTTTGGGCCATGCTGCATAAAATCCACTGCATTCAATCTTGCTTTTTGAATCCACTGCATTCAGTAATGCTGCATAAAATCCTTGCATTCAATTGGGTTCCATTTCTTCACGCTGCATGGAATACACTGCATTCAATCACGCTGCATGGAATCCACTGCATTCAATCGGGATGCATTTTACCATGCTGCGTGGTTTTCACTGCACTCAATCACAATGCATGGCATCCACTGCATTCCATCGGAATGCTTTGGGCCATGCTGCATAAAATCCACTGCATTCAATCATGCTGCATGGAATCCACTGCATTCAATCATGCTGCATAAAATCCACTGCATTCAATAGGGTTCCATTTCTTCACGCTGCATGTAATACACTGCATTCAATCACACTGAATGGAATCCACTGCATTCAATCGGGATGCATTTTACCTCGCTGCATGGATTACACTGCATTCAATACCAATGCATGGAATCCACTGCATTCAATCGGGATGCTTTGGGCCATGCTGCATAAAATCCACTGCATTCAATCGGGATGCATTGGGCCACGCTGCATCGACTCCACTGCATTCAATTGGCATCCATTGCGCCACAATGCAAGGAATCCTCTGCATTCATTGACGCTGCATGGACTCCACTGCATTCAATCGGGATGCTTTGGGCCATGCTGCATAAAATCCACTGCATTCAATCTTGCTTTTTGAATCCACTGCATTCAGTAATGCTGCATAAAATCCTTGCATTCAATTGCGTTCCATTTCTTCACGCTGCATGGAATACACTGCATTCAATCACGCTGCATGGAATCCACTGCATTCAATCGGGATGCATTTTACCATGCTGCGTGGTTTTCACTGCATTCAATCACAATGCATGGAATCCACTGCATTCCATCGGGATGCTTTGGGCCATGCTGCATAAAATCCACTGCATTCAATCGGGATGCATTGGGCCACGCTGCATCGACTCCACTGCATTCAATTGGCATCCATTGCGCCACAATGCAAGGAATCCTCTGCATTCATTGACGCTGCATGGACTCCACTGCATTCAATCGGGATGCTTTGGGCCATGCTGCATAAAATCCACTGCATTCAACCATGCTGCATGGAATCCATTTCATTCAATCATGCTCTATAAAATCCAATGCATTCAATAGGGTTCCATTACTTCACGCTGCATGGAATACACTGCATTAAATCAGGATGCATGGAATCGACTGCATTCAATCAGGATGCATTATACCACGTTGCATGGATTACCCTACATTCAATCACAATGCATGGAATCCACTGCATTCAATCGGGATGCTTTGGGCCATGCTGCATAAAATCCACTGCATTCAATCGGGATGCATTGGGCCTCGCTGCATAGACTCCACTGCATATAATCGGGATCCATTGCGCCACAATGCATGGAATACTCTGCATTCAATGACGCTGCATGGAATCCACTGCATTCCATCGGGAAGCTTTGGGCCATGCTGCATAAAATCCACTGCATTCAATCATGCTGCATGGAATCCACTGCATTCAATCGGGATGCATTTTACAAGGCTGCATGGATTACATTTCATACACTCAAAATGCATGGAATCCACTGCGTTCTATAGGGATGCTTTGGGCCATACTGCATAAAATACACTGCATTCAATTTGCTGCATGGAATCCACTGCATTCAATCATGCTGAATAAAATCCACTGCATTCAATAGGGTTCCATTTCTTCACGCTGCATGGAATACACTGCATTCAATCAGGCTGCATGAAATCCACTGCATTCAATGGGGATGCATTCTACAATGCTGCATGGAGTTCACTGCATGCAATCACAATGCATGTAATCCACTGAATTCCATCGGGATGCTTTGGGCCATGCTGCATAAAATCCACTGCATTCAACCATGCTGCATGGAATCCACTGCATTCAATCATGCTGCATAAAATCCACTGCATTCAATCGGGATGCATTGGGCCTCATTGCATGGAATAAACTGCATTCAATCAGGCTCCATGGAATCCACTGCATTCAATGGGGATGCATTCTACCATGCTGCATGGAGTTCACTGCATTCAATCACAATGCATGGAATCCACTGCATTCCATCGGGATGCTTTGGGCCATGCTGCATAAAATCCACTGCATTCAATCGGGATGCATTGGGCCTCGCTGCATGGACTCCACTGCATACAATCGGGATCCATTGCGCCACAATGCATGGAATACTCTGCATTCAATCACGCTGCATGGACTCCACTGCATTCAATCGGGATGCTTTGGGCCATGCTGCATAAAATCCACTGCATGCAATCATGCTGCATGGAATCCACTGCATTCAATCGGGATGCATTTTACCACGTTGCATGCAGTTCACTGCATTCAATCACAATGCATGGAATCCACTGCATTCAATCGGGATGCTTTGGGCCATGCTGCATAAAATCCACTGCATTCAATCGGGATGCATTGGGCCTCGCTGCATGGACTCCACTGCATTCAATCGGGATCCATTGTGCCACAATGCATGGATCCTCTGCATTCAATGACGCTGCATGGAATCCACTGCATTCCATCAGGATGCTTTGGGCCATGCTGCATAAAATCCACTGCATGCAATCATGCTGCATGGAATCCACTGCATTCAATCATGCTGCATAAAATCCACTGCATTCAATAGGGTTCCATTTCTTCACACTGCATGGAATCCACTGCATTCAATCACGCTGCATGCAATCCACTGCATTCAACATGGATGAATTTTACCACGCTGCATTTAGTACACTGTATTCAATCACAATTCATGGAATCCATTGCATTCAATCGGGATGCTTTGGGCCATGCTGCATAAAATCCACTGCATTCAATCGGGATGCACTGGGCATCGCTGCATGGACTCCACTGCATACAATCGGGATCCATTGCGCCACAATGCATGGAATCCTCTGCATTCAATGACGCTGCATGGAATCCACTGCATTCAATCGGGATGCTTTGGGCCATGCTGAATAAAATCCATTGCATTCAATCATGCTGCATGGAATCCACTTCATTCAATCGGGATGCATTTTACCATGCTGCCTGGATTACCCTTCATTCAATCACGCTGCATGGAATCCACTGCATTCTATCGGGATGCTTTGGGCCATGCTGCATAAAATCCACTGCATTTAATCGGGATGCATTTGGCCACGCTGCATGGACTCCACTGCATAAAATCGGGATCCATTGCCCCAAAATGCAAGGAATCCTCTGCATTCAATGACGCTGAATGGAATCCACTGCATTGAATCGGGAAGCTTTGGGCCATGCTGCATAAATCCACTGCATGCAGTCATGCTGTGTGGACTCCACTGCATTGAATCATGCTGCAAAAAAAACCACTGCATTCAATAGGGTTCCATTTCTTCACCCTGCATGGAATCCACTGCATTCAACCACGCTGCATGGAATCCACTGCATTCAATCGGGATGCATTTTACCACTCTGCATGGATTACACTGCATTTAATCACGCTGCATGGAATCCATGGAATTTAATCGGGATTCATTTTACTAAGCTGTATGGAATGGACTGCACTTAATCACGCTGCATGGAATCCACTGCATTCAATCGGGATGCATTTTACCACGTTGCATGCAGTTCACTGCATTCAATCACAATGCATGGAATCCACTGCATTCAATCGGGATGCTTTGGGCCATGCTGCATAAAATCCACTGCATTCAATCTTGCTTTTTGAATCCACTGCATTCAGTAATGCTGCATAAAATCCTTGCATTCAATTGGGTTCCATTTCTTCACGCTGCATGGAATACACTGCATTCAATCACGCTGCATGGAATCCACTGCATTCAATCGGGATGCATTTTACCATGCTGCGTGGTTTTCACTGCACTCAATCACAATGCATGGAATCCACTGCATTCCATCGGAATGCTTTGGGCCATGCTGCATAAAATCCACTGCATTCAATCATGCTGCATGGAATCCACTGCATTCAATCATGCTGCATAAAATCCACTGCATTCAATAGGGTTCCATTTCTTCACGCTGCATGGAATACACTGCATTCAATCACACTGAATGGAATCCACTGCATTCAATCGGGATGCATTTTACCTCGCTGCATGGATTACACTGCATTCAATCCCAATGCATGGAATCCACTGCATTCAATCGGGATGCTTTGGGCCATGCTGCATAAAATCCACTGCATTCAATCGGGATGCATTGGGCCACGCTGCATCGACTCCACTGCATTCAATTGGCATCCATTGCGCCACAATGCAAGGAATCCTCTGCATTCATTGACGCTGCATGGACTCCACTGCATTCAATCGGGATGCTTTGGGCCATGCTGCATAAAATCCACTGCATTCAATCTTGCTTTTTGAATCCACTGCATTCAGTAATGCTGCATAAAATCCTTGCATTCAATTGCGTTCCATTTCTTCACGCTGCATGGAATACACTGCATTCAATCACGCTGCATGGAATCCACTGCATTCAATCGGGATGCATTTTACCATGCTGCGTGGTTTTCACTGCATTCAATCACAATGCATGGAATCCACTGCATTCCATCGGGATGCTTTGGGCCATGCTGCATAAAATCCACTGCATTCAATCGGGATGCATTGGGCCACGCTGCATCGACTCCACTGCATTCAATTGGCATCCATTGCGCCACAATGCAAGGAATCCTCTGCATTCATTGACGCTGCATGGACTCCACTGCATTCAATCGGGATGCTTTGGGCCATGCTGCATAAAATCCACTGCATTCAACCATGCTGCATGGAATACATTTCATTCAATCATGCTCTATAAAATCCAATGCATTCAATACGGTTCCATTACTTCATGCTGCATGGAATACACTGCATTAAATCAGGATGCATGGAATCGACTGCATTCAATCAGGATGCATTATACCACGTTGCATGGATTACCCTACATTCAATCACAATGCATGGAATCCACTGCATTCAATCGGGATGCTTTGGGCCATGCTGCATAAAATCCACTGCATTCAATGGGGATGCATTGGGCCTCGCTGCATAGACTCCACTGCATATAATCGGGATCCATTGCGCCACAATGCATGGAATACTCTGCATTCAATGACGCTGCATGGAATCCACTGCATTCCATCGGGAAGCTTTGGGCCATGCTGCATAAAATCCACTGCATTCAATCATGCTGCATGGAATCCACTGCATTCAATCGGGATGCATTTTACAAGGCTGCATGGATTACATTTCATACACTCAAAATGCATGGAATCCACTGCGTTCTATAGGGATGCTTTGGGCCATACTGCATAAAATACACTGCATTCAATTTGCTGCATGGAATCCACTGCATTCAATCATGCTGAATAAAATCCACTGCATTCAATAGGGTTCCATTTCTTCACGCTGCATGGAATACACTGCATTCAATCAGGCTGCATGAAATCCACTGCATTCAATGGGGATGCATTCTACAATGCTGCATGGAGTTCACTGCATGCAATCACAATGCATGTAATCCACTGCATTCCATCGGGATGCTTTGGGCCATGCTGCATAAAATCCACTGCATTCAACCATGCTGCATGGAATCCACTGCATTCAATCATGCTGCATAAAATCCACTGCATTCAATCGGGATGCATTGGGCCTCATTGCATGGAATAAACTGCATTCAATCAGGCTCCATGGAATCCACTGCATTCAATGGGGATGCATTCTACCATGCTGCATGGAGTTCACTGCATTCAATCACAATGCATGGAATCCACTGCATTCCATCGGGATGCTTTGGGCCATGCTGCATAAAATCCACTGCATTCAATCGGGATGCATTGGGCCTCGCTGCATGGACTCCACTGCATACAATCGGGATCCATTGCGCCACAATGCATGGAATACTCTGCATTCAATCACGCTGCATGGAATCCACTGCATTCAATCGGGATGCTTTGGGCCATGCTGCATAAAATCCACTGCATGCAATCATGCTGCATGGAATCCACTGCATTCAATCGGGATGCATTTTACCACGTTGCATGCAATTCACTGCATTCAATCACAATGCATGGAATCCACTGCATTCAATCGGGATGCTTTGGGCCATGCTGCATAAAATCCACTGCATTCAATCGGGATGCATTGGGCCTCGCTGCATGGACTCCACTGCATTCAATCGGGATCCATTGCGCCACAATGCATGGATCCTCTGCATTCAATGACGCTGCATGGAATCCACTGCATTCCATCAGGATGCTTTGGGCCATGCTGCATAAAATCCACTGCATTCAATCATGCTGCATGGAATCCACTGCATTCAATCATGCTGCATAAAATCCACTGCATTCAATAGGGTTCCATTTCTTCACACTGCATGGAATCCACTACATTCAATCACGCTGCATGGAATCCACTGCATTCAACATGGATGAATTTTACCACGCTGCATTTAGTACACTGTATTCAATCACAATTCATGGAATCCATTGCATTCAATCGGGATGCTTTGGGCCATGCTGCATAAAATCCACTGCATTCAATCGGGATGCACTGGGCATCGCTGCATGGACTCCACTGCATACAATCGGGATCCATTGCGCCACAATGCATGGAATCCTCTGCATTCAATGACGCTGCATGGAATCCACTGCATTCAATCGGGATGCTTTGGGCCATGCTGAATAAAATCCATTGCATTCAATCATGCTGCATGGAATCCACTTCATTCAATCGGGATGCATTTTACCATGCTGCCTGGATTACCCTTCATTCAATCACGCTGCATGGAATCCACTGCATTCTATCGGGATGCTTTGGGCCATGCTGCATAAAATCCACTGCATTTAATCGGGATGCATTTGGCCACGCTGCATGGACTCCACTGCATAAAATCGGGATCCATTGCCCCAAAATGCAAGGAATCCTCTGCATTCAATGACGCTGAATGGAATCCACTGCATTGAATCGGGAAGCTTTGGGCCATGCTGCATAAATCCACTGCATGCAGTCATGCTGTGTGGACTCCACTGCATTGAATCATGCTGCAAAAAAAACCACTGCATTCAATAGGGTTCCATTAATGCACCCTGCATGGAATCCACTGCATTCAACCACGCTGCATGGAATCCACTGCATTCAATCGGGATGCATTTTACCACTCTGCATGGATTACACTGCATTTAATCACGCTGCATGGAATCCATGGAATTTAATCGGGATTCATTTTACTAAGCTATATGGAATGGACTGCACTTAATCACGCTGCATGGAATCCACTGCATTCAATCGGGATGCATTTTACCACGTTGCATGCAGTTCACTGCATTCAATCACAATGCATGGAATCCACTGCATTCAATCGGGATGCTTTGGGCCATGCTGCATAAAATCCACTGCATTCAATCTTGCTTTTTGAATCCACTGCATTCAGTAATGCTGCATAAAATCCTTGCATTCAATTGGGTTCCATTTCTTCACGCTGCATGGAATACACTGCATTCAACCACGCTGCATGGAATCCACTGCATTCAATCGGGATGCATTTTACCATGCTGCGTGGTTTTCACTGCACTCAATCACAATGCATGGAATCCACTGCATTCCATCGGAATGCTTTGGGCCATGCTGCATAAAATCCACTGCATTCAATCATGCTGCATGGAATCCACTGCATTCAATCATGCTGCATAAAATCCACTGCATTCAATAGGGTTCCATTTCTTCACGCTGCATGTAATACACTGCATTCAATCACACTGAATGGAATCCACTGCATTCAATCGGGATGCATTTTACCTCGCTGCATGGATTACACTGCATTCAATCCCAATGCATGGAATCCACTGCATTCAATCGGGATGCTTTGGGCCATGCTGCATAAAATCCACTGCATTCAATCGGGATGCATTGGGCCACGCTGCATCGACTCCACTGCATTCAATTGGCATCCATTGCGCCACAATGCAAGGAATCCTCTGCATTCATTGACGCTGCATGGACTCCACTGCATTCAATCGGGATGCTTTGGGCCATGCTGCATAAAATCCACTGCATGCAATCATGCTGCATGGAATCCACTGCATTCAATCGGGATGCATTTTACCAAGTTGCATGCAGTTCACTGCATTCAATTACAATGCATGGAATCCACTGCATTCAATCGGGATGCTTTGGGCCATGCTGCATAAAATCCACTGCATTCAATCGGGATGCATTGGGCCTCGCTGCATGGACTCCACTGCATTCAATCGGGATCCATTGCGCCACAATGCATGGATCCTCTGCATTCAATGACGCTGCATGGAATCCACTGCATTCCATCAGGATGCTTTGGGCCATGCTGCATAAAATCCACTGCATGCAATCATGCTGCATGGAATCCACTGCATTCAATCATGCTGCATAAAATCCACTGCATTCAATAGGGTTCCATTTCTTCACACTGCATGGAATCCACTACATTCAATCACGCTGCATGGAATCCACTGCATTCAACATGGATGAATTTTACCACGCTGCATTTAGTAAACTGTATTCAATCACAATTCATGGAATCCATTGCATTCAATCGGGATGCTTTGGGCCATGCTGCATAAAATCCACTGCATTCAATCGGGATGCACTGGGCATCGCTGCATGGACTCCACTGCATACAATCAGGATCCATTGCGCCACAATGCATGGAATCCTCTGCATTCAATGACGCTGCATGGAATCCACTGCATTCAATCGGGATGCTTTGGGCCATGCTGAATAAAATCCATTGCATTCAATCATGCTGCATGGAATCCACTTCATTCAATCGGGATGCATTTTACCATGCTGCCTGGATTACCCTTCATTCAATCACGCTGCATGGAATCCACTGCATTCTATCGGGATGCTTTGGGCCATGCTGCATAAAATCCACTGCATTTAATCGGGATGCATTTGGCCACGCTGCATGGACTCCACTGCATAAAATCGGGATCCATTGCCCCAAAATGCAAGGAATCCTCTGCATTCAATGACGCTGAATGGAATCCACTGCATTGAATCGGGAAGCTTTGGGCCATGCTGCATAAATCCACTGCATGCAGTCATGCTGTGTGGACTCCACTGCATTGAATCATGCTGCAAAAAAAACCACTGCATTCAATAGGGTTCCATTTCTTCACCCTGCATGGAATCCACTGCATTCAACCACGCTGCATGGAATCCACTGCATTCAATCGGGATGCATTTTACCACTCTGCATGGATTACACTGCATTTAATCACGCTGCATGGAATCCATGGAATTTAATCGGGATTCATTTTACTAAGCTGTATGGAATGGACTGCACTTAATCACGCTGCATGGAATCCACTGCATTCAATCGGGATGCATTTTACCACGTTGCATGCAGTTCACTGCATTCAATCACAATGCATGGAATCCACTGCATTCCATCGGGATGCTTTGGGCCATGCTGCATAAAATCCACTGCATTCAATCTTGCTTTTTGAATCCACTGCATTCAGTAATGCTGCATAAAATCCTTGCATTCAATTGGGTTCCATTTCTTCACGCTGCATGGAATACACTGCATTCAATCACGCTGCATGGAATCCACTGCATTCAATCGGGATGCATTTTAACATGCTGCGTGGTTTTCACTGCACTCAATCACAATGCATGGAATCCACTGCATTCCATCGGAATGCTTTGGGCCATGCTGCATAAAATCCACTGCATTCAATCATGCTGCATGGAATCCACTGCATTCAATCATGCTGCATAAAATCCACTGCATTCAATAGGGTTCCATTTCTTCACGCTGCATGTAATACACTGCATTCAATCACACTGAATGGAATCCACTGCATTCAATCGGGATGCATTTTACCTCGCTGCATGGATTACACTGCATTCAATCCCAATGCATGGAATCCACTGCATTCAATCGGGATGCTTTGGACCATGCTGCATAAAATCCACTGCATTCAATCGGGATGCATTGGGCCACGCTGCATCGACTCCACTGCATTCAATTGGCATCCATTGCGCCACAATGCAAGGAATCCTCTGCATTCATTGACGCTGCATGGACTCCACTGCATTCAATCGGGATGCTTTGGGCCATGCTGCATAAAATCCACTGCATTCAATCTTGCTTTTTGAATCCACTGCATTCAGTAATGCTGCATAAAATCCTTGCATTCAATTGGGTTCCATTTCTTCACGCTGCATGGAATACACTGCATTCAATCGGGATGCATTTTACCATGCTGCGTGGTTTTCACTGCATTCAATCACAATGCATGGAATCCACTGCATTCCATCGGGATGCTTTGGGCCATGCTGCATAAAATCCACTGCATTCAATCGGGATGCATTGGGCCACGCTGCATCGACTCCACTGCATTCAATTGGCATCCATTGCGCCACAATGCAAGGAATCCTCTGCATTCATTGACGCTGCATGGACTCCACTGCATTCAATCGGGATGCTTTGGGCCATGCTGCATAAAATCCACTGCATTCAACCATGCTGCATGGAATACATTTCATTCAATCATGCTCTATAAAATCCAATGCATTCAATACGGTTCCATTACTTCATGCTGCATGGAATACACTGCATTAAATCAGGATGCATGGAATCGACTGCATTCAATCAGGATGCATTATACCACGTTGCATGGATTACCCTACATTCAATCACAATGCATGGAATCCACTGCATTCAATCGGGATGCTTTGGGCCATGCTGCATAAAATCCACTGCATTCAATCGGGATGCATTGGGCCTCGCTGCATAGACTCCACTGCATATAATCGGGATCCATTGCGCCACAATGCATGGAATACTCTGCATTCAATGACGCTGCATGGAATCCACTGCATTCCATCGGGAAGCTTTGGGCCATGCTGCATAAAATCCACTGCATTCAATCATGCTGCATGGAATCCACTGCATTTAATCGGGATGCATTTTACAAGGCTGCATGGATTACATTTCATACACTCAAAATGCATGGAATCCACTGCGTTCTATAGGGATGCTTTGGGCCATACTGCATAAAATACACTGCATTCAATTTGCTGCATGGAATCCACTGCATTCAATCATGCTGAATAAAATCCACTGCATTCAATAGGGTTCCATTTCTTCACGCTGCATGGAATACACTGCATTCAATCAGGCTGCATGAAATCCACTGCATTCAATGGGGATGCATTCTACACTGCTGCATGGAGTTCACTGCATGCAATCACAATGCATGTAATCCACTGCATTCCATCGGGATGCTTTGGGCCATGCTGCATAAAATCCACTGCATTCAACCATGCTGCATGGAATCCACTGCATTCAATCATGCTGCATAAAATCCACTGCATTCAATCGGGATGCATTGGGCCTCATTGCATGGAATAAACTGCATTCAATCAGGCTCCATGGAATCCACTGCATTCAATGGGGATGCATTCTACCATGCTGCATGGAGTTCACTGCATTCAATCACAATGCATGGAATCCACTGCATTCCATCGGGATGCTTTGGGCCATGCTGCATAAAATCCACTGCATTCAATCGGGATGCATTGGGCCTCGCTGCATGGACTCCACTGCATACAATCGGGATCCATTGCGCCACAATGCATTGAATACTCTGCATTCAATCACGCTGCATGGAATCCACTGCATTCAATCAGGATGCTTTGGGCCATGCTGCATAAAATCCACTGCATGCAATCATGCTGCATGGAATCCACTGCATTCAATCGGGATGCATTTTACCACGTTGCATGCAGTTCACTGCATTCAATCACAATGCATGGAATCCACTGCATTCAATCGGGATGCTTTGGGCCATGCTGCATAAAATCCACTGCATTCAATCGGGATGCATTGGGCCTCGCTGCATGGACTCCACTGCATTCAATCGGGATCCATTGCGCCACAATGCATGGATCCTCTGCATTCAATGACGCTGCATGGAATCCACTGCATTCCATCAGGATGCTTTGGGCCATGCTGCATAAAATCCACTGCATTCAATCATGCTGCATGGAATCCACTGCATTCAATCATGCTGCATAAAATCCACTGCATTCAATAGGGTTCCATTTCTTCACACTGCATGGAATCCACTGCATTCAATCACGCTGCATGGAATCCACTGCATTCAACATGGATGAATTTTACCACGCTGCATTTAGTACAGTGTATTCAATCACAATTCATGGAATCCATTGCATTCAATCGGGATGCTTTGGGCCATGCTGCATAAAATCCACTGCATTCAATCAGGATGCACTGGGCATCGCTGCATGGACTCCACTGCATACAATCGGGATCCATTGCGCCACAATGCATGGAATCCTCTGCATTCAATGACGCTGCATGGAATCCACTGCATTCAATCGGGATGCTTTGGGCCATGCTGAATAAAATCCATTGCATTCAATCATGCTGCATGGAATCCACTTCATTCAATCGGGATGCATTTTACCATGCTGCCTGGATTACCCTTCATTCAATCACGCTGCATGGAATCCACTGCATTCTATCGGGATGCTTTGGGCCATGCTGCATAAAATCCACTGCATTTAATCGGGATGCATTTGGCCACGCTGCATGGACTCCACTGCATAAAATCGGGATCCATTGCCCCAAAATGCAAGGAATCCTCTGCATTCAATGACGCTAATGGAATCCACTGCATTGAATCGGGAAGCTTTGGGCCATGCTGCATAAATCCACTGCATGCAGTCATGCTGTGTGGACTCCACTGCATTGAATCATGCTGCAAAAAAAACCACTGCATTCAATAGGGTTCCATTTCTTCACCCTGCATGGAATCCACTGCATTCAACCACGCTGCATGGAATCCACTGCATTCAATCGGGATGCATTTTACCACTCTGCATGGATTACACTGCATTTAATCACGCTGCATGGAATCCATGGAATTTAATCGGGATTCATTTTACTAAGCTGTATGGAATGGACTGCACTTAATCACGCTGCATGGAATCCACTGCATTCAATCGGGATGCATTTTACCACGTTGCATGCAGTTCACTGCATTCAATCACAATGCATGGAATCCACTGCATTCAATCGGGATGCTTTGGGCCATGCTGCATAAAATCCACTGCATTCAATCTTGCTTTTTGAATCCACTGCATTCAGTAATGCTGCATAAAATCCTTGCATTCATGGGGTTCCATTTCTTCACGCTGCATGGAATACACTGCATTCAATCACGCTGCATGGAATCCACTGCATTCAATCGGGATGCATTTAATCATGCTGCGTGGTTTTCACTGCACTCAATCACAATGCATGGAATCCACTGCATTCCATCGGAATGCTTTGGGCCATGCTGCATAAAATCCACTGCATTCAATCATGCTGCATGGAATCCACTGCATTCAATCATGCTGCATAAAATCCACTGCATTCAATAGGGTTCCATTTCTTCACGCTGCATGGAATACACTGCATTCAATCACACTGAATGGAATCCACTGCATTCAATCGGGATGCATTTTACCTCGCTGCATGGATTACACTGCATTCAATCCCAATGCATGGAATCCACTGCATTCCATCGGGATGCTTTGGGCCATGCTGCATAAAATCCACTGCATTCAATCGGGATGCATTGGGCCACGCTGCATCGACTCCACTGCATTCAATTGGCATCCATTGCGCCACAATGCAAGGAATACTCTGCATTCATTGATGCTGCATGGACTCCACTGCATTCAATCGGGATGCTTTGGGCCATGCTGCATAAAATCCACTGCATTCAATCGGGATGCATTGGGCCTCGCTGCATAGACTCCACTGCATATAATCGGGATCCATTGCGCCACAATGCATGGAATACTCTGCATTCAATCATGCTGCATGGAATCCACTGCATTCAATCGGGATGCATTTTACAAGGCTGCATGGATTACATTTCATACACTCAAAATGCATGGAATCCACTGCATTCAATCGGGATGCATTGGGCCTCGCTGCATCGACTCCACTGCATACAATCGGGATCCATTGCGCCAAAATGCATGGAATACTCTGCATTTATTGACGCTGCATGGACTCCACTGCATTCAATCGGGATGCTTTGGGCCATGCTGCATAAAATCCACTGCATTCAACAATGCTGCATGGAATCCACTGCATTCAATCATGCTGCATAAAATCCACTGCATTCCATCGGGATGCATTGGGCCTCGCTGCATGGAATACACTGCATTCAATCACGCTGCATGAAATCCACTGCATTCAATGGGGATGCATTCTACAATGCTGCATGGAGTTCACTGCATTCAATCACAATGCATGGAATCCACTGCATTCCATCGGGATGCTTTGGGCCACGCTGCATAAAATCCACTGCATTCAATCGGGATGCATTGGGCCTCGCTGCATGGACTCCACTGCATACAATCGGGATCCATTGCACCAAAATGCATGGAATCCTCCGCATGCAACGACGCTGCATGGACTCCACTGCATTCAATCGGGATGCTTTGGGCCATGCTGCATAAAATCCATTGAATTCAATCATGCTGCATGGAATCCACTGCATTCAATCATGCTGCATAAAATCCACTGCATTCAATAGGGTTCCATTTCTTCACGCTGCATGGAATCCACTACATTCAATCACGCTGCATGGAATCCACTGCATTCTATCGGGATGCATTTTACCACGCTGCATAGATTACACCGCATTCAATCACAATGAATGGAATCCACTGCATTCCATCGGGATGCTTTGGGCCATGCTGCATAAAATCCACTGCATTCAATCGGGATGCATTGGGCCTCGCTGCATGGACTCCACTGCATTCAATCGGGATCCATTGCGCCACAAATCATGGAATCCTCTGCATTCAATGACGCTGCATGGAATCCACTGCATTCCATCAGGATGCTTTGGGCCATGCTGCATAAAATCCACTGCATGCAATCATGCTGCATGGAATCCACTGCATTCAATCATGCTGCATAAAATCCACTGCATTCAATAGGGTTCCATTTCTTCACACTGCATGGAATCCACTGCATTCAATCACGCTGCATGGAATCCACTGCATTCAACATGGATGAATTTTACCACGCTGCATTTAGTACACTGTATTCAATCACAATTCATGGAATCCATTGCATTCAATCGGGATGCTTTGGGCCATGCTGCATAAAATCCACTGCATTCAATCGGGATGCACTGGGCATCGCTGCATGGACTCCACTGCATACAATCGGGATCCATTGCGGCACAATGCATGGAATCCTCTGCATTCAATCACGCTGCATGGAATCCACTGCATTCAATCGGGATGCTTTGGGCCATGCTGAATAAAATCCATTGATTTCAATCATGCTGCATGGAATCCACTTCATTCAATCGGGATGCATTTTACCATGCTGCCTGGATTACACTTCATTCAATCACGCTGCATGGAATCCACTGCATTCTATCGGGATGCTTTGGGCCATGCTGCATAAAATCCACTGCATTTAATCGGGATGCATTTGGCCACGCTGCATGGACTCCACTGCATAAAATCGGGATCCATTGCCCCAAAATGCAAGGAATCATCTGCATTCAATGACGCTGCATGGAATCCACTGCATTCCATCGGGATCCATTTTACCACGCAGCATGGATTACACTGCTTTCAATCACAATGCATGGAATCTACTCTATTCAATCGGGATGCTTTGGGCCATACTGCATAAAATACACTGCATTCAATCTTGCTGCATGGAATCCACTGCATTCAATCATGCTGCATAAATCCACTGCATTCAATAGGGTTCCACTTCTTCACGCTGCATGGAATCCACTGCATTCAATCACGCTGCATAAAATCCACTGCATTCAATAGGGTTCCATTTCTTCACGCTGCATGGAATCCACTGCATTCAATCAGGATGCTTTGGGCCATGCTGCATAAAATCCACTGCATTCATTCATGCTGCCTGGAATCCACTGCATTCAATCATACTGCATAAAATCCACTGCATTCAATAGGGTTCCATTTCTTCACGCTTCATGGAATCCACTGCATTCAATAGGATTCCATTCCTTCACGCTGCCTGGAATCCACTGCCTTCAATCACGCTGCATAGAATCCACTGCATTCAATCGGGATGCATTTTACCACGTTGCATGCAGTTCACTGCATTCAATCCCAATGCATGGAATCCACTGCATTCAATCGGGAAGCTTTGGGCCATGCTGCATAAAATCCACTGCATTCAATCGGGATGCACTGGGCCTCGCTGCATGGACTCCACTGCATATAATCGGGATCCATTGCGCCACAATGCATGGAATCCTCTGCATTCAATGACGCTGAATGGAATCCACTGCATTGAATCGGGAAGCTTTGGGCCATGCTGCATAAATCCACTGCATGCAGTCATGCTGTGTGGACTCCACTGCATTGAATCATGCTGCAAAAAAAACCACTGCATTCAATAGGGTTCCATTTCTTCACCCTGCATGGAATCCACTGCATTCAACCACGCTGCATGGAATCCACTGCATTCAATCGGGATGCATTTTACCACTCTGCATGGATTACACTGCATTTAATCACGCTGCATGGAATCCATGGAATTTAATCGGGATTCATTTTACTAAGCTGTATGGAATGGACTGCACTTAATCACGCTGCATGGAATCCACTGCATTCAATCGGGATGCATTTTACCACGTTGCATGCAGTTCACTGCATTCAATCACAATGCATGGAATCCACTGCATTCAATCGGGATGCTTTGGGCCATGCTGCATAAAATCCACTGCATTCAATCATGCTGCATGGAATCCACTGCATTCAATCATGCTGCATAAAATCCACTGCATTCAATAGGGTTCCATTCCTTCACGCTGCATGTAATACACTGCATTCAATCACACTGAATGGAATTCACTGCATTCAATCGGGATGCATTTTACCTCGCTGCATGGATTACACTGCATTCAATCCCAATGCATGGAATCCACTGCATTCATACGGGATGCTTTGGGCCATGCTGCATAAAATCCACTGCATTCAATCGGGATGCATTGGGCCACGCTGCATCGACTCCACTGCATTCAATTGGCATCCATTGCGCCACAATGCAAGGAATCCTCTGCATTCATTGACGCTGCATGGACTCCACTGCATTCAATCGGGATGCTTTGGGCCATGCTGCATAAAATCCACTGCATTCAACCATGCTGCATGGAATCCATTTCATTCAATCATGCTCTATAAAATCCAATGCATTCAATACGGTTCCATTACTTCACGCTGCATGGAATACACTGCATTAAATCAGGATGCATGGAATCGACTGCATTCAATCAGGATGCATTATACCACGTTGCATGGATTACCCTACATTCAATCACAATGCATGGAATCCACTGCATTCAATCGGGATGCTTTGGGCCATGCTGCATAAAATCCACTGCATTCAACCATGCTGCATGGAATCCATTTCATTCAATCATGCTCTATAAAATCCAATGCATTCAATACGGTTCCATTACTTCACGCTGCATGGAATACACTGCATTAAATCAGGATGCATGGAATCGACTGCATTCAATCAGGATGCATTATACCACGTTGCATGGATTACCCTACATTCAATCACAATGCATGGAATCCACTGCATTCAATCGGGATGCTTTGGGCCATGCTGCATAAAATCCACTGCATTCAATCGGGATGCATTGGGCCTCGCTGCATAGACTCCACTGCATATAATCGGGATCCATTGCGCCACAATGCATGGAATACTCTGCATTCAATGACGCTGCATGGAATCCACTGCATTCCATTGGGAAGCTTTGGGCCATGCTGCATAAAATCCACTGCATTCAATCATGCTGCATGGAATCCACTGCATTCAATCGGGATGCATTTTACAAGGCTGCATGGATTACATTTCATACACTCAAAATGCATGGAATCCACTGCGTTCTATAGGGATGCTTTGGGCCATACTGCATAAAATACACTGCATTCAATTTGCTGCATGGAATCCACTGCATTCCATCGGGATGCTTTGGGCCATGCTGCATAAAATCCACTGCATTCAATCGGGATACATTGGGCCTCGCTGCATGGACTCCACTGCATAAAATCTGGATCCATTGCGCCACAATGCATGGAATCCTCTGCATTCAACAACGCTGCATGGAATCCACTGCATTCCATCGGGATGTTTTGGGCCATGCTGCATAAAATCCACTGCATTCAATCGGGATGCATTGGGCCTCGCTGCATGAACTCCACTGCATACTATCTGGATCCATTGTGCCAAAATGCATGGAATCCTCTGCATTCAATGACGCTGCATGGAATCCACTGCATTCCATCGGGATGCTTTGGGCCATGCTGCATAAACTCCACTGCATTCAATCATGCTTCATGGAATCCACTGCATTCAATCATGCTGCATAAAATCCACTGCATTCAATAGGGTTCCATTTCTTCACGCTGCATGGAATCCACTACATTCAATCACGCTGCATGGAATCCACTGCATTCTATCGGGATGCATTTTACCACGCTGCATAGATTACACCGCATTCAATCACAATGCATGGAATCCACTGCATTCAATCGGGATGCTTTGGGCCATGCTGCATAAAATCCACTGCATTCTATCGGGATGCATTGGGCCTCGCTGCATGGACTCCACTGCATACAATCGGGATCCATTGCGCCACAATGCATGGAATCCTCTGCATTCAATGACGCTGCATGGAATCCACTGCATTCCATCAGGATGCTTTGGGCCATGCTGCATAAAATCCACTGCATGCAATCATGCTGCATGGAATCCACTGCATTCAATCATGCTGCATAAAATCCACTGCATTCAATAGGGTTCCATTTCTTCACACTGCATTGAATCCACTGCATTCAATCACGCTGCATGGAATCCACTGCATTCAACATGGAGGAATTTTACCACGCTGCATTTAGTACACTGTATTCAATCACAATTCATGGAATCCATTGCATTCAATCGGGATGCTTTGGGCCATGCTGCATAAAATCCACTGCATTCAATCGGGATGCACTGGGCATCGCTGCATGGACTCCAGTGCATACAATCGGGATCCATTGCGCCACAATGCATGGAATCCTCTGCATTCAATGACGCTGCATGGAATCCACTGCATTCCATCGGGAAGCTTTGGGCCATGCTGCATAAAATCCATTGCATTCAATCATGCTGCATGGAATCCACTTCATTCAATCGGGATGCATTTTACCATGCTGCATGGATTACCCTTCATTCAATCAGGCTGCATGGAATCCACTGCATTCTATCGGGATGCTTTGGGCCATGCTGCATAAAATCCACTGCATTTAATCGGGATGCATTTGGCCACGCTGCATGGACTCCACTGCATAAAATCGGGATCCATTGCCCCAAAATGCAAGGAATCATCTGCATTCAATGACGCTGCATGGAATCCACTGCATTCCATCGGGATCCATTTTACCACGCAGCATGGATTACACTGCTTTCAATCACAATGCATGGAATCTACTCTATTCAATCTGGATGCTTTGGGACATACTGCATAAAATCAACTGCATTCAATCATGCTGCATGGACTCCACTGCATTCAATCGGAGTGCATTTTACCACGCTGCATGGATTACATTTCATACACTCAAAATGCATGGAATCCACTGCATTCTATAGGGATGCTTTGGGCCATACTGCATAAAATCCACTGCATTCAATCTTGCTGCATGGAATCCACTGCATTCAATCATGCTGCATAAATCCACTGCATTCAATAGGGTTCCACTTCTTCACGCTGCATGGAATCCACTGCATTCAATCATGCTGCATAAAATCCACTGCATTCAATAGGGTTCCATTTCTTCACGCTGCATGGAATCCACTACATTCAATCACGCTGCATGGAATCCACTGCATTCAATCAGCATGCTTTGGGCCATGCTGCATAAAATCCACTGCATTCAATCATGCTGCCTGGAATCCACTGCATTCAATCATACTGCATAAAATCCACTGCATTCAATAGGGTTCCATTTCTTCACGCTTCATGGAATCCACTGCATTCAATAGGGTTCCATTCCTTCACGCTGCCTGGAATCCACTGCCTTCAATCACGCTGCATGGAATCCACTGCATTCAATCGGGATGCATTTTTCCTCGTTGCATGGATTACACTGCATTCAATCCCAATGCATGGAATCCACTGCATTCAATCGGGAAGCTTTGGGCCATGCTGCATACAATGCACTGCATTCAATCGGGATGCACTGGGACTCGCTGCATGGACTCCACTGCATATAATCGGGATCCATTGCGCCACAATGCATGGAATACTCTGCATTCAATGATGCTGAATGGAATCCACTGCATTGAATCGGGAAGCTTTGGGCCATGCTGCATAAATCCACTGCATGCAGTCATGCTGTGTGGACTCCACTGCATTGAATCATGCTGCAAAAAAAACCACTGCATTCAATAGGGTTCCATTTCTTCACCCTGCATGGAATCCACTGCATTCAACCACGCTGCATGGAATCCACTGCATTCAATCGGGATGCATTTTACCACTCTGCATGGATTACACTGCATTTAATCACGCTGCATGGAATCCATGGAATTTAATTGGGATTCATTTTACTAAGCTGTATGGAATGGACTGCACTTAATCACGCTGCATGGAATCCACTGCATTCAATCGGGATGCATTTTACCACGTTGCATGCAGTTCACTGCATTCAATCACAATGCATGGAATACACTGCATTCAATCGGGATGCTTTGGGCCATGCTGCATAAAATCCACTGCATTCAATCTTGCTTTTTGAATCCACTGCATTCAGTAATGCTGCATAAAATCCTTGCATTCAATTGGGTTCCATTTCTTCACGCTGCATGGAATACACTGCATTCAATCACGCTGCATGAAATCCACTGCATTCAATCGGGATGCATTTTATCATGCTGCGTGGTTTTCACTGCACTCAATCACAATGCATGGAATCCACTGCATTCCATCGGAATGCTTTGGGCCATGCTGCATAAAATCCACTGCATTCAATCATGCTGCATGGAATCCACTGCATTCAATCATGCTGCATAAAATCCACTGCATTCAATAGGGTTCCATTTCTTCACGCTGCATGTAATACACTGCATTCAATCACACTGAATGGAATCCACTGCATTCAATCGGGATGCATTTTACCTCGCTGCATGGATTACACTGCATTCAATCCCAATGCATGGAATCCACTGCATTCAATCGGGATGCTTTGGGCCATGCTGCATAAAATCCACTGCATTCAATCGGGATGCATTGGGCCACGCTGCATCGACTCCACTGCATTCAATTGGCATCCATTGCGCCACAATGCAAGGAATCCTCTGCATTCATTGACGCTGCATGGACTCCACTGCATTCAATCGGGATGCTTTGGGCCATGCTGCATAAAATCCACTGCATTCAATCTTGCTTTTTGAATCCACTGCATTCAGTAATGCTGCATAAAATCCTTGCATTCAATTGGGTTCCATTTCTTCACGCTGCATGGAATACACTGCATTCAATCGGGATGCATTTTACCATGCTGCGTGGTTTTCACTGCATTCAATCACAATGCATGGAATCCACTGCATTCCATCGGGATGCTTTGGGCCATGCTGCATAAAATCCACTGCATTCAATCTTGCTTTTTGAATCCACTGCATTCAGTAATGCTGCATAAAATCCTTGCATTCAATTGGGTTCCATTTCTTCACGCTGCATGGAATACACTGCATTCAATCGGGATGCATTTTACCATGCTGCGTGGTTTTCACTGCATTCAATCACAATGCATGGAATCCACTGCATTCCATCGGGATGCTTTGGGCCATGCTGCATAAAATCCACTGCATTCAATCGGGATGCATTGGGCCACGCTGCATCGACTCCACTGCATTCAATTGGCATCCATTGCGCCACAATGCAAGGAATCCTCTGCATTCATTGACGCTGCATGGACTCCACTGCATTCAATCGGGATGCTTTGGGCCATGCTGCATAAAATCCACTGCATTCAACCATGCTGCATGGAATCCATTTCATTCAATCATGCTCTATAAAATCCAATGCATTCAATACGGTTCCATTACTTCACGCTGCATGGAATACACTGCATTAAATCAGGATGCATGGAATCGACTGCATTCAATCAGGATGCATTATACCACGTTGCATGGATTACCCTACATTCAATCACAATGCATGGAATCCACTGCATTCAATCGGGATGCTTTGGGCCATGCTGCATAAAATCCACTGCATTCAATCGGGATGCATTGGGCCACGCTGCATCGACTCCACTGCATTCAATTGGCATCCATTGCGCCACAATGCAAGGAATCCTCTGCATTCATTGACGCTGCATGGACTCCACTGCATTCAATCGGGATGCTTTGGGCCATGCTGCATAAAATCCACTGCATTCAATCTTGCTTTTTGAATCCACTGCATTCAGTAATGCTGCATAAAATCCTTGCATTCAATTGGGTTCCATTTCTTCACGCTGCATGGAATACACTGCATTCAATCGGGATGCATTTTACCATGCTGCGTGGTTTTCACTGCATTCAATCACAATGCATGGAATCCACTGCATTCCATCGGGATGCTTTGGGCCATGCTGCATAAAATCCACTGCATTCAATCGGGATGCATTGGGGCACGCTGCATGGACTCCACTGCATTCAATTGGCATCCATTGCGCCACAATGCAAGGAATCCTCTGCATTCATTGACGCTGCATGGACTCCACTGCATTCAATCGGGATGCTTTGGGCCATGCTGCATAAAATCCACTGCATTCAACCATGCTGCATGGAATCCATTTCATTCAATCATGCTCTATAAAATCCAATGCATTCAATACGGTTCCTTTACTTCACGCTGCATGGAATACACTGCATTAAATCAGGATGCATGGAATCGACTGCATTCAATCAGGATGCATTATACCACGTTGCATGGATTACCCTACATTCAATCACAATGCATGGAATCCACTGCATTCAATCGGGATGCTTTGGGCCATGCTGCATAAAATCCACTGCATTCAATCGGGATGCATTGGGCCTCGCTGCATAGACTCCACTGCATATAATCGGGATCCATTGCGCCACAATGCATGGAATACTCTGCATTCAATGACGCTGCATGGAATCCACTGCATTCCATCGGGAAGCTTTGGGCCATGCTGCATAAAATCCACTGCATTCAATCATGCTGCATGGAATCCACTGCATTCAATCGGGATGCATTTTACAAGGCTGCATGGATTACATTTCATACACTCAAAATGCATGGAATCCACTGCGTTCTATAGGGATGCTTTGGGCCATACTGCATAAAATACACTGCATTCAATTTGCTGCATGGAATCCACTGCATTCAATCATGCTGAATAAAATCCACTGCATTCAATAGGGTTCCATTTCTTCACGCTGCATGGAATACACTGCATTCAATCAGGCTGCATGAAATCCACTGCATTCAATGGGGATGCATTCTACAATGCTGCATGGAGTTCACTGCATTCAATCACAATGCATGGAATCCACTGCATTCCATCGGGATGCTTTGGGCCATGCTGCATAAAATCCACTGCATTCAATCGGGATGCATTGGGCCTCGCTGCATGGACTCCACTGCATACAATCGGGATCCATTGCGCCACAATGCATGGAATACTCTGCATTCAATCACGCTGCATGGAATCCACTGCATTCAATCGGGATGCTTTGGGCCATGCTGCATAAAATCCACTGCATGCAATCATGCTGCATGGAATCCACTGCATTCAATCGGGATGCATTTTACCACGTTGCATGCAGTTCACTGCATTCAATCACAATGCATGGAATCCACTGCATTCAATCGGGATGCTTTGGGCCATGCTGCATAAAATCCACTGCATTCAATCGGGATGCATTGGGCCTCGCTGCATGGACACCACTGCATTCAATCGGGATCCATTGCGCCACAATGCATGGATCCTCTGCATTCAATGACGCTGCATGGAATCCACTGCATTCCATCAGAATGCTTTGGGCCATGCTGCATAAAATCCACTGCATGCAATCATGCTGCATGGAATCCACTGCATTCAATCATGCTGCATAAAATCCACTGCATTCAATCGGGATGCACTGGGCATCGCTGCATGGACTCCACTGCATACAATCGGGATCCATTGCGCCACAATGCATGGAATCCTCTGCATTCAATGACGCTGCATGGAATCCACTGCATTCAATCGGGATGCTTTGGGCCATGCTGAATAAAATCCATTGCATTCAATCATGCTGCATGGAATCCACTTCATTCAATCGGGATGCATTTTACCATGCTGCCTGGATTACCCTTCATTCAATCACGCTGCATGGAATCCACTGCATTCTATCGGGATGCTTTGGGCCATGCTGCATAAAATCCACTGCATTTAATCGGGATGCATTTGGCCACGCTGCATGGACTCCACTGCATAAAATCGGGATCCATTGCCCCAAAATGCAAGGAATCCTCTGCATTCAATGACGCTGAATGGAATCCACTGCATTGAATTGGGAAGCTTTGGGCCATGCTGCATAAATCCACTGCATGCAGTCATGCTGTGTGGACTCCACTGCATTGAATCATGCTGCAAAAAAAACCACTGCATTCAATAGGGTTCCATTTCTTCACCCTGCATGGAATCCACTGCATTCAACCACGCTGCATGGAATCCACTGCATTCAATCGGGATGCATTTTACCACTCTGCATGGATTACACTGCATTTAATCACGCTGCATGGAATCCATGGAATTTAATCGGGATTCATTTTACTAAGCTGTATGGAATGGACTGCACTTAATCACGCTGCATGGAATCCACTGCATTCAATCGGGATGCATTTTACCACGTTGCATGCAGTTCACTGCATTCAATCACAATGCATGGAATTCACTGCATTCAATCGGGATGCTTTGGGCCATGCTGCATAAAATCCACTGCATTCAATCTTGCTTTTTGAATCCACTGCATTCAGTAATGCTGCATAAAATCCTTGCATTCAATTGGGTTCCATTTCTTCACGCTGCATGGAATACACTGCATTCAATCACGCTGCATGGAATCCACTGCATTCAATCGGGATGCATTTTACCATGCTGCGTGGTTTTCACTGCACTCAATCACAATGCATGGAATCCACTGCATTCCATCGGAATGCTTTGGGCCATGCTGCATAAAATCCACTGCATTCAATCATGCTGCATGGAATCCACTGCATTCAATCATGCTGCATAAAATCCACTGCATTCAATATGGTTCCATTTCTTCACGCTGCATGTAATACACTGCATTCAATCACACTGAATGGAATCCACTGCATTCAATCGGGATGCATTTTACCTCGCTGCATGGATTACACTGCATTCAATCCCAATGCATGGAATCCACTGCATTCAATCGGGAAGCTTTGGGCCATGCTGCATAAAATCCACTGCATTCAATCGGGATGCATTGGGCCACGCTGCATCGACTCCACTGCATTCAATTGGCATCCATTGCGCCACAATGCAAGGAATCCTCTGCATTCATTGACGCTGCATGGACTCCACTGCATTCAATCGGGATGCTTTGGGCCATGCTGCATAAAATCCACTGCATTCAATCTTGCTTTTTGAATCCACTGCATTCAGTAATGCTGCATAAAATCCTTACATTCAATTGGGTTCCATTTCTTCACGCTGCATGGAATACACTGCATTCAATCACGCTGCATGGAATCCACTGCATTCAATCGGGATGCATTTTACCATGCTGCGTGGTTTTCACTGCATTCAATCACAATGCATGGAATCCACTGCATTCCATCGGGATGCTTTGGGCCATGCTGCATAAAATCCACTGCATTCAATCGGGATGCATTGGGGCACGCTGCATGGACTCCACTGCATTCAATTGGCATCCATTGCGCCACAATGCAAGGAATCCTCTGCATTCATTGACGCTGCATGGACTCCACTGCATTCAATCGGGATGCTTTGGGCCATGCTGCATAAAATCCACTGCATTCAACCATGCTGCATGGAATACATTTCATTCAATCATGCTCTATAAAATCCAATGCATTCAATACGGTTCCATTACTTCACGCTGCATGGAATACACTGCATTAAATCAGGATTCATGGAATCGACTGCATTCAATCAGGATGCATTATACCACGTTGCATGGATTACCCTACATTCAATCACAATGCATGGAATCCACTGCATTCAATCGGGATGCTTTGGGCCATGCTGCATAAAATCCACTGCATTCAATCGGGATGCATTGGGCCTCGCTGCATAGACTCCACTGCATATAATCGGGATCCATTGCGCCACAATGCATGGAATACTCTGCATTCAATGACGCTGCATGGAATCCACTGCATTCCATCGGGAAGCTTTGGGCCATGCTGCATAAAATCCACTGCATTCAATCATGCTGCATGGAATCCACTGCATTCAATCGGGATGCATTTTACAAGGCTGCATGGATTACATTTCATACACTCAAAATGCATGGAATCCACTGCGTTCTATAGCGATGCTTTGGGCCATACTGCATAAAATACACTGCATTCAATTTGCTGCATGGAATCCACTGCATTCAATCATGCTGAATAAAATCCACTGCATTCAATAGGGTTCCATTTCTTCACGCTGCATGGAATCCACTGCATTCAATCAGGCTGCATGAAATCCACTGCATTCAATGCGGATGCATTCTACAATGCTGCATGGAGTTCACTGCATGCAATCACAATGCATGTAATCCACTGCATTCCATCGGGATGCCTTGGGCCATGCTGCATAAAATCCACTGCATTCAACCATGCTGCATGGAATCCACTGCATTCAATCATGCTGCATAAAATCCACTGCATTCAATCGGGATGCATTGGGCCTCATTGCATGGAATAAACTGCATTCAATCAGGCTCCATGGAATCCACTGCATTCAATGGGGATGCATTCTACCATGCTGCATGGAGTTCACTGCATTCAATCACAATGCATGGAATCCACTGCATTCCATCGGGATGCTTTGGGCCATGCTGCATAAAATCCACTGCATTCAATCGGGATGCATTGGGCCTCGCTGCATGGACTCCACTGCATACAATCGGGATCCATTGCGCCACAATACATGGAATACTCTGCATTCAATCACGCTGCATGGAATCCACTGCATTCAATCGGGATGCTTTGGGCCATGCTGCATAAAATCCACTGCATGCAATCATGCTGCATGGAATCCACTGCATTCAATCGGGATGCATTTTACCACGTTGCATGCAATTCACTGCATTCAATCACAATGCATGGAATCCACTGCATTCAATCGGGATGCTTTGGGCCATGCTGCATAAAATCCACTGCATTCAATCGGGATGCATTGGGCCTCGCTGCATGGACTCCACTGCATTCAATCGGGATCCATTGCGCCACAATGCATGGATCCTCTGCATTCAATGACGCTGCATGGAATCCACTGCATTCCATCAGGATGCTTTGGGCCATGCTGCATAAAATCCACTGCATGCAATCATGCTGCATGGAATCCACTGCATTCAATCATGCTGCATAAAATCCACTGCATTCAATAGGGTTCCATTTCTTCACACTGCTTGGAATCCACTACATTCAATCACGCTGCATGGAATCCACTGCATTCAACATGGATGAATTTTACCACGCTGCATTTAGTACACTGTATTCAATCACAATTCATGGAATCCATTGCATTCAATCGGGATGCTTTGGGCCATGCTGCATAAAATCCACTGCATTCAATCGGGATGCACTGGGCATCGCTGCATGGACTCCACTGCATACAATCGGGATCCATTGCGCCACAATGCATGGAATCCTCTGCATTCAATGACGCTGCATGGAATCCACTGCATTCAATCGGGATGCTTTGGGCCATGCTGAATAAAATCCATTGCATTCAATCATGCTGCATGGAATCCACTTCATTCAATCGGGATGCATTTTACCATGCTGCCTGGATTACCCTTCATTCAATCACGCTGCATGGAATCCACTGCATTCTATCGGGATGCTTTGGGCCATGCTGCATAAAATCCACTGCATTTAATCGGGATGCATTTGGCCACGCTGCATGGACTCCACTGCATAAAATCGGGATCCATTGCCCCAAAATACAAGGAATCCTCTGCATTCAATGACGCTGAATGGAATCCACTGCATTGAATCGGGAAGCTTTGGGCCATGCTGCATAAATCCACTGCATGCAGTCATGCTGTGTGGACTCCACTGCATTGAATCATGCTGCAAAAAAAACCACTGCATTCAATAGGGTTCCATTTCTTCACCCTGCATAGAATCCACTGCATTCAACCACGCTGCATGGAATCCACTGCATTCAATCGGGATGCATTTTACCACTCTGCATGGATTACACTGCATTCAATCACGCTGCATGGAATCCACTGCATTCAATCGGGATGCTTTGGGCCATGCTGCATAAAATCCACTGCATTCAATCGGGATGCATTGGGCCACGCTGCATCGACTCCACTGCATTCAATTGGCATCCATTGCGCCACAATGCAAGGAATCCTCTGCATTCATTGACGCTGCATGGACTCCACTGCATTCAATCGGGATGCTTTGGGCCATGCTGCATAAAATCCACTGCATTCAATCTTGCTTTTTGAATCCACTGCATTCAGTAATGCTGCATAAAATCCTTGCATTCAATTGGGTTCCATTTCTTCACGCTGCATGGAATACACTGCATTCAATCGGGATGCATTTTACCATGCTGCGTGGTTTTCACTGCATTCAATCACAATGCATGGAATCCACTGCATTCCATCGGGATGCTTTGGGCCATGCTGCATAAAATCCACTGCATTCAATCTTGCTTTTTGAATCCACTGCATTCAGTAATGCTGCATAAAATCCTTGCATTCAATTGGGTTCCATTTCTTCACGCTGCATGGAATACACTGCATTCAATCGGGATGCATTTTACCATGCTGCGTGGTTTTCACTGCATTCAATCACAATGCATGGAATCCACTGCATTCCATCGGGATGCTTTGGGCCATGCTGCATAAAATCCACTGCATTCAATCGGGATGCATTGGGCCACGCTGCATCGACTCCACTGCATTCAATTGGCATCCATTGCGCCACAATGCATGGAATCCTCTGCATTCATTGACGCTGCATGGACTCCACTGCATTCAATCGGGATGCTTTGGGCCATGCTGCATAAAATCCACTGCATTCAACCATGCTGCATGGAATCCATTTCATTCAATCATGCTCTATAAAATCCAATGCATTCAATACGGTTCCATTACTTCACGCTGCATGGAATACACTGCATTAAATCAGGATGCATGGAATCGACTGCATTCAATCAGGATGCATTATACCACGTTGCATGGATTACCCTACATTCAATCACAATGCATGGAATCCACTGCATTCAATCGGGATGCTTTGGGCCATGCTGCATAAAATCCACTGCATTCAATCGGGATGCATTGGGCCACGCTGCATCGACTCCACTGCATTCAATTGGCATCCATTGCGCCACAATGCAAGGAATCCTCTGCATTCATTGACGCTGCATGGACTCCACTGCATTCAATCGGGATGCTTTGGGCCATGCTGCATAAAATCCACTGCATTCAATCTTGCTTTTTGAATCCACTGCATTCAGTAATGCTGCATAAAATCCTTGCATTCAATTGGGTTCCATTTCTTCACGCTGCATGGAATACACTGCATTCAATCGGGATGCATTTTACCATGCTGCGTGGTTTTCACTGCATTCAATCACAATGCATGGAATCCACTGCATTCCATCGGGATGCTTTGGGCCATGCTGCATAAAATCCACTGCATTCAATCGGGATGCATTGGGGCACGCTGCATGGACTCCACTGCATTCAATTGGCATCCATTGCGCCACAATGCAAGGAATCCTCTGCATTCATTGACGCTGCATGGACTCCACTGCATTCAATCGGGATGCTTTGGGCCATGCTGCATAAAATCCACTGCATTCAACCATGCTGCATGGAATCCATTTCATTCAATCATGCTCTATAAAATCCAATGCATTCAATACGGTTCCTTTACTTCACGCTGCATGGAATACACTGCATTAAATCAGGATGCATGGAATCGACTGCATTCAATCAGGATGCATTATACCACGTTGCATGGATTACCCTACATTCAATCACAATGCATGGAATCCACTGCATTCAATCGGGATGCTTTGGGCCATGCTGCATAAAATCCACTGCATTCAATCGGGATGCATTGGGCCTCGCTGCATAGACTCCACTGCATATAATCGGGATCCATTGCGCCACAATGCATGGAATACTCTGCATTCAATGACGCTGCATGGAATCCACTGCATTCCATCGGGAAGCTTTGGGCCATGCTGCATAAAATCCACTGCATTCAATCATGCTGCATGGAATCCACTGCATTCAATCGGGATGCATTTTACAAGGCTGCATGGATTACATTTCATACACTCAAAATGCATGGAATCCACTGCGTTCTATAGGGATGCTTTGGGCCATACTGCATAAAATACACTGCATTCAATTTGCTGCATGGAATCCACTGCATTCAATCATGCTGAATAAAATCCACTGCATTCAATAGGGTTCCATTTCTTCACGCTGCATGGAATACACTGCATTCAATCAGGCTGCATGAAATCCACTGCATTCAATGGGGATGCATTCTACAATGCTGCATGGAGTTCACTGCATTCAATCACAATGCATGGAATCCACTGCATTCCATCGGGATGCTTTGGGCCATGCTGCATAAAATCCACTGCATTCAATCGGGATGCATTGGGCCTCGCTGCATGGACTCCACTGCATACAATCGGGATCCATTGCGCCACAATGCATGGAATACTCTGCATTCAATCACGCTGCATGGAATCCACTGCATTCAATCGGGATGCTTTGGGCCATGCTGCATAAAATCCACTGCATGCAATCATGCTGCATGGAATCCACTGCATTCAATCGGGATGCATTTTACCACGTTGCATGCAGTTCACTGCATTCAATCACAATGCATGGAATCCACTGCATTCAATCGGGATGCTTTGGGCCATGCTGCATAAAATCCACTGCATTCAATCGGGATGCATTGGGCCTCGCTGCATGGACTCCACTGCATTCAATCGGGATCCATTGCGCCACAATGCATGGATCCTCTGCATTCAATGACGCTGCATGGAATCCACTGCATTCCATCAGGATGCTTTGGGCCATGCTGCATAAAATCCACTGCATGCAATCATGCTGCATGGAATCCACTGCATTCAATCATGCTGCATAAAATCCACTGCATTCAATCGGGATGCACTGGGCATCGCTGCATGGACTCCACTGCATACAATCGGGATCCATTGCGCCACAATGCATGGAATCCTCTGCATTCAATGACGCTGCATGGAATCCACTGCATTCAATCGGGATGCTTTGGGCCATGCTGAATAAAATCCATTGCATTCAATCATGCTGCATGGAATCCACTTCATTCAATCGGGATGCATTTTACCATGCTGCCTGGATTACCCTTCATTCAATCACGCTGCATGGAATCCACTGCATTCTATCGGGATGCTTTGGGCCATGCTGCATAAAATCCACTGCATTTAATCGGGATGCATTTGGCCACGCTGCATGGACTCCACTGCATAAAATCGGGATCCATTGCCCCAAAATGCAAGGAATCCTCTGCATTCAATGACGCTGAATGGAATCCACTGCATTGAATCGGGAAGCTTTGGGCCATGCTGCATAAATCCACTGCATGCAGTCATGCTGTGTGGACTCCACTGCATTGAATCATGCTGCAAAAAAAACCACTGCATTCAATAGGGTTCCATTTCTTCACCCTGCATGGAATCCACTGCATTCAACCACGCTGCATGGAATCCACTGCATTCAATCGGGATGCATTTTACCACTCTGCATGGATTACACTGCATTTAATCACGCTGCATGGAATCCATGGAATTTAATCGGGATTCATTTTACTAAGCTGTATGGAATGGACTGCACTTAATCACGCTGCATGGAATCCACTGCATTCAATCGGGATGCATTTTACCACGTTGCATGCAGTTCACTGCATTCAATCACAATGCATGGAATCCACTGCATTCAATCGGGATGCTTTGGGCCATGCTGCATAAAATCCACTGCATTCAATCTTGCTTTTTGAATCCACTGCATTCAGTAATGCTGCATAAAATCCTTGCATTCAATTGGGTTCCATTTCTTCACGCTGCATGGAATACACTGCATTCAATCACGCTGCATGGAATCCACTGCATTCAATCGGGATGCATTTTACCATGCTGCGTGGTTTTCACTGCACTCAATCACAATGCATGGAATCCACTGCATTCCATCGGAATGCTTTGGGCCATGCTGCATAAAATCCACTGCATTCAATCATGCTGCATGGAATCCACTGCATTCAATCATGCTGCATAAAATCCACTGCATTCAATATGGTTCCATTTCTTCACGCTGCATGTAATACACTGCATTCAATCACACTGAATGGAATCCACTGCATTCAATCGGGATGCATTTTACCTCGCTGCATGGATTACACTGCATTCAATCCCAATGCATGGAATCCACTGCATTCAATCGGGATGCTTTGGGCCATGCTGCATAAAATCCACTGCATTCAATCGGGATGCATTGGGCCACGCTGCATCGACTCCACTGCATTCAATTGGCATCCATTGCGCCACAATGCAAGGAATCCTCTGCATTCATTGACGCTGCATGGACTCCACTGCATTCAATCGGGATGCTTTGGGCCATGCTGCATAAAATCCACTGCATTCAATCTTGCTTTTTGAATCCACTGCATTCAGTAATGCTGCATAAAATCCTTACATTCAATTGGGTTCCATTTCTTCACGCTGCATGGAATACACTGCATTCAATCACGCTGCATGGAATCCACTGCATTCAATCGGGATGCATTTTACCATGCTGCGTGGTTTTCACTGCATTCAATCACAATGCATGGAATCCACTGCATTCCATCGGGATGCTTTGGGCCATGCTGCATAAAATCCACTGCATTCAATCGGGATGCATTGGGGCACGCTGCATGGACTCCACTGCATTCAATTGGCATCCATTGCGCCACAATGCAAGGAATCCTCTGCATTCATTGACGCTGCATGGACTCCACTGCATTCAATCGGGATGCTTTGGGCCATGCTGCATAAAATCCACTGCATTCAACCATGCTGCATGGAATACATTTCATTCAATCATGCTCTATAAAATCCAATGCATTCAATACGGTTCCATTACTTCACGCTGCATGGAATACACTGCATTAAATCAGGATGCATGGAATCGACTGCATTCAATCAGGATGCATTATACCACGTTGCATGGATTACCCTACATTCAATCACAATGCATGGAATCCACTGCATTCAATCGGGATGCTTTGGGCCATGCTGCATAAAATCCACTGCATTCAATCGGGATGCATTGGGCCTCGCTGCATAGACTCCACTGCATATAATCGGGATCCATTGCGCCACAATGCATGGAATACTCTGCATTCAATGACGCTGCATGGAATCCACTGCATTCCATCGGGAAGCTTTGGGCCATGCTGCATAAAATCCACTGCATTCAATCATGCTGCATGGAATCCACTGCATTCAATCGGGATGCATTTTACAAGGCTGCATGGATTACATTTCATACACTCAAAATGCATGGAATCCACTGCGTTCTATAGGGATGCTTTGGGCCATACTGCATAAAATACACTGCATTCAATTTGCTGCATGGAATCCACTGCATTCAATCATGCTGAATAAAATCCACTGCATTCAATAGGGTTCCATTTCTTCACGCTGCATGGAATCCACTGCATTCAATCAGGCTGCATGAAATCCACTGCATTCAATGGGGATGCATTCTACAATGCTGCATGGAGTTCACTGCATGCAATCACAATGCATGTAATCCACTGCATTCCATCGGGATGCCTTGGGCCATGCTGCATAAAATCCACTGCATTCAACCATGCTGCATGGAATCCACTGCATTCAATCATGCTGCATAAAATCCACTGCATTCAATCGGGATGCATTGGGCCTCATTGCATGGAATAAACTGCATTCAATCAGGCTCCATGGAATCCACTGCATTCAATGGGGATGCATTCTACCATGCTGCATGGAGTTCACTGCATTCAATCACAATGCATGGAATCCACTGCATTCCATCGGGATGCTTTGGGCCATGCTGCATAAAATCCACTGCATTCAATCGGGATGCATTGGGCCTCGCTGCATGGACTCCACTGCATACAATCGGGATCCATTGCGCCACAATGCATGGAATACTCTGCATTCAATCACGCTGCATGGAATCCACTGCATTCAATCGGGATGCTTTGGGCCATGCTGCATAAAATCCACTGCATGCAATCATGCTGCATGGAATCCACTGCATTCAATCGGGATGCATTTTACCACGTTGCATGCAGTTCACTGCATTCAATCACAATGCATGGAATCCACTGCATTCAATCGGGATGCTTTGGGCCATGCTGCATAAAATCCACTGCATTCAATCGGGATGCATTGGGCCTCGCTGCATGGACTCCACTGCATTCAATCGGGATCCATTGCGCCACAATGCATGGATCCTCTGCATTCAATGACGCTGCATGGAATCCACTGCATTCCATCAGGATGCTTTGGGCCATGCTGCATAAAATCCACTGCATGCAATCATGCTGCATGGAATCCACTGCATTCAATCATGCTGCATAAAATCCACTGCATTCAATAGGGTTCCATTTCTTCACACTGCTTGGAATCCACTACATTCAATCACGCTGCATGGAATCCACTGCATTCAACATGGATGAATTTTACCACGCTGCATTTAGTACACTGTATTCAATCACAATTCATGGAATCCATTGCATTCAATCGGGATGCTTTGGGCCATGCTGCATAAAATCCACTGCATTCAATCGGGATGCACTGGGCATCGCTGCATGGACTCCACTGCATACAATCGGGATCCATTGCGCCACAATGCATGGAATCCTCTGCATTCAATGACGCTGCATGGAATCCACTGCATTCAATCGGGATGCTTTGGGCCATGCTGAATAAAATCCATTGCATTCAATCATGCTGCATGGAATCCACTTCATTCAATCGGGATGCATTTTACCATGCTGCCTGGATTACCCTTCATTCAATCACGCTGCATGGAATCCACTGCATTCTATCGGGATGCTTTGGGCCATGCTGCATAAAATCCACTGCATTTAATCGGGATGCATTTGGCCACGCTGCATGGACTCCACTGCATAAAATCGGGATCCATTGCCCCAAAATACAAGGAATCCTCTGCATTCAATGACGCTGAATGGAATCCACTGCATTGAATCGGGAAGCTTTGGGCCATGCTGCATAAATCCACTGCATGCAGTCATGCTGTGTGGACTCCACTGCATTGAATCATGCTGCAAAAAAAACCACTGCATTCAATAGGGTTCCATTTCTTCACCCTGCATGGAATCCACTGCATTCAACCACGCTGCATGGAATCCACTGCATTCAATCGGGATGCATTTTACCACTCTGCATGGATTACACTGCATTTAATCACGCTGCATGGAATCCATGGAATTTAATCGGGATTCATTTTACTAAGCTGTATGGAATGGACTGCACTTAATCACGCTGCATGGAATCCACTGCATTCAATCGGGATGCATTTTACCACGTTGCATGCAGTTCACTGCATTCAATCACAATGCATGGAATCCACTGCATTCAATCGGGATGCTTTGGGCCATGCTGCATAAAATCCACTGCATTCAATCTTGCTTTTTGAATCCACTGCATTCAGTAATGCTGCATAAAATCCTTGCATTCAATTGGGTTCCATTTCTTCACGCTGCATGGAATACACTGCATTCAATCACGCTGCATGGAATCCACTGCATTCAATCGGGATGCATTTTATCATGCTGCGTGGTTTTCACTGCACTCAATCACAATGCATGGAATCCACTGCATTCCATCGGAATGCTTTGGGCCATGCTGCATAAAATCCACTGCATTCAATCATGCTGCATGGAATCCACTGCATTCAATCATGCTGCATAAAATCCACTGCATTCAATAGGGTTCCATTTCTTCACGCTGCATGTAATACACTGCATTCAATCACACTGAATGGAATCCACTGCATTCAATCGGGATGCATTTTACCTCGCTGCATGGATTACACTGCATTCAATCCCAATGCATGGAATCCACTGCATTCAATCGGGATGCTTTGGGCCATGCTGCATAAAATCCACTGCATTCAATCGGGATGCATTGGGCCACGCTGCATCGACTCCATTGCATTCAATTGGCATCCATTGCGCCACAATGCAAGGAATCCTCTGCATTCATTGACGCTGCATGGACTCCACTGCATTCAATCGGGATGCTTTGGGCCATGCTGCATAAAATCCACTGCATTCAATCTTGCTTTTTGAATCCACTGCATTCAGTAATGCTGCATAAAATCCTTGCATTCAATTGGGTTCCATTTCTTCACGCTGCATGGAATACACTGCATTCAATCGGGATGCATTTTACCATGCTGCGTGGTTTTCACTGCATTCAATCACAATGCATGGAATCCACTGCATTCCATCGGGATGCTTTGGGCCATGCTGCATAAAATCCACTGCATTCAATCTTGCTTTTTGAATCCACTGCATTCAGTAATGCTGCATAAAATCCTTGCATTCAATTGGGTTCCATTTCTTCACGCTGCATGGAATACACTGCATTCAATCGGGATGCATTTTACCATGCTGCGTGGTTTTCACTGCATTCAATCACAATGCATGGAATCCACTGCATTCCATCGGGATGCTTTGGGCCATGCTGCATAAAATCCACTGCATTCAATCGGGATGCATTGGGGCACGCTGCATGGACTCCACTGCATTCAATTGGCATCCATTGCGCCACAATGCAAGGAATCCTCTGCATTCATTGACGCTGCATGGACTCCACTGCATTCAATCGGGATGCTTTGGGCCATGCTGCATAAAATCCACTGCATTCAACCATGCTGCATGGAATCCATTTCATTCAATCATGCTCTATAAAATCCAATGCATTCAATACGGTTCCTTTACTTCACGCTGCATGGAATACACTGCATTAAATCAGGATGCATGGAATCGACTGCATTCAATCAGGATGCATTATACCACGTTGCATGGATTACCCTACATTCAATCACAATGCATGGAATCCACTGCATTCAATCGGGATGCTTTGGGCCATGCTGCATAAAATCCACTGCATTCAATCGGGATGCATTGGGCCTCGCTGCATAGACTCCACTGCATATAATCGGGATCCATTGCGCCACAATGCATGGAATACTCTGCATTCAATGACGCTGCATGGAATCCACTGCATTCCATCGGGAAGCTTTGGGCCATGCTGCATAAAATCCACTGCATGCAATCATGCTGCATGGAATCCACTGCATTCAATCGGGATGCATTTTACAAGGCTGCATGGATTACATTTCATACACTCAAAATGCATGGAATCCACTGCGTTCTATAGGGATGCTTTGGGCCATACTGCATAAAATACACTGCATTCAATTTGCTGCATGGAATCCACTGCATTCAATCATGCTGCATAAAATCCACTGCATTCAATAGGGTTCCATTTCTTCACGCTGCATGGAATACACTGCATTCAATCAGGCTGCATGAAATCCACTGCATTCAATGGGGATGCATTCTACAATGCTGCATGGAGTTCACTGCATTCAATCACAATGCATGGAATCCACTGCATTCCATCGGGATGCTTTGGGCCATGCTGCATAAAATCCACTGCATTCAATCGGGATGCATTGGGCCTCGCTGCATGGACTCCACTGCATACAATCGGGATCCATTGCGCCACAATGCATGGAATACTCTGCATTCAATCACGCTGCATGGAATCCACTGCATTCAATCGGGATGCTTTGGGCCATGCTGCATAAAATCCACTGCATGCAATCATGCTGCATGGAATCCACTGCATTCAATCGGGATGCATTTTACCACGTTGCATGCAGTTCACTGCATTCAATCACAATGCATGGAATCCACTGCATTCAATCGGGATGCTTTGGGCCATGCTGCATAAAATCCACTGCATTCAATCGGGATGCATTGGGCCTCGCTGCATGGACTCCACTGCATTCAATCGGGATCCATTGCGCCACAATGCATGGATCCTCTGCATTCAATGACGCTGCATGGAATCCACTGCATTCCATCAGGATGCTTTGGGCCATGCTGCATAAAATCCACTGCATGCAATCATGCTGCATGGAATCCACTGCATTCAATCATGCTGCATAAAATCCACTGCATTCAATCGGGATGCACTGGGCATCGCTGCATGGACTCCACTGCATACAATCGGGATCCATTGCGCCACAATGCATGGAATCCTCTGCATTCAATGACGCTGCATGGAATCCACTGCATTCAATCGGGATGCTTTGGGCCATGCTGAATAAAATCCATTGCATTCAATCATGCTGCATGGAATCCACTTCATTCAATCGGGATGCATTTTACCATGCTGCCTGGATTACCCTTCATTCAATCACGCTGCATGGAATCCACTGCATTCTATCGGGATGCTTTGGGCCATGCTGCATAAAATCCACTGCATTTAATCGGGATGCATTTGGCCACGCTGCATGGACTCCACTGCATAAAATCGGGATCCATTGCCCCAAAATGCAAGGAATCCTCTGCATTCAATGACGCTGAATGGAATCCACTGCATTGAATTGGGAAGCTTTGGGCCATGCTGCATAAATCCACTGCATGCAGTCATGCTGTGTGGACTCCACTGCATTGAATCATGCTGCAAAAAAAACCACTGCATTCAATAGGGTTCCATTTCTTCACCCTGCATGGAATCCACTGCATTCAACCACGCTGCATGGAATCCACTGCATTCAATCGGGATGCATTTTACCACTCTGCATGGATTACACTGCATTTAATCACGCTGCATGGAATCCATGGAATTTAATCGGGATTCATTTTACTAAGCTGTATGGAATGGACTGCACTTAATCACGCTGCATGGAATCCACTGCATTCAATCGGGATGCATTTTACCACGTTGCATGCAGTTCACTGCATTCAATCACAATGCATGGAATCCACTGCATTCCATCGGGATGCTTTGGGCCATGCTGCATAAAATCCACTGCATTCAATCTTGCTTTTTGAATCCACTGCATTCAGTAATGCTGCATAAAATCCTTGCATTCAATTGGGTTCCATTTCTTCACGCTGCATGGAATACACTGCATTCAATCACGCTGCATGGAATCCACTGCATTCAATCGGGATGCATTTTACCATGCTGCGTGGTTTTCACTGCACTCAATCACAATGCATGGAATCCACTGCATTCCATCGGAATGCTTTGGGCCATGCTGCATAAAATCCACTGCATTCAATCATGCTGCATGGAATCCACTGCATTCAATCATGCTGCATAAAATCCACTGCATTCAATATGGTTCCATTTCTTCACGCTGCATGTAATACACTGCATTCAATCACACTGAATGGAATCCACTGCATTCAATCGGGATGCATTTTACCTCGCTGCATGGATTACACTGCATTCAATCCCAATGCATGGAATCCACTGCATTCAATCGGGATGCTTTGGGCCATGCTGCATAAAATCCACTGCATTCAATCGGGATGCATTGGGCCACGCTGCATCGACTCCACTGCATTCAATTGGCATCCATTGCGCCACAATGCAAGGAATCCTCTGCATTCATTGACGCTGCATGGACTCCACTGCATTCAATCGGGATGCTTTGGGCCATGCTGCATAAAATCCACTGCATTCAATCTTGCTTTTTGAATCCACTGCATTCAGTAATGCTGCATAAAATCCTTGCATTCAATTGGGTTCCATTTCTTCACGCTGCATGGAATACACTGCATTCAATCACGCTGCATGGAATCCACTGCATTCAATCGGGATGCATTTTACCATGCTGCGTGGTTTTCACTGCATTCAATCACAATGCATGGAATCCACTGCATTCCATCGGGATGCTTTGGGCCATGCTGCATAAAATCCACTGCATTCAATCGTGATGCATTGGGGCACGCTGCATGGACTCCACTGCATTCAATTGGCATCCATTGCGCCACAATGCAAGGAATCCTCTGCATTCATTGATGCTGCATGGACTCCACTGCATTCAATCGGGATGCTTTGGGCCATGCTGCATAAAATCCACTGCATTCAACCATGCTGCATGGAATACATTTCATTCAATCATGCTCTATAAAATCCAATGCATTCAATACGGTTCCATTACTTCACGCTGCATGGAATACACTGCATTAAATCAGGATTCATGGAATCGACTGCATTCAATCAAGATGCATTATACCACGTTGCATGGATTACCCTACATTCAATCACAATGCATGGAATCCACTGCATTCAATCGGGATGCTTTGGGCCATGCTGCATAAAATCCACTGCATTCAATCGGGATGCATTGGGCCTCGCTGCATAGACTCCACTGCATATAATCGGGATCCATTGCACCACAATGCATGGAATACTCTGCATTCAATGACGCTGCATGGAATCCACTGCATTCCATCGGGAAGCTTTGGGCCATGCTGCATAAAATCCACTGCATTCAATCATGCTGCATGGAATCCACTGCATTCAATCGGGATGCATTTTACAAGGCTGCATGGATTACATTTCATACACTCAAAATGCATGGAATCCACTGCGTTCTATAGGGATGCTTTGGGCCATACTGCATAAAATACACTGCATTCAATTTGCTGCATGGAATCCACTGCATTCAACCATGCTGAATAAAATCCACTGCATTCAATAGGGTTCCATTTCTTCACGCTGCATGGAATACACTGCATTCAATCAGGCTGCATGAAATCCACTGCATTCAATGGGGATGCATTCTACAATGCTGCATGGAGTTCACTGCATGCAATCACAATGCATGTAATCCACTGCATTCCATCGGGATGCTTTGGGCCATGCTGCATAAAATCCACTGCATTCAACCATGCTGCATGGAATCCACTGCATTCAATCATGCTGCATAAAATCCACTGCATTCAATCGGGATGCATTGGGCCTCATTGCATGGAATAAACTGCATTCAATCAGGCTCCATGGAATCCACTGCATTCAATGGGGATGCATTCTACCATGCTGCATGGAGTTCACTGCATTCAATCACAATGCATGGAATCCACTGCATTCCATCGGGATGCTTTGGGCCATGCTGCATAAAATCCACTGCATTCAATCGGGATGCATTGGGCCTCGCTGCATGGACTCCACTGCATACAATCGGGATCCATTGCGCCACAATGCATGGAATACTCTGCATTCAATCACGCTGCATGGAATCCACTGCATTCAATCGGGATGCTTTGGGCCATGCTGCATAAAATCCACTGCATGCAATCATGCTGCATGGAATCCACTGCATTCAATCGGGATGCATTTTACCACGTTGCATGCAGTTCACTGCATTCAATAACAATGCATGGAATCCACTGCATTCAATCGGGATGCTTTGTGCCATGCTGCATAAAATCCACTGCATTCAATCGGGATGCATTGGGCCTCGCTGCATGGACTCCACTGCATTCAATCGGGATCCATTGCGCCACAATGCATGGATCCTCTGCATTCAATGACGCTGCATGGAATCCACTGCATTCCATCAGGATGCTTTGGGCCATGCTGCATAAAATCCACTGCATGCAATCATGCTGCATGGAATCCACTGCATTCAATCATGCTGCATGGAATCCACTGCATTCAACATGGATGAATTTTACCACGCTGCATTTAGTACACTGTATTCAATCACAATTCATGGAATCCATTGCATTCAATCGGGATGCTTTGGGCCATGCTGCATAAAATCCACTGCATTCAATCGGGATGCACTGGGCATCGCTGCATGGACTCCACTGCATACAATCGGGATCCATTGCGCCACAATGCATGGAATCCTCTGCATTCAATGACGCTGCATGGAATCCACTGCATTCAATCGGGATGCTTTGGGCCATGCTGAATAAAATCCATTGCATTCAATCATGCTGCATGGAATCCACTTCATTCAATCGGGATGCATTTTACCATGCTGCCTGGATTACCCTTCATTCAATCACGCTGCATGGAATCCACTGCATTCTATCGGGATGCTTTGGGCCATGCTGCATAAAATCCACTGCATTTAATCGGGATGCATTTGGCCACGCTGCATGGACTCCACTGCATAAAATCGGGATCCATTGCCCCAAAATGCAAGGAATCCTCTGCATTCAATGACGCTGAATGGAATCCACTGCATTGAATCGGGAAGCTTTGGGCCATGCTGCATAAATCCACTGCATGCAGTCATGCTGTGTGGACTCCACTGCATTGAATCATGCTGCAAAAAAAACCACTGCATTCAATAGGGTTCCATTTCTTCACCCTGCATGGAATCCACTGCATTCAACCACGCTGCATGGAATCCACTGCATTCAATCGGGATGCATTTTACCACTCTGCATGGATTACACTGCATTTAATCACGCTGCATGTAATCCATGGAATTTAATCGGGATTCATTTTACTAAGCTGTATGGAATGGACTGCACTTAATCACGCTGCATGGAATCCACTGCATTCAATCGGGATGCATTTTACCACGTTGCATGCAGTTCACTGCATTCAATCACAATGCATGGAATCCACTGCATTCAATCGGGATGCTTTGGGCCATGCTGCATAAAATCCACTGCATTCAATCTTGCTTTTTGAATCCACTGCATTCAGTAATGCTGCATAAAATCCTTGCATTCAATTGGGTTCCATTTCTTCACGCTGCATGGAATACACTGCATTCAATCACGCTGCATGGAATCCACTGCATTCAATCGGGATGCATTTTACCATGCTGCGTGGTTTTCACTGCACTCAATCACAATGCATGGAATCCACTGCATTCCATCGGAATGCTTTGGGCCATGCTGCATAAAATCCACTGCATTCAATCATGCTGCATGGAATCCACTGCATTCAATCATGCTGCATAAAATCCACTGCATTCAATAGGGTTCCATTTCTTCACGCTGCATGTAATACACTGCATTCAATCACACTGAATGGAATCCACTGCATTCAATCGGGATGCATTTTACCTCGCTGCATGGATTACACTGCATTCAATCCCAATGCATGGAATCCACTGCATTCAATCGGGATGCTTTGGGCCATGCTGCATAAAATCCACTGCATTCAATCGGGATGCATTGGGCCACGCTGCATCGACTCCACAGCATTCAATTGGCATCCATTGCGCCACAATGCAAGGAATCCTCTGCATTCATTGACGCTGCATGGACTCCACTGCATTCAATCGGGATGCTTTGGGCCATGCTGCATAAAATCCACTGCATTCAATCTTGCTTTTTGAATCCACTGCATTCAGTAATGCTGCATAAAATTCTTGCATTCAATTGGGTTCCATTTCTTCACGCTGCATGGAATACACTGCATTCAATCGGGATGCATTTTACCATGCTGCGTGGTTTTCACTGCATTCAAACACAATGCATGGAATCCACTGCATTCCATCGGGATGCTTTGGGCCATGCTGCATAAAATCCACTGCATTCAATCGGGATGCATTGGGCCACGCTGCATCGACTCCACTGCATTCAATTGGCATCCATTGCGCCACAATGCAAGGAATCCTCTGCATTCATTGACGCTGCATGGACTCCACTGCATTCAATCGGGATGCTTTGGGCCATGCTGCATAAAATCGACTGCATTCAACCATGCTGCATGGAATCCATTTCATTCAATCATGCTCTATAAAATCCAATGCATTCAATACGGTTCCATTACTTCACGCTGCATGGAATACACTGCATTAAATCAGGATGCATGGAATCGACTGCATTCAATCAGGATGCATTATACCACGTTGCATGGATTACCCTACATTCAATCACAATGCATGGAATCCACTGCATTCAATCGGGATGCTTTGGGCCATGCTGCATAAAATCCACTGCATTCAATCGGGATGCATTGGGCCTCGCTGCATAGACTCCACTGCATATAATCGGGATCCATTGCGCCACAATGCATGGAATACTCTGCATTCAATGACGCTGCATGGAATCCACTGCATTCCATCGGGAAGCTTTGGGCCATGCTGCATAAAATCCACTGCATTCAATCATGCTGCATGGAATCCACTGCATTTAATCGGGATGCATTTTACAAGGCTGCATGGATTACATTTCATACACTCAAAATGCATGGAATCCACTGCGTTCTATAGGGATGCTTTGGGCCATACTGCATAAAATACACTGCATTCAATTTGCTGCATGGAATCCACTGCATTCAATCATGCTGAATAAAATCCACTGCATTCAATAGGGTTCCATTTCTTCACGCTGCATGGAATACACTGCATTCAATCAGGCTGCATGAAATCCACTGCATTCAATGGGGATGCATTCTACAATGCTGCATGGAGTTCACTGCATGCAATCACAATGCATGTAATCCACTGCATTCCATCGGGATGCTTTGGGCCATGCTGCATAAAATCCACTGCATTCAACCATGCTGCATGGAATCCACTGCATTCAATCATGCTGCATAAAATCCACTGCATTCAATCGGGATGCATTGGGCCTCATTGCATGGAATAAACTGCATTCAATCAGGCTCCATGGAATCCACTGCATTCAATGGGAATGCATTCTACCATGCTGCATGGAGTTCACTGCATTCAATCACAATGCATGGAATCCACTGCATTCCATCGGGATGCTTTGGGCCATGCTGCATAAAATCCACTGCATTCAATCGGGATGCATTGGGCCTCGCTGCATGGACTCCACTGCATACAATCGGGATCCATTGCGCCACAATGCATTGAATACTCTGCATTCAATCACGCTGCATGGAATCCACTGCATTCAATCAGGATGCTTTGGGCCATGCTGCATAAAATCCACTGCATGCAATCATGCTGCATGGAATCCACTGCATTCAATCGGGATGCATTTTACCACGTTGCATGCAGTTCACTGCATTCAATCACAATGCATGGAATCCACTGCATTCAATCGGGATGCTTTGGGCCATGCTGCATAAAATCCACTGCATTCAATCGGGATGCATTGGGCCTCGCTGCATGGACTCCACTGCATTCAATCGGGATCCATTGCGCCACAATGCATGGATCCTCTGCATTCAATGACGCTGCATGGAATCCACTGCATTCCATCAGGATGCTTTGGGCCATGCTGCATAAAATCCACTGCATGCAATCATGCTGCATGGAATCCACTGCATTCAATCATGCTGCATAAAATCCACTGCATTCAATAGGGTTCCATTTCTTCACACTGCATGGAATCGACTACATTCAATCACGCTGCATGGAATCCACTGCATTCAACATGGATGAATTTTACCACGCTGCATTTAGTACAGTGTATTCAATCACAATTCATGGAATCCATTGCATTCAATCGGGATGCTTTGGGCCATGCTGCATAAAATCCACTGCATTCAATCGGGATGCACTGGGCATCGCTGCATGGACTCCACTGCATACAATCGGGATCCATTGCGCCACAATGCATGGAATCCTCTGCATTCAATGACGCTGCATGGAATCCACTGCATTCAATCGGGATGCTTTGGGCCATGCTGAATAAAATCCATTGCATTCAATCATGGTGCATGGAATCCACTTCATTCAATCGGGATGCATTTTACCATGCTGCCTGGATTACCCTTCATTCAATCACGCTGCATGGAATCCACTGCATTCTATCGGGATGCTTTGGGCCATGCTGCATAAAATCCACTGCATTTAATCGGGATGCATTTGGCCACGCTGCATGGACTCCACTGCATAAAATCGGGATCCATTGCCCCAAAATGCAAGGAATCCTCTGCATTCAATGACGCTGAATGGAATCCACTGCATTGAATCGGGAAGCTTTGGGCCATGCTGCATAAATCCACTGCATGCAGTCATGCTGTGTGGACTCCACTGCATTGAATCATGCTGCAAAAAAAACCACTGCATTCAATAGGGTTCCATTTCTTCACCCTGCATGGAATCCACTGCATTCAACCACGCTGCATGGAATCCACTGCATTCAATCGGGATGCATTTTACCACTCTGCATGGATTACACTGCATTTAATCACGCTGCATGTAATCCATGGAATTTAATCGGGATTCATTTTACTAAGCTGTATGGAATGGACTGCACTTAATCACGCTGCATGGAATCCACTGCATTCAATCGGGATGCATTTTACCACGTTGCATGCAGTTCACTGCATTCAATCACAATGCATGGAATCCACTGCATTCAATCGGGATGCTTTGTGCCATGCTGCATAAAATCCACTGCATTCAATCTTGCTTTTTGAATCCACTGCATTCAGTAATGCTGCATAAAATCCTTGCATTCAATTGGGTTCCATTTCTTCACGCTGCATGGAATACACTGCATTCAATCACGCTGCATGGAATCCACTGCATTCAATCGGGATGCATTTTACCATGCTGCGTGGTTTTCACTGCACTCAATCACAATGCATGGAATCCACTGCATTCCATCGGAATGCTTTGGGCCATGCTGCATAAAATCCACTGCATTCAATCATGCTGCATGGAATCCACTGCATTCAATCATGCTGCATAAAATCCACTGCATTCAATAGGGTTCCATTTCTTCACGCTGCATGTAATACACTGCATTCAATCACACTGAATGGAATCCACTGCATTCAATCGGGATGCATTTTACCTCGCTGCATGGATTACACTGCATTCAATCCCAATGCATGGAATCCACTGCATTCAATCGGGATGCTTTGGGCCATGCTGCATAAAATCCACTGCATTCAATCGGGATGCATTGGGCCACGCTGCATCGACTCCACTGCATTCAATTGGCATCCATTGCGCCACAATGCAACGAATCCTCTGCATTCATTGACGCTGCATGGACTCCACTGCATTCAATCGGGATGCTTTGGGCCATGCTGCATAAAATCCACTGCATTCAATCTTGCTTTTTGAATCCACTGCATTCAGTAATGCTGCATAAAATCCTTGCATTCAATTGGGTTCCATTTCTTCACGCTGCATGGAATACACTGCATTCAATCACGCTGCATGGAATCCACTGCATTCAATCGGGATGCATTCTACCATGCTGCATGGAGTTCACTGCATTCAATCACAATGCATGGAATCCACTGCATTCCATCGGGATGCTTTGGGCCATGCTGCATAAAATCCACTGCATTCAATCGGGATGCATTGGGCCTCGCTGCATGGACTCCACTGCATACAATCGGGATCCATTGCGCCACAATGCATTGAATACTCTGCATTCAATCACGCTGCATGGAATCCACTGCATTCAATCAGGATGCTTTGGGCCATGCTGCATAAAATCCACTGCATGCCGTCATGCTGCATGGAATCCACTGCATTCAATCGGGATGCATTTTACCACGTTGCATGCAGTTCACTGCATTCAATCACAATGCATGGAATCCACTGCATTCAATCGGGATGCTTTGGGCCATGCTGCATAAAATCCACTGCATTCAATCGGGATGCATTGGGCCTCGCTGCATGGACTCCACTGCATTCAATCGGGATCCATTGCGCCACAATGCATGGATCCTCTGCATTCAATGACGCTGCATGGAATCCACTGCATTCCATCAGGATGCTTTGGGCCATGCTGCATAAAATCCACTGCATGCAATCATGCTGCATGGAATCCACTGCATTCAATCATGCTGCATAAAATCCACTGCATTCAATAGGGTTCCATTTCTTCACACTGCATGGAATCGACTACATTCAATCACGCTGCATGGAATCCACTGCATTCAACATGGATGAATTTTACCACGCTGCATTTAGTACAGTGTATTCAATCACAATTCATGGAATCCATTGCATTCAATCGGGATGCTTTGGGCCATGCTGCATAAAATCCACTGCATTCAATCGGGATGCACTGGGCATCGCTGCATGGACTCCACTGCATACAATCGGGATCCATTGCGCCACAATGCATGGAATCCTCTGCATTCAATGACGCTGCATGGAATCCACTGCATTCAATCGGGATGCTTTGGGCCATGCTGAATAAAATCCATTGCATTCAATCATGCTGCATGGAATCCACTTCATTCAATCGGGATGCATTTTACCATGCTGCCTGGATTACCCTTCATTCAATCACGCTGCATGGAATCCACTGCATTCTATCGGGATGCTTTGGGCCATGCTGCATAAAATCCACTGCATTTAATCGGGATGCATTTGGCCACGCTGCATGGACTCCACTGCATAAAATCGGGATCCATTGCCCCAAAATGCAAGGAATCCTCTGCATTCAATGACGCTGAATGGAATCCACTGCATTGAATCGGGAAGCTTTGGGCCATGCTGCATAAATCCACTGCATGCAGTCATGCTGTGTGGACTCCACTGCATTGAATCATGCTGCAAAAAAAACCACTGCATTCAATAGGGTTCCATTTCTTCACCCTGCATGGAATCCACTGCATTCAACCACGCTGCATGGAATCCACTGCATTCAATCGGGATGCATTTTACCACTCTGCATGGATTACACTGCATTTAATCACGCTGCATGGAATCCATGGAATTTAATCGGGATTCATTTTACTAAGCTGTATGGAATGGACTGCACTTAATCACGCTGCATGGAATCCACTGCATTCAATCGGGATGCATTTTACCACGTTGCATGCAGTTCACTGCATTCAATCACAATGCATGGAATCCACTGCATTCAATCGGGATGCTTTGTGCCATGCTGCATAAAATCCACTGCATTCAATCTTGCTTTTTGAATCCACTGCATTCAGTAATGCTGCATAAAATCCTTGCATTCAATTGGGTTCCATTTCTTCACGCTGCATGGAATACACTGCATTCAATCACGCTGCATGGAATCCACTGCATTCAATCGGGATGCATTTTACCATGCTGCGTGGTTTTCACTGCACTCAATCACAATGCATGGAATCCACTGCATTCCATCGGAATGCTTTGGGCCATGCTGCATAAAATCCACTGCATTCAATCATGCTGCATGGAATCCACTGCATTCAATCATGCTGCATAAAATCCACTGCATTCAATAGGGTTCCATTTCTTCACGCTGCATGTAATACACTGCATTCAATCACACTGAATGGAATCCACTGCATTCAATCGGGATGCATTTTACCTCGCTGCATGGATTACACTGCATTCAATCCCAATGCATGGAATCCACTGCATTCAATCGGGATGCTTTGGGCCATGCTGCATAAAATCCACTGCATTCAATCGGGATGCATTGGGCCACGCTGCATCGACTCCACTGCATTCAATTGGCATCCATTGCGCCACAATGCAACGAATCCTCTGCATTCATTGACGCTGCATGGACTCCACTGCATTCAATCGGGATGCTTTGGGCCATGCTGCATAAAATCCACTGCATTCAATCTTGCTTTTTGAATCCACTGCATTCAGTAATGCTGCATAAAATCCTTGCATTCAATTGGGTTCCATTTCTTCACGCTGCATGGAATACACTGCATTCAATCACGCTGCATGGAATCCACTGCATTCAATCGGGATGCATTTTACCATGCCGCGTGGTTTTCACTGCATTCAATCACAATGCATGGAATCCACTGCATTCCATCGGGATGCTTTGGGCCATGCTGCATAAAATCCACTGCATTCAATCGGGATGCATTGGGCCACGCTGCATCGACTCCACTGCATTCAATTGGCATCCATTGCGCCACAATGCAAGGAATCCTCTGCATTCATTGACGCTGCATGGACTCCACTGCATTCAATCGGGATGCTTTGGGCCATGCTGCATAAAATCCACTGCATTCAACCATGCTGCATGGAATACATTTCATTCAATCATGCTCTATAAAATCCAATGCATTCAATACGGTTCCATTACTTCATGCTGCATGGAATACACTGCATTAAATCAGGATGCATGGAATCGACTGCATTCAATCAGGATGCATTATACCACGTTGCATGGATTACCCTACATTCAATCACAATGCATGGAATCCACTGCATTCAATCGGGATGCTTTGGGCCATGCTGCATAAAATCCACTGCATTCAATCGGGATGCATTGGGCCTCGCTGCATAGACTCCACTGCATATAATCGGGATCCATTGCGCCACAATGCATGGAATACTCTGCATTCAATGACGCTGCATGGAATCCACTGCATTCCATCGGGAAGCTTTGGGCCATGCTGCATAAAATCCACTGCATTCAATCATGCTGCCTGGAATCCACTGCATTCAATCATACTGCATAAAATTCACTGCATTCAATAGGGTTCCATTTCTTCACGCTTCATGGAATCCACTGCATTCAATAGGGTTCCATTCCTTCACGCTGCCTGGAATCCACTGCCTTCAATCACGCTGCATGGAATCCACTGCATTCAATCGGGATGCATTTTTCCTCGTTGCATGGATTACACTGCATTCAATCCCAATGCATGGAATCCACTGCATTCAATCGGGAAGCTTTGGGCCATGCTGCATACAATGCACTGCATTCAATCATGCTGCATGGAATCCACTGCATTCAATCGGGATGCATTTTACAAGGCTGCATGAATTACATTTCATACACTCAAAATGCATGGAATCCACTGCGTTCTATAGGGGTGCTTTGGGCCATACTGCATAAAATACACTGCATTCAATTTGCTGCATGGAATCCACTGCATTCAATCATGCTGAATAAAATCCACTGCATTCAATCTTGCTTTTTGAATCCACTGCATTCAGTAATGCTGCATAAAATCCTTGCATTCAATTGGGTTCCATTTCTTCACGCTGCATGGAATACACTGCATTCAATCACGCTGCATGGAATCCACTGCATTCAATCGGGATGCATTTTACCATGCTGCGTGGTTTTCACTGCATTCAATCACAATGCATGGAATCCACCGCATTCCATCGGGATGCTTTGGGCCATGCTGCATAAAATCCACTGCATTCAATCATGCTGCATGGAATCCACTGCATTCAATCATGCTGCATAAAATCCACTGCATTCAATAGGGTTCCATTTCTTCACGCTGCATGGAATACACTGCATTCAATCACACTGAATGGAATCCACTGCATTCAATCGGGATGCTTTTTACCTCGCTGCATGGATTACACTCCATTCAATCACAATGCATGGAATCCACTGCATTCAATCGGGATGCTTTGGGCCATGCTGCATAAAATCCACTGCATTCAATCGGGATGCATTGGGCCACGCTGCATCGACTCCACTGCATTCAATTGGCATCCATTGCGCCACAATGCAAGGAATCCTCTGCATTCATTGACGCTGCATGGACTCCACTGCATTCAATCGGGATGCTTTGGGCCATGCTGCATAAAATCCACTGCATTCAACCATGCTGCATGGAATCCATTTCATTCAATCATGCTCTATAAAATCCAATACATTCAATACGGTTCCATTACTTCACGCTGCATGGAATACACTGCTTTCAATCAGGATGCATGGAATCGACTGCATTCAATCAGGATGCATTATACCACGTTGCACGGATTACCCTACATTCAATCACAATGCATGGAATCCACTGCATTCAATCGGGATGCTTTGGGCCATGCTGCATAAAATCCACTGCATTCAATCGGGATGCATTGGGCCTCGCTGCATAGACTCCACTGCATATAATCGGGATCCATTGCGCCACAATGCATGGAATACTCTGCATTCAATGACGCTGCATGGAATCCACTGCATTCCATCGGGAAGCTTTGGGCCATGCTGCATAAAATCCACTGCATTCAATCATGCTGCATGGAATCCACTGCATTCAATCGGGATGCATTTTACAAGGCTGCATGGATTACATTTCATACACTCAAAATGCATGGAATCCACTGCGTTCTATAGGGATGCTTTGGGCCATACTGCATAAAATACACTGCATTCAATTTGCTGCATGGAATCCACTGCATTCAATCATGCTGAATAAAATCGACTGCATTCAATAGGGTTCCATTTCTTCACGCTGCATGGAATACACTGCATTCAATCAGGCTGCATGAAATCCACTGCATTCAATGGGGATGCATTCTACAATGCTGCATGGAGTTCACTGCATGCAATCACAATGCATGTAATCCACTGCATTCCATCGGGATGCCTTGGGCCATGCTGCATAAAATCCACTGCATTCAACCATGCTGCATGGAATCCACTGCATTCAATCATGCTGCATAAAATCCACTGCATTCAATCGGGATGCATTGGGCCTCGCTGCATGGAATACAGTGCATTCAATCAGGCTGCATGGAATCCACTGCATTCAATGGGGATGCATTCTACAATGCTGCATGGAGTTCACTGCATTCAATCACAACGCATGTAATCCACTGCATTCCATCGGGATGCTTTGGGCCATGCTGCATAAAATCCACTGCATTCAATCGGGATGCATTGGGCCTCGCTGCATGGACTCCACTGCATACAATCGGGATCCATTGCGCCAAAATGCATGGAATACTCTGCATTCATTGACGCTGCATGGACTCCACTGCATTCAATCGGGATGCTTTGGGCCATGCTGCATAAAATCCACTGCATTCAACCATGCTGCATGGATTCCACTGCATTCAATCATGCTGCATAAAATCCACTGCATTCCATCGGGATGCATTGGGCCTCGCTGCATGGAATACACTGCATTCAATCACGCTGCATGAAATCCACTGCATTCAATGGGGATGCATTCTACAATGCTGCATGGAGTTCACTGCATTCAATCACAATGCATGGAATCCACTGCATTCCATCGGGATGCTTTGGGCCATGCTGCATAAAATCCACTGCATTCAATCGGGATGCATTGGGCCTCGCTGCATGGACTCCACTGCATACAATCGGGATCCATTGCACCAAAATGCATGGAATCCTCCGCATGCAACGACGCTGCATGGACTCCACTGCATTCAATCGGGATGCTTTGGGCCATGCTGAATAAAATCCACTGCATTCAATCATGCTGCATGGAATCCACTGCATTCAATCATGCTGTATAAAATCCACTGCATTCAATAGGGTTCCATTTCTTCACGTGGCATCGAATCCACTGCATTCAATCACGCTGCATGGAATCCACTGCATTCAATCGGGATGCATTTTTCCTCGCTGCAGGGAGTACACTGCATTCAATCATGCTGCATAAAATCCACTGCATTCCATCGGGATGCTTTGGGCCATGCTGCATAAAATCCACTGCATTCAACCATGCTGCATGGAATACACTGCATTCAATCATGCTGCATAAAATCCACTGCATTCAATCGGGATGCATTGGGCCTCGCTGCATGGAATAAACTGCATTCAATCAGGCTCCATGGAATCCACTGCATTCAATGGGGATGCATTCTACCATGCTGCATGGAGTTCACTGCATTCAATCACAATGCATGGAATCCACTGCATTCCATCGGGATGCTTTGGGCCATGCTGCATAAAATCCACTGCATTCAATCGGGATGCATTGGGCCTCGCTGCATGGACTCCACTGCATACAATCGGGATCCATTGCGCCACAATGCATGGAATACTCTGCATTCAATCACGCTGCATGGAATCCACTGCATTCAATCGGGATGCTTTGGGCCATGCTGCATAAAATCCACTGCATGCAATCATGCTGCATGGAATCCACTGCATTCAATCGGGATGCATTTTACCACGTTGCATGCAGTTCACTGCATTCAATCACAATGCATGGAATCCACTGCATTCAATCGGGATGCTTTGGGCCATGCTGCATAAAGTCCACTGCATTCAATCGGGATGCATTGGGCCTCGCTGCATGAACTCCACTGCATTCAATCGGGATCCATTGTGCCACAATGCATGGATCCTCTGCATTCAATCACGCTGCATGGAATCCACTGCATTCCATCAGGATGCTTTGGGCCATGCTGCATAAAATCCACTGCATGCAATCATGCTGCATGGAATCCACTGCATTCAATCATGCTGCATAAAATCCACTGCATTCAATAGGGTTCCATTTCTTCACACTGCATGGAATCCACTGCATTCAATCACGCTGCATGCAATCCACTGCATTCAACATGGATGAATTTTTCCACGCTGCATTTAGTACACTGTATTCAATCACAATTCATGGAATCCATTGCATTCAATCGGGATGCTTTGGGCCATGCTGCATAAAATCCACTGCATTCAATCGGGATGCACTGGGCATCGCTGCATGGACTCCACTGCATACAATCGGGATCCATTGCGCCACAATGCATGGAATCCTCTGCATTCAATGACGCTGCGTGGAATCCACTGCATTCCATCGGGAAGCTTTGGGCCATGCTGCATAAAATCCATTGCATTCAATCATGCTGCATGGAATCCACTTCATTCAATCGGGATGCATTTTACCATGCTGCCTGGATTACCCTTCATTCAATCACGCTGCATGGAATCCACTGCATTCTATCGGGATGCTTTGGGCCATGCTGCATAAAATCCACTGCATTTAATCGGGATGCATTTGGCCACGCTGCATGGACTCCACTGCATAAAATCGGGATCCATTGCCCCAAAATGCAAGGAATCCTCTGCATTCAATGACGCTGAATGGAATCCACTGCATTGAATCGGGAAGCTTTGGGCCATGCTGCATAAATCCACTGCATGCAGTCATGCTGTGTGGACTCCACTGCATTGAATCATGCTGCAAAAAAAACCACTGCATTCAATAGGGTTCCATTAATGCACCCTGCATGGAATCCACTGCATTCAACCACGCTGCATGGAATCCACTGCATTCAATCGGGATGCATTTTACCACTCTGCATGGATTACACTGCATTTAATCACGCTGCATGGAATCCATGGAATTTAATCGGGATTCATTTTACTAAGCTGTATGGAATGGACTGCACTTAATCATGCTGCATGGAATCCACTGCATTCAATCGGGATGCATTTTACCACGTTGCATGCAGTTCACTGCATTCAATCACAATGCATGGAATCCACTGCATTCAATCGGGATGCTTTGGGCCATGCTGCATAAAATCCACTGCATTCAATCTTGCTTTTTGAATCCACTGCATTCAGAAATGCTGCATAAAATCCTTGCATTCAATTGGGTTCCATTTCTTCACGCTGCATGGAATACACTGCATTCAATCATGCTGCATAAAATCCACTGCATTCAATCGGGATGCATTGGGCCTCGCTGCATGGAATAAACTGCATTCAATCAGGCTCCATGGAATCCACTGCATTCAATGGGGATGCATTCTACCATGCTGCATGGAGTTCACTGCATTCAATCACAATGCATGGAATCCACTGCATTCCATCGGGATGCTTTGGGCCATGCTGCATAAAATCCACTGCATTCAATCGGGATGCATTGGGCCTCGCTGCATGGACTCCACTGCATACAATCGGGATCCATTGCGCCACAATGCATGGAATACTCTGCATTCAATCACGCTGCATGGAATCCACTGCATTCAATCGGGATGCTTTGGGCCATGCTGCATAAAATCCACTGCATGCAATCATGCTGCATGGAATCCACTGCATTCAATCGGGATGCATTTTATCACGTTGCATGCAGTTCACTGCATTCAATCACAATGCATGCAATCCACTGCATTCAATCGGGATGCTTTGGGCCATGCTGCATAAATTCCACTGCATTCAATCGGGATGCATTGGGCCTCGCTGCATGGAATCCACTGCATTCCATCAGGATGCTTTGGGCCATGCTGCATAAAATCCACTGCATGCAATCATGCTGCATGGAATCCACTGCATTCAATCATGCTGCATAAAATCCACTGCATTCAATAGGGTTCCATTTCTTCACACTGCATGGAATCCACTGCATTCAATCACGCTGCATGGAATCCACTGCATTCAACATGGATGAATTTTACCACGCTGCATTTAGTACACTGTATTCAATCACAATTCATGGAATCCATTGCATTCAATCGGGATGCTTTGGGCCATGCTGCATAAAATCCACTGCATTCAATCGGGATGCACTGGGCATCGCTGCATGGACTCCACTGCATACAATCAGGATCCATTGCGCCAAAATGCATGGAATCCTTTGCATTCAATGACGCTGCATGGAATCCACTGCATTCAATCGGGATGCTTTGGGCCATGCTGCATAAAATCCACTGCATTCAATCGGGATGCATTTGGCCACGCTGCATGGACTCCACTGCATATAATCGGGATCCATTGCGCCACAATGCATGGAATACTCTGCATTCAATGACGCTGAATGGAATCCACTGCATTGAATCGGGAAGCTTTGGGCCATGCTGCATAAATCCACTGCATGCAGTCATGCTGTGTGGACTCCACTGCATTGAATCATGCTGCAAAAAAAACCACTGCATTCAATAGGGTTCCATTTCTTCACCCTGCATGGAATCCACTGCATTCAACCACGCTGCATGGAATCCACTGCATTCAATCGGGATGCATTTTACCACTCTGCATGGATTACACTGCATTTAATCACGCTGCATGTAATCCATGGAATTTAATCGGGATTCATTTTACTAAGCTGTATGGAATGGACTGCACTTAATCACGCTGCATGGAATCCACTGCATTCAATCATGCTGCATGGAATTCACTGCATTCAATCATGCTGCATAAAATCCACTGCATTCAATCATGCTGCATAAATCCACTGCATTCAATAGGGTTCCACTTCTTCACGCTGCATGGAATCCACTGCATTCAATCACGCTGCATAAAATCCACTGCATTCAATAGGGTTCCATTTCTTCACGCTGCATGGAATCCACTACATTCAATCACGCTGCATGGAATCCACTGCATTCAATCAGCATGCTTTGGGCCATGCTGCATAAAATCCACTGCATTCAATCATGCTGCCTGGAATCCACTGCATTCAATCATACTGCATAAAATCCACTGCATTCAATAGGGTTCCATTTCTTCACGCTTCATGGAATCCACTGCATTCAATAGGGTTCCATTCCTTCACGCTGCCTGGAATCCACTGCCTTCAATCACGCTGCATGGAATCCACTGCATTCAATCGGGATGCATTTTTCCTCGTTGCATGGATTACACTGCATTCAATCCCAATGCATGGAATCCACTGCATTCAATCGGGAAGCTTTGGGCCATGCTGCATACAATGCACTGCATTCAAGCGGGATGCACTGGGCCTCGCTGCATGGACTCCACTGCATATAATCGGGATCCATTGCGCCACAATGCATGGAATACTCTGCATTCAATGACGCTGAATGGAATCCACTGCATTGAATCAGGAAGCTTTGGGCCATGCTGCATAAATGCACTGCATGCAGTCATGCTGTGTGGACTCCACTGCATTGAATCATGCTGCAAAAAAAACCACTGCATTCAATAGGGTTCCATTAATGCACCCTGCATGGAATCCACTGCATTCAACCACGCTGCATGGAATCCACTGCATTCAATCGGGATGCATTTTACCACTCTGCATGGATTACACTGCATTTAATCACGCTGCATGGAATCCATGGAATTTAATCGGGATTCATTTTACTAAGCTGTATGGAATGGACTGCACTTAATCACGCTGCATGGAATCCACTGCATTCAATCGGGATGCATTTTACCACGTTGCATGCAGTTCACTGCATTCAATCACAATGCATGGAATCCACTGCATTCAATCGGGATGCTTTGGGCCATGCTGCATAAAATCCACTGCATTCAATCTTGCTTTTTGAATCCACTGCATTCAGAAATGCTGCATAAAATCCTTGCATTCAATTGGGTTCCATTTCTTCACGCTGCATGGAATACACTGCATTCAATCATGCTGCATAAAATCCACTGCATTCAATCGGGATGCATTGGGCCTCGCTGCATGGAATAAACTGCATTCAATCAGGCTCCATGGAATCCACTGCATTCAATGGGGATGCATTCTACCATGCTGCATGGTGTTCACTGCATTCAATCACAATGCATGGAATCCACTGCATTCCATCGGGATGCTTTGGGCCATGCTGCATAAAATCCACTGCATTCAATCGGGATGCATTGGGCCTCGCTGCATGGACTCCACTGCATACAATCGGGATCCATTGCGCCACAATGCATGGAATACTCTGCATTCAATCACGCTGCATGGAATCCACTGCATTCAATCGGGATGCTTTGGGCCATGCTGCATAAAATCCACTGCATGCAATCATGCTGCATGGAATCCACTGCATTCAATCGGGATGCATTTTACCACGTTGCATGCAGTTCACTGCATTCAATCACAATGCATGGAATCCACTGCATTCAATCGGGATGCTTTGGGCCATGCTGCATAAATTCCACTGCATTCAATCGGGATGCATTGGGCCTCGCTGCATGGACTTCACTGCATTCAATCGGGATCCATTGCGCCACAATGCATGGATCCTCTGCATTCAATGACGCTGCATGGAATCCACTGCATTCCATCAGGATGCTTTGGGCCATGCTGCATAAAATCCACTGCATGCAATCATGCTGCATGGAATCCACTGCATTCAATAGGGTTCCATTTCTTCACACTGCATGGAATCCACTGCATTCAATCACGCTGCATGGAATCCACTGCATTCAACATGGATGAATTTTACCACGCTGCATTTAGTACACTGTATTCAATCACAATTCATGGAATCCATTGCATTCAATCGGGATGCTTTGGGCCATGCTTCATAAAATCCACTGCATTCAATCGGGATGCACTGGGCATCGCTGCATGGACTCCACTGCATACAATCGGGATCCATTGCGCAAAATGCATGGAATCCTTTGCATTCAATGACGCTGAATGGAATCCACTGCATTGAATCGGGAAGCTTTGGGCCATGCTGCATAAATCCACTGCATGCAGTCATGCTGTGTGGACTCCACTGCATTGAATCATGCTGCAAAAAAAACCACTGCATTCAATAGGGTTCCATTAATGCACCCTGCATGGAATCCACTGCATTCAACCACGCTGCATGGAATCCACTGCATTCAATCGGGATGCATTTTACCACTCTGCATGGATTACACTGCATTTAATCACGCTGCATGTAATCCATGGAATTTAATCGGGATTCATTTTACTAAGCTGTATGGAATGGACTGCACTTAATCACGCTGCATGGAATCCACTGCATTCAATCATGCTGCATGGAATTCACTGCATTCAATCATGCTGCATAAAATCCACTGCATTCAATCATGCTGCATAAATCCACTGCATTCAATAGGGTTCCACTTCTTCACGCTGCATGGAATCCACTGCATTCAATCACGCTGCATAAAATCCACTGCATTCAATAGGGTTCCATTTCTTCACGCTGCATGGAATCCACTACCTTCAATCACGCTGCATGGAATCCACTGCAATCAATCAGCATGCTTTGGGCCATGCTGCATAAAATCCACTGCATTCAATCATGCTGCCTGGAATCCACTGCATTCAATCATACTGCATAAAATCCACTGCATTCAATAGGGTTCCATTTCTTCACGCTTCATGGAATCCACTGCATTCAATAGGGTTCCATTCCTTCACGCTGCTTGGAATCCACTGCCTTCAATCACGCTGCATGGAATCCACTGCATTCAATCGGGATGCATTTTTCCTCGTTGCATGGATTACACTGCATTCAATCCCAATGCATGGAATCCACTGCATTCAATCGGGAAGCTTTGGGCCATGCTGCATACAATGCACTGCATTCAATCGGGATGCACTGGGCCTCGCTGCATGGACTCCACTGCATATAATCGGGATCCATTGCGCCACAATGCATGGAATACTCTGCATTCAATGACGCTGAATGGAATCCACTGCATTGAATCAGGAAGCTTTGGGCCATGCTGCATAAATCCACTGCATGCAGTCATGCTGTGTGGACTCCACTGCATTGAATCATGCTGCAAAAAAAACCACTGCATTCAATAGGGTTCCATTAATGCACCCTGCATGGAATCCACTGCATTCAACCACGCTGCATGGAATCCACTGCATTCAATCGGGATGCATTTTACCACTCTGCATGGATTACACTGCATTTAATCACGCTGCATGGAATCCATGGAATTTAATCGGGATTCATTTTACAAAGCTGTATGGAATGGACTGCACTTAATCACGCTGCATGGAATCCACTGCATTCAATCGGGATGCATTTTACCACGTTGCATGCAGTTCACTGCATTCAATCACAATGCATGGAATCCACTGCATTCCATCGGGATGCTTTGGGCCATGCTGCATAAAATCCACTGCATTCAATCTTGCTTTTTGAATCCACTGCATTCAGTAATGCTGCATAAAATCCTTGCATTCAATTGGGTTCCATTTCTTCACGCTGCATGGAATACACTGCATTCAATCACGCTGCATGGACTCCACTGCATTCAATCGGGATGCATTTTACCATGCTGCGTGGTTTTCACTGCATTCAATCACAATGCATGGAATCCACTGCATTCCATCGGGATGCTTTGGGCCATGCTGCATAAAATCCACTGCATTCAATCATGCTGCATGGAATCCACTGCATTCAATCATGCTGCATAAAATCCACTGCATTCAATAGGGTTCCATTTCTTCACGCTGCATGTAATACACTGCATTCAATCACACTGAATGGAATCCACTGCATTCAATCGGGATGCTTTTTACCTCGCTGCATGGATTACACTCCATTCAATCACAATGCATGGAATCCACTGCATTCAATCGGGATGCTTTGGGCCATGCTGCATAAAATCCACTGCATTCAATCGGGATGCATTGGGCCACGCTGCATCGACTCCTCTGCATTCAATTTGCATCCATTGCGCCACAATGCAAGGAATCCTCTGCATTCATTGACGCTGCATGGACTCCACTGCATTCAATCGGGATGCTTTGGGCCATGCTGCATAAAATCCACTGCATTCAACCATGCTGCATGGAATCCATTTCATTCAATCATGCTCTATAAAATCCAATGCATTCAATACGGTTCCATTACTTCACGCTGCATGGAATACACTGCATTAAATCAGGATGCATGGAATCGACTGCATTCAATCAGGATGCATTATACCACGTTGCATGGATTACCCTACATTCAATCACAATGCATGGAATCCACTGCATTCAATCGGGATGCCTTGGGCCATGCTGCATAAAATCCACTGCATTCAATCGGGATGCATTGGGCCTCGCTGCATAGACTCCACTGCATATAATCGGGATCCATTGCGCCACAATGCATGGAATACTCTGCATTCAATGACGCTGCATGGAATCCACTGCATTCCATCGGGAAGCTTTGGGCCATGCTGCATAAAATCCACTGCATTCAATCATGCTGCATGGAATCCACTGCATTCAATCGGGATGCATTTTACAAGGCTGCATGGATTACATTTCATACACTCAAAATGCATGGAATCCACCGCGTTCTATAGGGATGCTTTGGGCCATACTGCATAAAATACACTGCATTCAATTTGCTGCATGGAATCCACTGCATTCAATCATGCTGAATAAAATCCACTGCATTCAATAGGGTTCCATTTCTTCACGCTGCATGGAATACAGTGCATTCAATCAGGCTGCATGAAATCCACTGCATTCAATGGGGATGCATTCTACAATGCTGCATGGAGTTCACTGCATGCAATCACAATGCATGTAATCCACTGCATTCCATCGGGATGCCTTGGGCCATGCTGCATAAAATCCACTGCATTCAACCATGCTGCATGGAATCCACTGCATTCAATCATGCTGCATAAAATCCACTGCATTCAATCGGGATGCATTGGGCCTCGCTGCATGGAATACACTGCATTCAATCAGGCTGCATGGAATCCACTGCATTCAATGGGGATGCATTCTACAATGCTGCATGGAGTTCACTGCATTCAATCACAACGCATGGAATCCACTGCATTCCATCGGGATGCTTTGGGCCATGCTGCATAAAATCCACTGCATTCAATCGGGATGCATTGGGCCACGCTGCATGGACTCCACTGCATACAATCGGGATCCATTGCGCCAAAATGCATGGAATACTCTGCATTCATTGACGCTGCATGGACTCCACTGCATTCAATCGGGATGCTTTGGGCCATGCTGCATAAAATCCACTGCATTCAACCATGCTGCATGGAATCCACTGCATTCAATCATGCTGCATAAAATCCACTGCATTCCATCGGGATGCATTGGGCCTCGCTGCATGGAATACACTGCATTCAGTCACGCTGCATGAAATCCACTGCATTCAATGGGGATGCATTCTACAATGCTGCATGGAGTTCACTGCATGCAATCACAATGCATGTAATCCACTGCATTCCATCGGGATGCCTTGGGCCATGCTGCATAAAATCCACTGCATTCAATCGGGATGCATTGGGCCTCGCTGCATGGACTCCACTGCATACAATCGGGATCCATTGCACCAAAATGCATGGAATCCTCCGCATGCAACGACGCTGCATGGACTCCACTGCATTCAATCGGGATGCTTTGGGCCATGCTGAATAAAATCCACTGCATTCAATCATGCTGCATGGAATCCACTGCATTCAATCATGCTGCATAAAATCCACTGCATTCAATAGGGTTCCATTTCTTCACGTGGCATCGAATCCACTGCATTCAATCACGCTGCATGGAATCCACTGCATTCAATCGGGATGCATTTTTCCTCGCTGCATGGAGTACACTGCATTCAATCATGCTGCATGGAATCCTCTGCATTCAATAGGGATGCATTTTACAAGGCTGCATGGGTTACATTTCATACACTCAAAATGCATGGAATCCACTGCGTTCTATAGGGATGCTTTGGGCCATACTGCATAAAATACACTGCATTCAATTTGCTGCATGGAATCCACTGCATTCAATCATGCTGAATAAAATCCACTGCATTCAATAGGGTTCCATTTCTTCACGCTGCATGGAATACAGTGCATTCAATCAGGCTGCATGAAATCCACTGCATTCAATGGGGATGCATTCTACAATGCTGCATGGAGTTCACTGCATGCAATCACAATGCATGTAATCCACTGCATACAATCGGGATGCCTTGGGCCATGCTGCATAAAATCCACTGCATTCAACCATGCTGCATGGAATCCACTGCATTCAATCATGCTGCATAAAATCCACTGCATTCAATCGGGATGCATTGGGCCTCGCTGCATGGAATACAGTGCATTCAATCAGGCTGCATGGAATCCACTGCATTCAATGGGGATGCATTCTACAATGCTGCATGGAGTTCACTGCATTCAATCACAACGCATGTAATCCACTGCATTACATCGGGATGCTTTGGGCCATGCTGCATAAAATCCACTGCATTCAATCGGGATGCATTGGGCCTCGCTGCATGGACTCCACTGCATACAATCGGGATCCATTGCGCCAAAATGCATGGAATACTCTGCATTCATTGACGCTGCATGGACTCCACTGCATTCAATCGGGATGCTTTGGGCCATGCTGCATAAAATCCACTGCATTCAACCATGCTGCATGGAATCCACTGCATTCAATCATGCTGCATAAAATCCACTGCATTCCATCGGGATGCATTGGGCCTCGCTGCATGGAATACACTGCATTCAATCACGCTGCATGAAATCCACTGCATTCAATGGGGATGCATTCTACAATGCTGCATGGAGTTCACTGCATTCAATCACAATGCATGGAATCCACTGCATTCCATCGGGATGCTTTGGGCCATGCTGCATAAAATCCACTGCATTCAATCGGGATGCATTGGGCCTCGCTGCATGGACTCCACTGCATACAATCGGGATCCATTGCACCAAAATGCATGGAATCCTCCGCATGCAACCACGCTGCATGGACTCCACTGCATTCAATCGGGATGCTTTGGGCCATGCTGAATAAAATCCACTGCATTCAATCATGCTGCATGGAATCCACTGCATTCAATCATGCTGTATAAAATCCACTGCATTCAATAGGGTTCCATTTCTTCACGTGGCATCGAATCCACTGCATTCAATCACGCTGCATGGAATCCACTGCATTCAATCGGGATGCATTTTTCCTCGCTGCATGGAGTACACTGCATTCAATCATGCTGCATAAAATCCACTGCATTCCATCGGGATGCTTTGGGCCATGCTGCATAAAATCCACTGCATTCAACCATGCTGCATGGAATACACTGCATTCAATCATGCTGCATAAAATCCACTGCATTCAATCGGGATGCATTGGGCCTCGCTGCATGGAATAAACTGCATTCAATCAGGCTCCATGGAATCCACTGCATTCAATGGGGATGCATTCTACCATGCTGCATGGAGTTCACTGCATTCAATCACAATGCATGGAATCCACTGCATTCCATCGGGATGCTTTGGGCCATGCTGCATAAAATCCACTGCATTCAATCGGGATGCATTGGGCCTCGCTGCATGGACTCCACTGCATACAATCGGGATCCATTGCGCCACAATGCATGGAATACTCTGCATTCAATCACGCTGCATGGAATCCACTGCATTCAATCGGGATGCTTTGGGCCATGCTGCATAAAATCCACTGCATGCAATCATGCTGCATGGAATCCACTGCATTCAATCGGGATGCATTTTACCACGTTGCATGCAGTTCACTGCATTCAATCACAATGCATGGAATCCACTGCATTCAATCGGGATGCTTTGGGCCATGCTGCATAAAGTCCACTGCATTCAATCGGGATGCATTGGGCCTCGCTGCATGGACTCCACTGCATTCAATCGGGATCCATTGTGCCACAATGCATGGATCCTCTGCATTCAATGACGCTGCATGGAATCCACTGCATTCCATCAGGATGCTTTGGGCCATGCTGCATAAAATCCACTGCATGCAATCATGCTGCATGGAATCCACTGCATTCAATCATGCTGCATAAAATCCACTGCATTCAATAGGGTTCCATTTCTTCACACTGCATGGAATCCACTGCATTCAATCACGCTGCATGCAATCCACTGCATTCAACATGGATGAATTTTTCCACGCTGCATTTAGTACAATGTATTCAATCACAATTCATGGAATCCATTGCATTCAATCGGGATGCTTTGGGCCATGCTGCATAAAATCCACTGCATTCAATCGGGATGCACTGGGCATCGCTGCATGGACTCCACTGCATACAATCGGGATCCATTGCGCCACAATGCATGGAATCCTCTGCATTCAATGACGCTGCGTGGAATCCACTGCATTCCATCGGGAAGCTTTGGGCCATGCTGCATAAAATCCATTGCATTCAATCATGCTGCATGGAATCCACTTCATTCAATCGGGATGCATTTTACCATGCTGCCTGGATTACCCTTCATTCAATCACGCTGCATGGAATCCACTGCATTCTATCGGGATGCTTTGGGCCATGCTGCATAAAATCCACTGCATTTAATCGGGATGCATTTGGCCACGCTGCATGGACTCCACTGCATAAAATCGGGATCCATTGCCCCAAAATACAAGGAATCCTCTGCATTCAATGACGCTGAATGGAATCCACTGCATTGAATCGGGAAGCTTTGGGCCATGCTGAATAAATCCACTGCATGCAGTCATGCTGTGTGGACTCCACTGCATTGAATCATGCTGCAAAAAAAACCACTGCATTCAATAGGGTTCCATTACTGCACCCTGCATGGAATCCACTGCATTCAACCACGCTGCATGGAATCCACTGCATTCAATCGGGATGCATTTTACCACTCTGCATGGATTACACTGCATTTAATCACGCTGCATGGAATCCATGGAATTTAATCGGGATTCATTTTACTAAGCTGTATGGAATGGACTGCACTTAATCACGCTGCATGGAATCCACTGCATTCAATCGGGATGCATTTTACCACGTTGCATGCAGTTCACTGCATTCAATCACAATGCATGGAATCCACTGCATTCAATCGGGATGCTTTGGGCCATGCTGCATAAAATCCACTGCATTCAATCTTGCTTTTTGAATCCACTTCATTCAGAAATGCTGCATAATATCCTTGCATTCAATTGGGTTCCATTTCTTCACGCTGCATGGAATACACTGCATTCAATCATGCTGCATAAAATCCACTGCATTCAATCGGGATGCATTGGGCCTCGCTGCATGGAATAAACTGCATTCAATCAGGCTCCATGGAATCCACTGCATTCAATGGGGATGCATTCTACCATGCTGCATGGAGTTCACTGCATTCAATCACAATGCATGGAATCCACTGCATTCCATCGGGATGCTTTGGGCCATGCTGCATAAAATCCACTGCATGCAATCATGCTGCATGGAATCCACTGCATTCAATCGGGATGCATTTTACCACGTTGCATGCAGTTCACTGCATTCAATCACAATGCATGGAATCCACTGCATTCAATCGGGATGCTTTGGGCCATGCTGCATAAATTCCACTGCATTCAATCGGGATGCATTGGGCCTCGCTGCATGGACTCCACTGCATTCAATCGGGATCCATTACGCCACAATGCATGGATCCTCTGCATTCAATGACGCTGCATGGAATCCACTGCATTCCATCAGGATGCTTTGGGCCATGCTGCATAAAATCCACTGCATGCAATCATGCTGCATGGAATCCACTGCATTCAATCATGCTGCATAAAATCCACTGCATTCAATAGGGTTCCATTTCTTCACACTGCATGGAATCCACTGCATTCAATCACGCTGCATGGAATCCACTGCATTCAACATGGATGAATTTTACCACGCTGCATTTAGTACACTGTATTCAATCACAATTCATGGAATCCATTGCATTCAATCGGGATGCTTTGGGCCATGCTGCATAAAATCCACTGCATTCAATCGGGATGCACTGGGCATCGCTGCATGGACTCCACTGCATACAATCGGGATCCATTGCGCCAAAATGCATGGAATCCTTTGCATTCAATGACGCTGCATGGAATCCACTGCATTCAATCGGGATGCTTTGGGCCATGCTGCATAAAATCCACTGCATTCAATCGGGATGCACTGGGCCTCGCTGCATGGACTCCACTGCATATAATCGGGATCCATTGCGCCACAATGCATGGAATACTCTGCATTCAATGACGCTGAATGGAATCCACTGCATTGAATCGGGAAGCTTTGGGCCATGCTGCATAAATCCACTGCATGCAGTCATGCTGTGTGGACTCCACTGCATTGAATCATGCTGCAAAAAAAACCACTGCATTCAATAGGGTTCCATTAATGCACCCTGCATGGAATCCACTGCATTCAACCACGCTGCATGGAATCCACTGCATTCAATCGGGATGCATTTTACCACTCTGCATGGATTACACTGCATTTAATCACGCTGCATGTAATCCATGGAATTTAATCGGGATTCATTTTACTAAGCTGTATGGAATGGACTGCACTTAATCACGCTGCATGGAATCCACTGCATTCAATCGGGATGCATTTTACCACGTTGCATGCAGTTCACTGCATTCAATCACAATGCATGGAATCCACTGCATTCAATCGGGATGCTTTGGGCCATGCTGCATAAAATCCACTGCATTCAATCTTGCTTTTTGAATCCACTGCATTCAGTAATGCTGCATAAAATCCTTGCATTCAATTGGGTTCCATTTCTTCACGCTGCATGGAATACACTGCATTCAATCACGCTGCATGGAATCCACTGCATTCAATCGGGATGCATTTTACCATGCTGCGTGGTTTTCACTGCATTCAATCACAATGCATGGAATCCACTGCATTCCATCGGGATGCTTTGGGCCATGCTGCATAAAATCCACTGCATTCAATCATGCTGCATGGAATTCACTGCATTCAATCATGCTGCATAAAATCCACTGCATTCAATCATGCTGCATAAATCCACTGCATTCAATAGGGTTCCACTTCTTCACGCTGCATGGAATCCACTGCATTCAATCACGTTGCATAAAATCCACTGCATTCAATAGGGTTCCATTTCTTCACGCTGCATGGAATACACTGCATTCAATCACACTGAATGGAATCCACTGCATTCAATCGGGATGCTTTTTACCTCGCTGCATGGATTACACTCCATTCAATCCCAATGCATGGAATCCACTGCATTCAATCGGGATGCTTTGGGCCATGCTGCATAAAATCCACTGCATTCAATCGGGATGCATTGGGCCACGCTGCATCGACTCCACTGCATTCAATTGGCATCCATTGCGCCACAATGCAAGGAATCCTCTGCATTCATTGACGCCGCATGGACTCCACTGCATTCAATCGGGATGCTTTGGGCCATGCTGCATAAAATCCACTGCATTCAACCATGCTGCATGGAATACATTTCATTCAATCATGCTCTATAAAATCCAATGCATTCAATACGGTTCCATTACTTCACGCTGCATGGAATACACTGCATTAAATCAGGATGCATGGAATCGACTGCATTCAATCAGGATGCATTATACCACGTTGCATGGATTACCCTACATTCAATCACAATGCATGGAATCCACTGCATTCAATCGGGATGCCTTGGGCCATGCTGCATAAAATCCACTGCATTCAATCGGGATGCATTGGGCCTCGCTGCATAGACTCCACTGCATATAATCGGGATCCATTGCGCCACAATGCATGGAATACTCTGCATTCAATGACGCTGCATGGAATCCACTGCATTCCATCGGGAAGCTTTGGGCCATGCTGCATAAAATCCACTGCATTCAATCATGCTGCATGGAATCCACTGCATTCAATCGGGATGCATTTTACAAGGCTGCATGGATTACATTTCATACACTCAAATTGCATGGAATCCACTGCGTTCTATAGGGATGCTTTGGGCCATACTGCATAAAATACACTGCATTCAATTTGCTGCATGGAATCCACTGCATTCAATCATGCTGAATAAAATCCACTGCATTCAATAGGGTTCCATTTCTTCACGCTGCATGGAATACACTGCATTCAATCAGGCTGCATGAAATCCACTGCATTCAATGGGGATGCATTCTACAATGCTGCATGGAGTTCACTGCATGCAATCACAATGCATGTAATCCACTGCATTCCATCGGGATGCCTTGGGCCATGCTGCATAAAATCCACTGCATTCAACCATGCTGCATGGAATCCACTGCATTCAATCATGCTGCATAAAATCCACTGCATTCAATCGGGATGCATTGGGCCTCGCTGCATGGAATACACTGCATTCAATCAGGCTGCATGGAATCCACTGCATTCAATGGGGATGCATTCTACAATGCTGCATGGAGTTCACTGCATTCAATCACAACGCATGGAATCCACTGCATTCCATCGGGATGCTTTGGGCCATGCTGCATAAAATCCACTGCATTCAATCGGGATGCATTGGGCCTCGCTGCATGGACTCCACTGCATACAATCGGGATCCATTGCGCCAAAATGCATGGAATACTCTGCATTCATTGACGCTGCATGGACTCCACTGCATTCAATCGGGATGCTTTGGGCCATGCTGCATAAAATCCACTGCATTCAACCATGCTGCATGGAATCCACTGCATTCAATCATGCTGCATAAAATCCACTGCATTCCATCGGGATGCATTGGGCCTCGCTGCATGGAATACACTGCATTCAATCACGCTGCATGAAATCCACTGCATTCAATGGGGATGCATTCTACAATGCTGCATGGAGTTCACTGCATTCAATCACAATGCATGGAATCCACTGCATTCCATCGGGATGCTTTGGGCCATGCTGCATAAAATCCACTGCATTCAATCGGGATGCATTGGGCCTCGCTGCATGGACTCCACTGCATACAATCGGGATCCATTGCACCAAAATGCATGGAATCCTCCGCATGCAACGACGCTGCATGGACTCCACTGCATTCAATCGGGATGCTTTGGGCCATGCTGCATAAAATCCACTGCATTCAATCATGCTGCATGGAATCCACTGCATTCAATCATGCTGCATAAAATCCACTGCATTCAATAGGGTTCCATTTCTTCACGTGGCATCGAATCCACTGCATTCAATCACGCTGCATGGAATCCACTGCATTCAATCGGGATGCATTTTTCCTCGCTGCATGGAGTACACTGCATTCAATCATGCTGCATAAAATCCACTGCATTCCATCGGGATGCTTTGGGCCATGCTGCATAAAATCCACTGCATTCAACCATGCTGCATGGAATACACTGCATTCAATCATGCTGCATAAAATCCACTGCATTCAATCGGGATGCATTGGGCCTCGCTGCATGGAATAAACTGCATTCAATCAGGCTCCATGGAATCCACTGCATTCAATGGGGATGCATTCTACCATGCTGCATGGAGTTCACTGCATTCAATCACAATGCATGGAATCCACTGCATTCCATCGGGATGCTTTGGGCCATGCTGCATAAAATCCACTGCATTCAATCGGGATGCATTTTACCACGTTGCATGCAGTTCACTGCATTCAATCACAATGCATGGAATCCACTGCATTCAATCGGGATGCTTTGGGCCATGCTGCATAAAATCCACTGCATTCAATCGGGATGCATTGGGCCTCGCTGCATGGACTCCACTGCATTCAATCGGGATCCATTGTGCCACAATGCATGGAATCCTCTGCATTCAATGACGCTGCATGGAATCCACTGCATTCCATCAGGATGCTTTGGGCCATGCTGCATAAAATCCACTGCATGCAATCATGCTGCATGGAATCCACTGCATTCAATCATGCTGCATAAAATCCACTGCATTCAATAGGGTTCCATTTCTTCACACTGCATGGAATCCACTGCATTCAATCACGCTGCATGCAATCCACTGCATTCAACATGGATGAATTTTACCACGCTGCATTTAGTACACTGTATTCAATCACAATTCATGGAATCCATTGCATTCAATCGGGATGCTTTGGGCCATGCTGCATAAAATCCACTGCATTCAATCGGGATGCACTGGGCATCGCTGCATGGACTCCACTGCATACAATCGGGATCCATTGCGCCACAATGCATGGAATCCTCTGCATTCAATGACGCTGCATAGAATCCACTGCATTCCATCGGGAAGCTTTGGGCCATGCTGCATAAAATCCATTGCATTCAATCATGCTGCATGGAATCCACTTCATTCAATCAGGATGCATTTTACCATGCTGCCTGGATTACCCTTCATTCAATCACGCTGCATGGAATCCACTGCATTCTATCGGGATGCTTTGGGCCATGCTGCATAAAATCCACTGCATTTAATCGGGATGCATTTGGCCACGCTGCATGGACTCCACTGCATAAAATCGGGATCCATTGCCCCAAAATGCAAGGAATCCTCTGCATTCAATGACGCTGAATGGAATCCACTGCATTGAATCGGGAAGCTTTGGGCCATGCTGCATAAATCCACTGCATGCAGTCATGCTGTGTGGACTCCACTGCATTGAATCATGCTGCAAAAAAAACCACTGCATTCAATAGGGTTCCATTTCTTCACCCTGCATGGAATCCACTGCATTCAACCACGCTGCATGGAATCCACTGCATTCAATCGGGATGCATTTTACCACTCTGCATGGATTACACTGCATTTAATCACGCTGCATCGAATCCATGGAATTTAATCGGGATTCATTTTACTAAGCTGTATGGAATGGACTGCACTTAATCACGCTGCATGGAATCCACTGCATTCAATCGGGATGCTTTGGGCCATGCTGCATAAAATCCACTGCATGCAATCATGCTGCATGGAATCCACTGCATTCAATCGGGATGCATTTTACCACGTTGCATGCAGTTCACTGCATTCAATCACAATGCATGGAATCCACTGCATTCAATCGGGATGCTTTGGGCCATGCTGCATAAAATCCACTGCATTCAATCGGGATGCATTGGGCCTCGCTGCATGGACTCCACTGCATTCAATCGGGATCCATTGTGCCACAATGGATTTTTACCACTCTGCATGGATTACACTGCATTTAATCACGCTGCATCGAATCCATGGAATTTAATCGGGATTCATTTTACTAAGCTGTATGGAATGGACTGCACTTAATCACGCTGCATGGAATCCACTGCATTCAATCGGGATGCATTTTACCACGTTGCATGCAGTTCACTGCATTCAATCACAATGCATGGAATCCACTGCATTCAATCGGGATGCTTTGGGCCATGCTGCATAAAATCCACTGCATTCAATCTTGCTTTTTGAATCCACTGCATTCAGTAATGCTGCATAAAATCCTTGCATTCAATTGGGTTCCATTTCTTCACGCTGCATGGAATACACTGCATTCAATCACGCTGCATGGAATCCACTGCATTCAATCGGGATGCATTTTACCATGCTGCGTGGTTTTCACTGCACTCAATCACAATGCATGGAATCCACTGCATTCCATCGGAATGCTTTGGGCCATGCTGCATAAAATCCACTGCATTCAATCACGCTGCATGGAATCCACTGCATTCAATCATGCTGCATAAAATCCACTGCATTCAATAGGGTTTCATTTCTTCACGCTGCATGGAATACACTGCATTCAATCACACTGAATGGAATCCACTGCATTCAATCGGGATGCATTTTACCTCGCTGCATGGATTACACTGCATTCAATCCCAATGCATGGAATCCACTGCATTCAATCGGGATGCTTTGGACCATGCTGCATAAAATCCACTGCATTCAATCGGGATGCATTGGGCCACGCTGCATCGACTCCACTGCATTCAATTGGCATCCATTGCGCCACAATGCAAGGAATCCTCTGCATTCATTGACGCTGCATGGACTCCACTGCATTCAATCGGGATGCTTTGGGCCATGCTGCATAAAATCCACTGCATTCAATCTTGCTTTTTGAATCCACTGCATTCAGTAATGCTGCATAAAATCCTTGCATTCAATTGGGTTCCATTTCTTCATGCTGCATGGAATACACTGCATTCAATCACGCTGCATGGAATCCACTGCATTCAATCGGGATGCATTTTACCATGCTGCGTGGTTTTCACTGCATTCAATCACAATGCATGGAATCCACTGCATTCCATCGGGATGCTTTGGGCCATGCTGCATAAAATCCACTGCATTCAATCGGGATGCATTGGGCCACGCTGCATCGACTCCACTGCATTCAATTGGCATCCATTGCGCCACAATGCAAGGAATCCTCTGCATTCATTGACGCTGCATGGACTCCACTGCATTCAATCGGGATGCTTTGGGCCATGCTGCATAAAATCCACTGCATTCAACCATGCTGCATGGAATCCATTTCATTCAATCATGCTCTATAAAATCCAATGCATTCAATACGGTTCCATTACTTCACGCTGCATGGAATACACTGCATTAAATCAGGATGCATGGAATCGACTGCATTCAATCAGGATGCATTATACCACGTTGCATGGATTACCCTACATTCAATCACAATGCATGGAATCCACTGCATTCAATCGGGATGCTTTGGGCCATGCTGCATAAAATCCACTGCATTCAATCGGGATGCATTGGGCCTCGCTGCATAGACTCCACTGCATATAATCGGGATCCATTGCGCCACAATGCATGGAATACTCTGCATTCAATGACGCTGCATGGAATCCACTGCATTCCATCGGGAAGCTTTGGGCCATGCTGCATAAAATCCACTGCATTCAATCATGCTGCATGGAATCCACTGCATTCAATCGGGATGCATTTTACAAGGCTGCATGGATTACATTTCATACACTCAAAATGCATGGAATCCACTGCGTTCTATAGGGATGCTTTGGGCCATACTGCATAAAATACACTGCATTCAATTTGCTGCATGGAATCCACTGCATTCAATCATGCTGAATAAAATCCACTGCATTCAATAGGGTTCCATTTCTTCACGCTGCATGGAATACACTGCATTCAATCAGGCTGCATGAAATCCACTGCATTCAATGGGGATGCATTCTACAATGCTGCATGGAGTTCACTGCATGCAATCACAATGCATGTAATCCACTGCATTCCATCGGGATGCTTTGGGCCATGCTGCATAAAATCCACTGCATTCAACCATGCTGCATGGAATCCACTGCATTCAATCATGCTGCATAAAATCCACTGCATTCCATCGGGATGCATTGGGCCTCGCTGCATGGAATACACTGCATTCAATCAGGCTGCATGGAATCCACTGCATTCAATCGGGATGCCTTCTACCATGCTGCATGGAGTTCACTGCATTCAATCACAATGCATGGACTCCACTGCATTCCATCGGGATGCTTTGGGCCATGCTGCATAAAATCCACTGCATTCAATCGGGATGCATTGGGCCTCGCTGCATGGACTCCACTGCATACAATCGGGATCCATTGCGCCACAATGCATGGAATACTCTGCATTCAATCACGCTGCATGGAATCCACTGCATTCAATCGGGATGCTTTGGGCCATGCTGCATAAAATCCACTGCATGCAATCATGCTGCATGGAATCCACTGCATTCAATCGGGATGCATTTTACCACGTTGCATGCAGTTCACTGCATTCAATCCCAATGCATGGAATCCACTGCATTCAATCGGGATGCTTTGGGCCATGCTGCATAAAATCCACTGCATTCAATCGGGATGCATTGGGCCACGCTGCATCGACTCCACTGCATTCAATTGGCATCCATTGCGCCACAATGCAAGGAATCCTCTGCATTCATTGACACTGCATGGACTCCACTGCATTCAATCGGGATGCTTTGGGCCATGCTGCATAAAATCCACTGCATTCAATCTTGCTTTTTGAATCCACTGCATTCAGTAATGCTGCATAAAATCCTTGCATTCAATTGGGTTCCATTTCTTCACGCTGCATGGAATACACTGCATTCAATCACGCTGCATGGAATCCACTGCATTCAATCGGGATGCATTTTACCATGCTGCGTGGTTTTCACTGCATTCAATCACAATGCATGGAATCCACTGCATTCCATCGGGATGCTTTGGGCCATGCTGCATAAAATCCACTGCATTCAATCGGGATGCATTGGGCCACGCTGCATCGACTCCACTGCATTCAATTGGCATCCATTGCGCCACAATGCAAGGAATCCTCTGCATTCATTGACGCTGCATGGACTCCACTGCATTCAATCGGGATGCTTTGGGCCATGCTGCATAAAATCCACTGCATTCAACCATGCTACATGGAATCCATTTCATTCAATCATGCTCTATAAAATCCAATGCATTCAATATGGTTCCATTACTTCACGCTGCATGGAATACACTGCATTAAATCAGGATGCATGGAATCGACTGCATTCAATCAGGATGCATTATACCACGTTGCATGGATTACCCTACATTCAATCACAATGCATGGAATCCACTGCATTCAATCGGGATGCTTTGGGCCATGCTGCATAAAATCCACTGCATTCAATCGGGATGCATTGGGCCTCGCTGCATAGACTCCACTGCATATAATCGGGATCCATTGCGCCACAATGCATGGAATACTCTGCATTCAATGACGCTGCATGGAATCCACTGCATTCCATCGGGAAGCTTTGGGCCATGCTGCATAAAATCCACTGCATTCAATCATGCTGCATGGAATCCACTGCATTCAATCGGGATGCATTTTACAAGGCTGCATGGATTACATTTCATACACTCAAATTGCATGGAATCCACTGCGTTCTATAGGGATGCTTTGGGCCATACTGCATAAAATACACTGCATTCAATTTGCTGCATGGAATCCACTGCATTCAATCATGCTGCATAAAATCCACTGCATTCAATCGGGATGCATTGGGCCTCGCTGCATGGAATACACTGCATTCAATCAGGCTGCATGGAATCCACTGCATTCAATCGGGATGCATTCTACCATGCTGCATGGAGTTCACTGCATTCAATCACAATGCATGGAATCCACTGCATTCCATCGGGATGCTTTGGGCCATGCTGCATAAAATCCACTGCATTCAATCGGGATGCATTGGGCCTCGCTGCATGGACTCCACTGCATACAATCGGGATCCATTGCGCCACAATGCATGGAATACTCTGCATTCAATCACGCTGCATGGAATCCACTGCATTCAATCGGGATGCTTTGGGCCATGCTGCATAAAATCCACTGCATGCAATCATGCTGCATGGAATCCACTGCATTCAATCGGGATGCATTTTACCACGTTGCATGCAGTTCACTGCATTCAATCACAATGCATGGAATCCACTGCATTCAATCGGGATGCTTTGGGCCATGCTGCATAAAATCCACTGCATTCAATCGGGATGCATTGGGCCTCGCTGCATGGACTCCACTGCATTCAATCGGGATCCATTGCGCCACAATGCATGGATCCTCTGCATTCAATGACGCTGCATGGAATCCACTGCATTCCATCAGGATGCTTTGGGCCATGCTGCATAAAATCCACTGCATGCAATCATGCTGCATGGAATCCACTGCATTCAATCATGCTGCATAAAATCCACTGCATTCAATAGGGTTCCATTTCTTCACACTGCATGGAATCCACTGCATTCAATCACGCTGCATGGAATCCACTGCATTCAACATGGATGAATTTTACCACGCTGCATTTAGTACACTGTATTCAATCACAATTCATGGAATCCATTGCATTCAATCGGGATGCTTTGGGCCATGCTGCATAAAATCCACTGCATTCAATCGGGATGCACTGGGCATCGCTGCATGGACTCCACTGCATACAATCGGGATCCATTGCGCCACAATGCATGGAATCCTCTGCATTCAATGACGCTGCATGGAATCCACTGCATTCAATCGGGATGCTTTGGGCCATGCTGAATAAAATCCATTGCATGCAATCATGCTGCATGGAATCCACTGCATTCAATCGGGATGCATTTTACCACGTTGCATGCAGTTCACTGCATTCAATCACAATGCATGGAATCCACTGCATTCAATCGGGATGCTTTGGGCCATGCTGCATAAATTCCACTGCATTCAATCGGGATGCATTTGGCCTCGCTGCATGGACTCCACTGCATTCAATCGGGATCCATTGCGCCACAATGCATGGATCCTCTGCATTCAATGACGCTGCATGGAATCCACTGCATTCCATCAGGGTGCTTTGGGCCATGCTGCATAAAATCCACTGCATGCAATCATGCTGCATGGAATCCACTGCATTCAATCATGCTGCATAAATCCACTGCATTCAATAGGGTTCCATTTCTTCACGCTGCATGGAATCCACTGCATTCAATCACGCTGCATGGAATCCACTGCATTCAACATGGATGAATTTTACCACGCTGCATTTAGTACACTGTATTCAATCACAATTCATGGAATCCATTGCATTCAATCGGGATGCTTTGGGCCATGCTGCATAAAATCCACTGCATTCAATCGGGATGCACTGGGCATCGCTGCATGGACTCCACTGCATACAATCGGGATCCATTGCGCCAAAATGCATGGAATCCTTTGCATTCAATGACGCTGCATGGAATCCACTGCATTCAATCGGGATGCTTTGGGCCATGCTGCATAAAATCCACTGCATTCAATCGGGATGCACTGGGCCTCGCTGCATGGACTCCACTGCATATAATTGGGATCCATTGCGCCACAATGCATGGAATACTCTGCATTCAATGACGCTGAATGGAATCCACTGCATTGAATCGGGAAGCTTTGGGCCATGCTGCATAAATCCACTGCATGCAGTCATGCTGTGTGGACTCCACTGCATTGAATCATGCTGCAAAAAAAACCACTGCATTCAATAGGGTTCCATTAATGCACCCTGCATGGAATCCACTGCATTCAACCACGCTGCATGGAATCCACTGCATTCAATCGGGATGCATTTTACCACTCTGCATGGATTACACTGCATTTAATCACGCTGCATGTAATCCATGGAATTTAATCGGGATTCATTTTACTAAGCTGTATGGAATGGACTGCACTTAATCACGCTGCATGGAATCCACTGCATTCAATCGGGATGCATTTTACCACGTTGCATGCAGTTCACTGCATTCAATCACAATGCATGGAATCCACTGCATTCAATCGGGATGCTTTGGGCCATGCTGCATAAAATCCACTGCATTCAATCTTGCTTTTTGAATCCACTGCATTCAGTAATGCTGCATAAAATCCTTGCATTCAATTGGGTTCCATTTCTTCACGCTGCATGGAATACACTGCATTCAATCACGCTGCATGGAATCCACTGCATTCAATCGGGATGCATTTTACCATGCTGCGTGGTTTTCACTGCATTCAATCACAATGCATGGAATCCACTGCATTCCATCGGGATGCTTTGGGCCATGCTGCATAAAATCCACTGCATTCAATCATGCTGCATGGAATTCACTGCATTCAATCATGCTGCATAAAATCCACTGCATTCAATCATGCTGCATAAATCCACTGCATTCAATAGGGTTCCACTTCTTCACGCTGCATGGAATCCACTGCATTCAATCACGTTGCATAAAATCCACTGCATTCAATAGGGTTCCATTTCTTCACGCTGCATGGAATCCACTACATTCAATCACGCTTCATGGAATCCACTGCATTCAATCAGCATGCTTTGGGCCATGCTGCATAAAATCCACTGCATTCAATCATGCTGCCTGGAATCCACTGCATTCAATCATACTGCATAAAATCCACTGCATTCAATAGGGTTCCATTTCTTCACGCTTCATTGAATCCACTGCATTCAATAGGGTTCCATTCCTTCACGCTGCCTGGAATCCACTGCCTTCAATCACGCTGCATGGAATCCACTGCATTCAATCGGGATGCATTTTTCCTCGTTGCATGGATTACACTGCATTCAATCCCAATGCATGGAATCCACTGCATTCAATCGGGAAACTTTGGGCCATGCTGCATACAATGCACTTCATTCAATCGGGATGCACTGGGCCTCGCTGCATGGACTCCACTGCATATAATCGGGATCCATTGCGCCACAATGCATGGAATACTCTGCATTCAATGACGCTGAATGGAATCCACTGCATTGAATCAGGAAGCTTTGGGCCATGCTGCATAAATCCACTGCATGCAGTCATGCTGTGTGGACTCCACTGCATTGAATCATGCTGCAAAAAAAACCACTGCATTCAATAGGGTTCCATTAATGCACCCTGCATGGAATCCACTGCATTCAACCACGCTGCATGGAATCCACTGCATTCAATCGGGATGCATTTTACCACTCTGCATGGATTACACTGCATTTAATCACGCTGCATGTAATCCATGGAATTTAATCGGGATTCATTTTACAAAGCTGTATGGAATGGACTGCACTTAATCACGCTGCATGGAATCCACTGCATTCAATCGGGATGCATTTTACCACGTTGCATGCAGTTCACTGCATTCAATCACAATGCATGGAATCCACTGCATTCCATCGGGATGCTTTGGGCCATGCTGCATAAAATCCACTGCATTCAATCTTGCTTTTTGAATCCACTGCATTCAGTAATGCTGCATAAAATCCTTGCATTCAATTGGGTTCCATTTCTTCACGCTGCATGGAATACACTGCATTCAATCACGCTGCATGGAATCCACTGCATTCAATCGGGATGCATTTTACCATGCTGCGTGGTTTTCACTGCATTCAATCACAATGCATGGAATCCACTGCATTCCATCGGGATGCTTTGGGCCATGCTGCATAAAATCCACTGCATTCAATCATGCTGCATGGAATCCACTGCATTCAATCATGCTGCATAAAATCCACTGCATTCAATAGGGTTCCATTTCTTCACGCTGCATGGAATACACTGCATTCAATCACACTGAATGGAATCCACTGCATTCAATCGGGATGCTTTTTACCTCGCTGCATGGATTACACTCCATTCAATCACAATGCATGGAATCCACTGCATTCAATCGGGATGCTTTGGGCCATGCTGCATAAAATCCACTGCATTCAATCGGGATGCATTGGGCCACGCTGCATCGACTCCACTGCATTCAATTGGCATCCATTGCGCCACAATGCAAGGAATCCTCTGCATTCATTGACGCCGCATGGACTCCACTGCATTCAATCGGGATGCTTTGGGCCATGCTGCATAAAATCCACTGCATTCAACCATGCTGCATGGAATACATTTCATTCAATCATGCTCTATAAAATCCAATGCATTCAATACGGTTCCATTACTTCACGCTGCATGGAATACACTGCATTAAATCAGGATGCATGGAATCGACTGCATTCAATCAGGATGCATTATACCACGTTGCATGGATTACCCTACATTCAATCACAATGCATGGAATCCACTGCATTCAATCGGGATGCCTTGGGCCATGCTGCATAAAATCCACTGCATTCAATCGGGATGCATTGGGCCTCGCTGCATAGACTCCACTGCATATAATCGGGATCCATTGCGCCACAATGCATGGAATACTCTGCATTCAATGACGCTGCATGGAATCCACTGCATTCCATCGGGAAGCTTTGGGCCATGCTGCATAAAATCCACTGCATTCAATCATGCTGCATGGAATCCACTGCATTCAATCGGGATGCATTTTACAAGGCTGCATGGATTACATTTCATACACTCAAATTGCATGGAATCCACTGCGTTCTATAGGGATGCTTTGGGCCATACTGCATAAAATACACTGCATTCAATTTGCTGCATGGAATCCACTGCATTCAATCATGCTGAATAAAATCCACTGCATTCAATAGGGTTCCATTTCTTCACGCTGCATGGAATACACTGCATTCAATCAGGCTGCATGAAATCCACTGCATTCAATGGGGATGCATTCTACAATGCTGCATGGAGTTCACTGCATGCAATCACAATGCATGTAATCCACTGCATTCCATCGGGATGCCTTGGGCCATGCTGCATAAAATCCACTGTATTCAACCATGCTGCATGGAATCCACTGCATTCAATCATGCTGCATAAAATCCACTGCATTCAATCGGGATGCATTGGGCCTCGCTGCATGGAATACACTGCATTCAATCAGGCTGCATGGAATCCACTGCATTCAATGGGGATGCATTCTACAATGCTGCATGGAGTTCACTGCATTCAATCACAACGCATGGAATCCACTGCATTCCATCGGGATGCTTTGGGCCATGCTGCATAAAATCCACTGCATTCAATCGGGATGCATTGGGCCTCGCTGCATGGACTCCACTGCATACAATCGGGATCCATTGCGCCAAAATGCATGGAATACTCTGCATTCATTGACGCTGCATGGACTCCACTGCATTCAATCGGGATGCTTTGGGCCATGCTGCATAAAATCCACTGCATTCAACCATGCTGCATGGAATCCACTGCATTCAATCATGCTGCATAAAATCCACTGCATTCCATTGGGATGCATTCGGCCTCGCTGCATGGAATACACTGCATTCAATCACGCTGCATGAAATCCACTGCATTCAATGGGGATGCATTCTACAATGCTGCATGGAGTTCACTGCATTCAATCACAATGCATGGAATCCACTGCATTCCATCGGGATGCTTTGGGCCATGCTGCATAAAATCCACTGCATTCAATCGGGATGCATTGGGCCTCGCTGCATGGACTCCACTGCATACAATCGGGATCCATTGCACCAAAATGCATGGAATCCTCCGCATGCAACGACGCTGCATGGACTCCACTGCATTCAATCGGGATGCTTTGGGCCATGCTGCATAAAATCCACTGCATTCAATCATGCTGCATGGAATCCACTGCATTCAATCATGCTGCATAAAATCCACTGCATTCAATAGGGTTCCATTTCTTCACGTGGCATCGAATCCACTGCATTCAATCACGCTGCATGGAATCCACTGCATTCAATCGGGATGCATTTTTCCTCGCTGCATGGAGTACACTGCATTCAATCATGCTGCATAAAATCCACTGCATTCCATCGGGATGCTTTGGGCCATGCTGCATAAAATCCACTGCATTCAACCATGCTGCATGGAATACACTGCATTCAATCATGCTGCATAAAATCCACTGCATTCAATCGGGATGCATTGGGCCTCGCTGCATGGAATAAACTGCATTCAATCAGGCTCCATGGAATCCACTGCATTCAATGGGGATGCATTCTACCATGCTGCATGGAGTTCACTGCATTCAATCACAATGCATGGAATCCACTGCATTCCATCGGGATGCTTTGGGCCATGCTGCATAAAATCCACTGCATTCAATCGGGATGCATTTTACCACGTTGCATGCAGTTCACTGCATTCAATCACAATGCATGGAATCCACTGCATTCAATCGGGATGCTTTGGGCCATGCTGCATAAAATCCACTGCATTCAATCGGGATGCATTGGGCCTCGCTGCATGGACTCCACTGCATTCAATCGGGATCCATTGTGCCACAATGCATGGATCCTCTGCATTCAATGACGCTGCATGGATTCCACTGCATTCCATCAGGATGCTTTGGGCCATGCTGCATAAAATCCACTGCATGCAATCATGCTGCATGGAATCCACTGCATTCAATCATGCTGCATAAAATCCACTGCATTCAATAGGGTTCCATTTCTTCACACTGCATGGAATCCACTGCATTCAATCACGCTGCATGCAATCCACTGCATTCAACATGGATGAATTTTACCACGCTGCATTTAGTACACTGTATTCAATCACAATTCATGGAATCCATTGCATTCAATCGGGATGCTTTGGGCCATGCTGCATAAAATCCACTGCATTCAATCGGGATGCACTGGGCATCGCTGCATGGACTCCACTGCATACAATCGGGATCCATTGCGCCACAATGCATGGAATCCTCTGCATTCAATGACGCTGCATGGAATCCACTGCATTCAATCGGGATGCTTTGGGCCATGCTGCATAAAATCCATTGCATTCAATCATGCTGCATGGAATCCACTTCATTCAATCGGGATGCATTTTACCATGCTGCCTGGATTACCCTTCATTCAATCACGCTGCATGGAATCCACTGCATTCTATCGGGATGCTTTGGGCCATGCTGCATAAAATCCACTGCATTTAATCGGGATGCATTTGGCCACGCTGCATGGACTCCACTGCATAAAATCGGGATCCATTGCCCCAAAATGCAAGGAATCCTCTGCATTCAATGACGCTGAATGGAATCCACTGCATTGAATCGGGAAGCTTTGGGCCATGCTGCATAAATCCACTGCATGCAGTCATGCTGTGTGGACTCCACTGCATTGAATCATGCTGCAAAAAAAACCACTGCATTCAATAGGGTTCCATTTCTTCACCCTGCATGGAATCCACTGCATTCAACCACGCTGCATGGAATCCACTGCATTCAATCGGGATGCATTTTACCACTCTGCATGGATTACACTGCATTTAATCACGCTGCATCGAATCCATGGAATTTAATCGGGATTCATTTTACTAAGCTGTATGGAATGGACTGCACTTAATCACGCTGCATGGAATCCACTGCATTCAATCGGGATGCTTTGGGCCATGCTGCATAAAATCCACTGCATGCAATCATGCTGCATGGAATCCACTGCATTCAATCGGGATGCATTTTACCACGTTGCATGCAGTTCACTGCATTCAATCACAATGCATGGAATCCACTGCATTCAATCGGGATGCTTTGGGCCATGCTGCATAAAATCCACTGCATTCAATCGGGATGCATTGGGCCTCGCTGCATGGACTCCACTGCATTCAATCGGGATCCATTGTGCCACAATGGATTTTTACCACTCTGCATGGATTACACTGCATTTAATCACGCTGCATCGAATCCATGGAATTTAATCGGGATTCATTTTACTAAGCTGTATGGAATGGACTGCACTTAATCACGCTGCATGGAATCCACTGCATTCAATCGGGATGCATTTTACCACGTTGCATGCAGTTCACTGCATTCAATCACAATGCATGGAATCCACTGCATTCAATCGGGATGCTTTGGGCCATGCTGCATAAAATCCACTGCATTCAATCTTGCTTTTTGAATCCACTGCATTCAGTAATGCTGCATAAAATCCTTGCATTCAATTGGGTTCCATTTCTTCACGCTGCATGGAATACACTGCATTCAATCACGCTGCATGGAATCCACTGCATTCAATCGGGATGCATTTTACCATGCTGCGTGGTTTTCACTGCACTCAATCACAATGCATGGAATCCACTGCATTCCATCGGAATGCTTTGGGCCATGCTGCATAAAATCCACTGCATTCAATCATGCTGCATGGAATCCACTGCATTCAATCATGCTGCATAAAATCCACTGCATTCAATAGGGTTTCATTTCTTCACGCTGCATGGAATACACTGCATTCAATCACACTGAATGGAATCCACTGCATTCAATCGGGATGCATTTTACCTCGCTGCATGGATTACACTGCATTCAATCCCAATGCATGGAATCCACTGCATTCAATCGGGATGCTTTGGACCATGCTGCATAAAATCCACTGCATTCAATCGGGATGCATTGGGCCACGCTGCATCGACTCCACTGCATTCAATTGGCATCCATTGCGCCACAATGCAAGGAATCCTCTGCATTCATTGACGCTGCATGGACTCCACTGCATTCAATCGGGATGCTTTGGGCCATGCTGCATAAAATCCACTGCATTCAATCTTGCTTTTTGAATCCACTGCATTCAGTAATGCTGCATAAAATCCTTGCATTCAATTGGGTTCCATTTCTTCACGCTGCATGGAATACACTGCATTCAATCACGCTGCATGGAATCCACTGCATTCAATCGGGATGCATTTTACCATGCTGCGTGGTTTTCACTGCATTCAATCACAATGCATGGAATCCACTGCATTCCATCGGGATGCTTTGGGCCATGCTGCATAAAATCCACTGCATTCAATCGGGATGCATTGGGCCACGCTGCATCGACTCCACTGCATTCAATTGGCATCCATTGCGCCACAATGCAAGGAATCCTCTGCATTCATTGACGCTGCATGGACTCCACTGCATTCAATCGGGATGCTTTGGGCCATGCTGCATAAAATCCACTGCATTCAACCATGCTGCATGGAATCCATTTCATTCAATCATGCTCTATAAAATCCAATGCATTCAATACGGTTCCATTACTTCACGCTGCATGGAATACACTGCATTAAATCAGGATGCATGGAATCGACTGCATTCAATCAGGATGCATTATACCACGTTGCATGGATTACCCTACATTCAATCACAATGCATGGAATCCACTGCATTCAATCGGGATGCTTTGGGCCATGCTGCATAAAATCCACTGCATTCAATCGGGATGCATTGGGCCTCGCTGCATAGACTCCACTGCATATAATCGGGATCCATTGCGCCACAATGCATGGAATACTCTGCATTCAATGACGCTGCATGGAATCCACTGCATTCCATCGGGAAGCTTTGGGCCATGCTGCATAAAATCCACTGCATTCAATCATGCTGCATGGAATCCACTGCATTCAATCGGGATGCATTTTACAAGGCTGCATGGATTACATTTCATACACTCAAAATGCATGGAATCCACTGCGTTCTATAGGGATGCTTTGGGCCATACTGCATAAAATACACTGCATTCAATTTGCTGCATGGAATCCACTGCATTCAATCATGCTGAATAAAATCCACTGCATTCAATAGGGTTCCATTTCTTCACGCTGCATGGAATACACTGCATTCAATCAGGCTGCATGAAATCCACTGCATTCAATGGGGATGCATTCTACAATGCTGCATGGAGTTCACTGCATGCAATCACAATGCATGTAATCCACTGCATTCCATCGGGATGCTTTGGGCCATGCTGCATAAAATCCACTGCATTCAACCATGCTGCATGGAATCCACTGCATTCAATCATGCTGCATAAAATCCACTGCATTCCATCGGGATGCATTGGGCCTCGCTGCATGGAATACACTGCATTCAATCAGGCTGCATGGAATCCACTGCATTCAATCGGGATGCCTTCTACCATGCTGCATGGAGTTCACTGCATTCAATCACAATGCATGGACTCCACTGCATTCCATCGGGATGCTTTGGGCCATGCTGCATAAAATCCACTGCATTCAATCGGGATGCATTGGGCCTCGCTGCATGGACTCCACTGCATACAATCGGGATCCATTGCGCCACAATGCATGGAATACTCTGCATTCAATCACGCTGCATGGAATCCACTGCATTCAATCGGGATGCTTTGGGCCATGCTGCATAAAATCCACTGCATGCAATCATGCTGCATGGAATCCACTGCATTCAATCGGGATGCATTTTACCACGTTGCATGCAGTTCACTGCATTCAATCCCAATGCATGGAATCCACTGCATTCAATCGGGATGCTTTGGGCCATGCTGCATAAAATCCACTGCATTCAATCGGGATGCATTGGGCCACGCTGCATCGACTCCACTGCATTCAATTGGCATCCATTGCGCCACAATGCAAGGAATCCTCTGCATTCATTGACACTGCATGGACTCCACTGCATTCAATCGGGATGCTTTGGGCCATGCTGCATAAAATCCACTGCATTCAATCTTGCTTTTTGAATCCACTGCATTCAGTAATGCTGCATAAAATCCTTGCATTCAATTGGGTTCCATTTCTTCACGCTGCATGGAATACACTGCATTCAATCACGCTGCATGGAATCCACTGCATTCAATCGGGATGCATTTTACCATGCTGCGTGGTTTTCACTGCATTCAATCACAATGCATGGAATCCACTGCATTCCATCGGGATGCTTTGGGCCATGCTGCATAAAATCCACTGCATTCAATCGGGATGCATTGGGCCACGCTGCATCGACTCCACTGCATTCAATTGGCATCCATTGCGCCACAATGCAAGGAATCCTCTGCATTCATTGACGCTGCATGGACTCCACTGCATTCAATCGGGATGCTTTGGGCCATGCTGCATAAAATCCACTGCATTCAACCATGCTGCATGGAATCCATTTCATTCAATCATGCTCTATAAAATCCAATGCATTCAATATGGTTCCATTACTTCACGCTGCATGGAATACACTGCATTAAATCAGGATGCATGGAATCGACTGCATTCAATCAGAATGCATTATACCACGTTGCATGGATTACCCTACATTCAATCACAATGCATGGAATCCACTGCATTCAATCGGGATGCTTTGGGCCATGCTGCATAAAATCCACTGCATTCAATCGGGATGCATTGGGCCTCGCTGCATAGACTCCACTGCATATAATCGGGATCCATTGCGCCACAATGCATGGAATACTCTGCATTCAATGACGCTGCATGGAATCCACTGCATTCCATCGGGAAGCTTTGGGCCATGCTGCATAAAATCCACTGCATTCAATCATGCTGCATGGAATCCACTGCATTCAATCGGGATGCATTTTACAAGGCTGCATGGATTACATTTCATACACTCAAATTGCATGGAATCCACTGCGTTCTATAGGGATGCTTTGGGCCATACTGCATAAAATACACTGCATTCAATTTGCTGCATGGAATCCACTGCATTCAATCATGCTGAATAAAATCCACTGCATTCAATAGGGTTCCATTTCTTCACGCTGCATGGAATACACTGCATTCAATCAGGCTGCATGAAATCCACTGCATTCAATGGGGATGCATTCTACAATGCTGCATGGAGTTCACTGCATGCAATCACAATGCATGTAATCCACTGAATTCCATCAGGATGCTTTGGGCCATGCTGCATAAAATCCACTGCATTCAACCATGCTGCATGGAATCCACTGCATTCAATCATGCTGCATAAAATCCACTGCATTCAATCGGGATGCATTGGGCCTCGCTGCATGGAATACACTGCATTCAATCAGGCTGCATGGAATCCACTGCATTCAATCGGGATGCATTCTACCATGCTGCATGGAGTTCACTGCATTCAATCACAATGCATGGAATCCACTGCATTCCATCGGGATGCTTTGGGCCATGCTGCATAAAATCCACTGCATTCAATCGGGATGCATTGGGCCTCGCTGCATGGACTCCACTGCATACAATCGGGATCCATTGCGCCACAATGCATGGAATACTCTGCATTCAATCACGCTGCATGGAATCCACTGCATTCAATCGGGATGCTTTGGGCCATGCTGCATAAAATCCACTGCATGCAATCATGCTGCATGGAATCCACTGCATTCAATCGGGATGCATTTTACCACGTTGCATGCAGTTCACTGCATTCAATCACAATGCATGGAATCCACTGCATTCAATCGGGATGCTTTGGGCCATGCTGCATAAAATCCACTGCATTCAATCGGGATGCATTGGGCCTCGCTGCATGGACTCCACTGCATTCAATCGGGATCCATTGCGCCACAATGCATGGATCCTCTGCATTCAATGACGCTGCATGGAATCCACTGCATTCCATCAGGATGCTTTGGGCCATGCTGCATAAAATCCACTGCATGCAATCATGCTGCATGGAATCCACTGCATTCAATCATGCTGCATAAAATCCACTGCATTCAATAGGGTTCCATTTCTTCACACTGCATGGAATCCACTGCATTCAATCACGCTGCATGGAATCCACTGCATTCAACATGGATGAATTTTACCACGCTGCATTTAGTAAACTGTATTCAATCACAATTCATGGAATCCATTGCATTCAATCGGGATGCTTTGGGCCATGCTGCATAAAATCCACTGCATTCAATCGGGATGCACTGGGCATCGCTGCATGGACTCCACTGCATACAATCGGGATCCATTGCGCCACAATGCATGGAATCCTCTGCATTCAATGACGCTGCATGGAATCCACTGCATTCAATCGGGATGCTTTGGGCCATGCTGAATAAAATCCATTGCATGCAATCATGCTGCATGGAATCCACTGCATTCAATCGGGATGCATTTTACCACGTTGCATGCAGTTCACTGCATTCAATCACAATGCATGGAATCCACTGCATTCAATCGGGATGCTTTGGGCCATGCTGCATAAATTCCACTGCATTCAATCGGGATGCATTTGGCCTCGCTGCATGGACTCCACTGCATTCAATCGGGATCCATTGCGCCACAATGCATGGATCCTCTGCATTCAATGACGCTGCATGGAATCCACTGCATTCCATCAGGATGCTTTGGGCCATGCTGCATAAAATCCACTGCATGCAATCATGCTGCATGGAATCCACTGCATTCAATCATGCTGCATAAATCCACTGCATTCAATAGGGTTCCATTTCTTCACGCTGCATGGAATCCACTGCATTCAATCACGCTGCATGGAATCCACTGCATTCAACATGGATGAATTTTACCACGCTGCATTTAGTACACTGTATTCAATCACAATTCATGGAATCCATTGCATTCAATCGGGATGCTTTGGGCCATGCTGCATAAAATCCACTGCATTCAATCGGGATGCACTGGGCATCGCTGCATGGACTCCACTGCATACAATCGGGATCCATTGCGCCAAAATGCATGGAATCCTTTGCATTCAATGACGCTGCATGGAATCCACTGCATTCAATCGGGATGCTTTGGGCCATGCTGCATAAAATCCACTGCATTCAATCGGGATGCACTGGGCCTCGCTGCATGGACTCCACTGCATATAATTGGGATCCATTGCGCCACAATGCATGGAATACTCTGCATTCAATGACGCTGAATGGAATCCACTGCATTGAATCGGGAAGCTTTGGGCCATGCTGCATAAATCCACTGCATGCAGTCATGCTGTGTGGACTCCACTGCATTGAATCATGCTGCAAAAAAAACCGCTGCATTCAATAGGGTTCCATTAATGCACCCTGCATGGAATCCACTGCATTCAACCACGCTGCATGGAATCCACTGCATTCAATCGGGATGCATTTTACCACTCTGCATGGATTACACTGCATTTAATCACGCTGCATGTAATCCATGGAATTTAATCGGGATTCATTTTACAAAGCTGTATGGAATGGACTGCACTTAATCACGCTGCATGGAATCCACTGCATTCAATCGGGATGCATTTTACCACGTTGCATGCAGTTCACTGCATTCAATCACAATGCATGGAATCCACTGCATTCCATCGGGATGCTTTGGGCCATGCTGCATAAAATCCACTGCATTCAATCTTGCTTTTTGAATCCACTGCATTCAGTAATGCTGCATAAAATCCTTGCATTCAATTGGGTTCCATTTCTTCACGCTGCATGGAATACACTGCATTCAATCACGCTGCATGGAATCCACTGCATTCAATCGGGATGCATTTTACCATGCTGCGTGGTTTTCACTGCATTCAATCACAATGCATGGAATCCACTGCATTCCATCGGGATGCTTTGGGCCATGCTGCATAAAATCCACTGCATTCAATCATGCTGCATGGAATCCACTGCATTCAATCATGCTGCATGGAATCCACTGCATTCAATCATGCTGCATAAATCCACTGCATTCAATAGGGTTCCACTTCTTCACGCTGCATGGAATCCACTGCATTCAATCACGTTGCATAAAATCCACTGCATTCAATAGGGTTCCATTTCTTCACGCTGCATGGAATCCACTACATTCAATCACGCTGCATGGAATCCACTGCATTCAATCAGCATGCTTTGGGCCATGCTGCATAAAATCCACTGCATTCAATCATGCTGCCTGGAATCCACTGCATTCAATCATACTGCATAAAATCCACTGCATTCAATAGGGTTCCATTTCTTCACGCTTCATGGAATCCACTGCATTCAATAGGGTTCCATTCCTTCACGCTGCCTGGAATCCACTGCCTTCAATCACGCTGCATGGAATCCACTGCATTCAATCGGGATGCATTTTTCCTCGTTGCATGGATTACACTGCATTCAATCCCAATGCATGGAATCCACTGCATTCAATCGGGAAGCTTTGGGCCATGCTGCATACAATGCACTGCATTCAATCGGGATGCACTGGGCCTCGCTGCATGGACTCCACTGCATATAATCGGGATCCATTGCGCCACAATGCATGGAATACTCTGCATTCAATGACGCTGAATGGAATCCACTGCATTGAATCAGGAAGCTTTGGGCCATGCTGCATAAATCCACTGCATGCAGTCATGCTGTGTGGACTCCACTGCATTGAATCATGCTGCAAAAAAAACCACTGCATTCAATAGGGTTCCATTAATGCACCCTGCATGGAATCCACTGCATTCAACCACGCTGCATGGAATCCACTGCATTCAATCGGGATGCATTTTACCACTCTGCATGGATTACACTGCATTTAATCACGCTGCATGTAATCCATGGAATTTAATCGGGATTCATTTTACAAAGCTGTATGGAATGGACTGCACTTAATCACGCTGCATGGAATCCACTGCATTCAATCGGGATGCATTTTACCACGTTGCATGCAGTTCACTGCATTCAATCACAATGCATGGAATCCACTGCATTCCATCGGGATGCTTTGGGCCATGCTGCATAAAATCCACTGCATTCAATCTTGCTTTTTGAATCCACTGCATTCAGTAATGCTGCATAAAATCCTTGCATTCAATTGGGTTCCATTTCTTCACGCTGCATGGAATACACTGCATTCAATCACGCTGCATGGAATCCACTGCATTCAATCGGGATGCATTTTACCATGCTGCGTGGTTTTCACTGCATTCAATCACAATGCATGGAATCCACTGCATTCCATCCGGATGCTTTGGGCCATGCTGCATAAAATCCACTGTATTCAATCATGCTGCATGGAATCCACTGCATTCAATCATGCTGCATAAAATCCACTGCATTCAATAGGGTTCCATTTCTTCACGCTGCATGGAATACACTGCATTCAATCACACTGAATGGAATCCACTGCATTCAATCGGGATGCTTTTTACCTCGCTGCATGGATTACACTCCATTCAATCCCAATGCATGGAATCCACTGCATTCAATCGGGATGCTTTGGGCCATGCTGCATAAAATCCACTGCATTCAATCGGGATGCATTGGGCCACGCTGCATCGACTCCACTGCATTCAATTGGCATCCATTGCGCCACAATGCAAGGAATCCTCTGCATTCATTGACGCTGCATGGACTCCACTGCATTCAATCGGGATGCTTTGGGCCATGCTGCATAAAATCCACTGCATTCAACCATGCTGCATGGAATACATTTCATTCAATCATGCTCTATAAAATCCAATGCATTCAATACGGTTCCATTACTTCACGCTGCATGGAATACACTGCATTAAATCAGGATGCATGGAATCGACTGCATTCAATCAGGATGCATTATACCACGTTGCATGGATTACCCTACATTCAATCACAATGCATGGAATCCACTGCATTCAATCGGGATGCTTTGGGCCATGCTGCATAAAATCCACTGCATTCAATCGGGATGCATTGGGCCTCGGTGCATAGACTCCACTGCATATAATCGGGATCCATTGCGCCACAATGCATGGAATACTCTGCATTCAATGACGCTGCATGGAATCCACTGCATTCCATCGGGAAGCTTTGGGCCATGCTGCATAAAATCCACTGCATTCAATCATGCTGCATGGAATCCACTGCATTCAATCGGGATGCATTTTACAAGGCTGCATGGATTACATTTCATACACTCAAAATGCATGGAATCCACTGCGTTCTATAGGGATGCTTTGGGCCATACTGCATAAAATACACTGCATTCAATTTGCTGCATGGAATCCACTGCATTCAATCATGCTGAATAAAATCCACTGCATTCAATAGGGTTCCATTTCTTCACGCTGCATGGAATACAGTGCATTCAATCAGGCTGCATGAAATCCACTGCATTCAATGGGGATGCATTCTACAATGCTGCATGGAGTTCACTGCATGCAATCACAATGCATGTAATCCACTGCATTCCATCGGGATGCCTTGGGCCATGCTGCATAAAATCCACTGCATTCAACCATGCTGCATGGAATCCACTGCATTCAATCATGCTGCATAAAATCCACTGCATTCAATCGGGATGCATTGGGCCTCGCTGCATGGAATACACTGCATTCAATCAGGCTGCATGGAATCCACTGCATGCAATCGGGATGCATTCTACCATGCTGCATGGAGTTCACTGCATTCAATCACAATGCATGGAATCCACTGCATTCCATCGGGATGCTTTGGGCCATGCTGCATAAAATCCACTGCATTCAATCGGGATGCATTGGGCCTCGCTGCATGGACTCCACTGCATACAATCGGGATCCATTGCGCCACAATGCATGGAATACTCTGCATTCAATCACGCTGCATGGAATCCACTGCATTCAATCGGGATGCTTTGGGCCATGCTGCATAAAATCCACTGCATGCAATCATGCTGCATGGAATCCACTGCATTCAATCGGGATGCATTTTACCACGTTGCATGCAGTTCACTGCATTCAATCACAATGCATGGAATCCACTGCATTCAATCGGGATGCTTTGGGCCATGCTGCATAAAATCCACTGCATTCAATCGGGATGCATTGGGCCTCGCTGCATGGACTCCACTGCATTCAATCGGGATCCATTGCGCCACAATGCATGGATCCTCTGCATTCAATGACGCTGCATGGAATCCACTGCATTCCATCAGGATGCTTTGGGCCATGCTGCATAAAATCCACTGCATGCAATCATGCTGCATGGAATCCACTGCATTCAATCATGCTGCATAAAATCCACTGCATTCAATAGGGTTCCATTTCTTCACACTGCATGGAATCCACTGCATTCAATCACGCTGCATGGAATCCACTGCATTCAACATGGATGAATTTTACCACGCTGCATTTAGTACACTGTATTCAATCACAATTCATGGAATCCATTGCATTCAATCGGGATGCTTTGGGCCATGCTGCATAAAATCCACTGCATTCAATCGGGATGCACTGGGCATCGCTGCATGGACTCCACTGCATACAATCGGGATCCATTGCGCCACAATGCATGGAATCCTCTGCATTCAATGACGCTGCATGGAATCCACTGCATTCAATCGGGATGCTTTGGGCCATGCTGAATAAAATCCATTGCATGCAATCATGCTGCATGGAATCCACTGCATTCAATCGGGATGCATTTTACCACGTTGCATGCAGTTCACTGCATTCAATCACAATGCATGGAATCCACTGCATTCAATCGGGATGCTTTGGGCCATGCTGCATAAATTCCACTGCATTCAATCGGGATGCATTTGGCCTCGCTGCATGGACTCCACTGCATTCAATCGGGATCCATTGCGCCACAATGCATGGATCCTCTGCATTCAATGACGCTGCATGGAATCCACTGCATTCCATCAGGATGCTTTGGGCCATGCTGCATAAAATCCACTGCATGCAATCATGCTGCATGGAATCCACTGCATTCAATCATGCTGCATAAATCCACTGCATTCAATAGGGTTCCATTTCTTCACGCTGCATGGAATCCACTGCATTCAATCACGCTGCATGGAATCCACTGCATTCAACATGGATGAATTTTACCACGCTGCATTTAGTACACTGTATTCAATCACAATTCATGGAATCCATTGCATTCAATCGGGATGCTTTGGGCCATGCTGCATAAAATCCACTGCATTCAATCGGGATGCACTGGGCATCGCTGCATGGACTCCACTGCATACAATCGGGATCCATTGCGCCAAAATGCATGGAATCCTTTGCATTCAATGACGCTGCATGGAATCCACTGCATTCAATCGGGATGCTTTGGGCCATGCTGCATAAAATCCACTGCATTCAATCGGGATGCACTGGGCCTCGCTGCATGGACTCCACTGCATATAATTGGGATCCATTGCGCCACAATGCATGGAATACTCTGCATTCAATGACGCTGAATGGAATCCACTGCATTGAATCGGGAAGCTTTGGGCCATGCTGCATAAATCCACTGCATGCAGTCATGCTGTGTGGACTCCACTGCATTGAATCATGCTGCAAAAAAAACCGCTGCATTCAATAGGGTTCCATTAATGCACCCTGCATGGAATCCACTGCATTCAACCACGCTGCATGGAATCCACTGCATTCAATCGGGATGCATTTTACCACTCTGCATGGATTACACTGCATTTAATCACGCTGCATGTAATCCATGGAATTTAATCGGGATTCATTTTACAAAGCTGTATGGAATGGACTGCACTTAATCACGCTGCATGGAATCCACTGCATTCAATCGGGATGCATTTTACCACGTTGCATGCAGTTCACTGCATTCAATCACAATGCATGGAATCCACTGCATTCCATCGGGATGCTTTGGGCCATGCTGCATAAAATCCACTGCATTCAATCTTGCTTTTTGAATCCACTGCATTCAGTAATGCTGCATAAAATCCTTGCATTCAATTGGGTTCCATTTCTTCACGCTGCATGGAATACACTGCATTCAATCACGCTGCATGGAATCCACTGCATTCAATCGGGATGCATTTTACCATGCTGCGTGGTTTTCACTGCATTCAATCACAATGCATGGAATCCACTGCATTCCATCGGGATGCTTTGGGCCATGCTGCATAAAATCCACTGCATTCAATCATGCTGCATGGAATTCACTGCATTCAATCATGCTGCATGGAATCCACTGCATTCAATCATGCTGCATAAATCCACTGCATTCAATAGGGTTCCACTTCTTCACGCTGCATGGAATCCACTGCATTCAATCACGTTGCATAAAATCCACTGCATTCAATAGGGTTCCATTTCTTCACGCTGCATGGAATCCACTACATTCAATCACGCTGCATGGAATCCACTGCATTCAATCAGCATGCTTTGGGCCATGCTGCATAAAATCCACTGCATTCAATCATGCTGCCTGGAATCCACTGCATTCAATCATACTGCATAAAATCCACTGCATTCAATAGGGTTCCATTTCTTCACGCTTCATGGAATCCACTGCATTCAATAGGGTTCCATTCCTTCACGCTGCCTGGAATCCACTGCCTTCAATCACGCTGCATGGAATCCACTGCATTCAATCGGGATGCATTTTTCCTCGTTGCATGGATTACACTGCATTCAATCCCAATGCATGGAATCCACTGCATTCAATCGGGAAGCTTTGGGCCATGCTGCATACAATGCACTGCATTCAATCGGGATGCACTGGGCCTCGCTGCATGGACTCCACTGCATATAATCGGGATCCATTGCGCCACAATGCATGGAATACTCTGCATTCAATGACGCTGAATGGAATCCACTGCATTGAATCAGGAAGCTTTGGGCCATGCTGCATAAATCCACTGCATGCAGTCATGCTGTGTGGACTCCACTGCATTGAATCATGCTGCAAAAAAAACCACTGCATTCAATAGGGTTCCATTAATGCACCCTGCATGGAATCCACTGCATTCAACCACGCTGCATGGAATCCACTGCATTCAATCGGGATGCATTTTACCACTCTGCATGGATTACACTGCATTTAATCACGCTGCATGTAATCCATGGAATTTAATCGGGATTCATTTTACAAAGCTGTATGGAATGGACTGCACTTAATCACGCTGCATGGAATCCACTGCATTCAATCGGGATGCATTTTACCACGTTGCATGCAGTTCACTGCATTCAATCACAATGCATGGAATCCACTGCATTCCATCGGGATGCTTTGGGCCATGCTGCATAAAATCCACTGCATTCAATCTTGCTTTTTGAATCCACTGCATTCAGTAATGCTGCATAAAATCCTTGCATTCAATTGGGTTCCATTTCTTCACGCTGCATGGAATACACTGCATTCAATCACGCTGCATGGAATCCACTGCATTCAATCGGGATGCATTTTACCATGCTGCGTGGTTTTCACTGCATTCAATCACAATGCATGGAATCCACTGCATTCCATCCGGATGCTTTGGGCCATGCTGCATAAAATCCACTGTATTCAATCATGCTGCATGGAATCCACTGCATTCAATCATGCTGCATAAAATCCACTGCATTCAATAGGGTTCCATTTCTTCACGCTGCATGGAATACACTGCATTCAATCACACTGAATGGAATCCACTGCATTCAATCGGGATGCTTTTTACCTCGCTGCATGGATTACACTCCATTCAATCCCAATGCATGGAATCCACTGCATTCAATCGGGATGCTTTGGGCCATGCTGCATAAAATCCACTGCATTCAATCGGGATGCATTGGGCCACGCTGCATCGACTCCACTGCATTCAATTGGCATCCATTGCGCCACAATGCAAGGAATCCTCTGCATTCATTGACGCTGCATGGACTCCACTGCATTCAATCGGGATGCTTTGGGCCATGCTGCATAAAATCCACTGCATTCAACCATGCTGCATGGAATACATTTCATTCAATCATGCTCTATAAAATCCAATGCATTCAATACGGTTCCATTACTTCACGCTGCATGGAATACACTGCATTAAATCAGGATGCATGGAATCGACTGCATTCAATCAGGATGCATTATACCACGTTGCATGGATTACCCTACATTCAATCACAATGCATGGAATCCACTGCATTCAATCGGGATGCTTTGGGCCATGCTGCATAAAATCCACTGCATTCAATCGGGATGCATTGGGCCTCGGTGCATAGACTCCACTGCATATAATCGGGATCCATTGCGCCACAATGCATGGAATACTCTGCATTCAATGACGCTGCATGGAATCCACTGCATTCCATCGGGAAGCTTTGGGCCATGCTGCATAAAATCCACTGCATTCAATCATGCTGCATGGAATCCACTGCATTCAATCGGGATGCATTTTACAAGGCTGCATGGATTACATTTCATACACTCAAAATGCATGGAATCCACTGCGTTCTATAGGGATGCTTTGGGCCATACTGCATAAAATACACTGCATTCAATTTGCTGCATGGAATCCACTGCATTCAATCATGCTGAATAAAATCCACTGCATTCAATAGGGTTCCATTTCTTCACGCTGCATGGAATAGAGTGCATTCAATCAGGCTGCATGAAATCCACTGCATTCAATGGGGATGCATTCTACAATGCTGCATGGAGTTCACTGCATGCAATCACAATGCATGTAATCCACTGCATTCCATCGGGATGCCTTGGGCCATGCTGCATAAAATCCACTGCATTCAACCATGCTGCATGGAATCCACTGCATTCAATCATGCTGCATAAAATCCACTGCATTCAATCGGGATGCATTGGGCCTCGCTGCATGGAATACACTGCATTCAATCAGGCTGCATGGAATCCACTGCATTCAATGGGGATGCATTCTACAATTCTGCATGGAGTTCACTGCATTCAATCACAACGCATGTAATCCACTGCATTCCATCGGGATGCTTTGGGCCATGCTGCATAAAATCCACTGCATTCAATCGGGATGCATTGGGCCTCGCTGCATGGACTCCACTGCATACAATCGGGATCCATTGCGCCAAAATGCATGGAATACTCTGCATTCATTGACGCTGCATGGACTCCACTGCATTCAATCGGGATGCTTTGGGCCATGCTGCATAAAATCCACTGCATTCAACCATGCTGCATGGAATCCACTGCATTCAATCATGCTGCATAAAATCCACTGCATTCCATCGGGATGCATTGGGCCTCGCTGCATGGAATACACTGCATTCAATCACGCTGCATGAAATCCACTGCATTCAATGGGGATGCATTCTACAATGCTGCATGGAGTTCACTGCATTCAATCACAATGCATGGAATCCACTGCATTCCATCGGGATGCTTTGGGCCATGCTGCATAAAATCCACTGCATTCAATCGGGATGCATTGTGCCTCGCTGCATGGACTCCACTGCATACAATCGGGATCCATTGCACCAAAATGCATGGAATCCTCCGCATGCAACGACGCTGCATGGACTCCACTGCATTCAATCGGGATGCTTTGGGCCATGCTGAATAAAATCCACTGCATTCAATCATGCTGCATGGAATCCACTGCATTCAATCATGCTGTATAAAATCCACTGCATTCAATAGGGTTCCATTTCTTCACGTGGCATCGAATCCACTGCATTCAATCAGGCTGCATGGAATCCACTGCATTCAATCGGGATGCATTTTTCCTCGCTGCATGGAGTACACTGCATTCAACCATGCTGCATAAAATCCACTGCATTCCATCGGGATGCTTTGGGCCATGCTGCATAAAATCCACTGCATTCAACCATGCTGCATGGAATACACTGCATTCAATCATGCTGCATAAAATCCACTGCATTCAATCGGGATGCATTGGGCCTCGCTGCATGGAATAAACTGCATTCAATCAGGCTCCATGGAATCCACTGCATTCAATGGGGATGCATTCTACCATGCTGCATGGAGTTCACTGCATTCAATCACAATGCATGGAATCCACTGCATTCAATCGGGAAGCTTTGGGCCATTCTGCATACAATGCACTGCATTCAATCGGGATGCACTGGGCCTCGCTGCATGGACTCCACTGCATATAATCGGGATCCATTGCGCCACAATGCATGGAATACTCTGCATTCAATGACGCTGAATGGAATCCACTGCATTGAATCAGGAAGCTTTGGGCCATGCTGCATAAATCCACTGCATGCAGTCATGCTGTGTGGACTCCACTGCATTGAATCATGCTGCAAAAAAAACCACTGCATTCAATAGGGTTCCATTAATGCACCCTGCATGGAATCCACTGCATTCAACCACGCTGCATGGAATCCACTGCATTCAATCGGGATGCATTTTACCACTCTGCATGGATTACACTGCATTTAATCACGCTGCATGTAATCCATGGAATTTAATCGGGATTCATTTTACAAAGCTGTATGGAATGGACTGCACTTAATCACGCTGCATGGAATCCACTGCATTCAATCGGGATGCATTTTACCACGTTGCATGCAGTTCACTGCATTCAATCACAATGCATGGAATCCACTGCATTCCATCGGGATGCTTTGGGCCATGCTGCATAAAATCCACTGCATTCAATCTTGCTTTTTGAATCCACTGCATTCAGTAATGCTGCATAAAATCCTTGCATTCAATTGGGTTCCATTTCTTCACGCTGCATGGAATACACTGCATTCAATCACGCTGCATGGAATCCACTGCATTCAATCGGGATGCATTTTACCATGCTGCGTGGTTTTCACTGCATTCAATCACAATGCATGGAATCCACTGCATTCCATCGGGATGCTTTGGGCCATGCTGCATAAAATCCACTGTATTCAATCATGCTGCATGGAATCCACTGCATTCAATCATGCTGCATAAAATCCACTGCATTCAATAGGGTTCCATTTCTTCACGCTGCATGGAATACACTGCATTCAATCACACTGAATGGAATCCACTGCATTCAATCGGGATGCTTTTTACCTCGCTGCATGGATTACACTCCATTCAATCACAATGCATGGAATCCACTGCATTCAATCGGGATGCTTTGGGCCATGCTGCATAAAATCCACTGCATTCAATCGGGATGCATTGGGCCATGCTGCATCGACTCCACTGCATTCAATTGGCATCCATTGCGCCACAATGCAAGGAATCCTCTGCATTCATTGACGCTGCATGGACTCCACTGCATTCAATCGGGATGCTTTGGGCCATGCTGCATAAAATCCACTGCATTCAACCATGCTGCATGGAATCCATTTCATTCAATCATGCTCTATAAAATCCAATGCATTCAATACGGTTCCATTACTTCACGCTGCATGGAATACACTGCATTAAATCAGGATGCATGGAATCGACTGCATTCAATCAGGATGCATTATACCACGTTGCATGGATTACCCTACATTCAATCACAATGCATGGAATCCACTGCATTCAATCGGGATGCTTTGGGCCATGCTGCATAAAATCCACTGCATTCAATCGGGATGCATTGGGCCTCGCTGCATAGACTCCACTGCATATAATCAGGATCCATTGCGCCACAATGCATGGAATACTCTGCATTCAATGACGCTGCATGGAATCCACTGCATTCCATCGGGAAGCTTTGGGCCATGCTGCATAAAATCCACTGCATTCAATCATGCTGCATGGAATCCACTGCATTCAATCGGGATGCATTTTACAAGGCTGCATGGATTACATTTCATACACTCAAAATGCATGGAATCCACTGCGTTCTATAGCGATGCTTTGGGCCATACTGCATAAAATACACTGCATTCAATTTGCTGCATGGAATCCACTGCATTCAATCATGCTGAATAAAATCCACTGCATTCAATAGGGTTCCAATTCTTCACGCTGCATGGAATACAGTGCATTCAATCAGGCTGCATGAAATCCACTGCATTCAATGGGGATGCATTCTACAATGCTGCATGGAGTTCACTGCATGCAATCACAATGCATGTAATCCACTGCATTCCATCGGGATGCCTTGGGCCATGCTGCATAAAATCCACTGCATTCAACCATGCTGCATGGAATCCACTGCATTCAATCATGCTGCATAAAATCCACTGCATTCAATCGGGATGCATTGGGCCTCGCTGCATGGAATACACTGCATTCAATCAGGCTGCATGGAATCCACTGCATTCAATGGGGATGCATTCTACAATGCTGCATGGAGTTCACTGCATTCAATCACAACGCATGTAATCCACTGCATTCCATCGGGATGCTTTGGGCCATGCTGCATAAAATCCACTGCATTCAATCGGGATGCATTGGGCCTCGCTGCATGGACTCCACTGCATACAATCGGGATCCATTGCGCCAAAATGCATGGAATACTCTGCATTCATTGACGCTGCATGGACTCCACTGCATTCAATCGGGATGCTTTGGGCCATGCTGCATAAAATCCACTGCATTCAACCATGCTGCATGGAATCCACTGCATTCAATCATGCTGCATAAAATCCACTGCATTCCATCGGGATGCATTGGGCCTCGCTGCATGGAATACACTGCATTCAATCACGCTGCATGAAATCCACTGCATTCAATGGGGATGCATTCTACAATGCTGCATGGAGTTCACTGCATTCAATCACAATGCATGGAATCCACTGCATTCCATCGGGATGCTTTGGGCCATGCTGCATAAAATCCACTGCATTCAATCGGGATGCATTGGGCCTCGCTGCATGGACTCCACTGCATACAATCGGGATCCATTGCACCAAAATGCATGGAATCCTCCGCATGCAACGACGCTGCATGGACTCCACTGCATTCAATCGGGATGCTTTGGGCCATGCTGAATAAAATCCACTGCATTCAATCATGCTGCATGGAATCCACTGCATTCAATCATGCTGTATAAAATCCACTGCATTCAATAGGGTTCCATTTCTTCACGTGGCATCGAATCCACTGCATTCAATCACGCTGCATGGAATCCACTGCATTCAATCGGGATGCATTTTTCCTCGCTGCATGGAGTACACTGCATTCAACCATGCTGCATAAAATCCACTGCATTCCATCGGGATGCTTTGGGCCATGCTGCATAAAATCCACTGCATTCAACCATGCTGCATGGAATACACTGCATTCAATCATGCTGCATAAAATCCACTGCATTCAATCGGGATGCATTGGGCCTCGCTGCATGGAATAAACTGCATTCAATCAGGCTCCATGGAATCCACTGCATTCAATGGGGATGCATTCTACCATGCTGCATGGAGTTCACTGCATTCAATCACAATGCATGGATTCCACAGCATTCCATCGGGATGCTTTGGGCCATGCTGCATAAAATCCACTGCATTCAATCGGGATGCATTGGGCCTCGCTGCATGGACTCCACTGCATACAATCGGGATCCATTGCGCCACAATGCATGGAATACTCTGCATTCAATCACGCTGCATGGAATCCACTGCATTCAATCGGGATGCTTTGGGCCATGCTGCATAAAATCCACTGCATGCAATCATGCTGCATGGAATCCACTGCATTCAATCGGGATGCATTTTACCACGTTGCATGCAGTTCACTGCATTCAATCACAATGCATGGAATCCACTGCATTCAATCGGGATGCTTTGGGCCATGCTGCATAAAATCCACTGCATTCAATCGGGATGCATTGGGCCTCGCTGCATGGACTCCATTGCATTCAATCGGGATCCATTGTGCCACAATGCATGGATCCTCTGCATTCAATGACGCTGCATGGAATCCACTGCATTCCATCAGGATGCTTTGGGCCATGCTGCATAAAATCCACTGCATGCAATCATGCTGCATGGACTCCACTGCATTCAATCATGCTGCATAAAATCCACTGCATTCAATAGGGTTCCATTTCTTCACACTGCATGGAATCCACTGCATTCAATCACGCTGCATGCAATCCACTGCAATCAACATGGATGAATTTTTCCACGCTGCATTTAGTACACTGTATTCAATCACAATTCATGGAATCCATTGCATTCAATCGGGATGCTTTGGGCCATGCTGCATAAAATCCACTGCATTCAATCGGGATGCACTGGGCATCGCTGCATGGACTCCACTGCATACAATCGGGATCCATTGCGCCACAATGCATGGAATCCTCTGCATTCAATGACGCTGCATGGAATCCACTGCATTCCATCGGGAAGCTTTGGGCCATGCTGCATAAAATCCACTGCATGCAATCATGCTGCATGGAATCCACTGCATTCAATCATGCTGCATAAAATCCACTGCATTCAATAGGGTTCCATTTCTTCACACTGCATGGAATCCACTACATTCAATCACGCTGCATGGAATCCACTGCATTCAACATGGATGAATTTTACCACGCTGCATTTAGTACACTGTATTCAATCACAATTCATGGAATCCATTGCATTCAATCGGGATGCTTTGGGCCATGCTGCATAAAATCCACTGCATTCAATCGGGATGCACTGGGCATCGCTGCATGGACTCCACTGCATACAATCAGGATCCATTGCGCCACAATGCATGGAATCCTCTGCATTCAATGACGCTGCATGGAATCCACTGCATTCAATCGGGATGCTTTGGGCCATGCTGAATAAAATCCATTGCATTCAATCATGCTGCATGGAATCCACTTCATTCAATCGGGATGCATTTTACCATGCTGCCTGGATTACCCTTCATTCAATCACGCTGCATGGAATCCACTGCATTCTATCGGGATGCTTTGGGCCATGCTGCATAAAATCCACTGCATTTAATCGGGATGCATTTGGCCACGCTGCATGGACTCCACTGCATAAAATCGGGATCCATTGCCCCAAAATGCAAGGAATCCTCTGCATTCAATGACGCTGAATGGAATCCACTGCATTGAATCGGGAAGCTTTGGGCCATGCTGCATAAATCCACTGCATGCAGTCATGCTGTGTGGACTCCACTGCATTGAATCATGCTGCAAAAAAAACCACTGCATTCAATAGGGTTCCATTAATGCACCCTGCATGGAATCCACTGCATTCAACCACGCTGCATGGAATCCACTGCATTCAATCGGGATGCATTTTACCACTCTGCATGGATTACACTGCATTTAATCACGCTGCATGGAATCCATGGAATTTAATCGGGATTCATTTTACTAAGCTGTATGGAATGGACTGCACTTAATCACGCTGCATGGAATCCACTGCATTCAATCGGGATGCATTTTACCACGTTGCATGCAGTTCACTGCATTCAATCACAATGCATGGAATCCACTGCATTCAATCGGGATGCTTTGGGCCATGCTGCATAAAATCCACTGCATTCAATCTTGCTTTTTGAATCCACTGCATTCAGAAATGCTGCATAAAATCCTTGCATTCAATTGGGTTCCATTTCTTCACGCTGCATGGAATACACTGCATTCAATCATGCTGCATAAAATCCACTGCATTCAATCGGGATGCATTGGGCCTCGCTGCATGGAATAAACTGCATTCAATCAGGCTCCATGGAATCCACTGCATTCAATGGGGATGCATTCTACCATGCTGCATGGAGTTCACTGCATTCAATCACAATGCATGGAATCCACTGCATTCCATCGGGATGCTTTGGGCCATGCTGCATAAAATCCACTGCATTCAATCGGGATGCATTGGGCCTCGCTGCATGGACTCCACTGCATACAATCGGGATCCATTGCGCCACAATGCATGGAATACTCTGCATTCAATCACGCTGCATGGAATCCACTGCATTCAATCGGGATGCTTTGGGCCATGCTGCATAAAATCCACTGCATGCAATCATGCTGCATGGAATCCACTGCATTCAATCGGGATGCATTTTACCACGTTGCATGCAGTTCACTGCATTCAATCACAATGCATGGAATCCACTGCATTCAATCGGGATGCTTTGGGCCATGCTGCATAAATTCCACTGCATTCAATCGGGATGCATTGGGCCTCGCTGCATGGACTCCACTGCATTCAATCAGGATCCATTGCGCCACAATGCATGGATCCTCTGCATTCAATGACGCTGCATGGAATCCACTGCATTCCATCAGGATGCTTTGGGCCATGCTGCATAAAATCCACTGCATGCAATCATGCTGCATGGAATCCACTGCATTCAATCATGCTGCATAAAATCCACTGCATTCAACATGGATGAATTTTACCACGCTGCATTTAGTACACTGTATTCAATCACAATTCATGGAATCCATTGCATTCAATCGGGATGCTTTGGGCCATGCTGCATAAAATCCACTGCATTCAATCGGGATGCACTGGGCATCGCTGCATGGACTCCACTGCATACAATCGGGATCCATTGCGCCAAAATGCATGGAATCCTTTGCATTCAATGACGCTGCATGGAATCCACTGCATTCAATCGGGATGCTTTGGGCCATGCTGCATAAAATCCACTGCATTCAATCGGGATGCACTGGGCCTCGCTGCATGGACTCCACTGCATATAATCGGGATCCATTGCGCCACAATGCATGGAATACTCTGCATTCAATGACGCTGAATGGAATCCACTGCATTGAATCGGGAAGCTTTGGGCCATGCTGCATAAATCCACTGCATGCAGTCATGCTGTGTGGACTCCACTGCATTGAATCATGCTGCAAAAAAAACCACTGCATTCAATAGGGTTCCATTAATGCACCCTGCATGGAATCCACTGCATTCAACCACGCTGCATGGAATCCACTGCATTCAATCGGGATGCATTTTACCACTCTGCATGGATTACACTGCATTTAATCACGCTGCATGTAATCCATGGAATTTAATCGGGATTCATTTTACTAAGCTGTATGGAATGGACTGCACTTAATCACGCTGCATGGAATCCACTGCATTCAATCGGGATGCATTTTACCACGTTGCATGCAGTTCACTGCATTCAATCACAATGCATGGAATCCACTGCATTCAATCGGGATGCTTTGGGCCATGCTGCATAAAATCCACTGCATTCAATCTTGCTTTTTGAATCCACTGCATTCAGTAATGCTGCATAAAATCCTTGCATTCAATTGGGTTCCATTTCTTCACGCTGCATGGAATACACTGCATTCAATCACGCTGCATGGAATCCACTGCATTCAATCGGGATGCTTTGGGCCATGCTGCATAAAATCCACTGCATGCAATCATGCTGCATGGAATCCACTGCATTCAATCGGGATGCATTTTACCACGTTGCATGCAGTTCACTGCATTCAATCACAATGCATGGAATCCACTGCATTCAATCGGGATGCTTTGGGCCATGCTGCATAAAATCCACTGCATTCAATCGGGATGCATTGGGCCTCGCTGCATGGACTCCACTGCATTCAATCGGGATCCATTGTGCCACAATGCATGGATCCTCTGCATTCAATGACGCTGCATGGAATCCACTGCATTCCATCAGGATGCTTTGGGCCATGCTGCATAAAATCCACTGCATGCAATCATGCTGCATGGAATCCACTGCATTCAATCATGCTGCATAAAATCCACTGCATTCAATAGGGTTCCATTTCTTCACACTGCATGGAATCCACTGCATTCAATCACGCTGCATGCAATCCACTGCATTCAACATGGATGAATTTTACCACGCTGCATTTAGTACACTGTATTCAATCACAATTCATGGAATCCATTGCATTCAATCGGGATGCTTTGGGCCATGCTGCATAAAATCCACTGCATTCAATCGGGATGCACTGGGCATCGCTGCATGGACTCCACTGCATACAATCGGGATCCATTGTGCCACAATGCATGGAATCCTCTGCATTCAATGACGCTGCATGGAATCCACTGCATTCCATCGGGAAGCTTTGGGCCATGCTGCATAAAATCCATTGCATTCAATCATGCTGCATGGAATCCACTTCATTCAATCGGGATGCATTTTACCATGCTGCCTGGATTACCCTTCATTCAATCACGCTGCATGGAATCCACTGCATTCTATCGGGATGCTTTGGGCCATGCTGCATAAAATCCACTGCATTTAATCGGGATGCATTTGGCCACGCTGCATGGACTCCACTGCATAAAATCGGGATCCATTGCCCCAAAATGCAAGGAATCCTCTGCATTCAATGAGGCTGAATGGAATCCACTGCATTGAATCGGGAAGCTTTGGGCCATGCTGCATAAATCCACTGCATGCAGTCATGCTGTGTGGACTCCACTGCATTGAATCATGCTGCAAAAAAAAACCACTGCATTCAATAGGGTTCCATTTCTTCACCCTGCATGGAATCCACTGCATTCAACCACGCTGCATGGAATCCACTGCATTCAATCGGGATGCATTTTACCACTCTGCATGGATTACACTGCATTTAATCACGCTGCATGGAATCCATGGAATTTAATCGGGATTCATTTTACTAAGCTGTATGGAATGGACTGCACTTAATCACGCTGCATGGAATCCACTGCATTCAATCGGGATGCATTTTACCACGTTGCATGCAGTTCACTGCATTCAATCACAATGCATGGAATCCACTGCATTCAATCGGGATGCTTTGGGCCATGCTGCATAAAATCCACTGCATTCAATCTTGCTTTTTGAATCCACTGCATTCAGTAATGCTGCATAAAATCCTTGCATTCAATTGGGTTCCATTTCTTCACGCTGCATGGAATACACTGCATTCAATCACGCTGCATGGAATCCACTGCATTCAATCGGGATGCATTTTACCATGCTGCGTGGTTTTCACTGCACTCAATCACAATGCATGGCATCCACTGCATTCCATCGGAATGCTTTGGGCCATGCTGCATAAAATCCACTGCATTCAATCATGCTGCATGGAATCCACTGCATTCAATCATGCTGCATAAAATCCACTGCATTCATTAGGGTTCCATTTCTTCACGCTGCATGTAATACACTGCATTCAATCACACTGAATGGAATCCACTGCATTCAATCGGGATGCATTTTACCTCGCTGCATGGATTACACTGCATTCAATACCAATGCATGGAATCCACTGCATTCAATCGGGATGCTTTGGGCCATGCTGCATAAAATCCACTGCATTCAATCGGGATGCATTGGGCCACGCTGCATCGACTCCACTGCATTCAATTGGCATCCATTGCGCCACAATGCAAGGAATCCTCTGCATTCATTGACGCTGCATGGACTCCACTGCATTCAATCGGGATGCTTTGGGCCATGCTGCATAAAATTCACTGCATTCAATCTTGCTTTTTGAATCCACTGCATTCAGTAATGCTGCATAAAATCCTTACATTCAATTGGGTTCCATTTCTTCACGCTGCATGGAATACACTGCATTCCATCACGCTGCATGGAATCCACTGCATTCAATCGGGATGCATTTTACCATGCTGCGTGGTTTTCACTGCATTCAATCACAATGCATGGAATCCACTGCATTCCATCGGGATGCTTTGGGCCATGCTGCATAAAATCCACTGCATTCAATCGGGATGCACTGGGCCTCGCTGCATGGACTCCACTGCATATAATCGGGATCCATTGCGCCACAATGCATGGAATACTCTGCATTCAATGACGCTGAATGGAATCCACTGCATTGAATCGGGAAGCTTTGGGCCATGCTGCATAAATCCACTGCATGCAGTCATGCTGTGTGGACTCCACTGCATTGAATCATGCTGCAAAAAAACCCACTGCATTCAATAGGGTTCCATTAATGCACCCTGCATGGAATCCACTGCATTCAACCACGCTGCATGGAATCCACTGCATTCAATCGGGATGCATTTTACCACTCTGCATGGATTACACTGCATTTAATCACGCTGCATGTAATCCATGGAATTTAATCGGGATTCATTTTACTAAGCTGTATGGAATGGACTGCACTTAATCACGCTGCATGGAATCCACTGCATTCAATCGGGATGCATTTTACCACGTTGCATGCAGTTCACTGCATTCAATCACAATGCATGGAATCCACTGCATTCAATCGGGATGCTTTGGGCCATGCTGCATAAAATCCACTGCATTCAATCTTGCTTTTTGAATCCACTGCATTCAGTAATGCTGCATAAAATCCTTGCATTCAATTGGGTTCCATTTCTTCACGCTGCATGGAATACACTGCATTCAATCACGCTGCATGGAATCCACTGCATTCAATCGGGATGCTTTGGGCCATGCTGCATAAAATCCACTGCATGCAATCATGCTGCATGGAATCCACTGCATTCAATCGGGATGCATTTTACCACGTTGCATGCAGTTCACTGCATTCAATCACAATGCATGGAATCCACTGCATTCAATCGGGATGCTTTGGGCCATGCTGCATAAAATCCACTGCATTCAATCGGGATGCATTGGGCCTCGCTGCATGGACTCCACTGCATTCAATCGGGATCCATTGTGCCACAATGCATGGATCCTCTGCATTCAATGACGCTTCATGGAATCCACTGCATTCCATCAGGATGCTTTGGGCCATGCTGCATAAAATCCACTGCATGCAATCATGCTGCATGGAATCCACTGCATTCAATCATGCTGCATAAAATCCACTGCATTCAATAGGGTTCCATTTCTTCACACTGCATGGAATCCACTGCATTCAATCACGCTGCATGCAATCCACTGCATTCAACATGGATGAATTTTACCACGCTGCATTTAGTACACTGTATTCAATCACAATTCATGGAATCCATTGCATTCAATCGGGATGCTTTGGGCCATGCTGCATAAAATCCACTGCATTCAATCGGGATGCACTGGGCATCGCTGCATGGACTCCACTGCATAAAATCGGGATCCATTGCGCCACAATGCATGGAATCCTCTGCATTCAATGACGCTGCATGGAATCCACTGCATTCCATCGGGAAGCTTTGGGCCATGCTGCATAAAATCCATTGCATTCAATCATGCTGCATGGAATCCACTTCATTCAATCGGGATGCATTTTACCATGCTGCCTGGATTACCCTTCATTCAATCACGCTGCATGGAATCCACTGCATTCTATCGGGATGCTTTGGGCCATGCTGCATAAAATCCACTGCATTTAATCGGGATGCATTTGGCCACGCTGCATGGACTCCACTGCATAAAATCGGGATCCATTGCCCCAAAATGCAAGGAATCCTCTGCATTCAATGACGCTGAATGGAATCCACTGCATTGAATCGGGAAGCTTTGGGCCATGCTGCATAAATCCACTGCATGCAGTCATGCTGTGTGGACTCCACTGCATTGAATCATGCTGCAAAAAAAACCACTGCATTCAATAGGGTTCCATTAATGCACCCTGCATGGAATCCACTGCATTCAACCATGCTGCATGGAATCCACTGCATTCAATCGGGATGCATTTTACCACTCTGCATGGATTACACTGCATTTAATCACGCTGCATGGAATCCATGGAATTTAATCGGGATTCATTTTACTAAGCTGTATGGAATGGACTGCACTTAATCACGCTGCATGGAATCCACTGCATTCAATCGGGATGCATTTTACCACGTTGCATGCAGTTCACTACATTCAATCACAATGCATGGAATCCACTGCATTCCATCGGGATGCTTTGGGCCATGCTGCATAAAATCCACTGCATTCAATCTTGCTTTTTGAATCCACTGCATTCAGTAATGCTGCATAAAATCCTTGCATTCAATTGGGTTCCATTTCTTCACGCTGCATGGAATACACTGCATTCAATCACGCTGCATGGAATCCACTGCATTCAATCGGGATGCATTTTACCATGCTGCGTGGTTTTCACTGCACTCAATCACAATGCATGGAATCCACTGCATTCCATCGGAATGCTTTGGGCCATGCTGCATAAAATCCACTGCATTCAATCATGCTGCATGGAATCCACTGCATTCAATCATGCTGCATAAAATCCACTGCATTCAATAGGGTTCCATTTCTTCACGCTGCATGTAATACACTGCATTCAATCACACTGAATGGAATCCACTGCATTCAATCGGGATGCATTTTACCTCGCTGCATGGATTACACTGCATTCAATCCCAATGCATGGAATCCACTGCATTCAATCGGGATGCTTTGGGCCATGCTGCATAAAATCCACTGCATTCAATCGGGATGCATTGGGCCACGCTGCATCGACTCCACTGCATTCAATTGGCATCCATTGCGCCACAATGCAAGGAATCCTCTGCATTCATTGACGCTGCATGGACTCCACTGCATTCAATCGGGATGCTTTGGGCCATGCTGCATAAAATCCACTGCATTCAATCTTGCTTTTTGAATCCACTGCATTCAGTAATGCTGCATAAAATACTTGCATTCAATTGCGTTCCATTTCTTCACGCTGCATGGAATACACTGCATTCAATCACGCTGCATGGAATCCACTGCATTCAATCGGGATGCATTTTACCATGCTGCGTGGTTTTCACTGCATTCAATCACAATGCATGGAATCCACTGCATTCCATCGGGATGCTTTGGGCCATGCTGCATAAAATCCACTGCATTCAATCGGGATGCATTGGGCCACGCTGCATCGACTCCACTGCATTCAATTGGCATCCATTGCGCCACAATGCAAGGAATCCTCTGCATTCATTGACGCTGCATGGACTCCACTGCATTCAATCGGGATGCTTTGGGCCATGCTGCATAAAATCCACTGCATTCAACCATGCTGCATGGAATCCATTTCATTCAATCATGCTCTATAAAATCCAATGCATTCAATAGGGTTCCATTACTTCACGCTGCATGGAATACACTGCATTAAATCAGGATTCATGGAATCGACTGCATTCAATCAGGATGCATTATACCACGTTGCATGGATTACCCTACATTCAATCACAATGCATGGAATCCACTGCATTCAATCGGGATGCTTTGGGCCATGCTGCATAAAATCCACTGCATTCAATCGGGATGCATTGGGCCTCGCTGCATAGACTCCACTGCATATAATCGGGATCCATTGCGCCACAATGCATGGAATACTCTGCATTCAATGACGCTGCATGGAATCCACTGCATTCCATCGGGAAGCTTTGGGCCATGCTGCATAAAATCCACTGCATTCAATCATGCTGCATGGAATCCACTGCATTCAATCGGGATGCATTTTACAAGGCTGCATGGATTACATTTCATACACTCAAAATGCATGGAATCCACTGCGTTCTATAGGGATGCTTTGGGCCATACTGCATAAAATACACTGCATTCAATTTGCTGCATGGAATCCACTGCATTCAATCATGCTGAATAAAATCCACTGCATTCAATAGGGTTCCATTTCTTCACGCTGCATGGAATACACTGCATTCAATCAGGCTGCATGAAATCCACTGCATTCAATGGGGATGCATTCTACAATGCTGCATGGAGTTCACTGCATGCAATCACAATGCATGTAATCCACTGAATTCCATCGGGATGCTTTGGGCCATGCTGCATAAAATCCACTGCATTCAACCATGCTGCATGGAATCCACTGCATTCAATCATGCTGCATAAAATCCACTGCATTCAATCGGGATGCATTGGGCCTCATTGCATGGAATAAACTGCATTCAATCAGGCTCCATGGAATCCACTGCATTCAATGGGGATGCATTCTACCATGCTGCATGGAGTTCACTGCATTCAATCACAATGCATGGAATCCACTGCATTCCATCGGGATGCTTTGGGCCATGCTGCATAAAATCCACTGCATTCAATCGGGATGCATTGGGCCTCGCTGCATGGACTCCACTGCATACAATCGGGATCCATTGCGCCACAATGCATGGAATACTCTGCATTCAATCACGCTGCATGGACTCCACTGCATTCAATCGGGATGCTTTGGGCCATGCTGCATAAAATCCACTGCATGCAATCATGCTGCATGGAATCCACTGCATTCAATCGGGATGCATTTTACCACGTTGCATGCAATTCACTGCATTCAATCACAATGCATGGAATCCACTGCATTCAATCGGGATGCTTTGGGCCATGCTGCATAAAATCCACTGCATTCAATCGGGATGCATTGGGCCTCGCTGCATGGACTCCACTGCATTCAATCGGGATCCATTGCGCCACAATGCATGGATCCTCTGCATTCAATGACGCTTCATGGAATCCACTGCATTCCATCAGGATGCTTTGGGCCATGCTGCATAAAATCCACTGCATGCAATCATGCTGCATGGAATCCACTGCATTCAATCATGCTGCATAAAATCCACTGCATTCAATAGGGTTCCATTTCTTCACACTGCTTGGAATCCACTACATTCAACCACGCTGCATGGAATCCACTGCATTCAACATGGATGAATTTTACCACGCTGCATTTAGTACAGTGTATTCAATCACAATTCATGGAATCCATTGCATTCAATCGGGATGCTTTGGGCCATGCTGCATAAAATCCACTGCATTCAATCGGGATGCACTGGGCATCGCTGCATGGACTCCACTGCATACAATCGGGATCCATTGCGCCACAATGCATGGAATCCTCTGCATTCAATGACGCTGCATGGAATCCACTGCATTCAATCGGGATGCTTTGGGCCATGCTGAATAAAATCCATTGCATTCAATCATGCTGCATGGAATCCACTTCATTCAATCGGGATGCATTTTACCATGCTGCCTGGATTACCCTTCATTCAATCACGCTGCATGGAATCCACTGCATTCTATCGGGATGCTTTGGGCCATGCTGCATAAAATCCACTGCATTTAATCGGGATGCATTTGGCCACGCTGCATGGACTCCACTGCATAAAATCGGGATCCATTGCCCCAAAATGCAAGGAATCCTCTGCATTCAATGACGCTGAATGGAATCCACTGCATTGAATCGGGAAGCTTTGGGCCTTGCTGCATAAATCCACTGCATGCAGTCATGCTGTGTGGACTCCACTGCATTGAATCATGCTGCAAAAAAAACCACTGCATTCAATAGGGTTCCATTTCTTCACCCTGCATGGAATCCACTGCATTCAACCACGCTGCATGGAATCCACTGCATTCAATCGGGATGCATTTTACCACTCTGCATGGATTACACTGCATTTAATCACGCTGCATGGAATCCATGGAATTTAATCGGGATTCATTTTACTAAGCTGTATGGAATGGACTGCACTTAATCACGCTGCATGGAATCCACTGCATTCAATCGGGATGCATTTTACCACGTTGCATGCAGTTCACTGCATTCAATCACAATGCATGGAATCCACTGCATTCAATCGGGATGCTTTGGGCCATGCTGCATAAAATCCACTGCATTCAATCTTGCTTTTTGAATCCACTGCATTCAGTAATGCTGCATAAAATCCTTGCATTCAATTGGGTTCCATTTCTTCACGCTGCATGGAATACACTGCATTCAATCACGCTGCATGGAATCCACTGCATTCAATCGGGATGCATTTTATCATGCTGCGTGGTTTTCACTGCACTCAATCACAATGCATGGAATCCACTGCATTCCATCGGAATGCTTTGGGCCATGCTGCATAAAATCCACTGCATTCAATCATGCTGCATGGAATCCACTGCATTCAATCATGCTGCATAAAATCCACTGCATTCAATAGGGTTCCATTTCTTCACGCTGCATGTAATACACTGCATTCAATCACACTGAATGGAATCCACTGCATTCAATCGGGATGCATTTTACCTCGCTGCATGGATTACACTGCATTCAATACCAATGCATGGAATCCACTGCATTCAATCGGGATGCTTTGGGCCATGCTGCATAAAATCCACTGCATTCAATCGGGATGCATTGGGCCACGCTGCATCGACTCCACTGCATTCAATTGGCATCCATTGCGCCACAATGCAAGGAATCCTCTGCATTCATTGACGCTGCATGGACTCCACTGCATTCAATCGGGATGCTTTGGGCCATGCTGCATAAAATCCACTGCATTCAATCTTGCTTTTTGAATCCACTGCATTCAGTAATGCTGCATAAAATCCTTACATTCAATTGGGTTCCATTTCTTCATGCTGCATGGAATACACTGCATTCCATCACGCTGCATGGAATCCACTGCATTCAATCGGGATGCATTTTACCATGCTGCGTGGTTTTCACTGCATTCAATCACAATGCATGGAATCCACTGCATTCCATCGGGATGCTTTGGGCCATGCTGCATAAAATCCACTGCATTCAATCGGGATGCACTGGGCCTCGCTGCATGGACTCCACTGCATATAATCGGGATCCATTGCGCCACAATGCATGGAATACTCTGCATTCAATGACGCTGAATGGAATCCACTGCATTGAATCGGGAAGCTTTGGGCCATGCTGCATAAATCCACTGCATGCAGTCATGCTGTGTGGACTCCACTGCATTGAATCATGCTGCAAAAAAACCCACTGCATTCAATAGGGTTCCATTAATGCACCCTGCATGGAATCCACTGCATTCAACCACGCTGCATGGAATCCACTGCATTCAATCGGGATGCATTTTACCACTCTGCATGGATTACACTGCATTTAATCACGCTGCATGTAATCCATGGAATTTAATCGGGATTCATTTTACTAAGCTGTATGGAATGGACTGCACTTAATCACGCTGCATGGAATCCACTGCATTCAATCGGGATGCATTTTACCACGTTGCATGCAGTTCACTGCATTCAATCACAATGCATGGAATCCACTGCATTCAATCGGGATGCTTTGGGCCATGCTGCATAAAATCCACTGCATTCAATCTTGCTTTTTGAATCCACTGCATTCAGTAATGCTGCATAAAATCCTTGCATTCAATTGGGTTCCATTTCTTCACGCTGCATGGAATACACTGCATTCAATCACGCTGCATGGAATCCACTGCATTCAATCGGGATGCTTTGGGCCATGCTGCATAAAATCCACTGCATGCAATCATGCTGCATGGAATCCACTGCATTCAATCGGGATGCATTTTACCACGTTGCATGCAGTTCACTGCATTCAATCACAATGCATGGAATCCACTGCATTCAATCGGGATGCTTTGGGCCATGCTGCATAAAATCCACTGCATTCAATCGGGATGCATTGGGCCTCGCTGCATGGACTCCACTGCATTCAATCGGGATCCATTGTGCCACAATGCATGGATCCTCTGCATTCAATGACGCTGCATGGAATCCACTGCATTCCATCAGGATGCTTTGGGCCATGCTGCATAAAATCCACTGCATGCAATCATGCTGCATGGAATCCACTGCATTCAATCATGCTGCATAAAATCCACTGCATTCAATAGGGTTCCATTTCTTCACACTGCATGGAATCCACTGCATTCAATCACGCTGCATGCAATCCACTGCATTCAACATGGATGAATTTTACCACGCTGCATTTAGTACACTGTATTCAATCACAATTCATGGAATCCATTGCATTCAATCGGGATGCTTTGGGCCATGCTGCATAAAATCCACTGCATTCAATCGGGATGCAGTGGGCATCGCTGCATGGACTCCACTGCATAAAATCGGGATCCATTGCGCCACAATGCATGGAATCCTCTGCATTCAATGACGCTGCATGGAATCCACTGCATTCCATCGGGAAGCTTTGGGCCATGCTGCATAAAATCCATTGCATTCAATCATGCTGCATGGAATCCACTTCATTCAATCGGGATGCATTTTACCATGCTGCCTGGATTACCCTTCATTCAATCACGCTGCATGGAATCCACTGCATTCTATCGGGATGCTTTGGGCCATGCTGCATAAAATCCACTGCATTTAATCGGGATGCATTTGGCCACGCTGCATGGACTCCACTGCATAAAATCGGGATCCATTGCCCCAAAATGCAAGGAATCCTCTGCATTCAATGACGCTGAATGGAATCCACTGCATTGAATCGGGAAGCTTTGGGCCATGCTGCATAAATCCACTGCATGCAGTCATGCTGTGTGGACTCCACTGCATTGAATCATGCTGCAAAAAAAACCACTGCATTCAATAGGGTTCCATTAATGCACCCTGCATGGAATCCACTGCATTCAACCACGCTGCATGGAATCCACTGCATTCAATCGGGATGCATTTTACCACTCTGCATGGATTACACTGCATTTAATCACGCTGCATGGAATCCATGGAATTTAATCGGGATTCATTTTACTAAGCTGTATGGAATGGACTGCACTTAATCACGCTGCATGGAATCCACTGCATTCAATCGGGATGCATTTTACCACGTTGCATGCAGTTCACTACATTCAATCACAATGCATGGAATCCACTGCATTCCATCGGGATGCTTTGGGCCATGCTGCATAAAATCCACTGCATTCAATCTTGCTTTTTGAATCCACTGCATTCAGTAATGCTGCATAAAATCCTTGCATTCAATTGGGTTCCATTTCTTCACGCTGCATGGAATACACTGCATTCAATCACGCTGCATGGAATCCACTGCATTCAATCGGGATGCATTTTACCATGCTGCGTGGTTTTCACTGCACTCAATCACAATGCATGGAATCCACTGCATTCCATCGGAATGCTTTGGGCCATGCTGCATAAAATCCACTGCATTCAATCATGCTGCATGGAATCCACTGCATTCAATCATGCTGCATAAAATCCACTGCATTCAATAGGGTTCCATTTCTTCACGCTGCATGTAATACACTGCATTCAATCACACTGAATGGAATCCACTGCATTCAATCGGGATGCATTTTACCTCGCTGCATGGATTACACTGCATTCAATCCCAATGCATGGAATCCACTGCATTCAATCGGGATGCTTTGGGCCATGCTGCATAAAATCCACTGCATTCAATCGGGATGCATTGGGCCACGCTGCATCGACTCCACTGCATTCAATTGGCATCCATTGCGCCACAATGCAAGGAATCCTCTGCATTCATTGACGCTGCATGGACTCCACTGCATTCAATCGGGATGCTTTGGGCCATGCTGCATAAAATCCACTGCATTCAATCTTGCTTTTTGAATCCACTGCATTCAGTAATGCTGCATAAAATACTTGCATTCAATTGCGTTCCATTTCTTCACGCTGCATGGAATACACTGCATTCAATCACGCTGCATGGAATCCACTGCATTCAATCGGGATGCATTTTACCATGCTGCGTGGTTTTCACTGCATTCAATCACAATGCATGGAATCCACTGCATTCCATCGGGATGCTTTGGGCCATGCTGCATAAAATCCACTGCATTCAATCGGGATGCATTGGGCCACGCTGCATCGACTCCACTGCATTCAATTGGCATCCATTGCGCCACAATGCAAGGAATCCTCTGCATTCATTGACGCTGCATGGACTCCACTGCATTCAATCGGGATGCTTTGGGCCATGCTGCATAAAATCCACTGCATTCAACCATGCTGCATGGAATCCATTTCATTCAATCATGCTCTATAAAATCCAATGCATTCAATAGGGTTCCATTACTTCACGCTGCATGGAATACACTGCATTAAATCAGGATTCATGGAATCGACTGCATTCAATCAGGATGCATTATACCACGTTGCATGGATTACCCTACATTCAATCACAATGCATGGAATCCACTGCATTCAATCGGGATGCTTTGGGCCATGCTGCATAAAATCCACTGCATTCAATCGGGATGCATTGGGCCTCGCTGCATAGACTCCACTGCATATAATCGGGATCCATTGCGCCACAATGCATGGAATACTCTGCATTCAATGACGCTGCATGGAATCCACTGCATTCCATCGGGAAGCTTTGGGCCATGCTGCATAAAATCCACTGCATTCAATCATGCTGCATGGAATCCACTGCATTCAATCGGGATGCATTTTACAAGGCTGCATGGATTACATTTCATACACTCAAAATGCATGGAATCCACTGCGTTCTATAGGGATGCTTTGGGCCATACTGCATAAAATACACTGCATTCAATTTGCTGCATGGAATCCACTGCATTCAATCATGCTGAATAAAATCCACTGCATTCAATAGGGTTCCATTTCTTCACGCTGCATGGAATACACTGCATTCAATCAGGCTGCATGAAATCCACTGCATTCAATGGGGATGCATTCTACAATGCTGCATGGAGTTCACTGCATGCAATCACAATGCATGTAATCCACTGAATTCCATCGGGATGCTTTGGGCCATGCTGCATAAAATCCACTGCATTCAACCATGCTGCATGGAATCCACTGCATTCAATCATGCTGCATAAAATCCACTGCATTCAATCGGGATGCATTGGGCCTCATTGCATGGAATAAACTGCATTCAATCAGGCTCCATGGAATCCACTGCATTCAATGGGGATGCATTCTACCATGCTGCATGGAGTTCACTGCATTCAATCACAATGCATGGAATCCACTGCATTCCATCGGGATGCTTTGGGCCATGCTGCATAAAATCCACTGCATTCAATCGGGATGCATTGGGCCTCGCTGCATGGACTCCACTGCATACAATCGGGATCCATTGCGCCACAATGCATGGAATACTCTGCATTCAATCACGCTGCATGGACTCCACTGCATTCAATCGGGATGCTTTGGGCCATGCTGCATAAAATCCACTGCATGCAATCATGCTGCATGGAATCCACTGCATTCAATCGGGATGCATTTTACCACGTTGCATGCAATTCACTGCATTCAATCACAATGCATGGAATCCACTGCATTCAATCGGGATGCTTTGGGCCATGCTGCATAAAATCCACTGCATTCAATCGGGATGCATTGGGCCTCGCTGCATGGACTCCACTGCATTCAATCGGGATCCATTGCGCCACAATGCATGGATCCTCTGCATTCAATGACGCTTCATGGAATCCACTGCATTCCATCAGGATGCTTTGGGCCATGCTGCATAAAATCCACTGCATGCAATCATGCTGCATGGAATCCACTGCATTCAATCATGCTGCATAAAATCCACTGCATTCAATAGGGTTCCATTTCTTCACACTGCTTGGAATCCACTACATTCAACCACGCTGCATGGAATCCACTGCATTCAACATGGATGAATTTTACCACGCTGCATTTAGTACAGTGTATTCAATCACAATTCATGGAATCCATTGCATTCAATCGGGATGCTTTGGGCCATGCTGCATAAAATCCACTGCATTCAATCGGGATGCACTGGGCATCGCTGCATGGACTCCACTGCATACAATCGGGATCCATTGCGCCACAATGCATGGAATCCTCTGCATTCAATGACGCTGCATGGAATCCACTGCATTCAATCGGGATGCTTTGGGCCATGCTGAATAAAATCCATTGCATTCAATCATGCTGCATGGAATCCACTTCATTCAATCGGGATGCATTTTACCATGCTGCCTGGATTACCCTTCATTCAATCACGCTGCATGGAATCCACTGCATTCTATCGGGATGCTTTGGGCCATGCTGCATAAAATCCACTGCATTTAATCGGGATGCATTTGGCCACGCTGCATGGACTCCACTGCATAAAATCGGGATCCATTGCCCCAAAATGCAAGGAATCCTCTGCATTCAATGACGCTGAATGGAATCCACTGCATTGAATCGGGAAGCTTTGGGCCTTGCTGCATAAATCCACTGCATGCAGTCATGCTGTGTGGACTCCACTGCATTGAATCATGCTGCAAAAAAAACCACTGCATTCAATAGGGTTCCATTTCTTCACCCTGCATGGAATCCACTGCATTCAACCACGCTGCATGGAATCCACTGCATTCAATCGGGATGCATTTTACCACTCTGCATGGATTACACTGCATTTAATCACGCTGCATGGAATCCATGGAATTTAATCGGGATTCATTTTACTAAGCTGTATGGAATGGACTGCACTTAATCACGCTGCATGGAATCCACTGCATTCAATCGGGATGCATTTTACCACGTTGCATGCAGTTCACTGCATTCAATCACAATGCATGGAATCCACTGCATTCAATCGGGATGCTTTGGGCCATGCTGCATAAAATCCACTGCATTCAATCTTGCTTTTTGAATCCACTGCATTCAGTAATGCTGCATAAAATCCTTGCATTCAATTGGGTTCCATTTCTTCACGCTGCATGGAATACACTGCATTCAATCACGCTGCATGGAATCCACTGCATTCAATCGGGATGCATTTTATCATGCTGCGTGGTTTTCACTGCACTCAATCACAATGCATGGAATCCACTGCATTCCATCGGAATGCTTTGGGCCATGCTGCATAAAATCCACTGCATTCAATCATGCTGCATGGAATCCACTGCATTCAATCATGCTGCATAAAATCCACTGCATTCAATAGGGTTCCATTTCTTCACGCTGCATGTAATACACTGCATTCAATCACACTGAATGGAATCCACTGCATTCAATCGGGATGCATTTTACCTCGCTGCATGGATTACACTGCATTCACTCCCAATGCATGGAATCCACTGCATTCAATCGGGATGCTTTGGGCCATGCTGCATAAAATCCACTGCATTCAATCGGGATGCATTGGGCCACGCTGCATCGACTCCACTGCATTCAATTGGCATCCATTGCGCCACAATGCAAGGAATCCTCTGCATTCATTGACGCTGCATGGACTCCACTGCATTCAATCGGGATGCTTTGGGCCATGCTGCATAAAATCCACTGCATTCAATCTTGCTTTTTGAATCCACTGCATTCAGTAATGCTGCATAAAATCCTTGCATTCAATTGGGTTCCATTTCTTCACGCTGCATGGAATACACTGCATTCAATCGGGATGCATTTTACCATGCTGCGTGGTTTTCACTGCATTCAATCACAATGCATGGAATCCACTGCATTCCATCGGGATGCTTTGGGCCATGCTGCATAAAATCCACTGCATTCAATCGGGATGCATTGGGCCACGCTGCATCGACTCCACTGCATTCAATTGGCATCCATTGCGCCACAATGCAAGGAATCCTCTGCATTCATTGACGCTGCATGGACTCCACTGCATTCAATCGGGATGCTTTGGGCCATGCTGCATAAAATCCACTGCATTCAACCATGCTGCATGGAATCCATTTCATTCAATCATGCTCTATAAAATCCAATGCATTCAATACGGTTCCATTACTTCATGCTGCATGGAATACACTGCATTAAATCAGGATGCATGGAATCGACTGCATTCAATCAGGATGCATTATACCACGTTGCATGGATTACCCTACATTCAATCACAATGCATGGAATCCACTGCATTCAATCGGGATGCCTTGGGCCATGCTGCATAAAATCCACTGCATTCAATGGTGATGCATTGGGCCTCGCTGCATAGACTCCACTGCATATAATCGGGATCCATTGCGCCACAATGCATGGAATACTCTGCATTCAATGACGCTGCATGGAATCCACTGCATTCCATCGGGAAGCTTTGGGCCATGCTGCATAAAATCCACTGCATTCAATCATGCTGCATGGAATCCACTGCATTCAATCGGGATGCATTTTACAAGGCTGCATGGATTACATTTCATACACTCAAAATGCATGGAATCCACTGCGTTCTATAGGGATGCTTTGGGCCATACTGCATAAAATACACTGCATTCAATTTGCTGCATGGAATCCACTGCATTCAATCATGCTGAATAAAATCCACTGCATTCAATAGGGTTCCATTTCTTCACGCTGCATGGAATACACTGCATTCAATCAGGCTGCATGAAATCCACTGCATTCAATGGGGATGCATTCTACAATGCTGCATGGAGTTCACTGCATGCAATCACAATGCATGTAATCCACTGCATTCCATCGGGATGCTTTGGGCCATGCTGCATAAAATCCACTGCATTCAACCATGCTGCATGGAATCCACTGCATTCAATCATGCTGCATAAAATCCACTGCATTCAATCGGGATGCATTGGGCCTCATTGCATGGAATAAACTGCATTCAATCAGGCTCCATGGAATCCACTGCATTCAATGGGGATGCATTCTACCATGCTGCATGGAGTTCACTGCATTCAATCACAATGCATGGAATCCACTGCATTCCATCGGGATGCTTTGGGCCATGCTGCATAAAATCCACTGCATTCAATCGGGATGCATTGGGCCTCGCTGCATGGACTCCACTGCATACAATCGGGATTCATTGCGCCACAATGCATTGAATACTCTGCATTCAATCACGCTGCATGGAATCCACTGCATTCAATCAGGATGCTTTGGGCCATGCTGCATAAAATCCACTGCATGCAATCATGCTGCATGGAATCCACTGCATTCAATCGGGATGCATTTTACCACGTTGCATGCAGTTCACTGCATTCAATCACAATGCATGGAATCCACTGCATTCAATCGGGATGCTTTGGGCCATGCTGCATAAAATCCACTGCATTCAATCGGGATGCATTGGGCCTCGCTGCATGGACTCCACTGCATTCAATCGGGATCCATTGCGCCACAATGCATGGATCCTCTGCATTCAATGACGCTGCATGGAATCCACTGCATTCCATCAGGATGCTTTGGGCCATGCTGCATAAAATCCACTGCATTCAATCATGCTGCATGGAATCCACTGCATTCAATCATGCTGCATAAAATCCACTGCATTCAATATGGTTCCATTTCTTCACACTGCATGGAATCCACTACATTCAATCACGCTGCATGGAATCCACTGCATTCAACATGGATGAATTTTACCACGCTGCATTTAGTACAGTGTATTCAATCACAATTCATGGAATCCATTGCATTCAATCGGGATGCTTTGGGCCATGCTGCATAAAATCCACTGCATTCAATCGGGATGCACTGGGCATCGCTGCATGGACTCCACTGCATACAATCGGGATCCATTGCGCCACAATGCATGGAATCCTCTGCATTCAATGACGCTGCATGGAATCCACTGCATTCAATCGGGATGCTTTGGGCCATGCTGAATAAAATCCATTGCATTCAATCATGCTGCATGGAATCCACTGCATTCAATCGGGATGCATTTTACCATGCTGCCTGGATTACCCTTCATTCAATCACGCTGCATGGAATCCACTGCATTCTATCGGGATGCTTTGGGCCATGCTGCATAAAATCCACTGCATTTAATCGGGATGCATTTGGCCACGCTGCATGGACTCCACTGCATAAAATCGGGATCCATTGCCCCAAAATGCAAGGAATCCTCTGCATTCAATGACGCTGAATGGAATCCACTGCATTGAATCGGGAAGCTTTGGGCCATGCTGCATAAATCCACTGCATGCAGTCATGCTGTGTGGACTCCACTGCATTGAATCATGCTGCAAAAAAAACCACTGCATTCAATAGGGTTCCATTTCTTCACCCTGCATGGAATCCACTGCATTCAACCACGCTGCATGGAATCCACTGCATTCAATCGGGATGCATTTTACCACTCTGCATGGATTACACTGCATTTAATCACGCTGCATGGAATCCATGGAATTTAATCGGGATTCATTTTACAAAGCTGTATGGAATGGACTGCACTTAATCACGCTGCATGGAATCCACTGCATTCAATCGGGATGCATTTTACCACGTTGCATGCAGTTCACTGCATTCAATCACAATGCATGGAATCCACTGCATTCAATCGGGATGCTTTGGGCCATGCTGCATAAAATCCACTGCATTCAATCTTGCTTTTTGAATCCACTGCATTCAGTAATGCTGCATAAAATCCTTGCATTCAATTGGGTTCCATTTCTTCACGCTGCATGGAATACACTGCATTCAATCACGCTGCATGGAATCCACTGCATTCAATCGGGATGCATTTTACCATGCTGCGTGGTTTTCACTGCACTCAATCACAATGCATGGAATCCACTGCATTCCATCGGAATGCTTTGGGCCATGCTGCATAAAATCCACTGCATTCAATCATGCTGCATGGAATCCACTGCATTCAATCATGCTGCATAAAATCCACTGCATTCAATAGGGTTCCATTTCTTCACGCTGCATGTAATACACTGCATTCAATCACACTGAATGGAATCCACTGCATTCAATCGGGATGCATTTTACCTCGCTGCATGGATTACACTGCATTCAATCCCAATGCATGGAATCCACTGCATTCAATCGGGATGCTTTGGGCCATGCTGCATAAAATCCACTGCATTCAATCGGGATGCATTGGGCCACGCTGCATCGACTCCACTGCATTCAATTGGCATCCATTGCGCCACAATGCAAGGAATCCTCTGCATTCATTGACGCTGCATGGACTCCACTGCATTCAATCGGGATGCTTTGGGCCATGCTGCATAAAATCCACTGCATGCAATCATGCTGCATGGAATCCACTGCATTCAATCGGGATGCATTTTACCAAGTTGCATGCAGTTCACTGCATTCAATAACAATGCATGGAATCCACTGCATTCAATCGGGATGCTTTGGGCCATGCTGCATAAAATCCACTGCATTCAATCGGGATGCATTGGGCCTCGCTGCATGGACTCCACTGCATTCAATCGGGATCCATTGCGCCACAATGCATGGATCCTCTGCATTCAATGACGCTGCATGGAATCCACTGCATTCCATCAGGATGCTTTGGGCCATGCTGCATAAAATCCACTGCATGCAATCATGCTGCATGGAATCCACTGCATTCAATCATGCTGCATAAAATCCACTGCATTCAATAGGGTTCCATTTCTTCACACTGCATGGAATCCACTACATTCAATCACGCTGCATGGAATCCACTGCATTCAACATGGATGAATTTTACCACGCTGCATTTAGTACACTGTATTCAATCACAATTCATGGAATCCATTGCATTCAATCGGGATGCTTTGGGCCATGCTGCATAAAATCCACTGCATTCAATCGGGATGCACTGGGCATCGCTGCATGGACTCCACTGCATACAATCAGGATCCATTGCGCCACAATGCATGGAATCCTCTGCATTCAATGACGCTGCATGGAATCCACTGCATTCAATCGGGATGCTTTGGGCCATGCTGAATAAAATCCATTGCATTCAATCATGCTGCATGGAATCCACTTCATTCAATCGGGATGCATTTTACCATGCTGCCTGGATTACCCTTCATTCAATCACGCTGCATGGAATCCACTGCATTCTATCGGGATGCTTTGGGCCATGCTGCATAAAATCCACTGCATTTAATCGGGATGCATTTGGCCACGCTGCATGGACTCCACTGCATAAAATCGGGATCCATTGCCCCAAAATGCAAGGAATCCTCTGCATTCAATGACGCTGAATGGAATCCACTGCATTGAATCGGGAAGCTTTGGGCCATGCTGCATAAATCCACTGCATGCAGTCATGCTGTGTGGACTCCACTGCATTGAATCATGCTGCAAAAAAAACCACTGCATTCAATAGGGTTCCATTTCTTCACCCTGCATGGAATCCACTGCATTCAACCACGCTGCATGGAATCCACTGCATTCAATCGGGATGCATTTTACCACTCTGCATGGATTACACTGCATTTAATCACGCTGCATGGAATCCATGGAATTTAATCGGGATTCATTTTACTAAGCTGTATGGAATGGACTGCACTTAATCACGCTGCATGGAATCCACTGCATTCAATCGGGATGCATTTTACCACGTTGCATGCAGTTCACTACATTCAATCACAATGCATGGAATCCACTGCATTCCATCGGGATGCTTTGGGCCATGCTGCATAAAATCCACTGCATTCAATCTTGCTTTTTGAATCCACTGCATTCAGTAATGCTGCATAAAATCCTTGCATTCAATTGGGTTCCATTTCTTCACGCTGCATGGAATACACTGCATTCAATCACGCTGCATGGAATCCACTGCATTCAATCGGGATGCATTTTACCATGCTGCGTGGTTTTCACTGCACTCAATCACAATGCATGGAATCCACTGCATTCCATCGGAATGCTTTGGGCCATGCTGCATAAAATCCACTGCATTCAATCATGCTGCATGGAATCCACTGCATTCAATCATGCTGCATAAAATCCACTGCATTCAATAGGGTTCCATTTCTTCACGCTGCATGTAATACACTGCATTCAATCACACTGAATGGAATCCACTGCATTCAATCGGGATGCATTTTACCTCGCTGCATGGATTACACTGCATTCAATCCCAATGCATGGAATCCACTGCATTCAATCGGGATGCTTTGGGCCATGCTGCATAAAATCCACTGCATTCAATCGGGATGCATTGGGCCACGCTGCATCGACTCCACTGCATTCAATTGGCATCCATTGCGCCACAATGCAAGGAATCCTCTGCATTCATTGACGCTGCATGGACTCCACTGCATTCAATCGGGATGCTTTGGGCCATGCTGCATAAAATCCACTGCATTCAATCTTGCTTTTTGAATCCACTGCATTCAGTAATGCTGCATAAAATACTTGCATTCAATTGCGTTCCATTTCTTCACGCTGCATGGAATACACTGCATTCAATCACGCTGCATGGAATCCACTGCATTCAATCGGGATGCATTTTACCATGCTGCGTGGTTTTCACTGCATTCAATCACAATGCATGGAATCCACTGCATTCCATCGGGATGCTTTGGGCCATGCTGCATAAAATCCACTGCATTCAATCGGGATGCATTGGGCCACGCTGCATCGACTCCACTGCATTCAATTGGCATCCATTGCGCCACAATGCAAGGAATCCTCTGCATTCATTGACGCTGCATGGACTCCACTGCATTCAATCGGGATGCTTTGGGCCATGCTGCATAAAATCCACTGCATTCAACCATGCTGCATGGAATCCATTTCATTCAATCATGCTCTATAAAATCCAATGCATTCAATAGGGTTCCATTACTTCACGCTGCATGGAATACACTGCATTAAATCAGGATTCATGGAATCGACTGCATTCAATCAGGATGCATTATACCACGTTGCATGGATTACCCTACATTCAATCACAATGCATGGAATCCACTGCATTCAATCGGGATGCTTTGGGCCATGCTGCATAAAATCCACTGCATTCAATCGGGATGCATTGGGCCTCGCTGCATAGACTCCACTGCATATAATCGGGATCCATTGCGCCACAATGCATGGAATACTCTGCATTCAATGACGCTGCATGGAATCCACTGCATTCCATCGGGAAGCTTTGGGCCATGCTGCATAAAATCCACTGCATTCAATCATGCTGCATGGAATCCACTGCATTCAATCGGGATGCATTTTACAAGGCTGCATGGATTACATTTCATACACTCAAAATGCATGGAATCCACTGCGTTCTATAGGGATGCTTTGGGCCATACTGCATAAAATACACTGCATTCAATTTGCTGCATGGAATCCACTGCATTCAATCATGCTGAATAAAATCCACTGCATTCAATAGGGTTCCATTTCTTCACGCTGCATGGAATACACTGCATTCAATCAGGCTGCATGAAATCCACTGCATTCAATGGGGATGCATTCTACAATGCTGCATGGAGTTCACTGCATGCAATCACAATGCATGTAATCCACTGAATTCCATCGGGATGCTTTGGGCCATGCTGCATAAAATCCACTGCATTCAACCATGCTGCATGGAATCCACTGCATTCAATCATGCTGCATAAAATCCACTGCATTCAATCGGGATGCATTGGGCCTCATTGCATGGAATAAACTGCATTCAATCAGGCTCCATGGAATCCACTGCATTCAATGGGGATGCATTCTACCATGCTGCATGGAGTTCACTGCATTCAATCACAATGCATGGAATCCACTGCATTCCATCGGGATGCTTTGGGCCATGCTGCATAAAATCCACTGCATTCAATCGGGATGCATTGGGCCTCGCTGCATGGACTCCACTGCATACAATCGGGATCCATTGCGCCACAATGCATGGAATACTCTGCATTCAATCACGCTGCATGGACTCCACTGCATTCAATCGGGATGCTTTGGGCCATGCTGCATAAAATCCACTGCATGCAATCATGCTGCATGGAATCCACTGCATTCAATCGGGATGCATTTTACCACGTTGCATGCAATTCACTGCATTCAATCACAATGCATGGAATCCACTGCATTCAATCGGGATGCTTTGGGCCATGCTGCATAAAATCCACTGCATTCAATCGGGATGCATTGGGCCTCGCTGCATGGACTCCACTGCATTCAATCGGGATCCATTGCGCCACAATGCATGGATCCTCTGCATTCAATGACGCTTCATGGAATCCACTGCATTCCATCAGGATGCTTTGGGCCATGCTGCATAAAATCCACTGCATGCAATCATGCTGCATGGAATCCACTGCATTCAATCATGCTGCATAAAATCCACTGCATTCAATAGGGTTCCATTTCTTCACACTGCTTGGAATCCACTACATTCAACCACGCTGCATGGAATCCACTGCATTCAACATGGATGAATTTTACCACGCTGCATTTAGTACAGTGTATTCAATCACAATTCATGGAATCCATTGCATTCAATCGGGATGCTTTGGGCCATGCTGCATAAAATCCACTGCATTCAATCGGGATGCACTGGGCATCGCTGCATGGACTCCACTGCATACAATCGGGATCCATTGCGCCACAATGCATGGAATCCTCTGCATTCAATGACGCTGCATGGAATCCACTGCATTCAATCGGGATGCTTTGGGCCATGCTGAATAAAATCCATTGCATTCAATCATGCTGCATGGAATCCACTTCATTCAATCGGGATGCATTTTACCATGCTGCCTGGATTACCCTTCATTCAATCACGCTGCATGGAATCCACTGCATTCTATCGGGATGCTTTGGGCCATGCTGCATAAAATCCACTGCATTTAATCGGGATGCATTTGGCCACGCTGCATGGACTCCACTGCATAAAATCGGGATCCATTGCCCCAAAATGCAAGGAATCCTCTGCATTCAATGACGCTGAATGGAATCCACTGCATTGAATCGGGAAGCTTTGGGCCTTGCTGCATAAATCCACTGCATGCAGTCATGCTGTGTGGACTCCACTGCATTGAATCATGCTGCAAAAAAAACCACTGCATTCAATAGGGTTCCATTTCTTCACCCTGCATGGAATCCACTGCATTCAACCACGCTGCATGGAATCCACTGCATTCAATCGGGATGCATTTTACCACTCTGCATGGATTACACTGCATTTAATCACGCTGCATGGAATCCATGGAATTTAATCGGGATTCATTTTACTAAGCTGTATGGAATGGACTGCACTTAATCACGCTGCATGGAATCCACTGCATTCAATCGGGATGCATTTTACCACGTTGCATGCAGTTCACTGCATTCAATCACAATGCATGGAATCCACTGCATTCAATCGGGATGCTTTGGGCCATGCTGCATAAAATCCACTGCATTCAATCTTGCTTTTTGAATCCACTGCATTCAGTAATGCTGCATAAAATCCTTGCATTCAATTGGGTTCCATTTCTTCACGCTGCATGGAATACACTGCATTCAATCACGCTGCATGGAATCCACTGCATTCAATCGGGATGCATTTTATCATGCTGCGTGGTTTTCACTGCACTCAATCACAATGCATGGAATCCACTGCATTCCATCGGAATGCTTTGGGCCATGCTGCATAAAATCCACTGCATTCAATCATGCTGCATGGAATCCACTGCATTCAATCATGCTGCATAAAATCCACTGCATTCAATAGGGTTCCATTTCTTCACGCTGCATGTAATACACTGCATTCAATCACACTGAATGGAATCCACTGCATTCAATCGGGATGCATTTTACCTCGCTGCATGGATTACACTGCATTCACTCCCAATGCATGGAATCCACTGCATTCAATCGGGATGCTTTGGGCCATGCTGCATAAAATCCACTGCATTCAATCGGGATGCATTGGGCCACGCTGCATCGACTCCACTGCATTCAATTGGCATCCATTGCGCCACAATGCAAGGAATCCTCTGCATTCATTGACGCTGCATGGACTCCACTGCATTCAATCGGGATGCTTTGGGCCATGCTGCATAAAATCCACTGCATTCAATCTTGCTTTTTGAATCCACTGCATTCAGTAATGCTGCATAAAATCCTTGCATTCAATTGGGTTCCATTTCTTCACGCTGCATGGAATACACTGCATTCAATCGGGATGCATTTTACCATGCTGCGTGGTTTTCACTGCATTCAATCACAATGCATGGAATCCACTGCATTCCATCGGGATGCTTTGGGCCATGCTGCATAAAATCCACTGCATTCAATCGGGATGCATTGGGCCACGCTGCATCGACTCCACTGCATTCAATTGGCATCCATTGCGCCACAATGCAAGGAATCCTCTGCATTCATTGACGCTGCATGGACTCCACTGCATTCAATCGGGATGCTTTGGGCCATGCTGCATAAAATCCACTGCATTCAACCATGCTGCATGGAATACATTTCATTCAATCATGCTCTATAAAATCCAATGCATTCAATACGGTTCCATTACTTCATGCTGCATGGAATACACTGCATTAAATCAGGATGCATGGAATCGACTGCATTCAATCAGGATGCATTATACCACGTTGCATGGATTACCCTACATTCAATCACAATGCATGGAATCCACTGCATTCAATCGGGATGCCTTGGGCCATGCTGCATAAAATCCACTGCATTCAATGGTGATGCATTGGGCCTCGCTGCATAGACTCCACTGCATATAATCGGGATCCATTGCGCCACAATGCATGGAATACTCTGCATTCAATGACGCTGCATGGAATCCACTGCATTCCATCGGGAAGCTTTGGGCCATGCTGCATAAAATCCACTGCATTCAATCATGCTGCATGGAATCCACTGCATTCAATCGGGATGCATTTTACAAGGCTGCATGGATTACATTTCATACACTCAAAATGCATGGAATCCACTGCGTTCTATAGGGATGCTTTGGGCCATACTGCATAAAATACACTGCATTCAATTTGCTGCATGGAATCCACTGCATTCAATCATGCTGAATAAAATCCACTGCATTCAATAGGGTTCCATTTCTTCACGCTGCATGGAATACACTGCATTCAATCAGGCTGCATGAAATCCACTGCATTCAATGGGGATGCATTCTACAATGCTGCATGGAGTTCACTGCATGCAATCACAATGCATGTAATCCACTGCATTCCATCGGGATGCTTTGGGCCATGCTGCATAAAATCCACTGCATTCAACCATGCTGCATGGAATCCACTGCATTCAATCATGCTGCATAAAATCCACTGCATTCAATCGGGATGCATTGGGCCTCATTGCATGGAATAAACTGCATTCAATCAGGCTCCATGGAATCCACTGCATTCAATGGGGATGCATTCTACCATGCTGCATGGAGTTCACTGCATTCAATCACAATGCATGGAATCCACTGCATTCCATCGGGATGCTTTGGGCCATGCTGCATAAAATCCACTGCATTCAATCGGGATGCATTGGGCCTCGCTGCATGGACTCCACTGCATACAATCGGGATTCATTGCGCCACAATGCATTGAATACTCTGCATTCAATCACGCTGCATGGAATCCACTGCATTCAATCAGGATGCTTTGGGCCATGCTGCATAAAATCCACTGCATGCAATCATGCTGCATGGAATCCACTGCATTCAATCGGGATGCATTTTACCACGTTGCATGCAGTTCACTGCATTCAATCACAATGCATGGAATCCACTGCATTCAATCGGGATGCTTTGGGCCATGCTGCATAAAATCCACTGCATTCAATCGGGATGCATTGGGCCTCGCTGCATGGACTCCACTGCATTCAATCGGGATCCATTGCGCCACAATGCATGGATCCTCTGCATTCAATGACGCTGCATGGAATCCACTGCATTCCATCAGGATGCTTTGGGCCATGCTGCATAAAATCCACTGCATTCAATCATGCTGCATGGAATCCACTGCATTCAATCATGCTGCATAAAATCCACTGCATTCAATATGGTTCCATTTCTTCACACTGCATGGAATCCACTACATTCAATCACGCTGCATGGAATCCACTGCATTCAACATGGATGAATTTTACCACGCTGCATTTAGTACAGTGTATTCAATCACAATTCATGGAATCCATTGCATTCAATCGGGATGCTTTGGGCCATGCTGCATAAAATCCACTGCATTCAATCGGGATGCACTGGGCATCGCTGCATGGACTCCACTGCATACAATCGGGATCCATTGCGCCACAATGCATGGAATCCTCTGCATTCAATGACGCTGCATGGAATCCACTGCATTCAATCGGGATGCTTTGGGCCATGCTGAATAAAATCCATTGCATTCAATCATGCTGCATGGAATCCACTGCATTCAATCGGGATGCATTTTACCATGCTGCCTGGATTACCCTTCATTCAATCACGCTGCATGGAATCCACTGCATTCTATCGGGATGCTTTGGGCCATGCTGCATAAAATCCACTGCATTTAATCGGGATGCATTTGGCCACGCTGCATGGACTCCACTGCATAAAATCGGGATCCATTGCCCCAAAATGCAAGGAATCCTCTGCATTCAATGACGCTGAATGGAATCCACTGCATTGAATCGGGAAGCTTTGGGCCATGCTGCATAAATCCACTGCATGCAGTCATGCTGTGTGGACTCCACTGCATTGAATCATGCTGCAAAAAAAACCACTGCATTCAATAGGGTTCCATTTCTTCACCCTGCATGGAATCCACTGCATTCAACCACGCTGCATGGAATCCACTGCATTCAATCGGGATGCATTTTACCACTCTGCATGGATTACACTGCATTTAATCACGCTGCATGGAATCCATGGAATTTAATCGGGATTCATTTTACTAAGCTGTATGGAATGGACTGCACTTAATCACGCTGCATGGAATCCACTGCATTCAATCGGGATGCATTTTACCACGTTGCATGCAGTTCACTGCATTCAATCACAATGCATGGAATCCACTGCATTCAATCGGGATGCTTTGGGCCATGCTGCATAAAATCCACTGCATTCAATCTTGCTTTTTGAATCCACTGCATTCAGTAATGCTGCATAAAATCCTTGCATTCAATTGGGTTCCATTTCTTCACGCTGCATGGAATACACTGCATTCAATCACGCTGCATGGAATCCACTGCATTCAATCGGGATGCATTTTACCATGCTGCGTGGTTTTCACTGCACTCAATCACAATGCATGGAATCCACTGCATTCCATCGGAATGCTTTGGGCCATGCTGCATAAAATCCACTGCATTCAATCATGCTGCATGGAATCCACTGCATTCAATCATGCTGCATAAAATCCACTGCATTCAATAGGGTTCCATTTCTTCACGCTGCATGTAATACACTGCATTCAATCACACTGAATGGAATCCACTGCATTCAATCGGGATGCATTTTACCTCGCTGCATGGATTACACTGCATTCAATCCCAATGCATGGAATCCACTGCATTCAATCGGGATGCTTTGGGCCATGCTGCATAAAATCCACTGCATTCAATCGGGATGCATTGGGCCACGCTGCATCGACTCCACTGCATTCAATTGGCATCCATTGCGCCACAATGCAAGGAATCCTCTGCATTCATTGACGCTGCATGGACTCCACTGCATTCAATCGGGATGCTTTGGGCCATGCTGCATAAAATCCACTGCATGCAATCATGCTGCATGGAATCCACTGCATTCAATCGGGATGCATTTTACCAAGTTGCATGCAGTTCACTGCATTCAATAACAATGCATGGAATCCACTGCATTCAATCGGGATGCTTTGGGCCATGCTGCATAAAATCCACTGCATTCAATCGGGATGCATTGGGCCTCGCTGCATGGACTCCACTGCATTCAATCGGGATCCATTGCGCCACAATGCATGGATCCTCTGCATTCAATGACGCTGCATGGAATCCACTGCATTCCATCAGGATGCTTTGGGCCATGCTGCATAAAATCCACTGCATGCAATCATGCTGCATGGAATCCACTGCATTCAATCATGCTGCATAAAATCCACTGCATTCAATAGGGTTCCATTTCTTCACACTGCATGGAATCCACTACATTCAATCACGCTGCATGGAATCCACTGCATTCAACATGGATGAATTTTACCACGCTGCATTTAGTACACTGTATTCAATCACAATTCATGGAATCCATTGCATTCAATCGGGATGCTTTGGGCCATGCTGCATAAAATCCACTGCATTCAATCGGGATGCACTGGGCATCGCTGCATGGACTCCACTGCATACAATCAGGATCCATTGCGCCACAATGCATGGAATCCTCTGCATTCAATGACGCTGCATGGAATCCACTGCATTCAATCGGGATGCTTTGGGCCATGCTGAATAAAATCCATTGCATTCAATCATGCTGCATGGAATCCACTTCATTCAATCGGGATGCATTTTACCATGCTGCCTGGATTACCCTTCATTCAATCACGCTGCATGGAATCCACTGCATTCTATCGGGATGCTTTGGGCCATGCTGCATAAAATCCACTGCATTTAATCGGGATGCATTTGGCCACGCTGCATGGACTCCACTGCATAAAATCGGGATCCATTGCCCCAAAATGCAAGGAATCCTCTGCATTCAATGACGCTGAATGGAATCCACTGCATTGAATCGGGAAGCTTTGGGCCATGCTGCATAAATCCACTGCATGCAGTCATGCTGTGTGGACTCCACTGCATTGAATCATGCTGCAAAAAAAACCACTGCATTCAATAGGGTTCCATTTCTTCACCCTGCATGGAATCCACTGCATTCAACCACGCTGCATGGAATCCACTGCATTCAATCGGGATGCATTTTACCACTCTGCATGGATTACACTGCATTTAATCACGCTGCATGGAATCCATGGAATTTAATCGGGATTCATTTTACTAAGCTGTATGGAATGGACTGCACTTAATCACGCTGCATGGAATCCACTGCATTCAATCGGGATGCATTTTACCACGTTGCATGCAGTTCACTGCATTCAATCACAATGCATGGAATCCACTGCATTCAATCGGGATGCTTTGGGCCATGCTGCATAAAATCCACTGCATTCAATCTTGCTTTTTGAATCCACTGCATTCAGTAATGCTGCATAAAATCCTTGCATTCAATTGGGTTCCATTTCTTCACGCTGCATGGAATACACTGCATTCAATCACGCTGCATGGAATCCACTGCATTCAATCGGGATGCATTTTAACATGCTGCGTGGTTTTCACTGCACTCAATCACAATGCATGGAATCCACTGCATTCCATCGGAATGCTTTGGGCCATGCTGCATAAAATCCACTGCATTCAATCATGCTGCATGGAATCCACTGCATTCAATCATGCTGCATAAAATCCACTGCATTCAATAGGGTTCCATTTCTTCACGCTGCATGTAATACACTGCATTCAATCACACTGAATGGAATCCACTGCATTCAATCGGGATGCATTTTACCTCGCTGCATGGATTACACTGCATTCAATCCCAATGCATGGAATCCACTGCATTCAATCGGGATGCTTTGGGCCATGCTGCATAAAATCCACTGCATTCAATCGGGATGCATTGGGCCACGCTGCATCGACTCCACAGCATTCAATTGGCATCCATTGCGCCACAATGCAAGGAATCCTCTGCATTCATTGACGCTGCATGGACTCCACTGCATTCAATCGGGATGCTTTGGGCCATGCTGCATAAAATCCACTGCATTCAATCTTGCTTTTTGAATCCACTGCATTCAGTAATGCTGCATAAAATCCTTGCATTCAATTGGGTTCCATTTCTTCACGCTGCATGGAATACACTGCATTCAATCGGGATGCATTTTACCATGCTGCGTGGTTTTCACTGCATTCAATCACAATGCATGGAATCCACTGCATTCCATCGGGATGCTTTGGGCCATGCTGCATAAAATCCACTGCATTCAATCGGGATGCATTGGGCCACGCTGCATCGACTCCACTGCATTCAATTGGCATCCATTGCGCCACAATGCAAGGAATCCTCTGCATTCATTGACGCTGCATGGACTCCACTGCATTCTATCGGGATGCTTTGGGCCATGCTGCATAAAATCCACTGCATTCAACCATGCTGCATGGAATACATTTCATTCAATCATGCTCTATAAAATCCAATGCATTCAATACGGTTCCATTACTTCATGCTGCATGGAATACACTGCATTAAATCAGGATGCATGGAATCGACTGCATTCAATCAGGATGCATTATACCACGTTGCATGGATTACCCTACATTCAATCACAATGCATGGAATCCACTGCATTCAATCGGGATGCTTTGGGCCATGCTGCATAAAATCCACTGCATTCAATCGGGATGCATTGGGCCTCGCTGCATAGACTCCACTGCATATAATCGGGATCCATTGCGCCACAATGCATGGAATACTCTGCATTCAATGACGCTGCATGGAATCCACTGCATTCCATCGGGAAGCTTTGGGCCATGCTGCATAAAATCCACTGCATTCAATCATGCTGCATGGAATCCACTGCATTTAATCGGGATGCATTTTACAAGGCTGCATGGATTACATTTCATACACTCAAAATGCATGGAATCCACTGCGTTCTATAGGGATGCTTTGGGCCATACTGCATAAAATACACTGCATTCAATTTGCTGCATGGAATCCACTGCATTCAATCATGCTGAATAAAATCCACTGCATTCAATAGGGTTCCATTTCTTCACGCTGCATGGAATAAACTGCATTCAATCAGGCTGCATGAAATCCACTGCATTCAATGGGGATGCATTCTACAATGCTGCATGGAGTTCACTGCATGCAATCACAATGCATGTAATCCACTGCATTCCATCGGGATGCTTTGGGCCATGCTGCATAAAATCCACTGCATTCAACCATGCTGCATGGAATCCACTGCATTCAATCATGCTGCATAAAATCCACTGCATTCAATCGGGATGCATTGGGCCTCATTGCATGGAATAAACTGCATTCAATCAGGCTCCATGGAATCCACTGCATTCAATGGGGATGCATTCTACCATGCTGCATGGAGTTCACTGCATTCAATCACAATGCATGGAATCCACTGCATTCCATCGGGATGCTTTGGGCCATGCTGCATAAAATCCACTGCATTCAATCGGGATGCATTGGGCCTCGCTGCATGGACTCCACTGCATACAATCGGGATCCATTGCGCCACAATGCATTGAATACTCTGCATTCAATCACGCTGCATGGAATCCACTGCATTCAATCAGGATGCTTTGGGCCATGCTGCATAAAATCCACTGCATGCAATCATGCTGCATGGAATCCACTGCATTCAATCGGGATGCATTTTACCACGTTGCATGCAGTTCACTGCATTCAATCACAATGCATGGAATCCACTGCATTCAATCGGGATGCTTTGGGCCATGCTGCATAAAATCCACTGCATTCAATCGGGATGCATTGGGCCTCGCTGCATGGACTCCACTGCATTCAATCGGGATCCATTGCGCCACAATGCATGGATCCTCTGCATTCAATGACGCTGCATGGAATCCACTGCATTCCATCAGGATGCTTTGGGCCATGCTGCATAAAATCCACTGCATTCAATCATGCTGCATGGAATCCACTGAATTCAATCATGCTGCATAAAATCCACTGCATTCAATAGGGTTCCATTTCTTCACACTGCATGGAATCCACTGCATTCAATCACGCTGCATGGAATCCACTGCATTCAACATGGATGAATTTTACCACGCTGCATTTAGTACAGTGTATTCAATCACAATTCATGGAATCCATTGCATTCAATCGGGATGCTTTGGGCCATGCTGCATAAAATCCACTGCATTCAATCGGGATGCACTGGGCATCGCTGCATGGACTCCACTGCATACAATCGGGATCCATTGCGCCACAATGCATGGAATCCTCTGCATTCAATGACGCTGCATGGAATCCACTGCATTCAATCGGGATGCTTTGGGCCATGCTGAATAAAATCCATTGCATTCAATCATGCTGCATGGAATCCACTTCATTCAATCGGGATGCATTTTACCATGCTGCCTGGATTACCCTTCATTCAATCACGCTGCATGGAATCCACTGCATTCTATCGGGATGCTTTGGGCCATGCTGCATAAAATCCACTGCATTTAATCGGGATGCATTTGGCCACGCTGCATGGACTCCACTGCATAAAATCGGGATCCATTGCCCCAAAATGCAAGGAATCCTCTGCATTCAATGACGCTGAATGGAATCCACTGCATTGAATCGGGAAGCTTTGGGCCATGCTGCATAAATCCACTGCATGCAGTCATGCTGTGTGGACTCCACTGCATTGAATCATGCTGCAAAAAAAACCACTGCATTCAATAGGGTTCCATTTCTTCACCCTGCATGGAATCCACTGCATTCAACCACGCTGCATGGAATCCACTGCATTCAATCGGGATGCATTTTACCACTCTGCATGGATTACACTGCATTTAATCACGCTGCATGGAATCCATGGAATTTAATCGGGATTCATTTTACTAAGCTGTATGGAATGGACTGCACTTAATCACGCTGCATGGAATCCACTGCATTCAATCGGGATGCATTTTACCACGTTGCATGCAGTTCACTGCATTCAATCACAATGCATGGAATCCACTGCATTCAATCGGGATGCTTTGGGCCATGCTGCATAAAATCCACTGCATTCAATCTTGCTTTTTGAATCCACTGCATTCAGTAATGCTGCATAAAATCCTTGCATTCATGGGGTTCCATTTCTTCACGCTGCATGGAATACACTGCATTCAATCACGCTGCATGGAATCCACTGCATTCAATCGGGATGCATTTTATCATGCTGCGTGGTTTTCACTGCACTCAATCACAATGCATGGAATCCACTGCATTCCATCGGAATGCTTTGGGCCATGCTGCATAAAATCCACTGCATTCAATCATGCTGCATGGAATCCACTGCATTCAATCATGCTGCATAAAATCCACTGCATTCAATAGGGTTCCATTTCTTCATGCTGCATGGAATACACTGCATTCAATCACACTGAATGGAATCCACTGCATTCAATCGGGATGCATTTTACCTCGCTGCATGGATTACACTGCATTCAATCCCAATGCATGGAATCCACTGCATTCAATCGGGATGCTTTGGGCCATGCTGCATAAAATCCACTGCATTCAATCGGGATGCATTGGGCCACGCTGCATCGACTCCACTGCATTCAATTGGCATCCATTGCGCCACAATGCAAGGAATCCTCTGCATTCATTGACGCTGCATGGACTCCACTGCATTCAATCGGGATGCTTTGGGCCATGCTGCATAAAATCCACTGCATTCAATCGGGATGCATTGGGCCTCGCTGCATAGACTCCACTGCATATAATCGGGATCCATTGCGCCACAATGCATGGAATACTCTGCATTCAATGACGCTGCATGGAATCCACTGCATTCCATCGGGAAGCTTTGGGCCATGCTGCATAAAATCCACTGCATTCAATCATGCTGCATGGAATCCACTGCATTCAATCGGGATGCATTTTACAAGGCTGCATGGATTACATTTCATACACTCAAAATGCATGGAATCCACTGCATTCAATCGGGATGCATTGGGCCTCGCTGCATCGACTCCACTGCATACAATCGGGATCCATTGCGCCAAAATGCATGGAATACTCTGCATTTATTGACGCTGCATGGACTCCACTGCATTCAATCGGGATGCTTTGGGCCATGCTGCATAAAATCCACTGCATTCAACAATGCTGCATGGAATCCACTGCATTCAATCATGCTGCATAAAATCCACTGCATTCCATCGGGATGCATTGGGCCTCGCTGCATGGAATACACTGCATTCAATCACGCTGCATGGAATCCACTGCATTCAATGGGGATGCATTCTACAATGCTGCATGGAGTTCACTGCATTCAATCACAATGCATGGAATCCACTGCATTCCATCGGGATGCTTTGGGCCACGCTGCATAAAATCCACTGCATTCAATCGGGATGCATTGGGCCTCGCTGCATGGACTCCACTGCATACAATCGGGATCCATTGCACCAAAATGCATGGAATCCTCCGCATGCAACGACGCTGCATGGACTCCACTGCATTCAATCGGGATGCTTTGGGCCATGCTGCATAAAATCCATTGAATTCAATCATGCTGCATGGAATCCACTGCATTCAATCATGCTGCATAAAATCCACTGCATTCAATAGGGTTCCATTTCTTCACGCTGCATGGAATCCACTACATTCAATAACGCTGCATGGAATCCACTGCATTCTATCGGGATGCATTTTACCACGCTGCATAGATTACACCGCATTCAATCACAATGAATGGAATCCACTGCATTCAATCGGGATGCATTGGGCCTCGCTGCATGGACTCCACTGCATTCAATCGGGATCCATTGCGCCACAATGCATGGAATCCTCTGCATTCAATGACGCTGCATGGAATCCACTGCATTCCATCAGGATGCTTTGGGCCATGCTGCATAAAATCCACTGCATGCAATCATGCTGCATGGAATCCACTGCATTCAATCATGCTGCATAAAATCCACTGCATTCAATAGGGTTCCATTTCTTCACACTGCATGGAATCCACTGCATTCAATCACGCTGCATGGAATCCACTGCATTCAACATGGATGAATTTTACCACGCTGCATTTAGTACACTGTATTCAATCACAATTCATGGAATCCATTGCATTCAATCGGGATGCTTTGGGCCATGCTGCATAAAATCCACTGCATTCAATCGGGATGCACTGGGCATCGCTGCATGGACTCCACTGCATACAATCGGGATCCATTGCGCCACAATGCATGGAATCCTCTGCATTCAATCACGCTGCATGGAATCCACTGCATTCAATCGGGATGCTTTGGGCCATGCTGAATAAAATCCATTGATTTCAATCATGCTGCATGGAATCCACTTCATTCAATCGGGATGCATTTTACCATGCTGCCTGGATTACACTTCATTCAATCACGCTGCATGGAATCCACTGCATTCTATCGGGATGCTTTGGGCCATGCTGCATAAAATCCACTGCATTTAATCGGGATGCATTTGGCCACGCTGCATGGACTCCACTGCATAAAATCGGGATCCATAGCCCCAAAATGCAAGGAATCATCTGCATTCAATGACGCTGCATGGAATCCACTGCATTCCATCGGGATCCATTTTACCACGCAGCATGGATTACACTGCTTTCAATCACAATGCATGGAATCTACTCTATTCAATCTGGATGCTTTGGGACATACTGCATAAAATCAACTGCATTCAATCATGCTGCATGGACTCCACTGCATTCAATCGGAGTGCATTTTACCACGCTGCATGGATTACATTTCATACACTCAAAATGCATGGAATCCACTGCATTCTATAGGGATGCTTTGGGCCATACTGCATAAAATCCACTGCATTCAATCTTGCTGCATGGAATCCACTGCATTCAATCATGCTGCATAAATCCACTGCATTCAATAGGGTTCCACTTCTTCACGCTGCATGGAATCCACTGCATTCAATCATGCTGCATAAAATCCACTGCATTCAATAGGGTTCCATTTCTTCACGCTGCATGGAATCCACTACATTCAATCACGCTGCATGGAATCCACTGCATTCAATCAGGATGCTTTGGGCCATGCTGCATAAAATCCACTGCATTCAATCATGCTGCCTGGAATCCACTGCATTCAATCATACTGCATAAAATCCACTGAATTCAATAGGGTTCCATTTCTTCACGCTTCATGGAATCCACTGCATTCAATAGGGTTCCATTCCTTCACGCTGCCTGGAATCCACTGCCTTCAATCACGCTGCATGGAATCCACTGCATTCAATCGGGATGCATTTTTCCTCGTTGCATGGATTACACTGCATTCAATCCCAATGCATGGAATCCACTGCATTCAATCGGGAAGCTTTGGGCCATGCTGCATACAATGCACTGCATTCAATCGGGATGCACTGGGACTCGCTGCATGGACTCCACTGCATATAATCGGGATCCATTGCGCCACAATGCATGGAATACTCTGCATTCAATGATGCTGAATGGAATCCACTGCATTGAATCGGGAAGCTTTGGGCCATGCTGCATAAATCCACTGCATGCAGTCATGCTGTGTGGACTCCACTGCATTGAATCATGCTGCAAAAAAAACCACTGCATTCAATAAGGTTCCTTTAATGCACCCTGCATGGAATCCACTGCATTCAACCACGCTGCATGGAATCCACTGCATTCAATCGGGATGCATTTTACCACTCTGCATGGATTACACTGCATTTAATCACGCTGCATGTAATCCATGGAATTTAATCGGGATTCATTTTACTAAGCTGTATGGAATGGACTGCACTTAATCACGCTGCATGGAATCCACTGCATTCAATCGGGATGCATTTTACCACGTTGCATGCAGTTCACTGCATTCAATCACAATGCATGGAATACACTGCATTTATTCGGGATGCTTTGGGCCATGCTGCATAAAATCCACTGCATTCAATCTTGCTTTTTGAATCCACTGCATTCAGTAATGCTGCATAAAATCCTTGCATTCAATTGGGTTCCATTTCTTCACGCTGCATGGAATACACTGCATTCAATCACGCTGCATGGAATCCACTGCATTCAATCGGGATGCATTTTACCATGCTGCGTGGTTTTCACTGCATTCAATCACAATGCATGGAATCCACTGCATTTATTCGGGATGCTTTGGGCCATGCTGCATAAAATCCACTGCATTCAATCATGCTGCATGGAATCCACTGCATTCAATCATGCTGCATAAAATCCACTGCATTCAATAGGGTTCCATTTCTTCACGCTGCATGTAATACACTGCATTCAATCACACTGAATGGAATCCACTGCATTCAATCGGGATGCATTTTACCTCGCTGCATGGATTACACTGCATTCAATCACAATGCATGGAATCCACTGCATTCAATCGGGATGCTTTGGGCCATGCTGCATAAAATCCACTGCATTCAATCGGGATGCATTGGGCCACGCTGCATCGACTCCACTGCATTCAATTGGCATCCATTGCGCCACAATGCAAGGAATCCTCTGCATTCATTGACGCTGCATGGACTCCACTGCATTCAATCGGGATGCTTTGGGCCATGCTGCATAAAATCCACTGCATTCAACCATGCTGCATGGAATCCATTTCATTCAATCATGCTCTATAAAATCCAATGCATTCAATACGGTTCCATTACTTCACGCTGCATGGAATACACTGCATTCAATCAGGATGCATGGAATCGACTGCATTCAATCAGGATGCATTATACCACGTTGCATGGATTACCGTACATTCAATCACAATGCATGGAATCCACTGCATTCCATCGGGATGCTTTGGGCCATGCTGCATAAAATCCACTGCATTCAATCGGGATGCATTGGGCCTCGCTGCATAGACTCCACTGCATATAATCGGGATCCATTGCGCCACAATGCATGGAATACTCTGCATTCAATGACGCTGCATGGAATCCACTGCATTCCATCGGGAAGCTTTGGGCCATGCTGCATAAAATCCACTGCATTCAATCATGCTGAATAAAATCCACTGCATTCAATAGGGTTCCATTTCTTCACGCTGCATAGAATACACTGCATTCAATCAGGCTGCATGGAATCCACTGCATTCAATGGGGATGCATTCTCCAATGCTGCATGGAGTTCACTGCATGCAATCACAATGCACGTAATCCACTGCATTCCATCGGGATGCCTTGGGCCATGCTGCATAAAATCCACTGCATTCAACCATGCTGCATGGAATCCACTGCATTCAATCATGCTGCATAAAATCCCCTGAATTCAATCGGGATGCATTGGGCCTCGCTGCATGGAATACACTGCATTCAATCAGGCTGCATGGAATCCACTGCATTCAATGGGGATGCATTCTACAATGCTGCATGGAGTTCACTGCATTCAATCACAACGCATGTAATCCACTGCATTCCATCGGGATGCTTTGGGCCATGCTGCATAAAATCCACTGCATTCAATCGGGATGCATTGAGCCTCGCTGCATGGACTCCACTGCATACAATTGGGATCCATTGCGCCAAAATGCATGGAATACTCTGCATTCATTGACGCTGCATGGACTCCACTGCATTCAATCGGGATGCTTTGGGCCATGCTGCATAAAATCCACTACATTCAACCATGCTGCATGGAATCCACTGCATTCAATCATGCTGCATAAAATCCACTGCATTCCATCGGGATGCATTGGGCCTCGCTGCATGGAATACACTGCATTCAATCACGCTGCATGGATACCACTGCATTCAATGGGGATGCATTCTACAATGCTGCATGGAGTTCACTGCATTCAATCACAATGCAAGGAATCCACTGCATTCCATCGGGATGCTTTGGGCCATGCTGCATAAAATCCACTGCATTCAATCGGGATGCATTGGGCCTCGCTGCATGGACTCCACTGCATACAATCGGGATGCTTTGGGCCATGCTGCATAAAATCAATTGAATTCAATCATGCTGCATGGAATCCACTGCATTCAATCATGCTGCATAAAATCCACTGCATTCAATAGGGTTCCATTTCTTCACGTGGCATCGAATCCACTGCATTCAATCACGCTGCATGGAATCCACTGCATTCAATCGGGATGCATTTATCCTCGTTGCATGGAGTACACTGCATTCAATCATGCTTCATAAAATCCACTGCATTCCATCGGGATGCTTTGGGCCATGCTGCATAAAATCCACTGCATTCAACCATGCTGCATGGAATCCACTGCATTCAATCATGCTGCATAAAATCCAGTGCATTCAATCGGGATGCATTGGGCCTCGCTGCATGGAATAAACTGCATTCAATCAGGCTCCATGGAATCCACTGCATTCAATGGGGATGCATTCTACCATGCTGCATGGAGTTCACTGCATTCAATCACAATGCTTGGACTCCACTGCATTCCATCGGGATGCTTTGGGCCATGCTGCATAAAATCCACTGCATTCAATCGGGATGCATTTGGCCTCGCTGCATGGACTCCACTGCATACAATCGGGATCCATTGCGCCACAATGCATGGAATAATCTGCATTCAATCACGCTGCATGGAATCCACTGCATTCAATCGGGATGCTTTGGGCCATGCTGCATAAAATCCACTGCATGCAATCATGCTGCATGGAATCCACTGCATTCAATCGGGATGCATTTTACCACGTTGCATGCAGTTCACTGCATTCAATCACAATGCATGGAATCCACTGCATTCAATCGGGATGCTTTGGGCCATGCTGCATAAAATCCACTGCATTCAATCTTGCTTTTTGAATCCACTGCATTCAGTAATGCTGCATAAAATCCTTGCATTCAATTGGGTTCCATTACTTCACGCTGCATGGAATACACTGCATTCAATGACGCTGCATGGAATCCACTGCATTCATTCGGGATGCTTTGGGCCATGCTGAATAAAATCCATTGCATTCAATCATGCTGCACGGAATCCTCTGCATTCAATCGGGATGCATTTTACCATGCTGCATTGATTACCCTTCATTCAATCAGGCTGCATGGATTCCACTGCATTCTATCGGGATGCTTTGCGCCATGCTGCATAAAATCCACTGCATTTAATCGGGATGCATTTGGCCACGCTGCATGGACTCCACTGCATAAAATCGGGATCCATAGCCCCAAAATGCAAGGAATCATCTGCATTCAATGACGCTGCATGGAATCCACTGCATTCCATCGGGATCCATTTTACCACGCAGCATGGATTACACTGCTTTCAATCACAATGCATGGAATCTACTCTATTCAATCGGGATGCTTTGGGCCATACTGCATAAAATCCACTGCATTCAATCATGCTGCATGGAAACCACTGTATTCAATCGGGGTGCATTTTACCACGCTGCATGGATAACATTTCATACACTCAAAATGCATGGAATCCACTGCATTCTATAGGGATGCTTTGGGCCATACTGCATAAAATCCACTGCATTCAATCTTGCTGCATGGAATCCACTGCATTCAATCATGCTGCATAAATCCACTGCATTCAATAGGGTTCCACTTCTTCACGCTGCATGGAATCCACTGCATTCAATCATGCTGCATAAAATCCACTGCATTCAATAGGGTTCCATTTCTTCACGCTGCATGGAATCCACTACATTCAATCACGCTGCATGGAATCCACTGCATTCAATCAGCATGCTTTGGGCCATGCTGCATAAAATCCACTGCATTCAATCATGCTGCCTGGAATCCACTGCATTCAATCATACTGCATAAAATCCACTGCATTCAATAGGGTTCCATTTCTTCACGCTTCATGGAATCCACTGCATTCAATAGGGTTCCATTCCTTCACGCTGCCTGGAATCCACTGCCTTCAATCACGCTGCATGGAATCCACTGCATTCAATCGGGATGCATTTTTCCTCGTTGCATGGATTACACTGCATTCAATCCCAATGCATGGAATCCACTGCATTCAATCGGGAAGCTTTGGGCCATGCTGCATACAATGCACTGCATTCAATCGGGATGCACTGGGACTCGCTGCATGGACTCCACTGCATATAATCGGGATCCATTGCGCCACAATGCATGGAATACTCTGCATTCAATGATGCTGAATGGAATCCACTGCATTGAATCGGGAAGCTTTGGGCCATGCTGCATAAATCCACTGCATGCAGTCATGCTGTGTGGACTCCACTGCATTGAATCATGCTGCAAAAAAAACCACTGCATTCAATAAGGTTCCTTTAATGCACCCTGCATGGAATCCACTGCATTCAACCACGCTGCATGGAATCCACTGCATTCAATCGGGATGCATTTTACCACTCTGCATGGATTACACTGCATTTAATCACGCTGCATGTAATCCATGGAATTTAATCGGGATTCATTTTACTAAGCTGTATGGAATGGACTGCACTTAATCACGCTGCATGGAATCCACTGCATTCAATCGGGATGCATTTTACCACGTTGCATGCAGTTCACTGCATTCAATCACAATGCATGGAATACACTGCATTTATTCGGGATGCTTTGGGCCATGCTGCATAAAATCCACTGCATTCAATCTTGCTTTTTGAATCCACTGCATTCAGTAATGCTGCATAAAATCCTTGCATTCAATTGGGTTCCATTTCTTCACGCTGCATGGAATACACTGCATTCAATCACGCTGCATGGAATCCACTGCATTCAATCGGGATGCATTTTACCATGCTGCGTGGTTTTCACTGCATTCAATCACAATGCATGGAATCCACTGCATTTATTCGGGATGCTTTGGGCCATGCTGCATAAAATCCACTGCATTCAATCATGCTGCATGGAATCCACTGCATTCAATCATGCTGCATAAAATCCACTGCATTCAATAGGGTTCCATTTCTTCACGCTGCATGTAATACACTGCATTCAATCACACTGAATGGAATCCACTGCATTCAATCGGGATGCATTTTACCTCGCTGCATGGATTACACTGCATTCAATCACAATGCATGGAATCCACTGCATTCAATCGGGATGCTTTGGGCCATGCTGCATAAAATCCACTGCATTCAATCGGGATGCATTGGGCCACGCTGCATCGACTCCACTGCATTCAATTGGCATCCATTGCGCCACAATGCAAGGAATCCTCTGCATTCATTGACGCTGCATGGACTCCACTGCATTCAATCGGGATGCTTTGGGCCATGCTGCATAAAATCCACTGCATTCAACCATGCTGCATGGAATCCATTTCATTCAATCATGCTCTATAAAATCCAATGCATTCAATACGGTTCCATTACTTCACGCTGCATGGAATACACTGCATTAAATCAGGATGCATGGAATCGACTGCATTCAATCAGGATGCATTATACCACGTTGCATGGATTACCGTACATTCAATCACAATGCATGGAATCCACTGCATTCCATCGGGATGCTTTGGGCCATGCTGCATAAAATCCACTGCATTCAATCGGGATGCATTGGGCCTCGCTGCATAGACTCCACTGCATATAATCGGGATCCATTGCGCCACAATGCATGGAATACTCTGCATTCAATGACGCTGCATGGAATCCACTGCATTCCATCGGGAAGCTTTGGGCCATGCTGCATAAAATCCACTGCATTCAATCATGCTGAATAAAATCCACTGCATTCAATAGGGTTCCATTTCTTCACGCTGCATAGAATACACTGCATTCAATCAGGCTGCATGAAATCCACTGCATTCAATGGGGATGCATTCTCCAATGCTGCATGGAGTTCACTGCATGCAATCACAATGCACGTAATCCACTGCATTCCATCGGGATGCCTTGGGCCATGCTGCATAAAATCCACTGCATTCAACCATGCTGCATGGAATCCACTGCATTCAATCATGCTGCATAAAATCCCCTGAATTCAATCGGGATGCATTGGGCCTCGCTGCATGGAATACACTGCATTCAATCAGGCTGCATGGAATCCACTGCATTCAATGGGGATGCATTCTACAATGCTGCATGGAGTTCACTGCATTCAATCACAACGCATGTAATCCACTGCATTCCATCGGGATGCTTTGGGCCATGCTGCATAAAATCCACTGCATTCAATCGGGATGCATTGAGCCTCGCTGCATGGACTCCACTGCATACAATTGGGATCCATTGCGCCAAAATGCATGGAATACTCTGCATTCATTGACGCTGCATGGACTCCACTGCATTCAATCGGGATGCTTTGGGCCATGCTGCATAAAATCCACTACATTCAACCATGCTGCATGGAATCCACTGCATTCAATCATGCTGCATAAAATCCACTGCATTCCATCGGGATGCATTGGGCCTCGCTGCATGGAATACACTGCATTCAATCACGCTGCATGGATACCACTGCATTCAATGGGGATGCATTCTACAATGCTGCATGGAGTTCACTGCATTCAATCACAATACAAGGAATCCACTGCATTCCATCGGGATGCTTTGGGCCATGCTGCATAAAATCCACTGCATTCAATCGGGATGCATTGGGCCTCGCTGCATGGACTCCACTGCATACAATCGGGATGCTTTGGGCCATGCTGCATAAAATCAATTGAATTCAATCATGCTGCATGGAATCCACTGCATTCAATCATGCTGCATAAAATCCACTGCATTCAATAGGGTTCCATTTCTTCACGTGGCATCGAATCCACTGCATTCAATCACGCTGCATGGAATCCACTGCATTCAATCGGGATGCATTTTTCCTCGCTGCATGGAGTACACTGCATTCAATCATGCTGCATAAAATCCACTGCATTCCATCGGGATGCTTTGGGCCATGCTGCATAAAATCCACTGCATTCAACCATGCTGCATGGAATACACTGCATTCAATCATGCTGCATAAAATCCACTGCATTCAATCGGGATGCATTGGGCCTCGCTGCATGGAATAAACTGCATTCAATCAGGCTCCATGGAATCCACTGCATTCAATGGGGATGCATTCTACCATGCTGCATGGAGTTCACTGCATTCAATCACAATGCTTGGACTCCACTGCATTCCATCGGGATGCTTTGGGCCATGCTGCATAAAATCCACTGCATTCAATCGGGATGCATTTGGCCTCGCTGCATGGACTCCACTGCATACAATCGGGATCCATTGCGCCACAATGCATGGAATAATCTGCATTCAATCACGCTGCATGGAATCCACTGCATTCAATCGGGATGCTTTGGGCCATGCTGCATAAAATCCACTGCATGCAATCATGCTGCATGGAATCCACTGCATTCAATCGGGATGCATTTTACCACGTTGCATGCAGTTCACTGCATTCAATCACAATGCATGGAATCCACTGCATTCAATCGGGATGCTTTGGGCCATGCTGCATAAAATCCACTGCATTCAATCTTGCTTTTTGAATCCACTGCATTCAGTAATGCTGCATAAAATCCTTGCATTCAATTGGGTTCCATTACTTCACGCTGCATGGAATACACTGTATTCAATGACGCTGCATGGAATCCACTGCATTCATTCGGGATGCTTTGGCCATGCTGAATAAAATCCATTGCATTCAATCATGCTGCACGGAATCCTCTGCATTCAATCGGGATGCATTTTACCATGCTGCATTGATTACCCTTCATTCAATCAGGCTGCATGGATTCCACTGCATTCTATCGGGATGCTTTGCGCCATGCTGCATAAAATCCACTGCATTTAATCGGGATGCATTTGGCCAGGCTGCATGGACTCCACTGCATAAAATCGGGATCCATAGCCCCAAAATGCAAGGAATCATCTGCATTCAATGACGCTGCATGGAATCCACTGCATTCCATCGGGATCCATTTTACCACGCAGCATGGATTACACTGCTTTCAATCACAATGCATGGAATCTACTCTATTCAATCGGGATGCTTTGGGCCATACTGCATAAAATCCACTGCATTCAATCATGCTGCATGGAAACCACTGTATTCAATCGGGGTGCATTTTACCACGCTGCATGGATAACATTTCATACACTCAAAATGCATGGAATCCACTGCATTCTATAGGGATGCTTTGGGCCATACTGCATAAAATACACTGCATTCAATCTTGCTGCATGGAATCCACTGCATTCAATCATGCTGCATAAATCCACTGCATTCAATAGGGTTCCATTTCTTCACGCTGCATGGAATCCACTGCATTCAATCACGCTGCATAAAATCCACTGCATTCAATAGGGTTCCATTTCTTCACGCTGCATGGAATCCACTACATTCAATCACGCTGCATGGAATCCACTGCATTCAATCAGGATGCTTTGGGCCATGCTGCATAAAATCCACTGCATTCAATCATGCTGCCTGGAATCCACTGCATTCAATCATACTGCATAAAATCCACTGCATTCAATAGGGTTCCATTTCTTCACGCTTCATGGAATCCACTGCATTCAATAGGGTTCCATTCCTTCACGCTGACTGGAATCCACTGCCTTCAATCACACTGCATGGAATCCACTGCATTCAATCGGGATGCATTTTTCCTCGTTGCATGGATTACACGGCATTCAATCCCAATGCATGGAATTCACTGCATTCAATCGGGAAGCTTTGGGCCATGCTGCATACAATGCACTGCATTCAATCGGGATGCACTGGGCCTCGCTGCATGGACTCCACTGCATATAATCGGGATCCATTGCGCCACAATGCATGGAATACTCTGCATTCAATGACGCTGAATGGAATCCACTGCATTGAATCGGGAAGCTTTGGGCCATGCTGCATAAATCCACTGCATGCAATCATGCTGTGTGGACTCCACTGCATTGAATCATGCTGCAAAAAAAACCACTGCATTCAATAGGGTTCCATTTCTTCACCCTGCATGGAATCCACTGCATTCAACCACGCTGCATGGAATCCACTGCATTCAATCGGGATGCATTTTACCACTCTGCATGGATTACACTGCATTTAATCACGCTGCATGTAATCCATGGAATTTAATCGGGATTCATTTTACTAAGCTGTATGGAATGGACTGCACGTAATCACGCTGCATGGAATACACTGCATTCAATCGGGATGCATTTTACCACGTTGCATGCAGTTCACTGCATTCAATCACAATGCATGGAATCCACTGCATTCAATCGGGATGCTTTGGGCCATGCTGCATAAAATCCACTGCATTCAATCATGCTGCATGGAATCCACTGCATTCAATCATGCTGCATAAAATCCACTGCATTCCATCGGGATGCATTGGGCCTCGATGCATGGAATACACTGCATTCAATCAGGCTGCATGGAATCCACTGCATTCAATGGGAATGCATTCTACCATGCTGCATGGAGTTCACCTCATTCAATCACAATGCATGGAATCCACTGCATTCCATCGGGATGCTTTGGGCCATGCTGCATAAAATCCACTGCATTCAATCGGGATGCATTGGGCCTCGCTGCATGGACTCCACTGCATACAATCGGGATCCATTGCACCAAAATGCATGGAATCCTCCGCATGCAACGACGCTGCATGGTCTCCACTGCATTCATTCGGGATGCTTTGGGCCATGCTGCATAAAATCCATTGAATTCAATCATGCTGCATGGAATCCACTGCATTCAATCATGCTGTATAAAATCCACTGCATTCAATAGTTTTCCATTTATTCACGTGGCATCGAATCCACTGCATTCAATCACGCTGCATGGAATCCACTGCATTCAATCGGGATGCATTTTTCCTCGCTGCATGGAGTACACTGCATTCAATCATGCTGCATAAAATCCACTGCATTCCATCGGGATGCTTTGGGCCATGCTGCATAAAATCCACTGCATTCAACCATGCTGCATGGAATCCACTGCATTCAATCATGCTGCATAAAATCCACTGCATTCAATCGGGATGCATTGGGCCTCGCTGCATGGAATAAACTGCATTCAATCAGGCTCCATGGAATCCACTGCATTCAATGGGGATGCATTCTACCATGCTGCATGGAGTTCACTGCATTCAATCACAATGCATGGAATCCACTGCATTCCATCGGGATGCTTTGGGCCATGCTGCATAAAATCCACTGCATTCAATCGGGATGCATTGGGCCTCGCTGCATGGACTCAACTGCATACAATCGGGATCCATTGCGCCACAATGCATGGAATACTCTGCATTCAATCACGCTGCATGGAATCCACTGCATTCAATCGGGATGCTTTGGGCCATGCTGCATAAAATCCACTGCATGCAATCATGCTGAATGGAATCCACTGCATTCAATCGGGATGCATTTTACCACGTTGCATGCAGTTCACTGCATTCAATCACAATGCATGGAATCCACTGCATTCAATCGGGATGCTTTGGGCCATGCTGCATAAAATCCACTGCATTCAATCTTGCTTTTTGAATCCACTGCATTCAGTAATGATGCATAAAATCCTTGCATTCAATTGGGTTCCATTTCTTCACGCTGCATGGAATACACTGCATTCAATCACGCTGCATGGAATCCACTGCATTCAATCGGGATGCATTTTACCATGCTGCGTGGTTTTCACTGCATTCAATCACAATGCATGGAATCCACTGCATTCCATCGGGATGCTTTGGGCCATGCTGCATAAAATCCACTGCATATAATCATGCTGCATGGAATCCACTGCATTCAATCATGCTGCATAAAATCCACTGCATTCAATAGGGTTCCATTTCTTCACGCTGCATGGAATACACTGCATTCAATCAGGCTGCATAAAATCCACTGCATTCAATCGGGATGCTTTGGGCCATGCTGCATAAAATCCACTGCATGCAATCATGCTGAATGGAATCCACTGCATTCAATCGGGATGCATTTTACCACGTTGCATGCAGTTCACTGCATTCAATCACAATGCATGGAATCCACTACATTCCATCGGGATGCTTTGGGCCATGCTGCATAAAATCCACTGCATTCAATCGGGATGCATTGGGCCACGCTGCATCGACTCCACTGCATTCAATCGGGATCCATTGCGCCACAATGCAAGGAATCCTCTGCATTCATTGACGCTTCATGGACTACACTACATTCAATCGGGATGCTTTGGGCCATGCTGCATAAAATCCACTGCATTCAACCATGCTGCATGGAATCCATTTCATTCAATCATGCTCTATAAAATCCAATGCATTCAATACGGTTCCATTACTTCACGCTGCATGGAATACACTGCATTAATTCAGGATGCATGGAATCGACTGCATTCAATCAGGATGCATTATACCACGTTGCATGGATTACCCTACATTCAATCACAATGCATGGAATCCACTGCATTCAATCGTGATGCTTTGGGCCATGCTGCATAAAATCCACTGCATTCAATCGGGATGCATTGGGCCTCGCTGCATAGACTCCACTGCATATAATCGGGATCCATTGTGCCACAATGCATAGAATACTCTGCATTCAATGACGCTGCATGGAATCCACTGCATTCCATCGGGAAGCTTTGGGCCATGCTGCATAAAATCCACTGCATGCAATCATGCTGCATGGAATCCACTGCATTCAATCGGGATGAATTTTACAAGGCTGCATGGACTACATTTCATACACTCAAATTGCATGGAATCCACTGCGTTCTATAGGGATGCTTTGGGCCATACTGCATAAAATACACTGCATTCAATTTGCTGCATGGAATCCACTGCATTCAATCATGCTGAATAAAATCCACTGCATTCAATAGGGTTCCATTTCTTCACGCTGCATGGAATACACTGCATTCAATCAGGCTGCATGAAATCCACTGCATTCAATGGGGATGCATTCTACAATGCTGCATGGAGTTCACTGCATGCAATCACAATGCATGTAATCCACTGCATTCCATCGGGATGCTTTGGGCCATGCTGCATAAAATCCACTGCATTCAACCATGCTGCATGGAATCCACTGCATTCAATCATGCTGCATAAAATCCACTGCATTCCATCGGGATGCATTGGGCCTCGCTGCATGGAATACACTGCATTCAATCACGCTGCATGGAATCCACTGCATTCAATGGGGATGCATTCTACAATGCTGCATGGAGTTCACTGCATTCAATCTCAATGCATGGAATCCACTGCATTCCATCGGGATGCTTTGGGCCATGCTGCATAAAATCCACTGCATTCAATCGGGATGCATTGGGCCTCGCTGCATGGACTCCACTGCATACAATCGGGATCCATTGCACCAAAATGCATGGAATCCTCCGCATTCAATCACGCTGCATGGAATCCACTGCATTCAATCGGGATGCTTTGGGCCATGCTGCATAAAATCCATTGAATTCAATCATGCTGCATGGAATCCACTGCATTCAATCATGCTGCATAAAATCCACTGCATTCAATAGTGTTCCATTTCTTCACGTGGCATCGAATCCACTGCATTCAATCACGCTGCATGGAATCCACTGCATTCAATCGGGATGCATTTTTCCTCGCTGCATGGAGTACACTGCATTCAATCATGCTGCATAAAATCCACTGCATTCCATCGGGATGCTTTGGGCCATGCTGCATAAAATCCACTGCATTCAACCATGCTGCATGGAATCCACTGCATTCAATCATGCTGCATAAAATCCACTGCATTCCATCGGGATGCATTGGGCCTCGCTGCATGGAATACACTGCATTCAATCAGGCTCCATGGAATCCACTGCATTCAATGGGGATGCATTCTACCATGCTGAATGGAGTTCACTGCATTCAATCACAATGCATGGAATCCACTGCATTCCATCGGGATGCTTTGGGCAATGCTGCATAAAATCCACTGCATTCAATCGGGATGCATTGGGCCTCGCTGCATGGACTCCACTGCATACAATCGGGATCCATTGCGCCACAATGCATGGAATCCTCTGCATTCAATCACGCTGCATGGAATCCACTGCATTCAATCGGGATGCTTTGGGCCATGCTGCATAAAATCCACTGCATGCAATCATGCTGCATGGAATCCACTGCATTCAATCATGCTGCATAAAATCCACTGCATTCAATAGGGTTCCATTTCTTCTTCACGCTGCCTGGAATCCACTGCATTCAATCACACTGCATGGAATCCACTGCATTCAATCGGGATGCATTTTACCACACTGCTTGGATTACACTGCATTCAATCTCAATGCATAGAATCCACTGCATTCAATATGGATGCATTTTACCACTCTGCATGGAATCCACTGCATTTACTCACGCTGCATGTAATCCATGGAATTTAATCGGGATTCATTTTACTAAGCTGTATGGAATCGACTGCATTTAATCACGCTGCATGGAATCCACTGCATTCAATCGGGATTCATTTTACAAAGCTGCATGGAGTACACTGCATTCAATCACAATGCATGGAATCCACTGCATTCAAACGGGATGCTTTGGGCCATGCTGCATAAAATCCACTGCATTCAATCTTGCTGCATAAAATCCACTGCATTCAATCATGCAGCATAAAATCCGCTGCATTCCATAGGGTTCCATTTCTTCATGCTGCATGGAATACACTGCATTCAATCAGGCTGCATAAAATCCGCTGCATTCCATAGGGTTCCATTTCTTCATGCTGCATGGAATACACTGCATTTAATCAGGCTGCATGGAATCCACTGCATTCAATCGGGATGCATTTTTCCTCGTTGCGTGGACTACACTGCATTCCATCACAATGCATGGAATCCACTGCATTCAATCGGGAAGCTTTGGGCCATGCTGCATACAATCCACTGCATTCAATCGGGATGCACTGGGCCTCGCTGCATGGACTCCACTGCATATAATCGGGATCCATTGCGCCACAATGCATGGAATACTCTGCATTCAATGACGCTGAATGGAATCCACTGCATTGAATCGGGAAGCTATGGGCCATGCTGCATAAAATCCACTGCATGCAATCATGATGCATGGAATCCACTGCATTCAATCATGCTGCATAAAATCCACTGCATTCAATAGGGTTCCATTACTGCACCCTGCATGGAATCCACTGCATTCAACCACGCTGCATGGAATCCACTGCATACAATCGGGATGCATTTTATCACTCTGCATGGATTACACTGCATTTAATCACGCTGCATGTAATCCATGGAATTTAATCGGGATTCATTTTACTAAGCTGTATGGAATGGACTGCACTTAATCACGCTGCATGGAATCCACTGCATTCAATCGGGATGCATTTTACCACGTTGCATGCAGTTCACTGCATTCAATCACAATGCATGGAATCCACTGCATTCAATCGGGATGCTTTGGGCCATGCTGCATAAAATCCACTGCATTCAATCATGCTTTTTGAATCCACTGCATTCAGTAATGCTGCATAAAATACTTGCATTCAATTGGGTTCCATTTCTTCACGCTGCATGGAATACACTGCATTCAATCACGCTGCATGTAATCCACTGCATTCAATCGGGATGCTTTGGGCCATGCTGCATAAAATCCACTGCATTCAATCGGGATGCATTGGGCCTCGCTGCATGGACTCCTCTGCATAAAATCTGGATCCATTGCGCCACAATGCATGGAATCCTCTGCATTCAACGACGCTGCATGGAATCCACTGCATTCCATCGGGATGTTTTGGGCCATGCTGCATAAAATCCACTGCATTCAATCGGGATGCATTGGGCCTCGCTGCATGGACTCCACTGCATTCAATCGGGATCCATTGTGCCACAATGCATGGAATTCTCTTCATTCAATGACGCTGCATCGAGTCCACAGCATTAAATCGGAATCCATTGTGCCACAATGCATGGAATCCTCTGCATTCAATGACGCTGCATGGAATCCACTGCATTCCATCAGGATGCTTTGGGCCATGCTGCATAAAATCCACTGCATGCAATCATGCTGCATGGAATCCACTACATTCAATCATGCTGCATAAAATCCCCTGCATTCAATAGGGTTCCATTTCTTCACGCTGCATGGAATCCACTGCATTCAATCGGGATGCATTTTACCTCGCTGCATGGATTACACTGCATTCAATCACGCTGCATGGAAACCACTGCATTCAATCGGGATGCATTTTACCTCGCTGCATGGATTACACTGCATTCAATCACAATGCATGGACTCCACTGCATTCCATCGGGATGCTTTGGGCCATGCTGCATAAACTCCACTGCATTCAATCGGGATGCATTGGGCCTCGCTGCATGGACTCCACTGCATACAATCTGGATCCATTGCGCCACAATGCATGGAATCCTCTGCATTCAACGTCGCTGCATGGAATCCACTGCATTCCATCGGGATGTTTTGGGCCATGCTGCATAAAATCCACTGCATTCAATCGGGATGCATTGGGCCTCGCTGCATGGACTCCACTGCATTCAATCGGGATCCATTGTGCCACAATGCATGGAATTCTCTTCATTCAATGACGCTGCATCGAGTCCACAGCATTCAATCGGAATCCATTGTGCCACAATGCATGGAATACTCTGCATTCAATGACGCTGCATGGAATCCACTACATTCAATCATGCTGCATAAAATCCACTGCATTCAATAGGGTTCCATTTCTTCACGCTGCATGGAATCCACTACATTCAATCACGCTGCATGGAATCCACTGCATTCAACATGGATGAATTTTACCACGCTGCATTTAGTACAGTGTATTCAATCACAATTCATGGAATCCATTGCATTCAATCGGGATGCTTTGGGCCATGCTGCATAAAATCCACTGCATTCAATCGGGAGGCACTGGGCATCGCTGCATGGACTCCACTGCATACAATCGGGATCCATTGCGCCACAATGCATGGAATCCTCTGCATTCAATGACGCTGCATGGAATCCACTGCATTCAATCGGGATGCTTTGGGCCATGCTGCATAAAATCCACTGCATTCAACCATGCTGCATGGAATCCACTGCATTCAATAATGCTGCAATAAATCCACTGCATTCAATAGGGTTCCATTACTTCACGCTGCATGTTATACACTGCATTCATTCACGCTGCATGGAATCCACTGCATTCAATCAGGATGCATTTTACCTCACTGCATGGATTACACTGCATTCAATCACAATGCATGGAATCCACTGCATTCCATCGGGATGCTTTGGGCCATGCTGCATAAAATCCACTTCATTCAATCGGGATGCATTGGGCCTCGCTGCATGGACTCCACTGCATACAATCGGGATCCATTGCGCCACAATTCATGGAATCCTCTGCATTCAACGACGCTGCATGGAATCCACTGCATTCAATCGGGAGGCTTTGGGCCATGCTGCATAAAATCCACTGCATTCAATCATGCTGCATAAAATCCACTGCATTCAATATGGTTCCATTTCTTCACGCTGCATGGAATCCAATGCATTCAATCAGGATGCATTTTACCACACTGCATGGATTACACTTCATTCAATCACAATGCATGGAATCCACTGCATTCCATCGGGATGCTTTGGGCCATGCTGCATAAAATCCACTGCATTCAATCAGATGCATTTTGCCTCGCTGCATAGACTCCACTGCATACAATCGGGATCCATTTCGCCAAAATGCATTGAATCTTCTGCATTCAATTACGCTGCATGGAATCCACTGCATTCAATCGGGATGCTTTGGGCCATGCTGCATAAAATCCATTGCATTCAATCATGCTGCATGGGATCCACTGCATTCAATCATGCTGCATAAAATCCACTGCATTCAATAGGGTTCCATTTCTTCACGCTGCATGGAATCCACTACATTCAATCACGCTGCATGGAATCCACTGCATTCTATCGGGATGCATTTTACCACGCTGAATAGATTACACCGCATTCAATCACAATGCATGGAATCCACTGCATTCAATCGGGATGCTTTGGGCCATGCTGCATAAAATCCACTGCATTCAATCGGGATGCATTGGGCCTCGCTGCATGGACTCCACTGCATTCAATCGGGATCCATTGTGCCACAATGCATGGAATTCTTTTCATTCAATGACGCTGCATCGAATCCACTGCATTCAATCGGAATCCATTGTGCCACAATGCATGGAATCCTCTGCATTCAATGACGCTGCATGGAATCCACTGCATTCCATCAGGATGCTTTGGGCCATGCTGCATAAAATCCACTGCATGCAATCCTGCTGCATGGAATCCACTGCATTCAATCATGCTGCATAAAATCCACTGCATTCAATAGGGTTCCATTTCTTCATGCTGCATGGAATCCACTGCATTCAATCACGCTGCATGGAATCCACTGCATTCAACATGGATGAATTTTACCACGCTGCATTTAGTACACTGTATTCAATCACAATTCATGGAATCCATTGCATTCAATCGGGATGCTTTGGCCCATGCTGCATAAAATCCACTGCATTCAATCATGCTGCATGGAATCCACTGCATTCAATCGGGATGCATTTTACCATGCTGCATGGATTACTCTTCATTCAATCAGGCTGCATGAAATCCACTGCATTCAATCGGGATGCTTTGGGCCATGCTGCATAAAATCCACTGCATTTAATCGGGATGCATTTGGCCACGCTGCATGGACTCCACTGCATAAAATCGGGATCCATTGCCCCAAAATGCAAGGAATCATCTGCATTCAATGACGCTGCATGGAATCCACTGCATTCCATCGGGATGCTTTGGGCCATGCTTCATAAAATCCACTGCATTCAACCATGCTGCATGGAATCCACTGCATTCAATCATGCTGCATAAAATCCACTGCATTCAATCGGGATGCATTGGGCCTCGCTGCATGGATTACACTGCATTCAATCAGGCTCCATGGAATCCACTGCATTCAATGAGGTTGCATTCTACCATGCTGCATGGAGTTCAATGCATTCAATCACAATGCATGGAATCTACTGCATACCATCGGGATGCTTTGGGCCATGCTGCATAAAATCCACTGCATTCAATCGGGATGCATTGGGCCTCGCTGCATGGACTCCACTTCATACAATCGGGATCAATTGCGCCACAATGCATGGAATCCTCTGCATTCAATCACGCTGCATGGAATCCACTGCATTCCATCGGGATGCTTTGGGCCATGCTGCATAAAATCCACTGCATGCAATCATGCTGCATGGAATCCACTGCATTCAATCATGCTGCATAAAATCCACTGCATTCAATAGGGTTCCATTTCTTCTTCACGCTGCCTGGAATACACTGCATTCAATCACGCTGCATGGAATCCACTGCATTCAATCGGGATGCATTTTACCACACTGCTTGGATTACAATGCATTCAATCGCAATGCATAGAATCCACTGCATTCAGTATGGGTGCATTTTACCACTGCATGGATTACACTGCATTTAATCACACTGCATGTAATCCATGGAATTTAATCGGGATTCATTTTACTAAGCTGTATGGAATCGACTGCACTTAATCACGCTGCATGGAATCCACTGCATTCAATCGGGATGCTTTGGGCCATGCTGCATAAAATCCACTGCATTCAATCTTGCTTTTTGAATCCACTGCATTCAGTAATGCTGCATAAAATACTTGCATTCAATTGGGTTCCATTTCTTCACGCTGCATGGAATACACTGCACTCAATCACGCTGCATGGAATCCACTGCATTCTATCGGGATGCATTTTACCTCGCTGCATGGATTACACTGCATTCAATCACAATGCATGGAATCCACTGCATTCCATCGGGATGCTTTGGGCCATGCTGCATAAACTCCACTTCATTCAATCGGGAGGCATTGGGCCTCGCTGCATGGACTCCACTGCATAAAATCTGGATCCATTGCGCCACAATGCATGGAATCCTCTGCATTCAAAGACGCTGCATGGAATCCACTGCATTCCATCGGGATGTTTTGGGCCATGCTGCATAAAATCTACTGCATTCAATCGGGATGCATTGGGCCTCGCTGCATGAACTCCACTGCATACAATCTGGAACCATTGCGCCAAAATGCATGGAATACTCTGCATTCAACAACGCTGCATGGAATCCACTGCATTCAATCGGGATGCTTTGGGCCATGCTGCATAAACTCCACTGAATTCAATCAGATGCATTTTGCCTCGCTGCATAGACTCCAATGCATACAATCGGGATCCATTGCGCCAAAATGCATTGAATCTTCTGCATTCAATTACGCTGCATGGAATCCACTGCATTCAATCGGCATGCTTTGGGCCATGCTGCATAAAATCCATTGCATTCAATCATGCTGCCTGGAATCCACTGCATTCAATCGTGCTGCATAAAATCCACTGCATTCAATAGGGTTCCATTTCTTCACGCTGCATGGAATCCACTACATTCAATCACGCTGCATGGAATCCACTGCATTCTATTGGGATGCATTTTACCACGCTGCATAGATTACACCGCATTCAATCACAATGCATGGCATCCACTGCATTCAATCGGGATGCTTTGGGCCATGCTGCATAAAATCCACTGCATTCAATCGGGATGCATTGGGCCTCGCTGCATGGACTCCACTGCATTCAATCGGTATCCATTGTGCCACAATGCATGGAATTCTCTTCATTCAATGATGCTGCATCGAATCGACTGCTTCAATCGGAATCCATTGCGCCACAATGCATGGAATCCTCTGCATTCAATGACGCTGCATGGAATCCACTGCATTCAATCGGGATGCTTTGGGCCATGCTGCATAAAATCCACTGTATGCAATCATGCTGCATCGAATCCACTGCATTCAATCATGCTGCATAAAATCCACTGCATTCAATAGGGTTCCATTTCTTCACGCTGCATGGAATCCACTACATTCAATCACGCTGCATGGAATCCACTGCATTCAACATGGATGAATTTTACCACGCTGCATTTAGTACACTGTATTCAATCACAATTCATGGAATCCATTGCATTCAATCGGGATGCTTTGGGCCATGCTGCATAAAATCCACTGCATTCAATCGGGATGCACTGGGCATCGCTGCATGGACTCCACTGCATACAATCGGAATCCATTGCGCCACAATGCATGGAATCCTCTGCATTCAATGATGCTGCATGGAATCCACTTCATTCAATCGGGATGCTTTGGGCCATGCTGCATAAAATCCATTGCATTCAATCATGCTGCATGGAATCCACTGCATTCAATCGGGATGCATTTTACCATGCTGCATTGGTTACCCTTCATTCAATCAGGCTGCATGGAATCCACTGCATTCTATCGGGATGCTTTGCGCCATGCTGCATAAAATCCACTGCATTTAATCGGGATGCATTTGGCCACGCTGCATGGACTCCACTGCATAAAATCGGGATCCATTGCCCCAAAATGCAAGGAATCATCTGCATTCAATGACGCTGCATGGAATCCACTGCATTCCATCGGGAGGCTTTGGGCCATGCTGCATAAAATCCACTGCATTCAACCATGCTGCATGGAATCACCTGCATTCAATCATGCTGCATAAAATCCACTGCATTCAATCGGGATGCATTGGGCCTCGCTGCATGGAATAAACTGCATTCAATCAGGCTCCATGGAATCCACTGCATTCAATGGGGATGCATTCTACCATGCTGCATGGAGTTCACTGCATTCAATCACAATGCATGGAATCTACTGCATACCATCGGGATGCTTTGGGCCATGCTGCATAAAATCCACTGCATTCAATCGGGATGCATTGGGCCTCGCTGCATGGACTCCACTGCATACAATCGGGATCCATTGCGGCAAAATGCATGGAATCCTCTGCATTCAATGACGCTGCATGGAATCCACTGCATTCCATCGGGATGCTTTGGGCCATACTGCATAAAATCCACTGCATGCAATCATGCTGCATGGAATCCACTGCATTCAATCATGCTGCATAAAATCCACTGCATTCAATAGGGTTCCAATTCTTCTTCACGCTGCCTGGAATCCACTGCATTCAAACACGCTGCATGGAATCCACTGCATTCAATATGGATGCATTTTACCACTCTGCATGGAATCCACTGCATTTAATCACGCTGCATGTAATCCATGGAATTTAATCGGGATTCATTTTTCTAAGCTGTATGGAATCGACTGCATTTAAACACGCTGCATGGAATCCACTGCATTCAATCGGGATTCATTTTACAAGGCTGCATGGAGTACACTGCATTCAATCACAATGCATGGAATCCACTGCATTCAAACGGGATGCTTTGGGCCATGCTGCATAAAATCCACTGCATTCAATCATGCTGCATGGAATCCACTGCATTCAATCATGCAGCATAAAATCCGCTGCATTCCATAGGGTTCCATTTCTTCATGCTGCATGGAATACACTGCATTCAATCAGGCTGCATGGAATCCACTGCATTCAATCGGGATGCATTTTTCCTCGTTGCATGGATTACACTGCATTCCATCACAATGCATCGAATCCACTGCATTCAATCGGGATGCTTTGGGCCATGCTGCATACAATCCACTGCATTCAATCGGGATGCACTGGGCCTCGCTGCATGGACTCCACTGCATATAATCGGGATCCATTGCGCCACAATGCATGGAATACTCTGCATTCAATGACGCTGAATGGAATCCACTGCATTGAATCGTTAAGCTATGGGCCATGCTGCATAAAATCCACTGCATGCAATCATGCTGCATTGAATCCACTGCATTCAATCATGTTGCATAAAAACAACTGCATTCAATAGGGTTCCATTTCTTCACCCTGCATGGAATCCACTGCATTCAACCACGCTGCATGGAATCCACTGCATTCAATCGGGATGCAATTTACCACTCTGCATGGATTACACTGCATTTAATCACGCTGCATGTAATCCATGGAATTTTAATCGCGATTCATTTTACTAAGCTGTATGGAATCGACTGCACTTAATCACGCTGGATGGAATCCACTGCATTCAATCGGGATGCATTTTACCACGTTGCATGCAGTTCACTGCATTCAATCACAATGCATGGAATCCACTGCATTCAATCGGGATGCTTTGGGCCATGCTGCATAAAATCCACTGCATTCAATCTTGCTTTTTGAATCCACTGCATTCAGTAATGCTGCATAAAATCCTTGCATTCAATTGGGTTCCATTTCTTCACGCTGCATGGAATACACTGCATTCAATCACGCTGCATGGAATCCACTGCATTCAATCGGGATGCATTTTACCATGCTGCGTGGTTTTCACTGCATTCAATCACAATGCATGGAATCCACTGCATTCCATCGGGATGCTTTGGGCCATGCTGCATAAAATCCACTGCATTCAATCATGCTGCATGGAATCCACTGCATTCAATCATGCTGCATAAAATCCACTGCATTCAATAGGGTTCCATTTCTTCACGCTGCATGTAATACACTGCATTCAATCACACTGAATGGAATCCACTGCATTCAATCGGGATACATTTTACCTCGCTGCATGGATTACACTGCATTCAATCACAATGCATGGAATCCACTGCATTCAATCGGGATGCTTTGGGCCATGCTGCATAAAATCCACTGCATTCAATCGGGATGCATTGGGCCACGCTGCATAAAATCCACTGAATTCAATCGGTATCCATTGCGCCACAATGCAAGGAATCCTCTGCATTCATTGACGCTGCATGGACTCCACTGCATTCAATCAGGATGCTTTGGGCCATGCTGCATAAAATCCACTGCATTCAACCATGCTGCATGGAATCCATTTCATTCAATCATGCTCTATAAAATCCAATGCATTCAATAGGGTTCCATTACTTCACGCTGCATGGAATACACTACATTAAATCAGGATGCATGGAATCGACTGCATTCAATCAGGATGCATTATACCACGTTGCATGGATTACCCTACATTCAATCACAATGCATGGAATCCACTGCATTCAATCGTGATGCTTTGGGCCATGCTGCATAAAATCCACTGCATTCAATGGTGATGCATTGGGCCTCGCTGCATAGACTCCACTGCATATAATCGGGATCCATTGCGCCACAATGCATGGAATACTCTGCATTCAATGACGCTGCATGGAATCCACTGCATTCCATCGGGAAGCTTTGGGCCATGCTGCATAAAATCCACTGCATTCAATCATGCTGCATGGAATCCACTGCATTCAATCGGGATGCAATTTACAAGGCTGCATGGATTACATTTCATACACTCAAAATGCATGGAATCCACTGCGTTCTATAGGGATGCTTAGGGCCATACTGCATAAAATACACTGCATTCAATTTGCTGCATGGAATCCACTGCATTCAATCATGCTGCATAAAATCCACTGCATTCAATAGGGTTCCATTTCTTCACGCTGCATGGAATACACTGCATTCAATCAGGCTCCATGGAATCCACTGCATTCAATGGGGATGCATTCTACAATGCTGCATGGAGTTCACTGCATTCAATCACAACGCATGTAATCCACTGCATTCCATCGGGATGCTTTGGGCCATGCTGAATAAAATCCACTGCATTCAATCGGGATGCATTGGGCTTCGCTGCATGGACTACACTGCATACAATCGGGATCCATTGCGCCAAAATGCATGGAATACTCTGCATTCATTGACGCTGCATGGACTCCACTGCATTCAATCGGGATGCTTTGGGCCATGCTGCATAAAATCCACTGCATTCAACCATGCTGCATGGAATCCATTTCATTCAATCATGCTCTATAAAATCCAATGCATTCAATAGGGTTCCATTAATTCACGCTGCATGGAATACACTGCATTAAATCAGGATGCATGGAATCGCCTGCATTCAATCAGGAGGCATTATACCACGTTGCATGGATTACCCTACATTCAATCACAATGCATGGAATCCACTGCATTCAATCGGGATGCTTTGGGCCATGCTGCATAGACTCCACTGCATATAATCGGGATCCATTGCGCCACAATGCATGGAATATTCTGAATTCAACGACGCTGCATGAATCCACTGCATTCCATCGGAAAGCCTTTGGCCATGCTGCATAAAATCCACTGCATTCTATCATGCTGCATGGAATCCACTGCATTCAATCGGGATGCATTCTACAAGGCTGCATGGATTACATTTCATACACTCAAAATGCATGGAATCCACTGCGTTCTATAGGGATGCTTTGGGCCATACTGCATAAAATACACTGCATTCAATTTGCTGCATGGAATCCACTGCATTCAATCATGCTGAATAAAATCCACTGCATTCAATAGGGTTCCATTTCTTCACGCTGCATGGAATACACTGCATTCAATCAGGCTGCATGAAATCCACTGCATTCAATGGGGATGCATTCTACAATGCTGCATGGAGTTCACTGCATGCAATCACAATGCATGTAATCCACTGCATTCCATCGGGATGCTTTGGGCCATGCTGCATAAAATCCACTGCATTCAACCATGCTGCATGGAATCCACTGCATTCAATCATGCTGCATAAAATCCACTGCATTCAATCGGGATGCATTGGGCCTCGCTGCATGGAATACACTGCATTCAATCACACTGCATGAATTCCACTGCATTCAATGGGGATGCATTCTACAATGCTGCATGGAGTTCACTGCATTCAATCACAATGCATGGAATCCACTGCATTCCATCGGGATGCTTTGGGCGATGCTGCATAAAATCCACTGCATTCAATCGGGATGCATTGGGCCTCGCTGCATGGACTCCACTGCATACAATCGGGATCCATTGCACCAAAATGCATGGAATCCTCCGCATGCAACGACGCTGCATGGACTCCACTGCATTCAATCGGGATGCTTTGGGCCATGCTGCATAAAATCCATTGAATTCAATCATGCTGCATGAAATCCACTGCATTCAATCATGCTGTATTAAATCCACTGCATTCAATAGGGTTCCATTTCTTCACGTGGCATCGAATCCACTGCATTCAATCACGCTGCATAAAATCCACTGCATTCAACCATGCTGCATGGAATCCACTGCATTCAATCATGCTGCATAAACTCCACTGCATTCAATCGGGATGCATTGGGCCTCGCTGCATGGAATAAACTGCATTCAATCAGGCTCCATGGAATCCACTGCATTCAATGGGGATGCATTCTACCATGCTGCATGGAGTTCACTGCATTCAATCACAATGCATGGAATCCACTGCATTCCATCGGGATGCTTTGGGCCATGCTGCATACAATCCACTGCATTCAATCGGGATGCATTGGGCCTCGCTGCATGGACTCCACTGCATACAATCGGGATCCATTGCGCCAAAATGCATGGAATCGACTGCATTTAATCACGGTGCATGGAATCCACTGCATTCAATCGGGATGCATTTTACCACACTGCTTGGATTACACTGCATTCAATCGCAATTCATAGAATCCACTGCATTCAATATGGATGCATTTTACCACTCTGCATGGAATCCACTGCATTTAATCACGCTGCATGTACTCCATGGAATTTAATCGGGATTCATTTTACTAAGCTGTATGGAATCGACTGCATTTAATCACGCTGCATGGAATCCACTGCATTCAATCGGGATTCATTTTACAAGGCTGCATGGAGTACACTGCATTCAATCACAATGCATGGAATCCACTGCATTCAAACGGGATGCTTTGGGCCATGCTGCATAAAATCCACTGCATTCAATCATGCTGCATGGAATCCACTGCATTCAATCATGCAGCATAAAATCCGCTGCATTCCATAGGGTTCCATTTCTTCATGCTGCATGGAATACACTGCATTCAATCAGGCTGCATAAAATCCGCTGCATTCCATAAGGTTCCATTCCTTCATGCTGCATGGAATACACTGCATTCAATCAGGCTGCATGGAATCCACTGCATTCAATCGGGATGCATTTTTCCTCGTTGCATGGACTACACTGCATTCCATCACAATGCATGGAATCCACTGCATTCAATCGGGATGCTTTGGGCCATGCTGCATACAATCCACTGCATTCAATCGGGATGCACTGGGCCTCGCTGCATGGACTCCACTGCATACAATCGGGATCCATTGCACCAAAATGCATGGAATCCTCCGCATGCAACGACGCTGCATGGACTCCACTGCATTCAATCGGGATGCTTTGGGCCATGCTGCATAAAATCCATTGAATTCAATCATGCTGCATGGAATCCACTGCATTCAATCATGCTGCATAAAATCCACTGCATTCAATAGCGTTCCATTTCTTCACGTGGCATCGAATCCACTGCATTCAACCACGCTGCATGGAATCCACTGCATTCAATCGGGATGCATTTTTCCTCGCTGCATGGAGTACACTGCATTCAATCATGCTGCATAAAATCCACTGCATTCCATCGGGATGCTTTGGGCCATGCTGCATAAAATCCACTGCATTCAACCATACTGCATGGAATCCACTGCATTCAATCATGCTGCATAAAATCCACTGCATTCAATCGGGATGCATTGGGCCTCGCTGCATGGACTCCACTGCATACAATCTAGATCCATTGCGCCACAATGCATGGAATACTCTGCATTCAATCACGCTGCATGGAATCCACTGCATTCAATCGGGATGCTTTGGGCCATGCTGCATAAAATCCACTGCATGCAATCATGCTGCATGGAATCCACTGCATTCAGTCATGCTGCATAAAATCCACTGCACTAAAGAGGGTTCCATTTCTTCTTCACGCTGCCTGGAATCCACTGCATTCAATCACGCTGCATGGAATCCACTGCATTCAATCGTGATGCATTTTACCACACTGCTTGGATTACACTGCATTCAATCGCAATTCATAGAATCCACTGCATTCAATATGGATGCATTTTACCACTCTGCATGGAATCCACTGCATTTAATCACGCTGCATGTACTCCATGGAATTTAATCGGGATTCATTTTACTAAGCTGTATGGAATCGACTGCATTTAATCACGCTGCATGGAATCCACTGCATTCAATCGGGATTCATTTTACAAAGCTGCATGGAGTACACTGCATTCAATCACAATGCATGGAATCCACTGCATTCAAACGGGATGCTTTGGGCCATGCTGCATAAAATCCACTGCATTCAATCATGCTGCATGGAATCCACTGCATTCAATCATGCAGCATAAAATCCGCTGCATTCCATAGGGTTCCATTTCTTCATGCTGCATGGAATACACTGCATTCAATCATGCTGCAAAAATCCGCTGCATTCCATAGGGTTCCATTCCTTCATGCTGCATGGAATACACTGCATTCAATCAGGCTGCATGGAATCCACTGCATTCAATCGGGATGCATTTTTCCTCGTTGCATGGACTACACTGCATTCCATCACAATGCATGGAATCCACTGCATTCAATCGGGAAGCTTTGGGCCATGCTGCATAAAATCCACTGCATTCAATCGGGATGCACTGGGCCTCGCTGCATGGACTCCACTGCATATAATCGGGATCCATTGCGCCACAATGCATGGAATACTCTGCATTCAATGACGCTGAATGGAATCCACTGCATTGAATCGGGAAGCTATGGGCCATGCTGCATAAAATCCACTGCATGCAATCATGCTGCATTGAATCCACTGCATTCAATCATGCTGCATAAAATCCACTGCATTCAATAGGGTTCCATTACTGCAACCTGCATGGAATCCACTGCATTCAACCACGCTGCATGGAATCCACTGCATACAATCGGGATGCATTTTATCACTCTGCATGGATTACACTGCATTTAATCACGCTGCATGTAATCCATGGAATTTAATCGGGATTCATTTTACTAAGCTGTATGGAATGGACTGCACTTAATCACGCTGCATGGAATCCACTGCATTCAATCGGGATGCATTTTACCACGTTGCATGCAGCTCACTGCATTCAATCACAATGCATGGAATCCACTGCATTCAATCGGGATGCTTTGGGCCATGCTGCATAAAATCCACTGCATTCAATCTTGCTTTTTGAATCCACTGTATTCAGTAATGCTGCATATAATACTTGCATTCAATTGGGTTCCATTTCTTCACGCTGCATGGAATACACTGCATTCAATCACGCTGCATGGAATCCACTGCATTCAATCGGGATGCTTTGGGCCATGCTGCATAAACTCCACTGCATTCAATCGGGATGCATTGGGCCTCGCTGCATGGACTCCACTGCATAAAATCTGGATCCATTGCGCCACAATGCATGGAATCCTCTGCATTCAACGACGCTGCATGGAATCCACTGCATTCCATCGGGATGTTTTGGGCCATGCTGCATAAAATCCACTGCATTCAATCGGGATGCTTTGGGCCATGCTGCATGGACTCCACTGCATTCAATCGGGATCCATTGTGCCACAATGCATGGAATTCTCTTCATTCAATGACGCTGCATCGAGTCCACAGAATTCAATCGGAATCCATTGTGCCACAATGCATGGAATCCTCTGCATTCAATGACGCTGCATGTAATCCACTGCATTCCATCAGGATGCTTTGGGCCATGCTGCATAAAATCCACTGCATGCAATCATGCTGCATGGAATCCACTACATTCAATCATGCTGCATAAAATCCCCTGCATTCAATAGGGTTCCATTTCTTCACGCTGCATGGAATCCACTGCATTCAATCATGCTGCATGGAATCCACTGCATTCAACATGGATGAATTTTACCACGCTGCATTTAGTACACTGTATTCAATCACAATTCATGGAATCCATTGCATTCACTCGGGATGCTTTGGGCCATGCTGCATAAAATCCACTGCATTCAATCGGGATGCATTGGGCCACGCTGCATCGACTCCACTGCATTCAATCGGGATCCATTGCACCACAATGCAAGGAATCCTCTGCATTCATTGACGCTTCATTGACTCCACTGCATTCCATCGGGATGCTTTGGGCCATGCTGCATAAAATCCACTGCATTCAACCATGCTGCATGGAATCCATTTCATTCAATCATTCTATATAAAATCCAATGCATTCAATACGGTTCCATTACTTCACGCTGCATGGAATACACTGCATTAAATCAGGATGCATGGAATCGACTGCATTCAATCAGGATGCATTATACCACGTTGCATGGATTACCCTACATTCAATCACAATGCATGGAATCCACTGCATTCAATCGGGATGCTTTGGGCCATGCTGCATAAAATCCACTGCATTCAATGGTGATGCATTGGGCCACGCTGCATAGACTCCACTGCATATAATCGGGATCCATTGCGCCACAATGCATGGAATACTCTGCATTCAATGACGCTGCATGGAATACACTGCATTCCATCGGGAAGCTTTGGGCCATGCTGCATAAAATCCACTGCATTCAATCATGCTGCATGGAATCCACTGCATTCAATCGGGATGCATTTTACAAGGCTGCATGGATTACATTTCATACACTCAAATTGCATGGAATCCACTGCGTTCTATAGGGATGCTTTGGGCCATACTGCATAAAATACACTGCATTCAATTTGCTGCATGGAATCCACTGCATTCAATCATGCTGAATAAAATCCACTGCATTCAATAGGGTTCCATTTCTTCACGCTGCATGGAATACACTGCATTCAATCAGGCTGCATGAAATTCACTGCATTCAATGGGGATGCATTCTACAATGCTGCATGGAGTTCACTGCATGCAATCACAATGCATGTAATCCACTGCATTCCATCGGGATGTTTTGGGCCATGCTGCATAAAATCCACTGCATTCAACCATGCTGCATGGAATCCACTGCATTCAATCATGCTGCATAAAATCCACTGCATTCAATCGGGATGCATTGGGCCTCGCTGCATGGAATACACTGCATTCAATCAGGCTGCATGGAATCCACTGCATTCAATGGGGATGCATTCTACAGTGCTGCATGGAGTTCACTGCATTCAATCACAACGCATGTAATCCACTGCATTCCATCGGGATGCTTTGGTCCATGCTGCATAAAATCCACTGCATTCAATCGGGATGCATTGGGCCTCGCTGCATGGACTCCACTGCATACAATCGGGATCCATTGCGCCACAATGCATGGAATACTCTGCATTCAATCACGCTGCATGGAATCCACTGCATTCAATCGGGATGCTTTGGGACATGCTGCATAAAATCCACTGCATGCAATCATGCTGCATGGAATCCACTGCATTCAATCATGCTGCATAAAATCCACTGCATTCAATAGGGTTCCATTTCTTCTTCACGCTGCCTGGTATCCACTGCATTCAATCACACTGCATGGAATCCACTGCATTCAATCGTGATGCATTTTACCACTCTGCTTGGATTACACTGCATTCAATCGCAATGCATTGAATCCACTACATTCAATATGGATGCATTTTACCACTCTGCATGGAATCCACTGCATTTACTCACGCTGCATGTAATCCATGGAATTTAATCGGGATTCATTTTACTAAGCTGTATGGAATCGACTGCATTTAATCACGCTGAATGAAATCCACTGCATTCAATGGGGATGCATTCTACAATGCTGCATGGAGTTCACTGCATGCAATCACAATGCATGCAATCCACTGCATTCCATCGGGATGCTTTGGGCCATGCTGCATAAAATCCACTGCATTCAACCATGCTGCATGGAATCCACTGCATTCAATCATGCTGCATAAAATCCACTGCATTCAATCGGGATGCATTGGGCCTCGCTGCATGGAATACACTGCATTCAATCAGGCTGCATGGAATCCACTGCATTCAATGGGGATGCATTCTACAATGCTGCATGGAGTTCACTGCATTCAATCACAACGCATGTAATCCACTGCATTCCATCGGGATGCTTTGGGCCATGCTGCATAAAATCCACTGCATTCAATCGGGATGCATTGGGCCTCGCTGCATGGACTCCACTGCATACAATCGGGAACCATTGCACCAAAATGCATGGAATCCTCCGCATTCAATCACGCTGCATGGAATCCACTGCATTCAATCGGGATGCTTTGGGCCATGCTGCATAAAATCCATTGAATTCAATCATGCTGCATGGAATACACTGCATTCAATCATGCTGCATAAAATCCACTGCATTCAATAGGGTTCCATTTCTTCACGTGGCATCGAATCCACTGCATTCAATCACGCTGCATGGAATCCACTGCATTCAATCGGGATGCATTTTTCCTCGCTGCATGGAGTACACTGCATTCAATCATGCTGCATAAACTCCACTGCATTCCATCGGGATGCTTTGGGCCATGCTGCATAAAATCCACTGCATTCAACCATGCTGCATGGAATCCACTGCATTCAATCATGCTGCATAAAATCCACTGCATTCCATCGGGATGCATTGGGCCTCGCTGCATGGAATAAACTGCATTCAATCAGGCTGCATGGAATCCACTGCATTCAATGGGGATGCATTCTACCATGCTGCATGGAGTTCACTGCATTCAATCACAATGCATGGAATCCACTGCATTCCATCGGGATGCTTTGGGCCATGCTGCATAAAATCCACTGCATTCAATCGGGATGCATTGGGCCTCGCTGCATGGACTCCACTGCATACAATCGGGATCCATTGCGCCACAATGCATGGAATACTCTGCATTCAATCATGCTGCATGGAATCCACTGCATTCAATCGGGATGCTTTGGGCCATGCTGCATAAAATCCACTGCATGCAATCATGCTGCATGGAATCCACTGCATTCAATCATGCTGCATAAAATCCACTGCATTCAATAGGGTTCCATTTCTTCTTCACGCTGCCTGGAATCCACTGCATTCAATCACACTGCATGGAATCCACTGCATTCAATCGGGATGCATTTTACCACACTGCTTGGATTACACTGCATTCAATCGCAATGCATAGAATCCACTTCATTCAATATGGATGCATTTTACCACTCTGCATGGAATCCACTGCATTTACTCACGCTGCATGTAATCCATGGAATTTAATCGGGATTCATTTTACTAAGCTGTATGGAATCGATTGCATTTAATCACGCTGCATGGAATCCACTGCATTCAATCGGGATTCATTTTACAAAGCTGCATGGAGTACACTGCATTCAATCACAATGCATGGAATCCACTGCATTCAAACGGGATGCTTTGGGCCATGCTGCATAAAATCCACTGCATTCAATCATGCTGCATGGAATCCACTGCATTCAATCATGCAGCATAAAATCCGCTGCATTCCATAGGGTTCCATTTCTTCATGCTGCATGGAATACACTGCATTCAATCAGGCTGCATAAAATCCGCTGCATTCCATAGGGTTCCATTTCTTCATGCTGCATGGAATACACTGCATTTAATCAGGCTGCATGGAATCCACTGCATTCAATCGGGATGCATTTTTCCTCGTTGCATGGACTACACTGCATTCCATCACAATGCATGGAATCCACTGCATTCAATCGGGAAGATTTGGGCCATGCTGCATACAATCCACTGCATTCAATCGGGATGCACTGGGCCTCGCTGCATGGACTCCACTGCATATTATCGGGATCCATTGCGCCACAATGCATGGAATACTCTGCATTCAATGACGCTGAATGGAATCCACTGAATTGAATCGGGAAGCTATGGGCCATGCTGCATAAAATCCACTGCATGCAATCATGCTGCATTGAATCCACTGCATTCAATCATACTGCATATAATCCACTGCATTCAATAGGGTTCCATTACTGCACCCTGCATGGAATCCACTGCATTCAACCACGCTGCATGGAATCCACTGCATACAATCGGGATGCATTTTATCACTCTGCATGGATTACACTGCATTTAATCACGCTGCATGTAATCCATGGAATTTAATCGGGATTCATTTTACTAAGCTGTATGGAATCGACTGCACTTAATCACGCTGCATGGAATCCACTGCATTCAATCGGGATGCATTTTACCACGTTGCATGCAGTTCACTGCATTCAATCACAATGCATGGAATCCACTGCATTCAATCGGGATGCTTTGGGCCATGCTGCATAAAATCCACTGCATTCAATCTTGCTTTTTGAATCCACTGCATTCAGTAATGCTGCATAAAATACTTGCATTAATTGGGTTCCATTTCTTCACGCTGCATGGAATACACTGCATTCAATCACGCTGCATGGAAACCACTGCATTCAATCGGGATGCATTTTACCTCGCTGCATGGATTACACTGCATTCAATCACAATGCATGGAATCCACTGCATTCCATCGGGATGCTTTGGGCCATGCTGCATAAACTCCACTGCATTCAATCGGGATGCATTGGGCCTCGCTGCATGGACTCCACTGCATAAAATCTGGATCCATTGCGCCACAATGCATGGAATCCTCTTCATTCACTGACGCTGCATGGAATCCAATGCTTTCCATCGGGATGTTTTGGGCCATGCTGCATAAAATCCACTGCATTCAATCGGGATGCATTGGGCCTCGCTGCATGGACTCCACTGCATTCAATCGGGATCCATTGTGCCACAATGCATGGAATTCTCTTCATTCAATGACGCTGCATCGAGTCCACAGCATTCAATCGGAATCCATTGTGCCACAATGCATGGAATACTCTGCATTCAATGACGCTGCATGGAATCCACTACATTCAATCATGCTGCATAAAATCCACTGCATTCAATAGGGTTCCATTTCTTCACGCTGCATGGAATCCACTACATTCAATCACGCTGCATGGAATCCACTGCATTCAACATGGATGAATTTTACCACGCTGCATTTAGTACAGTGTATTCAATCACAATTCATGGAATCCATTTCATTCAATCGGGATGCTTTGGGCCATGCTGCATAAAATCCACTGCATTCAATCGGGATGCACTGGGCATCGCTGCATGGACTCCACTGCATACAATCGGGATCCATTGCGCCACAATGCATGGAATCCTCTGCATTCAATGACGCTGCATGGAATCCACTGCATTCAATCGGGATGCTTTGGGCCATGCTGCATAAAATCCACTGCATTCAACCAGGCTGCATGGAATCCACTGCATTCAATCATGCTGCAATAAATCCACTGCATTCAATAGGGTTCCATTTCTTCACGCTGCATGTTATACACTGCATTCATTCACGCTGCATGGAATCCACTGCATTCAATCAGGATGCATTTTACCTCGCTGCATGGATTACACTGCATTCAATCACAATGCATGGAATCCACTGCATTCAAACGGGAGGCTTTGGGCCATGCTGCATAAAATCCACTGCATTCTATCATGCTGCATAAAATCCACTGCATTCAATATGGTTCCATTTCTTCACGCTGCATGGAATCCAATGCATTCAATCAGGATGCATTTTACCACACTGCATGGATTACACTTCATTCAATCACAATGCATGGAATCCACTGCATTCCATCGGGATGCTTTGGGCCATGCTGCATAAAATCCACTGCATTCAATCAGATGCATTTTGCCTCGCTGCATAGACTCCACTGCATACAATCGGGATCCATTTCGCCAAAATGCATTGAATCTTCTGCATTCAATTACGCTGCATGGAATCCACTGCATTCAATCGGGATGCTTTGGGCCATGCTGCATAAAATCCATTGCATTCAATCATGCTGCATGGGATCCACTGCATTCAATCATGCTGCATAAAATCCACTGCATTCAATAGGGTTCCATTTCTTCACGCTGCATGGAATCCACTACATTCAATCACGCTGCATGGAATCCACTGCATTCTATCGGGATGCATTTTACCACGCTGCATAGATTACACCGCATTCAATCACAATGCATGGAATCCACTGCATTCAATCGGGATGCTTTGGGCCATGCTGCATAAAATCCACTGCATTCAATCGGGATGCATTGGGCCTCGCTGCATGGACTCCACTGATTCAATCGGGATCCATTGTGCCACAATGCATGGAATTCTCTTCATTCAATGACGCTGCATCGAATCCACTGCATTCAATCGGAATCCATTGTGCCACAATGCATGGAATCCTCTGCATTCAATGACGCTGCATGGAATCCACTGCATTCCATCAGGATGCTTTGGGCCATGCTGCATAAAATCCACTGCATGCAATCCTGCTGCATGGAATCCACTGCATTCAATCATGCTGCATAAAATCCACTGCATTCAATAGGGTTCCATTTCTTCATGCTGCATGGAATCCACTGCATTCAATCACGCTGCATGGAATCCACTGCATTCAACATGGATGAATTTTACCACGCTGCATTTAGTACACTGTATTCAATCACAATTTATGGAATCCATTGCATTCAATCGGGATGCTTTGGCCCATGCTGCATAAAATCCACTGCATTCAATCATGCTGCATGGAATCCACTGCATTCAATCGGGATGCATTTTACCATGCTGCATGGATTACTCTTCATTCAATCAGGCTGCATGGAAACCACTGCATTCAATCGGGATGCTTTGGGCCATGCTGCATAAAATCCACTGCATTCCATCGGGATGCATTGGGCCTCGCTGCATGGAATAAACTGCATTCAATCAGGCTGCATGGAATCCACTGCATTCAATGGGGATGCATTCTACCATGCTGCATGGAGTTCACTGCATTCAATCACAATGCATGGAATCCACTGCATTCCATCGGGATGCTTTGGGCCATGCTGCATAAAATCCACTGCATTCAATCGGGATGCATTGGGCCTCGCTGCATGGACTCCACTGCATACAATCGGGATCCATTGCGCCACAATGCATGGAATACTCTGCATTCAATCATGCTGCATGGAATCCACTGCATTCAATCGGGATGCTTTGGGCCATGCTGCATAAAATCCACTGCATGCAATCATGCTGCATGGAATCCACTGCATTCAATCATGCTGCATAAAATCCACTGCATTCAATAGGGTTCCATTTCTTCTTCACGCTGCCTGGAATCCACTGCATTCAATCACACTGCATGGAATCCACTGCATTCAATCGGGATGCATTTTACCACACTGCTTGGATTACACTGCATTCAATCGCAATGCATAGAATCCACTTCATTCAATATGGATGCATTTTACCACTCTGCATGGAATCCACTGCATTTACTCACGCTGCATGTAATCCATGGAATTTAATCGGGATTCATTTTACTAAGCTGTATGGAATCGATTGCATTTAATCACGCTGCATGGAATCCACTGCATTCAATCGGGATTCATTTTACAAAGCTGCATGGAGTACACTGCATTCAATCACAATGCATGGAATCCACTGCATTCAAACGGGATGCTTTGGGCCATGCTGCATAAAATCCACTGCATTCAATCATGCTGCATGGAATCCACTGCATTCAATCATGCAGCATAAAATCCGCTGCATTCCATAGGGTTCCATTTCTTCATGCTGCATGGAATACACTGCATTCAATCAGGCTGCATAAAATCCGCTGCATTCCATAGGGTTCCATTTCTTCATGCTGCATGGAATACACTGCATTTAATCAGGCTGCATGGAATCCACTGCATTCAATCGGGATGCATTTTTCCTCGTTGCATGGACTACACTGCATTCCATCACAATGCATGGAATCCACTGCATTCAATCGGGAAGATTTGGGCCATGCTGCATACAATCCACTGCATTCAATCGGGATGCACTGGGCCTCGCTGCATGGACTCCACTGCATATTATCGGGATCCATTGCGCCACAATGCATGGAATACTCTGCATTCAATGACGCTGAATGGAATCCACTGAATTGAATCGGGAAGCTATGGGCCATGCTGCATAAAATCCACTGCATGCAATCATGCTGCATTGAATCCACTGCATTCAATCATACTGCATATAATCCACTGCATTCAATAGGGTTCCATTACTGCACCCTGCATGGAATCCACTGCATTCAACCACGCTGCATGGAATCCACTGCATACAATCGGGATGCATTTTATCACTCTGCATGGATTACACTGCATTTAATCACGCTGCATGTAATCCATGGAATTTAATCGGGATTCATTTTACTAAGCTGTATGGAATCGACTGCACTTAATCACGCTGCATGGAATCCACTGCATTCAATCGGGATGCATTTTACCACGTTGCATGCAGTTCACTGCATTCAATCACAATGCATGGAATCCACTGCATTCAATCGGGATGCTTTGGGCCATGCTGCATAAAATCCACTGCATTCAATCTTGCTTTTTGAATCCACTGCATTCAGTAATGCTGCATAAAATACTTGCATTAATTGGGTTCCATTTCTTCACGCTGCATGGAATACACTGCATTCAATCACGCTGCATGGAAACCACTGCATTCAATCGGGATGCATTTTACCTCGCTGCATGGATTACACTGCATTCAATCACAATGCATGGAATCCACTGCATTCCATCGGGATGCTTTGGGCCATGCTGCATAAACTCCACTGCATTCAATCGGGATGCATTGGGCCTCGCTGCATGGACTCCACTGCATAAAATCTGGATCCATTGCGCCACAATGCATGGAATCCTCTTCATTCACTGACGCTGCATGGAATCCAATGCTTTCCATCGGGATGTTTTGGGCCATGCTGCATAAAATCCACTGCATTCAATCGGGATGCATTGGGCCTCGCTGCATGGACTCCACTGCATTCAATCGGGATCCATTGTGCCACAATGCATGGAATTCTCTTCATTCAATGACGCTGCATCGAGTCCACAGCATTCAATCGGAATCCATTGTGCCACAATGCATGGAATACTCTGCATTCAATGACGCTGCATGGAATCCACTACATTCAATCATGCTGCATAAAATCCACTGCATTCAATAGGGTTCCATTTCTTCACGCTGCATGGAATCCACTACATTCAATCACGCTGCATGGAATCCACTGCATTCAACATGGATGAATTTTACCACGCTGCATTTAGTACAGTGTATTCAATCACAATTCATGGAATCCATTTCATTCAATCGGGATGCTTTGGGCCATGCTGCATAAAATCCACTGCATTCAATCGGGATGCACTGGGCATCGCTGCATGGACTCCACTGCATACAATCGGGATCCATTGCGCCACAATGCATGGAATCCTCTGCATTCAATGACGCTGCATGGAATCCACTGCATTCAATCGGGATGCTTTGGGCCATGCTGCATAAAATCCACTGCATTCAACCAGGCTGCATGGAATCCACTGCATTCAATCATGCTGCAATAAATCCACTGCATTCAATAGGGTTCCATTTCTTCACGCTGCATGTTATACACTGCATTCATTCACGCTGCATGGAATCCACTGCATTCAATCAGGATGCATTTTACCTCGCTGCATGGATTACACTGCATTCAATCACAATGCATGGAATCCACTGCATTCAATCGGGAGGCTTTGGGCCATGCTGCATAAAATCCACTGCATTCTATCATGCTGCATAAAATCCACTGCATTCAATATGGTTCCATTTCTTCACGCTGCATGGAATCCAATGCATTCAATCAGGATGCATTTTACCACACTGCATGGATTACACTTCATTCAATCACAATGCATGGAATCCACTGCATTCCATCGGGATGCTTTGGGCCATGCTGCATAAAATCCACTGCATTCAATCAGATGCATTTTGCCTCGCTGCATAGACTCCACTGCATACAATCGGGATCCATTTCGCCAAAATGCATTGAATCTTCTGCATTCAATTACGCTGCATGGAATCCACTGCATTCAATCGGGAGGCTTTGGGCCATGCTGCATAAAATCCATTGCATTCAATCATGCTGCATGGGATCCACTGCATTCAATCATGCTGCATAAAATCCACTGCATTCAATAGGGTTCCATTTCTTCACGCTGCATGGAATCCACTACATTCAATCACGCTGCATGGAATCCACTGCATTCTATCGGGATGCATTTTACCACGCTGCATGGATTACACCGCATTCAATCACAATGCATGGAATCCACTGCATTCAATCGGGATGCTTTGGGCCATGCTGCATAAAATCCACTGCATTAAATCGGGATGCATTGGGCCTCGCTGCATGGACTCCACTGATTCAATCGGGATCCATTGTGCCACAATGCATGGAATTCTCTTCATTCAATGACGCTGCATCGAATCCACTGCATTCAATCTGAATCCATTGTGCCACAATGCATGGAATCCTCTGCATTCAATGACACTGCATGGAATCCACTGCATTCCATCAGGATGCTTTGGGCCATGCTGCATAAAATCCACTGCATGCAATCCTGCTGCATGGAATCCACTGCATTCAATCATGCTGCATAAAATCCACTGCATTCAATAGGGTTCCATTTCTTCATGCTGCATGGAATCCACTGCATTCAATCACGCTGCATGGAATCCACTGCATTCAACATGGATGAATTTTACCACGCTGCATTTAGTACACTGTATTCAATCACAATTTATGGAATCCATTGCATTCAATCGGGATGCTTTGGCCCATGCTGCATAAAATCCACTGCATTCAATCATGCTGCATGGAATCCACTGCATTCAATCGGGATGCATTTTACCATGCTGCATGGATTACTCTTCATTCAATCAGGCTGCATGGAAACCACTGCATTCCATCGGGATGCTTTGGGCCATGCTTCATAAAATCCACTGCATTCAGCCATGCTGCATGGAATCCACTGCATTCAATCATGCTGCATAAAATCCACTGCATTCAATCGGGATGCATTGGGCCTCGCTGCATGGAATAAACTGCATTCAATCAGGCTCCATGGAATCCACTGCATTCAATGGGGATGCATTCTACCATGCTGCATGGAGTTCACTGCATTCAATCACAATGCATGGAATGTACTGCATTCCATCGGGATGCTTTGGGCCATGCTGCATAAAATCCACTGCATGCAATCATGCTGCATGGAATCCACTGCATTCAATCATGCTGCATAAAATCCACTGCATTCAATCGGGATGCATTGGGCCTCGCTGCATGGACTCCACTGCATACAATCGGGATCCATTGCGCCACAATGCATGGAATACTCTGCATTCAATCACGCTGCATGGAATCCACTGCATTCAATCGGGATGCTTTGGGCCATGCTGCATAAAATCCACTGCATGCAATCATGCTGCATGGAATCCACTGCATTCAATCATGCTGCATAAAATCCACTGCATTCAATATGGTTCCATTTCTTCTTCAGGCTGCCTGGAATCCACTGCATTCAATCACACTGCATGGAATCCACTGCATTCAATCGGGATGCATTTTACCACACTGCTTGGATTACACTGCATTCAATCGCAATGCATAGAATCCACTGCATTCAATATGGATGCATTTTACCACTCTGCATGGAATCCACTGCATTTACTCACGATGCATGTAATCCATGGAATTTAATCGGGATTCATTTTACTAAGCTGTATGGAATCGACTGCATTTAATCACGCTGCATGGAATCCACTGCATTCAATCGGGATTCATTTTACAAAGCTGCATGGAGTACACTGCATTCAATCACAATGCATGGAATCCACTGCATTCAAACGGGATGCTTTGGGCCATGCTGCATAAAATCCACTGCATTCAATCATGCTGCATGGAATCCACTGCATTCAATCATGCAGCATAAAATCCACTGCATTCCATAGGGTTCCATTTCTTCATGCTGCATGGAATACACTGCATTCAATCAGGCTGCATAAAATCCGCTGCATTCCATAGGGTTCCATTTCTTCATGCTGCATGGAATACACTGCATTTAATCAGGCTGCATGGAATCCACTGCATTCAATCGGGATGCATTTTTCCTCGTTGCATGGACTACACTGCATTCCATCACAATGCATGGAATCCACTGCATTCAATCGGGAAGATTTGGGCCATGCTGCATACAATCCACTGCATTCAATTGGGATGCACTGGGCCTCGCTGCATGGACTCCACTGCATATAATCGGGATCCATTGCGCCACAATGCATGGAATACTCTGCATTCAATGACGCTGAATGGAATCCACTGAATTGAATCGGGAAGCTATGGGCCATGCTGCATAAAATCCACTGCATGCAATCATGCTGCATTGAATCCACTGCATTCAATCATACTGCATATAATCCACTGCATTCAATAGGGTTCCATTACTGCACCCTGCATGGAATCCACTGCATTCAACCACGCTGCATGGAATCCACTGCATACAATCGGGATGCATTTTATCACTCTGCATGGATTACACTGCATTTAATCACGCTGCATGTAATCCATGGAATTTAATCGGGATTCATTTTACTAAGCTGTATGGAATCGACTGCACTTAATCACGCTGCATGGAATCCACTGCATTCAATGGGGATGCATTTTACCACGTTGCATGCAGTTCACTGCATTCATTCACAATGCATGGAATCCACTGCATTCAATCGGGATGCTTTGGGCCATGCTGCATAAAATCCACTGCATTCAATCTTGCTTTTTGAATCCACTGCATTCAGTAATGCTGCATAAAATTCTTGCATTAATTGGGTTCCATTTCTTCACGCTGCATGGAATACACTGCATTCAATCACGCTGCATGGAAACCACTGCATTCAATCGGGATGCATTTTACCTCGCTGCATGGATTACACTGCATTCAATCACAATGCATGGAATCCACTGCATTCCATCGGGATGCTTTGGGCCATGCTGCATAAACTCCACTGCATTCAATCGGGATGCATTGGGCCTCGCTGCATGGACTCCACTGCATAAAATCTGGATCCATTGCGCCACAATGCATGGAATCCTCTGCATTCAATGACGCTGCATGGAATCCACTGCTTTCCATCGGGATGTTTTGGGCCATGCTGCATAAAATCCACTGCATTCAATCGGGATGCATTGGGCCTCGCTGCATGGACTCCACTGCATTCAATCGGGATCCATTGTGCCACAATGCATGGAATTCTCTTCATTCAATGACGCTGCATCGAGTTCACAGCATTCAATCGGAATCCATTGTGCCACAATGCATGGAATACTCTGAATTCAATGACGCTGCATGGAATCCACTACATTCAATCATGCTGCATATAATCCACTGCATTCAATAGGGTTCCATTTCTTCACGCTGCATGGAATCCACTACATTCAATCACGCTGCATGGAATCCACTGCATTCAACATGGAATAATTTTACCACGCTGCATTTAGTACAGTGTATTCAATCACAATTCATGGAATCCATTGCATTCAATCGGGATGCTCTGGGCCATGCTGCATAAAATCCACTGCATTCAATCGGGATGCACTGGGCATCGCTGCATGGACTCCACTGCATAAAATCGGGATCCATTGCGCCACAATGCATGGAATCCTCTGCATTCAATGACGCTGCATGGAATCCACTGCATTCAATCGGGATGCTTTGGGCCATGCTGCATAAAATCCACTGCATTCAATCGGGATGCACTGGGCATCGCTGCATGGACTCCACTGCATAAAATCGGGATCCATTGCGCCACAATGCATGGAATCCTCTGCATTCAATGACGCTGCATGGAATCCACTGCATTCAATCGGGATGCTTTGGGCCATGCTGCATAAAATCCACTGCATTCAACCAGGCTGCATGGAATCCACTGCATTCAATCATGCTGAAATAAATCCACTGCATTCAATAGGGTTCCATTACTTCACGCTGCATGTTATACACTGCATTCATTCACGCTGCATGGAATCCACTGCATTCAATCAGGATGCATTTTACCTCGCTGCATGGATTACACTGCATTCAATCACAATGCATGGAATCCACTGCATTCCATCGGGATGCTTTGGGCCATGCTGCATAAAATCCACTGCATTCAATCGGGATGCATTGGGCCTCGCTGCATGGACTCCACTGCATACAATCGGGATCCATTGCGCCACAATGCATGGAATCCTCTGCATTCAACGACGCTGCATGGAATCCACTGCATTCAATCGGGAGGCTTTGGGCCATGCTGCATAAAATCCATTGCATTCAATCATGCTGCATGGGATCCACTGCATTCAATCATGCTGCATAAAATCCACTGCATTCAATAGGGTTCCATTTCTTCACGCTGCATGGAATCCACTACATTCAATCACGCTGCATGGAATCCACTGCATTCTATCGGGATGCATTTTACCACGCTGCATAGATTACACCGCATTCAATCACAATGCATGGAATCCACTGCATTCAATCGGGATGCTTTGGGCCATGCTGCATAAAATCCACTGCATTCAATCGGGATGCATTGGGCCTCGCTGCATGGACTCCACTGATTCAATCGGGATCCATTGTGCCACAATGCATGGAATTCTCTTCATTCAATGACGCTGCATCGAATCCACTGCATTCAATCGGAATCCATTGTGCCACAATGCATGGAATCCTCTGCATTCAATGACACTGCATGGAATCCACTGCATTCCATCGGGATGCTTTGGGCCATGCTGCATAAAATCCACTGCATGCAATCCTGCTGCATGGAATCCACTGCATTCAATCATGCTGCATAAAATCCACTGCATTCAATAGGGTTCCATTTCTTCATGCTGCATGGAATCCACTGCATTCAATCACGCTGCATGGAATCCACTGCATTTAACATGGATGAATTTTACCACGCTGCATTTAGTACACTGTATTCAATCACAATTCATGGAATCCATTGCATTCAATCGGGATGCTTTGGCCCATGCTGCATAAAATCCACTGCATTCAATCATGCTGCATGGAATCCACTGCATTCAATCGGGATGGATTTTACCATGCTGCATGGATTACTCTTCATTCAATCAGGCTGCATGGAAACCACTGCATTCAATCGGGATGCTTTGGGCCATGCTGCATAAAATCCACTGCATTCAGCCATGCTGCATGGAATCCACTGCATTCAATCATGCTGCATAAAATCCACTGCATTCAATCGGGATGCATTGGGCCTCGCTGCATGGAATAAACTGCATTCAATCAGGCTCCATGGAATCCACTGCATTCAATGGGGATGCATTCTACCATGCTGCATGGAGTTCACTGCATTCAATCACAATGCATGGAATGTACTGCATTCCATCGGGATGCTTTGGGCCATGCTGCATAATATCCACTGCATGCAATCATGCTGCATGGAATCCACTGCATTCAATCATGCTGCATAAAATCCACTGCATTCAATTGGGATGCATTGGGCCTCGCTGCATGGACTCCACTGCATACAATCGGGATCCATTGCGACACAATGCATGGAATACTCTGCATTCAATCACGCTGCATGGAATCCACTGCATTCAATCGGGATGCTTTGGGCCATGCTGCATAAAATCCACTGCATGCAATCATGCTGCATGGAATCCACTGCATTCAATCATGCTGCATAAAATCCACTGCATTCAATAGGGTTCCATTTCTTCTTCACGCTGCCTGGAATCCACTGCATTCAATCACACTGCATGGAATCCACTGCATTCAATCGGGATGCATTTTACCACACTGCTTGGATTACACTGCATTCAATCGCAATGCATAGAATCCACTGCATTCAATATGGATGCATTTTACCACTCTGCATGGAATCCACTGCATTTACTCACGATGCATGTAATCCATGGAATTTAATCGGGATTCATTTTACTAAGCTGTATGGAATCGACTGCATTTAATCACGCTGCATGGAATCCACTGCATTCAATCGGGATTCATTTTACAAAGCTGCATGGAGTACACTGCATTCAATCACAATGCATGGAATCCACTGCATTCAAACGGGATGCTTTGGGCCATGCTGCATAAAATCCACTGCATTCAATCATGCTGCATGGAATCCACTGCATTCAATCATGCAGCATAAAATCCGCTGCATTCCATAGGGTTCCATTTCTTCATGCTGCATGGAATACACTGCATTCAATCAGGCTGCATAAAATCCGCTGCATTCCATAGGGTTCCATTTCTTCATGCTGCATGGAATACACTGCATTTAATCAGGCTGCATGGAATCCACTGCATTCAATCGGGATGCATTTTTCCTCGCTGCATGGACTACACTGCATTCCATCACAATGCATGGAATCCACTGCATTCAATCGGGAAGATTTGGGCCATGCTGCATACAATCCACTGCATTCAATCGGGATGCACTGGGCCTCGCTGCATGGACTCCACTGCATATAATCGGGATCCATTGAGCCACAATGCATGGAATACTCTGCATTCAATGAGGCTGAATGGAATCCACTGCATTGAATCGGGAAGCTATGGGCCATGCTGCATAAAATCCACTGCATGCAATCATGCTGCATTGAATCCACTGCATTCAATCATACTGCATATAATCCACTGCATTCAATAGGGTTCCATTACTGCACCCTGCATGGAATCCACTGCATTCAACCACGCTGCATGGAATCCACTGCATACAATCGGGATGCATTTTATCACTCTGCATGGATTACACTGCATTTAATCACGCTGCATGTAATCCATGGAATTTAATCGGGATTCATTTTACTAAGCTGTATGGAATCGACTGCACTTAATCACGCTGCATGGAATCCACTGCATTCAATGGGGATGCATTTTACCACGTTGCATGCAGTTCAATGCATTCATTCACAATGCATGGAATCCACTGCATTCAATCGGGATGCTTTGGGCCATGCTGCATAAAATCCACTGCATTCAATCGGGATGCATTGGGCCTCGCTGCATGGACTCCACTGCATAAAATCTGGATCCATTGCGCCACAATGCATGGAATCCTCTGCATTCAATGACGCTGCATGGAATCCACTGCTTTCCATCGGGATGTTTTGGGCCATGCTGCATAAAATCCACTGCATTCAATCGGGATGCATTGGGCCTCGCTGCATGGACTCCACTGCATTCAATCGGGATCCATTGTGCCACAATGCATGGAATTCTCTTCATTCAATGACGCTGCATCGAGTCCACAGCATTCAATCGGAATCCATTGTGCCACAATGCATAGAATACTCTGCATTCAATGACGCTGCATGGAATCCACTACATTCAATCATGCTGCATAAAATCCACTGCATTCAATAGGGTTCCATTTCTTCACGCTGCATGGAATCCACTACATTCAATCACGCTGCATGGAATCCACTGCATTCAACATGGATGAATTTTACCACGCTGCATTTAGTACAGTGTATTCAATCACAATTCATGGAATCCATTGCATTCAATCGGGATGCTTTGGGCCATGCTGCATAAAATCCACTGCATTCAATCGGGATGCACTGGGCATCGCTGCATGGACTCCACTGCATAAAATCGGGATCCATTGCGCCACAATGCATGGAATCCTCTGCATTCAATGACGCTGCATGGAATCCACTGCATTCAATCGGGATGCTTTGGGCCATGCTGCATTAAATCCACTGCATTCAACCAGGCTGCATGGAATCCACTGCATTCAATCATGCTGCAATAAATCCACTGCATTCAATAGGGTTCCATTACTTCACGCTGCATGTTATACACTGCATTCATTCACGCTGCATGGAATCCACTGCATTCAATCAGGATGCATTTTACCTCGCTGCATGGATTACACTGCATTCAATCACAATGCATGGAATCCACTGCATTCCATCGGGATGCTTTGGGCCATGCTGCATAAAATCCACTGCATTCAATCGGGATGCATTGGGCCTCGCTGCATGGACTCCACTGCATACAATCGGGATCCATTGCGCCACAATGCATGGAATCCTCTGCATTCAACGACGCTGCATGGAATCCACTGCATTCAATCGGGAGGCTTTGGGCCATGCTGCATAAAATCCACTGCATTCAATCATGCTGCATAAAATCCACTGCATTCAATATGGTTCCATTTCTTCACGCTGCATGGAATCCAATGCATTCAATCAGGATGCATTTTACCACACTGCATGGATTACACTTCATTCAATCACAATGCATGGAATCCACTGCATTCCATCGGGATGCTTTGGGCCATGCTGCATAAAATCCACTGCATTCAATCAGATGCATTTTGCCTCGCTGCATAGACTCCACTGCATACAATCGGGATCCATTTCGCCAAAATGCATTGAATCTTCTGCATTCAATTACGCTGCATGCAATCCACTGCATTCAATCGGGATGCTTTGGGCCATGCTGCATAAAATCCATTGCATTCAATCATGCTGCATGGGATCCACTGCATTCAATCATGCTGCATAAAATCCACTGCATTCAATAGGGTTCCATTTCTTCACGCTGCATGGAATCCACTACATTCAATCACGCTGCATGGAATCCACTGCATTCTATCGGGATGCATTTTACCACGCTGCATAGATTACACCGCATTCAATCACAATGCATGGAATCCACTGCATTCAATCGGGATGCTTTGGGCCATGCTGCATGGACTCCACTGCATTCAATCGGGATCCATTGTGCCACAATGCATGGAATTCTCTTCATTCAAAGACGCTGCATCGAATCCACTGCATTCAATCGGAATCCATTGTGCCACAATGCATGGAATCCTCTGCATTCAATGACGCTGCATGGAATCCACTGCATTCCATCAGGATGCTTTGGGCCATGCTGCATAAAATCCACTGCATGCAATCCTGCTGCATGGAATCCACTGCATTCAATCATGCTGCATAAAATCCACTGCATTCAATAGGGTTCCATTTCTTCATGCTGCATGGAATCCACTGCATTCAATCACGCTGCATGGAATCCACTGCATTCAACATGGATGAATTTTACCACGCTGCATTTAGTACACTGTATTCAATCACAATTCATGGAATCCATTGCATTCAATCGGGATGCTTTGGCCCATGCTGCATAAAATCCACTGCATTCAATCATGCTGCATGGAATCCACTGCATTCAATCGGGATGCATTTTACCATGCTGCATGGATTACTCTTCATTCAATCAGGCTGCATGGAAACCACTGCATTCAATCGGGATGCTTTGGGCCCATGCTGCATAAAATCCACTGCATTTACTCGGGATGCTTTGGGCCATGCTGCATAAAATCCACTGCATTTACTCGGGATGCATTTGGCCACGCTGCATGGACTCCACTGCATAAAATCGGGATCCATTGCCCCAAAATGCAAGGAATCATCTGCATTCAATGACGCTGCATGGAATCCACTGCATTCCATCGGGATGCTTTGGGCCATGCTGCATAAAATCCACTGCATTCAGCCATGCTGCATGGAATCCACTGCATTCAATCATGCTGCATAAAATCCACTGCATTCAATCGGGATGCATTGGGCCTCGCTGCATGGAATAAACTGCATTCAATCAGGCTCCATGGAATCCACTGCATTCAATGGGGATGCATTCTACCATGCTGCATGGAGTTCACTGCATTCAATCACAATGCATGGAATCTACTGCATACCATCGGGATGCTTTGGGCCATGCTGCATAAAATCCACTGCATTCAATCGGGATGCATTGGGCCGCGCTGCATGGACTCCACTGCATACAATCGGGATCAATTGCGCCACAATGCATGGAATCCTCTGCATTCAATCACGCTGCATGGAATACACTGCATTCCATCGGGATGCTTTGGGCCATGCTGCATAAAATCCACTGCATGCAATCATGCTGCATAGAATCCACTGCATTCAATCATGCTGCATAAAATCCACTGCATTCAATAGGGTTCCATTTCTTCTTCACGCTGACTGGAATAAACTGCATTCAATCACGCTGCATGGAATCCACTGCATTCAATCGGGATGCATTTTACCACACTGCTTGGATTACACTGCATTCAATCGCAATGCATAGAATCCACTGCATTCAATATGGATGCATTTTACCACTCTGCATGGATTACACTGCATTTAATCACACTGCATGTAATCCATGGAATTTAATCGGGATTCATTTTACTAAGCTCTATGGAATCGACTGCACTTAATCACGCTGCATGGAATCCACTGCATTCAATCGGGATGCATTTTACCACGTTGCATGCAGTTCACTGCATTCAATCACAATGCATGGAATCCACTGCATTCAAACGGGATGCTTTGGGCCATGCTGCATAAAATCCACTGCATTCAATCTTGCTTTTTGAATCCACTGCATTCAGTAATGCTGCGTAAAATCCTTGCATTCAATTGGGTTCCATTTCTTCACGCTGCATGGAATACACTGCACTCAATCACGCTGCATGGAATCCACTGCATTCTATCGGGATGCATTTTACCTCGCTGCATGGATTACACTGCATTCAATCACAATGCATGGAATCCACTGCATTCCATCGGGATGCTTTGGGCCATGCTGCATAAACTCCACTGCATTCAATCGGGAGGCATTGGGCCTCGCTGCATGGACTCCACTGCATAAAATCTGGATCCATTGCGCCACAATGCATGGAATCCTCTGCATTCAACGACGCTGCATGGAATCCACTGCATTCCATCGGGATGTTTTGGGCCATGCTGCATAAAATCTACTGCATTCAATCGGGATGCATTGGGCCTCGCTGCATGAACTCCACTGCATACAATCTGGAACCATTGCGCCAAAATGCATGGAATACTCTGCATTCAACAACGCTGCATGGAATCCACTGCATTCAATCGGGATGCTTTGGGCCATGCTGCATAAATCCATTGCATTCAATCATGCTGCATGGAATCCACTGCATTCAATCGTGCTGCATAAAATCCACTGCATTCAATAGGGTTCCATTTCTTCACGCTGCATGGAATCCACTACATTCAATCACGCTGCATGGAATCCACTGCATTCTATCGGGATGCATTTTACCACGCTGCATAGATTACACCGCATTCAATCACAATGCATGGAATCCACTGCATTCAATCGGGATGCTTTGGGCCATGCTGCATAAAATCCACTGCATTCAATCGGGATGCATTGGGCCTCGCTGCATGGACTCCACTGCATTCAATCGGGATCCATTGTGCCACAATGCATGGAATTCTCTTCATTCAATGACGCTGCATCGAATCCACTGCATTCAATCGGAATCCATTGTGCCACAATGCATGGAATCCTCTGCATTCAATGACGCTGCAAGGAATCCACTGCATTCCATCAGGATGCTTTGGGCCATGCTGCATAAAATCCACTGCATGCAATCATGCTGCATGGAATCCACTGCATTCAATCATGCTGCATAAATCCACTGCATTCAATAGGGTTCCATTTCTTCACGCTGCATGGAATCCACTGCATTCAATCACGCTGCATGGAATCCACTGCATTCAACATGGATGAATTTTACCACGCTGCATTTAGTACACTGTATTCAATCACAATTCATGGAATCCATTGCATTCAATCGGGATGCTTTGGGCCATGCTGCATAAAATCCACTGCATTCAATCGGGATGCACTGGGAATTGCTGCATGGACTCCATTGCATACAATCGGGATCCATTGCGCCACAATGCATGGAATCCACTGCATTCAATCGGGATGCTTTGGGCCATGCTGCATAAAATCCATTGCATTCAATCATGCTGCATGGAATCCACTGCATTCAATCGGGATGCATTGGGCCTCGCTGCATGGACTCCACTGCATTCAATCGGGATCCATTGTGCCACAATGCATGGAATCCTCTTCATTCAACGACGCTGCATGGAATCCACTGCATTCCATCGGGATGCTTTGGGCCATGCTGCATAAAATCCACTGCATTCAATCGGGATGCATTGGGCCTCGCTGCATGGACTCCACTGCATACATTCGGGATCCATTGTGCCACAATGCATGGAATCCTCTACATTCAATGACGCTGCATGGAATCCACTGCATTCAATCAGGATGCATTTTAACACACTGCATGGATTACTCTTCATTCAATCACAATGCATGGAATCCACTGCATTCCATAGGGATGCTTTGGGCCATGCTGCATAAACTCCACTGAATTCAATCAGATGCATTTTGCCTCGCTGCATAGACTCCAATGCATACAATCTGGATCCATTGCGCCAAAATGCATTGAATCTTCTGCATTCAATTACGCTGCATGGAATCCACTGTATTCAATCGGGATGCTTTGGGCCATGCTGCATAAACTCCATTGCATTCAATCATGCTGCATGGAATCCACTGCATTCAATCATGCTGCATAAAATCCATTGCATTCAATAGGGTTCCATTTCTTCACACTGCATGGAATCCACTACATTCAATCACGCTGCATGGAATCCACTGCATTCTATCGGGATGCATTTTACCACGCTGCATAGATTACACCGCATTCAATCACAATGCATGGAATCCACTGCATTTCATCGGGATACTTTGGGCCATGCTGCATAAAATCCACTGCATTCAATCGGGATGCTTTGGGCCATGCTGCATAAAATCCATTGCATTCAATCATGCTGCATGGAATCCACTGCATTCAATCGGGATGCATTTTACCATGCTGCATTGATTACCCTTCATTCAATCAGGCTGCTTGGAATCCCCTGCATTCAATCGGGATGCATTTTACCATGCTGCATGGAGTTCACTGCATTCAATCACAATGCATGGACTCCACTGCATTCCATCGGGATGCTTTGGGCCATGCTGCATAAAATCCACTGCATTCAATCGGGATGCATTGGGCCTCGCTGCATGGACTCCACTGCATACAATCGGGATCCATTGCGCCACAATGCATGGAATACTCTGCATTCAATCACGCTGCATGGAATCCACTGCATTCAATCGGGATGCTTTGGGCCATGCTGCATAAAATCCACTGCATGCAATCATGCTGCATGGAATCCACTGCATTCAATCGGGATGCATTTTACCACGTTGCATGCAGTTCACTGCATTCAATCCCAATGCATGGAATCCACTGCATTCAATCGGGATGCTTTGGGCCATGCTGCATAAAATCCACTGCATTCAATCGGGATGCATTGGGCCACGCTGCATCGACTCCACTGCATTCAATTGGCATCCATTGCGCCACAATGCAAGGAATCCTCTGCATTCATTGACACTGCATGGACTCCACTGCATTCAATCGGGATGCTTTGGGCCATGCTGCATAAAATCCACTGCATTCAATCTTGCTTTTTGAATCCACTGCATTCAGTAATGCTGCATAAAATCCTTGCATTCAATTGGGTTCCATTTCTTCACGCTGCATGGAATACACTGCATTCAATCACGCTGCATGGAATCCACTGCATTCAATCGGGATGCATTTTACCATGCTGCGTGGTTTTCACTGCATTCAATCACAATGCATGGAATCCACTGCATTCCATCGGGATGCTTTGGGCCATGCTGCATAAAATCCACTGCATTCAATCGGGATGCATTGGGCCACGCTGCATCGACTCCACTGCATTCAATTGGCATCCATTGCGCCACAATGCAAGGAATCCTCTGCATTCATTGACGCTGCATGGACTCCACTGCATTCAATCGGGATGCTTTGGGCCATGCTGCATAAAATCCACTGCATTCAACCATGCTGCATGGAATCCATTTCATTCAATCATGCTCTATAAAATCCAATGCATTCAATATGGTTCCATTACTTCACGCTGCATGGAATACACTGCATTAAATCAGGATGCATGGAATCGACTGCATTCAATCAGGATGCATTATACCACGTTGCATGGATTACCCTACATTCAATCACAATGCATGGAATCCACTGCATTCAATCGGGATGCTTTGGGCCATGCTGCATAAAATCCACTGCATTCAATCGGGATGCATTGGGCCTCGCTGCATAGACTCCACTGCATATAATCGGGATCCATTGCGCCACAATGCATGGAATACTCTGCATTCAATGACGCTGCATGGAATCCACTGCATTCCATCGGGAAGCTTTGGGCCATGCTGCATAAAATCCACTGCATTCAATCATGCTGCATGGAATCCACTGCATTCAATCGGGATGCATTTTACAAGGCTGCATGGATTACATTTCATACACTCAAATTGCATGGAATCCACTGCGTTCTATAGGGATGCTTTGGGCCATACTGCATAAAATACACTGCATTCAATTTGCTGCATGGAATCCACTGCATTCAATCATGCTGCATAAAATCCACTGCATTCAATCGGGATGCATTGGGCCTCGCTGCATGGAATACACTGCATTCAATCAGGCTGCATGGAATCCACTGCATTCAATCGGGATGCATTCTACCATGCTGCATGGAGTTCACTGCATTCAATCACAATGCATGGAATCCACTGCATTCCATCGGGATGCTTTGGGCCATGCTGCATAAAATCCACTGCATTCAATCGGGATGCATTGGGCCTCGCTGCATGGACTCCACTGCATACAATCGGGATCCATTGCGCCACAATGCATGGAATACTCTGCATTCAATCACGCTGCATGGAATCCACTGCATTCAATCGGGATGCTTTGGGCCATGCTGCATAAAATCCACTGCATGCAATCATGCTGCATGGAATCCACTGCATTCAATCGGGATGCATTTTACCACGTTGCATGCAGTTCACTGCATTCAATCACAATGCATGGAATCCACTGCATTCAATCGGGATGCTTTGGGCCATGCTGCATAAAATCCACTGCATTCAATCGGGATGCATTGGGCCTCGCTGCATGGACTCCACTGCATTCAATCGGGATCCATTGCGCCACAATGCATGGATCCTCTGCATTCAATGACGCTGCATGGAATCCACTGCATTCCATCAGGATGCTTTGGGCCATGCTGCATAAAATCCACTGCATGCAATCATGCTGCATGGAATCCACTGCATTCAATCATGCTGCATAAAATCCACTGCATTCAATAGGGTTCCATTTCTTCACACTGCATGGAATCCACTGCATTCAATCACGCTGCATGGAATCCACTGCATTCAACATGGATGAATTTTACCACGCTGCATTTAGTACACTGTATTCAATCACAATTCATGGAATCCATTGCATTCAATCGGGATGCTTTGGGCCATGCTGCATAAAATCCACTGCATTCAATCGGGATGCACTGGGCATCGCTGCATGGACTCCACTGCATACAATCGGGATCCATTGCGCCACAATGCATGGAATCCTCTGCATTCAATGACGCTGCATGGAATCCACTGCATTCAATCGGGATGCTTTGGGCCATGCTGAATAAAATCCATTGCATGCAATCATGCTGCATGGAATCCACTGCATTCAATCGGGATGCATTTTACCACGTTGCATGCAGTTCACTGCATTCAATCACAATGCATGGAATCCACTGCATTCAATCGGGATGCTTTGGGCCATGCTGCATAAATTCCACTGCATTCAATCGGGATGCATTTGGCCTCGCTGCATGGACTCCACTGCATTCAATCGGGATCCATTGCGCCACAATGCATGGATCCTCTGCATTCAATGACGCTGCATGGAATCCACTGCATTCCATCAGGGTGCTTTGGGCCATGCTGCATAAAATCCACTGCATGCAATCATGCTGCATGGAATCCACTGCATTCAATCATGCTGCATAAATCCACTGCATTCAATAGGGTTCCATTTCTTCACGCTGCATGGAATCCACTGCATTCAATCACGCTGCATGGAATCCACTGCATTCAACATGGATGAATTTTACCACGCTGCATTTAGTACACTGTATTCAATCACAATTCATGGAATCCATTGCATTCAATCGGGATGCTTTGGGCCATGCTGCATAAAATCCACTGCATTCAATCGGGATGCACTGGGCATCGCTGCATGGACTCCACTGCATACAATCGGGATCCATTGCGCCAAAATGCATGGAATCCTTTGCATTCAATGACGCTGCATGGAATCCACTGCATTCAATCGGGATGCTTTGGGCCATGCTGCATAAAATCCACTGCATTCAATCGGGATGCACTGGGCCTCGCTGCATGGACTCCACTGCATATAATTGGGATCCATTGCGCCACAATGCATGGAATACTCTGCATTCAATGACGCTGAATGGAATCCACTGCATTGAATCGGGAAGCTTTGGGCCATGCTGCATAAATCCACTGCATGCAGTCATGCTGTGTGGACTCCACTGCATTGAATCATGCTGCAAAAAAAACCACTGCATTCAATAGGGTTCCATTAATGCACCCTGCATGGAATCCACTGCATTCAACCACGCTGCATGGAATCCACTGCATTCAATCGGGATGCATTTTACCACTCTGCATGGATTACACTGCATTTAATCACGCTGCATGTAATCCATGGAATTTAATCGGGATTCATTTTACTAAGCTGTATGGAATGGACTGCACTTAATCACGCTGCATGGAATCCACTGCATTCAATCGGGATGCATTTTACCACGTTGCATGCAGTTCACTGCATTCAATCACAATGCATGGAATCCACTGCATTCAATCGGGATGCTTTGGGCCATGCTGCATAAAATCCACTGCATTCAATCTTGCTTTTTGAATCCACTGCATTCAGTAATGCTGCATAAAATCCTTGCATTCAATTGGGTTCCATTTCTTCACGCTGCATGGAATACACTGCATTCAATCACGCTGCATGGAATCCACTGCATTCAATCGGGATGCATTTTACCATGCTGCGTGGTTTTCACTGCATTCAATCACAATGCATGGAATCCACTGCATTCCATCGGGATGCTTTGGGCCATGCTGCATAAAATCCACTGCATTCAATCATGCTGCATGGAATTCACTGCATTCAATCATGCTGCATAAAATCCACTGCATTCAATCATGCTGCATAAATCCACTGCATTCAATAGGGTTCCACTTCTTCACGCTGCATGGAATCCACTGCATTCAATCACGTTGCATAAAATCCACTGCATTCAATAGGGTTCCATTTCTTCACGCTGCATGGAATCCACTACATTCAATCACGCTTCATGGAATCCACTGCATTCAATCAGCATGCTTTGGGCCATGCTGCATAAAATCCACTGCATTCAATCATGCTGCCTGGAATCCACTGCATTCAATCATACTGCATAAAATCCACTGCATTCAATAGGGTTCCATTTCTTCACGCTTCATTGAATCCACTGCATTCAATAGGGTTCCATTCCTTCACGCTGCCTGGAATCCACTGCCTTCAATCACGCTGCATGGAATCCACTGCATTCAATCGGGATGCATTTTTCCTCGTTGCATGGATTACACTGCATTCAATCCCAATGCATGGAATCCACTGCATTCAATCGGGAAGCTTTGGGCCATGCTGCATACAATGCACTTCATTCAATCGGGATGCACTGGGCCTCGCTGCATGGACTCCACTGCATATAATCGGGATCCATTGCGCCACAATGCATGGAATACTCTGCATTCAATGACGCTGAATGGAATCCACTGCATTGAATCAGGAAGCTTTGGGCCATGCTGCATAAATCCACTGCATGCAGTCATGCTGTGTGGACTCCACTGCATTGAATCATGCTGCAAAAAAAACCACTGCATTCAATAGGGTTCCATTAATGCACCCTGCATGGAATCCACTGCATTCAACCACGCTGCATGGAATCCACTGCATTCAATCGGGATGCATTTTACCACTCTGCATGGATTACACTGCATTTAATCACGCTGCATGTAATCCATGGAATTTAATCGGGATTCATTTTACAAAGCTGTATGGAATGGACTGCACTTAATCACGCTGCATGGAATCCACTGCATTCAATCGGGATGCATTTTACCACGTTGCATGCAGTTCACTGCATTCAATCACAATGCATGGAATCCACTGCATTCCATCGGGATGCTTTGGGCCATGCTGCATAAAATCCACTGCATTCAATCTTGCTTTTTGAATCCACTGCATTCAGTAATGCTGCATAAAATCCTTGCATTCAATTGGGTTCCATTTCTTCACGCTGCATGGAATACACTGCATTCAATCACGCTGCATGGAATCCACTGCATTCAATCGGGATGCATTTTACCATGCTGCGTGGTTTTCACTGCATTCAATCACAATGCATGGAATCCACTGCATTCCATCGGGATGCTTTGGGCCATGCTGCATAAAATCCACTGCATTCAATCATGCTGCATGGAATCCACTGCATTCAATCATGCTGCATAAAATCCACTGCATTCAATAGGGTTCCATTTCTTCACGCTGCATGGAATACACTGCATTCAATCACACTGAATGGAATCCACTGCATTCAATCGGGATGCTTTTTACCTCGCTGCATGGATTACACTCCATTCAATCACAATGCATGGAATCCACTGCATTCAATCGGGATGCTTTGGGCCATGCTGCATAAAATCCACTGCATTCAATCGGGATGCATTGGGCCACGCTGCATCGACTCCACTGCATTCAATTGGCATCCATTGCGCCACAATGCAAGGAATCCTCTGCATTCATTGACGCCGCATGGACTCCACTGCATTCAATCGGGATGCTTTGGGCCATGCTGCATAAAATCCACTGCATTCAACCATGCTGCATGGAATACATTTCATTCAATCATGCTCTATAAAATCCAATGCATTCAATACGGTTCCATTACTTCACGCTGCATGGAATACACTGCATTAAATCAGGATGCATGGAATCGACTGCATTCAATCAGGATGCATTATACCACGTTGCATGGATTACCCTACATTCAATCACAATGCATGGAATCCACTGCATTCAATCGGGATGCCTTGGGCCATGCTGCATAAAATCCACTGCATTCAATCGGGATGCATTGGGCCTCGCTGCATAGACTCCACTGCATATAATCGGGATCCATTGCGCCACAATGCATGGAATACTCTGCATTCAATGACGCTGCATGGAATCCACTGCATTCCATCGGGAAGCTTTGGGCCATGCTGCATAAAATCCACTGCATTCAATCATGCTGCATGGAATCCACTGCATTCAATCGGGATGCATTTTACAAGGCTGCATGGATTACATTTCATACACTCAAATTGCATGGAATCCACTGCGTTCTATAGGGATGCTTTGGGCCATACTGCATAAAATACACTGCATTCAATTTGCTGCATGGAATCCACTGCATTCAATCATGCTGAATAAAATCCACTGCATTCAATAGGGTTCCATTTCTTCACGCTGCATGGAATACACTGCATTCAATCAGGCTGCATGAAATCCACTGCATTCAATGGGGATGCATTCTACAATGCTGCATGGAGTTCACTGCATGCAATCACAATGCATGTAATCCACTGCATTCCATCGGGATGCCTTGGGCCATGCTGCATAAAATCCACTGTATTCAACCATGCTGCATGGAATCCACTGCATTCAATCATGCTGCATAAAATCCACTGCATTCAATCGGGATGCATTGGGCCTCGCTGCATGGAATACACTGCATTCAATCAGGCTGCATGGAATCCACTGCATTCAATGGGGATGCATTCTACAATGCTGCATGGAGTTCACTGCATTCAATCACAACGCATGGAATCCACTGCATTCCATCGGGATGCTTTGGGCCATGCTGCATAAAATCCACTGCATTCAATCGGGATGCATTGGGCCTCGCTGCATGGACTCCACTGCATACAATCGGGATCCATTGCGCCAAAATGCATGGAATACTCTGCATTCATTGACGCTGCATGGACTCCACTGCATTCAATCGGGATGCTTTGGGCCATGCTGCATAAAATCCACTGCATTCAACCATGCTGCATGGAATCCACTGCATTCAATCATGCTGCATAAAATCCACTGCATTCCATTGGGATGCATTCGGCCTCGCTGCATGGAATACACTGCATTCAATCACGCTGCATGAAATCCACTGCATTCAATGGGGATGCATTCTACAATGCTGCATGGAGTTCACTGCATTCAATCACAATGCATGGAATCCACTGCATTCCATCGGGATGCTTTGGGCCATGCTGCATAAAATCCACTGCATTCAATCGGGATGCATTGGGCCTCGCTGCATGGACTCCACTGCATACAATCGGGATCCATTGCACCAAAATGCATGGAATCCTCCGCATGCAACGACGCTGCATGGACTCCACTGCATTCAATCGGGATGCTTTGGGCCATGCTGCATAAAATCCACTGCATTCAATCATGCTGCATGGAATCCACTGCATTCAATCATGCTGCATAAAATCCACTGCATTCAATAGGGTTCCATTTCTTCACGTGGCATCGAATCCACTGCATTCAATCACGCTGCATGGAATCCACTGCATTCAATCGGGATGCATTTTTCCTCGCTGCATGGAGTACACTGCATTCAATCATGCTGCATAAAATCCACTGCATTCCATCGGGATGCTTTGGGCCATGCTGCATAAAATCCACTGCATTCAACCATGCTGCATGGAATACACTGCATTCAATCATGCTGCATAAAATCCACTGCATTCAATCGGGATGCATTGGGCCTCGCTGCATGGAATAAACTGCATTCAATCAGGCTCCATGGAATCCACTGCATTCAATGGGGATGCATTCTACCATGCTGCATGGAGTTCACTGCATTCAATCACAATGCATGGAATCCACTGCATTCCATCGGGATGCTTTGGGCCATGCTGCATAAAATCCACTGCATTCAATCGGGATGCATTTTACCACGTTGCATGCAGTTCACTGCATTCAATCACAATGCATGGAATCCACTGCATTCAATCGGGATGCTTTGGGCCATGCTGCATAAAATCCACTGCATTCAATCGGGATGCATTGGGCCTCGCTGCATGGACTCCACTGCATTCAATCGGGATCCATTGTGCCACAATGCATGGATCCTCTGCATTCAATGACGCTGCATGGATTCCACTGCATTCCATCAGGATGCTTTGGGCCATGCTGCATAAAATCCACTGCATGCAATCATGCTGCATGGAATCCACTGCATTCAATCATGCTGCATAAAATCCACTGCATTCAATAGGGTTCCATTTCTTCACACTGCATGGAATCCACTGCATTCAATCACGCTGCATGCAATCCACTGCATTCAACATGGATGAATTTTACCACGCTGCATTTAGTACACTGTATTCAATCACAATTCATGGAATCCATTGCATTCAATCGGGATGCTTTGGGCCATGCTGCATAAAATCCACTGCATTCAATCGGGATGCACTGGGCATCGCTGCATGGACTCCACTGCATACAATCGGGATCCATTGCGCCACAATGCATGGAATCCTCTGCATTCAATGACGCTGCATGGAATCCACTGCATTCAATCGGGATGCTTTGGGCCATGCTGCATAAAATCCATTGCATTCAATCATGCTGCATGGAATCCACTTCATTCAATCGGGATGCATTTTACCATGCTGCCTGGATTACCCTTCATTCAATCACGCTGCATGGAATCCACTGCATTCTATCGGGATGCTTTGGGCCATGCTGCATAAAATCCACTGCATTTAATCGGGATGCATTTGGCCACGCTGCATGGACTCCACTGCATAAAATCGGGATCCATTGCCCCAAAATGCAAGGAATCCTCTGCATTCAATGACGCTGAATGGAATCCACTGCATTGAATCGGGAAGCTTTGGGCCATGCTGCATAAATCCACTGCATGCAGTCATGCTGTGTGGACTCCACTGCATTGAATCATGCTGCAAAAAAAACCACTGCATTCAATAGGGTTCCATTTCTTCACCCTGCATGGAATCCACTGCATTCAACCACGCTGCATGGAATCCACTGCATTCAATCGGGATGCATTTTACCACTCTGCATGGATTACACTGCATTTAATCACGCTGCATCGAATCCATGGAATTTAATCGGGATTCATTTTACTAAGCTGTATGGAATGGACTGCACTTAATCACGCTGCATGGAATCCACTGCATTCAATCGGGATGCTTTGGGCCATGCTGCATAAAATCCACTGCATGCAATCATGCTGCATGGAATCCACTGCATTCAATCGGGATGCATTTTACCACGTTGCATGCAGTTCACTGCATTCAATCACAATGCATGGAATCCACTGCATTCAATCGGGATGCTTTGGGCCATGCTGCATAAAATCCACTGCATTCAATCGGGATGCATTGGGCCTCGCTGCATGGACTCCACTGCATTCAATCGGGATCCATTGTGCCACAATGGATTTTTACCACTCTGCATGGATTACACTGCATTTAATCACGCTGCATCGAATCCATGGAATTTAATCGGGATTCATTTTACTAAGCTGTATGGAATGGACTGCACTTAATCACGCTGCATGGAATCCACTGCATTCAATCGGGATGCATTTTACCACGTTGCATGCAGTTCACTGCATTCAATCACAATGCATGGAATCCACTGCATTCAATCGGGATGCTTTGGGCCATGCTGCATAAAATCCACTGCATTCAATCTTGCTTTTTGAATCCACTGCATTCAGTAATGCTGCATAAAATCCTTGCATTCAATTGGGTTCCATTTCTTCACGCTGCATGGAATACACTGCATTCAATCACGCTGCATGGAATCCACTGCATTCAATCGGGATGCATTTTACCATGCTGCGTGGTTTTCACTGCACTCAATCACAATGCATGGAATCCACTGCATTCCATCGGAATGCTTTGGGCCATGCTGCATAAAATCCACTGCATTCAATCATGCTGCATGGAATCCACTGCATTCAATCATGCTGCATAAAATCCACTGCATTCAATAGGGTTTCATTTCTTCACGCTGCATGGAATACACTGCATTCAATCACACTGAATGGAATCCACTGCATTCAATCGGGATGCATTTTACCTCGCTGCATGGATTACACTGCATTCAATCCCAATGCATGGAATCCACTGCATTCAATCGGGATGCTTTGGACCATGCTGCATAAAATCCACTGCATTCAATCGGGATGCATTGGGCCACGCTGCATCGACTCCACTGCATTCAATTGGCATCCATTGCGCCACAATGCAAGGAATCCTCTGCATTCATTGACGCTGCATGGACTCCACTGCATTCAATCGGGATGCTTTGGGCCATGCTGCATAAAATCCACTGCATTCAATCTTGCTTTTTGAATCCACTGCATTCAGTAATGCTGCATAAAATCCTTGCATTCAATTGGGTTCCATTTCTTCACGCTGCATGGAATACACTGCATTCAATCACGCTGCATGGAATCCACTGCATTCAATCGGGATGCATTTTACCATGCTGCGTGGTTTTCACTGCATTCAATCACAATGCATGGAATCCACTGCATTCCATCGGGATGCTTTGGGCCATGCTGCATAAAATCCACTGCATTCAATCGGGATGCATTGGGCCACGCTGCATCGACTCCACTGCATTCAATTGGCATCCATTGCGCCACAATGCAAGGAATCCTCTGCATTCATTGACGCTGCATGGACTCCACTGCATTCAATCGGGATGCTTTGGGCCATGCTGCATAAAATCCACTGCATTCAACCATGCTGCATGGAATCCATTTCATTCAATCATGCTCTATAAAATCCAATGCATTCAATACGGTTCCATTACTTCACGCTGCATGGAATACACTGCATTAAATCAGGATGCATGGAATCGACTGCATTCAATCAGGATGCATTATACCACGTTGCATGGATTACCCTACATTCAATCACAATGCATGGAATCCACTGCATTCAATCGGGATGCTTTGGGCCATGCTGCATAAAATCCACTGCATTCAATCGGGATGCATTGGGCCTCGCTGCATAGACTCCACTGCATATAATCGGGATCCATTGCGCCACAATGCATGGAATACTCTGCATTCAATGACGCTGCATGGAATCCACTGCATTCCATCGGGAAGCTTTGGGCCATGCTGCATAAAATCCACTGCATTCAATCATGCTGCATGGAATCCACTGCATTCAATCGGGATGCATTTTACAAGGCTGCATGGATTACATTTCATACACTCAAAATGCATGGAATCCACTGCGTTCTATAGGGATGCTTTGGGCCATACTGCATAAAATACACTGCATTCAATTTGCTGCATGGAATCCACTGCATTCAATCATGCTGAATAAAATCCACTGCATTCAATAGGGTTCCATTTCTTCACGCTGCATGGAATACACTGCATTCAATCAGGCTGCATGAAATCCACTGCATTCAATGGGGATGCATTCTACAATGCTGCATGGAGTTCACTGCATGCAATCACAATGCATGTAATCCACTGCATTCCATCGGGATGCTTTGGGCCATGCTGCATAAAATCCACTGCATTCAACCATGCTGCATGGAATCCACTGCATTCAATCATGCTGCATAAAATCCACTGCATTCCATCGGGATGCATTGGGCCTCGCTGCATGGAATACACTGCATTCAATCAGGCTGCATGGAATCCACTGCATTCAATCGGGATGCCTTCTACCATGCTGCATGGAGTTCACTGCATTCAATCACAATGCATGGACTCCACTGCATTCCATCGGGATGCTTTGGGCCATGCTGCATAAAATCCACTGCATTCAATCGGGATGCATTGGGCCTCGCTGCATGGACTCCACTGCATACAATCGGGATCCATTGCGCCACAATGCATGGAATACTCTGCATTCAATCACGCTGCATGGAATCCACTGCATTCAATCGGGATGCTTTGGGCCATGCTGCATAAAATCCACTGCATGCAATCATGCTGCATGGAATCCACTGCATTCAATCGGGATGCATTTTACCACGTTGCATGCAGTTCACTGCATTCAATCCCAATGCATGGAATCCACTGCATTCAATCGGGATGCTTTGGGCCATGCTGCATAAAATCCACTGCATTCAATCGGGATGCATTGGGCCACGCTGCATCGACTCCACTGCATTCAATTGGCATCCATTGCGCCACAATGCAAGGAATCCTCTGCATTCATTGACACTGCATGGACTCCACTGCATTCAATCGGGATGCTTTGGGCCATGCTGCATAAAATCCACTGCATTCAATCTTGCTTTTTGAATCCACTGCATTCAGTAATGCTGCATAAAATCCTTGCATTCAATTGGGTTCCATTTCTTCACGCTGCATGGAATACACTGCATTCAATCACGCTGCATGGAATCCACTGCATTCAATCGGGATGCATTTTACCATGCTGCGTGGTTTTCACTGCATTCAATCACAATGCATGGAATCCACTGCATTCCATCGGGATGCTTTGGGCCATGCTGCATAAAATCCACTGCATTCAATCGGGATGCATTGGGCCACGCTGCATCGACTCCACTGCATTCAATTGGCATCCATTGCGCCACAATGCAAGGAATCCTCTGCATTCATTGACGCTGCATGGACTCCACTGCATTCAATCGGGATGCTTTGGGCCATGCTGCATAAAATCCACTGCATTCAACCATGCTGCATGGAATCCATTTCATTCAATCATGCTCTATAAAATCCAATGCATTCAATATGGTTCCATTACTTCACGCTGCATGGAATACACTGCATTAAATCAGGATGCATGGAATCGACTGCATTCAATCAGAATGCATTATACCACGTTGCATGGATTACCCTACATTCAATCACAATGCATGGAATCCACTGCATTCAATCGGGATGCTTTGGGCCATGCTGCATAAAATCCACTGCATTCAATCGGGATGCATTGGGCCTCGCTGCATAGACTCCACTGCATATAATCGGGATCCATTGCGCCACAATGCATGGAATACTCTGCATTCAATGACGCTGCATGGAATCCACTGCATTCCATCGGGAAGCTTTGGGCCATGCTGCATAAAATCCACTGCATTCAATCATGCTGCATGGAATCCACTGCATTCAATCGGGATGCATTTTACAAGGCTGCATGGATTACATTTCATACACTCAAATTGCATGGAATCCACTGCGTTCTATAGGGATGCTTTGGGCCATACTGCATAAAATACACTGCATTCAATTTGCTGCATGGAATCCACTGCATTCAATCATGCTGAATAAAATCCACTGCATTCAATAGGGTTCCATTTCTTCACGCTGCATGGAATACACTGCATTCAATCAGGCTGCATGAAATCCACTGCATTCAATGGGGATGCATTCTACAATGCTGCATGGAGTTCACTGCATGCAATCACAATGCATGTAATCCACTGAATTCCATCAGGATGCTTTGGGCCATGCTGCATAAAATCCACTGCATTCAACCATGCTGCATGGAATCCACTGCATTCAATCATGCTGCATAAAATCCACTGCATTCAATCGGGATGCATTGGGCCTCGCTGCATGGAATACACTGCATTCAATCAGGCTGCATGGAATCCACTGCATTCAATCGGGATGCATTCTACCATGCTGCATGGAGTTCACTGCATTCAATCACAATGCATGGAATCCACTGCATTCCATCGGGATGCTTTGGGCCATGCTGCATAAAATCCACTGCATTCAATCGGGATGCATTGGGCCTCGCTGCATGGACTCCACTGCATACAATCGGGATCCATTGCGCCACAATGCATGGAATACTCTGCATTCAATCACGCTGCATGGAATCCACTGCATTCAATCGGGATGCTTTGGGCCATGCTGCATAAAATCCACTGCATGCAATCATGCTGCATGGAATCCACTGCATTCAATCGGGATGCATTTTACCACGTTGCATGCAGTTCACTGCATTCAATCACAATGCATGGAATCCACTGCATTCAATCGGGATGCTTTGGGCCATGCTGCATAAAATCCACTGCATTCAATCGGGATGCATTGGGCCTCGCTGCATGGACTCCACTGCATTCAATCGGGATCCATTGCGCCACAATGCATGGATCCTCTGCATTCAATGACGCTGCATGGAATCCACTGCATTCCATCAGGATGCTTTGGGCCATGCTGCATAAAATCCACTGCATGCAATCATGCTGCATGGAATCCACTGCATTCAATCATGCTGCATAAAATCCACTGCATTCAATAGGGTTCCATTTCTTCACACTGCATGGAATCCACTGCATTCAATCACGCTGCATGGAATCCACTGCATTCAACATGGATGAATTTTACCACGCTGCATTTAGTAAACTGTATTCAATCACAATTCATGGAATCCATTGCATTCAATCGGGATGCTTTGGGCCATGCTGCATAAAATCCACTGCATTCAATCGGGATGCACTGGGCATCGCTGCATGGACTCCACTGCATACAATCGGGATCCATTGCGCCACAATGCATGGAATCCTCTGCATTCAATGACGCTGCATGGAATCCACTGCATTCAATCGGGATGCTTTGGGCCATGCTGAATAAAATCCATTGCATGCAATCATGCTGCATGGAATCCACTGCATTCAATCGGGATGCATTTTACCACGTTGCATGCAGTTCACTGCATTCAATCACAATGCATGGAATCCACTGCATTCAATCGGGATGCTTTGGGCCATGCTGCATAAATTCCACTGCATTCAATCGGGATGCATTTGGCCTCGCTGCATGGACTCCACTGCATTCAATCGGGATCCATTGCGCCACAATGCATGGATCCTCTGCATTCAATGACGCTGCATGGAATCCACTGCATTCCATCAGGATGCTTTGGGCCATGCTGCATAAAATCCACTGCATGCAATCATGCTGCATGGAATCCACTGCATTCAATCATGCTGCATAAATCCACTGCATTCAATAGGGTTCCATTTCTTCACGCTGCATGGAATCCACTGCATTCAATCACGCTGCATGGAATCCACTGCATTCAACATGGATGAATTTTACCACGCTGCATTTAGTACACTGTATTCAATCACAATTCATGGAATCCATTGCATTCAATCGGGATGCTTTGGGCCATGCTGCATAAAATCCACTGCATTCAATCGGGATGCACTGGGCATCGCTGCATGGACTCCACTGCATACAATCGGGATCCATTGCGCCAAAATGCATGGAATCCTTTGCATTCAATGACGCTGCATGGAATCCACTGCATTCAATCGGGATGCTTTGGGCCATGCTGCATAAAATCCACTGCATTCAATCGGGATGCACTGGGCCTCGCTGCATGGACTCCACTGCATATAATTGGGATCCATTGCGCCACAATGCATGGAATACTCTGCATTCAATGACGCTGAATGGAATCCACTGCATTGAATCGGGAAGCTTTGGGCCATGCTGCATAAATCCACTGCATGCAGTCATGCTGTGTGGACTCCACTGCATTGAATCATGCTGCAAAAAAAACCGCTGCATTCAATAGGGTTCCATTAATGCACCCTGCATGGAATCCACTGCATTCAACCACGCTGCATGGAATCCACTGCATTCAATCGGGATGCATTTTACCACTCTGCATGGATTACACTGCATTTAATCACGCTGCATGTAATCCATGGAATTTAATCGGGATTCATTTTACAAAGCTGTATGGAATGGACTGCACTTAATCACGCTGCATGGAATCCACTGCATTCAATCGGGATGCATTTTACCACGTTGCATGCAGTTCACTGCATTCAATCACAATGCATGGAATCCACTGCATTCCATCGGGATGCTTTGGGCCATGCTGCATAAAATCCACTGCATTCAATCTTGCTTTTTGAATCCACTGCATTCAGTAATGCTGCATAAAATCCTTGCATTCAATTGGGTTCCATTTCTTCACGCTGCATGGAATACACTGCATTCAATCACGCTGCATGGAATCCACTGCATTCAATCGGGATGCATTTTACCATGCTGCGTGGTTTTCACTGCATTCAATCACAATGCATGGAATCCACTGCATTCCATCGGGATGCTTTGGGCCATGCTGCATAAAATCCACTGCATTCAATCATGCTGCATGGAATCCACTGCATTCAATCATGCTGCATGGAATCCACTGCATTCAATCATGCTGCATAAATCCACTGCATTCAATAGGGTTCCACTTCTTCACGCTGCATGGAATCCACTGCATTCAATCACGTTGCATAAAATCCACTGCATTCAATAGGGTTCCATTTCTTCACGCTGCATGGAATCCACTACATTCAATCACGCTGCATGGAATCCACTGCATTCAATCAGCATGCTTTGGGCCATGCTGCATAAAATCCACTGCATTCAATCATGCTGCCTGGAATCCACTGCATTCAATCATACTGCATAAAATCCACTGCATTCAATAGGGTTCCATTTCTTCACGCTTCATGGAATCCACTGCATTCAATAGGGTTCCATTCCTTCACGCTGCCTGGAATCCACTGCCTTCAATCACGCTGCATGGAATCCACTGCATTCAATCGGGATGCATTTTTCCTCGTTGCATGGATTACACTGCATTCAATCCCAATGCATGGAATCCACTGCATTCAATCGGGAAGCTTTGGGCCATGCTGCATACAATGCACTGCATTCAATCGGGATGCACTGGGCCTCGCTGCATGGACTCCACTGCATATAATCGGGATCCATTGCGCCACAATGCATGGAATACTCTGCATTCAATGACGCTGAATGGAATCCACTGCATTGAATCAGGAAGCTTTGGGCCATGCTGCATAAATCCACTGCATGCAGTCATGCTGTGTGGACTCCACTGCATTGAATCATGCTGCAAAAAAAACCACTGCATTCAATAGGGTTCCATTAATGCACCCTGCATGGAATCCACTGCATTCAACCACGCTGCATGGAATCCACTGCATTCAATCGGGATGCATTTTACCACTCTGCATGGATTACACTGCATTTAATCACGCTGCATGTAATCCATGGAATTTAATCGGGATTCATTTTACAAAGCTGTATGGAATGGACTGCACTTAATCACGCTGCATGGAATCCACTGCATTCAATCGGGATGCATTTTACCACGTTGCATGCAGTTCACTGCATTCAATCACAATGCATGGAATCCACTGCATTCCATCGGGATGCTTTGGGCCATGCTGCATAAAATCCACTGCATTCAATCTTGCTTTTTGAATCCACTGCATTCAGTAATGCTGCATAAAATCCTTGCATTCAATTGGGTTCCATTTCTTCACGCTGCATGGAATACACTGCATTCAATCACGCTGCATGGAATCCACTGCATTCAATCGGGATGCATTTTACCATGCTGCGTGGTTTTCACTGCATTCAATCACAATGCATGGAATCCACTGCATTCCATCCGGATGCTTTGGGCCATGCTGCATAAAATCCACTGTATTCAATCATGCTGCATGGAATCCACTGCATTCAATCATGCTGCATAAAATCCACTGCATTCAATAGGGTTCCATTTCTTCACGCTGCATGGAATACACTGCATTCAATCACACTGAATGGAATCCACTGCATTCAATCGGGATGCTTTTTACCTCGCTGCATGGATTACACTCCATTCAATCCCAATGCATGGAATCCACTGCATTCAATCGGGATGCTTTGGGCCATGCTGCATAAAATCCACTGCATTCAATCGGGATGCATTGGGCCACGCTGCATCGACTCCACTGCATTCAATTGGCATCCATTGCGCCACAATGCAAGGAATCCTCTGCATTCATTGACGCTGCATGGACTCCACTGCATTCAATCGGGATGCTTTGGGCCATGCTGCATAAAATCCACTGCATTCAACCATGCTGCATGGAATACATTTCATTCAATCATGCTCTATAAAATCCAATGCATTCAATACGGTTCCATTACTTCACGCTGCATGGAATACACTGCATTAAATCAGGATGCATGGAATCGACTGCATTCAATCAGGATGCATTATACCACGTTGCATGGATTACCCTACATTCAATCACAATGCATGGAATCCACTGCATTCAATCGGGATGCTTTGGGCCATGCTGCATAAAATCCACTGCATTCAATCGGGATGCATTGGGCCTCGGTGCATAGACTCCACTGCATATAATCGGGATCCATTGCGCCACAATGCATGGAATACTCTGCATTCAATGACGCTGCATGGAATCCACTGCATTCCATCGGGAAGCTTTGGGCCATGCTGCATAAAATCCACTGCATTCAATCATGCTGCATGGAATCCACTGCATTCAATCGGGATGCATTTTACAAGGCTGCATGGATTACATTTCATACACTCAAAATGCATGGAATCCACTGCGTTCTATAGGGATGCTTTGGGCCATACTGCATAAAATACACTGCATTCAATTTGCTGCATGGAATCCACTGCATTCAATCATGCTGAATAAAATCCACTGCATTCAATAGGGTTCCATTTCTTCACGCTGCATGGAATACAGTGCATTCAATCAGGCTGCATGAAATCCACTGCATTCAATGGGGATGCATTCTACAATGCTGCATGGAGTTCACTGCATGCAATCACAATGCATGTAATCCACTGCATTCCATCGGGATGCCTTGGGCCATGCTGCATAAAATCCACTGCATTCAACCATGCTGCATGGAATCCACTGCATTCAATCATGCTGCATAAAATCCACTGCATTCAATCGGGATGCATTGGGCCTCGCTGCATGGAATACACTGCATTCAATCAGGCTGCATGGAATCCACTGCATGCAATCGGGATGCATTCTACCATGCTGCATGGAGTTCACTGCATTCAATCACAATGCATGGAATCCACTGCATTCCATCGGGATGCTTTGGGCCATGCTGCATAAAATCCACTGCATTCAATCGGGATGCATTGGGCCTCGCTGCATGGACTCCACTGCATACAATCGGGATCCATTGCGCCACAATGCATGGAATACTCTGCATTCAATCACGCTGCATGGAATCCACTGCATTCAATCGGGATGCTTTGGGCCATGCTGCATAAAATCCACTGCATGCAATCATGCTGCATGGAATCCACTGCATTCAATCGGGATGCATTTTACCACGTTGCATGCAGTTCACTGCATTCAATCACAATGCATGGAATCCACTGCATTCAATCGGGATGCTTTGGGCCATGCTGCATAAAATCCACTGCATTCAATCGGGATGCATTGGGCCTCGCTGCATGGACTCCACTGCATTCAATCGGGATCCATTGCGCCACAATGCATGGATCCTCTGCATTCAATGACGCTGCATGGAATCCACTGCATTCCATCAGGATGCTTTGGGCCATGCTGCATAAAATCCACTGCATGCAATCATGCTGCATGGAATCCACTGCATTCAATCATGCTGCATAAAATCCACTGCATTCAATAGGGTTCCATTTCTTCACACTGCATGGAATCCACTGCATTCAATCACGCTGCATGGAATCCACTGCATTCAACATGGATGAATTTTACCACGCTGCATTTAGTACACTGTATTCAATCACAATTCATGGAATCCATTGCATTCAATCGGGATGCTTTGGGCCATGCTGCATAAAATCCACTGCATTCAATCGGGATGCACTGGGCATCGCTGCATGGACTCCACTGCATACAATCGGGATCCATTGCGCCACAATGCATGGAATCCTCTGCATTCAATGACGCTGCATGGAATCCACTGCATTCAATCGGGATGCTTTGGGCCATGCTGAATAAAATCCATTGCATGCAATCATGCTGCATGGAATCCACTGCATTCAATCGGGATGCATTTTACCACGTTGCATGCAGTTCACTGCATTCAATCACAATGCATGGAATCCACTGCATTCAATCGGGATGCTTTGGGCCATGCTGCATAAATTCCACTGCATTCAATCGGGATGCATTTGGCCTCGCTGCATGGACTCCACTGCATTCAATCGGGATCCATTGCGCCACAATGCATGGATCCTCTGCATTCAATGACGCTGCATGGAATCCACTGCATTCCATCAGGATGCTTTGGGCCATGCTGCATAAAATCCACTGCATGCAATCATGCTGCATGGAATCCACTGCATTCAATCATGCTGCATAAATCCACTGCATTCAATAGGGTTCCATTTCTTCACGCTGCATGGAATCCACTGCATTCAATCACGCTGCATGGAATCCACTGCATTCAACATGGATGAATTTTACCACGCTGCATTTAGTACACTGTATTCAATCACAATTCATGGAATCCATTGCATTCAATCGGGATGCTTTGGGCCATGCTGCATAAAATCCACTGCATTCAATCGGGATGCACTGGGCATCGCTGCATGGACTCCACTGCATACAATCGGGATCCATTGCGCCAAAATGCATGGAATCCTTTGCATTCAATGACGCTGCATGGAATCCACTGCATTCAATCGGGATGCTTTGGGCCATGCTGCATAAAATCCACTGCATTCAATCGGGATGCACTGGGCCTCGCTGCATGGACTCCACTGCATATAATTGGGATCCATTGCGCCACAATGCATGGAATACTCTGCATTCAATGACGCTGAATGGAATCCACTGCATTGAATCGGGAAGCTTTGGGCCATGCTGCATAAATCCACTGCATGCAGTCATGCTGTGTGGACTCCACTGCATTGAATCATGCTGCAAAAAAAACCGCTGCATTCAATAGGGTTCCATTAATGCACCCTGCATGGAATCCACTGCATTCAACCACGCTGCATGGAATCCACTGCATTCAATCGGGATGCATTTTACCACTCTGCATGGATTACACTGCATTTAATCACGCTGCATGTAATCCATGGAATTTAATCGGGATTCATTTTACAAAGCTGTATGGAATGGACTGCACTTAATCACGCTGCATGGAATCCACTGCATTCAATCGGGATGCATTTTACCACGTTGCATGCAGTTCACTGCATTCAATCACAATGCATGGAATCCACTGCATTCCATCGGGATGCTTTGGGCCATGCTGCATAAAATCCACTGCATTCAATCTTGCTTTTTGAATCCACTGCATTCAGTAATGCTGCATAAAATCCTTGCATTCAATTGGGTTCCATTTCTTCACGCTGCATGGAATACACTGCATTCAATCACGCTGCATGGAATCCACTGCATTCAATCGGGATGCATTTTACCATGCTGCGTGGTTTTCACTGCATTCAATCACAATGCATGGAATCCACTGCATTCCATCGGGATGCTTTGGGCCATGCTGCATAAAATCCACTGCATTCAATCATGCTGCATGGAATTCACTGCATTCAATCATGCTGCATGGAATCCACTGCATTCAATCATGCTGCATAAATCCACTGCATTCAATAGGGTTCCACTTCTTCACGCTGCATGGAATCCACTGCATTCAATCACGTTGCATAAAATCCACTGCATTCAATAGGGTTCCATTTCTTCACGCTGCATGGAATCCACTACATTCAATCACGCTGCATGGAATCCACTGCATTCAATCAGCATGCTTTGGGCCATGCTGCATAAAATCCACTGCATTCAATCATGCTGCCTGGAATCCACTGCATTCAATCATACTGCATAAAATCCACTGCATTCAATAGGGTTCCATTTCTTCACGCTTCATGGAATCCACTGCATTCAATAGGGTTCCATTCCTTCACGCTGCCTGGAATCCACTGCCTTCAATCACGCTGCATGGAATCCACTGCATTCAATCGGGATGCATTTTTCCTCGTTGCATGGATTACACTGCATTCAATCCCAATGCATGGAATCCACTGCATTCAATCGGGAAGCTTTGGGCCATGCTGCATACAATGCACTGCATTCAATCGGGATGCACTGGGCCTCGCTGCATGGACTCCACTGCATATAATCGGGATCCATTGCGCCACAATGCATGGAATACTCTGCATTCAATGACGCTGAATGGAATCCACTGCATTGAATCAGGAAGCTTTGGGCCATGCTGCATAAATCCACTGCATGCAGTCATGCTGTGTGGACTCCACTGCATTGAATCATGCTGCAAAAAAAACCACTGCATTCAATAGGGTTCCATTAATGCACCCTGCATGGAATCCACTGCATTCAACCACGCTGCATGGAATCCACTGCATTCAATCGGGATGCATTTTACCACTCTGCATGGATTACACTGCATTTAATCACGCTGCATGTAATCCATGGAATTTAATCGGGATTCATTTTACAAAGCTGTATGGAATGGACTGCACTTAATCACGCTGCATGGAATCCACTGCATTCAATCGGGATGCATTTTACCACGTTGCATGCAGTTCACTGCATTCAATCACAATGCATGGAATCCACTGCATTCCATCGGGATGCTTTGGGCCATGCTGCATAAAATCCACTGCATTCAATCTTGCTTTTTGAATCCACTGCATTCAGTAATGCTGCATAAAATCCTTGCATTCAATTGGGTTCCATTTCTTCACGCTGCATGGAATACACTGCATTCAATCACGCTGCATGGAATCCACTGCATTCAATCGGGATGCATTTTACCATGCTGCGTGGTTTTCACTGCATTCAATCACAATGCATGGAATCCACTGCATTCCATCCGGATGCTTTGGGCCATGCTGCATAAAATCCACTGTATTCAATCATGCTGCATGGAATCCACTGCATTCAATCATGCTGCATAAAATCCACTGCATTCAATAGGGTTCCATTTCTTCACGCTGCATGGAATACACTGCATTCAATCACACTGAATGGAATCCACTGCATTCAATCGGGATGCTTTTTACCTCGCTGCATGGATTACACTCCATTCAATCCCAATGCATGGAATCCACTGCATTCAATCGGGATGCTTTGGGCCATGCTGCATAAAATCCACTGCATTCAATCGGGATGCATTGGGCCACGCTGCATCGACTCCACTGCATTCAATTGGCATCCATTGCGCCACAATGCAAGGAATCCTCTGCATTCATTGACGCTGCATGGACTCCACTGCATTCAATCGGGATGCTTTGGGCCATGCTGCATAAAATCCACTGCATTCAACCATGCTGCATGGAATACATTTCATTCAATCATGCTCTATAAAATCCAATGCATTCAATACGGTTCCATTACTTCACGCTGCATGGAATACACTGCATTAAATCAGGATGCATGGAATCGACTGCATTCAATCAGGATGCATTATACCACGTTGCATGGATTACCCTACATTCAATCACAATGCATGGAATCCACTGCATTCAATCGGGATGCTTTGGGCCATGCTGCATAAAATCCACTGCATTCAATCGGGATGCATTGGGCCTCGGTGCATAGACTCCACTGCATATAATCGGGATCCATTGCGCCACAATGCATGGAATACTCTGCATTCAATGACGCTGCATGGAATCCACTGCATTCCATCGGGAAGCTTTGGGCCATGCTGCATAAAATCCACTGCATTCAATCATGCTGCATGGAATCCACTGCATTCAATCGGGATGCATTTTACAAGGCTGCATGGATTACATTTCATACACTCAAAATGCATGGAATCCACTGCGTTCTATAGGGATGCTTTGGGCCATACTGCATAAAATACACTGCATTCAATTTGCTGCATGGAATCCACTGCATTCAATCATGCTGAATAAAATCCACTGCATTCAATAGGGTTCCATTTCTTCACGCTGCATGGAATAGAGTGCATTCAATCAGGCTGCATGAAATCCACTGCATTCAATGGGGATGCATTCTACAATGCTGCATGGAGTTCACTGCATGCAATCACAATGCATGTAATCCACTGCATTCCATCGGGATGCCTTGGGCCATGCTGCATAAAATCCACTGCATTCAACCATGCTGCATGGAATCCACTGCATTCAATCATGCTGCATAAAATCCACTGCATTCAATCGGGATGCATTGGGCCTCGCTGCATGGAATACACTGCATTCAATCAGGCTGCATGGAATCCACTGCATTCAATGGGGATGCATTCTACAATTCTGCATGGAGTTCACTGCATTCAATCACAACGCATGTAATCCACTGCATTCCATCGGGATGCTTTGGGCCATGCTGCATAAAATCCACTGCATTCAATCGGGATGCATTGGGCCTCGCTGCATGGACTCCACTGCATACAATCGGGATCCATTGCGCCAAAATGCATGGAATACTCTGCATTCATTGACGCTGCATGGACTCCACTGCATTCAATCGGGATGCTTTGGGCCATGCTGCATAAAATCCACTGCATTCAACCATGCTGCATGGAATCCACTGCATTCAATCATGCTGCATAAAATCCACTGCATTCCATCGGGATGCATTGGGCCTCGCTGCATGGAATACACTGCATTCAATCACGCTGCATGAAATCCACTGCATTCAATGGGGATGCATTCTACAATGCTGCATGGAGTTCACTGCATTCAATCACAATGCATGGAATCCACTGCATTCCATCGGGATGCTTTGGGCCATGCTGCATAAAATCCACTGCATTCAATCGGGATGCATTGTGCCTCGCTGCATGGACTCCACTGCATACAATCGGGATCCATTGCACCAAAATGCATGGAATCCTCCGCATGCAACGACGCTGCATGGACTCCACTGCATTCAATCGGGATGCTTTGGGCCATGCTGAATAAAATCCACTGCATTCAATCATGCTGCATGGAATCCACTGCATTCAATCATGCTGTATAAAATCCACTGCATTCAATAGGGTTCCATTTCTTCACGTGGCATCGAATCCACTGCATTCAATCAGGCTGCATGGAATCCACTGCATTCAATCGGGATGCATTTTTCCTCGCTGCATGGAGTACACTGCATTCAACCATGCTGCATAAAATCCACTGCATTCCATCGGGATGCTTTGGGCCATGCTGCATAAAATCCACTGCATTCAACCATGCTGCATGGAATACACTGCATTCAATCATGCTGCATAAAATCCACTGCATTCAATCGGGATGCATTGGGCCTCGCTGCATGGAATAAACTGCATTCAATCAGGCTCCATGGAATCCACTGCATTCAATGGGGATGCATTCTACCATGCTGCATGGAGTTCACTGCATTCAATCACAATGCATGGAATCCACTGCATTCAATCGGGAAGCTTTGGGCCATTCTGCATACAATGCACTGCATTCAATCGGGATGCACTGGGCCTCGCTGCATGGACTCCACTGCATATAATCGGGATCCATTGCGCCACAATGCATGGAATACTCTGCATTCAATGACGCTGAATGGAATCCACTGCATTGAATCAGGAAGCTTTGGGCCATGCTGCATAAATCCACTGCATGCAGTCATGCTGTGTGGACTCCACTGCATTGAATCATGCTGCAAAAAAAACCACTGCATTCAATAGGGTTCCATTAATGCACCCTGCATGGAATCCACTGCATTCAACCACGCTGCATGGAATCCACTGCATTCAATCGGGATGCATTTTACCACTCTGCATGGATTACACTGCATTTAATCACGCTGCATGTAATCCATGGAATTTAATCTGGATTCATTTTACAAAGCTGTATGGAATGGACTGCACTTAATCACGCTGCATGGAATCCACTGCATTCAATCGGGATGCATTTTACCACGTTGCATGCAGTTCACTGCATTCAATCACAATGCATGGAATCCACTGCATTCCATCGGGATGCTTTGGGCCATGCTGCATAAAATCCACTGCATTCAATCTTGCTTTTTGAATCCACTGCATTCAGTAATGCTGCATAAAATCCTTGCATTCAATTGGGTTCCATTTCTTCACGCTGCATGGAATACACTGCATTCAATCACGCTGCATGGAATCCACTGCATTCAATCGGGATGCATTTTACCATGCTGCGTGGTTTTCACTGCATTCAATCACAATGCATGGAATCCACTGCATTCCATCGGGATGCTTTGGGCCATGCTGCATAAAATCCACTGTATTCAATCATGCTGCATGGAATCCACTGCATTCAATCATGCTGCATAAAATCCACTGCATTCAATAGGGTTCCATTTCTTCACGCTGCATGGAATACACTGCATTCAATCACACTGAATGGAATCCACTGCATTCAATCGGGATGCTTTTTACCTCGCTGCATGGATTACACTCCATTCAATCACAATGCATGGAATCCACTGCATTCAATCGGGATGCTTTGGGCCATGCTGCATAAAATCCACTGCATTCAATCGGGATGCATTGGGCCATGCTGCATCGACTCCACTGCATTCAATTGGCATCCATTGCGCCACAATGCAAGGAATCCTCTGCATTCATTGACGCTGCATGGACTCCACTGCATTCAATCGGGATGCTTTGGGCCATGCTGCATAAAATCCACTGCATTCAACCATGCTGCATGGAATCCATTTCATTCAATCATGCTCTATAAAATCCAATGCATTCAATACGGTTCCATTACTTCACGCTGCATGGAATACACTGCATTAAATCAGGATGCATGGAATCGACTGCATTCAATCAGGATGCATTATACCACGTTGCATGGATTACCCTACATTCAATCACAATGCATGGAATCCACTGCATTCAATCGGGATGCTTTGGGCCATGCTGCATAAAATCCACTGCATTCAATCGGGATGCATTGGGCCTCGCTGCATAGACTCCACTGCATATAATCAGGATCCATTGCGCCACAATGCATGGAATACTCTGCATTCAATGACGCTGCATGGAATCCACTGCATTCCATCGGGAAGCTTTGGGCCATGCTGCATAAAATCCACTGCATTCAATCATGCTGCATGGAATCCACTGCATTCAATCGGGATGCATTTTACAAGGCTGCATGGATTACATTTCATACACTCAAAATGCATGGAATCCACTGCGTTCTATAGCGATGCTTTGGGCCATACTGCATAAAATACACTGCATTCAATTTGCTGCATGGAATCCACTGCATTCAATCATGCTGAATAAAATCCACTGCATTCAATAGGGTTCCAATTCTTCACGCTGCATGGAATACAGTGCATTCAATCAGGCTGCATGAAATCCACTGCATTCAATGGGGATGCATTCTACAATGCTGCATGGAGTTCACTGCATGCAATCACAATGCATGTAATCCACTGCATTCCATCGGGATGCCTTGGGCCATGCTGCATAAAATCCACTGCATTCAACCATGCTGCATGGAATCCACTGCATTCAATCATGCTGCATAAAATCCACTGCATTCAATCGGGATGCATTGGGCCTCGCTGCATGGAATACACTGCATTCAATCAGGCTGCATGGAATCCACTGCATTCAATGGGGATGCATTCTACAATGCTGCATGGAGTTCACTGCATTCAATCACAACGCATGTAATCCACTGCATTCCATCGGGATGCTTTGGGCCATGCTGCATAAAATCCACTGCATTCAATCGGGATGCATTGGGCCTCGCTGCATGGACTCCACTGCATACAATCGGGATCCATTGCGCCAAAATGCATGGAATACTCTGCATTCATTGACGCTGCATGGACTCCACTGCATTCAATCGGGATGCTTTGGGCCATGCTGCATAAAATCCACTGCATTCAACCATGCTGCATGGAATCCACTGCATTCAATCATGCTGCATAAAATCCACTGCATTCCATCGGGATGCATTGGGCCTCGCTGCATGGAATACACTGCATTCAATCACGCTGCATGAAATCCACTGCATTCAATGGGGATGCATTCTACAATGCTGCATGGAGTTCACTGCATTCAATCACAATGCATGGAATCCACTGCATTCCATCGGGATGCTTTGGGCCATGCTGCATAAAATCCACTGCATTCAATCGGGATGCATTGGGCCTCGCTGCATGGACTCCACTGCATACAATCGGGATCCATTGCACCAAAATGCATGGAATCCTCCGCATGCAACGACGCTGCATGGACTCCACTGCATTCAATCGGGATGCTTTGGGCCATGCTGAATAAAATCCACTGCATTCAATCATGCTGCATGGAATCCACTGCATTCAATCATGCTGTATAAAATCCACTGCATTCAATAGGGTTCCATTTCTTCACGTGGCATCGAATCCACTGCATTCAATCACGCTGCATGGAATCCACTGCATTCAATCGGGATGCATTTTTCCTCGCTGCATGGAGTACACTGCATTCAACCATGCTGCATAAAATCCACTGCATTCCATCGGGATGCTTTGGGCCATGCTGCATAAAATCCACTGCATTCAACCATGCTGCATGGAATACACTGCATTCAATCATGCTGCATAAAATCCACTGCATTCAATCGGGATGCATTGGGCCTCGCTGCATGGAATAAACTGCATTCAATCAGGCTCCATGGAATCCACTGCATTCAATGGGGATGCATTCTACCATGCTGCATGGAGTTCACTGCATTCAATCACAATGCATGGATTCCACAGCATTCCATCGGGATGCTTTGGGCCATGCTGCATAAAATCCACTGCATTCAATCGGGATGCATTGGGCCTCGCTGCATGGACTCCACTGCATACAATCGGGATCCATTGCGCCACAATGCATGGAATACTCTGCATTCAATCACGCTGCATGGAATCCACTGCATTCAATCGGGATGCTTTGGGCCATGCTGCATAAAATCCACTGCATGCAATCATGCTGCATGGAATCCACTGCATTCAATCGGGATGCATTTTACCACGTTGCATGCAGTTCACTGCATTCAATCACAATGCATGGAATCCACTGCATTCAATCGGGATGCTTTGGGCCATGCTGCATAAAATCCACTGCATTCAATCGGGATGCATTGGGCCTCGCTGCATGGACTCCATTGCATTCAATCGGGATCCATTGTGCCACAATGCATGGATCCTCTGCATTCAATGACGCTGCATGGAATCCACTGCATTCCATCAGGATGCTTTGGGCCATGCTGCATAAAATCCACTGCATGCAATCATGCTGCATGGACTCCACTGCATTCAATCATGCTGCATAAAATCCACTGCATTCAATAGGGTTCCATTTCTTCACACTGCATGGAATCCACTGCATTCAATCACGCTGCATGCAATCCACTGCAATCAACATGGATGAATTTTTCCACGCTGCATTTAGTACACTGTATTCAATCACAATTCATGGAATCCATTGCATTCAATCGGGATGCTTTGGGCCATGCTGCATAAAATCCACTGCATTCAATCGGGATGCACTGGGCATCGCTGCATGGACTCCACTGCATACAATCGGGATCCATTGCGCCACAATGCATGGAATCCTCTGCATTCAATGACGCTGCATGGAATCCACTGCATTCCATCGGGAAGCTTTGGGCCATGCTGCATAAAATCCACTGCATGCAATCATGCTGCATGGAATCCACTGCATTCAATCATGCTGCATAAAATCCACTGCATTCAATAGGGTTCCATTTCTTCACACTGCATGGAATCCACTACATTCAATCACGCTGCATGGAATCCACTGCATTCAACATGGATGAATTTTACCACGCTGCATTTAGTACACTGTATTCAATCACAATTCATGGAATCCATTGCATTCAATCGGGATGCTTTGGGCCATGCTGCATAAAATCCACTGCATTCAATCGGGATGCACTGGGCATCGCTGCATGGACTCCACTGCATACAATCAGGATCCATTGCGCCACAATGCATGGAATCCTCTGCATTCAATGACGCTGCATGGAATCCACTGCATTCAATCGGGATGCTTTGGGCCATGCTGAATAAAATCCATTGCATTCAATCATGCTGCATGGAATCCACTTCATTCAATCGGGATGCATTTTACCATGCTGCCTGGATTACCCTTCATTCAATCACGCTGCATGGAATCCACTGCATTCTATCGGGATGCTTTGGGCCATGCTGCATAAAATCCACTGCATTTAATCGGGATGCATTTGGCCACGCTGCATGGACTCCACTGCATAAAATCGGGATCCATTGCCCCAAAATGCAAGGAATCCTCTGCATTCAATGACGCTGAATGGAATCCACTGCATTGAATCGGGAAGCTTTGGGCCATGCTGCATAAATCCACTGCATGCAGTCATGCTGTGTGGACTCCACTGCATTGAATCATGCTGCAAAAAAAACCACTGCATTCAATAGGGTTCCATTAATGCACCCTGCATGGAATCCACTGCATTCAACCACGCTGCATGGAATCCACTGCATTCAATCGGGATGCATTTTACCACTCTGCATGGATTACACTGCATTTAATCACGCTGCATGGAATCCATGGAATTTAATCGGGATTCATTTTACTAAGCTGTATGGAATGGACTGCACTTAATCACGCTGCATGGAATCCACTGCATTCAATCGGGATGCATTTTACCACGTTGCATGCAGTTCACTGCATTCAATCACAATGCATGGAATCCACTGCATTCAATCGGGATGCTTTGGGCCATGCTGCATAAAATCCACTGCATTCAATCTTGCTTTTTGAATCCACTGCATTCAGAAATGCTGCATAAAATCCTTGCATTCAATTGGGTTCCATTTCTTCACGCTGCATGGAATACACTGCATTCAATCATGCTGCATAAAATCCACTGCATTCAATCGGGATGCATTGGGCCTCGCTGCATGGAATAAACTGCATTCAATCAGGCTCCATGGAATCCACTGCATTCAATGGGGATGCATTCTACCATGCTGCATGGAGTTCACTGCATTCAATCACAATGCATGGAATCCACTGCATTCCATCGGGATGCTTTGGGCCATGCTGCATAAAATCCACTGCATTCAATCGGGATGCATTGGGCCTCGCTGCATGGACTCCACTGCATACAATCGGGATCCATTGCGCCACAATGCATGGAATACTCTGCATTCAATCACGCTGCATGGAATCCACTGCATTCAATCGGGATGCTTTGGGCCATGCTGCATAAAATCCACTGCATGCAATCATGCTGCATGGAATCCACTGCATTCAATCGGGATGCATTTTACCACGTTGCATGCAGTTCACTGCATTCAATCACAATGCATGGAATCCACTGCATTCAATCGGGATGCTTTGGGCCATGCTGCATAAATTCCACTGCATTCAATCGGGATGCATTGGGCCTCGCTGCATGGACTCCACTGCATTCAATCAGGATCCATTGCGCCACAATGCATGGATCCTCTGCATTCAATGACGCTGCATGGAATCCACTGCATTCCATCAGGATGCTTTGGGCCATGCTGCATAAAATCCACTGCATGCAATCATGCTGCATGGAATCCACTGCATTCAATCATGCTGCATAAAATCCACTGCATTCAACATGGATGAATTTTACCACGCTGCATTTAGTACACTGTATTCAATCACAATTCATGGAATCCATTGCATTCAATCGGGATGCTTTGGGCCATGCTGCATAAAATCCACTGCATTCAATCGGGATGCACTGGGCATCGCTGCATGGACTCCACTGCATACAATCGGGATCCATTGCGCCAAAATGCATGGAATCCTTTGCATTCAATGACGCTGCATGGAATCCACTGCATTCAATCGGGATGCTTTGGGCCATGCTGCATAAAATCCACTGCATTCAATCGGGATGCACTGGGCCTCGCTGCATGGACTCCACTGCATATAATCGGGATCCATTGCGCCACAATGCATGGAATACTCTGCATTCAATGACGCTGAATGGAATCCACTGCATTGAATCGGGAAGCTTTGGGCCATGCTGCATAAATCCACTGCATGCAGTCATGCTGTGTGGACTCCACTGCATTGAATCATGCTGCAAAAAAAACCACTGCATTCAATAGGGTTCCATTAATGCACCCTGCATGGAATCCACTGCATTCAACCACGCTGCATGGAATCCACTGCATTCAATCGGGATGCATTTTACCACTCTGCATGGATTACACTGCATTTAATCACGCTGCATGTAATCCATGGAATTTAATCGGGATTCATTTTACTAAGCTGTATGGAATGGACTGCACTTAATCACGCTGCATGGAATCCACTGCATTCAATCGGGATGCATTTTACCACGTTGCATGCAGTTCACTGCATTCAATCACAATGCATGGAATCCACTGCATTCAATCGGGATGCTTTGGGCCATGCTGCATAAAATCCACTGCATTCAATCTTGCTTTTTGAATCCACTGCATTCAGTAATGCTGCATAAAATCCTTGCATTCAATTGGGTTCCATTTCTTCACGCTGCATGGAATACACTGCATTCAATCACGCTGCATGGAATCCACTGCATTCAATCGGGATGCTTTGGGCCATGCTGCATAAAATCCACTGCATGCAATCATGCTGCATGGAATCCACTGCATTCAATCGGGATGCATTTTACCACGTTGCATGCAGTTCACTGCATTCAATCACAATGCATGGAATCCACTGCATTCAATCGGGATGCTTTGGGCCATGCTGCATAAAATCCACTGCATTCAATCGGGATGCATTGGGCCTCGCTGCATGGACTCCACTGCATTCAATCGGGATCCATTGTGCCACAATGCATGGATCCTCTGCATTCAATGACGCTGCATGGAATCCACTGCATTCCATCAGGATGCTTTGGGCCATGCTGCATAAAATCCACTGCATGCAATCATGCTGCATGGAATCCACTGCATTCAATCATGCTGCATAAAATCCACTGCATTCAATAGGGTTCCATTTCTTCACACTGCATGGAATCCACTGCATTCAATCACGCTGCATGCAATCCACTGCATTCAACATGGATGAATTTTACCACGCTGCATTTAGTACACTGTATTCAATCACAATTCATGGAATCCATTGCATTCAATCGGGATGCTTTGGGCCATGCTGCATAAAATCCACTGCATTCAATCGGGATGCACTGGGCATCGCTGCATGGACTCCACTGCATACAATCGGGATCCATTGTGCCACAATGCATGGAATCCTCTGCATTCAATGACGCTGCATGGAATCCACTGCATTCCATCGGGAAGCTTTGGGCCATGCTGCATAAAATCCATTGCATTCAATCATGCTGCATGGAATCCACTTCATTCAATCGGGATGCATTTTACCATGCTGCCTGGATTACCCTTCATTCAATCACGCTGCATGGAATCCACTGCATTCTATCGGGATGCTTTGGGCCATGCTGCATAAAATCCACTGCATTTAATCGGGATGCATTTGGCCACGCTGCATGGACTCCACTGCATAAAATCGGGATCCATTGCCCCAAAATGCAAGGAATCCTCTGCATTCAATGAGGCTGAATGGAATCCACTGCATTGAATCGGGAAGCTTTGGGCCATGCTGCATAAATCCACTGCATGCAGTCATGCTGTGTGGACTCCACTGCATTGAATCATGCTGCAAAAAAAAACCACTGCATTCAATAGGGTTCCATTTCTTCACCCTGCATGGAATCCACTGCATTCAACCACGCTGCATGGAATCCACTGCATTCAATCGGGATGCATTTTACCACTCTGCATGGATTACACTGCATTTAATCACGCTGCATGGAATCCATGGAATTTAATCGGGATTCATTTTACTAAGCTGTATGGAATGGACTGCACTTAATCACGCTGCATGGAATCCACTGCATTCAATCGGGATGCATTTTACCACGTTGCATGCAGTTCACTGCATTCAATCACAATGCATGGAATCCACTGCATTCAATCGGGATGCTTTGGGCCATGCTGCATAAAATCCACTGCATTCAATCTTGCTTTTTGAATCCACTGCATTCAGTAATGCTGCATAAAATCCTTGCATTCAATTGGGTTCCATTTCTTCACGCTGCATGGAATACACTGCATTCAATCACGCTGCATGGAATCCACTGCATTCAATCGGGATGCATTTTACCATGCTGCGTGGTTTTCACTGCACTCAATCACAATGCATGGCATCCACTGCATTCCATCGGAATGCTTTGGGCCATGCTGCATAAAATCCACTGCATTCAATCATGCTGCATGGAATCCACTGCATTCAATCATGCTGCATAAAATCCACTGCATTCATTAGGGTTCCATTTCTTCACGCTGCATGTAATACACTGCATTCAATCACACTGAATGGAATCCACTGCATTCAATCGGGATGCATTTTACCTCGCTGCATGGATTACACTGCATTCAATACCAATGCATGGAATCCACTGCATTCAATCGGGATGCTTTGGGCCATGCTGCATAAAATCCACTGCATTCAATCGGGATGCATTGGGCCACGCTGCATCGACTCCACTGCATTCAATTGGCATCCATTGCGCCACAATGCAAGGAATCCTCTGCATTCATTGACGCTGCATGGACTCCACTGCATTCAATCGGGATGCTTTGGGCCATGCTGCATAAAATCCACTGCATTCAATCTTGCTTTTTGAATCCACTGCATTCAGTAATGCTGCATAAAATCCTTACATTCAATTGGGTTCCATTTCTTCATGCTGCATGGAATACACTGCATTCAATCACGCTGCATGGAATCCACTGCATTCAATCGGGATGCATTTTACCATGCTGCGTGGTTTTCACTGCATTCAATCACAATGCATGGAATCCACTGCATTCCATCGGGATGCTTTGGGCCATGCTGCATAAAATCCACTGCATTCAATCGGGATGCACTGGGCCTCGCTGCATGGACTCCACTGCATATAATCGGGATCCATTGCGCCACAATGCATGGAATACTCTGCATTCAATGACGCTGAATGGAATCCACTGCATTGAATCGGGAAGCTTTGGGCCATGCTGCATAAATCCACTGCATGCAGTCATGCTGTGTGGACTCCACTGCATTGAATCATGCTGCAAAAAAACCCACTGCATTCAATAGGGTTCCATTAATGCACCCTGCATGGAATCCACTGCATTCAACCACGCTGCATGGAATCCACTGCATTCAATCGGGATGCATTTTACCACTCTGCATGGATTACACTGCATTTAATCACGCTGCATGTAATCCATGGAATTTAATCGGGATTCATTTTACTAAGCTGTATGGAATGGACTGCACTTAATCACGCTGCATGGAATCCACTGCATTCAATCGGGATGCATTTTACCACGTTGCATGCAGTTCACTGCATTCAATCACAATGCATGGAATCCACTGCATTCAATCGGGATGCTTTGGGCCATGCTGCATAAAATCCACTGCATTCAATCTTGCTTTTTGAATCCACTGCATTCAGTAATGCTGCATAAAATCCTTGCATTCAATTGGGTTCCATTTCTTCACGCTGCATGGAATACACTGCATTCAATCACGCTGCATGGAATCCACTGCATTCAATCGGGATGCTTTGGGCCATGCTGCATAAAATCCACTGCATTCAATCATGCTGCATGGAATCCACTGCATTCAATCGGGATGCATTTTACCACGTTGCATGCAGTTCACTGCATTCAATCACAATGCATGGAATCCACTGCATTCAATCGGGATGCTTTGGGCCATGCTGCATAAAATCCACTGCATTCAATCGGGATGCATTGGGCCTCGCTGCATGGACTCCACTGCATTCAATCGGGATCCATTGTGCCACAATGCATGGATCCTCTGCATTCAATGACGCTTCATGGAATCCACTGCATTCCATCAGGATGCTTTGGGCCATGCTGCATAAAATCCACTGCATGCAATCATGCTGCATGGAATCCACTGCATTCAATCATGCTGCATAAAATCCACTGCATTCAATAGGGTTCCATTTCTTCACACTGCATGGAATCCACTGCATTCAATCACGCTGCATGCAATCCACTGCATTCAACATGGATGAATTTTACCACGCTGCATTTAGTACACTGTATTCAATCACAATTCATGGAATCCATTGCATTCAATCGGGATGCTTTGGGCCATGCTGCATAAAATCCACTGCATTCAATCGGGATGCACTGGGCATCGCTGCATGGACTCCACTGCATAAAATCGGGATCCATTGCGCCACAATGCATGGAATCCTCTGCATTCAATGACGCTGCATGGAATCCACTGCATTCCATCGGGAAGCTTTGGGCCATGCTGCATAAAATCCATTGCATTCAATCATGCTGCATGGAATCCACTTCATTCAATCGGGATGCATTTTACCATGCTGCCTGGATTACCCTTCATTCAATCACGCTGCATGGAATCCACTGCATTCTATCGGGATGCTTTGGGCCATGCTGCATAAAATCCACTGCATTTAATCGGGATGCATTTGGCCACGCTGCATGGACTCCACTGCATAAAATCGGGATCCATTGCCCCAAAATGCAAGGAATCCTCTGCATTCAATGACGCTGAATGGAATCCACTGCATTGAATCGGGAAGCTTTGGGCCATGCTGCATAAATCCACTGCATGCAGTCATGCTGTGTGGACTCCACTGCATTGAATCATGCTGCAAAAAAAACCACTGCATTCAATAGGGTTCCATTAATGCACCCTGCATGGAATCCACTGCATTCAACCATGCTGCATGGAATCCACTGCATTCAATCGGGATGCATTTTACCACTCTGCATGGATTACACTGCATTTAATCACGCTGCATGGAATCCATGGAATTTAATCGGGATTCATTTTACTAAGCTGTATGGAATGGACTGCACTTAATCACGCTGCATGGAATCCACTGCATTCAATCGGGATGCATTTTACCACGTTGCATGCAGTTCACTACATTCAATCACAATGCATGGAATCCACTGCATTCCATCGGGATGCTTTGGGCCATGCTGCATAAAATCCACTGCATTCAATCTTGCTTTTTGAATCCACTGCATTCAGTAATGCTGCATAAAATCCTTGCATTCAATTGGGTTCCATTTCTTCACGCTGCATGGAATACACTGCATTCAATCACGCTGCATGGAATCCACTGCATTCAATCGGGATGCATTTTACCATGCTGCGTGGTTTTCACTGCACTCAATCACAATGCATGGAATCCACTGCATTCCATCGGAATGCTTTGGGCCATGCTGCATAAAATCCACTGCATTCAATCATGCTGCATGGAATCCACTGCATTCAATCATGCTGCATAAAATCCACTGCATTCAATAGGGTTCCATTTCTTCACGCTGCATGTAATACACTGCATTCAATCACACTGAATGGAATCCACTGCATTCAATCGGGATGCATTTTACCTCGCTGCATGGATTACACTGCATTCAATCCCAATGCATGGAATCCACTGCATTCAATCGGGATGCTTTGGGCCATGCTGCATAAAATCCACTGCATTCAATCGGGATGCATTGGGCCACGCTGCATCGACTCCACTGCATTCAATTGGCATCCATTGCGCCACAATGCAAGGAATCCTCTGCATTCATTGACGCTGCATGGACTCCACTGCATTCAATCGGGATGCTTTGGGCCATGCTGCATAAAATCCACTGCATTCAATCTTGCTTTTTGAATCCACTGCATTCAGTAATGCTGCATAAAATACTTGCATTCAATTGCGTTCCATTTCTTCACGCTGCATGGAATACACTGCATTCAATCACGCTGCATGGAATCCACTGCATTCAATCGGGATGCATTTTACCATGCTGCGTGGTTTTCACTGCATTCAATCACAATGCATGGAATCCACTGCATTCCATCGGGATGCTTTGGGCCATGCTGCATAAAATCCACTGCATTCAATCGGGATGCATTGGGCCACGCTGCATCGACTCCACTGCATTCAATTGGCATCCATTGCGCCACAATGCAAGGAATCCTCTGCATTCATTGACGCTGCATGGACTCCACTGCATTCAATCGGGATGCTTTGGGCCATGCTGCATAAAATCCACTGCATTCAACCATGCTGCATGGAATCCATTTCATTCAATCATGCTCTATAAAATCCAATGCATTCAATAGGGTTCCATTACTTCACGCTGCATGGAATACACTGCATTAAATCAGGATTCATGGAATCGACTGCATTCAATCAGGATGCATTATACCACGTTGCATGGATTACCCTACATTCAATCACAATGCATGGAATCCACTGCATTCAATCGGGATGCTTTGGGCCATGCTGCATAAAATCCACTGCATTCAATCGGGATGCATTGGGCCTCGCTGCATAGACTCCACTGCATATAATCGGGATCCATTGCGCCACAATGCATGGAATACTCTGCATTCAATGACGCTGCATGGAATCCACTGCATTCCATCGGGAAGCTTTGGGCCATGCTGCATAAAATCCACTGCATTCAATCATGCTGCATGGAATCCACTGCATTCAATCGGGATGCATTTTACAAGGCTGCATGGATTACATTTCATACACTCAAAATGCATGGAATCCACTGCGTTCTATAGGGATGCTTTGGGCCATACTGCATAAAATACACTGCATTCAATTTGCTGCATGGAATCCACTGCATTCAATCATGCTGAATAAAATCCACTGCATTCAATAGGGTTCCATTTCTTCACGCTGCATGGAATACACTGCATTCAATCAGGCTGCATGAAATCCACTGCATTCAATGGGGATGCATTCTACAATGCTGCATGGAGTTCACTGCATGCAATCACAATGCATGTAATCCACTGAATTCCATCGGGATGCTTTGGGCCATGCTGCATAAAATCCACTGCATTCAACCATGCTGCATGGAATCCACTGCATTCAATCATGCTGCATAAAATCCACTGCATTCAATCGGGATGCATTGGGCCTCATTGCATGGAATAAACTGCATTCAATCAGGCTCCATGGAATCCACTGCATTCAATGGGGATGCATTCTACCATGCTGCATGGAGTTCACTGCATTCAATCACAATGCATGGAATCCACTGCATTCCATCGGGATGCTTTGGGCCATGCTGCATAAAATCCACTGCATTCAATCGGGATGCATTGGGCCTCGCTGCATGGACTCCACTGCATACAATCGGGATCCATTGCGCCACAATGCATGGAATACTCTGCATTCAATCACGCTGCATGGACTCCACTGCATTCAATCGGGATGCTTTGGGCCATGCTGCATAAAATCCACTGCATGCAATCATGCTGCATGGAATCCACTGCATTCAATCGGGATGCATTTTACCACGTTGCATGCAATTCACTGCATTCAATCACAATGCATGGAATCCACTGCATTCAATCGGGATGCTTTGGGCCATGCTGCATAAAATCCACTGCATTCAATCGGGATGCATTGGGCCTCGCTGCATGGACTCCACTGCATTCAATCGGGATCCATTGCGCCACAATGCATGGATCCTCTGCATTCAATGACGCTTCATGGAATCCACTGCATTCCATCAGGATGCTTTGGGCCATGCTGCATAAAATCCACTGCATGCAATCATGCTGCATGGAATCCACTGCATTCAATCATGCTGCATAAAATCCACTGCATTCAATAGGGTTCCATTTCTTCACACTGCTTGGAATCCACTACATTCAACCACGCTGCATGGAATCCACTGCATTCAACATGGATGAATTTTACCACGCTGCATTTAGTACAGTGTATTCAATCACAATTCATGGAATCCATTGCATTCAATCGGGATGCTTTGGGCCATGCTGCATAAAATCCACTGCATTCAATCGGGATGCACTGGGCATCGCTGCATGGACTCCACTGCATACAATCGGGATCCATTGCGCCACAATGCATGGAATCCTCTGCATTCAATGACGCTGCATGGAATCCACTGCATTCAATCGGGATGCTTTGGGCCATGCTGAATAAAATCCATTGCATTCAATCATGCTGCATGGAATCCACTTCATTCAATCGGGATGCATTTTACCATGCTGCCTGGATTACCCTTCATTCAATCACGCTGCATGGAATCCACTGCATTCTATCGGGATGCTTTGGGCCATGCTGCATAAAATCCACTGCATTTAATCGGGATGCATTTGGCCACGCTGCATGGACTCCACTGCATAAAATCGGGATCCATTGCCCCAAAATGCAAGGAATCCTCTGCATTCAATGACGCTGAATGGAATCCACTGCATTGAATCGGGAAGCTTTGGGCCTTGCTGCATAAATCCACTGCATGCAGTCATGCTGTGTGGACTCCACTGCATTGAATCATGCTGCAAAAAAAACCACTGCATTCAATAGGGTTCCATTTCTTCACCCTGCATGGAATCCACTGCATTCAACCACGCTGCATGGAATCCACTGCATTCAATCGGGATGCATTTTACCACTCTGCATGGATTACACTGCATTTAATCACGCTGCATGGAATCCATGGAATTTAATCGGGATTCATTTTACTAAGCTGTATGGAATGGACTGCACTTAATCACGCTGCATGGAATCCACTGCATTCAATCGGGATGCATTTTACCACGTTGCATGCAGTTCACTGCATTCAATCACAATGCATGGAATCCACTGCATTCAATCGGGATGCTTTGGGCCATGCTGCATAAAATCCACTGCATTCAATCTTGCTTTTTGAATCCACTGCATTCAGTAATGCTGCATAAAATCCTTGCATTCAATTGGGTTCCATTTCTTCACGCTGCATGGAATACACTGCATTCAATCACGCTGCATGGAATCCACTGCATTCAATCGGGATGCATTTTATCATGCTGCGTGGTTTTCACTGCACTCAATCACAATGCATGGAATCCACTGCATTCCATCGGAATGCTTTGGGCCATGCTGCATAAAATCCACTGCATTCAATCATGCTGCATGGAATCCACTGCATTCAATCATGCTGCATAAAATCCACTGCATTCAATAGGGTTCCATTTCTTCACGCTGCATGTAATACACTGCATTCAATCACACTGAATGGAATCCACTGCATTCAATCGGGATGCATTTTACCTCGCTGCATGGATTACACTGCATTCAATACCAATGCATGGAATCCACTGCATTCAATCGGGATGCTTTGGGCCATGCTGCATAAAATCCACTGCATTCAATCGGGATGCATTGGGCCACGCTGCATCGACTCCACTGCATTCAATTGGCATCCATTGCGCCACAATGCAAGGAATCCTCTGCATTCATTGACGCTGCATGGACTCCACTGCATTCAATCGGGATGCTTTGGGCCATGCTGCATAAAATCCACTGCATTCAATCTTGCTTTTTGAATCCACTGCATTCAGTAATGCTGCATAAAATCCTTACATTCAATTGGGTTCCATTTCTTCACGCTGCATGGAATACACTGCATTCAATCACGCTGCATGGAATCCACTGCATTCAATCGGGATGCATTTTACCATGCTGCGTGGTTTTCACTGCATTCAATCACAATGCATGGAATCCACTGCATTCCATCGGGATGCTTTGGGCCATGCTGCATAAAATCCACTGCATTCAATCGGGATGCACTGGGCCTCGCTGCATGGACTCCACTGCATATAATCGGGATCCATTGCGCCACAATGCATGGAATACTCTGCATTCAATGACGCTGAATGGAATCCACTGCATTGAATCGGGAAGCTTTGGGCCATGCTGCATAAATCCACTGCATGCAGTCATGCTGTGTGGACTCCACTGCATTGAATCATGCTGCAAAAAAAACCACTGCATTCAATAGGGTTCCATTAATGCACCCTGCATGGAATCCACTGCATTCAACCACGCTGCATGGAATCCACTGCATTCAATCGGGATGCATTTTACCACTCTGCATGGATTACACTGCATTTAATCACGCTGCATGTAATCCATGGAATTTAATCGGGATTCATTTTACTAAGCTGTATGGAATGGACTGCACTTAATCACGCTGCATGGAATCCACTGCATTCAATCGGGATGCATTTTACCACGTTGCATGCAGTTCACTGCATTCAATCACAATGCATGGAATCCACTGCATTCAATCGGGATGCTTTGGGCCATGCTGCATAAAATCCACTGCATTCAATCTTGCTTTTTGAATCCACTGCATTCAGTAATGCTGCATAAAATCCTTGCATTCAATTGGGTTCCATTTCTTCACGCTGCATGGAATACACTGCATTCAATCACGCTGCATGGAATCCACTGCATTCAATCGGGATGCTTTGGGCCATGCTGCATAAAATCCACTGCATGCAATCATGCTGCATGGAATCCACTGCATTCAATCGGGATGCATTTTACCACGTTGCATGCAGTTCACTGCATTCAATCACAATGCATGGAATCCACTGCATTCAATCGGGATGCTTTGGGCCATGCTGCATAAAATCCACTGCATTCAATCGGGATGCATTGGGCCTCGCTGCATGGACTCCACTGCATTCAATCGGGATCCATTGTGCCACAATGCATGGATCCTCTGCATTCAATGACGCTGCATGGAATCCACTGCATTCCATCAGGATGCTTTGGGCCATGCTGCATAAAATCCACTGCATGCAATCATGCTGCATGGAATCCACTGCATTCAATCATGCTGCATAAAATCCACTGCATTCAATAGGGTTCCATTTCTTCACACTGCATGGAATCCACTGCATTCAATCACGCTGCATGCAATCCACTGCATTCAACATGGATGAATTTTACCACGCTGCATTTAGTACACTGTATTCAATCACAATTCATGGAATCCATTGCATTCAATCGGGATGCTTTGGGCCATGCTGCATAAAATCCACTGCATTCAATCGGGATGCACTGGGCATCGCTGCATGGACTCCACTGCATAAAATCGGGATCCATTGCGCCACAATGCAAGGAATCCTCTGCATTCAATGACGCTGCATGGAATCCACTGCATTCCATCGGGAAGCTTTGGGCCATGCTGCATAAAATCCATTGCATTCAATCATGCTGCATGGAATCCACTTCATTCAATCGGGATGCATTTTACCATGCTGCCTGGATTACCCTTCATTCAATCACGCTGCATGGAATCCACTGCATTCTATCGGGATGCTTTGGGCCATGCTGCATAAAATCCACTGCATTTAATCGGGATGCATTTGGCCACGCTGCATGGACTCCACTGCATAAAATCGGGATCCATTGCCCCAAAATGCAAGGAATCCTCTGCATTCAATGACGCTGAATGGAATCCACTGCATTGAATCGGGAAGCTTTGGGCCATGCTGCATAAATCCACTGCATGCAGTCATGCTGTGTGGACTCCACTGCATTGAATCATGCTGCAAAAAAAACCACTGCATTCAATAGGGTTCCATTAATGCACCCTGCATGGAATCCACTGCATTCAACCACGCTGCATGGAATCCACTGCATTCAATCGGGATGCATTTTACCACTCTGCATGGATTACACTGCATTTAATCACGCTGCATGGAATCCATGGAATTTAATCGGGATTCATTTTACTAAGCTGTATGGAATGGACTGCACTTAATCACGCTGCATGGAATCCACTGCATTCAATCGGGATGCATTTTACCACGTTGCATGCAGTTCACTACATTCAATCACAATGCATGGAATCCACTGCATTCCATCGGGATGCTTTGGGCCATGCTGCATAAAATCCACTGCATTCAATCTTGCTTTTTGAATCCACTGCATTCAGTAATGCTGCATAAAATCCTTGCATTCAATTGGGTTCCATTTCTTCACGCTGCATGGAATACACTGCATTCAATCACGCTGCATGGAATCCACTGCATTCAATCGGGATGCATTTTACCATGCTGCGTGGTTTTCACTGCACTCAATCACAATGCATGGAATCCACTGCATTCCATCGGAATGCTTTGGGCCATGCTGCATAAAATCCACTGCATTCAATCATGCTGCATGGAATCCACTGCATTCAATCATGCTGCATAAAATCCACTGCATTCAATAGGGTTCCATTTCTTCACGCTGCATGTAATACACTGCATTCAATCACACTGAATGGAATCCACTGCATTCAATCGGGATGCATTTTACCTCGCTGCATGGATTACACTGCATTCAATCCCAATGCATGGAATCCACTGCATTCAATCGGGATGCTTTGGGCCATGCTGCATAAAATCCACTGCATTCAATCGGGATGCATTGGGCCACGCTGCATCGACTCCACTGCATTCAATTGGCATCCATTGCGCCACAATGCAAGGAATCCTCTGCATTCATTGACGCTGCATGGACTCCACTGCATTCAATCGGGATGCTTTGGGCCATGCTGCATAAAATCCACTGCATTCAATCTTGCTTTTTGAATCCACTGCATTCAGTAATGCTGCATAAAATACTTGCATTCAATTGCGTTCCATTTCTTCACGCTGCATGGAATACACTGCATTCAATCACGCTGCATGGAATCCACTGCATTCAATCGGGATGCATTTTACCATGCTGCGTGGTTTTCACTGCATTCAATCACAATGCATGGAATCCACTGCATTCCATCGGGATGCTTTGGGCCATGCTGCATAAAATCCACTGCATTCAATCGGGATGCATTGGGCCACGCTGCATCGACTCCACTGCATTCAATTGGCATCCATTGCGCCACAATGCAAGGAATCCTCTGCATTCATTGACGCTGCATGGACTCCACTGCATTCAATCGGGATGCTTTGGGCCATGCTGCATAAAATCCACTGCATTCAACCATGCTGCATGGAATCCATTTCATTCAATCATGCTCTATAAAATCCAATGCATTCAATAGGGTTCCATTACTTCACGCTGCATGGAATACACTGCATTAAATCAGGATTCATGGAATCGACTGCATTCAATCAGGATGCATTATACCACGTTGCATGGATTACCCTACATTCAATCACAATGCATGGAATCCACTGCATTCAATCGGGATGCTTTGGGCCATGCTGCATAAAATCCACTGCATTCAATCGGGATGCATTGGGCCTCGCTGCATAGACTCCACTGCATATAATCGGGATCCATTGCGCCACAATGCATGGAATACTCTGCATTCAATGACGCTGCATGGAATCCACTGCATTCCATCGGGAAGCTTTGGGCCATGCTGCATAAAATCCACTGCATTCAATCATGCTGCATGGAATCCACTGCATTCAATCGGGATGCATTTTACAAGGCTGCATGGATTACATTTCATACACTCAAAATGCATGGAATCCACTGCGTTCTATAGGGATGCTTTGGGCCATACTGCATAAAATACACTGCATTCAATTTGCTGCATGGAATCCACTGCATTCAATCATGCTGAATAAAATCCACTGCATTCAATAGGGTTCCATTTCTTCACGCTGCATGGAATACACTGCATTCAATCAGGCTGCATGAAATCCACTGCATTCAATGGGGATGCATTCTACAATGCTGCATGGAGTTCACTGCATGCAATCACAATGCATGTAATCCACTGAATTCCATCGGGATGCTTTGGGCCATGCTGCATAAAATCCACTGCATTCAACCATGCTGCATGGAATCCACTGCATTCAATCATGCTGCATAAAATCCACTGCATTCAATCGGGATGCATTGGGCCTCATTGCATGGAATAAACTGCATTCAATCAGGCTCCATGGAATCCACTGCATTCAATGGGGATGCATTCTACCATGCTGCATGGAGTTCACTGCATTCAATCACAATGCATGGAATCCACTGCATTCCATCGGGATGCTTTGGGCCATGCTGCATAAAATCCACTGCATTCAATCGGGATGCATTGGGCCTCGCTGCATGGACTCCACTGCATACAATCGGGATCCATTGCGCCACAATGCATGGAATACTCTGCATTCAATCACGCTGCATGGACTCCACTGCATTCAATCGGGATGCTTTGGGCCATGCTGCATAAAATCCACTGCATGCAATCATGCTGCATGGAATCCACTGCATTCAATCGGGATGCATTTTACCACGTTGCATGCAATTCACTGCATTCAATCACAATGCATGGAATCCACTGCATTCAATCGGGATGCTTTGGGCCATGCTGCATAAAATCCACTGCATTCAATCGGGATGCATTGGGCCTCGCTGCATGGACTCCACTGCATTCAATCGGGATCCATTGCGCCACAATGCATGGATCCTCTGCATTCAATGACGCTTCATGGAATCCACTGCATTCCATCAGGATGCTTTGGGCCATGCTGCATAAAATCCACTGCATGCAATCATGCTGCATGGAATCCACTGCATTCAATCATGCTGCATAAAATCCACTGCATTCAATAGGGTTCCATTTCTTCACACTGCTTGGAATCCACTACATTCAACCACGCTGCATGGAATCCACTGCATTCAACATGGATGAATTTTACCACGCTGCATTTAGTACAGTGTATTCAATCACAATTCATGGAATCCATTGCATTCAATCGGGATGCTTTGGGCCATGCTGCATAAAATCCACTGCATTCAATCGGGATGCACTGGGCATCGCTGCATGGACTCCACTGCATACAATCGGGATCCATTGCGCCACAATGCATGGAATCCTCTGCATTCAATGACGCTGCATGGAATCCACTGCATTCAATCGGGATGCTTTGGGCCATGCTGAATAAAATCCATTGCATTCAATCATGCTGCATGGAATCCACTTCATTCAATCGGGATGCATTTTACCATGCTGCCTGGATTACCCTTCATTCAATCACGCTGCATGGAATCCACTGCATTCTATCGGGATGCTTTGGGCCATGCTGCATAAAATCCACTGCATTTAATCGGGATGCATTTGGCCACGCTGCATGGACTCCACTGCATAAAATCGGGATCCATTGCCCCAAAATGCAAGGAATCCTCTGCATTCAATGACGCTGAATGGAATCCACTGCATTGAATCGGGAAGCTTTGGGCCTTGCTGCATAAATCCACTGCATGCAGTCATGCTGTGTGGACTCCACTGCATTGAATCATGCTGCAAAAAAAACCACTGCATTCAATAGGGTTCCATTTCTTCACCCTGCATGGAATCCACTGCATTCAACCACGCTGCATGGAATCCACTGCATTCAATCGGGATGCATTTTACCACTCTGCATGGATTACACTGCATTTAATCACGCTGCATGGAATCCATGGAATTTAATCGGGATTCATTTTACTAAGCTGTATGGAATGGACTGCACTTAATCACGCTGCATGGAATCCACTGCATTCAATCGGGATGCATTTTACCACGTTGCATGCAGTTCACTGCATTCAATCACAATGCATGGAATCCACTGCATTCAATCGGGATGCTTTGGGCCATGCTGCATAAAATCCACTGCATTCAATCTTGCTTTTTGAATCCACTGCATTCAGTAATGCTGCATAAAATCCTTGCATTCAATTGGGTTCCATTTCTTCACGCTGCATGGAATACACTGCATTCAATCACGCTGCATGGAATCCACTGCATTCAATCGGGATGCATTTTATCATGCTGCGTGGTTTTCACTGCACTCAATCACAATGCATGGAATCCACTGCATTCCATCGGAATGCTTTGGGCCATGCTGCATAAAATCCACTGCATTCAATCATGCTGCATGGAATCCACTGCATTCAATCATGCTGCATAAAATCCACTGCATTCAATAGGGTTCCATTTCTTCACGCTGCATGTAATACACTGCATTCAATCACACTGAATGGAATCCACTGCATTCAATCGGGATGCATTTTACCTCGCTGCATGGATTACACTGCATTCACTCCCAATGCATGGAATCCACTGCATTCAATCGGGATGCTTTGGGCCATGCTGCATAAAATCCACTGCATTCAATCGGGATGCATTGGGCCACGCTGCATCGACTCCACTGCATTCAATTGGCATCCATTGCGCCACAATGCAAGGAATCCTCTGCATTCATTGACGCTGCATGGACTCCACTGCATTCAATCGGGATGCTTTGGGCCATGCTGCATAAAATCCACTGCATTCAATCTTGCTTTTTGAATCCACTGCATTCAGTAATGCTGCATAAAATCCTTGCATTCAATTGGGTTCCATTTCTTCACGCTGCATGGAATACACTGCATTCAATCGGGATGCATTTTACCATGCTGCGTGGTTTTCACTGCATTCAATCACAATGCATGGAATCCACTGCATTCCATCGGGATGCTTTGGGCCATGCTGCATAAAATCCACTGCATTCAATCGGGATGCATTGGGCCACGCTGCATCGACTCCACTGCATTCAATTGGCATCCATTGCGCCACAATGCAAGGAATCCTCTGCATTCATTGACGCTGCATGGACTCCACTGCATTCAATCGGGATGCTTTGGGCCATGCTGCATAAAATCCACTGCATTCAACCATGCTGCATGGAATCCATTTCATTCAATCATGCTCTATAAAATCCAATGCATTCAATACGGTTCCATTACTTCATGCTGCATGGAATACACTGCATTAAATCAGGATGCATGGAATCGACTGCATTCAATCAGGATGCATTATACCACGTTGCATGGATTACCCTACATTCAATCACAATGCATGGAATCCACTGCATTCAATCGGGATGCCTTGGGCCATGCTGCATAAAATCCACTGCATTCAATGGTGATGCATTGGGCCTCGCTGCATAGACTCCACTGCATATAATCGGGATCCATTGCGCCACAATGCATGGAATACTCTGCATTCAATGACGCTGCATGGAATCCACTGCATTCCATCGGGAAGCTTTGGGCCATGCTGCATAAAATCCACTGCATTCAATCATGCTGCATGGAATCCACTGCATTCAATCGGGATGCATTTTACAAGGCTGCATGGATTACATTTCATACACTCAAAATGCATGGAATCCACTGCGTTCTATAGGGATGCTTTGGGCCATACTGCATAAAATACACTGCATTCAATTTGCTGCATGGAATCCACTGCATTCAATCATGCTGAATAAAATCCACTGCATTCAATAGGGTTCCATTTCTTCACGCTGCATGGAATACACTGCATTCAATCAGGCTGCATGAAATCCACTGCATTCAATGGGGATGCATTCTACAATGCTGCATGGAGTTCACTGCATGCAATCACAATGCATGTAATCCACTGCATTCCATCGGGATGCTTTGGGCCATGCTGCATAAAATCCACTGCATTCAACCATGCTGCATGGAATCCACTGCATTCAATCATGCTGCATAAAATCCACTGCATTCAATCGGGATGCATTGGGCCTCATTGCATGGAATAAACTGCATTCAATCAGGCTCCATGGAATCCACTGCATTCAATGGGGATGCATTCTACCATGCTGCATGGAGTTCACTGCATTCAATCACAATGCATGGAATCCACTGCATTCCATCGGGATGCTTTGGGCCATGCTGCATAAAATCCACTGCATTCAATCGGGATGCATTGGGCCTCGCTGCATGGACTCCACTGCATACAATCGGGATTCATTGCGCCACAATGCATTGAATACTCTGCATTCAATCACGCTGCATGGAATCCACTGCATTCAATCAGGATGCTTTGGGCCATGCTGCATAAAATCCACTGCATGCAATCATGCTGCATGGAATCCACTGCATTCAATCGGGATGCATTTTACCACGTTGCATGCAGTTCACTGCATTCAATCACAATGCATGGAATCCACTGCATTCAATCGGGATGCTTTGGGCCATGCTGCATAAAATCCACTGCATTCAATCGGGATGCATTGGGCCTCGCTGCATGGACTCCACTGCATTCAATCGGGATCCATTGCGCCACAATGCATGGATCCTCTGCATTCAATGACGCTGCATGGAATCCACTGCATTCCATCAGGATGCTTTGGGCCATGCTGCATAAAATCCACTGCATTCAATCATGCTGCATGGAATCCACTGCATTCAATCATGCTGCATAAAATCCACTGCATTCAATATGGTTCCATTTCTTCACACTGCATGGAATCCACTACATTCAATCACGCTGCATGGAATCCACTGCATTCAACATGGATGAATTTTACCACGCTGCATTTAGTACAGTGTATTCAATCACAATTCATGGAATCCATTGCATTCAATCGGGATGCTTTGGGCCATGCTGCATAAAATCCACTGCATTCAATCGGGATGCACTGGGCATCGCTGCATGGACTCCACTGCATACAATCGGGATCCATTGCGCCACAATGCATGGAATCCTCTGCATTCAATGACGCTGCATGGAATCCACTGCATTCAATCGGGATGCTTTGGGCCATGCTGAATAAAATCCATTGCATTCAATCATGCTGCATGGAATCCACTGCATTCAATCGGGATGCATTTTACCATGCTGCCTGGATTACCCTTCATTCAATCACGCTGCATGGAATCCACTGCATTCTATCGGGATGCTTTGGGCCATGCTGCATAAAATCCACTGCATTTAATCGGGATGCATTTGGCCACGCTGCATGGACTCCACTGCATAAAATCGGGATCCATTGCCCCAAAATGCAAGGAATCCTCTGCATTCAATGACGCTGAATGGAATCCACTGCATTGAATCGGGAAGCTTTGGGCCATGCTGCATAAATCCACTGCATGCAGTCATGCTGTGTGGACTCCACTGCATTGAATCATGCTGCAAAAAAAACCACTGCATTCAATAGGGTTCCATTTCTTCACCCTGCATGGAATCCACTGCATTCAACCACGCTGCATGGAATCCACTGCATTCAATCGGGATGCATTTTACCACTCTGCATGGATTACACTGCATTTAATCACGCTGCATGGAATCCATGGAATTTAATCGGGATTCATTTTACAAAGCTGTATGGAATGGACTGCACTTAATCACGCTGCATGGAATCCACTGCATTCAATCGGGATGCATTTTACCACGTTGCATGCAGTTCACTGCATTCAATCACAATGCATGGAATCCACTGCATTCAATCGGGATGCTTTGGGCCATGCTGCATAAAATCCACTGCATTCAATCTTGCTTTTTGAATCCACTGCATTCAGTAATGCTGCATAAAATCCTTGCATTCAATTGGGTTCCATTTCTTCACGCTGCATGGAATACACTGCATTCAATCACGCTGCATGGAATCCACTGCATTCAATCGGGATGCATTTTACCATGCTGCGTGGTTTTCACTGCACTCAATCACAATGCATGGAATCCACTGCATTCCATCGGAATGCTTTGGGCCATGCTGCATAAAATCCACTGCATTCAATCATGCTGCATGGAATCCACTGCATTCAATCATGCTGCATAAAATCCACTGCATTCAATAGGGTTCCATTTCTTCACGCTGCATGTAATACACTGCATTCAATCACACTGAATGGAATCCACTGCATTCAATCGGGATGCATTTTACCTCGCTGCATGGATTACACTGCATTCAATCCCAATGCATGGAATCCACTGCATTCAATCGGGATGCTTTGGGCCATGCTGCATAAAATCCACTGCATTCAATCGGGATGCATTGGGCCACGCTGCATCGACTCCACTGCATTCAATTGGCATCCATTGCGCCACAATGCAAGGAATCCTCTGCATTCATTGACGCTGCATGGACTCCACTGCATTCAATCGGGATGCTTTGGGCCATGCTGCATAAAATCCACTGCATGCAATCATGCTGCATGGAATCCACTGCATTCAATCGGGATGCATTTTACCAAGTTGCATGCAGTTCACTGCATTCAATAACAATGCATGGAATCCACTGCATTCAATCGGGATGCTTTGGGCCATGCTGCATAAAATCCACTGCATTCAATCGGGATGCATTGGGCCTCGCTGCATGGACTCCACTGCATTCAATCGGGATCCATTGCGCCACAATGCATGGATCCTCTGCATTCAATGACGCTGCATGGAATCCACTGCATTCCATCAGGATGCTTTGGGCCATGCTGCATAAAATCCACTGCATGCAATCATGCTGCATGGAATCCACTGCATTCAATCATGCTGCATAAAATCCACTGCATTCAATAGGGTTCCATTTCTTCACACTGCATGGAATCCACTACATTCAATCACGCTGCATGGAATCCACTGCATTCAACATGGATGAATTTTACCACGCTGCATTTAGTACACTGTATTCAATCACAATTCATGGAATCCATTGCATTCAATCGGGATGCTTTGGGCCATGCTGCATAAAATCCACTGCATTCAATCGGGATGCACTGGGCATCGCTGCATGGACTCCACTGCATACAATCAGGATCCATTGCGCCACAATGCATGGAATCCTCTGCATTCAATGACGCTGCATGGAATCCACTGCATTCAATCGGGATGCTTTGGGCCATGCTGAATAAAATCCATTGCATTCAATCATGCTGCATGGAATCCACTTCATTCAATCGGGATGCATTTTACCATGCTGCCTGGATTACCCTTCATTCAATCACGCTGCATGGAATCCACTGCATTCTATCGGGATGCTTTGGGCCATGCTGCATAAAATCCACTGCATTTAATCGGGATGCATTTGGCCACGCTGCATGGACTCCACTGCATAAAATCGGGATCCATTGCCCCAAAATGCAAGGAATCCTCTGCATTCAATGACGCTGAATGGAATCCACTGCATTGAATCGGGAAGCTTTGGGCCATGCTGCATAAATCCACTGCATGCAGTCATGCTGTGTGGACTCCACTGCATTGAATCATGCTGCAAAAAAAACCACTGCATTCAATAGGGTTCCATTTCTTCACCCTGCATGGAATCCACTGCATTCAACCACGCTGCATGGAATCCACTGCATTCAATCGGGATGCATTTTACCACTCTGCATGGATTACACTGCATTTAATCACGCTGCATGGAATCCATGGAATTTAATCGGGATTCATTTTACTAAGCTGTATGGAATGGACTGCACTTAATCACGCTGCATGGAATCCACTGCATTCAATCGGGATGCATTTTACCACGTTGCATGCAGTTCACTACATTCAATCACAATGCATGGAATCCACTGCATTCCATCGGGATGCTTTGGGCCATGCTGCATAAAATCCACTGCATTCAATCTTGCTTTTTGAATCCACTGCATTCAGTAATGCTGCATAAAATCCTTGCATTCAATTGGGTTCCATTTCTTCACGCTGCATGGAATACACTGCATTCAATCACGCTGCATGGAATCCACTGCATTCAATCGGGATGCATTTTACCATGCTGCGTGGTTTTCACTGCACTCAATCACAATGCATGGAATCCACTGCATTCCATCGGAATGCTTTGGGCCATGCTGCATAAAATCCACTGCATTCAATCATGCTGCATGGAATCCACTGCATTCAATCATGCTGCATAAAATCCACTGCATTCAATAGGGTTCCATTTCTTCACGCTGCATGTAATACACTGCATTCAATCACACTGAATGGAATCCACTGCATTCAATCGGGATGCATTTTACCTCGCTGCATGGATTACACTGCATTCAATCCCAATGCATGGAATCCACTGCATTCAATCGGGATGCTTTGGGCCATGCTGCATAAAATCCACTGCATTCAATCGGGATGCATTGGGCCACGCTGCATCGACTCCACTGCATTCAATTGGCATCCATTGCGCCACAATGCAAGGAATCCTCTGCATTCATTGACGCTGCATGGACTCCACTGCATTCAATCGGGATGCTTTGGGCCATGCTGCATAAAATCCACTGCATTCAATCTTGCTTTTTGAATCCACTGCATTCAGTAATGCTGCATAAAATACTTGCATTCAATTGCGTTCCATTTCTTCACGCTGCATGGAATACACTGCATTCAATCACGCTGCATGGAATCCACTGCATTCAATCGGGATGCATTTTACCATGCTGCGTGGTTTTCACTGCATTCAATCACAATGCATGGAATCCACTGCATTCCATCGGGATGCTTTGGGCCATGCTGCATAAAATCCACTGCATTCAATCGGGATGCATTGGGCCACGCTGCATCGACTCCACTGCATTCAATTGGCATCCATTGCGCCACAATGCAAGGAATCCTCTGCATTCATTGACGCTGCATGGACTCCACTGCATTCAATCGGGATGCTTTGGGCCATGCTGCATAAAATCCACTGCATTCAACCATGCTGCATGGAATCCATTTCATTCAATCATGCTCTATAAAATCCAATGCATTCAATAGGGTTCCATTACTTCACGCTGCATGGAATACACTGCATTAAATCAGGATTCATGGAATCGACTGCATTCAATCAGGATGCATTATACCACGTTGCATGGATTACCCTACATTCAATCACAATGCATGGAATCCACTGCATTCAATCGGGATGCTTTGGGCCATGCTGCATAAAATCCACTGCATTCAATCGGGATGCATTGGGCCTCGCTGCATAGACTCCACTGCATATAATCGGGATCCATTGCGCCACAATGCATGGAATACTCTGCATTCAATGACGCTGCATGGAATCCACTGCATTCCATCGGGAAGCTTTGGGCCATGCTGCATAAAATCCACTGCATTCAATCATGCTGCATGGAATCCACTGCATTCAATCGGGATGCATTTTACAAGGCTGCATGGATTACATTTCATACACTCAAAATGCATGGAATCCACTGCGTTCTATAGGGATGCTTTGGGCCATACTGCATAAAATACACTGCATTCAATTTGCTGCATGGAATCCACTGCATTCAATCATGCTGAATAAAATCCACTGCATTCAATAGGGTTCCATTTCTTCACGCTGCATGGAATACACTGCATTCAATCAGGCTGCATGAAATCCACTGCATTCAATGGGGATGCATTCTACAATGCTGCATGGAGTTCACTGCATGCAATCACAATGCATGTAATCCACTGAATTCCATCGGGATGCTTTGGGCCATGCTGCATAAAATCCACTGCATTCAACCATGCTGCATGGAATCCACTGCATTCAATCATGCTGCATAAAATCCACTGCATTCAATCGGGATGCATTGGGCCTCATTGCATGGAATAAACTGCATTCAATCAGGCTCCATGGAATCCACTGCATTCAATGGGGATGCATTCTACCATGCTGCATGGAGTTCACTGCATTCAATCACAATGCATGGAATCCACTGCATTCCATCGGGATGCTTTGGGCCATGCTGCATAAAATCCACTGCATTCAATCGGGATGCATTGGGCCTCGCTGCATGGACTCCACTGCATACAATCGGGATCCATTGCGCCACAATGCATGGAATACTCTGCATTCAATCACGCTGCATGGACTCCACTGCATTCAATCGGGATGCTTTGGGCCATGCTGCATAAAATCCACTGCATGCAATCATGCTGCATGGAATCCACTGCATTCAATCGGGATGCATTTTACCACGTTGCATGCAATTCACTGCATTCAATCACAATGCATGGAATCCACTGCATTCAATCGGGATGCTTTGGGCCATGCTGCATAAAATCCACTGCATTCAATCGGGATGCATTGGGCCTCGCTGCATGGACTCCACTGCATTCAATCGGGATCCATTGCGCCACAATGCATGGATCCTCTGCATTCAATGACGCTTCATGGAATCCACTGCATTCCATCAGGATGCTTTGGGCCATGCTGCATAAAATCCACTGCATGCAATCATGCTGCATGGAATCCACTGCATTCAATCATGCTGCATAAAATCCACTGCATTCAATAGGGTTCCATTTCTTCACACTGCTTGGAATCCACTACATTCAACCACGCTGCATGGAATCCACTGCATTCAACATGGATGAATTTTACCACGCTGCATTTAGTACAGTGTATTCAATCACAATTCATGGAATCCATTGCATTCAATCGGGATGCTTTGGGCCATGCTGCATAAAATCCACTGCATTCAATCGGGATGCACTGGGCATCGCTGCATGGACTCCACTGCATACAATCGGGATCCATTGCGCCACAATGCATGGAATCCTCTGCATTCAATGACGCTGCATGGAATCCACTGCATTCAATCGGGATGCTTTGGGCCATGCTGAATAAAATCCATTGCATTCAATCATGCTGCATGGAATCCACTTCATTCAATCGGGATGCATTTTACCATGCTGCCTGGATTACCCTTCATTCAATCACGCTGCATGGAATCCACTGCATTCTATCGGGATGCTTTGGGCCATGCTGCATAAAATCCACTGCATTTAATCGGGATGCATTTGGCCACGCTGCATGGACTCCACTGCATAAAATCGGGATCCATTGCCCCAAAATGCAAGGAATCCTCTGCATTCAATGACGCTGAATGGAATCCACTGCATTGAATCGGGAAGCTTTGGGCCTTGCTGCATAAATCCACTGCATGCAGTCATGCTGTGTGGACTCCACTGCATTGAATCATGCTGCAAAAAAAACCACTGCATTCAATAGGGTTCCATTTCTTCACCCTGCATGGAATCCACTGCATTCAACCACGCTGCATGGAATCCACTGCATTCAATCGGGATGCATTTTACCACTCTGCATGGATTACACTGCATTTAATCACGCTGCATGGAATCCATGGAATTTAATCGGGATTCATTTTACTAAGCTGTATGGAATGGACTGCACTTAATCACGCTGCATGGAATCCACTGCATTCAATCGGGATGCATTTTACCACGTTGCATGCAGTTCACTGCATTCAATCACAATGCATGGAATCCACTGCATTCAATCGGGATGCTTTGGGCCATGCTGCATAAAATCCACTGCATTCAATCTTGCTTTTTGAATCCACTGCATTCAGTAATGCTGCATAAAATCCTTGCATTCAATTGGGTTCCATTTCTTCACGCTGCATGGAATACACTGCATTCAATCACGCTGCATGGAATCCACTGCATTCAATCGGGATGCATTTTATCATGCTGCGTGGTTTTCACTGCACTCAATCACAATGCATGGAATCCACTGCATTCCATCGGAATGCTTTGGGCCATGCTGCATAAAATCCACTGCATTCAATCATGCTGCATGGAATCCACTGCATTCAATCATGCTGCATAAAATCCACTGCATTCAATAGGGTTCCATTTCTTCACGCTGCATGTAATACACTGCATTCAATCACACTGAATGGAATCCACTGCATTCAATCGGGATGCATTTTACCTCGCTGCATGGATTACACTGCATTCACTCCCAATGCATGGAATCCACTGCATTCAATCGGGATGCTTTGGGCCATGCTGCATAAAATCCACTGCATTCAATCGGGATGCATTGGGCCACGCTGCATCGACTCCACTGCATTCAATTGGCATCCATTGCGCCACAATGCAAGGAATCCTCTGCATTCATTGACGCTGCATGGACTCCACTGCATTCAATCGGGATGCTTTGGGCCATGCTGCATAAAATCCACTGCATTCAATCTTGCTTTTTGAATCCACTGCATTCAGTAATGCTGCATAAAATCCTTGCATTCAATTGGGTTCCATTTCTTCACGCTGCATGGAATACACTGCATTCAATCGGGATGCATTTTACCATGCTGCGTGGTTTTCACTGCATTCAATCACAATGCATGGAATCCACTGCATTCCATCGGGATGCTTTGGGCCATGCTGCATAAAATCCACTGCATTCAATCGGGATGCATTGGGCCACGCTGCATCGACTCCACTGCATTCAATTGGCATCCATTGCGCCACAATGCAAGGAATCCTCTGCATTCATTGACGCTGCATGGACTCCACTGCATTCAATCGGGATGCTTTGGGCCATGCTGCATAAAATCCACTGCATTCAACCATGCTGCATGGAATACATTTCATTCAATCATGCTCTATAAAATCCAATGCATTCAATACGGTTCCATTACTTCATGCTGCATGGAATACACTGCATTAAATCAGGATGCATGGAATCGACTGCATTCAATCAGGATGCATTATACCACGTTGCATGGATTACCCTACATTCAATCACAATGCATGGAATCCACTGCATTCAATCGGGATGCCTTGGGCCATGCTGCATAAAATCCACTGCATTCAATGGTGATGCATTGGGCCTCGCTGCATAGACTCCACTGCATATAATCGGGATCCATTGCGCCACAATGCATGGAATACTCTGCATTCAATGACGCTGCATGGAATCCACTGCATTCCATCGGGAAGCTTTGGGCCATGCTGCATAAAATCCACTGCATTCAATCATGCTGCATGGAATCCACTGCATTCAATCGGGATGCATTTTACAAGGCTGCATGGATTACATTTCATACACTCAAAATGCATGGAATCCACTGCGTTCTATAGGGATGCTTTGGGCCATACTGCATAAAATACACTGCATTCAATTTGCTGCATGGAATCCACTGCATTCAATCATGCTGAATAAAATCCACTGCATTCAATAGGGTTCCATTTCTTCACGCTGCATGGAATACACTGCATTCAATCAGGCTGCATGAAATCCACTGCATTCAATGGGGATGCATTCTACAATGCTGCATGGAGTTCACTGCATGCAATCACAATGCATGTAATCCACTGCATTCCATCGGGATGCTTTGGGCCATGCTGCATAAAATCCACTGCATTCAACCATGCTGCATGGAATCCACTGCATTCAATCATGCTGCATAAAATCCACTGCATTCAATCGGGATGCATTGGGCCTCATTGCATGGAATAAACTGCATTCAATCAGGCTCCATGGAATCCACTGCATTCAATGGGGATGCATTCTACCATGCTGCATGGAGTTCACTGCATTCAATCACAATGCATGGAATCCACTGCATTCCATCGGGATGCTTTGGGCCATGCTGCATAAAATCCACTGCATTCAATCGGGATGCATTGGGCCTCGCTGCATGGACTCCACTGCATACAATCGGGATTCATTGCGCCACAATGCATTGAATACTCTGCATTCAATCACGCTGCATGGAATCCACTGCATTCAATCAGGATGCTTTGGGCCATGCTGCATAAAATCCACTGCATGCAATCATGCTGCATGGAATCCACTGCATTCAATCGGGATGCATTTTACCACGTTGCATGCAGTTCACTGCATTCAATCACAATGCATGGAATCCACTGCATTCAATCGGGATGCTTTGGGCCATGCTGCATAAAATCCACTGCATTCAATCGGGATGCATTGGGCCTCGCTGCATGGACTCCACTGCATTCAATCGGGATCCATTGCGCCACAATGCATGGATCCTCTGCATTCAATGACGCTGCATGGAATCCACTGCATTCCATCAGGATGCTTTGGGCCATGCTGCATAAAATCCACTGCATTCAATCATGCTGCATGGAATCCACTGCATTCAATCATGCTGCATAAAATCCACTGCATTCAATATGGTTCCATTTCTTCACACTGCATGGAATCCACTACATTCAATCACGCTGCATGGAATCCACTGCATTCAACATGGATGAATTTTACCACGCTGCATTTAGTACAGTGTATTCAATCACAATTCATGGAATCCATTGCATTCAATCGGGATGCTTTGGGCCATGCTGCATAAAATCCACTGCATTCAATCGGGATGCACTGGGCATCGCTGCATGGACTCCACTGCATACAATCGGGATCCATTGCGCCACAATGCATGGAATCCTCTGCATTCAATGACGCTGCATGGAATCCACTGCATTCAATCGGGATGCTTTGGGCCATGCTGAATAAAATCCATTGCATTCAATCATGCTGCATGGAATCCACTGCATTCAATCGGGATGCATTTTACCATGCTGCCTGGATTACCCTTCATTCAATCACGCTGCATGGAATCCACTGCATTCTATCGGGATGCTTTGGGCCATGCTGCATAAAATCCACTGCATTTAATCGGGATGCATTTGGCCACGCTGCATGGACTCCACTGCATAAAATCGGGATCCATTGCCCCAAAATGCAAGGAATCCTCTGCATTCAATGACGCTGAATGGAATCCACTGCATTGAATCGGGAAGCTTTGGGCCATGCTGCATAAATCCACTGCATGCAGTCATGCTGTGTGGACTCCACTGCATTGAATCATGCTGCAAAAAAAACCACTGCATTCAATAGGGTTCCATTTCTTCACCCTGCATGGAATCCACTGCATTCAACCACGCTGCATGGAATCCACTGCATTCAATCGGGATGCATTTTACCACTCTGCATGGATTACACTGCATTTAATCACGCTGCATGGAATCCATGGAATTTAATCGGGATTCATTTTACTAAGCTGTATGGAATGGACTGCACTTAATCACGCTGCATGGAATCCACTGCATTCAATCGGGATGCATTTTACCACGTTGCATGCAGTTCACTGCATTCAATCACAATGCATGGAATCCACTGCATTCAATCGGGATGCTTTGGGCCATGCTGCATAAAATCCACTGCATTCAATCTTGCTTTTTGAATCCACTGCATTCAGTAATGCTGCATAAAATCCTTGCATTCAATTGGGTTCCATTTCTTCACGCTGCATGGAATACACTGCATTCAATCACGCTGCATGGAATCCACTGCATTCAATCGGGATGCATTTTACCATGCTGCGTGGTTTTCACTGCACTCAATCACAATGCATGGAATCCACTGCATTCCATCGGAATGCTTTGGGCCATGCTGCATAAAATCCACTGCATTCAATCATGCTGCATGGAATCCACTGCATTCAATCATGCTGCATAAAATCCACTGCATTCAATAGGGTTCCATTTCTTCACGCTGCATGTAATACACTGCATTCAATCACACTGAATGGAATCCACTGCATTCAATCGGGATGCATTTTACCTCGCTGCATGGATTACACTGCATTCAATCCCAATGCATGGAATCCACTGCATTCAATCGGGATGCTTTGGGCCATGCTGCATAAAATCCACTGCATTCAATCGGGATGCATTGGGCCACGCTGCATCGACTCCACTGCATTCAATTGGCATCCATTGCGCCACAATGCAAGGAATCCTCTGCATTCATTGACGCTGCATGGACTCCACTGCATTCAATCGGGATGCTTTGGGCCATGCTGCATAAAATCCACTGCATGCAATCATGCTGCATGGAATCCACTGCATTCAATCGGGATGCATTTTACCAAGTTGCATGCAGTTCACTGCATTCAATAACAATGCATGGAATCCACTGCATTCAATCGGGATGCTTTGGGCCATGCTGCATAAAATCCACTGCATTCAATCGGGATGCATTGGGCCTCGCTGCATGGACTCCACTGCATTCAATCGGGATCCATTGCGCCACAATGCATGGATCCTCTGCATTCAATGACGCTGCATGGAATCCACTGCATTCCATCAGGATGCTTTGGGCCATGCTGCATAAAATCCACTGCATGCAATCATGCTGCATGGAATCCACTGCATTCAATCATGCTGCATAAAATCCACTGCATTCAATAGGGTTCCATTTCTTCACACTGCATGGAATCCACTACATTCAATCACGCTGCATGGAATCCACTGCATTCAACATGGATGAATTTTACCACGCTGCATTTAGTACACTGTATTCAATCACAATTCATGGAATCCATTGCATTCAATCGGGATGCTTTGGGCCATGCTGCATAAAATCCACTGCATTCAATCGGGATGCACTGGGCATCGCTGCATGGACTCCACTGCATACAATCAGGATCCATTGCGCCACAATGCATGGAATCCTCTGCATTCAATGACGCTGCATGGAATCCACTGCATTCAATCGGGATGCTTTGGGCCATGCTGAATAAAATCCATTGCATTCAATCATGCTGCATGGAATCCACTTCATTCAATCGGGATGCATTTTACCATGCTGCCTGGATTACCCTTCATTCAATCACGCTGCATGGAATCCACTGCATTCTATCGGGATGCTTTGGGCCATGCTGCATAAAATCCACTGCATTTAATCGGGATGCATTTGGCCACGCTGCATGGACTCCACTGCATAAAATCGGGATCCATTGCCCCAAAATGCAAGGAATCCTCTGCATTCAATGACGCTGAATGGAATCCACTGCATTGAATCGGGAAGCTTTGGGCCATGCTGCATAAATCCACTGCATGCAGTCATGCTGTGTGGACTCCACTGCATTGAATCATGCTGCAAAAAAAACCACTGCATTCAATAGGGTTCCATTTCTTCACCCTGCATGGAATCCACTGCATTCAACCACGCTGCATGGAATCCACTGCATTCAATCGGGATGCATTTTACCACTCTGCATGGATTACACTGCATTTAATCACGCTGCATGGAATCCATGGAATTTAATCGGGATTCATTTTACTAAGCTGTATGGAATGGACTGCACTTAATCACGCTGCATGGAATCCACTGCATTCAATCGGGATGCATTTTACCACGTTGCATGCAGTTCACTGCATTCAATCACAATGCATGGAATCCACTGCATTCAATCGGGATGCTTTGGGCCATGCTGCATAAAATCCACTGCATTCAATCTTGCTTTTTGAATCCACTGCATTCAGTAATGCTGCATAAAATCCTTGCATTCAATTGGGTTCCATTTCTTCACGCTGCATGGAATACACTGCATTCAATCACGCTGCATGGAATCCACTGCATTCAATCGGGATGCATTTTAACATGCTGCGTGGTTTTCACTGCACTCAATCACAATGCATGGAATCCACTGCATTCCATCGGAATGCTTTGGGCCATGCTGCATAAAATCCACTGCATTCAATCATGCTGCATGGAATCCACTGCATTCAATCATGCTGCATAAAATCCACTGCATTCAATAGGGTTCCATTTCTTCACGCTGCATGTAATACACTGCATTCAATCACACTGAATGGAATCCACTGCATTCAATCGGGATGCATTTTACCTCGCTGCATGGATTACACTGCATTCAATCCCAATGCATGGAATCCACTGCATTCAATCGGGATGCTTTGGGCCATGCTGCATAAAATCCACTGCATTCAATCGGGATGCATTGGGCCACGCTGCATCGACTCCACAGCATTCAATTGGCATCCATTGCGCCACAATGCAAGGAATCCTCTGCATTCATTGACGCTGCATGGACTCCACTGCATTCAATCGGGATGCTTTGGGCCATGCTGCATAAAATCCACTGCATTCAATCTTGCTTTTTGAATCCACTGCATTCAGTAATGCTGCATAAAATCCTTGCATTCAATTGGGTTCCATTTCTTCACGCTGCATGGAATACACTGCATTCAATCGGGATGCATTTTACCATGCTGCGTGGTTTTCACTGCATTCAATCACAATGCATGGAATCCACTGCATTCCATCGGGATGCTTTGGGCCATGCTGCATAAAATCCACTGCATTCAATCGGGATGCATTGGGCCACGCTGCATCGACTCCACTGCATTCAATTGGCATCCATTGCGCCACAATGCAAGGAATCCTCTGCATTCATTGACGCTGCATGGACTCCACTGCATTCTATCGGGATGCTTTGGGCCATGCTGCATAAAATCCACTGCATTCAACCATGCTGCATGGAATACATTTCATTCAATCATGCTCTATAAAATCCAATGCATTCAATACGGTTCCATTACTTCATGCTGCATGGAATACACTGCATTAAATCAGGATGCATGGAATCGACTGCATTCAATCAGGATGCATTATACCACGTTGCATGGATTACCCTACATTCAATCACAATGCATGGAATCCACTGCATTCAATCGGGATGCTTTGGGCCATGCTGCATAAAATCCACTGCATTCAATCGGGATGCATTGGGCCTCGCTGCATAGACTCCACTGCATATAATCGGGATCCATTGCGCCACAATGCATGGAATACTCTGCATTCAATGACGCTGCATGGAATCCACTGCATTCCATCGGGAAGCTTTGGGCCATGCTGCATAAAATCCACTGCATTCAATCATGCTGCATGGAATCCACTGCATTTAATCGGGATGCATTTTACAAGGCTGCATGGATTACATTTCATACACTCAAAATGCATGGAATCCACTGCGTTCTATAGGGATGCTTTGGGCCATACTGCATAAAATACACTGCATTCAATTTGCTGCATGGAATCCACTGCATTCAATCATGCTGAATAAAATCCACTGCATTCAATAGGGTTCCATTTCTTCACGCTGCATGGAATAAACTGCATTCAATCAGGCTGCATGAAATCCACTGCATTCAATGGGGATGCATTCTACAATGCTGCATGGAGTTCACTGCATGCAATCACAATGCATGTAATCCACTGCATTCCATCGGGATGCTTTGGGCCATGCTGCATAAAATCCACTGCATTCAACCATGCTGCATGGAATCCACTGCATTCAATCATGCTGCATAAAATCCACTGCATTCAATCGGGATGCATTGGGCCTCATTGCATGGAATAAACTGCATTCAATCAGGCTCCATGGAATCCACTGCATTCAATGGGGATGCATTCTACCATGCTGCATGGAGTTCACTGCATTCAATCACAATGCATGGAATCCACTGCATTCCATCGGGATGCTTTGGGCCATGCTGCATAAAATCCACTGCATTCAATCGGGATGCATTGGGCCTCGCTGCATGGACTCCACTGCATACAATCGGGATCCATTGCGCCACAATGCATTGAATACTCTGCATTCAATCACGCTGCATGGAATCCACTGCATTCAATCAGGATGCTTTGGGCCATGCTGCATAAAATCCACTGCATGCAATCATGCTGCATGGAATCCACTGCATTCAATCGGGATGCATTTTACCACGTTGCATGCAGTTCACTGCATTCAATCACAATGCATGGAATCCACTGCATTCAATCGGGATGCTTTGGGCCATGCTGCATAAAATCCACTGCATTCAATCGGGATGCATTGGGCCTCGCTGCATGGACTCCACTGCATTCAATCGGGATCCATTGCGCCACAATGCATGGATCCTCTGCATTCAATGACGCTGCATGGAATCCACTGCATTCCATCAGGATGCTTTGGGCCATGCTGCATAAAATCCACTGCATTCAATCATGCTGCATGGAATCCACTGAATTCAATCATGCTGCATAAAATCCACTGCATTCAATAGGGTTCCATTTCTTCACACTGCATGGAATCCACTGCATTCAATCACGCTGCATGGAATCCACTGCATTCAACATGGATGAATTTTACCACGCTGCATTTAGTACAGTGTATTCAATCACAATTCATGGAATCCATTGCATTCAATCGGGATGCTTTGGGCCATGCTGCATAAAATCCACTGCATTCAATCGGGATGCACTGGGCATCGCTGCATGGACTCCACTGCATACAATCGGGATCCATTGCGCCACAATGCATGGAATCCTCTGCATTCAATGACGCTGCATGGAATCCACTGCATTCAATCGGGATGCTTTGGGCCATGCTGAATAAAATCCATTGCATTCAATCATGCTGCATGGAATCCACTTCATTCAATCGGGATGCATTTTACCATGCTGCCTGGATTACCCTTCATTCAATCACGCTGCATGGAATCCACTGCATTCTATCGGGATGCTTTGGGCCATGCTGCATAAAATCCACTGCATTTAATCGGGATGCATTTGGCCACGCTGCATGGACTCCACTGCATAAAATCGGGATCCATTGCCCCAAAATGCAAGGAATCCTCTGCATTCAATGACGCTGAATGGAATCCACTGCATTGAATCGGGAAGCTTTGGGCCATGCTGCATAAATCCACTGCATGCAGTCATGCTGTGTGGACTCCACTGCATTGAATCATGCTGCAAAAAAAACCACTGCATTCAATAGGGTTCCATTTCTTCACCCTGCATGGAATCCACTGCATTCAACCACGCTGCATGGAATCCACTGCATTCAATCGGGATGCATTTTACCACTCTGCATGGATTACACTGCATTTAATCACGCTGCATGGAATCCATGGAATTTAATCGGGATTCATTTTACTAAGCTGTATGGAATGGACTGCACTTAATCACGCTGCATGGAATCCACTGCATTCAATCGGGATGCATTTTACCACGTTGCATGCAGTTCACTGCATTCAATCACAATGCATGGAATCCACTGCATTCAATCGGGATGCTTTGGGCCATGCTGCATAAAATCCACTGCATTCAATCTTGCTTTTTGAATCCACTGCATTCAGTAATGCTGCATAAAATCCTTGCATTCATGGGGTTCCATTTCTTCACGCTGCATGGAATACACTGCATTCAATCACGCTGCATGGAATCCACTGCATTCAATCGGGATGCATTTTATCATGCTGCGTGGTTTTCACTGCACTCAATCACAATGCATGGAATCCACTGCATTCCATCGGAATGCTTTGGGCCATGCTGCATAAAATCCACTGCATTCAATCATGCTGCATGGAATCCACTGCATTCAATCATGCTGCATAAAATCCACTGCATTCAATAGGGTTCCATTTCTTCATGCTGCATGGAATACACTGCATTCAATCACACTGAATGGAATCCACTGCATTCAATCGGGATGCATTTTACCTCGCTGCATGGATTACACTGCATTCAATCCCAATGCATGGAATCCACTGCATTCAATCGGGATGCTTTGGGCCATGCTGCATAAAATCCACTGCATTCAATCGGGATGCATTGGGCCACGCTGCATCGACTCCACTGCATTCAATTGGCATCCATTGCGCCACAATGCAAGGAATCCTCTGCATTCATTGACGCTGCATGGACTCCACTGCATTCAATCGGGATGCTTTGGGCCATGCTGCATAAAATCCACTGCATTCAATCGGGATGCATTGGGCCTCGCTGCATAGACTCCACTGCATATAATCGGGATCCATTGCGCCACAATGCATGGAATACTCTGCATTCAATGACGCTGCATGGAATCCACTGCATTCCATCGGGAAGCTTTGGGCCATGCTGCATAAAATCCACTGCATTCAATCATGCTGCATGGAATCCACTGCATTCAATCGGGATGCATTTTACAAGGCTGCATGGATTACATTTCATACACTCAAAATGCATGGAATCCACTGCATTCAATCGGGATGCATTGGGCCTCGCTGCATCGACTCCACTGCATACAATCGGGATCCATTGCGCCAAAATGCATGGAATACTCTGCATTTATTGACGCTGCATGGACTCCACTGCATTCAATCGGGATGCTTTGGGCCATGCTGCATAAAATCCACTGCATTCAACAATGCTGCATGGAATCCACTGCATTCAATCATGCTGCATAAAATCCACTGCATTCCATCGGGATGCATTGGGCCTCGCTGCATGGAATACACTGCATTCAATCACGCTGCATGGAATCCACTGCATTCAATGGGGATGCATTCTACAATGCTGCATGGAGTTCACTGCATTCAATCACAATGCATGGAATCCACTGCATTCCATCGGGATGCTTTGGGCCACGCTGCATAAAATCCACTGCATTCAATCGGGATGCATTGGGCCTCGCTGCATGGACTCCACTGCATACAATCGGGATCCATTGCACCAAAATGCATGGAATCCTCCGCATGCAACGACGCTGCATGGACTCCACTGCATTCAATCGGGATGCTTTGGGCCATGCTGCATAAAATCCATTGAATTCAATCATGCTGCATGGAATCCACTGCATTCAATCATGCTGCATAAAATCCACTGCATTCAATAGGGTTCCATTTCTTCACGCTGCATGGAATCCACTACATTCAATAACGCTGCATGGAATCCACTGCATTCTATCGGGATGCATTTTACCACGCTGCATAGATTACACCGCATTCAATCACAATGAATGGAATCCACTGCATTCAATCGGGATGCATTGGGCCTCGCTGCATGGACTCCACTGCATTCAATCGGGATCCATTGCGCCACAATGCATGGAATCCTCTGCATTCAATGACGCTGCATGGAATCCACTGCATTCCATCAGGATGCTTTGGGCCATGCTGCATAAAATCCACTGCATGCAATCATGCTGCATGGAATCCACTGCATTCAATCATGCTGCATAAAATCCACTGCATTCAATAGGGTTCCATTTCTTCACACTGCATGGAATCCACTGCATTCAATCACGCTGCATGGAATCCACTGCATTCAACATGGATGAATTTTACCACGCTGCATTTAGTACACTGTATTCAATCACAATTCATGGAATCCATTGCATTCAATCGGGATGCTTTGGGCCATGCTGCATAAAATCCACTGCATTCAATCGGGATGCACTGGGCATCGCTGCATGGACTCCACTGCATACAATCGGGATCCATTGCGCCACAATGCATGGAATCCTCTGCATTCAATCACGCTGCATGGAATCCACTGCATTCAATCGGGATGCTTTGGGCCATGCTGAATAAAATCCATTGATTTCAATCATGCTGCATGGAATCCACTTCATTCAATCGGGATGCATTTTACCATGCTGCCTGGATTACACTTCATTCAATCACGCTGCATGGAATCCACTGCATTCTATCGGGATGCTTTGGGCCATGCTGCATAAAATCCACTGCATTTAATCGGGATGCATTTGGCCACGCTGCATGGACTCCACTGCATAAAATCGGGATCCATTGCCCCAAAATGCAAGGAATCATCTGCATTCAATGACGCTGCATGGAATCCACTGCATTCCATCGGGATCCATTTTACCACGCAGCATGGATTACACTGCTTTCAATCACAATGCATGGAATCTACTCTATTCAATCTGGATGCTTTGGGACATACTGCATAAAATCAACTGCATTCAATCATGCTGCATGGACTCCACTGCATTCAATCGGAGTGCATTTTACCACGCTGCATGGATTACATTTCATACACTCAAAATGCATGGAATCCACTGCATTCTATAGGGATGCTTTGGGCCATACTGCATAAAATCCACTGCATTCAATCTTGCTGCATGGAATCCACTGCATTCAATCATGCTGCATAAATCCACTGCATTCAATAGGGTTCCACTTCTTCACGCTGCATGGAATCCACTGCATTCAATCATGCTGCATAAAATCCACTGCATTCAATAGGGTTCCATTTCTTCACGCTGCATGGAATCCACTACATTCAATCACGCTGCATGGAATCCACTGCATTCAATCAGCATGCTTTGGGCCATGCTGCATAAAATCCACTGCATTCAATCATGCTGCCTGGAATCCACTGCATTCAATCATACTGCATAAAATCCACTGAATTCAATAGGGTTCCATTTCTTCACGCTTCATGGAATCCACTGCATTCAATAGGGTTCCATTCCTTCACGCTGCCTGGAATCCACTGCCTTCAATCACGCTGCATGGAATCCACTGCATTCAATCGGGATGCATTTTTCCTCGTTGCATGGATTACACTGCATTCAATCCCAATGCATGGAATCCACTGCATTCAATCGGGAAGCTTTGGGCCATGCTGCATACAATGCACTGCATTCAATCGGGATGCACTGGGACTCGCTGCATGGACTCCACTGCATATAATCGGGATCCATTGCGCCACAATGCATGGAATACTCTGCATTCAATGATGCTGAATGGAATCCACTGCATTGAATCGGGAAGCTTTGGGCCATGCTGCATAAATCCACTGCATGCAGTCATGCTGTGTGGACTCCACTGCATTGAATCATGCTGCAAAAAAAACCACTGCATTCAATAAGGTTCCTTTAATGCACCCTGCATGGAATCCACTGCATTCAACCACGCTGCATGGAATCCACTGCATTCAATCGGGATGCATTTTACCACTCTGCATGGATTACACTGCATTTAATCACGCTGCATGTAATCCATGGAATTTAATCGGGATTCATTTTACTAAGCTGTATGGAATGGACTGCACTTAATCACGCTGCATGGAATCCACTGCATTCAATCGGGATGCATTTTACCACGTTGCATGCAGTTCACTGCATTCAATCACAATGCATGGAATACACTGCATTTATTCGGGATGCTTTGGGCCATGCTGCATAAAATCCACTGCATTCAATCTTGCTTTTTGAATCCACTGCATTCAGTAATGCTGCATAAAATCCTTGCATTCAATTGGGTTCCATTTCTTCACGCTGCATGGAATACACTGCATTCAATCACGCTGCATGGAATCCACTGCATTCAATCGGGATGCATTTTACCATGCTGCGTGGTTTTCACTGCATTCAATCACAATGCATGGAATCCACTGCATTTATTCGGGATGCTTTGGGCCATGCTGCATAAAATCCACTGCATTCAATCATGCTGCATGGAATCCACTGCATTCAATCATGCTGCATAAAATCCACTGCATTCAATAGGGTTCCATTTCTTCACGCTGCATGTAATACACTGCATTCAATCACACTGAATGGAATCCACTGCATTCAATCGGGATGCATTTTACCTCGCTGCATGGATTACACTGCATTCAATCACAATGCATGGAATCCACTGCATTCAATCGGGATGCTTTGGGCCATGCTGCATAAAATCCACTGCATTCAATCGGGATGCATTGGGCCACGCTGCATCGACTCCACTGCATTCAATTGGCATCCATTGCGCCACAATGCAAGGAATCCTCTGCATTCATTGACGCTGCATGGACTCCACTGCATTCAATCGGGATGCTTTGGGCCATGCTGCATAAAATCCACTGCATTCAACCATGCTGCATGGAATCCATTTCATTCAATCATGCTCTATAAAATCCAATGCATTCAATACGGTTCCATTACTTCACGCTGCATGGAATACACTGCATTCAATCAGGATGCATGGAATCGACTGCATTCAATCAGGATGCATTATACCACGTTGCATGGATTACCGTACATTCAATCACAATGCATGGAATCCACTGCATTCCATCGGGATGCTTTGGGCCATGCTGCATAAAATCCACTGCATTCAATCGGGATGCATTGGGCCTCGCTGCATAGACTCCACTGCATATAATCGGGATCCATTGCGCCACAATGCATGGAATACTCTGCATTCAATGACGCTGCATGGAATCCACTGCATTCCATCGGGAAGCTTTGGGCCATGCTGCATAAAATCCACTGCATTCAATCATGCTGAATAAAATCCACTGCATTCAATAGGGTTCCATTTCTTCACGCTGCATAGAATACACTGCATTCAATCAGGCTGCATGGAATCCACTGCATTCAATGGGGATGCATTCTCCAATGCTGCATGGAGTTCACTGCATGCAATCACAATGCACGTAATCCACTGCATTCCATCGGGATGCCTTGGGCCATGCTGCATAAAATCCACTGCATTCAACCATGCTGCATGGAATCCACTGCATTCAATCATGCTGCATAAAATCCCCTGAATTCAATCGGGATGCATTGGGCCTCGCTGCATGGAATACACTGCATTCAATCAGGCTGCATGGAATCCACTGCATTCAATGGGGATGCATTCTACAATGCTGCATGGAGTTCACTGCATTCAATCACAACGCATGTAATCCACTGCATTCCATCGGGATGCTTTGGGCCATGCTGCATAAAATCCACTGCATTCAATCGGGATGCATTGAGCCTCGCTGCATGGACTCCACTGCATACAATTGGGATCCATTGCGCCAAAATGCATGGAATACTCTGCATTCATTGACGCTGCATGGACTCCACTGCATTCAATCGGGATGCTTTGGGCCATGCTGCATAAAATCCACTACATTCAACCATGCTGCATGGAATCCACTGCATTCAATCATGCTGCATAAAATCCACTGCATTCCATCGGGATGCATTGGGCCTCGCTGCATGGAATACACTGCATTCAATCACGCTGCATGGATACCACTGCATTCAATGGGGATGCATTCTACAATGCTGCATGGAGTTCACTGCATTCAATCACAATGCAAGGAATCCACTGCATTCCATCGGGATGCTTTGGGCCATGCTGCATAAAATCCACTGCATTCAATCGGGATGCATTGGGCCTCGCTGCATGGACTCCACTGCATACAATCGGGATGCTTTGGGCCATGCTGCATAAAATCAATTGAATTCAATCATGCTGCATGGAATCCACTGCATTCAATCATGCTGCATAAAATCCACTGCATTCAATAGGGTTCCATTTCTTCACGTGGCATCGAATCCACTGCATTCAATCACGCTGCATGGAATCCACTGCATTCAATCGGGATGCATTTATCCTCGTTGCATGGAGTACACTGCATTCAATCATGCTGCATAAAATCCACTGCATTCCATCGGGATGCTTTGGGCCATGCTGCATAAAATCCACTGCATTCAACCATGCTGCATGGAATCCACTGCATTCAATCATGCTGCATAAAATCCAGTGCATTCAATCGGGATGCATTGGGCCTCGCTGCATGGAATAAACTGCATTCAATCAGGCTCCATGGAATCCACTGCATTCAATGGGGATGCATTCTACCATGCTGCATGGAGTTCACTGCATTCAATCACAATGCTTGGACTCCACTGCATTCCATCGGGATGCTTTGGGCCATGCTGCATAAAATCCACTGCATTCAATCGGGATGCATTTGGCCTCGCTGCATGGACTCCACTGCATACAATCGGGATCCATTGCGCCACAATGCATGGAATAATCTGCATTCAATCACGCTGCATGGAATCCACTGCATTCAATCGGGATGCTTTGGGCCATGCTGCATAAAATCCACTGCATGCAATCATGCTGCATGGAATCCACTGCATTCAATCGGGATGCATTTTACCACGTTGCATGCAGTTCACTGCATTCAATCACAATGCATGGAATCCACTGCATTCAATCGGGATGCTTTGGGCCATGCTGCATAAAATCCACTGCATTCAATCTTGCTTTTTGAATCCACTGCATTCAGTAATGCTGCATAAAATCCTTGCATTCAATTGGGTTCCATTACTTCACGCTGCATGGAATACACTGCATTCAATGACGCTGCATGGAATCCACTGCATTCATTCGGGATGCTTTGGGCCATGCTGAATAAAATCCATTGCATTCAATCATGCTGCACGGAATCCTCTGCATTCAATCGGGATGCATTTTACCATGCTGCATTGATTACCCTTCATTCAATCAGGCTGCATGGATTCCACTGCATTCTATCGGGATGCTTTGCGCCATGCTGCATAAAATCCACTGCATTTAATCGGGATGCATTTGGCCACGCTGCATGGACTCCACTGCATAAAATCGGGATCCATAGCCCCAAAATGCAAGGAATCATCTGCATTCAATGACGCTGCATGGAATCCACTGCATTCCATCGGGATCCATTTTACCACGCAGCATGGATTACACTGCTTTCAATCACAATGCATGGAATCTACTCTATTCAATCGGGATGCTTTGGGCCATACTGCATAAAATCCACTGCATTCAATCATGCTGCATGGAAACCACTGTATTCAATCGGGGTGCATTTTACCACGCTGCATGGATAACATTTCATACACTCAAAATGCATGGAATCCACTGCATTCTATAGGGATGCTTTGGGCCATACTGCATAAAATCCACTGCATTCAATCTTGCTGCATGGAATCCACTGCATTCAATCATGCTGCATAAATCCACTGCATTCAATAGGGTTCCACTTCTTCACGCTGCATGGAATCCACTGCATTCAATCATGCTGCATAAAATCCACTGCATTCAATAGGGTTCCATTTCTTCACGCTGCATGGAATCCACTACATTCAATCACGCTGCATGGAATCCACTGCATTCAATCAGCATGCTTTGGGCCATGCTGCATAAAATCCACTGCATTCAATCATGCTGCCTGGAATCCACTGCATTCAATCATACTGCATAAAATCCACTGCATTCAATAGGGTTCCATTTCTTCACGCTTCATGGAATCCACTGCATTCAATAGGGTTCCATTCCTTCACGCTGCCTGGAATCCACTGCCTTCAATCACGCTGCATGGAATCCACTGCATTCAATCGGGATGCATTTTTCCTCGTTGCATGGATTACACTGCATTCAATCCCAATGCATGGAATCCACTGCATTCAATCGGGAAGCTTTGGGCCATGCTGCATACAATGCACTGCATTCAATCGGGATGCACTGGGACTCGCTGCATGGACTCCACTGCATATAATCGGGATCCATTGCGCCACAATGCATGGAATACTCTGCATTCAATGATGCTGAATGGAATCCACTGCATTGAATCGGGAAGCTTTGGGCCATGCTGCATAAATCCACTGCATGCAGTCATGCTGTGTGGACTCCACTGCATTGAATCATGCTGCAAAAAAAACCACTGCATTCAATAAGGTTCCTTTAATGCACCCTGCATGGAATCCACTGCATTCAACCACGCTGCATGGAATCCACTGCATTCAATCGGGATGCATTTTACCACTCTGCATGGATTACACTGCATTTAATCACGCTGCATGTAATCCATGGAATTTAATCGGGATTCATTTTACTAAGCTGTATGGAATGGACTGCACTTAATCACGCTGCATGGAATCCACTGCATTCAATCGGGATGCATTTTACCACGTTGCATGCAGTTCACTGCATTCAATCACAATGCATGGAATACACTGCATTTATTCGGGATGCTTTGGGCCATGCTGCATAAAATCCACTGCATTCAATCTTGCTTTTTGAATCCACTGCATTCAGTAATGCTGCATAAAATCCTTGCATTCAATTGGGTTCCATTTCTTCACGCTGCATGGAATACACTGCATTCAATCACGCTGCATGGAATCCACTGCATTCAATCGGGATGCATTTTACCATGCTGCGTGGTTTTCACTGCATTCAATCACAATGCATGGAATCCACTGCATTTATTCGGGATGCTTTGGGCCATGCTGCATAAAATCCACTGCATTCAATCATGCTGCATGGAATCCACTGCATTCAATCATGCTGCATAAAATCCACTGCATTCAATAGGGTTCCATTTCTTCACGCTGCATGTAATACACTGCATTCAATCACACTGAATGGAATCCACTGCATTCAATCGGGATGCATTTTACCTCGCTGCATGGATTACACTGCATTCAATCACAATGCATGGAATCCACTGCATTCAATCGGGATGCTTTGGGCCATGCTGCATAAAATCCACTGCATTCAATCGGGATGCATTGGGCCACGCTGCATCGACTCCACTGCATTCAATTGGCATCCATTGCGCCACAATGCAAGGAATCCTCTGCATTCATTGACGCTGCATGGACTCCACTGCATTCAATCGGGATGCTTTGGGCCATGCTGCATAAAATCCACTGCATTCAACCATGCTGCATGGAATCCATTTCATTCAATCATGCTCTATAAAATCCAATGCATTCAATACGGTTCCATTACTTCACGCTGCATGGAATACACTGCATTAAATCAGGATGCATGGAATCGACTGCATTCAATCAGGATGCATTATACCACGTTGCATGGATTACCGTACATTCAATCACAATGCATGGAATCCACTGCATTCCATCGGGATGCTTTGGGCCATGCTGCATAAAATCCACTGCATTCAATCGGGATGCATTGGGCCTCGCTGCATAGACTCCACTGCATATAATCGGGATCCATTGCGCCACAATGCATGGAATACTCTGCATTCAATGACGCTGCATGGAATCCACTGCATTCCATCGGGAAGCTTTGGGCCATGCTGCATAAAATCCACTGCATTCAATCATGCTGAATAAAATCCACTGCATTCAATAGGGTTCCATTTCTTCACGCTGCATAGAATACACTGCATTCAATCAGGCTGCATGAAATCCACTGCATTCAATGGGGATGCATTCTCCAATGCTGCATGGAGTTCACTGCATGCAATCACAATGCACGTAATCCACTGCATTCCATCGGGATGCCTTGGGCCATGCTGCATAAAATCCACTGCATTCAACCATGCTGCATGGAATCCACTGCATTCAATCATGCTGCATAAAATCCCCTGAATTCAATCGGGATGCATTGGGCCTCGCTGCATGGAATACACTGCATTCAATCAGGCTGCATGGAATCCACTGCATTCAATGGGGATGCATTCTACAATGCTGCATGGAGTTCACTGCATTCAATCACAACGCATGTAATCCACTGCATTCCATCGGGATGCTTTGGGCCATGCTGCATAAAATCCACTGCATTCAATCGGGATGCATTGAGCCTCGCTGCATGGACTCCACTGCATACAATTGGGATCCATTGCGCCAAAATGCATGGAATACTCTGCATTCATTGACGCTGCATGGACTCCACTGCATTCAATCGGGATGCTTTGGGCCATGCTGCATAAAATCCACTACATTCAACCATGCTGCATGGAATCCACTGCATTCAATCATGCTGCATAAAATCCACTGCATTCCATCGGGATGCATTGGGCCTCGCTGCATGGAATACACTGCATTCAATCACGCTGCATGGATACCACTGCATTCAATGGGGATGCATTCTACAATGCTGCATGGAGTTCACTGCATTCAATCACAATGCAAGGAATCCACTGCATTCCATCGGGATGCTTTGGGCCATGCTGCATAAAATCCACTGCATTCAATCGGGATGCATTGGGCCTCGCTGCATGGACTCCACTGCATACAATCGGGATGCTTTGGGCCATGCTGCATAAAATCAATTGAATTCAATCATGCTGCATGGAATCCACTGCATTCAATCATGCTGCATAAAATCCACTGCATTCAATAGGGTTCCATTTCTTCACGTGGCATCGAATCCACTGCATTCAATCACGCTGCATGGAATCCACTGCATTCAATCGGGATGCATTTTTCCTCGCTGCATGGAGTACACTGCATTCAATCATGCTGCATAAAATCCACTGCATTCCATCGGGATGCTTTGGGCCATGCTGCATAAAATCCACTGCATTCAACCATGCTGCATGGAATACACTGCATTCAATCATGCTGCATAAAATCCACTGCATTCAATCGGGATGCATTGGGCCTCGCTGCATGGAATAAACTGCATTCAATCAGGCTCCATGGAATCCACTGCATTCAATGGGGATGCATTCTACCATGCTGCATGGAGTTCACTGCATTCAATCACAATGCTTGGACTCCACTGCATTCCATCGGGATGCTTTGGGCCATGCTGCATAAAATCCACTGCATTCAATCGGGATGCATTTGGCCTCGCTGCATGGACTCCACTGCATACAATCGGGATCCATTGCGCCACAATGCATGGAATAATCTGCATTCAATCACGCTGCATGGAATCCACTGCATTCAATCGGGATGCTTTGGGCCATGCTGCATAAAATCCACTGCATGCAATCATGCTGCATGGAATCCACTGCATTCAATCGGGATGCATTTTACCACGTTGCATGCAGTTCACTGCATTCAATCACAATGCATGGAATCCACTGCATTCAATCGGGATGCTTTGGGCCATGCTGCATAAAATCCACTGCATTCAATCTTGCTTTTTGAATCCACTGCATTCAGTAATGCTGCATAAAATCCTTGCATTCAATTGGGTTCCATTACTTCACGCTGCATGGAATACACTGTATTCAATGACGCTGCATGGAATCCACTGCATTCATTCGGGATGCTTTGGCCATGCTGAATAAAATCCATTGCATTCAATCATGCTGCACGGAATCCTCTGCATTCAATCGGGATGCATTTTACCATGCTGCATTGATTACCCTTCATTCAATCAGGCTGCATGGATTCCACTGCATTCTATCGGGATGCTTTGCGCCATGCTGCATAAAATCCACTGCATTTAATCGGGATGCATTTGGCCACGCTGCATGGACTCCACTGCATAAAATCGGGATCCATAGCCCCAAAATGCAAGGAATCATCTGCATTCAATGACGCTGCATGGAATCCACTGCATTCCATCGGGATCCATTTTACCACGCAGCATGGATTACACTGCTTTCAATCACAATGCATGGAATCTACTCTATTCAATCGGGATGCTTTGGGCCATACTGCATAAAATCCACTGCATTCAATCATGCTGCATGGAAACCACTGTATTCAATCGGGGTGCATTTTACCACGCTGCATGGATAACATTTCATACACTCAAAATGCATGGAATCCACTGCATTCTATAGGGATGCTTTGGGCCATACTGCATAAAATACACTGCATTCAATCTTGCTGCATGGAATCCACTGCATTCAATCATGCTGCATAAATCCACTGCATTCAATAGGGTTCCATTTCTTCACGCTGCATGGAATCCACTGCATTCAATCACGCTGCATAAAATCCACTGCATTCAATAGGGTTCCATTTCTTCACGCTGCATGGAATCCACTACATTCAATCACGCTGCATGGAATCCACTGCATTCAATCAGGATGCTTTGGGCCATGCTGCATAAAATCCACTGCATTCAATCATGCTGCCTGGAATCCACTGCATTCAATCATACTGCATAAAATCCACTGCATTCAATAGGGTTCCATTTCTTCACGCTTCATGGAATCCACTGCATTCAATAGGGTTCCATTCCTTCACGCTGACTGGAATCCACTGCCTTCAATCACACTGCATGGAATCCACTGCATTCAATCGGGATGCATTTTTCCTCGTTGCATGGATTACACGGCATTCAATCCCAATGCATGGAATTCACTGCATTCAATCGGGAAGCTTTGGGCCATGCTGCATACAATGCACTGCATTCAATCGGGATGCACTGGGCCTCGCTGCATGGACTCCACTGCATATAATCGGGATCCATTGCGCCACAATGCATGGAATACTCTGCATTCAATGACGCTGAATGGAATCCACTGCATTGAATCGGGAAGCTTTGGGCCATGCTGCATAAATCCACTGCATGCAATCATGCTGTGTGGACTCCACTGCATTGAATCATGCTGCAAAAAAAACCACTGCATTCAATAGGGTTCCATTTCTTCACCCTGCATGGAATCCACTGCATTCAACCACGCTGCATGGAATCCACTGCATTCAATCGGGATGCATTTTACCACTCTGCATGGATTACACTGCATTTAATCACGCTGCATGTAATCCATGGAATTTAATCGGGATTCATTTTACTAAGCTGTATGGAATGGACTGCACGTAATCACGCTGCATGGAATACACTGCATTCAATCGGGATGCATTTTACCACGTTGCATGCAGTTCACTGCATTCAATCACAATGCATGGAATCCACTGCATTCAATCGGGATGCTTTGGGCCATGCTGCATAAAATCCACTGCATTCAATCATGCTGCATGGAATCCACTGCATTCAATCATGCTGCATAAAATCCACTGCATTCAATCGGGATGCATTGGGCCTCGATGCATGGAATACACTGCATTCAATCAGGCTGCATGGAATCCACTGCATTCAATGGGAATGCATTCTACCATGCTGCATGGAGTTCACCTCATTCAATCACAATGCATGGAATCCACTGCATTCCATCGGGATGCTTTGGGCCATGCTGCATAAAATCCACTGCATTCAATCGGGATGCATTGGGCCTCGCTGCATGGACTCCACTGCATACAATCGGGATCCATTGCACCAAAATGCATGGAATCCTCCGCATGCAACGACGCTGCATGGTCTCCACTGCATTCATTCGGGATGCTTTGGGCCATGCTGCATAAAATCCATTGAATTCAATCATGCTGCATGGAATCCACTGCATTCAATCATGCTGTATAAAATCCACTGCATTCAATAGTTTTCCATTTATTCACGTGGCATCGAATCCACTGCATTCAATCACGCTGCATGGAATCCACTGCATTCAATCGGGATGCATTTTTCCTCGCTGCATGGAGTACACTGCATTCAATCATGCTGCATAAAATCCACTGCATTCCATCGGGATGCTTTGGGCCATGCTGCATAAAATCCACTGCATTCAACCATGCTGCATGGAATCCACTGCATTCAATCATGCTGCATAAAATCCACTGCATTCAATCGGGATGCATTGGGCCTCGCTGCATGGAATAAACTGCATTCAATCAGGCTCCATGGAATCCACTGCATTCAATGGGGATGCATTCTACCATGCTGCATGGAGTTCACTGCATTCAATCACAATGCATGGAATCCACTGCATTCCATCGGGATGCTTTGGGCCATGCTGCATAAAATCCACTGCATTCAATCGGGATGCATTGGGCCTCGCTGCATGGACTCAACTGCATACAATCGGGATCCATTGCGCCACAATGCATGGAATACTCTGCATTCAATCACGCTGCATGGAATCCACTGCATTCAATCGGGATGCTTTGGGCCATGCTGCATAAAATCCACTGCATGCAATCATGCTGAATGGAATCCACTGCATTCAATCGGGATGCATTTTACCACGTTGCATGCAGTTCACTGCATTCAATCACAATGCATGGAATCCACTGCATTCAATCGGGATGCTTTGGGCCATGCTGCATAAAATCCACTGCATTCAATCTTGCTTTTTGAATCCACTGCATTCAGTAATGATGCATAAAATCCTTGCATTCAATTGGGTTCCATTTCTTCACGCTGCATGGAATACACTGCATTCAATCACGCTGCATGGAATCCACTGCATTCAATCGGGATGCATTTTACCATGCTGCGTGGTTTTCACTGCATTCAATCACAATGCATGGAATCCACTGCATTCCATCGGGATGCTTTGGGCCATGCTGCATAAAATCCACTGCATATAATCATGCTGCATGGAATCCACTGCATTCAATCATGCTGCATAAAATCCACTGCATTCAATAGGGTTCCATTTCTTCACGCTGCATGGAATACACTGCATTCAATCAGGCTGCATAAAATCCACTGCATTCAATCGGGATGCTTTGGGCCATGCTGCATAAAATCCACTGCATGCAATCATGCTGAATGGAATCCACTGCATTCAATCGGGATGCATTTTACCACGTTGCATGCAGTTCACTGCATTCAATCACAATGCATGGAATCCACTACATTCCATCGGGATGCTTTGGGCCATGCTGCATAAAATCCACTGCATTCAATCGGGATGCATTGGGCCACGCTGCATCGACTCCACTGCATTCAATCGGGATCCATTGCGCCACAATGCAAGGAATCCTCTGCATTCATTGACGCTTCATGGACTACACTACATTCAATCGGGATGCTTTGGGCCATGCTGCATAAAATCCACTGCATTCAACCATGCTGCATGGAATCCATTTCATTCAATCATGCTCTATAAAATCCAATGCATTCAATACGGTTCCATTACTTCACGCTGCATGGAATACACTGCATTAATTCAGGATGCATGGAATCGACTGCATTCAATCAGGATGCATTATACCACGTTGCATGGATTACCCTACATTCAATCACAATGCATGGAATCCACTGCATTCAATCGTGATGCTTTGGGCCATGCTGCATAAAATCCACTGCATTCAATCGGGATGCATTGGGCCTCGCTGCATAGACTCCACTGCATATAATCGGGATCCATTGTGCCACAATGCATAGAATACTCTGCATTCAATGACGCTGCATGGAATCCACTGCATTCCATCGGGAAGCTTTGGGCCATGCTGCATAAAATCCACTGCATGCAATCATGCTGCATGGAATCCACTGCATTCAATCGGGATGAATTTTACAAGGCTGCATGGACTACATTTCATACACTCAAATTGCATGGAATCCACTGCGTTCTATAGGGATGCTTTGGGCCATACTGCATAAAATACACTGCATTCAATTTGCTGCATGGAATCCACTGCATTCAATCATGCTGAATAAAATCCACTGCATTCAATAGGGTTCCATTTCTTCACGCTGCATGGAATACACTGCATTCAATCAGGCTGCATGAAATCCACTGCATTCAATGGGGATGCATTCTACAATGCTGCATGGAGTTCACTGCATGCAATCACAATGCATGTAATCCACTGCATTCCATCGGGATGCTTTGGGCCATGCTGCATAAAATCCACTGCATTCAACCATGCTGCATGGAATCCACTGCATTCAATCATGCTGCATAAAATCCACTGCATTCCATCGGGATGCATTGGGCCTCGCTGCATGGAATACACTGCATTCAATCACGCTGCATGGAATCCACTGCATTCAATGGGGATGCATTCTACAATGCTGCATGGAGTTCACTGCATTCAATCTAAATGCATTGAATCCACTGCATTCCATCGGGATGCTTTGGGCCATGCTGCATAAAATCCACTGCATTCAATCGGGATGCATTGGGCCTCGCTGCATGGACTCCACTGCATACAATCGGGATCCATTGCACCAAAATGCATGGAATCCTCCGCATTCAATCACGCTGCATGGAATCCACTGCATTCAATCGGGATGCTTTGGGCCATGCTGCATAAAATCCATTGAATTCAATCATTCTGCATGGAATCCACTGCATTCAATCATGCTGCATAAAATCCACTGCATTCAATAGTGTTCCATTTCTTCACGTGGCATCGAATCCACTGCATTCAATCACGCTGCATGGAATCCACTGCATTCAATCGGGATGCATTTTTCCTCGCTGCATGGAGTACACTGCATTCAATCATGCTGCATAAAATCCACTGCATTCCATCGGGATGCTTTGGGCCATGCTGCATAAAATCCACTGCATTCAACCATGCTGCATGGAATCCACTGCATTCAATCATGCTGCATAAAATCCACTGCATTCCATCGGGATGCATTGGGCCTCGCTGCATGGAATACACTGCATTCAATCAGGCTCCATGGAATCCACTGCATTCAATGGGGATGCATTCTACCATGCTGAATGGAGTTCACTGCATTCAATCACAATGCATGGAATCCACTGCATTCCATCGGGATGCTTTGGGCCATGCTGCATAAAATCCACTGCATTCAATCGGGATGCATTGGGCCTCGCTGCATGGACTCCACTGCATACAATCGGGATCCATTGCGCCACAATGCATGGAATCCTCTGCATTCAATCACGCTGCATGGAATCCACTGCATTCAATCGGGATGCTTTGGGCCATGCTGCATAAAATCCACTGCATGCAATCATGCTGCATGGAATCCACTGCATTCAATCATGCTGCATAAAATCCACTGCATTCAATAGGGTTCCATTTCTTCTTCACGCTGCCTGGAATCCACTGCATTCAATCTCAATGCATAGAATCCACTGCATTCAATATGGATGCATTTTACCACTCTGCATGGAATCCACTGCATTTACTCACGCTGCATGTAATCCATGGAATTTAATCGGGATTCATTTTACTAAGCTGTATGGAATCGACTGCATTTAATCACGCTGCATGGAATCCACTGCATTCAATCGGGATTCATTTTACAAAGCTGCATGGAGTACACTGCATTCAATCACAATGCATGGAATCCACTGCATTCAAACGGGATGCTTTGGGCCATGCTGCATAAAATCCACTGCATTCAATCTTGCTGCATAAAATCCACTGCATTCAATCATGCAGCATAAAATCCGCTGCATTCCATAGGGTTCCATTTCTTCATGCTGCATGGAATACACTGCATTCAATCAGGCTGCATAAAATCCGCTGCATTCCATAGGGTTCCATTTCTTCATGCTGCATGGAATCCACTGCATTCAATCGGGATGCATTTTTCCTCGTTGCGTGGACTACACTGCATTCCATCACAATGCATGGAATCCACTGCATTCAATCGGGAAGCTTTGGGCCATGCTGCATACAATCCACTGCATTCAATCGGGATGCACTGGGCCTCGCTGCATGGACTCCACTGCATATAATCGGGATCCATTGCGCCACAATGCATGGAATACTCTGCATTCAATGACGCTGAATGGAATCCACTGCATTGAATCGGGAAGCTATGGGCCATGCTGCATAAAATCCACTGCATGCAATCATGATGCATGGAATCCACTGCATTCAATCATGCTGCATAAAATCCACTGCATTCAATAGGGTTCCATTACTGCACCCTGCATGGAATCCACTGCATTCAACCACGCTGCATGGAATCCACTGCATACAATCGGGATGCATTTTATCACTCTGCATGGATTACACTGCATTTAATCACGCTGCATGTAATCCATGGAATTTAATCGGGATTCATTTTACTAAGCTGTATGGAATGGACTGCACTTAATCACGCTGCATGGAATCCACTGCATTCAATCGGGATGCATTTTACCACGTTGCATGCAGTTCACTGCATTCAATCACAATGCATGGAATCCACTGCATTCAATCGGGATGCTTTGGGCCATGCTGCATAAAATCCACTGCATTCAATCATGCTTTTTGAATCCACTGCATTCAGTAATGCTGCATAAAATACTTGCATTCAATTGGGTTCCATTTCTTCACGCTGCATGGAATACACTGCATTCAATCACGCTGCATGTAATCCACTGCATTCAATCGGGATGCTTTGGGCCATGCTGCATAAAATCCACTGCATTCAATCGGGATGAATTGGGCCTCGCTGCATGGACTCCTCTGCATAAAATCTGGATCCATTGCGCCACAATGCATGGAATCCTCTGCATTCAACGACGCTGCATGGAATCCACTGCATTCCATCGGGATGTTTTGGGCCATGCTGCATAAAATCCACTGCATTCAATCGGGATGCATTGGGCCTCGCTGCATGGACTCCACTGCATTCAATCGGGATCCATTGTGCCACAATGCATGGAATTCTCTTCATTCAATAACGCTGCATCGAGTCCACAGCATTAAATCGGAATCCATTGTGCCACAATGCATGGAATCCTCTGCATTCAATGACGCTGCATGGAATCCACTGCATTCCATCAGGATGCTTTGGGCCATGCTGCATAAAATCCACTGCATGCAATCATGCTGCATGGAATCCACTACATTCAATCATGCTGCATAAAATCCCCTGCATTCAATAGGGTTCCATTTCTTCACGCTGCATGGAATCCACTGCATTCAATCGGGATGCATTTTACCTCGCTGCATGGATTACACTGCATTCAATCACGCTGCATGGAAACCACTGCATTCAATCGGGATGCATTTTACCTCGCTGCATGGATTACACTGCATTCAATCACAATGCATGGAATCCACTGCATTCCATCGGGATGCTTTGGGCCATGCTGCATAAACTCCACTGCATTCAATCGGGATGCATTGGGCCTCGCTGCATGGACTCCACTGCATACAATCTGGATCCATTGCGCCACAATGCATGGAATCCTCTGCATTCAACGTCGCTGCATGGAATCCACTGCATTCCATCGGGATGTTTTGGGCCATGCTGCATAAAATCCACTGCATTCAATCGGGATGCATTGGGCCTCGCTGCATGGACTCCACTGCATTCAATCGGGATCCATTGTGCCACAATGCATGGAATTCTCTTCATTCAATGACGCTGCATCGAGTCCACAGCATTCAATCGGAATCCATTGTGCCACAATGCATGGAATACTCTGCATTCAATGACGCTGCATGGAATCCACTACATTCAATCATGCTGCATAAAATCCACTGCATTCAATAGGGTTCCATTTCTTCACGCTGCATGGAATCCACTACATTCAATCACGCTGCATGGAATCCACTGCATTCAACATGGATGAATTTTACCACGCTGCATTTAGTACAGTGTATTCAATCACAATTCATGGAATCCATTGCATTCAATCGGGATGCTTTGGGCCATGCTGCATAAAATCCACTGCATTCAATCGGGAGGCACTGGGCATCGCTGCATGGACTCCACTGCATACAATCGGGATCCATTGCGCCACAATGCATGGAATCCTCTGCATTCAATGACGCTGCATGGAATCCACTGCATTCAATCGGGATGCTTTGGGCCATGCTGCATAAAATCCACTGCATTCAACCATGCTGCATGGAATCCACTGCATTCAATAATGCTGCAATAAATCCACTGCATTCAATAGGGTTCCATTACTTCACGCTGCATGTTATACACTGCATTCATTCACGCTGCATGGAATCCACTGCATTCAATCAGGATGCATTTTACCTCACTGCATGGATTACACTGCATTCAATCACAATGCATGGAATCCACTGCATTCCATCGGGATGCTTTGGGCCATGCTGCATAAAATCCACTTCATTCAATCGGGATGCATTGGGCCTCGCTGCATGGACTCCACTGCATACAATCGGGATCCATTGCGCCACAATTCATGGAATCCTCTGCATTCAACGACGCTGCATGGAATCCACTGCATTCAATCGGGAGGCTTTGGGCCATGCTGCATAAAATCCACTGCATTCAATATGGTTCCATTTCTTCACGCTGCATGGAATCCAATGCATTCAATCAGGATGCATTTTACCACACTGCATGGATTACACTTCATTCAATCACAATGCATGGAATCCACTGCATTCCATCGGGATGCTTTGGGCCATGCTGCATAAAATCCACTGCATTCAATCAGATGCATTTTGCCTCGCTGCATAGACTCCACTGCATACAATCGGGATCCATTTCGCCAAAATGCATTGAATCTTCTGCATTCAATTACGCTGCATGGAATCCACTGCATTCAATCGGGATGCTTTGGGCCATGCTGCATAAAATCCATTGCATTCAATCATGCTGCATGGGATCCACTGCATTCAATCATGCTGCATAAAATCCACTGCATTCAATAGGGTTCCATTTCTTCACGCTGCATGGAATCCACTACATTCAATCACGCTGCATGGAATCCACTGCATTCTATCGGGATGCATTTTACCACGCTGAATAGATTACACCGCATTCAATCACAATGCATGGAATCCACTGCATTCAATCGGGATGCTTTGGGCCATGCTGCATAAAATCCACTGCATTCAATCGGGATGCATTGGGCCTCGCTGCATGGACTCCACTGCATTCAATCGGGATCCATTGTGCCACAATGCATGGAATTCTTTTCATTCAATGACGCTGCATCGAATCCACTGCATTCAATCGGAATCCATTGTGCCACAATGCATGGAATCCTCTGCATTCAATGACGCTGCATGGAATCCACTGCATTCCATCAGGATGCTTTGGGCCATGCTGCATAAAATCCACTGCATGCAATCCTGCTGCATGGAATCCACTGCATTCAATCATGCTGCATAAAATCCACTGCATTCAATAGGGTTCCATTTCTTCATGCTGCATGGAATCCACTGCATTCAATCACGCTGCATGGAATCCACTGCATTCAACATGGATGAATTTTACCACGCTGCATTTAGTACACTGTATTCAATCACAATTCATGGAATCCATTGCATTCAATCGGGATGCTTTGGCCCATGCTGCATAAAATCCACTGCATTCAATCATGCTGCATGGAATCCACTGCATTCAATCGGGATGCATTTTACCATGCTGCATGGATTACTCTTCATTCAATCAGGCTGCATGAAATCCACTGCATTCAATCGGGATGCTTTGGGCCATGCTGCATAAAATCCACTGCATTTAATCGGGATGCATTTGGCCACGCTGCATGGACTCCACTGCATAAAATCGGGATCCATTGCCCCAAAATGCAAGGAATCATCTGCATTCAATGACGCTGCATGGAATCCACTGCATTCCATCGGGATGCTTTGGGCCATGCTTCATAAAATCCACTGCATTCAACCATGCTGCATGGAATCCACTGCATTCAATCATGCTGCATAAAATCCACTGCATTCAATCGGGATGCATTGGGCCTCGCTGCATGGAATAAACTGCATTCAATCAGGCTCCATGGAATCCACTGCATTCAATGGGGATGCATTCTACCATGCTGCATGGAGTTCAATGCATTCAATCACAATGCATGGAATCTACTGCATACCATCGGGATGCTTTGGGCCATGCTGCATAAAATCCACTGCATTCAATCGGGATGCATTGGGCCTCGCTGCATGGACTCCACTGCATACAATCGGGATCAATTGCGCCACAATGCATGGAATCCTCTGCATTCAATCACGCTGCATGGAATCCACTGCATTCCATCGGGATGCTTTGGGCCATGCTGCATAAAATCCACTGCATGCAATCATGCTGCATGGAATCCACTGCATTCAATCATGCTGCATAAAATCCACTGCATTCAATAGGGTTCCATTTCTTCTTCACGCTGCATGGAATACACTGCACTCAATCACGCTGCATGGAATCCACTGCATTCTATCGGGATGCATTTTACCTCGCTGCATGGATTACACTGCATTCAATCACAATGCATGGAATCCACTGCATTCCATCGGGATGCTTTGGGCCATGCTGCATAAACTCCACTTCATTCAATCGGGAGGCATTGGGCCTCGCTGCATGGACTCCACTGCATAAAATCTGGATCCATTGCGCCACAATGCATGGAATCCTCTGCATTCAACGACGCTGCATGGAATCCACTGCATTCCATCGGGATGTTTTGGGCCATGCTGCATAAAATCTACTGCATTCAATCGGGATGCATTGGGCCTCGCTGCATGAACTCCACTGCATACAATCTGGAACCATTGCGCCAAAATGCATGGAATACTCTGCATTCAACAACGCTGCATGGAATCCACTGCATTCAATCGGGATGCTTTGGGCCATGCTGCATAAACTCCACTGAATTCAATCAGATGCATTTTGCCTCGCTGCATAGACTCCAATGCATACAATCGGGATCCATTGCGCCAAAATGCATTGAATCTTCTGCATTCAATTACGCTGCATGGAATCCACTGCATTCAATCGGCATGCTTTGGGCCATGCTGCATAAAATCCATTGCATTCAATCATGCTGCCTGGAATCCACTGCATTCAATCGTGCTGCATAAAATCCACTGCATTCAATAGGGTTCCATTTCTTCACGCTGCATGGAATCCACTACATTCAATCACGCTGCATGGAATCCACTGCATTCTATTGGGATGCATTTTACCACGCTGCATAGATTACACCGCATTCAATCACAATGCATGGCATCCACTGCATTCAATCGGGATGCTTTGGGCCATGCTGCATAAAATCCACTGCATTCAATCGGGATGCATTGGGCCTCGCTGCATGGACTCCACTGCATTCAATCGGTATCCATTGTGCCACAATGCATGGAATTCTCTTCATTCAATGATGCTGCATCGAATCGACTGCTTCAATCGGAATCCATTGCGCCACAATGCATGGAATCCTCTGCATTCAATGACGCTGCATGGAATCCACTGCATTCAATCGGGATGCTTTGGGCCATGCTGCATAAAATCCACTGTATGCAATCATGCTGCATCGAATCCACTGCATTCAATCATGCTGCATAAAATCCACTGCATTCAATAGGGTTCCATTTCTTCACGCTGCATGGAATCCACTACATTCAATCACGCTGCATGGAATCCACTTCATTCAACATGGATGAATTTTACCACGCTGCATTTAGTACACTGTATTCAATCACAATTCATGGAATCCATTGCATTCAATCGGGATGCTTTGGGCCATGCTGCATAAAATCCACTGCATTCAATCGGGATGCACTGGGCATCGCTGCATGGACTCCACTGCATACAATCGGAATCCATTGCGCCACAATGCATGGAATCCTCTGCATTCAATGATGCTGCATGGAATCCACTTCATTCAATCGGGATGCTTTGGGCCATGCTGCATAAAATCCACTGCATTCAATCATGCTGCATGGAATCCACTGCATTCAATCGGGATGCATTTTACCATGCTGCATTGATTACCCTTCATTCAATCAGGCTGCATGGAATCCACTGCATTCTATCGGGATGCTTTGCGCCATGCTGCATAAAATCCACTGCATTTAATCGGGATGCATTTGGCCACGCTGCATGGACTCCACTGCATAAAATCGGGATCCATTGCCCCAAAATGCAAGGAATCATCTGCATTCAATGACGCTGCATGGAATCCACTGCATTCCATCGGGAGGCTTTGGGCCATGCTGCATAAAATCCACTGCATTCAACCATGCTGCATGGAATCACCTGCATTCAATCATGCTGCATAAAATCCACTGCATTCAATCGGGATGCATTGGGCCTCGCTGCATGGAATAAACTGCATTCAATCAGGCTCCATGGAATCCACTGCATTCAATGGGGATGCATTCTACCATGCTGCATGGAGTTCACTGCATTCAATCACAATGCATGGAATCTACTGCATACCATCGGGATGCTTTGGGCCATGCTGCATAAAATCCACTGCATTCAATCGGGATGCATTGGGCCTCGCTGCATGGACTCCACTGCATACAATCGGGATCCATTGCGCCACAATGCATGGAATACTCTGCATTCAATGACGCTGCATGGAATCCACTGCATTCCATCGGGATGCTTTGGGCCATACTGCATAAAATCCACTGCATGCAATCATGCTGCATGGAATCCACTGCATTCAATCATGCTGCATAAAATCCACTGCATTCAATAGGGTTCCAATTCTTCTTCACGCTGCCTGGAATCCACTGCATTCAAACACGCTGCATGGAATCCACTGCATTCAATATGGATGCATTTTACCACTCTGCATGGAATCCACTGCATTTAATCACGCTGCATGTAATCCATGGAATTTAATCGGGATTCATTTTTCTAAGCTGTATGGAATCGACTGCATTTAATCACGCTGCATGGAATCCACTGCATTCAATCGGGATTCATTTTACAAGGCTGCATGGAGTACACTGCATTCAATCACAATGCATGGAATCCACTGCATTCAAACGGGATGCTTTGGGCCATGCTGCATAAAATCCACTGCATTCAATCATGCTGCATGGAATCCACTGCATTCAATCATGCAGCATAAAATCCGCTGCATTCCATAGGGTTCCATTTCTTCATGCTGCATGGAATACACTGCATTCAATCAGGCTGCATGGAATCCACTGCATTCAATCGGGATGCATTTTTCCTCGTTGCATGGATTACACTGCATTCCATCACAATGCATGGAATCCACTGCATTCAATCGGGAAGATTTGGGCCATGCTGCATACAATCCACTGCATTCAATCGGGATGCACTGGGCCTCGCTGCATGGACTCCACTGCATATAATCGGGATCCATTGCGCCACAATGCATGGAATACTCTGCATTCAATGACGCTGAATGGAATCCACTGCATTGAATCGTTAAGCTATGGGCCATGCTGCATAAAATCCACTGCATGCAATCATGCTGCATTGAATCCACTGCATTCAATCATGTTGCATAAAAACAACTGCATTCAATAGGGTTCCATTTCTTCACCCTGCATGGAATCCACTGCATTCAACCACGCTGCATGGAATCCACTGCATTCAATCGGGATGCAATTTACCACTCTGCATGGATTACACTGCATTTAATCACGCTGCATGTAATCCATGGAATTTTAATCGCGATTCATTTTACTAAGCTGTATGGAATCGACTGCACTTAATCACGCTGGATGGAATCCACTGCATTCAATCGGGATGCATTTTACCACGTTGCATGCAGTTCACTGCATTCAATCACAATGCATGGAATCCACTGCATTCAATCGGGATGCTTTGGGCCATGCTGCATAAAATCCACTGCATTCAATCTTGCTTTTTGAATCCACTGCATTCAGTAATGCTGCATAAAATCCTTGCATTCAATTGGGTTCCATTTCTTCACGCTGCATGGAATACACTGCATTCAATCACGCTGCATGGAATCCACTGCATTCAATCGGGATGCATTTTACCATGCTGCGTGGTTTTCACTGCATTCAATCACAATGCATGGAATCCACTGCATTCCATCGGGATGCTTTGGGCCATGCTGCATAAAATCCACTGCATTCAATCATGCTGCATGGAATCCACTGCATTCAATCATGCTGCATAAAATCCACTGCATTCAATAGGGTTCCATTTCTTCACGCTGCATGTAATACACTGCATTCAATCACACTGAATGGAATCCACTGCATTCAATCGGGATACATTTTACCTCGCTGCATGGATTACACTGCATTCAATCACAATGCATGGAATCCACTGCATTCAATCGGGATGCTTTGGGCCATGCTGCATAAAATCCACTGCATTCAATCGGGATGCATTGGGCCACGCTGCATAAAATCCACTGCATTCAATCGGTATCCATTGCGCCACAATGCAAGGAATCCTCTGCATTCATTGACGCTGCATGGACTCCACTGCATTCAATCAGGATGCTTTGGGCCATGCTGCATAAAATCCACTGCATTCAACCATGCTGCATGGAATCCATTTCAATCAATCATGCTCTATAAAATCCAATGCATTCAATAGGGTTCCATTACTTCACGCTGCATGGAATACACTACATTAAATCAGGATGCATGGAATCGACTGCATTCAATCAGGATGCATTATACCACGTTGCATGGATTACCCTACATTCAATCACAATGCATGGAATCCACTGCATTCAATCGTGATGCTTTGGGCCATGCTGCATAAAATCCACTGCATTCAATGGTGATGCATTGGGCCTCGCTGCATAGACTCCACTGCATATAATCGGGATCCATTGTGCCACAATGCATGGAATACTCTGCATTCAATGACGCTGCATGGAATCCACTGCATTCCATCGGGAAGCTTTGGGCCATGCTGCATAAAATCCACTGCATTCAATCATGCTGCATGGAATCCACTGCATTCAATCGGGATGCAATTTACAAGGCTGCATGGATTACATTTCATACACTCAAAATGCATGGAATCCACTGCGTTCTATAGGGATGCTTAGGGCCATACTGCATAAAATACACTGCATTCAATTTGCTGCATGGAATCCACTGCATTCAATCATGCTGCATAAAATCCACTGCATTCAATAGGGTTCCATTTCTTCACGCTGCATGGAATACACTGCATTCAATCAGGCTCCATGGAATCCACTGCATTCAATGGGGATGCATTCTACAATGCTGCATGGAGTTCACTGCATTCAATCACAACGCATGTAATCCACTGCATTCCATCGGGATGCTTTGGGCCATGCTGCATAAAATCCACTGCATTCAATCGGGATGCATTGGGCTTCGCTGCATGGACTCCACTGCATACAATCGGGATCCATTGCGCCAAAATGCATGGAATACTCTGCATTCATTGACGCTGCATGGACTCCACTGCATTCAATCGGGATGCTTTGGGCCATGCTGCATAAAATCCACTGCATTCAACCATGCTGCATGGAATCCATTTCATTCAATCATGCTCTATAAAATCCAATGCATTCAATAGGGTTCCATTAATTCACGCTGCATGGAATACACTGCATTAAATCAGGATGCATGGAATCGCCTGCATTCAATCAGGAGGCATTATACCACGTTGCATGGATTACCCTACATTCAATCACAATGCATGGAATCCACTGCATTCAATCGGGATGCTTTGGGCCATGCTGCATAGACTCCACTGCATATAATCGGGATCCATTGCGCCACAATGCATGGAATATTCTGAATTCAACGACGCTGCATGAATCCACTGCATTCCATCGGAAAGCCTTTGGCCATGCTGCATAAAATCCACTGCATTCTATCATGCTGCATGGAATCCACTGCATTCAATCGGGATGCATTCTACAAGGCTGCATGGATTACATTTCATACACTCAAAATGCATGGAATCCACTGCGTTCTATAGGGATGCTTTGGGCCATACTGCATAAAATACACTGCATTCAATTTGCTGCATGGAATCCACTGCATTCAATCATGCTGAATAAAATCCACTGCATTCAATAGGGTTCCATTTCTTCACGCTGCATGGAATACACTGCATTCAATCAGGCTGCATGAAATCCACTGCATTCAATGGGGATGCATTCTACAATGCTGCATGGAGTTCACTGCATGCAATCACAATGCATGTAATCCACTGCATTCCATCGGGATGCTTTGGGCCATGCTGCATAAAATCCACTGCATTCAACCATGCTGCATGGAATCAACTGCATTCAATCATGCTGCATAAAATCCACTGCATTCCATCGGGATGCATTGGGCCTCGCTGCATGGAATACACTGCATTCAATCACACTGCATGAATTCCACTGCATTCAATGGGGATGCATTCTACAATGCTGCATGGAGTTCACTGCATTCAATCACAATGCATGGAATCCACTGCATTCCATCGGGATGCTTTGGGCGATGCTGCATAAAATCCACTGCATTCAATCGGGATGCATTGGGCCTCGCTGCATGGACTCAACTGCATACAATCGGGATCCATTGCACCAAAATGCATGGAATCCTCCGCATGCAACGACGCTGCATGGACTCCACTGCATTCAATCGGGATGCTTTGGGCCATGCTGCATAAAATCCATTGAATTCAATCATGCTGCATGAAATCCACTGCATTCAATCATGCTGTATTAAATCCACTGCATTCAATAGGGTTCCATTTCTTCACGTGGCATCGAATCCACTGCATTCAATCACGCTGCATAAAATCCACTGCATTCAACCATGCTGCATGGAATCCACTGCATTCAATCATGCTGCATAAACTCCACTGCATTCAATCGGGATCCATTGCGCCAAAATGCATGGAATCGACTGCATTTAATCACGGTGCATGGAATCCACTGCATTCAATCGGGATGCATTTTACCACACTGCTTGGATTACACTGCATTCAATCGCAATTCATAGAATCCACTGCATTCAATATGGATGCATTTTACCACTCTGCATGGAATCCACTGCATTTAATCACGCTGCATGTACTCCATGGAATTTAATCGGGATTCATTTGACTAAGCTGTATGGAATCGACTGCATTTAATCACGCTGCATGGAATCCACTGCATTCAATCGGGATTCATTTTACAAGGCTGCATGGAGTACACTGCATTCAATCACAATGCATGGAATCCACTGCATTCAAACGGGATGCTTTGGGCCATGCTGCATAAAATCCACTGCATTCAATCATGCTGCATGGAATCCACTGCATTCAATCATGCAGCATAAAATCCGCTGCATTCCATAGGGTTCCATTTCTTCATGCTGCATGGAATACACTGCATTCAATCAGGCTGCATAAAATCCGCTGCATTCCATAAGGTTCCATTCCTTCATGCTGCATGGAATACACTGCATTCAATCAGGCTGCATGGAATCCACTGCATTCAATCGGGATGCATTTTTCCTCGTTGCATGGACTACACTGCATTCCATCACAATGCATGGAATCCACTGCATTCAATCGGGATGCTTTGGGCCATGCTGCATACAATCCACTGCATTCAATCGGGATGCACTGGGCCTCGCTGCATGGACTCCACTGCATACAATCGGGATCCATTGCACCAAAATGCATGGAATCCTCCGCATGCAACGACGCTGCATGGACTCCACTGCATTCAATCGGGATGCTTTGGGCCATGCTGCATAAAATCCATTGAATTCAATCATGCTGCATGGAATCCACTGCATTCAATCATGCTGCATAAAATCCACTGCATTCAATAGCGTTCCATTTCTTCACGTGGCATCGAATCCACTGCATTCAACCACGCTGCATGGAATCCACTGCATTCAATCGGGATGCATTTTTCCTCGCTGCATGGAGTACACTGCATTCAATCATGCTGCATAAAATCCACTGCATTCCATCGGGATGCTTTGGGCCATGCTGCATAAAATCCACTGCATTCAACCATGCTGCATGGAATCCACTGCATTCAATCATGCTGCATAAAATCCACTGCATTCAATCGGGATGCATTGGGCCTCGCTGCATGGACTCCACTGCATACAATCTGGATCCATTGCGCCACAATGCATGGAATACTCTGCATTCAATCACGCTGCATGGAATCCACTGCATTCAATCGGGATGCTTTGGGCCATGCTGCATAAAATCCACTGCATGCAATCATGCTGCATGGAATCCACTGCATTCAGTCATGCTGCATAAAATCCACTGCACTAAAGAGGGTTCCATTTCTTCTTCACGCTGCCTGGAATCCACTGCATTCAATCACGCTGCATGGAATCCACTGCATTCAATCGTGATGCATTTTACCACACTGCTTGGATTACACTGCATTCAATCGCAATTCATAGAATCCACTGCATTCAATATGGATGCATTTTACCACTCTGCATGGAATCCACTGCATTTAATCACGCTGCATGTACTCCATGGAATTTAATCGGGATTCATTTTACTAAGCTGTATGGAATCGACTGCATTTAATCACGCTGCATGGAATCCACTGCATTCAATCGGGATTCATTTTACAAAGCTGCATGGAGTACACTGCATTCAATCACAATGCATGGAATCCACTGCATTCAAACGGGATGCTTTGGGCCATGCTGCATAAAATCCACTGCATTCAATCATGCTGCATGGAATCCACTGCATTCAATCATGCAGCATAAAATCCGCTGCATTCCATAGGGTTCCATTTCTTCATGCTGCATGGAATACACTGCATTCAATCATGCTGCAAAAATCCGCTGCATTCCATAGGGTTCCATTCCTTCATGCTGCATGGAATACACTGCATTCAATCAGGCTGCATGGAATCCACTGCATTCAATCGGGATGCATTTTTCCTCGTTGCATGGACTACACTGCATTCCATCACAATGCATGGAATCCACTGCATTCAATCGGGAAGCTTTGGGCCATGCTGCATACAATCCACTGCATTCAATCGGGATGCACTGGGCCTCGCTGCATGGACTCCACTGCATATAATCGGGATCCATTGCGCCACAATGCATGGAATACTCTGCATTCAATGATGCTGAATGGAATCCACTGCATTGAATCGGGAAGCTATGGGCCATGCTGCATAAAATCCACTGCATGCAATCATGCTGCATTGAATCCACTGCATTCAATCATGCTGCATAAAATCCACTGCATTCAATAGGGTTCCATTACTGCACCCTGCATGGAATCCACTGCATTCAACCACGCTGCATGGAATCCACTGCATACAATCGGGATGCATTTTATCACTCTGCATGGATTACACTGCATTTAATCACGCTGCATGTAATCCATGGAATTTAATCGGGATTCATTTTACTAAGCTGTATGGAATCGACTGCACTTAATCACGCTGCATGGAATCCACTGCATTCAATCGGGATGCATTTTACCACGTTGCATGCAGCTCACTGCATTCAATCACAATGCATGGAATCCACTGCATTCAATCGGGATGCTTTGGGCCATGCTGCATAAAATCCACTGCATTCAATCTTGCTTTTTGAATCCACTGTATTCAGTAATGCTGCATATAATACTTGCATTCAATTGGGTTCCATTTCTTCACGCTGCATGGAATACACTGCATTCAATCACGCTGCATGGAATCCACTGCATTCAATCGGGATGCTTTGGGCCATGCTGCATAAACTCCACTGCATTCTATCGGGATGCATTGGGCCTCGCTGCATGGACTCCACTGCATAAAATCTGGATCCATTGCGCCACAATGCATGGAATCCTCTGCATTCAATGACGCTGCATGGAATCCACTGCATTCCATCGGGATGTTTTGGGCCATGCTGCATAAAATCCACTGCATTCAATCGGGATGCTTTGGGCCATGCTGCATGGACTCCACTGCATTCAATCGGGATCCATTGTGCCACAATGCATGGAATTCTCTTCATTCAATGACGCTGCATCGAGTCCACAGCATTCAATCGGAATCCATTGTGCCACAATGCATGGAATCCTCTGCATTCAATGACGCTGCATGTAATCCACTGCATTCCATCAGGATGCTTTGGGCCATGCTGCATAAAATCCACTGCATGCAATCATGCTGCATGGAATCCACTACATTCAATCATGCTGCATAAAATCCCCTGCATTCAATAGGGTTCCATTTCTTCACGCTGCATGGAATCCACTGCATTCAATCATGCTGCATGGAATCCACTGCATTCAACATGGATGAATTTTACCACGCTGCATTTAGTACACTGTATTCAATCACAATTCATGGAATCCATTGCATTCAATCGGGATGCTTTGGGCCATGCTGCATAAAATCCACTGCATTCAATCGGGATGCATTGGGCCACGCTGCATCGACTCCACTGCATTCAATCGGGATCCATTGCACCACAATGCAAGGAATCCTCTGCATTCATTGACGCTTCATTGACTCCACTGCATTCCATCGGGATGCTTTGGGCCATGCTGCATAAAATCCACTGCATTCAACCATGCTGCATGGAATCCATTTCATTCAATCATTCTATATAAAATCCAATGCATTCAATACGGTTCCATTACTTCACGCTGCATGGAATACACTGCATTAAATCAGGATGCATGGAATCGACTGCATTCAATCAGGATGCATTATACCACGTTGCATGGATTACCCTACATTCAATCACAATGCATGGAATCCACTGCATTCAATCGGGATGCTTTGGGCCATGCTGCATAAAATCCACTGCATTCAATGGTGATGCATTGGGCCACGCTGCATAGACTCCACTGCATATAATCGGGATCCATTGCGCCACAATGCATGGAATACTCTGCATTCAATGACGCTGCATGGAATCCACTGCATTCCATCGGGAAGCTTTGGGCCATGCTGCATAAAATCCACTGCATTCAATCATGCTGCATGGAATCCACTGCATTCAATCGGGATGCATTTTACAAGGCTGCATGGATTACATTTCATACACTCAAATTGCATGGAATCCACTGCGTTCTATAGGGATGCTTTGGGCCATACTGCATAAAATACACTGCATTCAATTTGCTGCATGGAATCCACTGCATTCAATCATGCTGAATAAAATCCACTGCATTCAATAGGGTTCCATTTCTTCACGCTGCATGGAATACACTGCATTCAATCAGGCTGCATGAAATCCACTGCATTCAATGGGGATGCATTCTACAATGCTGCATGGAGTTCACTGCATGCAATCACAATGCATGTAATCCACTGCATTCCATCGGGATGTTTTGGGCCATGCTGCATAAAATCCACTGCATTCAACCATGCTGCATGGAATCCACTGCATTCAATCATGCTGCATAAAATCCACTGCATTCAATCGGGATGCATTGGGCCTCGCTGCATGGAATACACTGCATTCAATCAGGCTGCATGGAATCCACTGCATTCAATGGGGATGCATTCTACAGTGCTGCATGGAGTTCACTGCATTCAATCACAACGCATGTAATCCACTGCATTCCATCGGGATGCTTTGGTCCATGCTGCATAAAATCCACTGCATTCAATCGGGATGCATTGGGCCTCGCTGCATGGACTCCACTGCATACAATCGGGATCCATTGCGCCACAATGCATGGAATACTCTGCATTCAATCACGCTGCATGGAATCCACTGCATTCAATCGGGATGCTTTGGGACATGCTGCATAAAATCCACTGCATGCAATCATGCTGCATGGAATCCACTGCATTCAATCATGCTGCATAAAATCCACTGCATTCAATAGGGTTCCATTTCTTCTTCACGCTGCCTGGTATCCACTGCATTCAATCACACTGCATGGAATCCACTGCATTCAATCGTGATGCATTTTACCACTCTGCTTGGATTACACTGCATTCAATCGCAATGCATTGAATCCACTACATTCAATATGGATGCATTTTACCACTCTGCATGGAATCCACTGCATTTACTCACGCTGCATGTAATCCATGGAATTTAATCGGGATTCATTTTACTAAGCTGTATGGAATCGACTGCATTTAATCACGCTGAATGAAATCCACTGCATTCAATGGGGATGCATTCTACAATGCTGCATGGAGTTCACTGCATGCAATCACAATGCATGCAATCCACTGCATTCCATCGGGATGCTTTGGGCCATGCTGCATAAAATCCACTGCATTCAACCATGCTGCATGGAATCAACTGCATTCAATCATGCTGCATAAAATCCACTGCATTCCATCGGGATGCATTGGGCCTCGCTGCATGGAATACACTGCATTCAATCAGGCTGCATGGAATCCACTGCATTCAATGGGGATGCATTCTACAATGCTGCATGGAGTTCACTGCATTCAATCTCAATGCATGGAATCCACTGCATTCCATCGGGATGCTTTGGGCCATGCTGCATAAAATCCACTGCATTCAATCGGGATGCATTGGGCCTCGCTGCATGGACTCCACTGCATACAATCGGGAACCATTGCACCAAAATGCATGGAATCCTCCGCATTCAATCACGCTGCATGGAATCCACTGCATTCAATCGGGATGCTTTGGGCCATGCTGCATAAAATCCATTGAATTCAATCATGCTGCATGGAATACACTGCATTCAATCATGCTGCATAAAATCCACTGCATTCAATAGGGTTCCATTTCTTCACGTGGCATCGAATCCACTGCATTCAATCACGCTGCATGGAATCCACTGCATTCAATCGGGATGCATTTTTCCTCGCTGCATGGAGTACACTGCATTCAATCATGCTGCATAAACTCCACTGCATTCCATCGGGATGCTTTGGGCCATGCTGCATAAAATCCACTGCATTCAACCATGCTGCATGGAATCCACTGCATTCAATCATGCTGCATAAAATCCACTGCATTCCATCGGGATGCATTGGGCCTCGCTGCATGGAATAAACTGCATTCAATCAGGCTGCATGGAATCCACTGCATTCAATGGGGATGCATTCTACCATGCTGCATGGAGTTCACTGCATTCAATCACAATGCATGGAATCCACTGCATTCCATCGGGATGCTTTGGGCCATGCTGCATAAAATCCACTGCATTCAATCGGGATGCATTGGGCCTCGCTGCATGGACTCCACTGCATACAATCGGGATCCATTGCGCCACAATGCATGGAATACTCTGCATTCAATCATGCTGCATGGAATCCACTGCATTCCATCGGGATGCTTTGGGCCATGCTGCATAAAATCCACTGCATGCAATCATGCTGCATGGAATCCACTGCATTCAATCATGCTGCATAAAATCCACTGCATTCAATAGGGTTCCATTTCTTCTTCACGCTGCCTGGAATCCACTGCATTCAATCACACTGCATGGAATCCACTGCATTCAATCGGGATGCATTTTACCACACTGCTTGGATTACACTGCATTCAATCGCAATGCATAGAATCCACTTCATTCAATATGGATGCATTTTACCACTCTGCATGGAATCCACTGCATTTACTCACGCTGCATGTAATCCATGGAATTTAATCGGGATTCATTTTACTAAGCTGTATGGAATCGATTGCATTTAATCACGCTGCATGGAATCCACTGCATTCAATCGGGATTCATTTTACAAAGCTGCATGGAGTACACTGCATTCAATCACAATGCATGGAATCCACTGCATTCAAACGGGATGCTTTGGGCCATGCTGCATAAAATCCACTGCATTCAATCATGCTGCATGGAATCCACTGCATTCAATCATGCAGCATAAAATCCGCTGCATTCCATAGGGTTCCATTTCTTCATGCTGCATGGAATACACTGCATTCAATCAGGCTGCATAAAATCCGCTGCATTCCATAGGGTTCCATTTCTTCATGCTGCATGGAATACACTGCATTTAATCAGGCTGCATGGAATCCACTGCATTCAATCGGGATGCATTTTTCCTCGTTGCATGGACTACACTGCATTCCATCACAATGCATGGAATCCACTGCATTCAATCGGGAAGATTTGGGCCATGCTGCATACAATCCACTGCATTCAATCGGGATGCACTGGGCCTCGCTGCATGGACTCCACTGCATATTATCGGGATCCATTGCGCCACAATGCATGGAATACTCTGCATTCAATGACGCTGAATGGAATCCACTGAATTGAATCGGGAAGCTATGGGCCATGCTGCATAAAATCCACTGCATGCAATCATGCTGCATTGAATCCACTGCATTCAATCATACTGCATATAATCCACTGCATTCAATAGGGTTCCATTACTGCACCCTGCATGGAATCCACTGCATTCAACCACGCTGCATGGAATCCACTGCATACAATCGGGATGCATTTTATCACTCTGCATGGATTACACTGCATTTAATCACGCTGCATGTAATCCATGGAATTTAATCGGGATTCATTTTACTAAGCTGTATGGAATCGACTGCACTTAATCACGCTGCATGGAATCCACTGCATTCAATCGGGATGCATTTTACCACGTTGCATGCAGTTCACTGCATTCAATCACAATGCATGGAATCCACTGCATTCAATCGGGATGCTTTGGGCCATGCTGCATAAAATCCACTGCATTCAATCTTGCTTTTTGAATCCACTGCATTCAGTAATGCTGCATAAAATACTTGCATTAATTGGGTTCCATTTCTTCACGCTGCATGGAATACACTGCATTCAATCACGCTGCATGGAAACCACTGCATTCAATCGGGATGCATTTTACCTCGCTGCATGGATTACACTGCATTCAATCACAATGCATGGAATCCACTGCATTCCATCGGGATGCTTTGGGCCATGCTGCATAAACTCCACTGCATTCAATCGGGATGCATTGGGCCTCGCTGCATGGACTCCACTGCATAAAATCTGGATCCATTGCGCCACAATGCATGGAATCCTCTTCATTCACTGACGCTGCATGGAATCCAATGCTTTCCATCGGGATGTTTTGGGCCATGCTGCATAAAATCCACTGCATTCAATCGGGATGCATTGGGCCTCGCTGCATGGACTCCACTGCATTCAATCGGGATCCATTGTGCCACAATGCATGGAATTCTCTTCATTCAATGACGCTGCATCGAGTCCACAGCATTCAATCGGAATCCATTGTGCCACAATGCATGGAATACTCTGCATTCAATGACGCTGCATGGAATCCACTACATTCAATCATGCTGCATAAAATCCACTGCATTCAATAGGGTTCCATTTCTTCACGCTGCATGGAATCCACTACATTCAATCACGCTGCATGGAATCCACTGCATTCAACATGGATGAATTTTACCACGCTGCATTTAGTACAGTGTATTCAATCACAATTCATGGAATCCATTTCATTCAATCGGGATGCTTTGGGCCATGCTGCATAAAATCCACTGCATTCAATCGGGATGCACTGGGCATCGCTGCATGGACTCCACTGCATACAATCGGGATCCATTGCGCCACAATGCATGGAATCCTCTGCATTCAATGACGCTGCATGGAATCCACTGCATTCAATCGGGATGCTTTGGGCCATGCTGCATAAAATCCACTGCATTCAACCAGGCTGCATGGAATCCACTGCATTCAATCATGCTGCAATAAATCCACTGCATTCAATAGGGTTCCATTTCTTCACGCTGCATGTTATACACTGCATTCATTCACGCTGCATGGAATCCACTGCATTCAATCAGGATGCATTTTACCTCGCTGCATGGATTACACTGCATTCAATCACAATGCATGGAATCCACTGCATTCAAACGGGAGGCTTTGGGCCATGCTGCATAAAATCCACTGCATTCTATCATGCTGCATAAAATCCACTGCATTCAATATGGTTCCATTTCTTCACGCTGCATGGAATCCAATGCATTCAATCAGGATGCATTTTACCACACTGCATGGATTACACTTCATTCAATCACAATGCATGGAATCCACTGCATTCCATCGGGATGCTTTGGGCCATGCTGCATAAAATCCACTGCATTCAATCAGATGCATTTTGCCTCGCTGCATAGACTCCACTGCATACAATCGGGATCCATTTCGCCAAAATGCATTGAATCTTCTGCATTCAATTACGCTGCATGGAATCCACTGCATTCAATCGGGATGCTTTGGGCCATGCTGCATAAAATCCATTGCATTCAATCATGCTGCATGGGATCCACTGCATTCAATCATGCTGCATAAAATCCACTGCATTCAATAGGGTTCCATTTCTTCACGCTGCATGGAATCCACTACATTCAATCACGCTGCATGGAATCCACTGCATTCTATCGGGATGCATTTTACCACGCTGCATAGATTACACCGCATTCAATCACAATGCATGGAATCCACTGCATTCAATCGGGATGCTTTGGGCCATGCTGCATAAAATCCACTGCATTCAATCGGGATGCATTGGGCCTCGCTGCATGGACTCCACTGATTCAATCGGGATCCATTGTGCCACAATGCATGGAATTCTCTTCATTCAATGACGCTGCATCGAATCCACTGCATTCAATCGGAATCCATTGTGCCACAATGCATGGAATCCTCTGCATTCAATGACGCTGCATGGAATCCACTGCATTCCATCAGGATGCTTTGGGCCATGCTGCATAAAATCCACTGCATGCAATCCTGCTGCATGGAATCCACTGCATTCAATCATGCTGCATAAAATCCACTGCATTCAATAGGGTTCCATTTCTTCATGCTGCATGGAATCCACTGCATTCAATCACGCTGCATGGAATCCACTGCATTCAACATGGATGAATTTTACCACGCTGCATTTAGTACACTGTATTCAATCACAATTTATGGAATCCATTGCATTCAATCGGGATGCTTTGGCCCATGCTGCATAAAATCCACTGCATTCAATCATGCTGCATGGAATCCACTGCATTCAATCGGGATGCATTTTACCATGCTGCATGGATTACTCTTCATTCAATCAGGCTGCATGGAAACCACTGCATTCAATCGGGATGCTTTGGGCCATGCTGCATAAAATCCACTGCATTCAATCGGGATGCATTGGGCCTCGCTGCATGGAATACACTGCATTCAATCAGGCTGCATGGAATCCACTGCATTCAATGGGGATGCATTCTACCATGCTGCATGGAGTTCACTGCATTCAATCACAATGCATGGAATCCACTGCATTCCATCGGGATGCTTTGGGCCATGCTGCATAAAATCCACTGCATTCAATCGGGATGCATTGGGCCTCGCTGCATGGACTCCACTGCATACAATCGGGATCCATTGCGCCACAATGCATGGAATACTCTGCATTCAATCATGCTGCATGGAATCCACTGCATTCAATCGGGATGCTTTGGGCCATGCTGCATAAAATCCACTGCATGCAATCATGCTGCATGGAATCCACTGCATTCAATCATGCTGCATAAAATCCACTGCATTAAATAGGGTTCCATTTCTTCTTCACGCTGCCTGGAATCCACTGCATTCAATCACACTGCATGGAATCCACTGCATTCAATCGGGATGCATTTTACCACACTGCTTGGATTACACTGCATTCAATCGCAATGCATAGAATCCACTTCATTCAATATGGATGCATTTTACCACTCTGCATGGAATCCACTGCATTTACTCACGCTGCATGTAATCCATGGAATTTAATCGGGATTCATTTTACTAAGCTGTATGGAATCGATTGCATTTAATCACGCTGCATGGAATCCACTGCATTCAATCGGGATTCATTTTACAAAGCTGCATGGAGTACACTGCATTCAATCACAATGCATGGAATCCACTGCATTCAAACGGGATGCTTTGGGCCATGCTGCATAAAATCCACTGCATTCAATCATGCTGCATGGAATCCACTGCATTCAATCATGCAGCATAAAATCCGCTGCATTCCATAGGGTTCCATTTCTTCATGCTGCATGGAATACACTGCATTCAATCAGGCTGCATAAAATCCGCTGCATTCCATAGGGTTCCATTTCTTCATGCTGCATGGAATACACTGCATTTAATCAGGCTGCATGGAATCCACTGCATTCAATCGGGATGCATTTTTCCTCGTTGCATGGACTACACTGCATTCCATCACAATGCATGGAATCCACTGCATTCAATCGGGAAGATTTGGGCCATGCTGCATACAATCCACTGCATTCAATCGGGATGCACTGGGCCTCGCTGCATGGACTCCACTGCATATTATCGGGATCCATTGCGCCACAATGCATGGAATACTCTGCATTCAATGACGCTGAATGGAATCCACTGAATTGAATCGGGAAGCTATGGGCCATGCTGCATAAAATCCACTGCATGCAATCATGCTGCATTGAATCCACTGCATTCAATCATACTGCATATAATCCACTGCATTCAATAGGGTTCCATTACTGCACCCTGCATGGAATCCACTGCATTCAACCACGCTGCATGGAATCCACTGCATACAATCGGGATGCATTTTATCACTCTGCATGGATTACACTGCATTTAATCACGCTGCATGTAATCCATGGAATTTAATCGGGATTCATTTTACTAAGCTGTATGGAATCGACTGCACTTAATCACGCTGCATGGAATCCACTGCATTCAATCGGGATGCATTTTACCACGTTGCATGCAGTTCACTGCATTCAATCACAATGCATGGAATCCACTGCATTCAATCGGGATGCTTTGGGCCATGCTGCATAAAATCCACTGCATTCAATCTTGCTTTTTGAATCCACTGCATTCAGTAATGCTGCATAAAATACTTGCATTAATTGGGTTCCATTTCTTCACGCTGCATGGAATACACTGCATTCAATCACGCTGCATGGAAACCACTGCATTCAATCGGGATGCATTTTACCTCGCTGCATGGATTACACTGCATTCAATCACAATGCATGGAATCCACTGCATTCCATCGGGATGCTTTGGGCCATGCTGCATAAACTCCACTGCATTCAATCGGGATGCATTGGGCCTCGCTGCATGGACTCCACTGCATAAAATCTGGATCCATTGCGCCACAATGCATGGAATCCTCTTCATTCACTGACGCTGCATGGAATCCAATGCTTTCCATCGGGATGTTTTGGGCCATGCTGCATAAAATCCACTGCATTCAATCGGGATGCATTGGGCCTCGCTGCATGGACTCCACTGCATTCAATCGGGATCCATTGTGCCACAATGCATGGAATTCTCTTCATTCAATGACGCTGCATCGAGTCCACAGCATTCAATCGGAATCCATTGTGCCACAATGCATGGAATACTCTGCATTCAATGACGCTGCATGGAATCCACTACATTCAATCATGCTGCATAAAATCCACTGCATTCAATAGGGTTCCATTTCTTCACGCTGCATGGAATCCACTACATTCAATCACGCTGCATGGAATCCACTGCATTCAACATGGATGAATTTTACCACGCTGCATTTAGTACAGTGTATTCAATCACAATTCATGGAATCCATTTCATTCAATCGGGATGCTTTGGGCCATGCTGCATAAAATCCACTGCATTCAATCGGGATGCACTGGGCATCGCTGCATGGACTCCACTGCATACAATCGGGATCCATTGCGCCACAATGCATGGAATCCTCTGCATTCAATGACGCTGCATGGAATCCACTGCATTCAATCGGGATGCTTTGGGCCATGCTGCATAAAATCCACTGCATTCAACCAGGCTGCATGGAATCCACTGCATTCAATCATGCTGCAATAAATCCACTGCATTCAATAGGGTTCCATTTCTTCACGCTGCATGTTATACACTGCATTCATTCACGCTGCATGGAATCCACTGCATTCAATCAGGATGCATTTTACCTCGCTGCATGGATTACACTGCATTCAATCACAATGCATGGAATCCACTGCATTCAAACGGGAGGCTTTGGGCCATGCTGCATAAAATCCACTGCATTCTATCATGCTGCATAAAATCCACTGCATTCAATATGGTTCCATTTCTTCACGCTGCATGGAATCCAATGCATTCAATCAGGATGCATTTTACCACACTGCATGGATTACACTTCATTCAATCACAATGCATGGAATCCACTGCATTCCATCGGGATGCTTTGGGCCATGCTGCATAAAATCCACTGCATTCAATCAGATGCATTTTGCCTCGCTGCATAGACTCCACTGCATACAATCGGGATCCATTTCGCCAAAATGCATTGAATCTTCTGCATTCAATTACGCTGCATGGAATCCACTGCATTCAATCGGGATGCTTTGGGCCATGCTGCATAAAATCCATTGCATTCAATCATGCTGCATGGGATCCACTGCATTCAATCATGCTGCATAAAATCCACTGCATTCAATAGGGTTCCATTTCTTCACGCTGCATGGAATCCACTACATTCAATCACGCTGCATGGAATCCACTGCATTCTATCGGGATGCATTTTACCACGCTGCATAGATTACACCGCATTCAATCACAATGCATGGAATCCACTGCATTCAATCGGGATGCTTTGGGCCATGCTGCATAAAATCCACTGCATTCAATCGGGATGCATTGGGCCTCGCTGCATGGACTCCACTGATTCAATCGGGATCCATTGTGCCACAATGCATGGAATTCTCTTCATTCAATGACGCTGCATCGAATCCACTGCATTCAATCGGAATCCATTGTGCCACAATGCATGGAATCCTCTGCATTCAATGACGCTGCATGGAATCCACTGCATTCCATCAGGATGCTTTGGGCCATGCTGCATAAAATCCACTGCATGCAATCCTGCTGCATGGAATCCACTGCATTCAATCATGCTGCATAAAATCCACTGCATTCAATAGGGTTCCATTTCTTCATGCTGCATGGAATCCACTGCATTCAATCACGCTGCATGGAATCCACTGCATTCAACATGGATGAATTTTACCACGCTGCATTTAGTACACTGTATTCAATCACAATTTATGGAATCCATTGCATTCAATCGGGATGCTTTGGCCCATGCTGCATAAAATCCACTGCATTCAATCATGCTGCATGGAATCCACTGCATTCAATCGGGATGCATTTTACCATGCTGCATGGATTACTCTTCATTCAATCAGGCTGCATGGAAACCACTGCATTCAATCGGGATGCTTTGGGCCATGCTTCATAAAATCCACTGCATTCAGCCATGCTGCATGGAATCCACTGCATTCAATCATGCTGCATAAAATCCACTGCATTCAATCGGGATGCATTGGGCCTCGCTGCATGGAATAAACTGCATTCAATCAGGCTCCATGGAATCCACTGCATTCAATGGGGATGCATTCTACCATGCTGCATGGAGTTCACTGCATTCAATCACAATGCATGGAATGTACTGCATTCCATCGGGATGCTTTGGGCCATGCTGCATAAAATCCACTTCATGCAATCATGCTGCATGGAATCCACTGCATTCAATCATGCTGCATAAAATCCACTGCATTCAATCGGGATGCATTGGGCCTCGCTGCATGGACTCCACTGCATACAATCGGGATCCATTGCGCCACAATGCATAGAATACTCTGCATTCAATCACGCTGCATGGAATCCACTGCATTCAATCGGGATGCTTTGGGCCATGCTGCATAAAATCCACTGCATGCAATCATGCTGCATGGAATCCACTGCATTCAATCATGCTGCATAAAATCCACTGCATTCAATAGGGTTCCATTTCTTCTTCAGGCTGCCTGGAATCCACTGCATTCAATCACACTGCATGGAATCCACTGCATTCAATCGGGATGCATTTTACCACACTGCTTGGATTACACTGCATTCAATCGCAATGCATAGAATCCACTGCATTCAATATGGATGCATTTTACCACTCTGCATGGAATCCACTGCATTTACTCACGATGCATGTAATCCATGGAATTTAATCGGGATTCATTTTACTAAGCTGTATGGAATCGACTGCATTTAATCACGCTGCATGGAATCCACTGCATTCAATCGGGATGCATTTTACAAAGCTGCATGGAGTACACTGCATTCAATCACAATGCATGGAATCCACTGCATTCAAACGGGATGCTTTGGGCCATGCTGCATAAAATCCACTGCATTCAATCATGCTGCATGGAATCCACTGCATTCAATCATGCAGCATAAAATCCGCTGCATTCCATAGGGTTCCATTTCTTCATGCTGCATGGAATACACTGCATTCAATCAGGCTGCATAAAATCCGCTGCATTCCATAGGGTTCCATTTCTTCATGCTGCATGGAATACACTGCATTTAATCAGGCTGCATGGAATCCACTGCATTCAATCGGGATGCATTTTTCCTCGTTGCATGGACTACACTGCATTCCATCACAATGCATGGAATCCACTGCATTCAATCGGGAAGATTTGGGCCATGCTGCATACAATCCACTGCATTCAATTGGGATGCACTGGGCCTCGCTGCATGGACTCCACTGCATATAATCGGGATCCATTGCGCCACAATGCATGGAATACTCTGCATTCAATGACGCTGAATGGAATCCACTGAATTGAATCGGGAAGCTATGGGCCATGCTGCATAAAATCCACTGCATGCAATCATGCTGCATTGAATCCACTGCATTCAATCATACTGCATATAATCCACTGCATTCAATAGGGTTCCATTACTGCACCCTGCATGGAATCCACTGCATTCAACCACGCTGCATGGAATCCACTGCATACAATCGGGATGCATTTTATCACTCTGCATGGATTACACTGCATTTAATCACGCTGCATGTAATCCATGGAATTTAATCGGGATTCATTTTACTAAGCTGTATGGAATCGACTGCACTTAATCACGCTGCATGGAATCCACTGCATTCAATGGGGATGCATTTTACCACGTTGCATGCAGTTCACTGCATTCATTCACAATGCATGGAATCCACTGCATTCAATCGGGATGCTTTGGGCCATGCTGCATAAAATCCACTGCATTCAATCTTGCTTTTTGAATCCACTGCATTCAGTAATGCTGCATAAAATTCTTGCATTAATTGGGTTCCATTTCTTCACGCTGCATGGAATACACTGCATTCAATCACGCTGCATGGAAACCACTGCATTCAATCGGGATGCATTTTACCTCGCTGCATGGATTACACTGCATTCAATCACAATGCATGGAATCCACTGCATTCCATCGGGATGCTTTGGGCCATGCTGCATAAACTCCACTGCATTCAATCGGGATGCATTGGGCCTCGCTGCATGGACTCCACTGCATAAAATCTGGATCCATTGCGCCACAATGCATGGAATCCTCTGCATTCAATGACGCTGCATGGAATCCACTGCTTTCCATCGGGATGTTTTGGGCCATGCTGCATAAAATCCACTGCATTCAATCGGGATGCATTGGGCCTCGCTGCATGGACTCCACTGCATTCAATCGGGATCCATTGTGCCACAATGCATGGAATTCTCTTCATTCAATGACGCTGCATCGAGTTCACAGCATTCAATCGGAATCCATTGTGCCACAATGCATGGAATACTCTGAATTCAATGACGCTGCATGGAATCCACTACATTCAATCATGCTGCATATAATCCACTGCATTCAATAGGGTTCCATTTCTTCACGCTGCATGGAATCCACTACATTCAATCACGCTGCATGGAATCCACTGCATTCAACATGGAATAATTTTACCACGCTGCATTTAGTACAGTGTATTCAATCACAATTCATGGAATCCATTGCATTCAATCGGGATGCTCTGGGCCATGCTGCATAAAATCCACTGCATTCAATCGGGATGCACTGGGCATCGCTGCATGGACTCCACTGCATAAAATCGGGATCCATTGCGCCACAATGCATGGAATCCTCTGCATTCAATGACGCTGCATGGAATCCACTGCATTCAATCGGGATGCTTTGGGCCATGCTGCATAAAATCCACTGCATTCAATCGGGATGCACTGGGCATCGCTGCATGGACTCCACTGCATAAAATCGGGATCCATTGCGCCACAATGCATGGAATCCTCTGCATTCAATGACGCTGCATGGAATCCACTGCATTCAATCGGGATGCTTTGGGCCATGCTGCATAAAATCCACTGCATTCAACCAGGCTGCATGGAATCCACTGCATTCAATCATGCTGAAATAAATCCACTGCATTCAATAGGGTTCCATTACTTCACGCTGCATGTTATACACTGCATTCATTCACGCTGCATGGAATCCACTGCATTCAATCAGGATGCATTTTACCTCGCTGCATGGATTACACTGCATTCAATCACAATGCATGGAATCCACTGCATTCCATCGGGATGCTTTGGGCCATGCTGCATAAAATCCACTGCATTCAATCGGGATGCATTGGGCCTCGCTGCATGGACTCCACTGCATACAATCGGGATCCATTGCGCCACAATGCATGGAATCCTCTGCATTCAACGACGCTGCATGGAATCCACTGCATTCAATCGGGAGGCTTTGGGCCATGCTGCATAAAATCCATTGCATTCAATCATGCTGCATGGGATCCACTGCATTCAATCATGCTGCATAAAATCCACTGCATTCAATAGGGTTCCATTTCTTCACGCTGCATGGAATCCACTACATTCAATCACGCTGCATGGAATCCACTGCATTCTATCGGGATGCATTTTACCACGCTGCATAGATTACACCGCATTCAATCACAATGCATGGAATCCACTGCATTCAATCGGGATGCTTTGGGCCATGCTGCATAAAATCCACTGCATTCAATCGGGATGCATTGGGCCTCGCTGCATGGACTCCACTGATTCAATCGGGATCCATTGTGCCACAATGCATGGAATTCTCTTCATTCAATGACGCTGCATCGAATCCACTGCATTCAATCGGAATCCATTGTGCCACAATGCATGGAATCCTCTGCATTCAATGACACAGCATGGAATCCACTGCATTCCATCGGGATGCTTTGGGCCATGCTGCATAAAATCCACTGCATGCAATCCTGCTGCATGGAATCCACTGCATTCAATCATGCTGCATAAAATCCACTGCATTCAATAGGGTTCCATTTCTTCATGCTGCATGGAATCCACTGCATTCAATCACGCTGCATGGAATCCACTGCATTTAACATGGATGAATTTTACCACGCTGCATTTAGTACACTGTATTCAATCACAATTCATGGAATCCATTGCATTCAATCGGGATGCTTTGGCCCATGCTGCATAAAATCCACTGCATTCAATCATGCTGCATGGAATCCACTGCATTCAATCGGGATGGATTTTACCATGCTGCATGGATTACTCTTCATTCAATCAGGCTGCATGGAAACCACTGCATTCAATCGGGATGCTTTGGGCCATGCTGCATAAAATCCACTGCATTCAGCCATGCTGCATGGAATCCACTGCATTCAATCATGCTGCATAAAATCCACTGCATTCAATCGGGATGCATTGGGCCTCGCTGCATGGAATAAACTGCATTCAATCAGGCTCCATGGAATCCACTGCATTCAATGGGGATGCATTCTACCATGCTGCATGGAGTTCACTGCATTCAATCACAATGCATGGAATGTACTGCATTCCATCGGGATGCTTTGGGCCATGCTGCATAATATCCACTGCATGCAATCATGCTGCATGGAATCCACTGCATTCAATCATGCTGCATAAAATCCACTGCATTCAATTGGGATGCATTGGGCCTCGCTGCATGGACTCCACTGCATACAATCGGGATCCATTGCGACACAATGCATGGAATACTCTGCATTCAATCACGCTGCATGGAATCCACTGCATTCAATCGGGATGCTTTGGGCCATGCTGCATAAAATCCACTGCATGCAATCATGCTGCATGGAATCCACTGCATTCAATCATGCTGCATAAAATCCACTGCATTCAATAGGGTTCCATTTCTTCTTCACGCTGCCTGGAATCCACTGCATTCAATCACACTGCATGGAATCCACTGCATTCAATCGGGATGCATTTTACCACACTGCTTGGATTACACTGCATTCAATCGCAATGCATAGAATCCACTGCATTCAATATGGATGCATTTTACCACTCTGCATGGAATCCACTGCATTTACTCACGCTGCATGTAATCCATGGAATTTAATCGGGATTCATTTTACTAAGCTGTATGGAATCGACTGCATTTAATCACGCTGCATGGAATCCACTGCATTCAATCGGGATTCATTTTACAAAGCTGCATGGAGTACACTGCATTCAATCACAATGCATGGAATCCACTGCATTCAAACGGGATGCTTTGGGCCATGCTGCATAAAATCCACTGCATTCAATCATGCTGCATGGAATCCACTGCATTCAATCATGCAGCATAAAATCCGCTGCATTCCATAGGGTTCCATTTCTTCATGCTGCATGGAATACACTGCATTCAATCAGGCTGCATAAAATCCGCTGCATTCCATAGGGTTCCATTTCTTCATGCTGCATGGAATACACTGCATTTAATCAGGCTGCATGGAATCCACTGCATTCAATCGGGATGCATTTTTCCTCGCTGCATGGACTACACTGCATTCCATCACAATGCATGGAATCCACTGCATTCAATCGGGAAGATTTGGGCCATGCTGCATACAATCCACTGCATTCAATCGGGATGCACTGGGCCTCGCTGCATGGACTCCACTGCATATAATCGGGATCCATTGAGCCACAATGCATGGAATACTCTGCATTCAATGAGGCTGAATGGAATCCACTGCATTGAATCGGGAAGCTATGGGCCATGCTGCATAAAATCCACTGCATGCAATCATGCTGCATTGAATCCACTGCATTCAATCATACTGCATATAATCCACTGCATTCAATAGGGTTCCATTACTGCACCCTGCATGGAATCCACTGCATTCAACCACGCTGCATGGAATCCACTGCATACAATCGGGATGCATTTTATCACTCTGCATGGATTACACTGCATTTAATCACGCTGCATGTAATCCATGGAATTTAATCGGGATTCATTTTACTAAGCTGTATGGAATCGACTGCACTTAATCACGCTGCATGGAATCCACTGCATTCAATGGGGATGCATTTTACCACGTTGCATGCAGTTCAATGCATTCATTCACAATGCATGGAATCCACTGCATTCAATCGGGATGCTTTGGGCCATGCTGCATAAAATCCACTGCATTCAATCGGGATGCATTGGGCCTCGCTGCATGGACTCCACTGCATAAAATCTGGATCCATTGCGCCACAATGCATGGAATCCTCTGCATTCAATGACGCTGCATGGAATCCACTGCTTTCCATCGGGATGTTTTGGGCCATGCTGCATAAAATCCACTGCATTCAATCGGGATGCATTGGGCCTCGCTGCATGGACTCCACTGCATTCAATCGGGATCCATTGTGCCACAATGCATGGAATTCTCTTCATTCAATGACGCTGCATCGAGTCCACAGCATTCAATCGGAATCCATTGTGCCACAATGCATAGAATACTCTGCATTCAATGACGCTGCATGGAATCCACTACATTCAATCATGCTGCATAAAATCCACTGCATTCAATAGGGTTCCATTTCTTCACGCTGCATGGAATCCACTACATTCAATCACGCTGCATGGAATCCACTGCATTCAACATGGATGAATTTTACCACGCTGCATTTAGTACAGTGTATTCAATCACAATTCATGGAATCCATTGCATTCAATCGGGATGCTTTGGGCCATGCTGCATAAAATCCACTGCATTCAATCGGGATGCACTGGGCATCGCTGCATGGACTCCACTGCATAAAATCGGGATCCATTGCGCCACAATGCATGGAATCCTCTGCATTCAATGACGCTGCATGGAATCCACTGCATTCAATCGGGATGCTTTGGGCCATGCTGCATAAAATCCACTGCATTCAACCAGGCTGCATGGAATCCACTGCATTCAATCATGCTGCAATAAATCCACTGCATTCAATAGGGTTCCATTACTTCACGCTGCATGTTATACACTGCATTCATTCACGCTGCATGGAATCCACTGCATTCAATCAGGATGCATTTTACCTCGCTGCATGGATTACACTGCATTCAATCACAATGCATGGAATCCACTGCATTCCATCGGGATGCTTTGGGCCATGCTGCATAAAATCCACTGCATTCAATCGGGATGCATTGGGCCTCGCTGCATGGACTCCACTGCATACAATCGGGATCCATTGCGCCACAATGCATGGAATCCTCTGCATTCAACGACGCTGCATGGAATCCACTGCATTCAATCGGGAGGCTTTGGGCCATGCTGCATAAAATCCACTGCATTCAATCATGCTGCATAAAATCCACTGCATTCAATATGGTTCCATTTCTTCACGCTGCATGGAATCCAATGCATTCAATCAGGATGCATTTTACCACACTGCATGGATTACACTTCATTCAATCACAATGCATGGAATCCACTGCATTCCATCGGGATGCTTTGGGCCATGCTGCATAAAATCCACTGCATTCAATCAGATGCATTTTGCCTCGCTGCATAGACTCCACTGCATACAATCGGGATCCATTTCGCCAAAATGCATTGAATCTTCTGCATTCAATTACGCTGCATGGAATCCACTGCATTCAATCGGGATGCTTTGGGCCATGCTGCATAAAATCCATTGCATTCAATCATGCTGCATGGGATCCACTGCATTCAATCATGCTGCATAAAATCCACTGCATTCAATAGGGTTCCATTTCTTCACGCTGCATGGAATCCACTACATTCAATCACGCTGCATGGAATCCACTGCATTCTATCGGGATGCATTTTACCACGCTGCATAGATTACACCGCATTCAATCACAATGCATGGAATCCACTGCATTCAATCGGGATGCTTTGGGCCATGCTGCATGGACTCCACTGCATTCAATCGGGATCCATTGTGCCACAATGCATGGAATTCTCTTCATTCAAAGATGCTGCATCGAATCCACTGCATTCAATCGGAATCCATTGTGCCACAATGCATGGAATCCTCTGCATTCAATGACGCTGCATGGAATCCACTGCATTCCATCAGGATGCTTTGGGCCATGCTGCATAAAATCCACTGCATGCAATCCTGCTGCATGGAATCCACTGCATTCAATCATGCTGCATAAAATCCACTGCATTCAATAGGGTTCCATTTCTTCATGCTGCATGGAATCCACTGCATTCAATCACGCTGCATGGAATCCACTGCATTCAACATGGATGAATTTTACCACGCTGCATTTAGTACACTGTATTCAATCACAATTCATGGAATCCATTGCATTCAATCGGGATGCTTTGGCCCATGCTGCATAAAATCCACTGCATTCAATCATGCTGCATGGAATCCACTGCATTCAATCGGGATGCATTTTACCATGCTGCATGGATTACTCTTCATTCAATCAGGCTGCATGGAAACCACTGCATTCAATCGGGATGCTTTGGGCCCATGCTGCATAAAATCCACTGCATTTACTCGGGATGCTTTGGGCCATGCTGCATAAAATCCACTGCATTTACTCGGGATGCATTTGGCCACGCTGCATGGACTCCACTGCATAAAATCGGGATCCATTGCCCCAAAATGCAAGGAATCATCTGCATTCAATGACGCTGCATGGAATCCACTGCATTCCATCGGGATGCTTTGGGCCATGCTGCATAAAATCCACTGCATTCAGCCATGCTGCATGGAATCCACTGCATTCAATCATGCTGCATAAAATCCACTGCATTCAATCGGGATGCATTGGGCCTCGCTGCATGGAATAAACTGCATTCAATCAGGCTCCATGGAATCCACTGCATTCAATGGGGATGCATTCTACCATGCTGCATGGAGTTCACTGCATTCAATCACAATGCATGGAATCTACTGCATACCATCGGGATGCTTTGGGCCATGCTGCATAAAATCCACTGCATTCAATCGGGATGCATTGGGCCGCGCTGCATGGACTCCACTGCATACAATCGGGATCAATTGCGCCACAATGCATGGAATCCTCTGCATTCAATCACGCTGCATGGAATACACTGCATTCCATCGGGATGCTTTGGGCCATGCTGCATAAAATCCACTGCATGCAATCATGCTGCATAGAATCCACTGCATTCAATCATGCTGCATAAAATCCACTGCATTCAATAGGGTTCCATTTCTTCTTCACGCTGACTGGAATAAACTGCATTCAATCACGCTGCATGGAATCCACTGCATTCAATCGGGATGCATTTTACCACACTGCTTGGATTACACTGCATTCAATCGCAATGCATAGAATCCACTGCATTCAATATGGATGCATTTTACCACTCTGCATGGATTACACTGCATTTAATCACACTGCATGTAATCCATGGAATTTAATCGGGATTCATTTTACTAAGCTGTATGGAATCGACTGCACTTAATCACGCTGCATGGAATCCACTGCATTCAATCGGGATGCATTTTACCACGTTGCATGCAGTTCACTGCATTCAATCACAATGCATGGAATCCACTGCATTCAAACGGGATGCTTTGGGCCATGCTGCATAAAATCCACTGCATTCAATCTTGCTTTTTGAATCCACTGCATTCAGTAATGCTGCATAAAATCCTTGCATTCAATTGGGTTCCATTTCTTCACGCTGCATGGAATACACTGCACTCAATCACGCTGCATGGAATCCACTGCATTCTATCGGGATGCATTTTACCTCGCTGCATGGATTACACTGCATTCAATCACAATGCATGGAATCCACTGCATTTCATCGGGATGCTTTGGGCCATGCTGCATAAACTCCACTGCATTCAATGGGGAGGCATTAGGCCTCGCTGCATGGACTCCACTGCATAAAATCTGGATCCATTGCGCCACAATGCATGGAATCCTCTGCATTCAACGACGCTGCATGGAATCCACTGCATTCCATCGGGATGTTTTGGGCCATGCTGCATAAAATCTACTGCATTCAATCGGGATGCATTGGGCCTCGCTGCATGAACTCCACTGCATACAATCTGGAACCATTGCGCCAAAATGCATGGAATACTCTGCATTCAACAACGCTGCATGGAATCCACTGCATTCAATCGGGATGCTTTGGGCCATGCTGCATAAATCCATTGCATTCAATCATGCTGCATGGAATCCACTGCATTCAATCGTGCTGCATAAAATCCACTGCATTCAATAGGGTTCCATTTCTTCACGCTGCATGGAATCCACTACATTCAATCACGCTGCATGGAATCCACTGCATTCTATCGGGATGCATTTTACCACGCTGCATAGATTACACCGCATTCAATCACAATGCATGGAATCCACTGCATTCAATCGGGATGCTTTGGGCCATGCTGCATAAAATCCACTGCATTCAATCGGGATGCATTGGGCCTCGCTGCATGGACTCCACTGCATTCAATCGGGATCCATTGTGCCACAATGCATGGAATTCTCTTCATTCAATGACGCTGCATCGAATCCACTGCATTCAATCGGAATCCATTGTGCCACAATGCATGGAATCCTCTGCATTCAATGACGCTGCAAGGAATCCACTGCATTCCATCAGGATGCTTTGGGCCATGCTGCATAAAATCCACTGCATGCAATCATGCTGCATGGAATCCACTGCATTCAATCATGCTGCATAAATCCACTGCATTCAATAGGGTTCCATTTCTTCACGCTGCATGGAATCCACTGCATTCAATCACGCTGCATGGAATCCATTGCATTCAACATGGATGAATTTTACCACGCTGCATTTAGTACACTGTATTCAATCACAATTCATGGAATCCATTGCATTCAATCGGGATGCTTTGGGCCATGCTGCATAAAATCCACTGCATTCAATCGGGATGCACTGGGAATTGCTGCATGGACTCCATTGCATACAATCGGGATCCATTGCGCCACAATGCATGGAATCCACTGCATTCAATCGGGATGCTTTGGGCCATGCTGCATAAAATCCATTGCATTCAATCATGCTGCATGGAATCCACTGCATTCAATCGGGATGCATTGGGCCTCGCTGCATGGACTCCACTGCATGCAATCGGGATCCATTGTGCCACAATGCATGGAATCCTCTTCATTCAACGACGCTGCATGGAATCCACTGCATTCCATCGGGATGCTTTGGGCCATGCTGCATAAAATCCACTGCATTCAATCGGGATGCATTGGGCCTCGCTGCATGGACTCCACTGCATACATTCGGGATCCATTGTGCCACAATGCATGGAATCCTCTACATTCAATGACGCTGCATGGAATCCACTGCATTCAATCAGGATGCATTTTAACACACTGCATGGATTACTCTTCATTCAATCACAATGCATGGAATCCACTGCATTCCATAGGGATGCTTTGGGCCATGCTGCATAAACTCCACTGAATTCAATCAGATGCATTTTGCCTCGCTGCATAGACTCCAATGCATACAATCTGGATCCATTGCGCCAAAATGCATTGAATCTTCTGCATTCAATTACGCTGCATGGAATCCACTGTATTCAATCGGGATGCTTTGGGCCATGCTGCATAAACTCCATTGCATTCAATCATGCTGCATGGAATCCACTGCATTCAATCATGCTGCATAAAATCCATTGCATTCAATAGGGTTCCATTTCTTCACACTGCATGGAATCCACTACATTCAATCACGCTGCATGGAATCCACTGCATTCTATCGGGATGCATTTTACCACGCTGCATAGATTACACCGCATTCAATCACAATGCATGGAATCCACTGCATTTCATCGGGATACTTTGGGCCATGCTGCATAAAATCCACTGCATTCAATCGGGATGCTTTGGGCCATGCTGCATAAAATCCATTGCATTCAATCATGCTGCATGGAATCCACTGCATTCAATCGGGATGCATTTTACCATGCTGCATTGATTACCCTTCATTCAATCAGGCTGCTTGGAATCCCCTGCATTCAATCGGGATGCATTTTACCATGCTGCATGGATTACCCTTCATTCAATCAGGCTGCATGGAAACCACTGCATTCATTCGGGATGCTTTGGGCCATGCTGCATAAAATCCACTGCATTTAATCGGGATGCATTTGGCCACGCTGCATGGACTCCACTGCATAAAATCGGGATCCATTGCCCCAAAATGCAAGGAATCATCTGCATTCAATGACGCTGCATGGAATCCACTGCATTCCATCGGGATGCTTTGGGCCATGCTGCATAAAATCCACTGCATTCAACCATGCTGCATGGAATCCACTGCATTCAATCATGCTGCATAAAATCCACTGCATTCAATCGGGATGCATTGGGCCTCGCTGCATGGAATACACTGCATTCAATCAGGCTCCATGGAATCCACTGCATTCAATGGGGATGCATTCTACCATGCTGCATGGAGTTCACTGCATTCAATCACAATGCATGGAATCCACTGCATTTCATCGGGATGCTTTGGGCCATGCTGCATAAAATCCACTGCATGCAATCATGCTGCATGGAATCCACTGCATTCAATCATGCTGCATAAAATCCACTGCATTTAATCGGGATGCATTGGGCCTCGCTGCATGGACTCCACTGCATACAATCGGGATCCATTGCGCCACAATGCATGGAATACTCTGCATTCAATCACGCTGCATGGAATCCACTGCATTCAATCGGGATGCTTTGGGCCATGCTGCATAAAATCCACTGCATGCAATCATGCTGCATGGAATCCACTGCATTCAATCATGCTGCATAAAATCCACTGCATTCAATAGGGTTCCATTTCTTCTTCACGCTGCCTGGAATCCACTGCATTCAATCACACTGCATGGAATCCACTGCATTCAATCGGGATGCATTTTACCACACTGCTTGGATTACACTGCATTCAATCGCAATGCATAGAATCCACTGCATTCAATATGGATGCATTTTACCACTCTGCATGGAATCCACTGCATTTACTCACGATGCATGTAATCCATGGAATTTAATCGGGATTCATTTTACTAAGCTGTATGGAATCGACTGCATTTAATCACGCTGCATGGAATCCACTGCATTCAATCGGGATTCATTTTACAAAGCTGCATGGAGTACACTGCATTCAATCACAATGCATGGAATCCACTGCATTCAAACGGGATGCTTTGGGCCATGCTGCATAAAATCCACTGCATTCAATCATGCTGCATGGAATCCACTGCATTCAATCATGCAGCATAAAATCCGCTGCATTCCATAGGGTTCCATTTCTTCATGCTGCATGGAATACACTGCATTCAATCAGGCTGCATAAAATCCGCTGCATTCCATAGGGTTCCATTTCTTCATGCTGCATGGAATACACTGCATTTAATCAGGCTGCATGGAATCCACTGCATTCAATCGGGATGCATTTTTCCTCGTTGCATGGACTACACTGCATTCCATCACAATGCATGGAATCCACTGCATTCAATCGGGAAGATTTGGGCCATGCTGCATACAATCCACTGCATTCAATCGGGATGCACTGGGCCTCGCTGCATGGACTCCACTGCATATAATCGGGATCCATTGCGCCACAATGCATGGAATACTCTGCATTCAATGACGCTGAATGGAATCCACTGCATTGAATCGGGAAGCTATGGGCCATGCTGCATAAAATCCACTGCATGCAATCATGCTGCATTGAATCCACTGCATTCAATCATACTGCATATAATCCACTGCATTCAATAGGGTTCCATTACTGCACCCTGCATGGAATCCACTGCATTCAACCACGCTGCATGGAATCCACTGCATACAATCGGGATGCATTTTATCACTCTGCATGGATTACACTGCATTTAATCACGCTGCATGTAATCCATGGAATTTAATCGGGATTCATTTTACTAAGCTGTATGGAATCGACTGCACTTAATCACGCTGCATGGAATCCACTGCATTCAATGGGGATGCATTTTACCACGTTGCATGCAGTTCACTGCATTCAATCACAATGCATGGAATCCACTGCATTCAATCGGGATGCTTTGGGCCATGCTGCATAAAATCCACTGCATTCAATCTTGCTTTTTGAATCCACTGCATTCAGTAATGCTGCATAAAATTCTTGCATTAATTGGGTTCCATTTCTTCACGCTGCATGGAATACACTGCATTCAATCCCGCTGCATGGAAACCACTGCATTCAATCGGGATGCATTTTACCTCGCTGCATGGATTACACTGCATTCAATCACAATGCATGGAATCCACTGCATTCCATCGGGATGCTTTGGGCCATGCTGCATAAACTCCACTGCATTCAATCGGGATGCATTGGGCCTCGCTGCATGGACTCCACAGCATTCAATCGGAATCCATTGTGCCACAATGCATGGAATACTCTGAATTCAATGACGCTGCATGGAATCCACTACATTCAATCATGCTGCATAAAATCCACTGCATTCAATAGGGTTCCATTTTTCACGCTGCATGGAATCCACTACATTCAATCACGCTGCATGGAATCCACTGCATTCAACATGGATGAATTTTACCACGCTGCATTTAGTACAGTGTATTCAATCACAATTCATGAAATCCATTGCATTCAATCGGGATGCTTTGGGCCATGCTGCATAAAATCCACTGCATTCAATCGGGATGCACTTGGCATCGCTGCATGGACTCCACTGCATAAAATCGGGATCCATTGCGCCACAATGCATGGAATCCTCTGCATTCAATGACGCTGCATGGAATCCACTGCATTCAATCGGGATGCTTTGGGCCATGCTGCATAAAATCCACTGCATTCAACCAGGCTGCATGGAATCCACTGCATTCAATCATGCTGCAATAAATCCACTGCATTCAATAGGGTTCCATTACTTCACGCTGCATGTTATACACTGCATTCATTCACGCTGCATGGAATCCACTGCATTCAATCAGGATGCATTTTACCTCGCTGCATGGATTACACTGCATTCAATCACAATGCATGGAATCCACTGCATTCCATCGGGATGCTTTGGGCCATGCTGCATAAAATCCACTGCATTCAATCGGGATGCATTGGGCCTCGCTGCATGGACTCCACTGCATACAATCGGGATCCATTGCGCCACAATGCATGGAATCCTCTGCATTCAACGACGCTGCATGGAATCCACTGCATTCAATCGGGAGGCTTTGGGCCATGCTGCATAAAATCCACTGCATTCAATCATGCTGCATAAAATCCACTGCATTCAATATGGTTCCATTTCTTCATGCTGCATGGAATCCAATGCATTCAATCAGGATGCATTTTACCACCCTGCATGGATTACACTTCATTCAATCACAATGCATGGAATCCACTGCATTCCATCGGGATGCTTTGGGCCATGCTGCATAAAATCCACTGCATTCAATCAGATGCATTTTGCCTCGCTGCATAGACTCCACTGCATACAATCGGGATCCATTTCGCCAAAATGCATTGAATCTTCTGCATTCAATTACGCTGCATGGAATCCACTGCATTCAATCGGGATGCTTTGGGCCATGCTGCATAAAATCCACTGCATTCAATCATGCTGCATGGGATCCACTGCATTCAATCATGCTGCATAAAATCCACTGCATTCAATAGGGTTCCATTTCTTCACGCTGCATGGAATCCACTACATTCAATCACGCTGCATGGAATCCACTGCATTCTATCCGGATGCATTTTACCACGCTGCATAGATTACACCGCATTCAATCACAATGCATGGAATCCACTGCATTCAATCGGGATGCTTTGGGCCATGCTGCATGGACTCCACTGCATTCAATCGGGATCCATTGTGCCACAATGCATGGAATTCTCTTCATTCAAAGACGCTGCATCGAATCCACTGCATTCAATCGGAATCCATTGTGCCACAATGCATGGAATCCTCTGCATTCAATGACGCTGCATGGAATCCACTGCATTCCATCAGGATGCTTTGGGCCATGCTGCATAAAATCCACTGCATGCAATCCTGCTGCATGGAATCCACTGCATTCAATCATGCTGCATAAAATCCACTGCATTCAATAGGGTTCCATTTCTTCATGCTGCATGGAATCCACTGCATTCAATCACGCTGCATGGAATCCACTGCATTCAACATGGATGAATTTTACCACGCTGCATTTAGTACACTGTATTCAATCACAATTCATGGAATCCATTGCATTCAATCGGGATGCTTTGGCCCATGCTGCATAAAATCCACTGCATTCAATCATGCTGCATGGAATCCACTGCATTCAATCGGGATGCATTTTACCATGCTGCATGGATTACTCTTCATTCAATCAGGCTGCATGGAAACCACTGCATTCAATCGGGATGCTTTGGGCCCATGCTGCATAAAATCCACTGCATTTACTCGGGATGCATTTGGCCACGCTGCATGGACTCCACTGCATAAAATCGGGATCCATTGCCCCAAAATGCAAGGAATCATCTGCATTCAATGACGCTGCATGGAATCCACTGCATTCCATCGGGATGCTTTGGGCCATGCTGCATAAAATCCACTGCATTCAGCCATGCTGCATGGAATCCACTGCATTCAATCATGCTGCATAAAATCCACTGCATTCAATCGGGATGCATTGGGCCTCGCTGCATGGAATAAACTGCATTCAATCAGGCTCCATGGAATCCACTGCATTCAATGGGGATGCATTCTACCATGCTGCATGGAGTTCACTGCATTCAATCACAATGCATGGAATCTACTGCATACCATCGGGATGCTTTGGGCCATGCTGCATAAAATCCACTGCATTCAATCGGGATGCATTGGGCCGCGCTGCATGGACTCCACTGCATACAATCGGGATCAATTGCGCCACAATGCATGGAATCCTCTGCATTCAATCACGCTGCATGGAATACACTGCATTCCATCGGGATGCTTTGGGCCATGCTGCATAAAATCCACTGCATGCAATCATGCTGCATAGAATCCACTGCATTCAATCATGCTGCATAAAATCCACTACATTCAATAGGGTTCCATTTCTTCTTCACGCTGACTGGAATAAACTGCATTCAATCACGCTGCATGGAATCCACTGCATTCAATCGGGATGCATTTTACCACACTGCTTGGATTACACTGCATTCAATCGCAATGCATAGAATCCACTGCATTCAATATGGATGCATTTTACCACTCTGCATGGATTACACTGCATTTAATCACACTGCATGTAATCCATGGAATTTAATCGGGATTCATTTTACTAAGCTGTATGGAATCGACTGCACTTAATCACGCTGCATGGAATCCACTGCATTCAATCGGGATGCATTTTACCACGTTGCATGCAGTTCACTGCATTCAATCACAATGCATGGAATCCACTGCATTCAAACGGGATGCTTTGGGCCATGCTGCATAAAATCCACTGCATTCAATCTTGCTTTTTGAATCCACTGCATTCAGTAATGCTGCATAAAATCCTTGAATTCAATTGGGTTCCATTTCTTCACGCTGCATGGAATACACTGCACTCAATCACGCTGCATGGAATCCACTGCATTCTATCGGGATGCATTTTACCTCGCTGCATGGATTACACTGCATTCAATCACAATGCATGGAATCCACTGCATTTAATCGGGATGCTTTGGGCCATGCTGCATAAACTCCACTGCATTCAATGGGGAGGCATTGGGCCTCGCTGCATGGACTCAACTGCATAAAATCTGGATCCATTGCGCCACAATGCATGGAATCCTCTGCATTCAACGACGCTGCATGGAATCCACTGCATTCCATCGGGATGTTTTGGGCCATGCTGCATAAAATCTACTGCATTCAATCGGGATGCATTGGGCCTCGCTGCATGAACTCCACTGCATACAATCTGGAACCATTGCGCCAAAATGCATGGAATACTCTGCATTCAACAATGCTGCATGGAATCCACTGCATTCAATCGGGATGCTTTGGGCCATGCTGCATAAATCCATTGCATTCAATCATGCTGCATGGAATCCACTGCATTCAATCGTGCTGCATAAAATCCACTGCATTCAATAGGGTTCCATTTCTTCACGCTGCATGGAATCCACTACATTCAATCACGCTGCATGGAATCCACTGCATTCTATCGGGATGCATTTTACCACGCTGCATAGATTACACCGCATTCAATCACAATGCATGGAATCCACTGCATTCAATCGGGATGCTTTGGGCCATGCTGCATAAAATCCACTGCATTCAATCGGGATGCATTGGGCCTCGCTGCATGGACTCCACTGCATTCAATCGGGATCCATTGTGCCACAATGCATGGAATTCTCTTCATTCAATGACGCTGCATCGAATCCACTGCATTCAATCGGAATCCATTGTGCCACAATGCATGGAATCATCTGCATTCAATGACGCTGCAAGGAATCCACTGCATTCCATCAGGATGCTTTGGGCCATGCTGCATAAAATCCACTGCATGCAATCATGCTGCATGGAATCCACTGCATTCAATCATGCTGCATAAATCCACTGCATTCAATAGGGTTCCATTTCTTCACGCTGCATGGAATCCACTGCATTCAATCACGCTGCATGGAATCCACTGCATTCAACATGGATGAATTTTACCACGCTGCATTTAGTACACTGTATTCAATCACAATTCATGGAATCCATTGCATTCAATCGGGATGCTTTGGGCCATGCTGCATAAAATCCACTGCATTCAATCGGGATGCACTGGGAATTGCTGCATGGACTCCATTGCATACAATCGGGATCCATTGCGCCACAATGCATGGAATCCACTGCATTCAATCGGGATGCTTTGGGCCATGCTGCATAAAATCCATTGCATTCAATCATGCTGCATGGAATCCACTGCATTCAATCGGGATGCATTGGGCCTCGCTGCATGGACTCCACTGCATTCAATCGGGATCCATTGTGCCACAATGCATGGAATCCTCTTCATTCAATGACGCTGCATGGAATCCACTGCATTCCATCGGGATGCTTTGGGCCATGCTGCATAAAATCCACTGCATTCAATCGGGATGCATTGGGCCTCGCTGCATGGACTCCACTGCATACATTCGGGATCCATTGTGCCACAATGCATGGAATCCTCTACATTCAATGACGCTGCATGGAATCCACTGCATTCAATCAGGATGCATTTTAACACACTGCATGGATTACTCTTCATTCAATCACAATGCATGGAATCCACTGCATTCCATAGGGATGCTTTGGGCCATGCTGCATAAACTCCACTGAATTCAATCAGATGCATTTTGCCTCGCTGCATAGACTCCAATGCATACAATCTGGATCCATTGCGCCAAAATGCATTGAATCTTCTGCATTCAATTACGCTGCATGGAATCCACTGTATTCAATCGGGATGCTTTGGGCCATGCTGCATAAACTCCATTGCATTCAATCATGCTGCATGGAATCCACTGCATTCAATCATGCTGCATAAAATCCATTGCATTCAATAGGGTTCCATTTCTTCACACTGCATGGAATCCACTACATTCAATCACGCTGCATGGAATCCACTGCATTCTATCGGGATGCATTTTACCACGCTGCATAGATTACACCGCATTCAATCACAATGCATGGAATCCACTGCATTCAATCGGGATACTTTGGGCCATGCTGCATAAAATCCACTGCATTCAATCGGGATGCTTTGGGCCATGCTGCATAAAATCCATTGCATTCAATCATGCTGCATGGAATCCACTGCATTCAATCGGGATGCATTTTACCATGCTGCATTGATTACCCTTCATTCAATCAGGCTGCTTGGAATCCCCTGCATTCAATCGGGATGCATTTTACCATGCTGCATGGATTACCCTTCATTCAATCAGGCTGCATGGAAACCACTGCATTCATTCGGGATGCTTTGGGCCATGCTGCATAAAATCCACTGCATTTAATCGGGATGCATTTGGCCACGCTGCATGGACTCCACTGCATAAAATCGGGATCCATTGCCCCAAAATGCAAGGAATCATCTGCATTCAATGACGCTGCATGGAATCCACTGCATTCCATCGGGATGCTTTGGGCCATGCTGCATAAAATCCACTGCATTCAACCATGCTGCATGGAATCCACTGCATTCAATCATGCTGCATAAAATCCACTGCATTCAATCGGGATGCATTGGGCCTCGCTGCATGGAATACACTGCATTCAATCAGGCTCCATGGAATCCACTGCATTCAATGGGGATGCATTCTACCATGCTGCATGGAGTTCACTGCATTCAATCACAATGCATGGAATCCACTGCATTTCATCGGGATGCTTTGGGCCATGCTGCATAAAATCCACTGCATGCAATCATGCTGCATGGAATCCACTGCATTCAATCATGCTGCATAAAATCCACTGCATTTAATCGGGATGCATTGGGCCTCGCTGCATGGACTCCACTGCATACAATCGGGATCCATTGCGCCACAATGCATGGAATACTCTGCATTCAATCACGCTGCATGGAATCCACTGCATTCAATCGGGATGCTTTGGGCCATGCTGCATAAAATCCACTGCATGCAATCATGCCGCATGGAATCCACTGCATTCAATCATGCTGCATAAAATCCACTGCATTCAATAGGGTTCCATTTCTTCTTCAGGCTGCCTGGAATCCACTGCATTCAATCACACTGCATGGAATCCACTGCATTCAATCGGGATGCATTTTACCACACTGCTTGGATTACACTGCATTCAATCGCAATGCATAGAATCCACTGCATTCAATATGGATGCATTTTACCACTCTGCATGGAATCCACTGCATTTAATCACGCTGCATGTACTCCATGGAATTTCATCGGGATTCATTTTACTAAGCTGTATGGAATCGACTGCATTTAATCACGCTGCATGGAATCCACTGCATTCAATCGGGATTCATTTTACAAAGCTGCATGGAGTACACTGCATTCAATCACAATGCATGGAATCCACTGCATTCAAACGGGATGCTTTGGGCCATGCTGCATAAAATCCACTGCATTCAATCATGCTGCATGGAATCCACTGCATTCAATCATGCAGCATAAAATCCGCTGCATTCCATAGGGTTCCATTTCTTCATGCTGCATGGAATACACTGCATTCAATCAGGCTGCATAAAATCCGCTGCATTCCATAGGGTTCCATTTCTTCATGCTGCATGGAATACACTGCATTCAATCAGGCTGCATGGAATCCACTGCATTCAATCGGGATGCATTTTTCCTCGTTGCATGGACTACACTGCATTCCATCACAATGCATGGAATCCACTGCATTCAATCGGGAAGATTTGGGCCATGCTGCATACAATCCACTGCATTCAATCGGGATGCACTGGGCCTCGCTGCATGGACTCCACTGCATATAATCGGGATCCATTGCGCCACAATGCATGGAATACTCTGCATTCAATGACGCTGAATGGAATCCACTGCATTGAATCGGGAAGCTATGGGCCATGCTGCATAAAATCCACTGCATGCAATCATGCTGCATTGAATCCACTGCATTCAATCATACTGCATATAATCCACTGCATTCAATAGGGTTCCATTACTGCACCCTGCATGGAATCCACTGCATTCAACCACGCTGCATGGAATCCACTGCATACAATCGGGATGCATTTTATCACTCTGCATGGATTACACTGCATTTAATCACGCTGCATGTAATCCATGGAATTTAATCGGGATTCATTTTACTAAGCTGTATGGAATCGACTGCACTTAATCACGCTGCATGGAATCCACTGCATTCAATGGGGATGCATTTTACCACGTTGCATGCAGTTCACTGCATTCATTCACAATGCATGGAATCCACTGCATTCAATCGGGATGCTTTGGGCCATGCTGCATAAAATCCACTGCATTCAATCTTGCTTTTTGAATCCACTGCATTCAGTAATGCTGCATAAAATTCTTGCATTAATTGGGTTCCATTTCTTCACGCTGCATGGAATACACTGCATTCAATCCCGCTGCATGGAAACCACTGCATTCAATCGGGATGCATTTTACCTCGCTGCATGGATTACACTGCATTCAATCACAATGCATGGAATCCACTGCATTCCATCGGGATGCTTTGGGCCATGCTGCATAAACTCCACTGCATTCAATCGGGATGCATTGGGCCTCGCTGCATGGACTCCACAGCATTCAATCGGAATCCATTGTGCCACAATGCATGGAATACTCTGAATTCAATGACGCTGCATGGAATCCACTACATTCAATCATGCTGCATAAAATCCACTGCATTCAATAGGGTTCCATTTTTCACGCTGCATGGAATCCACTACATTCAATCACGCTGCATGGAATCCACTGCATTCAACATGGATGAATTTTACCACGCTGCATTTAGTACAGTGTATTCAATCACAATTCATGAAATCCATTGCATTCAATCGGGATGCTTTGGGCCATGCTGCATAAAATCCACTGCATTCAATCGGGATGCACTTGGCATCGCTGCATGGACTCCACTGCATAAAATCGGGATCCATTGCGCCACAATGCATGGAATCCTCTGCATTCAATGACGCTGCATGGAATCCACTGCATTCAATCGGGATGCTTTGGGCCATGCTGCATAAAATCCACTGCATTCAACCAGGCTGCATGGAATCCACTGCATTCAATCATGCTGCAATAAATCCACTGCATTCAATAGGGTTCCATTACTTCACGCTGCATGTTATACACTGCATTCATTCACGCTGCATGGAATCCACTGCATTCAATCAGGATGCATTTTACCTCGCTGCATGGATTACACTGCATTCAATCACAATGCATGGAATCCACTGCATTCCATCGGGATGCTTTGGGCCATGCTGCATAAAATCCACTGCATTCAATCGGGATGCATTGGGCCTCGCTGCATGGACTCCACTGCATACAATCGGGATCCATTGCGCCACAATGCATGGAATCCTCTGCATTCAACGACGCTGCATGGAATCCACTGCATTCAATCGGGAGGCTTTGGGCCATGCTGCATAAAATCCACTGCATTCAATCATGCTGCATCAAATCCACTGCATTCAATATGGTTCCATTTCTTCACGCTGCATGGAATCCAATGCATTCAATCAGGATGCATTTTACCACCCTGCATGGATTACACTTCATTCAATCACAATGCATGGAATCCACTGCATTCCATCGGGATGCTTTGGGCCATGCTGCATAAAATCCACTGCATTCAATCAGATGCATTTTGCCTCGCTGCATAGACTCCACTGCATACAATCGGGATCCATTTCGCCAAAATGCATTGAATCTTCTGCATTCAATTACGCTGCATGGAATCCACTGCATTCAATCGGGATGCTTTGGGCCATGCTGCATAAAATCCATTGCATTCAATCATGCTGCATGGGATCCACTGCATTCAATCATGCTGCATAAAATCCACTGCATTCAATAGGGTTCCATTTCTTCACGCTGCATGGAATCCACTACATTCAATCACGCTGCATGGAATCCACTGCATTCTATCCGGATGCATTTTACCACGCTGCATAGATTACACCGCATTCAATCACAATGCATGGAATCCACTGCATTCAATCGGGATGCATTTTACCACGTTGCATGCAGTTCACTGCATTCAATGACGCTGCATGGAATCCACTGCATTCCATCAGGATGCTTTGGGCCATGCTGCATAAAATCCACTGCATGCAATCATGCTGCATGGAATCCACTGCATTCAATCATGCTGCATAAATCCACTGCATTCAATAGGGTTCCATTTCTTCACACTGCATGGAATCCACTGCATTCAATCACGCTGCATGGAATCCACTGCATTCAACATGGATGAATTTTACCACGCTGCATTTAGTACACTGTATTCAATCACAATTCATGGAATCCATTGCATTCAACCGGAATGCTTTGGGCCATGCTGCATAAAATCCACTGCATTCAATCGGGATGCACTGGGCATTGCTGCATGGACTCCATTGCATACAATCGGGATCCATTGCGCCACAATGCATGGAATCCACTGCATTCAATCGGGATGCTTTGGGCCATGCTGCATAAAATCCATTGCATTCAATCATGCTGCATGGAATCCACTGCATTCAATCGGGATGCATTGGGCCTCGCTGCATGGACTCCACTGCATTCAATCGGGATCCATTGTGCCACAATGCATGGAATCCTCTTCATTCAACGACGCTGCATGGAATCCACTGCATTCCATCGGGATGCTTTGGGCCATGCTGCATAAAATCCACTGCATTCAATCGGGATGCATTGGGCCTCGCTGCATGGACTCCACTGCATACAATCGGGATCCATTGTGCCACAATGCATGGAATCCTCTACATTCAATGACGCTGCATGGAATCCACTGCATTCAATCAGGATGCATTTTAACACACTGCATGGATTACTTTTCATTCAATCACAATGCATGGAATCCACTGCATTCCATAGGGATGCTTTGGGCCATGCTGCATAAACTCCACTGAATTCAATCAGATGCATTTTGCCTCGCTGCATAGACTCCAATGCATACAATCGGGATCCATTGCGCCAAAATGCATTGAATCTTCTGCATTCAATTACGCTGCATGGAATCCACTGCATTCAATCGGGATGCTTTGGGCCATGCTGCATAAAATCCATTGCATTCAATCATGCTGCATGGGATCCACTACATTCAATCATGCTGCATAAAATCCATTGCATTCAATAGGGTTCCATTTCTTCACACTGCATGGAATCCACTACATTCAATCACGCTGCATGGAATCCACTGCATTCTATCGGGATGCATTTTACCACGCTGCATAGATTACACCGCATTCAATCACAATGCATGGAATCCACTGCATTTCATCGGGATACTTTGGGCCATGCTGCATAAAATCCACTGCATTCAATCGGGATGCTTTGGGCCATGCTGCATAAAATCCATTGCATTCAATCATGCTGCATGGAATCCACTGCATTCAATCGGGATGCATTTTACCATGCTGCATTGATTACCCTTCATTCAATCAGGCTGCTTGGAATCCACTGCATTCAATCGGGATGCATTTTACCATGCTGCATGGATTACCCTTCATTCAATCAGGCTGCATGGAAACCACTGCATTCAATCGGGATGCTTTGGGCCATGCTGCATAAAATCCACTGCATTTAATCGGGATGCATTTGGCCACGCTGCATGGACTCCACTGCATAAAATCGGGATCCATTGCCCCAAAATGCAAGGAATCATCTGCATTCAATGACGCTGCATGGAATCCACTGCATTCCATCGGGATGCTTTGGGCCATGCTGCATAAAATCCACTGCATTCAACCATGCTGCATGGAATCCACTGCATTCAATCATGCTGCATAAAATCCACTGCATTCAATCGGGATGCATTGGGCCTCGCTGCATGGAATACACTGCATTCAATCAGGCTCCATGGAATCCACTGCATTCAATGGGGATGCATTCTACCATGCTGCATGGAGTTCACTGCATTCAATCACAATGCATGGAATCCACTGCATTCCATCGGGATGCTTTGGGCCATGCTGCATAAAATCCACTGCATTCAATCGGGATGCATTGGGCCTCGCTGCATGGACTCCACTGCATACAATCGGGATCCATTGCGCCAAAATGAATGGAATCCTCTGCATTCAATGACGCTGCATGGAATCCACTGCATTCAATCGGGATGCTTTGGGCCATACTGCATAAAATCCACTGCATGCAATCATGCTGAATGGAATCCACTGCATTCAATAATGCTGCATAAAATCCACTGCATTCAATATGGTTCCATTTCTTCTTCAAGCTGCCTGGAATCCACTGCATTCAAACACGCTGCATGGAATCCACTGCATTCAATATGGATGCATTTTACCACTCTGCATGGAATCCACTGCATTTAATCACGCTGCATGTAATCCATGGAATTTAATCGGGATTCATTTTACTAAGCTGTATGGAATCGACTGCATTTAATCACGCTGCATGGAATCCACTGCATTCAATCGGGATTCATTTTACAAGGCTGCATGGAGTACACTGCATTCAATCAAAATGCATGGAATCCACTGCATTCAAACGGGATGCTTTGGGCCATGCTGCATAAAATCCACTGCATTCAATCATGCTGCATGGAATTCACTGCATTCAATCATGCAGCATAAAATCCGCTGCATTCCATAGGGTTCCGTTTCTTCATGCTGCATGGAATACACTGCATTCAATCAGGCTGCATGGAATCCACTGCATTCAATCGGGATGCATTTTTCCTCGTTGCATGGATTACACTGCATTCCATTCACAATGCATGGAATCCACTGCATTCAATCGGGAAGCTTTGGGCCATGCTGCATACAATCCACTGCATTCAATCGGGATGCACTGGGCCTCGCTGCATGGACTCCACTGCATATAATCGGGATCCATTGCGCCACAATGCATGGAATCCTCTGCATTCAATGACGCTGAATGGAATCCACTGCATTGAATCGTTAAGCTATGGGCCATGCTGCATAAAATCCACTGCATGCAATCATGCTGCATTGAATCCACTGCATTCAATCATGTTGCATAAAATCCACTGCATTCAATAGGGTTCCATTTCTTCACCCTGCATAGAATCCACTGCATTCAACCACGCTGCATGGAATCCACTGCATTCAATCGGGATGCATTTTACCACTCTGCATGGATTACACTGCATTTAATCACGCTGCATGTAATCCATGGAATTTTAATCGGGATTCATTTTACTAAGCTGTATGGAATCGACTGCACTTAATCACGCTGCATGGAATCCACTGCATTCAATCGGGATGCATTTTACCACGTTGCATACAGTTCACTGCATTCAATCACAATGCATGGAATCCACTGCATTCAATCGGGATGCTTTGGGCCATGCTGCATAAAATCCACTGCATTCAATCTTGCTTTTTGAATCCACTGCATTCAGTAATGCTGCATAAAATCCTTGCATTCAATTGGGTTCCATTTCTTCACGCTGCATGGAATACACTGCATTCAATCACGCTGCATGGAATCCACTGCATTCAATCGGGATGCATTTTACCATGCTGCGTGGTTTTCACTCCATTCAATCACAATGCATGGAATCCACTGCATTCCATCGGGATGCTTTGGGCCATGCTGCATAAAATCCACTGCATTCAATCATGCTGCATGGAATCCACTGCATTCAATCATGCTGCATAAAATCCACTGCATTCAATAGGGTTCCATTTCTTCACGCTGCATGTAATACACTGCATTCAATCACACTGAATGGAATCCACTGCATTCAATCGGGATGCATTTTACCTCGCTGCATGGATTACACTGCATTCAATCACAATGCTTGGAATCCACTGCATTCCATCGGGATGCTTTGGGCCATGCTGCATAAAATCCACTGCATTCAATCGGGATGCATTGGGCCACGCTGCATCGACTCCACTGCATTCAATCGGTATCCATTGCGCCACAATGCAAGGAATCCTCTGCATTCATTGACGCTGCATGGACTCCACTGCATTCAATCGGGATGCTTTGGGCCATGCTGCATAAAATCCACTGCATTCAACCATGCTGCATGGAATCCATTTCATTCAATCATGCTCTATAAAATCCAATGCATTCAATACGGTTCCATTACTTCACGCTGCATGGAATACACTGCATTAAATCAGGATGCATGGAATCGACTGCATTCAATCAGGATGCATTATACCACGTTGCATGGATTACCCTACATTCAATCACAATGCATGGAATCCACTGCATTCAATCGGGATGCTTTGGGCCATGCTGCATAAAATCCACTGCATTCAATCGGGATGCATTGGGCCTCGCTGCATAGACTCCACTGCATATAATCGGGATCCATTGCACCACAATGCATGGAATACTCTGCATTCAATGACGCTGCATGGAATCCACTGCATTCCATCGGGAAGCTTTGGGCCATGCTGCATAAAATCCACTGCATTCAATCATGCTGCATGGAATCCACTGCATTCAATCGGGATGCATTTTACAAGGCTGCATGGATTACATTTCATACACTCAAAATGCATGGAATCTACTGCGTTCAATAGGTATGCTTTGGGCCATACTGCATAAAATACACTGCATTCAATTTGCTGCATGGAATCCACTGCATTCAATCATGCTGAATAAAATCCACTGCATTCAATAGGGTTCCATTTCTTCACGCTGCATGGAATACACTGCATTCAATCAGGCTCCATGGAATCCACTGCATTCAATGGGGATGCATTCTACAATGCTGCATGGAGTTCACTGCATTCAATCACAACGCATGTAATCCACTGCATTCCATCGGGATGCTTTGGGCCATGCTGCATAAATTCCACTGCATTCAATCGGGATGCATTGGGCTTCGCTGCATGGACTCCACTGCATACAATCGGGATCCATTGCGCCAAAATGCATGGAATACTCTGAATTCATTGACGCTGCATGGACTCCACTGCATTCCATCGGGATGCTTTGGGCCATGCTGCATAAAATCCACTGCATTCAACCATGCTGCATGGAATCCATTTCATTCAATCATGCTCTATAAAATCCAATGCATTCAATAGGGTTCCATTACTTCACGCTGCATGGAATACACTGCATTAAATCAGGATGCATGGAATCGACTGCATTCAATCAGAAGGCATTATACCACGTTGCATGGATTACCCTACATTCAATCACAATGCATGGAATCCACTGCATTCAACCGGGATGCTTTGGGCCATGCTGCATAGACTCCACTGCATATAATCGGGATCCATTGCGCCACAATGCATGGAATATTCTGCATTCAACGACGCTGCATGGAATCCACTGCATTCCATCGGGAAGCCTTGGGCCATGCTGCATAAAATCCACTGCATTCAATCATGCTGGATGGAATCCACTGCATTCAATCGGGATGCATTTTACAAGGCTGCATGGATTACATTTCATACACTCAAATTGCATGGAATCCACTGCGTTCTATAGGTATGCTTTGGGCCATACTGCATAAAATACACTGCATTCAATTTGCTGCATGGAATCCACTGCATTCAGTCATGCTGAATAAAATCCACTGCATTCAATAGGGTTCCATTTCTTCACGCTGCATGGAATACACTGCATTCAATCAGGCTCCATGAAATCCACTGCATTCAATGGGGATGCATTCTACAATGCTGCATGGAGTTCACTGCATGCAATCACAACGCATGTAATCCACTGCATTCCATGGGGATGCTTTGGGCCATGCTGCATACAATCCACTGCATTCAATCGGGATGCATTGGGCCTCGCTGCATGGACTCCACTGCATACAATCGGGATCCATTGCGCCAAAATGCATGGAATCGACTGCATTTAATCACGGTGCATGGAATCCACTGCATTCAATCGGGATGCATTTTACCACACTGGTTGGATTACACTGCATTCAATCGCAATTCATAGAATCCACTGCATTCAATATGGATGCATTTTACCACTCTGCATGGAATCCACTGCATTTAATCACGCTGCATGTACTCCATGGAATTTCATCGGGATTCATTTTACTAAGCTGTATGGAATCGACTGCATTTAATCACGCTGCATGGAATCCACTGCATTCAATCGGGATTCATTTTACAAGGCTGCATGGAGTACACTGCATTCAATCACAATGCATGGAATCCACTGCATTCAAACGGGATGCTTTGGGCCATGCTGCATAAAATCCACTGCATTCAATCATGCTGCATGGAATCCACTGCATTCAATCATGCAGCATAAAATCCGCTGCATTCCATAGGGTTCCATTTCTTCATGCTGCATGGAATACACTGCATTCAATCAGGCTGCATAAAATCCGCTGCATTCCATAGGGTTCCATTTCTTCATGCTGCATGGAATACACTGCATTCAATCAGGCTGCATGGAATCCACTGCATTCAATCGGGATGCATTTTTCCTCGTTGCATGGACTACACTGCATTCCATCACAATGCATGGAATACACTGCATTCAATCGGGAAGCTTTGGGCCATGCTGCATACAATCCACTGCATTCAATCGGGATGCACTGGGCCTCGCTGCATGGACTCCACTGCATATAATCGGGATCCATTGCGCCACAATGCATGGAATACTCTGCATGCAATGACGCTGAATGGAATCCACTGCATTGAATCGTGAAGCTATGGGCCATGCTGCATAAAATCCACTGCATGCAATCATGCTGCATTGAATCCACTGCATTCAATCATGCTGCATAAAATCCACTGCAATCAATAGGGTTCCATTACTGCACCCTGCATGGAATCCACTGCATTCAACCACGCTGCATGGAATCCACTGCATTCAATCGGGATGCATTTTACCACTCTGCATGGATTATACTGCATTTAATCACGCTGCATGTAATCCATGGAATTTAAACGGGATTCATTATACTAAGCTGTATGGAATCGACTGCACTTAATCACGCTGCATGGAATCCACTGTATTCAATCGGGATGCATTTTACCACGTTGCATGCAGTTCACTGCATTCAATCACAATGCATGGAATCCACTGCATTCAATCGGGATGCTTTGGGCCATGCTGCATAAAATCCACTGCATTCAATCTTGCTTTTTGAATCCACTGCATTCAGTAATGCTGCATAAAATCCTTGCATTCAATTGGGTTCCATTTCTTCACGCTGCATGGAATACACTGCATTCAATCACGCTGCATGGAATCCACTGCATTCTATCGGGATGCATTTTACCTCGCTGCATGGATTACACTGCATTCACTCACAATGCATGGAATCCACTGCATTCCATCGGGATGCTTTGGGCCATGCTGCATAAACTCCACTGCATTCAATCGGGAGGCATTGGGCCTCGCTGCATGGACTCCACTGCATAAAATCTGGATCAATTGCGCCACAATGCATGGAATCCTCTGCATTCAACGACGCTGCATGGAATCCACTGCATTCCATCGTGATGTTTTGGGCCATGCTGCATAAAATCTACTGCATTCAATCGGGATGCATTGGCCCCGCTGCATGAACTCCACTGCATACAATCTGGAACCATTGCGCCAAAATGCATGGAATACTCTGCATTCAACGACGCTGCATGGAATCCACTGCATTCAATCGGGATGCTTTGGGCCATGCTGCATAAATCCATTGAATTCAATCCTGCTGCATGGAATCCACTGCATTCACTCTTGCTGCATAAAATCCACTGCATTCAATAGGGTTCCATTTCTTCACGCTGTATGGAATCCACTACATTCAATCACGCTGCATGGAATCCACTGCATTCTATCGGGATGCATTTTACCACGCTGCATAGATTACACCGCATTCAATCACAATGCATGGAATCCACTGCATTCAATCGGGATGCTTTGGGCCATGCTGCATAAAATCCACTGCATTCAATCGTGATGAACTGGGCATCGCTGCATGGACTCCACTGCATACAATCGGGATCCATTGCGCCACAATGCATCGAATCCTCTGCATTCAATGACGCTGCATGGAATCCACTGCATACAATCGGGATGCTTTGGGCCATGCTGAATAAAATCCATTGCATTCAATCATGCTGCATGGAATCCACTGCATTCAATCGGGATGCATTTTACCATGCTGCATGGATTACCCTTCATTCAATCAGGCTGCATGGAATCCACTGCATTCCATCGGGATGCTTTGCGCCATGCTGCATAAAATCCACTGCATTTAATCGGGATGCATTTGGCCACGCTGCATGGACTCCACTGCATAAAATCGGGATCCATTGCACCAAAATGCAAGGAATCATCTGCATTCAATGACGCTGCATGGAATCCACTGCATTCCATCGGGATCCATTTTACCACGCAGCATGGATTACACTGCTTTCAATCACAATGCATGGAATCTACTCTATTCAATCGGGATGCTTTGGGCCATACTGCATAAAATCCACTGCATTCAATCATGCTGCATGGAATCCACTGCATTCTATAGGGATGCTTTGGGCCATACTGCATAAAATCCACTGCATTCAATCTTGCTGCATGGAATCCACTGCATTCAATCATGCTGCATAAATCCACTGCATTCAATAGGGTTCCATTTCTTCACGCTGCATGGAATCCACTGCATTCAATCACGCTGCATAAAATCCACTGCATTCAATAGGGTTCCATTTCTTCACGCTGCATGGAATCCACTACATTCAATCACGCTGCATGGAATCCACTGCATTCAATCAGGATGCTTTGGGCCATGCTGCATAAAATACACTGCATTCAATCATGCTGCCTGGAATCCACTGCATTCAATCATACTGCATAAAATCCACTGAATTCAATAGGGTTCCATTTCTTCACGCTTCATGGAATCCACTGCATTCAATAGGGTTTCATTCCTTCACGCTGCCTGGAATCCACTGCCTTCAATCACGCTGCATGGAATCCACTGCATTCAATCGGGATTCATTTTACAAGGCTGCATGGAGTACACTGCATTCAATCAAAATGCATGGAATCCACTGCATTCAAACGGGATGCTTTGGGCCATGCTGCATAAAATCCACTGCATTCAATCATGCTGCATGGAATTCACTGCATTCAATCATGCAGCATAAAATCCGCTGCATTCCATAGGGTTCCGTTTCTTCATGCTGCATGGAATACACTGCATTCAATCAGGCTGCATGGAATCCACTGCATTCAATCGGGATGCATTTTTCCTCGTTGCATGGATTACACTGCATTCCATTCACAATGCATGGAATCCACTGCATTCAATCGGGAAGCTTTGGGCCATGCTGCATACAATCCACTGCATTCAATCGGGATGCACTGGGCCTCGCTGCATGGACTCCACTGCATATAATCGGGATCCATTGCGCCACAATGCATGGAATCCTCTGCATTCAATGACGCTGAATGGAATCCACTGCATTGAATCGTTAAGCTATGGGCCATGCTGCATAAAATCCACTGCATGCAATCATGCTGCATTGAATCCACTGCATTCAATCATGTTGCATAAAATCCACTGCATTCAATAGGGTTCCATTTCTTCACCCTGCATAGAATCCACTGCATTCAACCACGCTGCATGGAATCCACTGCATTCAATCGGGATGCATTTTACCACTCTGCATGGATTACACTGCATTTAATCACGCTGCATGTAATCCATGGAATTTTAATCGGGATTCATTTTACTAAGCTGTATGGAATCGACTGCACTTAATCACGCTGCATGGAATCCACTGCATTCAATCGGGATGCATTTTACCACGTTGCATGCAGTTCACTGCATTCAATCACAATGCATGGAATCCACTGCATTCAATCGGGATGCTTTGGGCCATGCTGCATAAAATCCACTGCATTCAATCTTGCTTTTTGAATCCACTGCATTCAGTAATGCTGCATAAAATCCTTGCATTCAATTGGGTTCCATTTCTTCACGCTGCATGGAATACACTGCATTCAATCACGCTGCATGGAATCCACTGCATTCAATCGGGATGCATTTTACCATGCTGCGTGGTTTTCACTCCATTCAATCACAATGCATGGAATCCACTGCATTCCATCGGGATGCTTTGGGCCATGCTGCATAAAATCCACTGCATTCAATCATGCTGCATGGAATCCACTGCATTCAATCATGCTGCATAAAATCCACTGCATTCAATAGGGTTCCATTTCTTCACGCTGCATGTAATACACTGCATTCAATCACACTGAATGGAATCCACTGCATTCAATCGGGATGCATTTTACCTCGCTGCATGGATTACACTGCATTCAATCACAATGCTTGGAATCCACTGCATTCCATCGGGATGCTTTGGGCCATGCTGCATAAAATCCACTGCATTCAATCGGGATGCATTGGGCCACGCTGCATCGACTCCACTGCATTCAATCGGTATCCATTGCGCCACAATGCAAGGAATCCTCTGCATTCATTGACGCTGCATGGACTCCACTGCATTCAATCGGGATGCTTTGGGCCATGCTGCATAAAATCCACTGCATTCAACCATGCTGCATGGAATCCATTTCATTCAATCATGCTCTATAAAATCCAATGCATTCAATACGGTTCCATTACTTCACGCTGCATGGAATACACTGCATTAAATCAGGATGCATGGAATCGACTGCATTCAATCAGGATGCATTATACCACGTTGCATGGATTACCCTACATTCAATCACAATGCATGGAATCCACTGCATTCAATCGGGATGCTTTGGGCCATGCTGCATAAAATCCACTGCATTCAATCGGGATGCATTGGGCCTCGCTGCATAGACTCCACTGCATATAATCGGGATCCATTGCACCACAATGCATGGAATACTCTGCATTCAATGACGCTGCATGGAATCCACTGCATTCCATCGGGAAGCTTTGGGCCATGCTGCATAAAATCCACTGCATTCAATCATGCTGCATGGAATCCACTGCATTCAATCGGGATGCATTTTACAAGGCTGCATGGATTACATTTCATACACTCAAAATGCATGGAATCTACTGCGTTCTATAGGTATGCTTTGGGCCATACTGCATAAAATACACTGCATTCAATTTGCTGCATGGAATCCACTGCATTCAATCATGCTGAATAAAATCCACTGCATTCAATAGGGTTCCATTTCTTCACGCTGCATGGAATACACTGCATTCAATCAGGCTCCATGGAATCCACTGCATTCAATGGGGATGCATTCTACAATGCTGCATGGAGTTCACTGCATTCAATCACAACGCATGTAATCCACTGCATTCCATCGGGATGCTTTGGGCCATGCTGCATAAATTCCACTGCATTCAATCGGGATGCATTGGGCTTCGCTGCATGGACTCCACTGCATACAATCGGGATCCATTGCGCCAAAATGCATGGAATACTCTGAATTCATTGACGCTGCATGGACTCCACTGCATTCCATCGGGATGCTTTGGGCCATGCTGCATAAAATCCACTGCATTCAACCATGCTGCATGGAATCCATTTCATTCAATCATGCTCTATAAAATCCAATGCATTCAATAGGGTTCCATTACTTCACGCTGCATGGAATACACTGCATTAAATCAGGATGCATGGAATCGACTGCATTCAATCAGAAGGCATTATACCACGTTGCATGGATTACCCTACATTCAATCACAATGCATGGAATCCACTGCATTCAATCGGGATGCTTTGGGCCATGCTGCATAGACTCCACTGCATATAATCGGGATCCATTGCGCCACAATGCATGGAATATTCTGCATTCAACGACGCTGCATGAATCCACTGCATTCCATCGGGAAGCCTTGGGCCATGCTGCATAAAATCCACTGCATTCAATCATGCTGGATGGAATCCACTGCATTCAATCGGGATGCATTTTACAAGGCTGCATGGATTACATTTCATACACTCAAATTGCATGGAATCCACTGCGTTCTATAGGTATGCTTTGGGCCATACTGCATAAAATACACTGCATTCAATTTGCTGCATGGAATCCACTGCATTCAGTCATGCTGAATAAAATCCACTGCATTCAATAGGGTTCCATTTCTTCACGCTGCATGGAATACACTGCATTCAATCAGGCTCCATGAAATCCACTGCATTCAATGGGGATGCATTCTACAATGCTGCATGGAGTTCACTGCATGCAATCACAACGCATGTAATCCACTGCATTCCATGGGGATGCTTTGGGCCATGCTGCATAAAATCCACTGCATTCAACCATGCTGCATGGAATCAACTGCATTCAATCATGCTGCATAAAATCCACTGCATTCCATCGGGATGCATTGGGCCTCGCTGCATGGAATACACTGCATTCAATCACACTGCATGAATTCCACTGCATTCAATGGGGATGCATTCTACAATGCTGCATGGAGTTCACTGCATTCAATCACAATGCATGGAATCCACTGCATTCCATCGGGATGCTTTGGGCGATGCTGCATAAAATCCACTGCATTCAATCGGGATGCAATGGGCCTCGCTGCATGGACTCCGTGCATACAATCGGGATCCATTGCACCAAAATGCATGGAATCCTCCGCATGCAACGACGCTGCATGGACTCCACTGCATTCAATCGGGATGCTTTGGGCCATGCTGCATAAAATCCATTGAATTCAATCATGCTGCATGGAATCCACTGCATTCAATCATGCTGTATTAAATCCACTGCATTCAATAGGGTTCCATTGCTTCACGTGGCATCGAATCCACTGCATTCAATCACGCTGCATGGAATCCACTGCATTCAATCGGGATGCATTTTTCCTCGCTGCATGGAGTACACTGCATTCAATCATGCTGCATAAAATCCACTGCATTCCATCGGGATGCTTTGGGCCATGCTGCATAAAATCCACTGCATTCAACCATGCTGCATGGAATCCACTGCATTCAATCATGCTGCATAAAATCCACTGCATTCCATCGGGATGCATTGGGCCTCGCTGCATGGAATAAACTGCATTCAATCAGGCTGCATGGAATCCAGTGCATTCAATGGGGATGCATTCTACCATGCTGCATGGAGTTCACTGCACTCAATCACAATGCATGGAATCCACTGCATTCCATCGGGATGCTTTGGGCCATGCTGCATACAATCCACTGCATTCAATCGGGATGCATTGGGCCTCGCTGCATGGACTCCACTGCATACAATCGGGATCCATTGCGCCAAAATGCATGGAATCGACTGCATTTAATCACGGTGCATGGAATCCACTGCATTCAATCGGGATGCATTTTACCACACTGGTTGGATTACACTGCATTCAATCGCAATTCATAGAATCCACTGCATTCAATATGGATGCATTTTACCACTCTGCATGGAATCCACTGCATTTAATCACGCTGCATGTACTCCATGGAATTTCATCGGGATTCATTTTACTAAGCTGTATGGAATCGACTGCATTTAATCACGCTGCATGGAATCCACTGCATTCAATCGGGATTCATTTTACAAGGCTGCATGGAGTACACTGCATTCAATCACAATGCATGGAATCCACTGCATTCAAACGGGATGCTTTGGGCCATGCTGCATAAAATCCACTGCATTCAATCATGCTGCATGGAATCCACTGCATTCAATCATGCAGCATAAAATCCGCTGCATTCCATAGGGTTCCATTTCTTCATGCTGCATGGAATACACTGCATTCAATCAGGCTGCATAAAATCCGCTGCATTCCATAGGGTTCCATTTCTTCATGCTGCATGGAATACACTGCATTCAATCAGGCTGCATGGAATCCACTGCATTCAATCGGGATGCATTTTTCCTCGTTGCATGGACTACACTGCATTCCATCACAATGCATGGAATACACTGCATTCAATCGGGAAGCTTTGGGCCATGCTGCATACAATCCACTGCATTCAATCGGGATGCACTGGGCCTCGCTGCATGGACTCCACTGCATATAATCGGGATCCATTGCGCCACAATGCATGGAATACTCTGCATGCAATGACGCTGAATGGAATCCACTGCATTGAATCGTGAAGCTATGGGCCATGCTGCATAAAATCCACTGCATGCAATCATGCTGCATTGAATCCACTGCATTCAATCATGCTGCATAAAATCCACTGCAATCAATAGGGTTCCATTACTGCACCCTGCATGGAATCCACTGCATTCAACCACGCTGCATGGAATCCACTGCATTCAATCGGGATGCATTTTACCACTCTGCATGGATTACACTGCATTTAATCACGCTGCATGTAATCCATGGAATTTAAACGGGATTCATTATACTAAGCTGTATGGAATCGACTGCACTTAATCACGCTGCATGGAATCCACTGTATTCAATCGGGATGCATTTTACCACGTTGCATGCAGTTCACTGCATTCAATCACAATGCATGGAATCCACTGCATTCAATCGGGATGCTTTGGGCCATGCTGCATAAAATCCACTGCATTCAATCTTGCTTTTTGAATCCACTGCATTCAGTAATGCTGCATAAAATCCTTGCATTCAATTGGGTTCCATTTCTTCACGCTGCATGGAATACACTGCATTCAATCACGCTGCATGGAATCCACTGCATTCTATCGGGATGCATTTTACCTCGCTGCATGGATTACACTGCATTCACTCACAATGCATGGAATCCACTGCATTCCATCGGGATGCTTTGGGCCATGCTGCATAAACTCCACTGCATTCAATCGGGAGGCATTGGGCCTCGCTGCATGGACTCCACTGCATAAAATCTGGATCAATTGCGCCACAATGCATGGAATCCTCTGCATTCAACGACGCTGCATGGAATCCACTGCATTCCATCGTGATGTTTTGGGCCATGCTGCATAAAATCTACTGCATTCAATCGGGATGCATTGGCCCCGCTGCATGAACTCCACTGCATACAATCTGGAACCATTGCGCCAAAATGCATGGAATACTCTGCATTCAACGACGCTGCATGGAATCCACTGCATTCAATCGGGATGCTTTGGGCCATGCTGCATAAATCCATTGAATTCAATCCTGCTGCATGGAATCCACTGCATTCACTCTTGCTGCATAAAATCCACTGCATTCAATAGGGTTCCATTTCTTCACGCTGTATGGAATCCACTACATTCAATCACGCTGCATGGAATCCACTGCATTCTATCGGGATGCATTTTACCACGCTGCATAGATTACACCGCATTCAATCACAATGCATGGAATCCACTGCATTCAATCGGGATGCTTTGGGCCATGCTGCATAAAATCCACTGCATTCAATCGGGATGAACTGGGCATCGCTGCATGGACTCCACTGCATACAATCGGGATCCATTGCGCCACAATGCATGGAATCCTCTGCATTCAATGACGCTGCATGGAATCCACTGCATACAATCGGGATGCTTTGGGCCATGCTGAATAAAATCCATTGCATTCAATCATGCTGCATGGAATCCACTGCATTCAATCGGGATGCATTTTACCATGCTGCATGGATTACCCTTCATTCAATCAGGCTGCATGGAATCCACTGCATTCTATCGGGATGCTTTGCGCCATGCTGCATAAAATCCACTGCATTTAATCGGGATGCATTTGGCCACGCTGCATGGACTCCACTGCATAAAATCGGGATCCATTGCACCAAAATGCAAGGAATCATCTGCATTCAATGACGCTGCATGGAATCCACTGCATTCCATCGGGATCCATTTTACCACGCAGCATGGATTACACTGCTTTCAATCACAATGCATGGAATCTACTCTATTCAATCGGGATGCTTTGGGCCATACTGCATAAAATCCACTGCATTCAATCATGCTGCATGGAATCCACTGCATTCTATAGGGATGCTTTGGGCCATACTGCATAAAATCCACTGCATTCAATCTTGCTGCATGGAATCCACTGCATTCAATCATGCTGCATAAATCCACTGCATTCAATAGGGTTCCATTTCTTCACGCTGCATGGAATCCACTGCATTCAATCACGCTGCATAAAATCCACTGCATTCAATAGGGTTCCATTTCTTCACGCTGCATGGAATCCACTACATTCAATCACGCTGCATGGAATCCACTGCATTCAATCAGGATGCTTTGGGCCATGCTGCATAAAATCCACTGCATTCAATCATGCTGCCTGGAATCCACTGCATTCAATCATACTGCATAAAATCCACTGCATTCAATAGGGTTCCATTTCTTCACGCTTCATGGAATCCACTGCATTCAATAGGGTTCCATTCCTTCACGCTGCCTGGAATCCACTGCCTTCAATCACGCTGCATTGAATCCACTGCATTCAATCAGGATGCATTTTTCCTCGTTGCATGGATTACACTGCATTCAATCCCAATGCATGGAATCCACTGCATTCAATCGGGAAGCTTTGGGCCATGCTGCATACAATGCACTGCATTCAATCGGGATGCACTGGGCCTCGCTGCATGGACTCCACTGCATATAATCGGGATCCATTGCGCCACAATGCATGGAATCCTCTGCATTCAATGACGCTGAATGGAATCCACTGCATTGAATCGGGAAGCTTTGGGCCATGCTGCATAAATCCACTGCATTCAATCATGCTGTGTGGACTCCACTGCATTGAATCATGCTGCAAAAAAACCACTGCATTCAATAGGGTTCCATTTCTTCACCCTGCATGGAATCCACTGCATTCAACCACGCTGCATGGAATCCACTGCATTCAATCGGGATGCATTTTACCACTCTGCATGGATTACACTGCATTTAATCACGCTGCATGTAATCCATGGAATTTAATCAGGATTCATTTTACTAAGCTGTATGGAATGGACTGCACTTAATCACGCTGCATGGAATCCACTGCATTCAATCGGGATGCATTTTACCACGTTGCATGCAGTTCACTGCATTCAATCACAATGCATGGAATCCACTGCATTCAATCGGGATGCTTTGGGCCATGCTGCATAAAATCCACTGCATTCAATCTTGCTTTTTGAATCCACTGCATTCAGTAATGCTGCATAAAATCCTTGCATTCAATTGGGTTCCATTTCTTCACGCTGCATGGAATACACTGCATTCAATCACGCTGCATGGAATCCACTGCATTCAATCGGGATGCATTTTACCATGCTGCGTGGTTTTCACTCCATTCAATCACAATGCATGGAATCCACTGCATTCCATCGGGATGCTTTGGGCCATGCTGCATAAAATCCACTGCATTCAATCATGCTGCATGGAATCCACTGCATTCAATCATGCTGCATAAAATCCACTGCATTCAATAGGGTTCCATTTCTTCACGCTGCATGTAATACACTGCATTCAATCACACTGAATGGAATCCACTGCATTCAATCGGGATGCATTTTACCTCGCTGCATGGATTACACTGCATTCAATCACAATGCATGGAATCCACTGCATTCCATCGGGATGCTTTGGGCCATGCAGCATAAAATCCACTGCATTCAATCGGGATGCATTGGGCCACGATGCATCGACTCCACTGCATTCAATTGGCATCCATTGCGCCACAATGCAAGGAATCCTCTGCATTCATTGACGCTGCATGGACTCCACTGCATTCAATCGGGATGCTTTGGGCCATGCTGCATAAAATCCACTGCATTCAATCGGGATGCATTGGGCCTCGCTGCATTGACTCCACTGCATATAATCGTGATCCATTGCGCCACAATGCATGGAATACTCTGCATTCAATGACGCTGCATGGAATCCACTGCATTCCATCGGGAAGCTTTGGGCCATGCTGCATAAAATCCACTGCATTCAATCATGCTGCATGGAATCCACTGCATTCAATCGGGATGCATTTTACAAGGCTGCATGGATTACATTTCATACACTCAAATTGCATGGAATCCACTGCGTTCTATAGGGATGCTTTGGGCCATACTGCATAAAATACACTGCATTCAATTTGCTGCATGGAATCCACTGCATTCAATCATGCTGAATAAAATCCACTGCATTCAATAGGGTTCCATTTCTTCACGCTGCATGGAATACACTGCATTCAATCAGGCTGCATGAAATCCACTGCATTCAATGGGGATGCATTCTACAATGCTGCATGGAGTTCACTGCATGCAATCACAATGCATGTAATCCACTGCATTCCATCGGGATGCTTTGGGCCATGCTGCATAAAATCCACTGCATTCAACCATGCTGCATGGAATCCACTGCATTCAATCATGCTGCATAAAATCCACTGCATTCAATCGGGATGCATTGGGCCTCGCTGCATGGAATACACTGCATTCAATCAGACTGCATGGAATCCACTGCATTCAATGGGGATGCATTCTACAATGCTGCATGGAGTTCACTGCATTCAATCACAACGCATGTAATCCACTGCATTCTATCGGGATGCATTTTACCACGCTGCATAGATTACACCGCTTTCAATCACAATGCATGGAATCCACTGCATTCAATCGGGATGATTTGGGCCATGCTGCATAAAATCCACTGCATTCAATCGGGATGCATTGGGCCTCGCTGCATGGACTCCACTGCATACAATCGGGATCCATTGCGCCAAAATGCATGGAATACTCTGCATTCATTGACGCTGCATGGACTCCACTGCATTCAATCGGGATGCTTTGGGCCATGCTGCATAAAATCCACTGCATTCAATCATGCTGCATGGAATCCACTGCATTCAATCATGCTGCATAAAATCCACTGCATTCAATCGGGATGCATTGGGCCTCGCTGCATGGAATACACTGCATTCAATCACGCTGCATGGAATCCACTGCATTCAATGGGGATGCATTCTACAATGCTGCATGGGGTTCACTGCATTCAATCACAATGCATAGAATCCACTGCATTCCATCGGGATGCTTTGGGCCATGCTGCATAAAATCCACTGCATTCAATCGGGATGCATTGGGCCTTGGTGCATGGACTCCACTGCATACAATCGGGATCCATTGCACCAAAATGCATGGAATCCTCCATATGCAACCATGCTGCATGGACTCCACTGCATTCAATCGGGATGCTTTGGGCCATGCTGCATAATATCCATTGAATTCAATCATGCTGCATGGAATCCACTGCATTCAATCATGCTGTATAAAATCCACTGCATTCAATAGGGTTCCATTTCTTCACGTGGAATCGAATCCACTGCATTCAATCACGCTGCATGGAATCCACTGCATTCTATCGGGATGCATTTTACCTCGCTGCATGGATTACACTGCATTCACTCACAATGCATGGAATCCACTGCATTCCATCGGGATGCTTTGGGCCATGCTGCATAAACTCCACTGCATTCAATCGGGAGGCATTGGGCCTCGCTGCATGGACTCCACTGCATAAAATCTGGATCAATTGCGCCACAATGCATGGAATCCTTTGCATTCAACGACGCTGCATGGAATCCACTGCATTCCATCGGGATGTTTTGGGCCATGCTGCATAAAATCTACTGCATTCAATCGGGATGCATTGGGCCTCGCTGCATGAACTCCACTGCATACAATCGGGATCCATTGCGCCAAAATGCATGGAATACTCTGCATTCAACGACGCTGCATGGAATCCACTGCATTCAATCGGGATGCTTTGGGCCATGCTGCATAAATCCATTGAATTCAATCCTGCTGCATGGAATACCCTGCATTCACTCTTGCTGCATAAAATCCACTGCATTCAATAGGGTTCCATTTCTTCACGCTGCATGGAATCCACTACATTCAATCACGCTGCATGGAATCCACTGCATTCTATCGGGATGATTTGGGCCATGCTGCATAAAATCCACTGCATTCAATCGGGATGAACTGGGCATCGCTGCATGGACTCCACTGCATACAATCGGGATCCATTGCGCCACAATGCATGGAATCCTCTGCATTCAATGACGCTGCATGGAATCCACTGCATACAATCGGGATGCTTTGGGCCATGCTGAATAAAATCCATTGCATTCAATCATGCTGCATGGAATCCACTGCATTCAATCGGGATGCATTTTACCATGCTGCATGGATTACCCTTCATTCAATCAGGCTGCATGGAATCCACTGCATTCTATCGGGATGCTTTGCGCCATGCTGCATAAAATCCACTGCATTTAATCGGGATGCATTTGGCCACGCTGCATGGACTCCACTGCATAAAATCGGGATCCATTGCACCAAAATGCAAGGAATCATCTGCATTCAATGACGCTGCATGGAATCCACTGCATTCCATCGGGATCCATTTTACCACGCAGCATGGATTACACTGCTTTCAATCACAATGCATGGAATCTACTCTATTCAATCGGGATGCTTTGGGCCATACTGCATAAAATCCACTGCATTCAATCATGCTGCATGGAATCCACTGCATTCTATAGGGATGCTTTGGGCCATACTGCATAAAATTCACTGCATTCAATCTTGCTGCATGGAATCCACTGCATTCAATCATGCTGCATAAATCCACTGCATTCAATAGGGTTCCATTTCTACACGCTGCATGGAATCCACTGCATTCAATCACGCTGCATAAAATCCACTGCATTCAATAGGGTTCCATTTCTTCACGCTGCATGGAATCCACTACATTCAATCACGCTGCATGGAATCCACTGCATTCAATCAGGATGCTTTGGGCCATGCTGCATAAAATCCACTGCATTCAATCATGCTGCCTGGAATCCACTGCATTCAATCATACTGCATAAAATCCACTGCATTCAATAGGGTTCCATTTCTTCACGCTTCATGGAATCCACTGCATTCAATAGGGTTCCATTCCTTCACGCTGCCTGGAATCCACTGCCTTCAATCACGCTGCATTGAATCCACTGCATTCAATCAGGATGCATTTTTCCTCGTTGCATGGATTACACTGCATTCAATCCCAATGCATGGAATCCACTGCATTCAATCGGGAAGCTTTGGGCCATGCTGCATACAATGCACTGCATTCAATCGGGATGCACTGGGCCTCGCTGCATGGACTCCACTGCATATAATCGGGATCCATTGCGCCACAATGCATGGAATCCTCTGCATTCAATGACGCTGAATGGAATCCACTGCATTGAATCGGGAAGCTTTGGGCCATGCTGCATAAATCCACTGCATTCAATCATGCTGTGTGGACTCCACTGCATTGAATCATGCTGCAAAAAAAACCACTGCATTCAATAGGGTTCCATTTCTTCACCCTGCATGGAATCCACTGCATTCAACCACGCTGCATGGAATGCACTGCATTCAATCGGGATGCATTTTACCACTCTGCATGGATTACACTGCATTTAATCACGCTGCATGGAATCCATGGAATTTAATCAGGATTCATTTTACTAAGCTGTATGGAATGGACTGCACTTAATCACGCTGCATGGAATCCACTGCATTCAATCGGGATGCATTTTACCACGTTGCATGCAGTTCACTGCATTCAATCACAATGCATGGAATCCACTGCATTCAATCGGGATGCTTTGGGCCATGCTGCATAAAATCCACTGCATTCAATCTTGCTTTTTGAATCCACTGCATTCAGTAATGCTGCATAAAATCCTTGCATTCAATTGGGTTCCATTTCTTCATGCTGCATGGAATCCACTGCATTCAATCACGCTGCATGGAATCCACTGCATTCAATCGGGATGCATTTTACCATGCTGCGTGGTTTTCACTGCATTCAATCACAATGCAAGGAATCCTCTGCATTCATTGACGCTGCATGGACTCCACTGCATTCAATCGGGATGCTTTGGGACATGCTGCATAAAATCCATTGCATTCAACCATGCTGCATGGAATCCATTTCATTCAATCATGCTCTATAAAATCCAATGCATTCAATACGGTTCCATTACTTCACGCTGCATGGAATACACTGCATTCAATCAGGCTGCATGAAATCCACTGCATTCAATGGGGATGCATTGTACAATGCTGCATGGAGTTCACTGCATGCAATCACAATGCATGTAATCCACTGCATTCCATCGGGATGCCTTGGGCCATGCTGCATAAAATCCACTGCATTCAACCATGCTGCATGGAATCCACTGCATTCAATCATGCTGCATAAAATCCACTGCATTCAATCGGGATGCATTGGGCCTCGCTGCATGGAATACACTGCATTCAATCAGGCTGCATGGAATCCACTGCATTCAATGGGGATGCATTCTACAATGCTGCATGGAGTTCACTGCATTCAATCACAACGCATGTAATCCACTGCATTCCATCGGGATGCTTTGGGCCATGCTGCATAAAATCCACTGCATTCAATCGGGATGCATTGGGCCTCGCTGCATGGACTCCACTGCATACAATCGGGATCCATTGCGCCAAAATGCATGGAATACTCTGCATTCATTGACGCTGCATGGACTCCACTGCATTCAATCGGGATGCTTTGGGCCATGCTGCATAAAATCCACTGCATTCAACCATGCTGCATGGAATCCACTGCATTCAATCATGCTGCATAAAATCCACTGCATTCCATCGGGATGCATTGGGCCTCGCTGCATGGAATACACTGCATTCAATCACGCTGCATGGAATCCACTGCATTCAATGGGGATGCATTCTACAATGCTGCATGGAGTTCACTGCATTCAATCACAATGCATGGAATCCACTGCATTCAATCGGGATGCTTTGGGCCATGCTGCATAAAATCCACTGCATTCAATCGGGATGCATTGGGCCACGCTGCATCGACTCCACTGCATTCAATTGGCATCCATTGCGCCACAATGCAAGGAATCCTCTGCATTCATTGACGCTGCATGGACTCCACTGCATTCAATCGGGATGCTTTGGGCCATGCTGCATAAAATCCACTGCATTCAACCATGCTGCATGGAATCCATTTCATTCAATCATGCTCTATAAAATCCAATGCATTCAATACGGTTCCATTACTTCACGCTGCATGGAATACACTGCATTCAATCAGGATGCATGGAATCGTCTGCATTCAATCAGGATGCATTATACCACGTTGCATGGATTACCCTACATTCAATCACAATGCATGGAATCCACTGCATTCAATCGGGATGCTTTGGGCCATGCTGCATAAAATCCACTGCATTCAATCGGGATGCATTGGGCCTCGCTGCATAGACTCCACTGCATATAATCGGGATCCATTGCGCCACAATGCATGGAATACTCTGCATTCAATGACGCTGCATGGAATCCACTGCATTCCATCGGGAAGCTTTGGGCCATGCTGCATAAAATCCACTGCATTCAATCATGCTGCATGGAATCCACTGCATTCAATCGGGATGCATTTTACAAGGCTGCATGGATTACATTTCATACACTCAAAATGCATGGAATCCACTGCGTTCTATAGGGATGCTTTGGGCCATACTGCATAAAATACACTGCATTCAATTTGCTGCATGGAATCCACTGCATTCAATCATGCTGAATAAAATCCACTGCATTCAATAGGGTTCCATTTCTTCACGCTGCATGGAATATACTGCATTCAATCAGGCTGCATGAAATACACTGCATTCAATGGGGATGCATTCTACAATGCTGCATGGAGTTCACTGCATGCAATCACAATGCATGTAATCCACTGCATTCCATCGGGATGCCTTGGGCCATGCTGCATAAAATCCACTGCATTCAACCATGCTGCATGGAATCCACTGCATTCAATCATGCTGCATAAAATCCACTGCATTCCATCGGGATGCATTGGGCCTCGCTGCATGGAATACACTGCATTCAATCAGGCTGCATGGAATCCACTGCATTCAATGGGGATGCATTCTACAATGCTGCATGGAGTTCACTGCATTCAATCACAACGCATGTAATCCACTGCATTCCATCGGGATGCTTTGGGCCATGCTGCATAAAATCCACTGCATTCAATCGGGATGCATTGGGCCTCGCTGCATGGACTCCACTGCATACAATCGGGATCCATTGCACCAAAATGCATGGAATACTCTGCATTCATTGACGCTGCATGGACTCCACTGCATTCAATCGGGATGCTTTGGGCCATGCTGCATAAAATCCACTGCATTCAACCATGCTGCATGGAATCCACTGCATTCAATCATGCTGCATAAAATCCACTGCATTCCATCGGGATGCATTGGGCCTCGCTGCATGGAATACACTGCATTCAATCACGCTGCATGGAATCCACTGCATTCAATGGGGATGCATTCTACAATGCTGCATGGAGTTCACTGCATTCAATCACAATGCATGGAATCCACTGCATTCCATCGGGATGCTTTGGGCCATGCTGCATAAAATCCACTGCATTCAATCGGGATGCATTGGGCCTCGCTGCATGGACTCCACTGCATACAATCGGGATCCATTGCACCAAAATGTATGGAATCCTCCGCATGCAACGACGCTGCATGGACTCCACTGCATTCAATCGGGATGCTTTGGGCCATGCTGCATAAAATCCATTGAATTCAATCATGCTGCCTGGAATCCACTGCATTCAATCATACTGCATAAAATCCACTGCATTCAATAGGGTTCCATTTCTTCACGCTGCATGGAATCCACTACATTCAATCACGCTGCATGGAATCCACTGCATTCAATCAGGATGCTTTGGGCCATGCTGCATAAAATCCACTGCATTCAATCATGCTGCCTGGAATCCACTGCATTCAATCATACTGCATAAAATCCACTGCATTCAATAGGGTTCCATTTCTTCACGCTTTATGGAATCCACTGCATTCAATAGGGTTCCATTCCTTCACGCTGCCTGGAATCCACTGCCTTCAATCACGCTGCATGGAATCCACTGCATTCAATCGGGATTCATTTTACAAGGCTGCATGGAGTACACTGCATTCAATCAAAATGCATGGAATCCACTGCATTCAAACGGGATGCTTTGGGCCATGCTGCATAAAATCCACTGCATTCAATCATGCTGCATGGAATTCACTGCATTCAATCATGCAGCATAAAATCCGCTGCATTCCATAGGGTTCCGTTTCTTCATGCTGCATGGAATACACTGCATTCAATCAGGCTGCATGGAATCCACTGCATTCAATCGGGATGCATTTTTCCTCGTTGCATGGATTACACTGCATTCCATTCACAATGCATGGAATCCACTGCATTCAATCGGGAAGCTTTGGGCCATGCTGCATACAATCCACTGCATTCAATCGGGATGCACTGGGCCTCGCTGCATGGACTCCACTGCATATAATCGGGATCCATTGCGCCACAATGCATGGAATCCTCTGCATTCAATGACGCTGAATGGAATCCACTGCATTGAATCGTTAAGCTATGGGCCATGCTGCATAAAATCCACTGCATGCAATCATGCTGCATTGAATCCACTGCATTCAATCATGTTGCATAAAATCCACTGCATTCAATAGGGTTCCATTTCTTCACCCTGCATAGAATCCACTGCATTCAACCACGCTGCATGGAATCCACTGCATTCAATCGGGATGCATTTTACCACTCTGCATGGATTACACTGCATTTAATCACGCTGCATGTAATCCATGGAATTTTAATCGGGATTCATTTTACTAAGCTGTATGGAATCGACTGCACTTAATCACGCTGCATGGAATCCACTGCATTCAATCGGGATGCATTTTACCACGTTGCATGCAGTTCACTGCATTCAATCACAATGCATGGAATCCACTGCATTCAATCGGGATGCTTTGGGCCATGCTGCATAAAATCCACTGCATTCAATCTTGCTTTTTGAATCCACTGCATTCAGTAATGCTGCATAAAATCCTTGCATTCAATTGGGTTCCATTTCTTCACGCTGCATGGAATACACTGCATTCAATCACGCTGCATGGAATCCACTGCATTCAATCGGGATGCATTTTACCATGCTGCGTGGTTTTCACTCCATTCAATCACAATGCATGGAATCCACTGCATTCCATCGGGATGCTTTGGGCCATGCTGCATAAAATCCACTGCATTCAATCATGCTGCATGGAATCCACTGCATTCAATCATGCTGCATAAAATCCACTGCATTCAATAGGGTTCCATTTCTTCACGCTGCATGTAATACACTGCATTCAATCACACTGAATGGAATCCACTGCATTCAATCGGGATGCATTTTACCTCGCTGCATGGATTACACTGCATTCAATCACAATGCTTGGAATCCACTGCATTCCATCGGGATGCTTTGGGCCATGCTGCATAAAATCCACTGCATTCAATCGGGATGCATTGGGCCACGCTGCATCGACTCCACTGCATTCAATCGGTATCCATTGCGCCACAATGCAAGGAATCCTCTGCATTCATTGACGCTGCATGGACTCCACTGCATTCAATCGGGATGCTTTGGGCCATGCTGCATAAAATCCACTGCATTCAACCATGCTGCATGGAATCCATTTCATTCAATCATGCTCTATAAAATCCAATGCATTCAATACGGTTCCATTACTTCACGCTGCATGGAATACACTGCATTAAATCAGGATGCATGGAATCGACTGCATTCAATCAGGATGCATTATACCACGTTGCATGGATTACCCTACATTCAATCACAATGCATGGAATCCACTGCATTCAATCGGGATGCTTTGGGCCATGCTGCATAAAATCCACTGCATTCAATCGGGATGCATTGGGCCTCGCTGCATAGACTCCACTGCATATAATCGGGATCCATTGCACCACAATGCATGGAATACTCTGCATTCAATGACGCTGCATGGAATCCACTGCATTCCATCGGGAAGCTTTGGGCCATGCTGCATAAAATCCACTGCATTCAATCATGCTGCATGGAATCCACTGCATTCAATCGGGATGCATTTTACAAGGCTGCATGGATTACATTTCATACACTCAAAATGCATGGAATCTACTGCGTTCTATAGGTATGCTTTGGGCCATACTGCATAAAATACACTGCATTCAATTTGCTGCATGGAATCCACTGCATTCAATCATGCTGAATAAAATCCACTGCATTCAATAGGGTTCCATTTCTTCACGCTGCATGGAATACACTGCATTCAATCAGGCTCCATGGAATCCACTGCATTCAATGGGGATGCATTCTACAATGCTGCATGGAGTTCACTGCATTCAATCACAACGCATGTAATCCACTGCATTCCATCGGGATGCTTTGGGCCATGCTGCATAAATTCCACTGCATTCAATCGGGATGCATTGGGCTTCGCTGCATGGACTCCACTGCATACAATCGGGATCCATTGCGCCAAAATGCATGGAATACTCTGAATTCATTGACGCTGCATGGACTCCACTGCATTCCATCGGGATGCTTTGGGCCATGCTGCATAAAATCCACTGCATTCAACCATGCTGCATGGAATCCATTTCATTCAATCATGCTCTATAAAATCCAATGCATTCAATAGGGTTCCATTACTTCACGCTGCATGGAATACACTGCATTAAATCAGGATGCATGGAATCGACTGCATTCAATCAGAAGGCATTATACCACGTTGCATGGATTACCCTACATTCAATCACAATGCATGGAATCCACTGCATTCAATCGGGATGCTTTGGGCCATGCTGCATAGACTCCACTGCATATAATCGGGATCCATTGCGCCACAATGCATGGAATATTCTGCATTCAACGACGCTGCATGGAATCCACTGCATTCCATCGGGAAGCCTTGGGCCATGCTGCATAAAATCCACTGCATTCAATCATGCTGGATGGAATCCACTGCATTCAATCGGGATGCATTTTACAAGGCTGCATGGATTACATTTCATACACTCAAATTGCATGGAATCCACTGCGTTCTATAGGTATGCTTTGGGCCATACTGCATAAAATACACTGCATTCAATTTGCTGCATGGAATCCACTGCATTCAGTCATGCTGAATAAAATCCACTGCATTCAATAGGGTTCCATTTCTTCACGCTGCATGGAATACACTGCATTCAATCAGGCTCCATGAAATCCACTGCATTCAATGGGGATGCATTCTACAATGCTGCATGGAGTTCACTGCATGCAATCACAACGCATGTAATCCACTGCATTCCATGGGGATGCTTTGGGCCATGCTGCATAAAATCCACTGCATTCAACCATGCTGCATGGAATCAACTGCATTCAATCATGCTGCATAAAATCCACTGCATTCCATCGGGATGCATTGGGCCTCGCTGCATGGAATACACTGCATTCAATCACACTGCATGAATTCCACTGCATTCAATGGGGATGCATTCTACAATGCTGCATGGAGTTCACTGCATTCAATCACAATGCATGGAATCCACTGCATTCCATCGGGATGCTTTGGGCGATGCTGCATAAAATCCACTGCATTCAATCGGGATGCATTGGGCCTCGCTGCATGAACTCCGTGCATACAATCGGGATCCATTGCACCAAAATGCATGGAATCCTCCGCATGCAACGACGCTGCATGGACTCCACTGCATTCAATCGGGATGCTTTGGGCCATGCTGCATAAAATCCATTGAATTCAATCATGCTGCATGGAATCCACTGCATTCAATCATGCTGTATTAAATCCACTGCATTCAATAGGGTTCCATTTCTTCACGTGGCATCGAATCCACTGCATTCAATCACGCTGCATGGAATCCACTGCATTCAATCGGGATGCATTTTTCCTCGCTGCATGGAGTACACTGCATTCAATCATGCTGCATAAAATCCACTGCATTCCATCGGGATGCTTTGGGCCATGCTGCATAAAATCCACTGCATTCAACCATGCTGCATGGAATCCACTGCATTCAATCATGCTGCATAAAATCCACTGCATTCCATCGGGATGCATTGGGCCTCGCTGCATGGAATAAACTGCATTCAATCAGGCTGCATGGAATCCAGTGCATTCAATGGGGATGCATTCTACCATGCTGCATGGAGTTCACTGCATTCAATCACAATGCATGGAATCCACTGCATTCCATCGGGATGCTTTGGGCCATGCTGCATACAATCCACTGCATTCAATCGGGATGCATTGGGCCTCGCTGCATGGACTCCACTGCATACAATCGGGATCCATTGCGCCAAAATGCATGGAATCGACTGCATTTAATCACGGTGCATGGAATCCACTGCATTCAATCGGGATGCATTTTACCACACTGGTTGGATTACACTGCATTCAATCGCAATTCATAGAATCCACTGCATTCAATATGGATGCATTTTACCACTCTGCATGGAATCCACTGCATTTAATCACGCTGCATGTACTCCATGGAATTTCATCGGGATTCATTTTACTAAGCTGTATGGAATCGACTGCATTTAATCACGCTGCATGGAATCCACTGCATTCAATCGGGATTCATTTTACAAGGCTGCATGGAGTACACTGCATTCAATCACAATGCATGGAATCCACTGCATTCAAACGGGATGCTTTGGGCCATGCTGCATAAAATCCACTGCATTCAATCATGCTGCATGGAATCCACTGCATTCAATCATGCAGCATAAAATCCGCTGCATTCCATAGGGTTCCATTTCTTCATGCTGCATGGAATACACTGCATTCAATCAGGCTGCATAAAATCCGCTGCATTCCATAGGGTTCCATTTCTTCATGCTGCATGGAATACACTGCATTCAATCAGGCTGCATGGAATCCACTGCATTCAATCGGGATGCATTTTTCCTCGTTGCATGGACTACACTGCATTCCATCACAATGCATGGAATACACTGCATTCAATCGGGAAGCTTTGGGCCATGCTGCATACAATCCACTGCATTCAATCGGGATGCACTGGGCCTCGCTGCATGGACTCCACTGCATATAATCGGGATCCATTGCGCCACAATGCATGGAATACTCTGCATGCAATGACGCTGAATGGAATCCACTGCATTGAATCGTGAAGCTATGGGCCATGCTGCATAAAATCCACTGCATGCAATCATGCTGCATTGAATCCACTGCATTCAATCATGCTGCATAAAATCCACTGCAATCAATAGGGTTCCATTACTGCACCCTGCATGGAATCCACTGCATTCAACCACGCTGCATGGAATCCACTGCATTCAATCGGGATGCATTTTACCACTCTGCATGGATTACACTGCATTTAATCACGCTGCATGTAATCCATGGAATTTAAACGGGATTCATTATACTAAGCTGTATGGAATCGACTGCACTTAATCACGCTGCATGGAATCCACTGTATTCAATCGGGATGCATTTTACCACGTTGCATGCAGTTCACTGCATTCAATCACAATGCATGGAATCCACTGCATTCAATCGGGATGCTTTGGGCCATGCTGCATAAAATCCACTGCATTCAATCTTGCTTTTTGAATCCACTGCATTCAGTAATGCTGCATAAAATCCTTGCATTCAATTGGGTTCCATTTCTTCACGCTGCATGGAATACACTGCATTCAATCACGCTGCATGGAATCCACTGCATTCTATCGGGATGCATTTTACCTCGCTGCATGGATTACACTGCATTCACTCACAATGCATGGAATCCACTGCATTCCATCGGGATGCTTTGGGCCATGCTGCATAAACTCCACTGCATTCAATCGGGAGGCATTGGGCCTCGCTGCATGGACTCCACTGCATAAAATATGGATCAATTGCGCCACAATGCATGGAATCCTCTGCATTCAACGACGCTGCATGGAATCCACTGCATTCCATCGTGATGTTTTGGGCCATGCTGCATAAAATCTACTGCATTCAATCGGGATGCATTGGCCCCGCTGCATGAACTCCACTGCATACAATCTGGAACCATTGCGCCAAAATGCATGGAATACTCTGCATTCAACGACGCTGCATGGAATCCACTGCATTCAATCGGGATGCTTTGGGCCATGCTGCATAAATCCATTGAATTCAATCCTGCTGCATGGAATCCACTGCATTCACTCTTGCTGCATAAAATCCACTGCATTCAATAGGGTTCCATTTCTTCACGCTGTATGGAATCCACTACATTCAATCACGCTGCATGGAATCCACTGCATTCTATCGGGATGCATTTTACCACGCTGCATAGATTACACCGCATTCAATCACAATGCATGGAATCCACTGCATTCAATCGGGATGCTTTGGGCCATGCTGCATAAAATCCACTGCATTCAATCGGGATGAACTGGGCATCGCTGCATGGACTCCACTGCATACAATCGGGATCCATTGCGCCACAATGCATGGAATCCTCTGCATTCAATGACGCTGCATGGAATCCACTGCATACAATCGGGATGCTTTGGGCCATGCTGAATAAAATCCATTGCATTCAATCATGCTGCATGGAATCCACTGCATTCAATCGGGATGCATTTTACCATGCTGCATGGATTACCCTTCATTCAATCAGGCTGCATGGAATCCACTGCATTCTATCGGGATGCTTTGCGCCATGCTGCATAAAATCCACTGCATTTAATCGGGATGCATTTGGCCACGCTGCATGGACTCCACTGCATAAAATCGGGATCCATTGCACCAAAATGCAAGGAATCATCTGCATTCAATGACGCTGCATGGAATCCACTGCATTCCATCGGGATCCATTTTACCACGCAGCATGGATTACACTGCTTTCAATCACAATGCATGGAATCTACTCTATTCAATCGGGATGCTTTGGGCCATACTGCATAAAATCCACTGCATTCAATCATGCTGCATGGAATCCACTGCATTCTATAGGGATGCTTTGGGCCATACTGCATAAAATCCACTGCATTCAATCTTGCTGCATGGAATCCACTGCATTCAATCATGCTGCATAAATCCACTGCATTCAATAGGGTTCCATTTCTTCACGCTGCATGGAATCCACTGCATTCAATCACGCTGCATAAAATCCACTGCATTCAATAGTGTTCCATTTCTTCACGCTGCATGGAATCCACTACATTCAATCACGCTGCATGGAATCCACTGCATTCAATCAGGATGCTTTGGGCCATGCTGCATAAAATCCACTGCATTCAATCATGCTGCCTGGAATCCACTGCATTCAATCATACTGCATAAAATCCACTGCATTCAATAGGGTTCCATTTCTTCACGCTTCATGGAATCCACTGCATTCAATAGGGTTCCATTCCTTCACGCTGCCTGGAATCCACTGCCTTCAATCACGCTGCATTGAATCCACTGCATTCAATCAGGATGCATTTTTCCTCGTTGCATGGATTACACTGCATTCAATCCCAATGCATGGAATCCACTGCATTCAATCGGGAAGCTTTGGGCCATGCTGCATACAATGCACTGCATTCAATCGGGATGCACTGGGCCTCGCTGCATGGACTCCACTGCATATAATCGGGATCCATTGCGCCACAATGCATGGAATCCTCTGCATTCAATGACGCTGAATGGAATCCACTGCATTGAATCGGGAAGCTTTGGGCCATGCTGCATAAATCCACTGCATTCAATCATGCTGTGTGGACTCCACTGCATTGAATCATGCTGCAAAAAAACCACTGCATTCAATAGGGTTCCATTTCTTCACCCTGCATGGAATCCACTGCATTCAACCACGCTGCATGGAATCCACTGCATTCAATCGGGATGCATTTTACCACTCTGCATGGATTACACTGCATTTAATCACGCTGCATGTAATCCATGGAATTTAATCGGGATTCATTTTACTAAGCTGTATGGAATGGACTGCACTTAATCACGCTGCATGGAATCCACTGCATTCAATCGGGATGCATTTTACCACGTTGCATGCAGTTCACTGCATTCAATCACAATGCATGGAATCCACTGCATTCAATCGGGATGCTTTGGGCCATGCTGCATAAAATCCACTGCATTCAATCTTGCTTTTTGAATCCACTGCATTCAGTAATGCTGCATAAAATCCTTGCATTCAATTGGGTTCCATTTCTTCACGCTGCATGGAATACACTGCATTCAATCACGCTGCATGGAATCCACTGCATTCAATCGGGATGCATTTTACCATGCTGCGTGGTTTTCACTCCATTCAATCACAATGCATGGAATCCACTGCATTCCATCGGGATGCTTTGGGCCATGCTGCATAAAATCCACTGCATTCAATCATGCTGCATGGAATCCACTGCATTCAATCATGCTGCATAAAATCCACTGCATTCAATAGGGTTCCATTTCTTCACGCTGCATGTAATACACTGCATTCAATCACACTGAATGGAATCCACTGCATTCAATCGGGATGCATTTTACCTCGCTGCATGGATTACACTGCATTCAATCACAATGCATGGAATCCACTGCATTCCATCGGGATGCTTTGGGCCATGCTGCATAAAATCCACTGCATTCAATCGGGATGCATTGGGCCACGATGCATCGACTCCACTGCATTCAATTGGCATCCATTGCGCCACAATGCAAGGAATCCTCTGCATTCATTGACGCTGCATGGACTCCACTGCATTCAATCGGGATGCTTTGGGCCATGCTGCATAAAATCCACTGCATTCAATCGGGATGCATTGGGCCTCGCTGCATTGACTCCACTGCATATAATCGTGATCCATTGCGCCACAATGCATGGAATACTCTGCATTCAATGACGCTGCATGGAATCCACTGCATTCCATCGGGAAGCTTTGGGCCATGCTGCATAAAATCCACTGCATTCAATCATGCTGCATGGAATCCACTGCATTCAATCGGGATGCATTTTACAAGGCTGCATGGATTACATTTCATACACTCAAATTGCATGGAATCCACTGCGTTCTATAGGGATGCTTTGGGCCATACTGCATAAAATACACTGCATTCAATTTGCTGCATGGAATCCACTGCATTCAATCATGCTGAATAAAATCCACTGCATTCAATAGGGTTCCATTTCTTCACGCTGCATGGAATACACTGCATTCAATCAGGCTGCATGAAATCCACTGCATTCAATGGGGATGCATTCTACAATGCTGCATGGAGTTCACTGCATGCAATCACAATGCATGTAATCCACTGCATTCCATCGGGATGCTTTGGGCCATGCTGCATAAAATCCACTGCATTCAACCATGCTGCATGGAATCCACTGCATTCAATCATGCTGCATAAAATCCACTGCATTCAATCGGGATGCATTGGGCCTCGCTGCATGGAATACACTGCATTCAATCAGACTGCATGGAATCCACTGCATTCAATGGGGATGCATTCTACAATGCTGCATGGAGTTCACTGCATTCAATCACAACGCATGTAATCCACTGCATTCTATCGGGATGCATTTTACCACGCTGCATAGATTACACCGCTTTCAATCACAATGCATGGAATCCACTGCATTCAATCGGGATGATTTGGGCCATGCTGCATAAAATCCACTGCATTCAATCGGGATGCATTGGGCCTCGCTGCATGGACTCCACTGCATACAATCGGGATCCATTGCGCCAAAATGCATGGAATACTCTGCATTCATTGACGCTGCATGGACTCCACTGCATTCAATCGGGATGCTTTGGGCCATGCTGCATAAAATCCACTGCATTCAATCATGCTGCATGGAATCCACTGCATTCAATCATGCTGCATAAAATCCACTGCATTCAATCGGGATGCATTGGGCCTCGCTGCATGGAATACACTGCATTCAATCACGCTGCATGGAATCCACTGCATTCAATGGGGATGCATTCTACAATGCTGCATGGGGTTCACTGCATTCAATCACAATGCATAGAATCCACTGCATTCCATCGGGATGCTTTGGGCCATGCTGCATAAAATCCACTGCATTCAATCGGGATGCATTGGGCCTTGGTGCATGGACTCCACTGCATACAATCGGGATCCATTGCACCAAAATGCATGGAATCCTCCATATGCAACCATGCTGCATGGACTCCACTGCATTCAATCGGGATGCTTTGGGCCATGCTGCATAATATCCATTGAATTCAATCATGCTGCATGGAATCCACTGCATTCAATCATGCTGTATAAAATCCACTGCATTCAATAGGGTTCCATTTCTTCACGTGGAATCGAATCCACTGCATTCAATCACGCTGCATGGAATCCACTGCATTCTATCGGGATGCATTTTACCTCGCTGCATGGATTACACTGCATTCACTCACAATGCATGGAATCCACTGCATTCCATCGGGATGCTTTGGGCCATGCTGCATAAACTCCACTGCATTCAATCGGGAGGCATTGGGCCTCGCTGCATGGACTCCACTGCATAAAATCTGGATCAATTGCGCCACAATGCATGGAATCCTTTGCATTCAACGACGCTGCATGGAATCCACTGCATTCCATCGGGATGTTTTGGGCCATGCTGCATAAAATCTACTGCATTCAATCGGGATGCATTGGGCCTCGCTGCATGAACTCCACTGCATACAATCGGGATCCATTGCGCCAAAATGCATGGAATACTCTGCATTCAACGACGCTGCATGGAATCCACTGCATTCAATCGGGATGCTTTGGGCCATGCTGCATAAATCCATTGAATTCAATCCTGCTGCATGGAATACCCTGCATTCACTCTTGCTGCATAAAATCCACTGCATTCAATAGGGTTCCATTTCTTCACGCTGCATGGAATCCACTACATTCAATCACGCTGCATGGAATCCACTGCATTCTATCGGGATGATTTGGGCCATGCTGCATAAAATCCACTGCATTCAATCGGGATGAACTGGGCATCGCTGCATGGACTCCACTGCATACAATCGGGATCCATTGCGCCACAATGCATGGAATCCTCTGCATTCAATGACGCTGCATGGAATCCACTGCATACAATCGGGATGCTTTGGGCCATGCTGAATAAAATCCATTGCATTCAATCATGCTGCATGGAATCCACTGCATTCAATCGGGATGCATTTTACCATGCTGCATGGATTACCCTTCATTCAATCAGGCTGCATGGAATCCACTGCATTCTATCGGGATGCTTTGCGCCATGCTGCATAAAATCCACTGCATTTAATCGGGATGCATTTGGCCACGCTGCATGGACTCCACTGCATAAAATCGGGATCCATTGCACCAAAATGCAAGGAATCATCTGCATTCAATGACGCTGCATGGAATCCACTGCATTCCATCGGGATCCATTTTACCACGCAGCATGGATTACACTGCTTTCAATCACAATGCATGGAATCTACTCTATTCAATCGGGATGCTTTGGGCCATACTGCATAAAATCCACTGCATTCAATCATGCTGCATGGAATCCACTGCATTCTATAGGGATGCTTTGGGCCATACTGCATAAAATTCACTGCATTCAATCTTGCTGCATGGAATCCACTGCATTCAATCATGCTGCATAAATCCACTGCATTCAATAGGGTTCCATTTCTACACGCTGCATGGAATCCACTGCATTCAATCACGCTGCATAAAATCCACTGCATTCAATAGGGTTCCATTTCTTCACGCTGCATGGAATCCACTACATTCAATCACGCTGCATGGAATCCACTGCATTCAATCAGGATGCTTTGGGCCATGCTGCATAAAATCCACTGCATTCAATCATGCTGCCTGGAATCCACTGCATTCAATCATACTGCATAAAATCCACTGCATTCAATAGGGTTCCATTTCTTCACGCTTCATGGAATCCACTGCATTCAATAGGGTTCCATTCCTTCACGCTGCCTGGAATCCACTGCCTTCAATCACGCTGCATTGAATCCACTGCATTCAATCAGGATGCATTTTTCCTCGTTGCATGGATTACACTGCATTCAATCCCAATGCATGGAATCCACTGCATTCAATCGGGAAGCTTTGGGCCATGCTGCATACAATGCACTGCATTCAATCGGGATGCACTGGGCCTCGCTGCATGGACTCCACTGCATATAATCGGGATCCATTGCGCCACAATGCATGGAATCCTCTGCATTCAATGACGCTGAATGGAATCCACTGCATTGAATCGGGAAGCTTTGGGCCATGCTGCATAAATCCACTGCATTCAATCATGCTGTGTGGACTCCACTGCATTGAATCATGCTGCAAAAAAAACCACTGCATTCAATAGGGTTCCATTTCTTCACCCTGCATGGAATCCACTGCATTCAACCACGCTGCATGGAATGCACTGCATTCAATCGGGATGCATTTTACCACTCTGCATGGATTACACTGCATTTAATCACGCTGCATGGAATCCATGGAATTTAATCAGGATTCATTTTACTAAGCTGTATGGAATGGACTGCACTTAATCACGCTGCATGGAATCCACTGCATTCAATCGGGATGCATTTTACCACGTTGCATGCAGTTCACTGCATTCAATCACAATGCATGGAATCCACTGCATTCAATCGGGATGCTTTGGGCCATGCTGCATAAAATCCACTGCATTCAATCTTGCTTTTTGAATCCACTGCATTCAGTAATGCTGCATAAAATCCTTGCATTCAATTGGGTTCCATTTCTTCATGCTGCATGGAATCCACTGCATTCAATCACGCTGCATGGAATCCACTGCATTCAATCGGGATGCATTTTACCATGCTGCGTGGTTTTCACTGCATTCAATCACAATGCAAGGAATCCTCTGCATTCATTGACGCTGCATGGACTCCACTGCATTCAATCGGGATGCTTTGGGACATGCTGCATAAAATCCATTGCATTCAACCATGCTGCATGGAATCCATTTCATTCAATCATGCTCTATAAAATCCAATGCATTCAATACGGTTCCATTACTTCACGCTGCATGGAATACACTGCATTCAATCAGGCTGCATGAAATCCACTGCATTCAATGGGGATGCATTGTACAATGCTGCATGGAGTTCACTGCATGCAATCACAATGCATGTAATCCACTGCATTCCATCGGGATTCCTTGGGCCATGCTGCATAAAATCCACTGCATTCAACCATGCTGCATGGAATCCACTGCATTCAATCATGCTGCATAAAATCCACTGCATTCAATCGGGATGCATTGGGCCTCGCTGCATGGAATACACTGCATTCAATCAGGCTGCATGGAATCCACTGCATTCAATGGGGATGCATTCTACAATGCTGCATGGAGATCACTGCATTCAATCACAACGCATGTAATCCACTGCATTCCATCGGGATGCTTTGGGCCATGCTGCATAAAATCCACTGCATTCAATCGGGATGCATTGGGCCTCGCTGCATGGACTCCACTGCATACAATCGGGATCCATTGCGCCAAAATGCATGGAATACTCTGCATTCATTGACGCTGCATGGACTCCACTGCATTCAATCGGGATGCTTTGGGCCATGCTGCATAAAATCCACTGCATTCAACCATGCTGCATGGAATCCACTGCATTCAATCATGCTGCATAAAATCCACTGCATTCCATCGGGATGCATTGGGCCTCGCTGCATGGAATACACTGCATTCAATCACGCTGCATGTAATCCACTGCATTCAATGGGGATGCATTCTACAATGCTGCATGGAGTTCACTGCATTCAATCACAATGCATGGAATCCACTGCATTCAATCGGGATGCTTTGGGCCATGCTGCATAAAATCCACTGCATTCAATCGGGATGCATTGGGCCACGCTGCATCGACTCCACTGCATTCAATTGGCATCCATTGCGCCACAATGCAAGGAATCCTCTGCATTCATTGACGCTGCATGGACTCCACTGCATTCAATCGGGATGCTTTGGGCCATGCTGCATAAAATCCACTGCATTCAACCATGCTGCATGGAATCCATTTCATTCAATCATGCTCTATAAAATCCAATGCATTCAATACGGTTCCATTACTTCACGCTGCATGGAATACACTGCATTCAATCAGGATGCATGGAATCGTCTGCATTCAATCAGGATGCATTATACCACGTTGCATGGATTACCCTACATTCAATCACAATGCATGGAATCCACTGCATTCAATCGGGATGCTTTGGGCCATGCTGCATAAAATCCACTGCATTCAATCGGGATGCATTGGGCCTCGCTGCATAGACTCCACTGCATATAATCGGGATCCATTGCGCCACAATGCATGGAATACTCTGCATTCAATGACGCTGCATGGAATCCACTGCATTCCATCGGGAAGCTTTGGGCCATGCTGCATAAAATCCACTGCATTCAATCATGCTGCATGGAATCCACTGCATTCAATCGGGATGCATTTTACAAGGCTGCATGGATTACATTTCATACACTCAAAATGCATGGAATCCACTGCGTTCTATAGGGATGCTTTGGGCCATACTGCATAAAATACACTGCATTCAATTTGCTGCATGGAATCCACTGCATTCAATCATGCTGAATAAAATCCACTGCATTCAATAGGGTTCCATTTCTTCACGCTGCATGGAATATACTGCATTCAATCAGGCTGCATGAAATACACTGCATTCAATGGGGATGCATTCTACAATGCTGCATGGAGTTCACTGCATGCAATCACAATGCATGTAATCCACTGCATTCCATCGGGATGCCTTGGGCCATGCTGCATAAAATCCACTGCATTCAACCATGCTGCATGGAATCCACTGCATTCAATCATGCTGCATAAAATCCACTGCATTCCATCGGGATGCATTGGGCCTCGCTGCATGGAATACACTGCATTCAATCAGGCTGCATGGAATCCACTGCATTCAATGGGGATGCATTCTACAATGCTGCATGGAGTTCACTGCATTCAATCACAACGCATGTAATCCACTGCATTCCATCGGGATGCTTTGGGCCATGCTGCATAAAATCCACTGCATTCAATCGGGATGCATTGGGCCTCGCTGCATGGACTCCACTGCATACAATCGGGATCCATTGCACCAAAATGCATGGAATCCTCTGCATTCATTGACGCTGCATGGACTCCACTGCATTCAATCGGGATGCTTTGGGCCATGCTGCATAAAATCCACTGCATTCAACCATGCTGCATGGAATCCACTGCATTCAATCATGCTGCATAAAATCCACTGCATTCCATCGGGATGCATTGGGCCTCGCTGCATGGAATACACTGCATTCAATCACGCTGCATGGAATCCACTGCATTCAATGGGGATGCATTCTACAATGCTGCATGGAGTTCACTGCATTCAATCACAATGCATGGAATCCACTGCATTCCATCGGGATGCTTTGGGCCATGCTGCATAAAATCCACTGCATTCAATCGGGATGCATTGGGCCTCGCTGCATGGACTCCACTGCATACAATCGGGATCCATTGCACCAAAATGTATGGAATCCTCCGCATGCAACGACGCTGCATGGACTCCACTGCATTCAATCGGGATGCTTTGGGCCATGCTGCATAAAATCCATTGAATTCAATCATGCTGCATGGAATCCACTGCATTCAATCATGCTGTATAAAATCCACTGCATTCAATAGGGTTCCATTTCTTCACGCTGCATGGAATACACTGCATTGAATCAGGCTGCATGAAACCCACTGCATTCAATGGGGATGCATTCTACAATGCTGCATGGAGTTCACTGCATGCAATCACAATGCATGTAATCCACTGCATTCCATCGGGATGCTTTGGGCCATGCTGCATAAAATCCATTGCATTCAACCATGCTGCATGGAATCCACTGCATTCAATCATGCTGCATAAAATCCACTGCATTCAATCGGGATGCATTGGGCCTCGCTGCATGGAATAAACTGCATTCAATCAGGCTCCATGGAATCCACTGCATTCAATGGGGATGCATTCTACCATGCTGCATGGAGTTCACTCATTCAATCACAATGCATGGAATCCACTGCATTACATCGGGATGCTTTGGGCCATGCTGCATACAATCCACTGCATTCAATCGGGATGCATTGGGCCTCGCTGCATGGACTCCACTGCATACAATCGGGATCCATTGCGCCACAATGCATGGAATACTCTGCATTCAATCACGCTGCATGGAATCCACTGCATTCAATCGGGATGCTTTGGGCCATGCTGCATAAAATCCACTGCATGCAATCATGCTGCATGGAATCCACTGCATTCAATCGGGATGCATTTTACCACGTTGCATGCAGTTCACTGCATTCAATCACAATGCATGGAATCCACTGCATTCAATCGGGATGCTTTGGGCCATGCTGCATAAAATCCACTGCATTCAATCGGGATGCATTGGGCCTCGCTGCATGGACTCCACTGCATTCAATCGGGATCCATTGCGCCACAATGCATGGATCCTCTGCATTCAATGACGCTGCATGGAATCCACTGCATTCCATCAGGATGCTTTGGGCCATGCTGCATAAAATCCACTGCATGCAATCATGCTGCATGGAATCCACTGCATTCAATCATGCTGCATAAAATCCACTGCATTCAATAGGGTTCCATTTCTTCACACTGCATGGAATCCACTGCATTCAATCATGCTGCATGGAATCCACTGCATTCAACATGGATGAATTTTACCACGCTGCATTTAGTACACTGTATTCAATCATAATTCATGGAATCCATTGCATTCAATCGGGATGCTTTGGGCCATGCTGCATAAAATCCACTGCATTCAATCGGGATGCACTGGGCATCGCTGCATGGACTCCACTGCATACAATCGGGATCCATTTCGCCACAATGCATGGAATCCTCTGCATTCAATGACGCTGCATGGAATCCACTGCATTCAATCGGGATGCTTTGGGCCATGCTGAATAAAATCCATTGCATTCAATCATGCTGCATGGAATCCACTTCATTCAAACGGGATGCATTTTACCATGCTGCCTGGATTACCCTTCATTCAATCACGCTGCATGGAATCCACTGCATTCTATCGGGATGCTTTGGGCCATGCTGCATAAAATCCACTGCATTTAATCGGGATGCATTTGGCCACGCTGCATGGACTCCACTGCATAAAATCGGGATCCATTGCCCCAAAATGCAAGGAATCATCTGCATTCAATGACGCTGCATGGAATCCACTGCATTCCATCGGGATCCATTTTACCACGCAGCATGGATTACACTGCTTTCAATCACAATGCATGGAATCTACTCTATTCAATCGGGATGCTTTGGGCCATACTGCATAAAATCCACTGCATTCAATCTTGCTGCATGGAATCCACTGCATTCAATCACGCTGCATAAAATCCACTGCATTCAATAGGGTTCCATTTCTTCACGCTTCATGGAATCCACTGCATTCAATAGGGTTCCATTCCTTCACGCTGCCTGGAATCCACTGCCTTCAATCACGCTGCATGGAATCCACTGCATTCAATCGGGATGCATTTTTCCTCGTTGCATGGATTACACTGCATTCAATCCCAATGCATGGAATCCACTGCATTCAATCGGGAAGCTTTGGGCCATGCTGCATACAATGCACTGCATTCAATCGGGATGCACTGGGCCTCGCTGCATGGACTCCACTGCATATAATCGGGATCCATTGCGCCACAATGCATGGAATACTCTGCATTCAATGACGCTGAATGGACTCCACTGCATTGAATCGGGAAGCTTTGGGCCATGCTGCATAAATCCACTGCATGCAGTCATGCTGTGTGGACTCCACTGCATTGAATCATGCTGCAAAAAAAACCACTGCATTCAATAGGGTTCCATTTCTTCACCCTGCATGGAATCCACTGCATTCAACCACGCTGCATGGAATCCACTGCATTCAATCGGGATGCATTTTACCACTCTGCATGGATTACACTGCATTTAATCACGCTGCATGTAATCCATGGAATTTAATCGGGATTCATTTTACTAAGCTGTATGGAATGGACTGCACTTAATCACGCTGCATGGAATCCACTGCATTCAATCGGGATGCATTTTACCACGTTGCAGGCAGTTCACTGCATTCAATCACAATGCATGGAATCCACTGCATTCAATCGGGATGCTTTGGGCCATGCTGCATAAAATCCACTGCATTCAATCTTGCTTTTTGAATCCACTGCATTCAGTAATGCTGCATAAAATCCTTGCATTCAATTGGGTTCCATTTCTTCACGCTGCATGGAATACACTGCATTCAATCACGCTGCATGGAATCCACTGCATTCAATCGGGATGCATTTTACCATGCTGCGTGGTTTTCACTGCATTAAATCACAATGCATGGAATCCACTGCATTCCATCGGGATGCTTTGGGCCATGCTGCATAAAATCCACTGCATTCAATCGGGATGCACTGGGCCTCGCTGCATGGACTCCACTGCATTCAATCGGGATCCATTGCGCCACAATGCATGGAATCCTCTGCATTCAATGACGCTGCATGGAATCCACTGCATTCCATCAGGATGCTTTGGGCCATGCTGCATAAAATCCACTGCATGCAATCATGCTGCATGGAATCCACTGCATTCAATCATGCTGCATAAAATCCACTGCATTCAATAGGGTTCCATTTCTTCACACTGCATGGAATCCACTGCATTCAATCACGCTGCATGGAATCCACTGCATTCAACATGGAGGAATTTTACCACGCTGCATTTAGTACACTGTATTCAATCACAATTCATGGAATCCATTGCATTCAATCGGAATGCTTTGGGCCATGCTGCATAAAATCCACTGCATTCAATCGGGATGCACTGGGCATCGCTGCATGGACTCCATTGCATACAATCGGGATCCATTGCGCCACAATGCATGGAATCCTCTGCATTCAATCATGCTGCATGGAATCCACTGCATTCAATCGGGATGCATTTTACCATGCTGCATGGATTACCCTTCATTCAATCAGGCTGCATGGAATCCACTGCATTCTATCGGGATGCTTTGCGCCATGCTGCATAAAATCCAGTGCATTTAATCGGGATGCATTTGGCCACGCTGCATGGACTCCACTGCATTCAATCATGCTGCATAAAATCCACTGCATTAAATCGGGATGCATTGGGCCTCGCTGCATGGAATAAACTGCATTCAATCAGGCTCCATGGAATCCACTGCATTCAATGGGGATGCATTCTACCATGCTGCATGGAGTTCACTCATTCAATCACAATGCATGGAATCCACTGCATTCCATCGGGATGCTTTGGGCCATGCTGCATACAATCCACTGCATTCAATCGGGATGCATTGGGCCTCGCTGCATGGACTCCACTGCATACAATCGGGATCCATTGCGCCACAATGCATGGAATACTCTGCATTCAATCACGCTGCATGGAATCCACTGCATTCAATCGGGATGCTTTGGGCCATGCTGCATAAAATCCACTGCATGCAATCATGCTGCATGGAATCCACTGCATTCAATCGGGATGCATTTTACCACGGTGCATGCAGTTCACTGCATTCAATCACAATGCATGGAATCCACTGCATTCAATCGGGATGCTTTGGGCCATGCTGCATAAAATCCACTGCATTCAATCGGGATGCATTGGGCCTCGCTGCATGGACTCCACTGCATTCAATCGGGATCCATTGCGCCACAATGCATGGATCCTCTGCATTCAATGACGCTGCATGGAATCCACTGCATTCCATCAGGATGCTTTGGGCCATGCTGCATAAAATCCACTGCATGCAATCATGCTGCATGGAATCCACTGCATTCAATCATGCTGCATAAAATCCACTGCATTCAATAGGGTTCCATTTCTTCACACTGCATGGAATCCACTGCATTCAATCATGCTGCATGGAATCCACTGCATTCAACATGGATGAATTTTACCACGCTGCATTTAGTACACTGTATTCAATCACAATTCATGGAATCCATTGCATTCAATCGGGATGCTTTGGGCCATGCTGCATAAAATCCACTGCATTCAATCGGGATGCACTGGGCATCGCTGCATGGACTCCACTGCATACAATCGGGATCCATTGCGCCACAATGCATGGAATCCTCTGCATTCAATGATGCTGCATGGAATCCACTGCATTCAATCGGGATGCTTTGGGCCATGCTGAATAAAATCCATTGCATTCAATCATGCTGCATGGAATCCACTTCATTCAATCGGGATGCATTTTACCATGCTGCCTGGATTACCCTTCATTCAATCACGCTGCATGGAATCCACTGCATTCTATCGGGATGCTTTGGGCCATGCTGCATAAAATCCACTGCATTTAATCGGGATGCATTTGGCCACGCTGCATGGACTCCACTGCATAAAATCGGGATCCATTGCCCCAAAATGCAAGGAATCATCTGCATTCAATGACGCTGCATGGAATATACTGCATTCCATCGGGATCCATTTTACCACGCAGCATCGATTACACTGCTTTCAATCACAATGCATGGAATCTACTCTATTCAATCGGGATGCTTTGGGCCATACTGCATAAAATCCACTGCATTCAATCTTGCTGCATGGAATCCACTGCATTCAATCATGCTGCATAAATCCACTGCATTCAATAGGGTTCCACTTCTTCACGCTGCATGGAATCCACTGCATTCAATCACGCTGCATAAAATCCACTGCATTCAATAGGGTTCCATTTCTTCACGCTTCATGGAATCCACTGCATTCAATAGGGTTCCATTCCTTCACGCTGCCTGGAATCCACTGCCTTCAATCACGCTGCATGGAATCCACTGCATTCAATCGGGATGCATTTTTCCTCGTTGCATGGATTACACTGCATTCAATCCCAATGCATGGAATCCACTGCATTCAATCGGGAAGCTTTGGGCCATGCTGCATACAATGCACTGCATTCAATCGGGATGCACTGGGCCTCGCTGCATGGACTCCACTGCATATAATCGGGATCCATTGCGCCACAATGCATGGAATCCTCTGCATTCAATGACGCTGAATGGAATCCACTGCATTGAATCGGGAAGCTTTGGGCCATGCTGCATAAATCCACTGCATGCAGTCATGCTGTGTGGACTCCACTGCATTGAATCATGCTGCAAAAAAAACCACTGCATTCAATAGGGTTCCATTTCTTCACCCTGCATGGAATCCACTGCATTCAACCACGCTGCATGGAATCCACTGCATTCAATCGGGATGCATTTTACCACTCTGCATTGATTACACTGCATTTAATCACGCTGCATGTAATCCATGGAATTTAATCGGGATTCATTTTACTAAGCTGTATGGAATGGACTGCACTTAATCACGCTGCATGGAATCCACTGCATTCAATCGGGATGCATTTTACCACGTTGCATGCAGTTCACTGCATTCAATCACAATGCATGGAATCCACTGCATTCAATCGGGATGCCTTGGGCCATGCTGCATAAAATCCACTGCATTCAATCTTGCTTTTTGAATCCACTGCATTCAGTAATGCTGCATAAAATCCTTGCATTCAATTGGGTTCCATTTCTTCACGCTGCATGGAATCCACTGCATTCAATCACGCTGCATGGAATCCACTGCATTCAATCATGCTGCATAAAATCCACTGCATTCAATAGGGTTCCATTTCTTCACGCTGCATGTAATACACTGCATTCAATCACACTGAATGGAATCCACTGCATTCAATCGGGATGCATTTTACCTCGCTGCATGGATTACACTGCATTCAATCACAATGCATGGAATCCACTGCATTCCATCGGGATGCTTTGGGCCATGCTGCATAAAATCCACTGCATTCAATCGGGATGCATTGGGCCACGCTGCATCGACTCCACTGCATTCAATTGGCATCCATTGCGCCACAATGCAAGGAATCCTCTGCATTCATTGACGCTGCATGGACTCCACTGCATTCAATCGGGATGCTTTGGGCCATGCTGCATAAAATCCACTGCATTCAACCATGCTGCATGGAATCCATTTCATTCAATCATGCTCTATAAAATCCAATGCATTCAATACGGTTCCATTACTTCACGCTGCATGGAATACACTGCATTAAATCAGGATGCATGGAATCGACTGCATTCAATCAGGATGCATTATACCACGTTGCATGGATTACCCTACATTCAATCACAATGCATGGAATCCACTGCATTCAATCACGCTGCATAAAATCCACTGCATTCAATAGGGTTCCATTTCTTCACGCTTCATGGAATCCACTGCATTCAATAGGGTTCCATTCCTTCACGCTGCCTGGAATCCACTGCCTTCAATCACGCTGCATGGAATCCACTGCATTCAATCGGGATGCATTTTTCCTCGTTGCATGGATTACACTGCATTCAATCCCAATGCATGGAATCCACTGCATTCAATCGGGAAGCTTTGGGCCATGCTGCATACAATGCACTGCATTCAATCGGGATGCACTGGGCCTCGCTGCATGGACTCCACTGCATATAATCGGGATCCATTGCGCCACAATGCATGGAATCCTCTGCATTCAATGACGCTGAATGGAATCCACTGCATTGAATCGGGAAGCTTTGGGCCATGCTGCATAAATCCACTGCATGCAGTCATGCTGTGTGGACTCCACTGCATTGAATCATGCTGCAAAAAAAACCACTGCATTCAATAGGGTTCCATTTCTTCACCCTGCATGGAATCCACTGCATTCAACCACGCTGCATGGAATCCACTGCATTCAATCGGGATGCATTTTACCACTCTGCATTGATTACACTGCATTTAATCACGCTGCATGTAATCCATGGAATTTAATCGGGATTCATTTTACTAAGCTGTATGGAATGGACTGCACTTAATCACGCTGCATGGAATCCACTGCATTCAATCGGGATGCATTCTACCACGTTGCATGCAGTTCACTGCATTCAATCACAATGCATGGAATCCACTGCATTCAATCGGGATGCCTTGGGCCATGCTGCATAAAATCCACTGCATTCAATCTTGCTTTTTGAATCCACTGCATTCAGTAATGCTGCATAAAATCCTTGCATTCAATTGGGTTCCATTTCTTCACGCTGCATGGAATCCACTGCATTCAATCACGCTGCATGGAATCCACTGCATTCAATCATGCTGCATAAAATCCACTGCATTCAATAGGGTTCCATTTCTTCACGCTGCATGTAATACACTGCATTCAATCACACTGAATGGAATCCACTGCATTCAATCGGGATGCATTTTACCTCGCTGCATGGATTACACTGCATTCAATCACAATGCATGGAATCCACTGCATTCCATCGGGATGCTTTTGGCCATGCTGCATAAAATCCACTGCATTCAATCGGGATGCATTGGGCCACGCTGCATCGACTCCACTGCATTCAATTGGCATCCATTGCGCCACAATGCAAGGAATCCTCTGCATTCATTGACGCTGCATGGACTCCACTGCATTCAATCGGGATGCTTTGGGCCATGCTGCATAAAATCCACTGCATTCAACCATGCTGCATGGAATCCATTTCATTCAATCATGCTCTATAAAATCCAATGCATTCAATACGGTTCCATTACTTCACGCTGCATGGAATACACTGCATTAAATCAGGATGCATGGAATCGACTGCATTCAATCAGGATGCATTATACCACGTTGCATGGATTACCCTACATTCAATCACAATGCATGGAATCCACTGCATTCCATCGGGATGCTTTGGGCCATGCTGCATAAAATCCACTGCATTCAATCGGGATGCATTGGGCCTCGCTGCATAGACTCCACTGCATATAATCGGGATCCATTGCGCCACAATGCATGGAATACTCTGCATTCAATGACGCTGCATGGAATCCACTGCATTCCATCGGGAAGCCTTGGGCCATGCTGCATAAAATCCACTGCATTCAATCATGCTGCATGGAATCCACTGCATTCAATCGGGATGCATTTTACAAGGCTGCATGGATTACATTTCATACACTCAAAATGCATGGAATCCACTGCGTTCTATAGGGATGCTTTGGGCCATACTGCATAAAATACACTGCATTCAATTTACTGCATGGAATCCACTGCATTCAATCATGCTGAATAAAATCCACTGCATTCAATAGGGTTCCATTTCTTCACGCTGCATGGAATACACTGCATTCAATCAGGCTCCATTGAATCCACTGCATTCAATGGGGATGCATTCTACAATGCTGCATGGAGTTCACTGCATGCAATCACAACGCATGTAATCCACTGCATTCCATCGGGATGCTTTGGGCCATGCTGCATAAAATCCACTGCATTCAATCGGGATGCATTGGGCCTCGCTGCATGGACTCCACTGCATACAATCGGGATCCATTGCGCCAAAATGCATGGAATACTCTGCATTCATTGACGCTGCATGGACTCCACTGCATTCAATCGGGATGCCTTGGGCCATGCTGCATAAAATCCACTGCATTCAACCATGCTGCATGGAATCCACTGCATTCAATCATGCTGCATAAAATCCACTGCATTCCATCGGGATGCATTCGGCCTCGCTGCATGGAATACACTGCATTCAATCACGCTGCATGGAATCCACTGCATTCAATGGGGATGCATTCTACAATGCTGCATGGAGTTCACTGCATTCAATCACAATGCATGGAATCCACTGCATTCCATCGGGATGCTTTGGGCCATGCTGCATAAAATCCACTGCATTCAATCGGGATGCATTGGGCCTCGCTGCATGGACTCCACTGCATACAATCGGGATCCATTGCACCAAAATGCATGGAATCCTCCGCATGCAACGACGCTGCATGGACTCCACTGCATTCAATCGGGATGCTTTGGGCCATGCTGCATAAAATCCATTGAATTCAATCATGCTGCATGGAATCCACTGCATTCAATCATGCTGTATAAAATCCACTGCATTCAATAGGGTTCCATTTCTTCACGTGGCATCGAATACACTGCATTCAATCACGCTGCATCGAATCCACTGCATTCAATCGGGATGCATTTTTCCTCGCTGCATGGAGTACACTGCATTCAATCATGCTGCATAAAATCCACTGCATTCCATCGGGATGCTTTGGGCCATGCTGCATAAAATCCACTGCATTCAACCATGCTGCATGGAATCCACTGCATTCAATCATGCTGCATAAAATCCACTGCATTCAATCGGGATGCATTGGGCCTCGCTGCATGGAATAAACTGCATTCAATCAGGCTCCATGGAATCCACTGCATTCAATGGGGATGCATTCTACCAAGCTGCATGGAGTTCACTGCATTCAATCACAATGCATGGAATCCACTGCATTCCATCGGGATGCTTTGGGCCATGCTGCATAAAATCCACTGCATTCAATCGGGATGCATTGGGCCTCGCTGCATGGACTCCACTGCATACAATCGGGATCCATTGCGCCACAATGCATGGAATAGTCTGCATTCAATCACGCTGCATGGAATCCACTGCATTCAATCGGGATGCTTTGGGCCATGCTGCATAAAATCCACTGCATGCAATCATGCTGCATGGAATCCACTGCATTCAATCGGGATGCATTTTACCACGTTGCATGCAGTTCACTGCATTCAATCACAATGCATGGAATCCACTGCATTCAATCGGGATGCTTTGGGCCATGCTGCATAAAATCCACTGCATTCAATCGGGATGCATTGGGCCTCGCTGCATGGACTCCACTGCATTCAATCGGGATCCATTGCGCCACAATGCATGGATCCTCTGCATTCAATGACGCTGCATGGAATCCACTGCATTCCATCAGGATGCTTTGGGCCATGCTGCATAAAATCCACTGCATGCAAACATGCTGCATGGAATCCACTGCATTCAACATGGAGGAATTTTACCACGCTGCATTTAGTACACTGTATTCAATCACAATTCATGGAATCCATTGCATTCAATCGGGATGCTTTGGGCCATGCTGCATAAAATCCACTGCATTCAACCATGCTGCATGGAATCCACTGCATTCAATCATGCTGCATAAAATCCACTGCATTCAATCGGGATGCATTGGGCCTCGCTGCATGGAATAAACTGCATTCAATCAGGCTCCATGGAATCCACTGCATTCAATGGGGATGCATTCTACCATGCTGCATGGAGTTCACTGCATTCAATCACAATGCATGGAATCCACTGCATTCCATCGGGATGCTTTGGGCCATGCTGCATAAAATCCACTGCATTCAATCGGGATGCATTGGGCCTCGCTGCATGGACTCCACTGCATACAATCGGGATCCATTGCGCCACAATGCATGGAATAGTCTGCATTCAATCACGCTGCATGGAATCCACTGCATTCAATCGGGATGCTTTGGGCCATGCTGCATAAAATCCACTGCATGCAATCATGCTGCATGGAATCCACTGCATTCAATCGGGATGCATTTTACCACGTTGCATGCAGTTCACTGCATTCAATCACAATGCATGGAATCCACTGCATTCAATCGGGATGCTTTGGGCCATGCTGCATAAAATCCACTGCATTCAATCGGGATGCATTGGGCCTCGCTGCATGGACTCCACTGCATTCAATCGGGATCCATTGCGCCACAATGCATGGATCCTCTGCATTCAATGACGCTGCATGGAATCCACTGCATTCCATCAGGATGCTTTGGGCCATGCTGCATAAAATCCACTGCATGCAAACATGCTGCATGGAATCCACTGCATTCAACATGGAGGAATTTTACCACGCTGCATTTAGTACACTGTATTCAATCACAATTCATGGAATCCATTGCATTCAATCGGGATGCTTTGGGCCATGCTGCATAAAATCCACTGCATTCAATCGGGATGCACTGGGCATCGCTGCATGGACTCCACTGCATACAATCGGGATCCATTGCGCCACAATGCATGGAATCCTCTGCATTCAATGGCGCTGCATGGAATCCACTGCATTCAATCGGGATGCTTTGGGCCATGCTGAATAAAATCCATTGCATTCAATCATGCTGCATGGAATCCACTTCATTCAATCGGGATGCATTTTACCATGCTGCCTGGATTACCCTTCATTCAATCACGCTGCATGGAATCCACTGCATTCTATCGGGATGCTTTGGGCCATGCTGCATAAAATCCACTGCATTTAATCGGGATGCATTTGGCCACGCTGCATGGACTCCACTGCATAAAATCGGGATCCATTGCCCCAAAATGCAAGGAATCCTCTGCATTCAATGACGCTGCATGGAATCCACTGCATTGAATCGGGAAGCTTTGGGCCATGCTGCATAAATCCACTGCATGCAGTCATGCTGTGTGGACTCCACTGCATTGAATCATGCTGCAAAAAAAACCACTGCATTCAATAGGGTTCCATTTCTTCACCCTGCATGGAATCCACTGCATTCAACCACGCTGCATGGAATCCACTGCATTCAATCGGGATGCATTTTACCACTCTGCATGGATTACACTGCATTTAATCACGCTGCATGGAATCCATGGAATTTAATCGGGATTCATTTTACTAAGCTGTATGGAATGGACTGCACTTAATCACGCTGCATGGAATCCACTGCATTCAATCGGGATGCATTTTACCACGTTGCATGCAGTTCACTGCATTCAATCACAATGCATGGAATCCACTGCATTCAATCGGGATGCTTTGGGCCATGCTGCATAAAATCCACTGCATTCAATCTTGCTTTTTGAATCCACTGCATTCAGTAATGCTGCATAAAATCCTTGCATTCAATTGGGTTCCATTTCTTCACGCTGCATGGAATCCACTGCATTCAATCACGCTGCATGGAATCCACTGCATTCAATCGGGATGCATTTTACCATGCTGCGTGGTTTTCACTGCACTCAATCACAATGCATGGAATCCACTGCATTCCATCGGAATGCTTTGGGCCATGCTGTATAAAATCCACTGCATTCAATCATGCTGCATGGAATACACTGCATTCAATCATGCTGCATAAAATCCACTGCATTCAATAGGGTTCCATTTCTTCACGCTGCATGTAATACACTGCATTCAATCACACTGAATGGAATCCACTGCATTCAATCGGGATGCATTTTACCTCGCTGCATGGATTACACTGCATTCAATCCCAATGCATGGAATCCACTGCATTCAATCGGGATGCTTTGGGCCATGCTGCATAAAATCCACTGCATTCAATCGGGATGCATTGGGCCACGCTGCATCGACTCCACTGCATTCAATTGGCATCCATTGCGCCACAATGCAAGGAATCCTCTGCATTCATTGACGCTGCCTGGACTCCACTGCATTCAATCGGGATGCTTTGGGCCATGCTGCATAAAATCCACTGCATTCAATCTTGCTTTTTGAATCCACTGCATTCAGTAATGCTGCATAAAATCCTTGCATTCAATTGGGTTCCATTTCTTCACGCTGCATGGAATACACTGCATTCAATCACGCTGCATGGAATCCACTGCATTCAATCGGGATGCATTTTACCATGCTGCGTGGTTTTCACTGCATTCAATCACAATGCATGGAATCCACTGCATTCCATTGGGATGCTTTGGGCCATGCTGCATAAAATCCACTGCATTCAATCGGGATGCATTGGGCCACGCTGCATCGACTCCACTGCATTCAATTGGCATCCATTGCGCCACAATGCAAGGAATCCTCTGCATTCATTGACGCTGCATGGACTCCACTGCATTCAATCGGGATGCTTTGGGCCATGCTGCATAAAATCCACTGCATTCAACCATGCTGCATGGAATACATTTCATTCAATCATGCTCTATAAAATCCAATGCATTCAATACGGTTCCATTACTTCACGCTGCATGGAATACACTGCATTAAATCAGGATTCATGGAATCGACTGCATTCAATCAGGATGCATTATACCACGTTGCATGGATTACCCTACATTCAATCACAATGCATGGAATCCACTGCATTCAATCGGGATGCTTTGGGCCATGCTGCATAAAATCCACTGCATTCAATCGGGATGCATTGGGCCTCGCTGCATAGACTCCACTGCATATAATCGGGATCCATTGCGCCACAATGCATGGAATACTCTGCATTCAATGACGCTGCATGGAATCCACTGCATTCCATCGGGAAGCTTTGGGCCATGCTGCATAAAATCCACTGCATTCAATCATGCTGCATGGAATCCACTGCATTCAATCGGGATGCATTTTACAAGGCTGCATGGATTACATTTCATACACTCAAAATGCATGGAATCCACTGCGTTCTATAGGGATGCTTTGGGCCATACTGCATAAAATACACTGCATTCAATTTGCTGCATGGAATCCACTGCATTCAATCATGCTGAATAAAATCCACTGCATTCAATAGGGTTCCATTTCTTCACGCTGCATGGAATCCACTGCATTCAATCAGGCTGCATGAAATCCACTGCATTCAATGGGGATGCATTCTACAATGCTGCATGGAGTTCACTGCATGCAATCACAATGCATGTAATCCACTGAATTCCATCGGGATGCTTTGGGCCATGCTGCATAAAATCCACTGCATTCAACCATGCTGCATGGAATCCACTGCATTCAATCATGCTGCATAAAATCCACTGCATTCAATCACGCTGCATGGAATCCACTGCATTCAACATGGATGAATTTTACCACGCTGCATTTAGTACACTGTATTCAATCACAATTCATGGAATCCATTGCATTCAATCGGGATGCTTTGGGCCATGCTGCATAAAATCCACTGCATTCAATCATGCTGCATGGAATCCACTGCATTCAATCGGGATGCATTTTACCTCGCTGCATGGATTACTCTTCATTCAATCAGGCTGCATGGAAACCACTGCATTCAATTGGGATGCTTTGGGCCATGCTGCATAAAATCCACTGCATTTACTCGGGATGCATTTGGCCACGCTGCATGGACTCCACTGCATAAAATCGGGATCCATTGCCCCAAAATGCAAGGAATCATCTGCATTCAATGACGCTGCATGGAATCCACTGCATTCCATCGGGATGCTTTGGGCCATGCTGCATAAAATCCACTGCATTCAGCCATGCTGCATGGAATCCACTGCATTCAATCATGCTGCATAAAATCCACTGCATTCAATCGGGATGCATTGGGCCTCGCTGCATGGAATAAACTGCATTCAATCAGGCTCCATGGAATCCACGGCATTCAATGGGGATGCATTCTACCATGCTGCATGGAGTTCACTGCATTCAATCACAATGCATGGAATCTACTGCATACCATCGGGATGCTTTGGGCCATGCTGCATAAAATCCACTGCATTCAATCGGGATGCATTGGGCCGCGCTGCATGGACTCCACTGCATACAATCGGGATCAATTGCGCCACAATGCATGGAATCCTCTGCATTCAATCACGCTGCATGGAATACACTGCATTCCATCGGGATGCTTTGGGCCATGCTGCATAAAATCCACTGCATGCAATCATGCTGCATAGAATCCACTGCATTCAATCATGCTGCATAAAATCCACTACATTCAATAGGGTTCCATTTCTTCTTCACGCTGACTGGAATAAACTGCATTCAATCACGCTGCATGGAATCCACTGCATTCAATCGGGATGCATTTTACCACACTGCTTGGATTACACTGCATTCAATCGCAATGCATAGAATCCACTGCATTCAATATGGATGCATTTTACCACTCTGCATGGATTACACTGCATTTAATCACACTGCATGTAATCCATGGAATTTAATCGGGATTCATTTTACTAAGCTGTATGGAATCGACTGCACTTAATCACGCTGCATGGAATCCACTGCATTCAATCGGGATGCATTTTACCACGTTGCATGCAGTTCACTGCATTCAATCACAATGCATGGAATCCACTGCATTCAAACGGGATGCTTTGGGCCATGCTGCATAAAATCCACTGCATTCAATCTTGCATTTTGAATCCACTGCATTCAGTAATGCTGCATAAAATCCTTGAATTCAATTGGGTTCCATTTCTTCACGCTGCATGGAATACACTGCACTCAATCACGCTGCATGGAATCCACTGCATTCTATCGGGATGCATTTTACCTCACTGCATGGATTACACTGCATTCAATCACAATGCATGGAATCCACTGCATTTAATCGGGATGCTTTGGGCCATGCTGCATAAACTCCACTGCATTCAATGGGGAGGCATTGGGCCTCGCTGCATGGACTCAACTGCATAAAATCTGGATCCATTGCGCCACAATGCATGGAATCCTCTGCATTCAACGACGCTGCATGGAATCCACTGCATTCCATCGGGATGTTTTGGGCCATGCTGCATAAAATCTACTGCATTCAATCGGGATGCATTGGGCCTCGCTGCATGAACTCCACTGCATACAATCTGGAACCATTGCGCCAAAATGCATGGAATACTCTGCATTCAACAACGCTGCATGGAATCCACTGCATTCAATCGGGATGCTTTGGGCCATGCTGCATAAATCCATTGCATTCAATCATGCTGCATGGAATCCACTGCATTCAATCGTGCTGCATAAAATCCACTGCATTCAATAGGGTTCCATTTCTTCACGCTGCATGGAATCCACTACATTCAATCACGCTGCATGGAATCCACTGCATTCTATCGGGATGCATTTTACCACGCTGCATAGATTACACCGCATTCAATCACAATGCATGGAATCCACTGCATTCAATCGGGATGCTTTTGGCCATGCTGCATAAAATCCACTGCATTCAATCGGGATGCATTGGGCCTCGCTGCATGGACTCCACTGCATTCAATCGGGATCCATTGTGCCACAATGCATGGAATTCTCTTCATTCAATGACGCTGCATCGAATCCACTGCATTCAATCGGAATCCATTGTGCCACAATGCATGGAATCCTCTGCATTCAATGACGCTGCATGGAATCCACTGCATTCCATCAGGATGCTTTGGGCCATGCTGCATAAAATCCACTGCATGCAATCATGCTGCATGGAATCCACTGCATTCAATCATGCTGCATAAAATCCACTGCATTCAATAGGGTTCCATTTCTTCTTCAGGCTGCCTGGAATCCACTGCATTCAATCACACTGCATGGAATCCACTGCATTCAATCGGGATGCATTTTACCACACTGCTTGGATTACACTGCATTCAATCGCAATGCATAGAATCCACTGCATTCAATATGGATGCATTTTACCACTCTGCATGGAATCCACTGCATTTACTCACGATGCATGTAATCCATGGAATTTAATCGGGATTCATTTTACTAAGCTGTATGGAATCGACTGCATTTAATCACGCTGCATGGAATCCACTGCATTCAATCGGGATTCATTTTACAAAGCTGCATGGAGTACACTGCATTCAATCACAATGCATGGAATCCACTGCATTCAAACGGGATGCTTTGGGCCATGCTGCATAAAATCCACTGCATTCAATCATGCTGCATGGAATCCACTGCATTCAATCATGCAGCATAAAATCCGCTGCATTCCATAGGGTTCCATTTCTTCATGCTGCATGGAATACACTGCATTCAATCAGGCTGCATAAAATCCGCTGCATTCCATAGGGTTCCATTTCTTCATGCTGCATGGAATACACTGCATTTAATCAGGCTGCATGGAATCCACTGCATTCAATCGGGATGCATTTTTCCTCGTTGCATGGACTACACTGCATTCCATCACAATGCATGGAATCCACTGCATTCAATCGGGAAGATTTGGGCCATGCTGCATACAATCCACTGCATTCAATCGGGATGCACTGGGCCTCGCTGCATGGACTCCACTGCATATAATCGGGATCCATTGCGCCACAATGCATGGAATACTCTGCATTCAATGACGCTGAATGGAATCCACTGCATTGAATCGGGAAGCTATGGGCCATGCTGCATAAAATCCACTGCATGCAATCATGCTGCATTGAATCCACTGCATTCAATCATACTGCATATAATCCACTGCATTCAATAGGGTTCCATTACTGCACCCTGCATGGAATCCACTGCATTCAACCACGCTGCATGGAATCCACTGCATACAATCGGGATGCATTTTATCACTCTGCATGGATTACACTGCATTTAATCACGCTGCATGTAATCCATGGAATTTAATCGGGATTCATTTTACTAAGCTGTATGGAATCGACTGCACTTAATCACGCTGCATGGAATCCACTGCATTCAATGGGGATGCATTTTACCACGTTGCATGCAGTTCACTGCATTCATTCACAATGCATGGAATCCACTGCATTCAATCGGGATGCTTTGGGCCATGCTGCATAAAATCCACTGCATTCAATCTTGCTTTTTGAATCCACTGCATTCAGTAATGCTGCATAAAATTCTTGCATTAATTGGGTTCCATTTCTTCACGCTGCATGGAATACACTGCATTCAATCCCGCTGCATGGAAACCACTGCATTCAATCGGGATGCATTTTACCTCGCTGCATGGATTACCCTGCATTCAATCACAATGCATGGAATCCACTGCATTCCATCGGGATGCTTTGGGCCATGCTGCATAAACTCCACTGCATTCAATCGGGATCCATTGTGCCACAATACATGGAATTCTCTTCATTCAATGACGCTGCATCGAGTCCACAGCATTCAATCGGAATCCATTGTGCCACAATGCATGGAATACTCTGCATTCAATGACGCTGCATGGAATCCACTACATTCAATCATGCTGCATAAATCCACTGCATTCAATAGGGTTCCATTTTTCATGCTGCATGGAATCCACTACATTCAATCACGCTGCATGGAATCCACTGCATTCAACATGGATGAATTTTACCACGCTGCATTTAGTACAGTGTATTCAATCACAATTCATGAAATCCATTGCATTCAATCGGGATGCTTTGGGCCATGCTGCATAAAATCCACTGCATTCAATCGGGATGCACTGGGCCTCGCTGCATGGAATACACTGCATTCAATCAGGCTCCATGGAATCCACTGCATTCAATGGGGATGCATTCTACCATGCTGAATGGAGTTCACTGCATTCAATCACAATGCATGGAATCCACTGCATTCCATCGGGATGCTTTGGGCCATGCTGCATAAAATCCACTGCATTCAATCGGGATGCATTGGGCCTCGCTGCATGGACTCCACTGCATACAATCGGGATCCATTGCGCCACAATGCATGGAATACTCTGCATTCAATCACGCTGCATGGAATCCACTGCATTCAATCGGGATGCTTTGGGCCATGCTGCATAAAATCCACTGCATTCAACCATGCTGCATGGAATCCACTGCATTCAATCATGCTGCATAAAATCCACTGCATTCCATCGGGATGCATTGGGCCTCGCTGCATGGAATACACTGCATTCAATCAGGCTCCATGGAATCCACTGCATTCAATGGGGATGCATTCTACCATGCTGAATGGAGTTCACTGCATTCAATCACAATGCATGGAATCCACTGCATTCCATCGGGATGCTTTGGGCCATGCTGCATAATATCCACTGCATTCAATCGGGATGCATTGGGCCTCGCTGCATGGACTCCACTGCATACAATCGGGATCCATTGCGCCACAATGCATGGAATACTCTGCATTCAATCACGCTGCATGGAATCCACTGCATTCAATCGGGATGCTTTTGGCCATGCTGCATAAAATCCACTGCATTCAACCAGGCTGCATGGAATCCACTGCATTCAATCATGCTGCAATAAATCCACTGCATTCAATAGGGTTCCATTACTTCACGCTGCATGTTATACACTGCATTCATTCACGCTGCATGGAATCCACTGCATTCAATCAGGATGCATTTTACCTCGCTGCATGGATTACACTGCATTCAATCACAATGCATGGAATCCACTGCATTCCATCGGGATGCTTTGGGCCATGCTGCATAAAATCCACTGCATTCAATCGGGATGCATTGGGCCTCGCTGCATGGACTCCACTGCATACAATCGGGATCCATTGCGCCACAATGCATGGAATCCTCTGCATTCAACGACGCTGCATGGAATCCACTGCATTCAATCGGGAGGCTTTGGGCCATGCTGCATAAAATCCACTGCATTCAATCATGCTGCATAAAATCCACTGCATTCAATATGGTTCCATTTCTTCACGCTGCATGGAATCCAATGCATTCAATCAGGATGCATTTTACCACCCTGCATGGATTACACTTCATTCAATCACAATGCATGGAATCCACTGCATTCCATCGGGATGCTTTGGGCCATGCTGCATAAAATCCACTGCATTCAATCAGATGCATTTTGCCTCGCTGCATAGACTCCACTGCATACAATCGGGATCCATTTCGCCAAAATGCATTGAATCTTCTGCATTCAATTACGCTGCATGGAATCCACTGCATTCAATCGGGATGCTTTGGGCCATGCTGCATAAAATCCATTGCATTCAATCATGCTGCATGGGATCCACTGCATTCAATCATGCTGCATTAAATCCACTGCATTCAATAGGGTTCCATTTCTTCACGCTGCATGGAATCCACTACATTCAATCACGCTGCATGGAATCCACTGCATTCTATCCGGATGCATTTTACCACGCTGCATAGATTACACCGCATTCAATCACAATGCATGGAATCCACTGCATTCAATCGGGATGCATTTTACCACGTTGCATGCAGTTCACTGCATTCAATGACGCTGCATGGAATCCACTGCATTCCATCAGGATGCTTTGGGCCATGCTGCATAAAATCCACTGCATGCAATCATGCTGCATGGAATCCACTGCATTCAATCATGCTGCATAAATCCACTGCATTCAATAGGGTTCCATTTCTTCACACTGCATGGAATCCACTGCATTCAATCACGCTGCATGGAATCCACTGCATTCAACATGGATGAATTTTACCACGCTGCATTTAGTACACTGTATTCAATCACAATTCATGGAATCCATTGCATTCAACCGGAATGCTTTGGGCCATGCTGCATAAAATCCACTGCATTCAATCGGGATGCACTGGGCATTGCTGCATGGACTCCATTGCATACAATCGGGATCCATTGCGCCACAATGCATGGAATCCACTGCATTCAATCGGGATGCTTTGGGCCATGCTGCATAAAATCCATTGCATTCAATCATGCTGCATGGAATCCACTGCATTCAATCGGGATGCATTGGGCCTCGCTGCATGGACTCCACTGCATTCAATCGGGATCCATTGTGCCACAATGCATGGAATCCTCTTCATTCAACGACGCTGCATGGAATCCACTGCATTCCATCGGGATGCTTTGGGCCATGCTGCATAAAATCCACTGCATTCAATCGGGATGCATTGGGCCTCGCTGCATGGACTCCACTGCATACAATCGGGATCCATTGTGCCACAATGCATGGAATCCTCTACATTCAATGACGCTGCATGGAATCCACTGCATTCAATCAGGATGCATTTTAACACACTGCATGGATTACTCTTCATTCAATCACAATGCATGGAATCCACTGCATTCCATAGGGATGCTTTGGGCCATGCTGCATAAACTCCACTGAATTCAATCAGATGCATTTTGCCTCGCTGCATAGACTCCAATGCATACAATCGGGATCCATTGCGCCAAAATGCATTGAATCTTCTGCATTCAATTACGCTGCATGGAATCCACTGCATTCAATCGGGATGCTTTGGGCCATGCTGCATAAAATCCATTGCATTCAATCATGCTGCATGGGATCCACTGCATTCAATCATGCTGCATAAAATCCATTGCATTCAATAGGGTTCCATTTCTTCACACTGCATGGAATCCACTACATTCAATCACGCTGCATGGAATCCACTGCATTCTATCGGGATGCATTTTACCACGCTGCATAGATTACACCGCATTCAATCACAATGCATGGAATCCACTGCATTTCATCGGGATACTTTGGGCCATGCTGCATAAAATCCACTGCATTCAATCGGGATGCTTTGGGCCATGCTGCATAAAATCCATTGCATTCAATCATGCTGCATGGAATCCACTGCATTCAATCGGGATGCATTTTACCATGCTGCATTGATTACCCTTCATTCAATCAGGCTGCTTGGAATCCACTGCATTCAATCGGGATGCATTTTACCATGCTGCATGGATTACCCTTCATTCAATCAGGCTGCATGGAAACCACTGCATTCAATCGGGATGCTTTGGGCCATGCTGCATAAAATCCACTGCATTTAATCGGGATGCATTTGGCCACGCTGCATGGACTCCACTGCATAAAATCGGGATCCATTGCCCCAAAATGCAAGGAATCATCTGCATTCAATGACGCTGCATGGAATCCACTGCATTCCATCGGGATGCTTTGGGCCATGCTGCATAAAATCCACTGCATTCAACCATGCTGCATGGAATCCACTGCATTCAATCATGCTGCATAAAATCCACTGCATTCAATCGGGATGCATTGGGCCTCGCTGCATGGAATACACTGCATTCAATCAGGCTCCATGGAATCCACTGCATTCAATGGGGATGCATTCTACCATGCTGCATGGAGTTCACTGCATTCAATCACAATGCATGGAATCCACTGCATTCCATCGGGATGCTTTGGGCCATGCTGCATAAAATCCACTGCATTCAATCGGGATGCATTGGGCCTCGCTGCATGGACTCCACTGCATACAATCGGGATCCATTGCGCCAAAATGAATGGAATCCTCTGCATTCAATGACGCTGCATGGACTCCACTGCATTCAATCGGGATGCTTTGGGCCATACTGCATAAAATCCACTGCATGCAATCATGCTGCATGGAATCCACTGCATTCAATAATGCTGCATAAAATCCACTGCATTCAATATGGTTCCATTTCTTCTTCAAGCTGCCTGGAATCCACTGCATTCAAACACGCTGCATGGAATCCACTGCATTCAATATGGATGCATTTTACCACTCTGCATGGAATCCACTGCATTTAATCACGCTGCATGTAATCCATGGAATTTAATCGGGATTCATTTTACTAAGCTGTATGGAATCGACTGCATTTAATCACGCTGCATGGAATCCACTGCATTCAATCGGGATTCATTATACAAGGCTGCATGGAGTACACTGCATTCAATCAAAATGCATGGAATCCACTGCATTCAAACGGGATGCTTTGGGCCATGCTGCATAAAATCCACTGCATTCAATCATGCTGCATGGAATTCACTGCATTCAATCATGCAGCATAAAATCCGCTGCATTCCATAGGGTTCCGTTTCTTCATGCTGCATGGAATACACTGCATTCAATCAGGCTGCATGGAATCCACTGCATTCAATCGGGATGCATTTTTCCTCGTTGCATGGATTACACTGCATTCCATTCACAATGCATGGAATCCACTGCATTCAATCGGGAAGCTTTGGGCCATGCTGCATACAATCCACTGCATTCAATCGGGATGCACTGGGCCTCGCTGCATGGACTCCACTGCATATAATCGGGATCCATTGCGCCACAATGCATGGAATCCTCTGCATTCAATGACGCTGAATGGAATCCACTGCATTGAATCGTTAAGCTATGGGCCATGCTGCATAAAATCCACTGCATGCAATCATGCTGCATTGAATCCACTGCATTCAATCATGTTGCATAAAATCCACTGCATTCAATAGGGTTCCATTTCTTCACCCTGCATAGAATCCACTGCATTCAACCACGCTGCATGGAATCCACTGCATTCAATCGGGATGCATTTTACCACTCTGCATGGATTACACTGCATTTAATCACGCTGCATGTAATCCATGGAATTTTAATCGGGATTCATTTTACTAAGCTGTATGGAATCGACTGCACTTAATCACGCTGCATGGAATCCACTGCATTCAATCGGGATGCATTTTACCACGTTGCATGCAGTTCACTGCATTCAATCACAATGCATGGAATCCACTGCATTCAATCGGGATGCTTTGGGCCATGCTGCATAAAATCCACTGCATTCAATCTTGCTTTTTGAATCCACTGCATTCAGTAATGCTGCATAAAATCCTTGCATTCAATTGGGTTCCATTTCTTCACGCTGCATGGAATACACTGCATTCAATCACGCTGCATGGAATCCACTGCATTCAATCGGGATGCATTTTACCATGCTGCGTGGTTTTCACTCCATTCAATCACAATGCATGGAATCCACTGCATTCCATCGGGATGCTTTGGGCCATGCTGCATAAAATCCACTGCATTCAATCATGCTGCATGGAATCCACTGCATTCAATCATGCTGCATAAAATCCACTGCATTCAATAGGGTTCCATTTCTTCACGCTGCATGTAATACACTGCATTCAATCACACTGAATGGAATCCACTGCATTCAATCGGGATGCATTTTACCTCGCTGCATGGATTACACTGCATTCAATCACAATGCTTGGAATCCACTGCATTCCATCGGGATGCTTTGGGCCATGCTGCATAAAATCCACTGCATTCAATCGGGATGCATTGGGCCACGCTGCATCGACTCCACTGCATTCAATCGGTATCCATTGCGCCACAATGCAAGGAATCCTCTGCATTCATTGACGCTGCATGGACTCCACTGCATTCAATCGGGATGCTTTGGGCCATGCTGCATAAAATCCACTGCATTCAACCATGCTGCATGGAATCCATTTCATTCAATCATGCTCTATAAAATCCAATGCATTCAATACGGTTCCATTACTTCACGCTGCATGGAATACACTGCATTAAATCAGGATGCATGGAATCGACTGCATTCAATCAGGATGCATTATACCACGTTGCATGGATTACCCTACATTCAATCACAATGCATGGAATCCACTGCATTCAATCGGGATGCTTTGGGCCATGCTGCATAAAATCCACTGCATTCAATCGGGATGCATTGGGCCTCGCTGCATAGACTCCACTGCATATAATCGGGATCCATTGCACCACAATGCATGGAATACTCTGCATTCAATGACGCTGCATGGAATCCACTGCATTCCATCGGGAAGCTTTGGGCCATGCTGCATAAAATCCACTGCATTCAATCATGCTGCATGGAATCCACTGCATTCAATCGGGATGCATTTTACAAGGCTGCATGGATTACATTTCATACACTCAAAATGCATGGAATCTACTGCGTTCTATAGGGATGCTTTGGGCCATACTGCATAAAATACACTGCATTCAATTTGCTGCATGGAATCCACTGCATTCAATCATGCTGAATAAAATCCACTGCATTCAATAGGGTTCCATTTCTTCACGCTGCATGGAATACACTGCATTCAATCAGGCTCCATGGAATCCACTGCATTCAATGGGGATGCATTCTACAATGCTGCATGGAGTTCACTGCATTCAATCACAACGCATGTAATCCACTGCATTCCATCGGGATGCTTTGGGCCATGCTGCATAAATTCCACTGCATTCAATCGGGATGCATTGGGCTTCGCTGCATGGACTCCACTGCATACAATCGGGATCCATTGCGCCAAAATGCATGGAATACTCTGAATTCATTGACGCTGCATGGACTCCACTGCATTCCATCGGGATGCTTTGGGCCATGCTGCATAAAATCCACTGCATTCAACCATGCTGCATGGAATCCATTTCATTCAATCATGCTCTATAAAATCCAATGCATTCAATAGGGTTCCATTACTTCACGCTGCATGGAATACACTGCATTAAATCAGGATGCATGGAATCGACTGCATTCAATCAGAAGGCATTATACCACGTTGCATGGATTACCCTACATTCAATCACAATGCATGGAATCCACTGCATTCAATCGGGATGCTTTGGGCCATGCTGCATAGACTCCACTGCATATAATCGGGATCCATTGCGCCACAATGCATGGAATATTCTGCATTCAACGACGCTGCATGAATCCACTGCATTCCATCGGGAAGCCTTGGGCCATGCTGCATAAAATCCACTGCATTCAATCATGCTGGATGGAATCCACTGCATTCAATCGGGATGCATTTTACAAGGCTGCATGGATTACATTTCATACACTCAAATTGCATGGAATCCACTGCGTTCTATAGGTATGCTTTGGGCCATACTGCATAAAATACACTGCATTCAATTTGCTGCATTGAATCCACTGCATTCAGTCATGCTGAATAAAATCCACTGCATTCAATAGGGTTCCATTTCTTCACGCTGCATGGAATACACTGCATTCAATCAGGCTCCATGAAATCCACTGCATTCAATGGGGATGCATTCTACAATGCTGCATGGAGTTCACTGCATGCAATCACAACGCATGTAATCCACTGCATTCCATGGGGATGCTTTGGGCCATGCTGCATAAAATCCACTGCATTCAACCATGCTGCATGGAATCAACTGCATTCAATCATGCTGCATAAAATCCACTGCATTCCATCGGGATGCATTGGGCCTCGCTGCATGGAATACACTGCATTCAATCACACTGCATGAATTCCACTGCATTCAATGGGGATGCATTCTACAATGCTGCGTGGAGTTCACTGCATTCAATCACAATGCATGGAATCCACTGCATTCCATCGGGATGCTTTGGGCGATGCTGCATAAAATCCACTGCATTCAATCGGGATGCATTGGGCCTCGCTGCATGGACTCCGTGCATACAATCGGGATCCATTGCACCAAAATGCATGGAATCCTCCGCATGCAACGACGCTGCATGGACTCCACTGCATTCAATCGGGATGCTTTGGGCCATGCTGCATAAAATCCATTGAATTCAATCATGCTGCATGGAATCCACTGCATTCAATCATGCTGTATTAAATCCACTGCATTCAATAGGGTTCCATTTCTTCACGTGGCATCGAATCCACTGCATTCAATCACGCTGCATGGAATCCACTGCATTCAATCGGGATGCATTTTTCCTCGCTGCATGGAGTACACTGCATTCAATCATGCTGCATAAAATCCACTGCATTCCATCGGGATGCTTTGGGCCATGCTGCATAAAATCCACTGCATTCAACCATGCTGCATGGAATCCACTGCATTCAATCATGCTGCATAAAATCCACTGCATTCCATCGGGATGCATTGGGCCTCGCTGCATGGAATAAACTGCATTCAATCAGGCTGCATGGAATCCAGTGCATTCAATGGGGATGCATTCTACCATGCTGCATGGAGTTCACTGCATTCAATCACAATGCATGGAATCCACTGCATTCCATCGGGATGCTTTGGGCCATGCTGCATACAATCCACTGCATTCAATCGGGATGCATTGGGCCTCGCTGCATGGACTCCACTGCATACAATCGGGATCCATTGCGCCAAAATGCATGGAATCGACTGCATTTAATCACGGTGCATGGAATCCACTGCATTCAATCGGGATGCATTTTACCACACTGGTTGGATTACACTGCATTCAATCGCAATTCATAGAATCCGCTGCATTCAATATGGATGCATTTTACCACTCTGCATGGAATCCACTGCATTTAATCACGCTGCATGTACTCCATGGAATTTCATCGGGATTCATTTGACTAAGCTGTATGGAATCGACTGCATTTAATCACGCTGCATGGAATCCACTGCATTCAATCGGGATTCATTTTACAAGGCTGCATGGAGTACACTGCATTCAATCACAATGCATGGAATCCACTGCATTCAAACGGGATGCTTTGGGCCATGCTGCATAAAATCCACTGCATTCAATCATGCTGCATGGAATCCACTGCATTCAATCATGCAGCATAAAATCCGCTGCATTCCATAGGGTTCCATTTCTTCATGCTGCATGGAATACACTGCATTCAATCAGGCTGCATAAAATCCGCTGCATTCCATAGGGTTCCATTTCTTCATGCTGCATGGAATACACTGCATTCAATCAGGCTGCATGGAATCCACTGCATTCAATCGGGATGCATTTTTCCTCGTTGCATGGACTACACTGCATTCCATCACAATGCATGGAATACACTGCATTCAATCGGGAAGCTTTGGGCCATGCTGCATACAATCCACTGCATTCAATCGGGATGCACTGGGCCTCGCTGCATGGACTCCACTGCATATAATCGGGATCCATTGCGCCACAATGCATGGAATACTCTGCATTCAATGACGCTGAATGGAATCCACTGCATTGAATCGTGAAGCTATGGGCCATGCTGCATAAAATCCACTGCATGCAATCATGCTGCATTGAATCCACTGCATTCAATCATGCTGCATAAAATCCACTGCAATCAATAGGGTTCCATTACTGCACCCTGCATGGAATCCACTGCATTCAACCACGCTGCATGGAATCCACTGCATTCAATCGGGATGCATTTTACCACTCTGCATGGATTACACTGCATTTAATCACGCTGCATGTAATCCATGGAATTTAAACGGGATTCATTATACTAAGCTGTATGGAATCGACTGCACTTAATCACGCTGCATGGAATCCACTGTATTCAATCGGGATGCATTTTACCACGTTGCATGCAGTTCACTGCATTCAATCACAATGCATGGAATCCACTGCATTCAATCGGGATGCTTTGGGCCATGCTGCATAAAATCCACTGCATTCAATCTTGCTTTTTGAATCCACTGCATTCAGTAATGCTGCATAAAATCCTTGCATTCAATTGGGTTCCATTTCTTCACGCTGCATGGAATACACTGCATTCAATCACGCTGCATGGAATCCACTGCATTCTATCGGGATGCATTTTACCTCGCTGCATGGATTACACTGCATTCACTCACAATGCATGGAATCCACTGCATTCCATCGGGATGCTTTGGGCCATGCTGCATAAACTCCACTGCATTCAATCGGGAGGCATTGGGCCTCGCTGCATGGACTCAACTGCATAAAATCTGGATCAATTGCGCCACAATGCATGGAATCCTCTGCATTCAACGACGCTGCATGGAATCCACTGCATTCCATCGTGATGTTTTGGGCCATGCTGCATAAAATCTACTGCATTCAATCGGGATGCATTGGCCCCGCTGCATGAACTCCACTGCATACAATCTGGAACCATTGCGCCAAAATGCATGGAATACTCTGCATTCAACGACGCTGCATGGAATCCACTGCATTCAATCGGGATGCTTTGGGCCATGCTGCATAAATCCATTGAATTCAATCCTGCTGCATGGAATCCACTGCATTCACTCTTGCTGCATAAAATCCACTGCATTCAATAGGGTTCCATTTCTTCACGCTGTATGGAATCCACTACATTCAATCACGCTGCATGGAATCCACTGCATTCTATCGGGATGCATTTTACCACGCTGCATAGATTACACCGCATTCAATCACAATGCATGGAATCCACTGCATTCAATCGGGATGCTTTGGGCCATGCTGCATAAAATCCACTGCATTCAATCGGGATGAACTGGGCATCGCTGCATGGACTCCACTGCATACAATCGGGATCCATTGCGCCACAATGCATGGAATCCTCTGCATTCAATGACGCTGCATGGAATCCACTGCATACAATCGGGATGCTTTGGGCCATGCTGAATAAAATCCATTGCATTCAATCATGCTGCATGGAATCCACTGCATTCAATCGGGATGCATTTTACCATGCTGCATGGATTACCCTTCATTCAATCAGGCTGCATGGAATCCACTGCATTCTATCGGGATGCTTTGCGCCATGCTGCATAAAATCCACTGCATTTAATCGGGATGCATTTGGCCAGGCTGCATGGACTCCACTGCATAAAATCGGGATCCATTGCACCAAAATGCAAGGAATCATCTGCATTCAATGACGCTGCATGGAATCCACTGCATTCCATCGGGATCCATTTTACCACGCAGCATGGATTACACTGCTTTCAATCACAATGCATGGAATCTACTCTATTCAATCGGGATGCTTTGGGCCATACTGCATAAAATCCACTGCATTCAATCATGCTGCATGGAATCCACTGCATTCTATAGGGATGCTTTGGGCCATACTGCATAAAATCCACTGCATTCAATCTTGCTGCATGGAATCCACTGCATTCAATCATGCTGCATAAATCCACTGCATTCAATAGGGTTCCATTTCTTCACGCTGCATGGAATCCACTGCATTCAATCACGCTGCATAAAATCCACTGCATTCAATAGGGTTCCATTTCTTCACGCTGCATGGAATCCACTACATTCAATCACGCTGCATGGAATCCACTGCATTCAATCAGGATGCTTTGGGCCATGCTGCATAAAATCCACTGCATTCAATCATGCTGCCTGGAATCCACTGCATTCAATCATACTGCATAAAATCCACTGCATTCAATAGGGTTCCATTTCTTCACGCTTCATGGAATCCACTGCATTCAATAGGGTTCCATTCCTTCACGCTGCCTGGAATCCACTGCCTTCAATCACGCTGCATTGAATCCACTGCATTCAATCAGGATGCATTTTTCCTCGTTGCATGGATTACACTGCATTCAATCCCAATGCATGGAATCCACTGCATTCAATCGGGAAGCTTTGGGCCATGCTGCATACAATGCACTGCATTCAATCGGGATGCACTGGGCCTCGCTGCATGGACTCCACTGCATATAATCGGGATCCATTGCGCCACAATGCATGGAATCCTCTGCATTCAATGACGCTGAATGGAATCCACTGCATTGAATCGGGAAGCTTTGGGCCATGCTGCATAAATCCACTGCATTCAATCATGCTGTGTGGACTCCACTGCATTGAATCATGCTGCAAAAAAACCACTGCATTCAATAGGGTTCCATTTCTTCACCCTGCATGGAATCCACTGCATTCAACCACGCTGCATGGAATCCACTGCATTCAATCGGGATGCATTTTACCACTCTGCATGGATTACACTGCATTTAATCACGCTGCATGTAATCCATGGAATTTAATCAGGATTCATTTTACTAAGCTGTATGGAATGGACTGCACTTAATCACGCTGCATGGAATCCACTGCATTCAATCGGGATGCATTTTACCACGTTGCATGCAGTTCACTGCATTCAATCACAATGCATGGAATCCACTGCATTCAATCGGGATGCTTTGGGCCATGCTGCATAAAATCCACTGCATTCAATCTTGCTTTTTGAATCCACTGCATTCAGTAATGCTGCATAAAATCCTTGCATTCAATTGGGTTCCATTTCTTCACGCTGCATGGAATACACTGCATTCAATCACGCTGCATGGAATCCACTGCATTCAATCGGGATGCATTTTACCATGCTGCGTGGTTTTCACTCCATTCAATCACAATGCATGGAATCCACTGCATTCCATCGGGATGCTTTGGGCCATGCTGCATAAAATCCACTGCATTCAATCATGCTGCATGGAATCCACTGCATTCAATCATGCTGCATAAAATCCACTGCATTCAATAGGGTTCCATTTCTTCACGCTGCATGTAATACACTGCATTCAATCACACTGAATGGAATCCACTGCATTCAATCGGGATGCATTTTACCTCGCTGCATGGATTACACTGCATTCAATCACAATGCATGGAATCCACTGCATTCCATCGGGATGCTTTGGGCCATGCTGCATAAAATCCACTGCATTCAATCGGGATGCATTGGGCCACGATGCATCGACTCCACTGCATTCAATTGGCATCCATTGCGCCACAATGCAAGGAATCCTCTGCATTCATTGACGCTGCATGGACTCCACTGCATTCAATCGGGATGCTTTGGGCCATGCTGCATAAAATCCACTGCATTCAATCGGGATGCATTGGGCCTCGCTGCATTGACTCCACTGCATATAATCGTGATCCATTGCGCCACAATGCATGGAATACTCTGCATTCAATGACGCTGCATGGAATCCACTGCATTCCATCGGGAAGCTTTGGGCCATGCTGCATAAAATCCACTGCATTCAATCATGCTGCATGGAATCCACTGCATTCAATCGGGATGCATTTTACAAGGCTGCATGGATTACATTTCATACACTCAAATTGCATGGAATCCACTGCGTTCTATAGGGATGCTTTGGGCCATACTGCATAAAATACACTGCATTCATTTTGCTGCATGGAATCCACTGCATTCAATCTTGCTGAATAAAATCCACTGCATTCAATAGGGTTCCATTTCTTCACGCTGCATGGAATACACTGCATTCAATCAGGCTGCATGAAATCCACTGCATTCAATGGGGATGCATTCTACAATGCTGCATGGAGTTCACTGCATGCAATCACAATGCATGTAATCCACTGCATTCCATCGGGATGCTTTGGGCCATGCTGCATAAAATCCACTGCATTCAACCATGCTGCATGGAATCCACTGCATTCAATCATGCTGCATAAAATCCACTGCATTCAATCGGGATGCATTGGGCCTCGCTGCATGGAATACACTGCATTCAATCAGACTGCATGGAATCCACTGCATTCAATGGGGATGCATTCTACAATGCTGCATGGAGTTCACTGCATTCAATCACAACGCATGTAATCCACTGCATTCTATCGGGATGCATTTTACCACGCTGCATAGATTACACCGCATTCAATCACAATGCATGGAATCCACTGCATTCAATCGGGATGATTTGGGCCATGCTGCATAAAATCCACTGCATTCAATCGGGATGCATTGGGCCTCGCTGCATGGACTCCACTGCATACAATCGGGATCCATTGCGCCAAAATGCATGGAATACTCTGCATTCATTGACGCTGCATGGACTCCACTGCATTCAATCGGGATGCTTTGGGCCATGCTGCATAAAATCCACTGCATTCAATCATGCTGCATGGAATCCACTGCATTCAATCATGCTGCATAAAATCCACTGCATTCAATCGGGATGCATTGGGCCTCGCTGCATGGAATACACTGCATTCAATCACGCTGCATGGAATCCACTGCATTCAATGGGGATGCATTCTACAATGCTGCATGGGGTTCACTGCATTCAATCACAATGCATAGAATCCACTGCATTCCATCGGGATGCTTTGGGCCATGCTGCATAAAATCCACTGCATTCAATCGGGATGCATTGGGCCTTGGTGCATGGACTCCACTGCATACAATCGGGATCCATTGCACCAAAATGCATGGAATCCTCCATATGCAACCATGCTGCATGGACTCCACTGCATTCAATCGGGATGCTTTGGGCCATGCTGCATAATATCCATTGAATTCAATCATGCTGCATGGAATCCACTGCATTCAATCATGCTGTATAAAATCCACTGCATTCAATAGGGTTCCATTTCTTCACGTGGAATCGAATCCACTGCATTCAATCACGCTGCATGGAATCCACTGCATTCTATCGGGATGCATTTTACCTCGCTGCATGGATTACACTGCATTCACTCACAATGCATGGAATCCACTGCATTCCATCGGGATGCTTTGGGCCATGCTGCATAAACTCCACTGCATTCAATCGGGAGGCATTGGGCCTCGCTGCATGGACTCCACTGCATAAAATCTGGATCAATTGCGCCACAATGCATGGAATCCTTTGCATTCAACGACGCTGCATGGAATCCACTGCATTCCATCGGGATGTTTTGGGCCATGCTGCATAAAATCTACTGCATTCAATCGGGATGCATTGGGCCTCGCTGCATGAACTCCACTGCATACAATCGGGATCCATTGCGCCAAAATGCATGGAATACTCTGCATTCAACGACGCTGCATGGAATCCACTGCATTCAATCGGGATGCTTTGGGCCATGCTGCATAAATCCATTGAATTCAATCCTGCTGCATGGAATACCCTGCATTCACTCTTGCTGCATAAAATCCACTGCATTCAATAGGGTTCCATTTCTTCACGCTGCATGGAATCCACTACATTCAATCACGCTGCATGGAATCCACTGCATTCTATCGGGATGATTTGGGCCATGCTGCATAAAATCCACTGCATTCAATCGGGATGAACTGGGCATCGCTGCATGGACTCCACTGCATACAATCGGGATCCATTGCGCCACAATGCATGGAATCCTCTGCATTCAATGACGCTGCATGGAATCCACTGCATACAATCGGGATGCTTTGGGCCATGCTGAATAAAATCCATTGCATTCAATCATGCTGCATGGAATCCACTGCATTCAATCGGGATGCATTTTACCATGCTGCATGGATTACCCTTCATTCAATCAGGCTGCATGGAATCCACTGCATTCTATCGGGATGCTTTGCGCCATGCTGCATAAAATCCACTGCATTTAATCGGGATGCATTTGGCCACGCTGCATGGACTCCACTGCATAAAATCGGGATCCATTGCACCAAAATGCAAGGAATCATCTGCATTCAATGACGCTGCATGGAATCCACTGCATTCCATCGGGATCCATTTTACCACGCAGCATGGATTACACTGCTTTCAATCACAATGCATGGAATCTACTCTATTCAATCGGGATGCTTTGGGCCATACTGCATAAAATCCACTGCATTCAATCATGCTGCATGGAATCCACTGCATTCTATAGGGATGCTTTGGGCCATACTGCATAAAATTCACTGCATTCAATCTTGCTGCATGGAATCCACTGCATTCAATCATGCTGCATAAATCCACTGCATTCAATAGGGTTCCATTTCTACACGCTGCATGGAATCCACTGCATTCAATCACGCTGCATAAAATCCACTGCATTCAATAGGGTTCCATTTCTTCACGCTGCATGGAATCCACTACATTCAATCACGCTGCATGGAATCCACTGCATTCAATCAGGATGCTTTGGGCCATGCTGCATAAAATCCACTGCATTCAATCATGCTGCCTGGAATCCACTGCATTCAATCATACTGCATAAAATCCACTGCATTCAATAGGGTTCCATTTCTTCACGCTTCATGGAATCCACTGCATTCAATAGGGTTCCATTCCTTCACGCTGCCTGGAATCCACTGCCTTCAATCACGCTGCATTGAATCCACTGCATTCAATCAGGATGCATTTTTCCTCGTTGCATGGATTACACTGCATTCAATCCCAATGCATGGAATCCACTGCATTCAATCGGGAAGCTTTGGGCCATGCTGCATACAATGCACTGCATTCAATCGGGATGCACTGGGCCTCGCTGCATGGACTCCACTGCATATAATCGGGATCCATTGCGCCACAATGCATGGAATCCTCTGCATTCAATGACGCTGAATGGAATCCACTGCATTGAATCGGGAAGCTTTGGGCCATGCTGCATAAATCCACTGCATTCAATCATGCTGTGTGGACTCCACTGCATTGAATCATGCTGCAAAAAAAAACCACTGCATTCAATAGGGTTCCATTTCTTCACCCTGCATGGAATCCACTGCATTCAACCACGCTGCATGGAATGCACTGCATTCAATCGGGATGCATTTTACCACTCTGCATGGATTACACTGCATTTAATCACGCTGCATGGAATCCATGGAATTTAATCAGGATTCATTTTACTAAGCTGTATGGAATGGACTGCACTTAATCACGCTGCATGGAATCCACTGCATTCAATCGGGATGCATTTTACCACGTTGCATGCAGTTCACTGCATTCAATCACAATGCATGGAATCCACTGCATTCAATCGGGATGCTTTGGGCCATGCTGCATAAAATCCACTGCATTCAATCTTGCTTTTTGAATCCACTGCATTCAGTAATGCTGCATAAAATCCTTGCATTCAATTGGGTTCCATTTCTTCACGCTGCATGGAATACACTGCATTCAATCACGCTGCATGGAATCCACTGCATTCAATCGGGATGCATTTTACCATGCTGCGTGGTTTTCACTGCATTCAATCACAATGCAAGGAATCCTCTGCATTCATTGACGCTGCATGGACTCCACTGCATTCAATCGGGATGCTTTGGGACATGCTGCATAAAATCCATTGCATTCAACCATGCTGCATGGAATCCATTTCATTCAATCATGCTCTATAAAATCCAATGCATTCAATACGGTTCCATTACTTCACGCTGCATGGAATACACTGCATTCAATCAGGCTGCATGAAATCCACTGCATTCAATGGGGATGCATTGTACAATGCTGCATGGAGTTCACTGCATGCAATCACAATGCATGTAATCCACTGCATTCCATCGGGATGCCTTGGGCCATGCTGCATAAAATCCACTGCATTCAACCATGCTGCATGGAATCCACTGCATTCAATCATGCTGCATAAAATCCACTGCATTCAATCGGGATGCATTGGGCCTCGCTGCATGGAATACACTGCATTCAATCAGGCTGCATGGAATCCACTGCATTCAATGGGGATGCATTCTACAATGCTGCATGGAGTTCACTGCATTCAATCACAACGCATGTAATCCACTGCATTCCATCGGGATGCTTTGGGCCATGCTGCATAAAATCCACTGCATTCAATCGGGATGCATTGGGCCACGCTGCATCGACTCCACTGCATTCAATTGGCATCCATTGCGCCACAATGCAAGGAATCCTCTGCATTCATTGACGCTGCATGGACTCCACTGCATTCAATCGGGATGCTTTGGGCCATGCTGCATAAAATCCACTGCATTCAACCATGCTGCATGGAATCCATTTCATTCAATCATGCTCTATAAAATCCAATGCATTCAATACGGTTCCATTACTTCACGCTGCATGGAATACACTGCATTCAATCAGGATGCATGGAATCGTCTGCATTCAATCAGGATGCATTATACCACGTTGCATGGATTACCCTACATTCAATCACAATGCATGGAATCCACTGCATTCAATCGGGATGCTTTGGGCCATGCTGCATAAAATCCACTGCATTCAATCGGGATGCATTGGGCCTCGCTGCATAGACTCCACTGCATATAATCGGGATCCATTGCGCCACAATGCATGGAATACTCTGCATTCAATGACGCTGCATGGAATCCACTGCATTCCATCGGGAAGCTTTGGGCCATGCTGCATAAAATCCACTGCATTCAATCATGCTGCATGGAATCCACTGCATTCAATCGGGATGCATTTTACAAGGCTGCATGGATTACATTTCATACACTCAAAATGCATGGAATCCACTGCGTTCTATAGGGATGCTTTGGGCCATACTGCATAAAATACACTGCATTCAATTTGCTGCATGGAATCCACTGCATTCAATCATGCTGAATAAAATCCACTGCATTCAATAGGGTTCCATTTCTTCACGCTGCATGGAATATACTGCATTCAATCAGGCTGCATGAAATACACTGCATTCAATGGGGATGCATTCTACAATGCTGCATGGAGTTCACTGCATGCAATCACAATGCATGTAATCCACTGCATTCCATCGGGATGCCTTGGGCCATGCTGCATAAAATCCACTGCATTCAACCATGCTGCATGGAATCCACTGCATTCAATCATGCTGCATAAAATCCACTGCATTCCATCGGGATGCATTGGGCCTCGCTGCATGGAATACACTGCATTCAATCAGGCTGCATGGAATCCACTGCATTCAATGGGGATGCATTCTACAATGCTGCATGGAGTTCACTGCATTCAATCACAACGCATGTAATCCACTGCATTCCATCGGGATGCTTTGGGCCATGCTGCATAAAATCCACTGCATTCAATCGGGATGCATTGGGCCTCGCTGCATGGACTCCACTGCATACAATCGGGATCCATTGCACCAAAATGCATGGAATACTCTGCATTCATTGACGCTGCATGGACTCCACTGCATTCAATCGGGATGCTTTGGGCCATGCTGCATAAAATCCACTGCATTCAACCATGCTGCATGGAATCCACTGCATTCAATCATGCTGCATAAAATCCACTGCATTCCATCGGGATGCATTGGGCCTCGCTGCATGGAATACACTGCATTCAATCACGCTGCATGGAATCCACTGCATTCAATGGGGATGCATTCTACAATGCTGCATGGAGTTCACTGCATTCAATCACAATGCATGGAATCCACTGCATTCCATCGGGATGCTTTGGGCCATGCTGCATAAAATCCACTGCATTCAATCGGGATGCATTGGGCCTCGCTGCATGGACTCCACTGCATACAATCGGGATCCATTGCACCAAAATGTATGGAATCCTCCGCATGCAACGACGCTGCATGGACTCCACTGCATTCAATCGGGATGCTTTGGGCCATGCTGCATAAAATCCATTGAATTCAATCATGCTGCATGGAATCCACTGCATTCAATCATGCTGTATAAAATCCACTGCATTCAATAGGGTTCCATTTCTTCACGCTGCATGGAATACACTGCATTGAATCAGGCTGCATGAAATCCACTGCATTCAATGGGGATGCATTCTACAATGCTGCATGGAGTTCACTGCATGCAATCACAATGCATGTAATCCACTGCATTCCATCGGGATGCTTTGGGCCATGCTGCATAAAATCCATTGCATTCAACCATGCTGCATGGAATCCACTGCATTCAATCATGCTGCATAAAATCCACTGCATTCAATCGGGATGCATTGGGCCTCGCTGCATGGAATAAACTGCATTCAATCAGGCTCCATGGAATCCACTGCATTCAATGGGGATGCATTCTACCATGCTGCATGGAGTTCACTCATTCAATCACAATGCATGGAATCCACTGCATTACATCGGGATGCTTTGGGCCATGCTGCATACAATCCACTGCATTCAATCGGGATGCATTGGGCCTCGCTGCATGGACTCCACTGCATACAATCGGGATCCATTGCGCCACAATGCATGGAATACTCTGCATTCAATCACGCTGCATGGAATCCACTGCATTCAATCGGGATGCTTTGGGCCATGCTGCATAAAATCCACTGCATGCAATCATGCTGCATGGAATCCACTGCATTCAATCGGGATGCATTTTACCACGTTGCATGCAGTTCACTGCATTCAATCACAATGCATGGAATCCACTGCATTCAATCGGGATGCTTTGGGCCATGCTGCATAAAATCCACTGCATTCAATCGGGATGCATTGGGCCTCGCTGCATGGACTCCACTGCATTCAATCGGGATCCATTGCGCCACAATGCATGGATCCTCTGCATTCAATGACGCTGCATGGAATCCACTGCATTCCATCAGGATGCTTTGGGCCATGCTGCATAAAATCCACTGCATGCAATCATGCTGCATGGAATCCACTGCATTCAATCATGCTGCATAAAATCCACTGCATTCAATAGGGTTCCATTTCTTCACACTGCATGGAATCCACTGCATTCAATCATGCTGCATGGAATCCACTGCATTCAACATGGATGAATTTTACCACGCTGCATTTAGTACACTGTATTCAATCACAATTCATGGAATCCATTGCATTCAATCGGGATGCTTTGGGCCATGCTGCATAAAATCCACTGCATTCAATCGGGATGCACTGGGCATCGCTGCATGGACTCCACTGCATACAATCGGGATCCATTTCGCCACAATGCATGGAATCCTCTGCATTCAATGACGCTGCATGGAATCCACTGCATTCAATCGGGATGCTTTGGGCCATGCTGAATAAAATCCATTGCATTCAATCATGCTGCATGGAATCCACTTCATTCAAACGGGATGCATTTTACCATACTGCCTGGATTACCCTTCATTCAATCACGCTGCATGGAATCCACTGCATTCCATCGGGATGCTTTGGGCCATGCTGCATAAAATCCACTGCATTTAATCGGGATGCATTTGGCCACGCTGCATGGACTCCACTGCATAAAATCGGGATCCATTGCCCCAAAATGCAAGGAATCATCTGCATTCAATGACGCTGCATGGAATCCACTGCATTCCATCGGGATCCATTTTACCACGCAGCATGGATTACACTGCTTTCAATCACAATGCATGGAATCTACTCTATTCCATCGGGATGCTTTGGGCCATACTGCATAAAATCCACTGCATTCAATCTTGCTGCATGGAATCCACTGCATTCAATCACGCTGCATAAAATCCACTGCATTCAATAGGGTTCCATTTCTTCACGCTTCATGGAATCCACTGCATTCAATAGGGTTCCATTCCTTCACGCTGCCTGGAATCCACTGCCTTCAATCACGCTGCATGGAATCCACTGCATTCAATCGGGATGCATTTTTCCTCGTTGCATGGATTACACTGCATTCAATCCCAATGCATGGAATCCACTGCATTCAATCGGGAAGCTTTGGGCCATGCTGCATACAATGCACTGCATTCAATCGGGATGCACTGGGCCTCGCTGCATGGACTCCACTGCATATAATCGGGATCCATTGCGCCACAATGCATGGAATACTCTGCATTCAATGACGCTGAATGGAATCCACTGCATTGAATCGGGAAGCTTTGGGCCATGCTGCATAAATCCACTGCATGCAGTCATGCTGTGTGGACTCCACTGCATTGAATCATGCTGCAAAAAAAACCACTGCATTCAATAGGGTTCCATTTCTTCACCCTGCATGGAATCCACTGCATTCAACCACGCTGCATGGAATCCACTGCATTCAATCGGGATGCATTTTACCACTCTGCATGGATTACACTGCATTTAATCACGCTGCATGTAATCCATGGAATTTAATCGGGATTCATTTTACTAAGCTGTATGGAATGGACTGCACTTAATCACGCTGCATGGAATCCACTGCATTCAATCGGGATGCATTTTACCACGTTGCAGGCAGTTCACTGCATTCAATCACAATGCATGGAATCCACTGCATTCAATCGGGATGCTTTGGGCCATGCTGCATAAAATCCACTGCATTCAATCTTGCTTTTTGAATCCACTGCATTCAGTAATGCTGCATAAAATCCTTGCATTCAATTGGGTTCCATTTCTTCACGCTGCATGGAATACACTGCATTCAATCACGCTGCATGGAATCCACTGCATTCAATCGGGATGCATTTTACCATGCTGCGTGGTTTTCACTGCATTCAATCACAATGCATGGAATCCACTGCATTCCATCGGGATGCTTTGGGCCATGCTGCATAAAATCCACTGCATTCAATCGGGATGCACTGGGCCTCGCTGCATGGACTCCACTGCATTCAATCGGGATCCATTGCGCCACAATGCATGGAATCCTCTGCATTCAATGACGCTGCATGGAATCCACTGCATTCCATCAGGATGCTTTGGGCCATGCTGCATAAAATCCACTGCATGCAATCATGCTGCATGGAATCCACTGCATTCAATCATGCTGCATAAAATCCACTGCATTCAATAGGGTTCCATTTCTTCACACTGCATGGAATCCACTGCATTCAATCACGCTGCATGGAATCCACTGCATTCAACATGGAGGAATTTTACCACGCTGCATTTAGTACACTGTATTCAATCACAATTCATGGAATCCATTGCATTCAATCGGAATGCTTTGGGCCATGCTGCATAAAATCCACTGCATTCAATCGGGATGCACTGGGCATCGCTGCATGGACTCCATTGCATACAATCGGGATCCATTGCGCCACAATGCATGGAATCCTCTGCATTCAATCATGCTGCATGGAATCCACTGCATTCAATCGGGATGCATTTTACCATGCTGCATGGATTACCCATCATTCAATCAGGCTGCATGGAATCCACTGCATTCTATCGGGATGCTTTGCGCCATGCTGCATAAAATCCAGTGCATTTAATCGGGATGCATTTGGCCACGCTGCATGGACTCCACTGCATTCTATCATGCTGCATAAAATCCACTGCATTCAATCGGGATGCATTGGGCCTCGCTGCATGGAATAAACTGCATTCAATCAGGCTCCATGGAATCCACTGCATTCAATGGGGATGCATTCTACCATGCTGCATGGAGTTCACTCATTCAATCACAATGCATGGAATCCACTGCATTCCATCGGGATGCTTTGGGCCATGCTGCATACAATCCACTGCATTCAATCGGGATGCATTGGGCCTCGCTGCATGGACTCCACTGCATACAATCGGGATCCATTGCGCCACAATGCATGGAATACTCTGCATTCAATCACGCTGCATGGAATCCACTGCATTCAATCGGGATGCTTTGGGCCATGCTGCATAAAATCCACTGCATGCAATCATGCTGCATGGAATCCACTGCATTCAATCGGGATGCATTTTACCACGTTGCATGCAGTTCACTGCATTCAATCACAATGCATGGAATCCACTGCATTCAATCGGGATGCTTTGGGCCATGCTGCATAAAATCCACTGCATTCAATCGGGATGCATTGGGCCTCGCTGCATGGACTCCACTGCATTCAATCGGGATCCATTGCGCCACAATGCATGGATCCTCTGCATTCAATGACGCTGCATGGAATCCACTGCATTCCATCAGGATGCTTTGGGCCATGCTGCATAAAATCCACTGCATGCAATCATGCTGCATGGAATCCACTGCATTCAATCATGCTGCATAAAATCCACTGCATTCAATAGGGTTCCATTTCTTCACACTGCATGGAATCCACTGCATTCAATCATGCTGCATGGAATCCACTGCATTCAACATGGATGAATTTTACCACGCTGCATTTAGTACACTGTATTCAATCACAATTCATGGAATCCATTGCATTCAATCGGGATGCTTTGGGCCATGCTGCATAAAATCCACTGCATTCAATCGGGATGCACTGGGCATCGCTGCATGGACTCCACTGCATACAATCGGGATCCATTGCGCCACAATGCATGGAATCCTCTGCATTCAATGATGCTGCATGGAATCCACTGCATTCAATCGGGATGCTTTGGGCCATGCTGAATAAAATCCATTGCATTCAATCATGCTGCATGGAATCCACTTCATTCAATCGGGATGCATTTTACCATGCTGCCTGGATTACCCTTCATTCAATCACGCTGCATGGAATCCACTGCATTCTATCGGGATGCTTTGGGCCATGCTGCATAAAATCCACTGCATTTAATCGGGATGCATTTGGCCACGCTGCATGGACTCCACTGCATAAAATCGGGATCCATTGCCCCAAAATGCAAGGAATCATCTGCATTCAATGACGCTGCATGGAATATACTGCATTCCATCGGGATCCATTTTACCACGCAGCATCGATTACACTGCTTTCAATCACAATGCATGGAATCTACTCTATTCAATCGGGATGCTTTGGGCCATACTGCATAAAATCCACTGCATTCAATCTTGCTGCATGGAATCCACTGCATTCAATCATGCTGCATAAATCCACTGCATTCAATAGGGTTCCACTTCTTCACGCTGCATGGAATCCACTGCATTCAATCACGCTGCATAAAATCCACTGCATTCAATAGGGTTCCATTTCTTCACGCTTCATGGAATCCACTGCATTCAATAGGGTTCCATTCCTTCACGCTGCCTGGAATCCACTGCCTTCAATCACGCTGCATGGAATCCACTGCATTCAATCGGGATGCATTTTTCCTCGTTGCATGGATTACACTGCATTCAATCCCAATGCATGGAATCCACTGCATTCAATCGGGAAGCTTTGGGCCATGCTGCATACAATGCACTGCATTCAATCGGGATGCACTGGGCCTCGCTGCATGGACTCCACTGCATATAATCGGGATCCATTGCGCCACAATGCATGGAATCCTCTGCATTCAATGACGCTGAATGGAATCCACTGCATTGAATCGGGAAGCTTTGGGCCATGCTGCATAAATCCACTGCATGCAGTCATGCTGTGTGGACTCCACTGCATTGAATCATGCTGCAAAAAAAACCACTGCATTCAATAGGGTTCCATTTCTTCACCCTGCATGGAATCCACTGCATTCAACCACGCTGCATGGAATCCACTGCATTCAATCGGGATGCATTTTACCACTCTGCATGGATTACACTGCATTTAATCACGCTGCATGGAATCCATGGAATTTAATCGGGATTCATTTTACTAAGCTGTATGGAATGAACTGCACTTAATCACGCTGCATGGAATCCACTGCATTCAATCGGGATGCATTTTACCACGTTGCATGCAGTTCACTGCATTCAATCACAATGCATGGAATCCACTGCATTCAATCGGGATGCCTTGGGCCATGCTGCATAAAATCCACTGCATTCAATCTTGCTTTTTGAATCCACTGCATTCAGTAATGCTGCATAAAATCCTTGCATTCAATTGGGTTCCATTTCTTCACGCTGCATGGAATCCACTGCATTCAATCACGCTGCATGGAATCCACTGCATTCAATCATGCTGCATAAAATCCACTGCATTCAATAGGGTTCCATTTCTTCACGCTGCATGTAATACACTGCATTCAATCACACTGAATGGAATCCACTGCATTCAATCGGGATGCATTTTACCTCGCTGCATGGATTACACTGCATTCAATCACAATGCATGGAATCCACTGCATTCCATCGGGATGCTTTGGGCCATGCTGCATAAAATCCACTGCATTCAATCGGGATGCATTGGGCCACGCTGCATCGACTCCACTGCATTCAATTGGCATCCATTGCGCCACAATGCAAGGAATCCTCTGCATTCATTGACGCTGCATGGACTCCACTGCATTCAATCGGGATGCTTTGGGCCATGCTGCATAAAATCCACTGCATTCAACCATGCTGCATGGAATCCATTTCATTCAATCATGCTCTATAAAATCCAATGCATTCAATACGGTTCCATTACTTCACGCTGCATGGAATACACTGCATTAAATCAGGATGCATGGAATCGACTGCATTCAATCAGGATGCATTATACCACGTTGCATGGATTACCCTACATTCAATCACAATGCATGGAATCCACTGCATTCAATCGGGATGCTTTGGGCCATGCTGCATAAAATCCACTGCATTCAATCGGGATGCATTGGGCCTCGCTGCATAGACTCCACTGCATATAATCGGGATCCATTGCGCCACAATGCATGGAATACTCTGCATTCAATGACGCTGCATGGAATCCACTGCATTCCATCGGGAAGCCTTGGGCCATGCTGCATAAAATCCACTGCATTCAATCATGCTGCATGGAATCCACTGCATTCAATCGGGATGCATTTTACAAGGCTGCATGGATTACATTTCATACACTCAAAATGCATGGAATCCACTGCGTTCTATAGGGATGCTTTGGGCCATACTGCATAAAATACACTGCATTCAATTTACTGCATGGAATCCACTGCATTCAATCATGCTGAATAAAATCCACTGCATTCAATAGGGTTCCATTTCTTCACGCTGCATGGAATACACTGCATTCAATCAGGCTGCATGAAATCCACTGCATTCAATGGGGATGCATTCTACAATGCTGCATGGAGTTCACTGCATGCAATCACAATGCATGTAATCCACTGCATTCCATCGGGATGCTTTGGGCCATGCTGCATAAAATCCACTGCATTCAATCGGGATGCATTGGGCCTCGCTGCATGGACTCCACTGCATACAATCGGGATCCATTGCGCCAAAATGCATGGAATACTCTGCATTCATTGACGCTGCATGGACTCCACTGCATTCAATCGGGATGCCTTGGGCCATGCTGCATAAAATCCACTGCATTCAACCATGCTGCATGGAATCCACTGCATTCAATCATGCTGCATAAAATCCACTGCATTCCATCGGGATGCATTCGGCCTCGCTGCATGGAATACACTGCATTCAATCACGCTGCATGGAATCCACTGCATTCAATGGGGATGCATTCTACCATGCTGCATGGAGTTCACTGCATTCAATCACAATGCATGGAATCCACTGCATTCCATCGGGATGCTTTGGGCCATGCTGCATAAAATCCACTGCATTCAATCGGGATGCATTGGGCCTCGCTGCATGGACTCCACTGCATACAATCGGGATCCATTGCACCAAAATGCATGGAATCCTCCGCATGCAACGACGCTGCATGGACTCCACTGCATTCAATCGGGATGCTTTGGGCCATGCTGCATAAAATCCATTGAATTCAATCATGCTGCATGGAATCCACTGCATTCAATCATGCTGTATAAAATCCACTGCATTCAATAGGGTTCCATTTCTTCACGTGGCATCGAATACACTGCATTCAATCACGCTGCATGGAATCCACTGCATTCAATCGGGATGCATTTTTCCTCGCTGCATGGAGTACACTGCATTCAATCATGCTGCATAAAATCCACTGCATTCCATCGGGATGCTTTGGGCCATGCTGCATAAAATCCACTGCATTCAACCATGCTGCATGGAATCCACTGCATTCAATCATGCTGCATAAAATCCACTGCATTCAATCGGGATGCATTGGGCCTCGCTGCATGGAATAAACTGCATTCAATCAGGCTCCATGGAATCCACTGCATTCAATGGGGATGCATTCTACCATGCTGCATGGAGTTCACTGCATTCAATCACAATGCATGGAATCCACTGCATTCCATCGGGATGCTTTGGGCCATGCTGCATAAAATCCACTGCATTCAATCGGGATGCATTGGGCCTCGCTGCATGGACTCCACTGCATACAATCGGGATCAATTGCGCCACAATGCATGGAATAGTCTGCATTCAATCACGCTGCATGGAATCCACTGCATTCAATCGGGATGCTTTGGGCCATGCTGCATAAAATCCACTGCATGCAATCATGCTGCATGGAATCCACTGCATTCAATCGGGATGCATTTTACCACGTTGCATGCAGTTCACTGCATTCAATTACAATGCATGGAATCCACTGCATTCAATCGGGATGCTTTGGGCCATGCTGCATAAAATCCACTGCATTCAATCGGGATGCATTGGGCCTCGCTGCATGGACTCCACTGCATTCAATCGGGATCCATTGCGCCACAATGCATGGATCCTCTGCATTCAATGACGCTGCATGGAATCCACTGCATTCCATCAGGATGCTTTGGGCCATGCTGCATAAAATCCACTGCATGCAATCATGCTGCATGGAATCCACTGCATTCAATCATGCTGCATAAAATCCACTGCATTCAATAGGGTTCCATTTCTTCACACTGCATGGAATCCACTACATTCAATCACGCTGCATGGAATCCACTGCATTCAACATGGAGGAATTTTACCACGCTGCATTTAGTACACTGTATTCAATCACAATTCATGGAATCCATTGCATTCAATCGGGATGCTTTGGGCCATGCTGCATAAAATCCACTGCATTCAATCGGGATGCACTGGGCATCGCTGCATGGACTCCACTGCATACAATCGGGATCCATTGCGCCACAATGCATGGAATCCTCTGCATTCAATGGCGCTGCATGGAATCCACTGCATTCAATCGGGATGCTTTGGGCCATGCTGAATAAAATCCATTGCATTCAATCATGCTGCATGGAATCCACTTCATTCAATCGGGATGCATTTTACCATGCTGCCTGGATTACCCTTCATTCAATCACGCTGCATGGAATCCACTGCATTCTATCGGGATGCTTTGGGCCATGCTGCATAAAATCCACTGCATTTAATCGGGATGCATTTGGCCACGCTGCATGGACTCCACTGCATAAAATCGGGATCCATTGCCCCAAAATGCAAGGAATCCTCTGCATTCAATGACGCTGCATGGAATCCACTGCATTGAATCGGGAAGCTTTGGGCCATGCTGCATAAATCCACTGCATGCAGTCATGCTGTGTGGACTCCACTGCATTGAATCATGCTGCAAAAAAAACCACTGCATTCAATAGGGTTCCATTTCTTCACCCTGCATGGAATCCACTGCATTCAACCACGCTGCATGGAATCCACTGCATTCAATCGGGATGCATTTTACCACTCTGCATGGATTACACTGCATTTAATCACGCTGCATGGAATCCATGGAATTTAATCGGGATTCATTTTACTAAGCTGTATGGAATGGACTGCACTTAATCACGCTGCATGAAATCCACTGCATTCAATCGGGATGCATTTTACCACGTTGCATGCAGTTCACTGCATTCAATCACAATGCATGGAATCCACTGCATTCAATCGGGATGCTTTGGGCCATGCTGCATAAAATCCACTGCATTCAATCTTGCTTTTTGAATCCACTGCATTCAGTAATGCTGCATAAAATCCTTGCATTCAATTGGGTTCCATTTCTTCACGCTGCATGGAATCCACTGCATTCAATCACGCTGCATGGAATCCACTGCATTCAATCGGGATGCATTTTACCATGCTGCGTGGTTTTCACTGCACTCAATCACAATGCATGGAATCCACTGCATTCCATCGGAATGCTTTGGGCCATGCTGTATAAAATCCACTGCATTCAATCATGCTGCATGGAATACACTGCATTCAATCATGCTGCATAAAATCCACTGCATTCAATAGGGTTCCATTTCTTCACGCTGCATGTAATACACTGCATTCAATCACACTGAATGGAATCCACTGCATTCAATCGGGATGCATTTTACCTCGCTGCATGGATTACACTGCATTCAATCCCAATGCATGGAATCCACTGCATTCAATCGGGATGCTTTGGGCCATGCTGCATAAAATCCACTGCATTCAATCGGGATGCATTGGGCCACGCTGCATCGACTCCACTGCATTCAATTGGCATCCATTGCGCCACAATGCAAGGAATCCTCTGCATTCATTGACGCTGCATGGACTCCACTGCATTCAATCGGGATGCTTTGGGCCATGCTGCATAAAATCCACTGCATTCAATCTTGCTTTTTGAATCCACTGCATTCAGTAATGCTGCATAAAATCCTTGCATTCAATTGGGTTCCATTTCTTCACGCTGCATGGAATACACTGCATTCAATCACGCTGCATGGAATCCACTGCATTCCATCGGGAAGCTTTGGGCCATGCTGCATAAAATCCACTGCATTCAATCATGCTGCATGGAATCCACTGCATTCAATCGGGATGCATTTTACAAGGCTGCATGGATTACATTTCATACACTCAAAATGCATGGAATCCACTGCGTTCTATAGGGATGCTTTGGGCCATACTGCATAAAATACACTGCATTCAATTTGCTGCATGGAATCCACTGCATTCAATCATGCTGAATAAAATCCACTGCATTCAATAGGGTTCCATTTCTTCACGCTGCATGGAATACACTGCATTCAATCAGGCTGCATGAAATCCACTGCATTCAATGGGGATGCATTCTACAATGCTGCATGGAGTTCACTGCATGCAATCACAATGCATGTAATCCACTGAATTCCATCGGGATGCTTTGGGCCATGCTGCATAAAATCCACTGCATTCAACCATGCTGCATGGAATCCACTGCATTCAATCATGCTGCATAAAATCCACTGCATTCAATCGGGATGCATTGGGCCTCGCTGCATGGAATAAACTGCATTCAATCAGGCTCCATGGAATCCACTGCATTCAATGGGGATGCATTCTACCATGCTGCATGGAGTTCACTCATTCAATCACAATGCATGGAATCCACTGCATTCCATCGGGATGCTTTGGGCCATGCTGCATACAATCCACTGCATTCAATCGGGATGCATTGGGCCTCGCTGCATGGACTCCACTGCATACAATCGGGATCCATTGCGCCACAATGCATGGAATACTCTGCATTCAATCACGCTGCATGGAATCCACTGCATTCAATCGGGATGCTTTGGGCCATGCTGCATAAAATCCACTGCATGCAATCATGCTGCATGGAATCCACTGCATTCAATCGGGATGCATTTTACCACGTTGCATGCAGTTCACTGCATTCAATCACAATGCATGGAATCCACTGCATTCAATCGGGATGCTTTGGGCCATGCTGCATAAAATCCACTGCATTCAATCGGGATGCATTGGGCCTCGCTGCATGGACTCCACTGCATTCAATCGGGATCCATTGCGCCACAATGCATGGATCCTCTGCATTCAATGACGCTGCATGGAATCCACTGCATTCCATCAGGATGCTTTGGGCCATGCTGCATAAAATCCACTGCATGCAATCATGCTGCATGGAATCCACTGCATTCAATCATGCTGCATAAAATCCACTGCATTCAATAGGGTTCCATTTCTTCACACTGCATGGAATCCACTACATTCAATCACGCTGCATGGAATCCACTGCATTCAACATGGATGAATTTTACCACGCTGCATTTAGTACACTGTATTCAATCACAATTCATGGAATCCATTGCATTCAATCGGGATGCTTTGGGCCATGCTGCATAAAATCCACTGCATTCAATCGGGATGCACTGGGCATCGCTGCATGGACTCCACTGCATACAATCGGGATCCATTGCGCCACAATGCATGGAATCCTCTGCATTCAATGATGCTGCATGGAATCCACTGCATTCAATCGGGATGCTTTGGGCCATGCTGAATAAAATCCATTGCATTCAATCATGCTGCATGGAATCCACTTCATTCAATCGGGATGCATTTTACCATGCTGCCTGGATTCATTCAATCACGCTGCATGGAATCCACTGCATTCTATCGGGATGCTTTGGGCCATGCTGCATAAAATCCACTGCATTTAATCGGGATGCATTTGGCCACGCTGCATGGACTCCACTGCATAAAATCGGGATCCATTGCCCCAAAATGCAAGGAATCCTCTGCATTCAATGACGCTGAATGGAATCCACTGCATTGAATCGGGAAGCTTTGGGCCATGCTGCATAAATCCACTGCATGCAGTCATGCTGTGTGGACTCCACTGCATTGAATCATGCTGCAAAAAAAACCACTGCATTCAATAGGGTTCCATTTCTTCACCCTGCATGGAATCCACTGCATTCAACCACGCTGCATGGAATCCACTGCATTCAATCGGGATGCATTTTACCACTCTGCATGGATTACACTGCATTTAATCACGCTGCATGGAATCCATGGAATTTAATCGGGATTCATTTTACTAAGCTGTATGGAATGGACTGCACTTAATCACAATGCATGGAATCCACTGCATTCAATCGGGATGCTTTGGGCCATGCTGCATAAAATCCACTGCATTCAATCTTGCTTTTTGAATCCACTGCATTCAGTAATGCTGCATAAAATCCTTGCATTCAATTGGGTTCCATTTCTTCACGCTGCATGGAATACACTGCATTCAATCACGCTGCATGGAATCCACTGCATTCAATCGGGATGCATTTTACCATGCTGCGTGGTTTTCACTGCACTCAATCACAATGCATGGAATCCACTGCATTCCATCGGAATGCTTTGGGCCATGCTGCATAAAATCCACTGCATTCAATCATGCTGCATGGAATCCACTGCATTCAATCATGCTGCATAAAATCCACTGCATTCAATAGGGTTCCATTTCTTCACGCTGCATGTAATACACTGCATTCAATCACACTGAATGGAATCCACTGCATTCAATCGGGATGCATTTTACCTCGCTGCATGGATTACACTGCATTCAATCACAATGCATGGAATCCACTGCATTCAATCGGGATGCTTTGGGCCATGCTGCATAAAATCCACTGCATTCAATCGGGATGCATTGGGCCACGCTGCATCGACTCCACTGCATTCAATTGGCATCCATTGCGCCACAATGCAAGGAATCCTCTGCATTCATTGACGCTGCATGGACTCCACTGCATTCAATCGGGATGCTTTGGGCCATGCTGCATAAAATCCACTGCATTCAACCATGCTGCATGGAATCCATTTCATTCAATCATGCTCTATAAAATCCAATGCATTCAATACGGTTCCATTACTTCACGCTGCATGGAATACACTGCATTAAATCAGGATGCATGGAATCGACTGCATTCAATCAGGATGCATTATACCACGTTGCATGGATTACCCTACATTCAATCACAATGCATGGAATCCACTGCATTCAATCGGGATGCTTTGGGCCATGCTGCATAAAATCCACTGCATTCAATCGGGATGCATTGGGCCTCGCTGCATAGACTCCACTGCATATAATCGGGATCCATTGCGCCACAATGCATGGAATACTCTGCATTCAATGACGCTGCATGGAATCCACTGCATTCCATCGGGAAGCCTTGGGCCATGCTGCATAAAATCCACTGCATTCAATCATGCTGCATGGAATCCACTGCATTCAATCGGGATGCATTTTACAAGGCTGCATGGATTACATTTCATACACTCAAAATGCATGGAATCCACTGCGTTCTATAGGGATGCTTTGGGCCATACTGCATAAAATACACTGCATTCAATTTACTGCATGGAATCCACTGCATTCAATCATGCTGAATAAAATCCACTGCATTCAATAGGGTTCCATTTCTTCACGCTGCATGGAATACACTGCATTCAATCAGGCTGCATGAAATCCACTGCATTCAATGGGGATGCATTCTACAATGCTGCATGGAGTTCACTGCATGCAATCACAATGCATGTAATCCACTGCATTCCATCGGGATGCTTTGGGCCATGCTGCATAAAATCCACTGCATTCAATCGGGATGCATTGGGCCTCGCTGCATGGACTCCACTGCATACAATCGGGATCCATTGCGCCAAAATGCATGGAATACTCTGCATTCATTGACGCTGCATGGACTCCACTGCATTCAATCGGGATGCCTTGGGCCATGCTGCATAAAATCCACTGCATTCAACCATGCTGCATGGAATCCACTGCATTCAATCATGCTGCATAAAATCCACTGCATTCAATCGGGATGCATTCGGCCTCGCTGCATGGAATACACTGCATTCAATCACGCTGCATGGAATCCACTGCATTCAATGGGGATGCATTCTACAATGCTGCATGGAGTTCACTGCATTCAATCACAATGCATGTAATCCACTGCATTCCATCGGGATGCTTTGGGCCATGCTGCATAAAATCCACTGCATTCAATCGGGATGCATTGGGCCTCGCTGCATGGACTCCACTGCATACAATCGGGATCCATTGCGCCAAAATGCATGGAATACTCTGCATTCATTGATGCTGCATGGACTCCACTGCATTCAATCGGGATGCTTTGGGCCATGATGCATAAAATCCACTGCATACAACCATGCTGCATGGAATCCACTGCATTCAATCATGCTGCATAAAATCCACTGCATTCAATCGGGATGCATTGGGCCTCGCTGCATAGACTCCACTGCATATAATCGGGATCCATTGCGCCACAATGCATGGAATACTCTGCATTCAATGACGCTGCATGGAATCCACTGCATTCCATCGGGAAGCTTTGGGCCATGCTGCATAAAATCCACTGCATTCAATCATGCTGCATGGAATCCAGTGCATTCAATCGGGATGCATTTTACAAGACTGCATGGATTACATTTCATACACTCAAAATGCATGGAATCCACTGCGTTCTATAGGGATTCTTTGGGCCATACTGCATAAAATACACTGCATTCAATTTGCTGCATGGAATCCACTGCATTCAATCATGCTGAATAAAATCCACTGCATTCAATAGGGTTCCATTTCTTCACGCTGCATGGAATACACTGCATTCAATGAGGCTGCATGAAATCCACTGCATTCAATGGGGATGCATTCTACAATGCTGCATGGAGTTCACTGCATGCAATCACAATGCATGTAATCCACTGCATTCCATCGGGATGCTTTGGGCCATGCTGCATAAAATCCACTGCATTCAACCATGCTGCATGGAATCTACTGCATTCAATCATGCTGCATAAAATCCACTGCATTCAATCGGGATGCATTGGGCCTCGCTGCATGGAATACACTGCATTCAATCAGGCTGCATGGAATCCACTGCATTCAATGGGGATGCATTCTACAATGCTGCATGGAGTTCACTGCATTCAATCACAACGCATGTAATCCACTGCATTCCATCGGGATGCTTTGGGCCATGCTGCATAAAATCCACTGCATTCAATCGGGATGCATTGGGCCTCGCTGCATGGACTCCACTGCATACAATCGGGATCCATTGCGCCAAAATGCATGGAATACTCTGCATTCATTGATGCTGCATGGACTCCACTGCATTCAATCGGGATGCTTTGGGCCATGATGCATAAAATCCACTGCATACAACCATGCTGCATGGAATCCACTGCATTCAATCATGCTGCATAAAATCCACTGCATTCCATCGGGATGCATTGGGCCTCGCTGCATGGAATACACTGCATTCAATCACGCTGCATGGAATCCACTGCATTCAATGGGGATGCATTCTACAATGCTGCATGGAGTTCACTGCATTCAATCACAACGCATGTAATCCACTGCATTCCATCGGGATGCTTTGGGCCATGCTGCATAAAATCCACTGCATTCAATCGGGATGCATTGGGCCTCGCTGCATCGACTCCACTGCATACAATCGGGATCCATTGCGCCAAAATGGATGGAATACTCTGCATTCATTGACGCTGCATGGACTCCACTGCATTCAATCGGGATGCTTTGGGCCATGCTGCATAAAATCCACTGCATTCAACCATGCTGCATGGAATCCACTGCATTCAATCATGCTGCATAAAATCCACTGCATTCCATCGGGATGCATTGGGCCTCGCTGCATGGAATACACTGCATTCAATCACGCTGCATGGAATCCACTGCATTCAATGGGGATGCATTCTACAATGCTGCATGGAGTTCACTGCATTCAATCTCAATGCATGGAATCCACTGCATTCCATCGGGATGCTTTGGGCCACGCTGCATAAAATCCACTGCATTCAATCGGGATGCATTGTGCCTCGCTGCATGGACTCCACTGCATACAATCGGGATCCATTGCACCAAAATGCATGGAATCCTCCGCATGCAACGACGCTGCATGGACTCCACTGCATTCAATCGGGATGCTTTGGGCCATGCTGCATAAAATCCACTGCATGCAATCATGCTGCATGGAATCCACTGCATTCAATCATGCTGCATAAAATCCACTGCATTCAATAGGGTTCCATTTCTTCACACTGCATGGAATCCACTGCATTCAATCACGCTGCATGGAATCCACTGCATTCAACATGGATGAATTTTACCACGCTGCATTTAGTACACTGTATTCAATCACAATTCATGGAATCCATTGCATTTAATCGGGATGCTTTGGGCCATGCTGCATAAAATCCACTGCATTCAATCGGGATGCACTGGGCATCGCTGCATGGACTCCACTGCATACAATCGGGATCCATTGCGCCACAATGCATGGAATCCTCTGCATTCAATGACGCTGCATGGAATCCACTGCATTCTATCGGGATGCTTTGGGCCATGCTGCATAAAATCCACTGCATTTAATCGGGATGCATTTGGTCACGCTGCATGGACTCCACTGCATAAAATCGGGATCCATTGCCCCAAAATGCAAGGAATCATCTGCATTCAATGACGCTGCATGGAATCCACTGCATTCCATCGGGATCCATTTTACCACGCAGCATGGATTACACTGCTTTCAATCACAATGCATGGAATCTACTCTATTCAATCGGGATGCTTTGGGCCATACTGCATAAAATCCACTGCATTCAATCTTGCTGCATGGAATCCACTGCATTCAATCATGCTGAATAAATCCTCTGCATTCAATAGGGTTCCACTTCTTCACGCTGCATGGAATCCACTGCATTCAATCACGCTGCATAAAATCCACTGCATTCAATAGAGTTCCATTTCTTCACGCTGCATGGAATCCACTACATTCAATCACGCTGCATGGAATCCACTGCATTCAATCAGGATGCTTTGGGCCATGCTGCATAAAATCCACTGCATTCAATCATGCTGCCTGGAATCCACTGCATTCAATCATACTGCATAAAATCCACTGCATTCAATAGGTTTCCATTTCTTCACGCTTCATGGAATCCACTGCATTCAATAGGGTTCCATTCCTTCACGCTGCCTGGAATCCACTGCCTTCAATCACGCTGCATGGAATCCACTGCATTCAATCGGGATGCATTTTTCCTCGTTGCATGGATTACACTGCATTCAATCCCAATGCATGGAATCCACTGCATTCAATCGGGAAACTTTGGGCCATGCTGCATACAATGCACTTCATTCAATCGGGATGCACTGGGCCTCGCTGCATGGACTCCACTGCATGTAATCGGGATCCATTGCGCCACAATGCATGGAATCCTCTGCATTCTATGACGCTGAATGGAATCCACTGCATTGAATTGGGAAACTTTGGGCCATGCTGCATAAATCCACTGCATGCAATCATGCTGTGTGGACTCCACTGCATTGAATCATGCTGCAAAAAAAACCACTGCATTCAATAGGGTTCCATTAATGCACCCTGCATGGAATCCACTGCATTCAACCACGCTGCATGGAATCCACTGCATTCAATCGGGATGCATTTTACCACTCTGCATGGATTACACTGCATTTAATCACGCTGCATGTAATCCATGGAATTTAATCGGGATTCATTTTACTAAGCTGTATGGAATGGACTGCACTTAATCACGCTGCATGGAATCCACTGCATTCAATCGGGATGCATTTTACCACGTTGCATGCAGTTCACTGCATTCAATCACAATGCATGGAATCCACTGCATTCAATCGGGATGCTTTGGGCCATGCTGCATAAAATCCACTGCATTCAATCTTGCTTTTTGAATCCACTGCATTCAGTAATGCTGCATAAAATCCTTGCATTCAATTGGGTTCCATTTCTTCACGCTGCATGGAATACACTGCATTCAATCACGCTGCATGGAATCCACTGCATACAATCGGGATGCATTTTACCATGCTGCGTGGTTTTCACTGCATTCAATCACAATGCATGGAATCCACTGCATTCCATCGGGATGCTTTGGGCCATGCTGCATAAAATCCACTGCATTCAATCATGCTGCATGGAATCCACTGCATTCAATCATGCTGCATAAAATCCACTGCATTCAATAGGGTTCCATTTCTTCACGCTGCATGTAATACACTGCATTCAATCACACTGAATGGAATCCACTGCATTCAATCGGGATGCATTTTACCATGCTGCGTGGTTTTCACTGCATTCAATCACAATGCATGGAATCCACTGCATTCCATCGGGATGCTTTGGGCCATGCTGCATAAAATCCACTGCATTCAATCGGGATGCATTGGGCCACGCTGCATCGACTCCACTGCATTCAATTGGCATCCATTGCGCCACAATGCAAGGAATCCTCTGCAGTCATTGACGCTGCATGGACTCCACTGCATTCAATCGGGATGCTTTGGGCCATGCTGCATAAAATCCACTGCATTCAACCATGCTGCATGGAATCCATTTCATTCAATCATGCTCTATAAAATCCAATGCATTCAATACGGTTCCATTACTTCACGCTGCATGGAATACACTGCATTAAATCAGGATTCATGGAATCGACTGCATTCAATCAGGATGCATTATACCACGTTGCATGGATTACCCTACATTCAATCACAATGCATGGAATCCACTGCATTCAATCGGGATGCTTTGGGCCATGCTGCATAAAATCCACTGCATTCAATCGGGATGCATTGGGCCTCGCTGCATAGACTCCACTGCATATAATCGGGATCCATTGCGCCACAATGCATGGAATACTCTGCATTCAATGACGCTGCATGGAATCCACTGCATTCCATCGGGAAGCTTTGGGCCATGCTGCATAAAATCCACTGCATTCAATCATGCTGCATGGAATCCACTGCATTCAATCGGGATGCATTTTACAAGGCTGCATGGATTACATTTCATACACTCAAAATGCATGGAATCCACTGCGTTCTATAGGGATGCTTTGGGCCATACTGCATAAAATACACTGCATTCAATTTGCTGCATGGAATCCACTGCATTCAATCATGCTGAATAAAATCCACTGCATTCAATAGGGTTCCATTTCTTCACGCTGCATGGAATACACTGCATTCAATCAGGCTGCATGAAATCCACTGCATTCAATGGGGATGCATTCTACAATGCTGCATGGAGTTCACTGCATGCAATCACAATGCATGTAATCCACTGCATTCCATCGGGATGCTTTGGGCCATGCTGCATAAAATCCACTGCATTCAATCGGGATGCATTGGGCCTCGCTGCATGGACTCCACTGCATACAATCGGGATCCATTGCGCCAAAATGCATGGAATACTCTGCATTCATTGACGCTGCATGGACTCCACTGCATTCAATCGGGATGCCTTGGGGCATGCTGCATAAAATCCACTGCATTCAACCATGCTGCATGGAATCCACTGCATTCAATCATGCTGCATAAAATCCACTGCATTCCATCGGGATGCATTCGGCCTCGCTGCATGGAATACACTGCATTCAATCAGGCTGCATGGAATCCACTGCATTCAATGGGGATGCATTCTACAATGCTGCATGGAGTTCACTGCATTCAATCACAACGCATGTAATCCACTGCATTCCATCGGGATGCTTTGGGCCATGCTGCATAAAATCCACTGCATTCAATCGGGATGCATTGGGCCTCGCTGCATGGACTCCACTGCATACAATCGGGATCCATTGCACCAAAATGCATGGAATCCTCCGCATGCAACGACGCTGCATGGACTCCACTGCATTCAATCGGGATGCTTTGGGCCATGCTGCATAAAATCCATTGAATTCAATCATGCTGCATGGAATACACTGCATTCAATCATGCTGTATAAAATCCACTGCATTCAATAGGGTTCCATTTCTTCACGTGGCATCGAATCCACTGCATTCAATCACGCTGCATGGAATCCACTGCATTCAATCGGGATGCATTTTTCCTCGCTGCATGGAGTACACTGCATTCAATCATGCTGCATAAAATCCACTGCATTCCATCGGGATGCTTTGGGCCATGCTGCATAAAATCCACTGCATTCAACCATGCTGCATGGAATCCACTGCATTCAATCATGCTGCATAAAATCCAGTGCATTCAATCGGGATGCATTGGGCCTCGCTGCATGGAATAAACTGCATTCAATCAGGCTCCATGGAATCCACTGCATTCAATGGGGATGCATTCTACCATGCTGCATGGAGTTCACTGCATTCAATCACAATGCATGGAATCCACTGCATTCCATCGGGATGCTTTGGCCCATGCTGCATACAATCCACTGCATTCAATCGGGATGCATTGGGCCTCGCTGCATGGACTCCACTGCATACAATCGGGATCCATTGCGCCACAATGCATGGAATACTCTGCATTCAATCACGCTGCATGGAATCCACTGCATTCAATCGGGATGCTTTGGGCCATGCTGCATAAAATCCACTGCATGCAATCATGCTGCATGGAATCCACTGCATTCAATCGGGATGCATTTTACCACGTTGCATGCAGTTCACTGCATTCAATCACAATGCATGGAATCCACTGCATTCAATCGGGATGCTTTGGGCCATGCTGCATAAAATCCACTGCATTCAATCGGGATGCATTGGGCCTCGCTGCATGGACTCCACTGCATTCAATCGGGATCCATTGCGCCACAATGCATGGATCCTCTGCATTCAATGACGCTGCATGGAATCCACTGCATTCCATCAGGATGCTTTGGGCCATGCTGCATAAAATCCACTGCATGCAATCATGCTGCATGGAATCCACTGCATTCAATCATGCTGCATAAAATCCACTGCATTCAATAGGGTTCCATTTCTTCACACTGCATGGAATCCACTACATTCAATCACGCTGCATGGAATCCACTGCATTCAACATGGATGAATTTTACCACGCTGCATTTAGTACACTGTATTCAATCACAATTCATGGAATCCATTGCATTCAATCGGGATGCTTTGGGCCATGCTGCATAAAATCCACTGCATTCAATCGGGATGCACTGGGCATCGCTGCATGGACTCCACTGCATACAATCGGGATCCATTGCGCCACAATGCATGGAATCCTCTGCATTCAATGGCGCTGCATGGAATCCACTGCATTCAATCGGGATGCTTTGGGCCATGCTGAATAAAATCCATTGCATTCAATCATGCTGCATGGAATCCACTTCATTCAAACGGGATGCATTTTACCATGCTGCCTGGATTACCCTTCATTCAATCACGCTGCATGGAATCCACTGCATTCTATCGGGATGCTTTGGGCCATGCTGCATAAAATCCACTGCATTTAATCGGGATGCATTTGGCCACGCTGCATGGACTCCACTGCATAAAATCGGGATCCATTGCCCCAAAATGCAAGGAATCCTCTGCATTCAATGACGCTGCATGGAATCCACTGCATTGAATCGGGAAGCTTTGGGCCATGCTGCATAAATCCACTGCATGCAGTCATGCTGTGTGGACTCCACTGCATTGAATCATGCTGCAAAAAAAACCACTGCATTCAATAGGGTTCCATTTCTTCACCCTGCATGGAATCCACTGCATTCAACCACGCTGCATGGAATCCACTGCATTCAATCGGGATGCATTTTACCACTCTGCATGGATTACACTGCATTTAATCACGCTGCATGGAATCCATGGAATTTAATCGGGATTCATTTTACTAAGCTGTATGGAATGGACTGCACTTAATCACGCTGCATGGAATCCACTGCATTCAATCGGGATGCATTTTACCACGTTGCATGCAGTTCACTGCATTCAATCACAATGCATGGAATCCACTGCATTCAATCGGGATGCTTTGGGCCATGCTGCATAAAATCCACTGCATTCAATCTTGCTTTTTGAATCCACTGCATTCAGTAATGCTGCATAAAATCCTTGCATTCAATTGGGTTCCATTTCTTCACGCTGCATGGAATCCACTGCATTCAATCACGCTGCATGGAATCCACTGCATTCAATCGGGATGCATTTTACCATGCTGCGTGGTTTTCACTGCACTCAATCACAATGCATGGAATCCACTGCATTCCATCGGAATGCTTTGGGCCATGCTGTATAAAATCCACTGCATTCAATCATGCTGCATGGAATACACTGCATTCAATCATGCTGCATAAAATCCACTGCATTCAATAGGGTTCCATTTCTTCACGCTGCATGTAATACACTGCATTCAATCACACTGAATGGAATCCACTGCATTCAATCGGGATGCATTTTACCTCGCTGCATGGATTACACTGCATTCAATCCCAATGCATGGAATCCACTGCATTCAATCGGGATGCTTTGGGCCATGCTGCATAAAATCCACTGCATTCAATCGGGATGCATTGGGCCACGCTGCATCGACTCCACTGCATTCAATTTGCATCCATTGCGCCACAATGCAAGGAATCCTCTGCATTCATTGACGCTGCATGGACTCCACTGCATTCAATCGGGATGCTTTGGGCCATGCTGCATAAAATCCACTGCATTCAATCTTGCTTTTTGAATCCACTGCATTCAGTAATGCTGCATAAAATCCTTGCATTCAATTGGGTTCCATTTCTTCACGCTGCATGGAATACACTGCATTCAATCACGCTGCATGGAATCCACTGCATTCAATCGGGATGCATTTTACCATGCTGCGTGGTTTTCACTGCATTCAATCACAATGCATGGAATCCACTGCATTCCATCGGGATGCTTTGGGCCATGCTGCATAAAATCCACTGCATTCAATCGGGATGCATTGGGCCACGCTGCATCGACTCCACTGTATTCAATTGGCATCCATTGCGCCACAATGCAAGGAATCCTCTGCATTCATTGACGCTGCATGGACTCCACTGCATTCAATCGGGATGGTTTGGGCCATGCTGCATAAAATCCACTGCATTCAACCATGCTGCATGGAATACATTTCATTCAATCATGCTCTATAAAATCCAATGCATTCAATACGGTTCCATTACTTCACGCTGCATGGAATACACTGCATTAAATCAGGATTCATGGAATCGACTGCATTCAATCAGGATGCATTATACCACGTTGCATGGATTACCCTACATTCAATCACAATGCATGGAATCCACTGCATTCAATCGGGATGCTTTGGGCCATGCTGCATAAAATCCACTGCATTCAATCGGGATGCATTGGGCCTCGCTGCATAGACTCCACTGCATATAATCGGGATCCATTGCGCCACAATGCATGGAATACTCTGCATTCAATGACGCTGCATGGAATCCACTGCATTCCATCGGGAAGCTTTGGGCCATGCTGCATAAAATCCACTGCATTCAATCATGCTGCATGGAATCCAATGCATTCAATCGGGATGCATTTTACAAGGCTGCATGGATTACATTTCATACACTCAAAATGCATGGAATCCACTGCGTTCTATAGGGATGCTTTGGGCCATACTGCATAAAATACACTGCATTCAATTTGCTGCATGGAATCCACTGCATTCAATCATGCTGAATAAAATCCACTGCATTCAATAGGGTTCCATTTCTTCACGCTGCATGGAATACACTGCATTCAATCAGGCTGCATGAAATCCACTGCATTCAATGGGGATGCATTCTACAATGCTGCATGGAGTTCACTGCATGCAATCACAATGCATGTAATCCACTGAATTCCATCGGGATGCTTTGGGCCATGCTGCATAAAATCCACTGCATTCAACCATGCTGCATGGAATCCACTGCATTCAATCATGCTGCATAAAATCCACTGCATTCAATCGGGATGCATTGGGCCTCGCTGCATGGAATAAACTGCATTCAATCAGGCTCCATGGAATCCACTGCATTCAATGGGGATGCATTCTACCATGCTGCATGGAGTTCACTGCATTCAATCACAATGCATGGAATCCACTGCATTCCATCGGGATGCTTTGGGCCATGCTGCATAAAATCCACTGCATTCAATCGGGATGCATTGGGCCTCGCTGCATGGACTCCACTGCATACAATCGGGATCCATTGCGCCACAATGCATGGAATAGTCTGCATTCAATCACGCTGCATGGAATCCACTGCATTCAATCGGGATGCTTTGGGCCATGCTGCATAAAATCCACTGCATGCAATCATGCTGCATGGAATCCACTGCATTCAATCGGGATGCATTTTACCACGTTGCATGCAGTTCACTGCATTCAATCACAATGCATGGAATCCACTGCATTCAATCGGGATGCTTTGGGCCATGCTGCATAAAATCCACTGCATTCAATCGGGATGCATTGGGCCTCGCTGCATGGACTCCACTGCATTCAATCGGGATCCATTGCGCCACAATGCATGGATCCTCTGCATTCAATGACGCTGCATGGAATCCACTGCATTCCATCAGGATGCTTTGGGCCATGCTGCATAAAATCCACTGCATGCAATCATGCTGCATGGAATCCACTGCATTCAATCATGCTGCATAAAATCCACTGCATTCAATAGGGTTCCATTTCTTCACACTGCATGGAATCCACTACATTCAATCACGCTGCATGGAATCCACTGCATTCAACATGGATGAATTTTACCACGCTGCATTTAGTACACTGTATTCAATCACAATTCATGGAATCCATTGCATTCAATCGGGATGCTTTGGGCCATGCTGCATAAAATCCACTGCATTCAATCGGGATGCACTGGGCATCGCTGCATGGACTCCACTGCATACAATCGGGATCCATTGCGCCACAATGCATGGAATCCTCTGCATTCAATGACGCTGCATGGAATCCACTGCATTCAATCGGGATGCTTTGGGCCATGCTGAATAAAATCCATTGCATTCAATCATGCTGCATGGAATCCACTTCATTCAATCGGGATGCATTTTACCATGCTGCCTGGATTCATTCAATCACGCTGCATGGAATCCACTGCATTCTATCGGGATGCTTTGGGCCATGCTGCATAAAATCCACTGCATTTAATCGGGATGCATTTGGCCACGCTGCATGGACTCCACTGCATAAAATCGGGATCCATTGCCCCAAAATGCAAGGAATCCTCTGCATTCAATGACGCTGAATGGAATCCACTGCATTGAATCGGGAAGCTTTGGGCCATGCTGCATAAATCCACTGCATGCAGTCATGCTGTGTGGACTCCACTGCATTGAATCATGCTGCAAAAAAAACCACTGCATTCAATAGGGTTCCATTTCTTCACCCTGCATGGAATCCACTGCATTCAACCACGCTGCATGGAATCCACTGCATTCAATCGGGATGCATTTTACCACTCTGCATGGATTACACTGCATTTAATCACGCTGCATGGAATCCATGGAATTTAATCGGGATTCATTTTACTAAGCTGTATGGAATGGACTGCACTTAATCACAATGCATGGAATCCACTGCATTCAATCGGGATGCTTTGGGCCATGCTGCATAAAATCCACTGCATTCAATCTTGCTTTTTGAATCCACTGCATTCAGTAATGCTGCATAAAATCCTTGCATTCAATTGGGTTCCATTTCTTCACGCTGCATGGAATACACTGCATTCAATCACGCTGCATGGAATCCACTGCATTCAATCGGGATGCATTTTACCATGCTGCGTGGTTTTCACTGCACTCAATCACAATGCATGGAATCCACTGCATTCCATCGGAATGCTTTGGGCCATGCTGCATAAAATCCACTGCATTCAATCATGCTGCATGGAATCCACTGCATTCAATCATGCTGCATAAAATCCACTGCATTCAATAGGGTTCCATTTCTTCACGCTGCATGTAATACACTGCATTCAATCACACTGAATGGAATCCACTGCATTCAATCGGGATGCATTTTACCTCGCTGCATGGATTACACTGCATTCAATCCCAATGCATGGAATCCACTGCATTCAATCGGGATGCTTTGGGCCATGCTGCATAAAATCCACTGCATTCAATCGGGATGCATTGGGCCACGCTGCATCGACTCCACTGCATTCAATTGGCATCCATTGCGCCACAATGCAAGGAATCCTCTGCAGTCATTGACGCTGCATGGACTCCACTGCATTCAATCGGGATGCTTTGGGCCATGCTGCATAAAATCCACTGCATTCAACCATGCTGCATGGAATACATTTCATTCAATCATGCTCTATAAAATCCAATGCATTCAATACGGTTCCATTACTTCACGCTGCATGGAATACACTGCATTAAATCAGGATTCATGGAATCGACTGCATTCAATCAGGATGCATTATACCACGTTGCATGGATTACCCTACATTCAATCACAATGCATGGAATCCACTGCATTCAATCGGGATGCTTTGGGCCATGCTGCATAAAATCCACTGCATTCAATCGGGATGCATTGGGCCTCGCTGCATAGACTCCACTGCATATAATCGGGATCCATTGCGCCACAATGCATGGAATACTCTGCATTCAATGACGCTGCATGGAATCCACTGCATTCCATCGGGAAGCTTTGGGCCATGCTGCATAAAATCCACTGCATTCAATCATGCTGCATGGAATCCACTGCATTCAATCGGGATGCATTTTACAAGGCTGCATGGATTACATTTCATACACTCAAAATGCATGGAATCCACTGCGTTCTATAGGGATGCTTTGGGCCATACTGCATAAAATACACTGCATTCAATTTGCTGCATGGAATCCACTGCATTCAATCATGCTGAATAAAATCCACTGCATTCAATAGGGTTCCATTTCTTCACGCTGCATGGAATACACTGCATTCAATCAGGCTGCATGAAATCCACTGCATTCAATGGGGATGCATTCTACAATGCTGCATGGAGTTCACTGCATGCAATCACAATGCATGTAATCCACTGCATTCCATCGGGATGCTTTGGGCCATGCTGCATAAAATCCACTGCATTCAACCATGCTGCATGGAATCTACTGCATTCAATCATGCTGCATAAAATCCACTGCATTCAATCGGGATGCATTGGGCCTCGCTGCATGGAATACACTGCATTCAATCAGGCTGCATGGAATCCACTGCATTCAATGGGGATGCATTCTACAATGCTGCATGGAGTTCACTGCATTCAATCACAACGCATGTAATCCACTGCATTCCATCGGGATGCTTTGGGCCATGCTGCATAAAATCCACTGCATTCAATCGGGATGCATTGGGCCTCGCTGCATGGACTCCACTGCATACAATCGGGATCCATTGCGCCAAAATGCATGGAATACTCTGCATTCATTGATGCTGCATGGACTCCACTGCATTCAATCGGGATGCTTTGGGCCATGATGCATAAAATCCACTGCATACAACCATGCTGCATGGAATCCACTGCATTCAATCATGCTGCATAAAATCCACTGCATTCCATCGGGATGCATTGGGCCTCGCTGCATGGAATACACTGCATTCAATCACGCTGCATGGAATCCACTGCATTCAATGGGGATGCATTCTACAATGCTGCATGGAGTTCACTGCATTCAATCACAACGCATGTAATCCACTGCATTCCATCGGGATGCTTTGGGCCATGCTGCATAAAATCCACTGCATTCAATCGGGATACATTGGGCCTCGCTGCATCGACTCCACTGCATACAATCGGGATCCATTGCGCCAAAATGCATGGAATACTCTGCATTCATTGACGCTGCATGGACTCCACTGCATTCAATCGGGATGCTTTGGGCCATGCTGCATAAAATCCACTGCATTCAACCATGCTGCATGGAATCCACTGCATTCAATCATGCTGCATAAAATCCACTGCATTCCATCGGGATGCATTGGGCCTCGCTGCATGGAATACACTGCATTCAATCACGCTGCATGGAATCCACTGCATTCAATGGGGATGCATTCTACAATGCTGCATGGAGTTCACTGCATTCAATCTCAATGCATGGAATCCACTGCATTCCATCGGGATGCTTTGGGCCACGCTGCATAAAATCCACTGCATTCAATCGGGATGCATTGTGCCTCGCTGCATGGACTCCACTGCATACAATCGGGATCCATTGCACCAAAATGCATGGAATCCTCCGCATGCAACGACGCTGCATGGACTCCACTGCATTCAATCGGGATGCTTTGGGCCATGCTGCATAAAATCCACTGCATGCAATCATGCTGCATGGAATCCACTGCATTCAATCATGCTGCATAAAATCCACTGCATTCAATAGGGTTCCATTTCTTCACACTGCATGGAATCCACTGCATTCAATCACGCTGCATGGAATCCACTGCATTCAACATGGATGAATTTTACCACGCTGCATTTAGTACACTGTATTCAATCACAATTCATGGAATCCATTGCATTTAATCGGGATGCTTTGGGCCATGCTGCATAAAATCCACTGCATTCAATCGGGATGCACTGGGCATCGCTGCATGGACTCCACTGCATACAATCGGGATCCATTGCGCCACAATGCATGGAATCCTCTGCATTCAATGACGCTGCATGGAATCCACTGCATTCTATCGGGATGCTTTGGGCCATGCTGCATAAAATCCACTGCATTTAATCGGGATGCATTTGGTCACGCTGCATGGACTCCACTGCATAAAATCGGGATCCATTGCCCCAAAATGCAAGGAATCATCTGCATTCAATGACGCTGCATGGAATCCACTGCATTCCATCGGGATCCATTTTACCACGCAGCATGGATTACACTGCTTTCAATCACAATGCATGGAATCTACTCTATTCAATCGGGATGCTTTGGGCCATACTGCATAAAATCCACTGCATTCAATCTTGCTGCATGGAATCCACTGCATTCAATCATGCTGCATAAATCCTCTGCATTCAATAGGGTTCCACTTCTTCACGCTGCATGGAATCCACTGCATTCAATCACGCTGCATAAAATCCACTGCATTCAATAGGGTTCCATTTCTTCACGCTGCATGGAATCCACTACATTCAATCACGCTGCATGGAATCCACTGCATTCAATCAGGATGCTTTGGGCCATGCTGCATAAAATCCACTGCATTCAATCATGCTGCCTGGAATCCACTGCATTCAATCATACTGCATAAAATCCACTGCATTCAATAGGTTTCCATTTCTTCACGCTTCATGGAATCCACTGCATTCAATAGGGTTCCATTCCTTCACGCTGCCTGGAATCCACTGCCTTCAATCACGCTGCATGGAATCCACTGCATTCAATCGGGATGCATTTTTCCTCGTTGCATGGATTACACTGCATTCAATCCCAATGCATGGAATCCACTGCATTCAATCGGGAAACTTTGGGCTATGCTGCATACAATGCACTTCATTCAATCGGGATGCACTGGGCCTCGCTGCATGGACTCCACTGCATATAATCGGGATCCATTGCGCCACAATGCATGGAATCCTCTGCATTCAATGACGCTGAATGGAATCCACTGCATTGAATCGGGAAACTTTGGGCCATGCTGCATAAATCCACTGCATGCAATCATGCTGTGTGGACTCCACTGCATTGAATCATGCTGCAAAAAAAACCACTGCATTCAATAGGGTTCCATTTCTTCACCCTGCATGGAATCCACTGCATTCAACCACGCTGCATGGAATCCACTGCATTCAATCGGGATGCATTTTACCACTCTGCATGGATTACACTGCATTTAATCACGCTGCATGTAATCCATGGAATTTAATCGGGATTCATTTTACTAAGCTGTATGGAATGGACTGCACTTAATCACGCTGCATGGAATCCACTGCATTCAATCGGGATGCATTTTACCACGTTGCATGCAGTTCACTGCATTCAATCACAATGCATGGAATCCACTGCATTCAATCGGGATGCTTTGGGCCATGCTGCATAAAATCCACTGCATTCAATCTTGCTTTTTGAATCCACTGCATTCAGTAATGCTGCATAAAATCCTTGCATTCAATTGGGTTCCATTTCTTCACGCTGCATGGAATACACTGCATTCAATCACGCTGCATGGAATCCACTGCATACAATCGGGATGCATTTTACCATGCTGCGTGGTTTTCACTGCATTCAATCACAATGCATGGAATCCACTGCATTCCATCGGGATGCTTTGGGCCATGCTGCATAAAATCCACTGCATTCAATCATGCTGCATGGAATCCACTGCATTCAATCATGCTGCATAAAATCCACTGCATTCAATAGGGTTCCATTTCTTCACGCTGCATGTAATACACTGCATTCAATCACACTGAATGGAATCCACTGCATTCAATCGGGATGCATTTTACCATGCTGCGTGGTTTTCACTGCATTCAATCACAATGCATGGAATCCACTGCATTCCATCGGGATGCTTTGGGCCATGCTGCATAAAATCCACTGCATTCAATCGGGATGCATTGGGCCACGCTGCATCGACTCCACTGCATTCAATTGGCATCCATTGCGCCACAATGCAAGGAATCCTCTGCAGTCATTGACGCTGCATGGACTCCACTGCATTCAATCGGGATGCTTTGGGCCATGCTGCATAAAATCCACTGCATTCAACCATGCTGCATGGAATCCATTTCATTCAATCATGCTCTATAAAATCCAATGCATTCAATACGGTTCCATTACTTCACGCTGCATGGAATACACTGCATTAAATCAGGATTCATGGAATCGACTGCATTCAATCAGGATGCATTATACCACGTTGCATGGATTACCCTACATTCAATCACAATGCATGGAATCCACTGCATTCCATCGGGATGCTTTGGGCCATGCTGCATAAAATCCACTGCATTCAATTGGGATGCATTGGGCCTCGCTGCATAGACTCCACTGCATATAATCGGGATCCATTGCGCCACAATGCATGGAATACTCTGCATTCAATGACGCTGCATGGAATCCACTGCATTCCATCGGGAAGCTTTGGGCCATGCTGCATAAAATCCACTGCATTCAATCATGCTGCATGGAATCCACTGCATTCAATCGGGATGCATTTTACAAGGCTGCATGGATTACATTTCATACACTCAAAATGCATGGAATCCACTGCGTTCTATAGGGATGCTTTGGGCCATACTGCATAAAATACACTGCATTCAATTTGCTGCATGGAATCCACTGCATTCAATCATGCTGAATAAAATCCACTGCATTCAATAGGGTTCCATTTCTTCACGCTGCATGGAATACACTGCATTCAATCAGGCTGCATGAAATCCACTGCATTCAATGGGGATGCATTCTACAATGCTGCATGGAGTTCACTGCATGCAATCACAATGCATGTAATCCACTGCATTCCATCGGGATGCTTTGGGCCATGCTGCATAAAATCCACTGCATTCAACCATGCTGCATGGAATCCACTGCATTCAATCATGCTGCATAAAATCCACTGCATTCAATCGGGATGCATTGGGCCTCGCTGCATGGAATACACTGCATTCAATCAGGCTGCATGGAATCCACTGCATTCAATGGGGATGCATTCTACAATGCTGCATGGAGTTCACTGCATTCAATCACAACGCATGTAATCCACTGCATTCCATCGGGATGCTTTGGGCCATGCTGCATAAAATCCACTGCATTCAATCGGGATGCATTGGGCCTCGCTGCATGGACTCCACTGCATACAATCGGGATCCATTGCACCAAAATGCATGGAATACTCTGCATTCATTGATGCTGCATGGACTCCACTGCATTCAATCGGGATGCTTTGGGCCATGCTGCATAAAATCCACTGCATTAAACCATGCTGCATGGAATCCACTGCATTCAATCATGCTGCATAAAATCCACTGCATTCCATCGGGATGCATTGGGCCTCGCTGCATGGAATACACTGCATTCAATCACGCTGCATGGAATCCACTGCATTCAATGGGGATGCATTCTACAATGCTGCATGGAGTTCACTGCATTCAATCACAACGCATGGAATCCACTGCATTCCATCGGGATGCTTTGGGCCATGCTGCATAAAATCCACTGCATTCAATCGGGATGCATTGGGCCTCGCTGCATCGACTCCACTGCATTCAATCGGGATCCATTGCGCCACAATGCATGGAATACTCTGCATTCATTGACGCTGCATGGACTCCACTGCATTCAATCGGGATGCTTTGGGCCATGCTGCATAAAATCCACTGCATTCAACCATGCTGCATGGAATCCACTGCATTCAATCATGCTGCATAAAATCCACTGCATTCCATCGGGATGCATTGGGCCTCGCTGCATGGAATACACTGCATTCAATCACGCTGCATGGAATCCACTGCATTCAATGGGGATGCATTCTACAATGCTGCATGGAGTTCACTGCATTCAATCTCAATGCATGGAATCCACTGCATTCCATCGGGATGCTTTGGGCCATGCTGCATAAAATCCACTGCATTCAATCGGGATGCATTGGGCCTCGCTGCATGGACTCCACTGCATACAATCGGGATCCATTGCACCAAAATGCATGGAATCCTCCGCATGCAACGACGCTGCATGGACTCCACTGCATTCAATCGGGATGCATTGGGCCACGCTGCATCGACTCCACTGCATTCAATCGGGATCCATTGCGCCACAATGCAAGGAATCCTCTGCATTCATTGACGCTGCATGGACTCCACTGCATTCAATCGGGATGCTTTGGGCCATGCTGCATAAAATCCACTGCATTCAACCATGCTGCATGGAATCCATTTCATTCAATCATGCTCTATAAAATCCAATGCATTCAATACGGTTCCATTACTTCACGCGGCATGGAATACACTGCATTAAATCAGGATGCATGGAATCGACTGCATTCAATCAGGATGCATTATACCACGTTGCATGGATTACCCTACATTCAATCACAATGCATGGAATCCACTGCATTCAATCGGGATGCTTTGGGCCATGCTGCATAAAATCCACTGCATTCAACCATGCTGCATGGAATACATTTCATTCAATCATGCTCTATAAAATCCAATGCATTCAATAGGGTTCCATTACTTCACGCTGCATGGAATACACTGCATTAAATCAGGATGCATGGAATCGACTGCATTCAATCAGAAGGCATTATACCACGTTGCATGGATTACCCTACATTCAATCACAATGCATGGAATCCACTGCATTCAATCGGGATGCTTTGGGCCATGCTGCATAGACTCCACTGCATATAATCGGGATCCATTGCGCCACAATGCATGGAATATTCTGCATTCAACGACGCTGCATGAATCCACTGCATTCCATCGGGAAGCCTTGGGCCATGCTGCATAAAATCCACTGCATTCAATCATGCTGGATGGAATCCACTGCATTCAATCGGGATGCATTTTACAAGGCTGCATGGATTACATTTCATACACTCAAATTGCATGGAATCCACTGCGTTCTATAGGTATGCTTTGGGCCATACTGCATAAAATACACTGCATTCAATTTGCTGCATGGAATCCGCTGCATTCAGTCATGCTGAATAAAATCCACTGCATTCAATAGGGTTCCATTTCTTCACGCTGCATGGAATACACTGCATTCAATCAGGCTCCATGAAATCCACTGCATTCAATGGGGATGCATTCTACAATGCTGCATGGAGTTCACTGCATGCAATCACAACGCATGTAATCCACTGCATTCCATGGGGATGCTTTGGGCCATGCTGCATAAAATCCACTGCATTCAACCATGCTGCATGGAATCAACTGCATTCAATCATGCTGCATAAAATCCACTGCATTCCATCGGGATGCATTGGGCCTCGCTGCATGGAATACACTGCATTCAATCACACTGCATGAATTCCACTGCATTCAATGGGGATGCATTCTACAATGCTGCATGGAGTTCACTGCATTCAATCACAATGCATGGAATCCACTGCATTCCATCGGGATGCTTTCGGCGATGCTGCATAAAATCCACTGCATTCAATCGGGATGCATTGGGCCTCGCTGCATGGACTCCGTGCATACAATCGGGATCCATTGCACCAAAATGCATGGAATCCTCCGCATGCAACGACGCTGCATGGACTCCACTGCATTCAATCGGGATGCTTTGGGCCATGCTGCATAAAATCCATTGAATTCAATCATGCTGCATGGAATCCACTGCATTCAATCATGCTGTATTAAATCCACTGCATTCAATAGGGTTCCATTTCTTCACGTGGCATCGAATCCACTGCATTCAATCACGCTGCATGGAATCCACTGCATTCAATCGGGATGCATTTTTCCTCGCTGCATGGAGTACACTGCATTCAATCATGCTGCATAAAATCCACTGCATTCCATCGGGATGCTTTGGGCCATGCTGCATAAAATCCACTGCATTCAACCATGCTGCATGGAATCCACTGCATTCAATCATGCTGCATAAAATCCACTGCATTCCTTCGGGATGCATTGGGCCTCGCTGCATGGAATAAACTGCATTCAATCAGGCTGCATGGAATCCAGTGCATTCAATGGGGATGCATTCTACCATGCTGCATGGAGTTCACTGCATTCAATCACAATGCATGGAATCCACTGCATTCCATCGGGATGCTTTGGGCCATGCTGCATACAATCCACTGCATTCAATCGGGATGCATTGGGCCTCGCTGCATGGACTCCACTGCATACAATCGGGATCCATTGCGCCAAAATGCATGGAATCGACTGCATTTAATCACGGTGCATGGAATCCACTGCATTCAATCGGGATGCATTTTACCACACTGGTTGGATTACACTGCATTCAATCGCAATTCATAGAATCCACTGCATTCAATATGGATGCATTTTACCACTCTGCATGGAATCCACTGCATTTAATCACGCTGCATGTACTCCATGGAATTTCATCGGGATTCATTTTACTAAGCTGTATGGAATCGACTGCATTTAATCACGCTGCATGGAATCCACTGCATTCAATCGGGATTCATTTTACAAGGCTGCATGGAGTACACTGCATTCAATCACAATGCATGGAATCCACTGCATTCAAACGGGATGCTTTGGGCCATGCTGCATAAAATCCACTGCATTCAATCATGCTGCATGGAATCCACTGCATTCAATCATGCAGCATAAAATCCGCTGCATTCCATAGGGTTCCATTTCTTCATGCTGCATGGAATACACTGCATTCAATCAGGCTGCATAAAATCCGCTGCATTCCATAGGGTTCCATTTCTTCATGCTGCATGGAATACACTGCATTCAATCAGGCTGCATGGAATCCACTGCATTCAATCGGGATGCATTTTTCCTCGTTGCATGGACTACACTGCATTCCATCACAATGCATGGAATACACTGCATTCAATCGGGAAGCTTTGGGCCATGCTGCATACAATCCACTGCATTCAATCGGGATGCACTGGGCCTCGCTGCATGGACTCCACTGCATATAATCGGGATCCATTGCGCCACAATGCATGGAATACTCTGCATGCAATGACGCTGAATGGAATCCACTGCATTGAATCGTGAAGCTATGGGCCATGCTGCATAAAATCCACTGCATGCAATCATGCTGCATTGAATCCACTGCATTCAATCATGCTGCATAAAATCCACTGCAATCAATAGGGTTCCATTACTGCACCCTGCATGGAATCCACTGCATTCAACCACGCTGCATGGAATCCACTGCATTCAATCGGGATGCATTTTACCACTCTGCATGGATTACACTGCATTTAATCACGCTGCATGTAATCCATGGAATTTAAACGGGATTCATTTTACTAAGCTGTATGGAATCGACTGCACTTAATCACGCTGCATGGAATCCACTGTATTCAATCGGGATGCATTTTACCACGTTGCATGCAGTTCACTGCATTCAATCACAATGCATGGAATCCACTGCAATCAATCGGGATGCTTTGGGCCATGCTGCATAAAATCCACTGCATTCAATCTTGCTTTTTGAATCCACTGCATTCAGTAATGCTGCATAAAATCCTTGCATTCAATTGGGTTCCATTTCTTCACGCTGCATGGAATACACTGCATTCAATCACGCTGCATGGAATCCACTGCATTCTATCGGGATGCATTTTACCTCGCTGCATGGATTACACTGCATTCACTCACAATGCATGGAATCCACTGCATTCCATCGGGATGCTTTGGGCCATGCTGCATAAACTCCACTGCATTCAATCGGGAGGCATTGGGCCTCGCTGCATGGACTCCACTGCATAAAATCTGGATCAATTGCGCCACAATGCATGGAATCCTCTGCATTCAACGACGCTGCATGGAATCCACTGCATTCCATCGTGATGTTTTGGGCCATGCTGCATAAAATCTACTGCATTCAATCGGGATGCATTGGCCCCGCTGCATGAACTCCACTGCATACAATCTGGAACCATTGCGCCAAAATGCATGGAATACTCTGCATTCAACGACGCTGCATGGAATCCACTGCATTCAATCGGGATGCTTTGGGCCATGCTGCATAAATCCATTGAATTCAATCCTGCTGCATGGAATCCACTGCATTCACTCTTGCTGCATAAAATCCACTGCATTCAATAGGGTTCCATTTCTTCACGCTGTATGGAATCCACTACATTCAATCACGCTGCATGGAATCCACTGCATTCTATCGGGATGCATTTTACCACGCTGCATAGATTACACCGCATTCAATCACAATGCATGGAATCCACTGCATTCAATCGGGATGCTTTGGGCCATGCTGCATAAAATCCACTGCATTCAATCGGGATGAACTGGGCATCGCTGCATGGACTCCACTGCATACAATCGGGATCCATTGCGCCACAATGCATGGAATCCTCTGCATTCAATGACGCTGCATGGAATCCACTGCATACAATCGGGATGCTTTGGGCCATGCTGAATAAAATCCATTGCATTCAATCATGCTGCATGGAATCCACTGCATTCAATCGGGATGCATTTTACCATGCTGCATGGATTACCCTTCATTCAATCAGGCTGCATGGAATCCACTGCATTCTATCGGGATGCTTTGGGCCATGCTGCATAAAATCCACTGCATTTAATCGGGATGCATTTGGCCACGCTGCATGGACTCCACTGCATAAAATCGGGATCCATTGCACCAAAATGCAAGGAATCATCTGCATTCAATGACGCTGCATGGAATCCACTGCATTCCATCGGGATCCATTTTACCACGCAGCATGGATTACACTGCTTTCAATCACAATGCATGGAATCTACTCTATTCAATCGGGATGCTTTGGGCCATACTGCATAAAATCCACTGCATTCAATCATGCTGCATGGAATCCACTGCATTCTATAGGGATGCTTTGGGCCATACTGCATAAAATCCACTGCATTCAATCTTGCTGCATGGAATCCACTGCATTCAATCATGCTGCATAAATCCACTGCATTCAATAGGGTTCCATTTCTTCACGCTGCATGGAATCCACTGCATTCAATCACGCTGCATAAAATCCACTGCATTCAATAGGGTTCCATTTCTTCACGCTGCATGGAATCCACTACATTCAATCACGCTGCATGGAATCCACTGCATTCAATCAGGATGCTTTGGGCCATGCTGCATAAAATCCACTGCATTCAATCATGCTGCCTGGAATCCACTGCATTCAATCATACTGCATAAAATCCACTGCATTCAATAGGGTTCCATTTCTTCACGCTTCATGGAATCCACTGCATTCAATAGGGTTCCATTCCTTCACGCTGCCTGGAATCCACTGCCTTCAATCACGCTGCATTGAATCCACTGCATTCAATCAGGATGCATTTTTCCTCGTTGCATGGATTACACTGCATTCAATCCCAATGCATGGAATCCACTGCATTCAATCGGGAAGCTTTGGGCCATGCTGCATACAATGCACTGCATTCAATCGGGATGCACTGGGCCTCGCTGCATGGACTCCACTGCATATAATCGGGATCCATTGCGCCACAATGCATGGAATCCTCTGCATTCAATGACGCTGAATGGAATCCACTGCATTGAATCGGGAAGCTTTGGGCCATGCTGCATAAATCCACTGCATTCAATCATGCTGTGTGGACTCCACTGCATTGAATCATGCTGCAAAAAAACCACTGCATTCAATAGGGTTCCATTTCTTCACCCTGCATGGAATCCACTGCATTCAACCACGCTGCATGGAATCCACTGCATTCAATCGGGATGCATTTTACCACTCTGCATGGATTACACTGCATTTAATCACGCTGCATGTAATCCATGGAATTTAATCAGGATTCATTTTACTAAGCTGTATGGAATGGACTGCACTTAATCACGCTGCATGGAATCCACTGCATTCAATCGGGATGCATTTTACCACGTTGCATGCAGTTCACTGCATTCAATCACAATGCATGGAATCCACTGCATTCAATCGGGATGCTTTGGGCCATGCTGCATAAAATCCACTGCATTCAATCTTGCTTTTTGAATCCACTGCATTCAGTAATGCTGCATAAAATCCTTGCATTCAATTGGGTTCCATTTCTTCACGCTGCATGGAATACACTGCATTCAATCACGCTGCATGGAATCCACTGCATTCAATCGGGATGCATTTTACCATGCTGCGTGGTTTTCACTCCATTCAATCACAATGCATGGAATCCACTGCATTCCATCGGGATGCTTTGGGCCATGCTGCATAAAATCCACTGCATTCAATCATGCTGCATGGAATCCACTGCATTCAATCATGCTGCATAAAATCCACTGCATTCAATAGGGTTCCATTTCTTCACGCTGCATGTAATACACTGCATTCAATCACACTGAATGGAATCCACTGCATTCAATCGGGATGCATTTTACCTCGCTGCATGGATTACACTGCATTCAATCACAATGCATGGAATCCACTGCATTTCATCGGGATGCTTTGGGCCATGCTGCATAAAATCCACTGCATTCAATCGGGATGCATTGGGCCACGCTGCATCGACTCCACTGCATTCAATTGGCATCCATTGCGCCACAATGCAAGGAATCCTCTGCATTCATTGACGCTGCATGGACTCCACTGCATTCAATCGGGATGCTTTGGGCCATGCTGCATAAAATCCACTGCATTCAATCGGGATGCATTGGGCCTCGCTGCATTGACTCCACTGCATATAATCGTGATCCATTGCGCCACAATGCATGGAATACTCTGCATTCAATGACGCTGCATGGAATCCACTGCATTCCATCGGGAAGCTTTGGGCCATGCTGCATAAAATCCACTGCATTCAATCATGCTGCATGGAATCCACTGCATTCAATCGGGATGCATTTTACAAGGCTGCATGGATTACATTTCATACACTCAAATTGCATGGAATCCACTGCGTTCTATAGGGATGCTTTGGGCCATACTGCATAAAATACACTGCATTCAATTTGCTGCATGGAATCCACTGCATTCAATCATGCTGAATAAAATCCACTGCATTCAATAGGGTTCCATTTCTTCACGCTGCATGGAATACACTGCATTCAATCAGGCTCCATGAAATCCACTGCATTCAATGGGGATGCATTCTACAATGCTGCATGGAGTTCACTGCATGCAATCACAATGCATGTAATCCACTGCATTCCATCGGGATGCTTTGGGCCATGCTGCATAAAATCCACTGCATTCAACCATGCTGCATGGAATCCACTGCATTCAATCATGCTGCATAAAATCCACTGCATTCAATCGGGATGCATTGGGCCTCGCTGCATGGAATACACTGCATTCAATCAGACTGCATGGAATCCACTGCATTCAATGGGGATGCATTCTACAATGCTGCATGGAGTTCACTGCATTCAATCACAACGCATGTAATCCACTGCATTCTATCGGGATGCATTTTACCACGCTGCATAGATTACACCGCATTCAATCACAATGCATGGAATCCACTGCATTCAATCGGGATGATTTGGGCCATGCTGCATAAAATCCACTGCATTCAATCGGGATGCATTGGGCCTCGCTGCATGGACTCCACTGCATACAATCGGGATCCATTGCGCCAAAATGCATGGAATACTCTGCATTCATTGACGCTGCATGGACTCCACTGCATTCAATCGGGATGCTTTGGGCCATGCTGCATAAAATCCACTGCATTCAATCATGCTGCATGGAATCCACTGCATTCAATCATGCTGCATAAAATCCACTGCATTCAATCGGGATGCATTGGGCCTCGCTGCATGGAATACACTGCATTCAATCACGCTGCATGGAATCCACTGCATTCAATGGGGATGCATTCTACAATGCTGCATGGGGTTCACTGCATTCAATCACAATGCATAGAATCCACTGCATTCCATCGGGATGCTTTGGGCCATGCTGCATAAAATCCACTGCATTCAATCGGGATGCATTGGGCCTTGGTGCATGGACTCCACTGCATACAATCGGGATCCATTGCACCAAAATGCATGGAATCCTCCATATGCAACCATGCTGCATGGACTCCACTGCATTCAATCGGGATGCTTTGGGCCATGCTGCATAATATCCATTGAATTCAATCATGCTGCATGGAATCCACTGCATTCAATCATGCTGTATAAAATCCACTGCATTCAATAGGGTTCCATTTCTTCACGTGGAATCGAATCCACTGCATTCAATCACGCTGCATGGAATCCACTGCAATCTATCGGGATGCATTTTACCTCGCTGCATGGATTACACTGCATTCACTCACAATGCATGGAATCCACTGCATTCCATCGGGATGCTTTGGGCCATGCTGCATAAACTCCACTGCATTCAATCGGGAGGCATTGGGCCTCGCTGCATGGACTCCACTGCATAAAATCTGGATCAATTGCGCCACAATGCATGGAATCCTTTGCATTCAACGACGCTGCATGGAATCCACTGCATTCCATCGGGATGTTTTGGGCCATGCTGCATAAAATCTACTGCATTCAATCGGGATGCATTGGGCCTCGCTGCATGAACTCCACTGCATACAATCGGGATCCATTGCGCCAAAATGCATGGAATACTCTGCATTCAACGACGCTGCATGGAATCCACTGCATTCAATCGGGATGCTTTGGGCCATGCTGCATAAATCCATTGAATTCAATCCTGCTGCATGGAATACCCTGCATTCACTCTTGCTGCATAAAATCCACTGCATTCAATAGGGTTCCATTTCTTCACGCTGCATGGAATCCACTACATTCAATCACGCTGCATGGAATCCACTGCATTCTATCGGGATGATTTGGGCCATGCTGCATAAAATCCACTGCATTCAATCGGGATGAACTGGGCATCGCTGCATGGACTCCACTGCATACAATCGGGATCCATTGCGCCACAATGCATGGAATCCTCTGCATTCAATGACGCTGCATGGAATCCACTGCATACAATCGGGATGCTTTGGGCCATGCTGAATAAAATCCATTGCATTCAATCATGCTGCATGGAATCCACTGCATTCAATCGGGATGCATTTTACCATGCTGCATGGATTACCCTTCATTCAATCAGGCTGCATGGAATCCACTGCATTCTATCGGGATGCTTTGCGCCATGCTGCATAAAATCCACTGCATTTAATCGGGATGCATTTGGCCACGCTGCATGGACTCCACTGCATAAAATCGGGATCCATTGCACCAAAATGCAAGGAATCATCTGCATTAAATGACGCTGCATGGAATCCACTGCATTCCATCGGGATCCATTTTACCACGCAGCATGGATTACACTGCTTTCAATCACAATGCATGGAATCTACTCTATTCAATCGGGATGCTTTGGGCCATACTGCATAAAATCCACTGCATTCAATCATGCTGCATGGAATCCACTGCATTCTATAGGGATGCTTTGGGCCATACTGCATAAAATTCACTGCATTCAATCTTGCTGCATGGAATCCACTGCATTCAATCATGCTGCATAAATCCACTGCATTCAATAGGGTTCCATTTCTACACGCTGCATGGAATCCACTGCATTCAATCACGCTGCATAAAATCCACTGCATTCAATAGGGTTCCATTTCTTCACGCTGCATGGAATCCACTACATTCAATCACGCTGCATGGAATCCACTGCATTCAATCAGGATGCTTTGGGCCATGCTGCATAAAATCCACTGCATTCAATCATGCTGCCTGGAATCCACTGCATTCAATCATACTGCATAAAATCCACTGCATTCAATAGGGTTCCATTTCTTCACGCTTCATGGAATCCACTGCATTCAATAGGGTTCCATTCCTTCACGCTGCCTGGAATCCACTGCCTTCAATCACGCTGCATTGAATCCACTGCATTCAATCAGGATGCATTTTTCCTCGTTGCATGGATTACACTGCATTCAATCCCAATGCATGGAATCCACTGCATTCAATCGGGAAGCTTTGGGCCATGCTGCATACAATGCACTGCATTCAATCGGGATGCACTGGGCCTCGCTGCATGGACTCCACTGCATATAATCGGGATCCATTGCGCCACAATGCATGGAATCCTCTGCATTCAATGACGCTGAATGGAATCCACTGCATTGAATCGGGAAGCTTTGGGCCATGCTGCATAAATCCACTGCATTCAATCATGCTGTGTGGACTCCACTGCATTGAATCATGCTGCAAAATAAACCACTGCATTCAATAGGGTTCCATTTCTTCACCCTGCATGGAATCCACTGCATTCAACCACGCTGCATGGAATGCACTGCATTCAATCGGGATGCATTTTACCACTCTGCATGGATTACACTGCATTTAATCACGCTGCATGGAATCCATGGAATTTAATCAGGATTCATTTTACTAAGCTGTATGGAATGGACTGCACTTAATCACGCTGCATGGAATCCACTGCATTCAATCGGGATGCATTTTACCACGTTGCATGCAGTTCACTGCATTCAATCACAATGCATGGAATCCACTGCATTCAATCGGGATGCTTTGGGCCATGCTGCATAAAATCCACTGCATTCAATCTTGCTTTTTGAATCCACTGCATTCAGTAATGCTGCATAAAATCCTTGCATTCAATTGGGTTCCATTTCTTCACGCTGCATGGAATACACTGCATTCAATCACGCTGCATGGAATCCACTGCATTCAATCGGGATGCATTTTACCATGCTGCGTGGTTTTCACTGCATTCAATCACAATGCAAGGAATCCTCTGCATTCATTGACGCTGCATGGACTCCACTGCATTCAATCGGGATGCTTTGGGACATGCTGCATAAAATCCATTGCATTCAACCATGCTGCATGGAATCCATTTCATTCAATCATGCTCTATAAAATCCAATGCATTCAATACGGTTCCATTACTTCACGCTGCATGGAATACACTGCATTCAATCAGGCTGCATGAAATCCACTGCATTCAATGGGGATGCATTGTACAATGCTGCATGGAGTTCACTGCATGCAATCACAATGCATGTAATCCACTGCATTCCATCGGGATGCCTTGGGCCATGCTGCATAAAATCCACTGCATTCAACCATGCTGCATGGAATCCACTGCATTCAATCATGCTGCATAAAATCCACTGCATTCAATCGGGATGCATTGGGCCTCGCTGCATGGAATACACTGCATTCAATCAGGCTGCATGGAATCCACTGCATTCAATGGGGATGCATTCTACAATGCTGCATGGAGTTCACTGCATTCAATCACAACGCATGTAATCCACTGCATTCCATCGGGATGCTTTGGGCCATGCTGCATAAAATCCACTGCATTCAATCGGGATGCATTGGGCCACGCTGCATCGACTCCACTGCATACAATCGGGATCCATTGCGCCAAAATGCATGGAATACTCTGCATTCATTGACGCTGCATGGACTCCACTGCATTCAATCGGGATGCTTTGGGCCATGCTGCATAAAATCCACTGCATTCAACCATGCTGCATGGAATCCACTGCATTCAATCATGCTGCATAAAATCCACTGCATTCCATCGGGATGCATTGGGCCTCGCTGCATGGAATACACTGCATTCAATCACGCTGCATGGAATCCACTGCATTCAATGGGGATGCATTCTACAATGCTGCATGGAGTTCACTGCATTCAATCACAATGCATGGAATCCACTGCATTCCATCGGGATGCTTTGGGCCATGCTGCATAAAATCCACTGCATTCAATCGGGATGCATTGGGCCACGCTGCATCGACTCCACTGCATTCAATTGGCATCCATTGCGCCACAATGCAAGGAATCCTCTGCATTCATTGACGCTGCATGGACTCCACTGCATTCAATCGGGATGCTTTGGGCCATGCTGCATAAAATCCACTGCATTCAACCATGCTGCATGGAATCCATTTCATTCAATCATGCTCTATAAAATCCAATGCATTCAATACGGTTCCATTACTTCACGCTGCATGGAATACACTGCATTCAATCAGGATGCATGGAATCGTCTGCATTCAATCAGGATGCATTATACCACGTTGCATGGATTACCCTACATTCAATCACAATGCATGGAATCCACTGCATTCAATCGGGATGCTTTGGGCCATGCTGCATAAAATCCACTGCATTCAATCGGGATGCATTGGGCCTCGCTGCATAGACTCCACTGCATACAATCGGGATCCATTGCACCACAATGCATGGAATACTCTGCATTCAATGACGCTGCATGGAATCCACTGCATTCCATCGGGAAGCTTTGGGCCATGCTGCATAAAATCCACTGCATTCAATCATGCTGCATGGAATCCACTGCATTCAATCGGGATGCATTTTACAAGGCTGCATGGATTACATTTCATACACTCAAAATGCATGGAATCCACTGCGTTCTATAGGGATGCTTTGGGCCATACTGCATAAAATACACTGCATTCAATTTGCTGCATGGAATCCACTGCATTCAATCATGCTGAATAAAATCCACTGCATTCAATAGGGTTCCATTTCTTCACGCTGCATGGAATATACTGCATTCAATCAGGCTGCATGAAATACACTGCATTCAATGGGGATGCATTCTACAATGCTGCATGGAGTTCACTGCATGCAATCACAATGCATGTAATCCACTGCATTCCATCGGGATGCCTTGGGCCATGCTGCATAAAATCCACTGCATTCAACCATGCTGCATGGAATCCACTGCATTCAATCATGCTGCATAAAATCCACTGCATTCCATCGGGATGCATTGGGCCTCGCTGCATGGAATACACTGCATTCAATCAGGCTGCATGGAATCCACTGCATTCAATGGGGATGCATTCTACAATGCTGCATGGAGTTCACTGCATTCAATCACAACGCATGTAATCCACTGCATTCCATCGGGATGCTTTGGGCCATGCTGCATAAAATCCACTGCATTCAATCGGGATGCATTGGGCCTCGCTGCATGGACTACACTGCATACAATCGGGATCCATTGCACCAAAATGCATGGAATACTCTGCATTCATTGACGCTGCATGGACTCCACTGCATTCAATCGGGATGCTTTGGGCCATGCTGCATAAAATCCACTGCATTCAACCATGCTGCATGGAATCCACTGCATTCAATCATGCTGCATAAAATCCACTGCATTCCATCGGGATGCATTGGGCCTCGCTGCATGGAATACACTGCATTCAATCACGCTGCATGGAATCCACTGCATTCAATGGGGATGCATTCTACAATGCTGCATGGAGTTCACTGCATTCAATCACAATGCATGGAATCCACTGCATTCCATCGGGATGCTTTGGGCCATGCTGCATAAAATCCACTGCATTCAATCGGGATGCATTGGGCCTCGCTGCATGGACTCCACTGCATACAATCGGGATCCATTGCACCAAAATGTATGGAATCCTCCGCATGCAACGACGCTGCATGGACTCCACTGCATTCAATCGGGATGCTTTGGGCCATGCTGCATAAAATCCATTGAATTCAATCATGCTGCATGGAATCCACTGCATTCAATCATGCTGTATAAAATCCACTGCATTCAATAGGGTTCCATTTCTTCACGCTGCATGGAATACACTGCATTGAATCAGGCTGCATGAAATCCACTGCATTCAATGGGGATGCATTCTACAATGCTGCATGGAGTTCACTGCATGCAATCACAATGCATGTAATCCACTGCATTCCATCGGGATGCTTTGGGCCATGCTGCATAAAATCCATTGCATTCAACCATGCTGCATGGAATCCACTGCATTCAATCATGCTGCATAAAATCCACTGCATTCAATCGGGATGCATTGGGCCTCGCTGCATGGAATAAACTGCATTCAATCAGGCTCCATGGAATCCACTGCATTCAATGGGGATGCATTCTACCATGCTGCATGGAGTTCACTCATTCAATCACAATGCATGGAATCCACTGCATTACATCGGGATGCTTTGGGCCATGCTGCATACAATCCACTGCATTCAATCGGGATGCATTGGGCCTCGCTGCATGGACTCCACTGCATACAATCGGGATCCATTGCGCCACAATGCATGGAATACTCTGCATTCAATCACGCTGCATGGAATCCACTGCATTCAATCGGGATGCTTTGGGCCATGCTGCATAAAATCCACTGCATGCAATCATGCTGCATGGAATCCACTGCATTCAATCGGGATGCATTTTACCACGTTGCATGCAGTTCACTGCATTCAATCACAATGCATGGAATCCACTGCATTCAATCGGGATGCTTTGGGCCATGCTGCATAAAATCCACTGCATTCAATCGGGATGCATTGGGCCTCGCTGCATGGACTCCACTGCATTCAATCGGGATCCATTGCGCCACAATGCATGGATCCTCTGCATTCAATGACGCTGCATGGAATCCACTGCATTCCATCAGGATGCTTTGGGCCATGCTGCATAAAATCCACTGCATGCAATCATGCTGCATGGAATCCACTGCATTCAATCATGCTGCATAAAATCCACTGCATTCAATAGGGTTCCATTTCTTCACACTGCATGGAATCCACTGCATTCAATCATGCTGCATGGAATCCACTGCATTCAACATGGATGAATTTTACCACGCTGCATTTAGTACACTGTATTCAATCATAATTCATGGAATCCATTGCATTCAATCGGGATGCTTTGGGCCATGCTGCATAAAATCCACTGCATTCAATCGGGATGCACTGGGCATCGCTGCATGGACTCCACTGCATACAATCGGGATCCATTTCGCCACAATGCATGGAATCCTCTGCATTCAATGACGCTGCATGGAATCCACTGCATTCAATCGGGATGCTTTGGGCCATGCTGAATAAAATCCATTGCATTCAATCATGCTGCATGGAATCCACTTCATTCAAACGGGATGCATTTTACCATGCTGCCTGGATTACCCTTCATTCAATCACGCTGCATGGAATCCACTGCATTCTATCGGGATGCTTTGGGCCATGCTGCATAAAATCCACTGCATTTAATCGGGATGCATTTGGCCACGCTGCATGGACTCCACTGCATAAAATCGGGATCCATTGCCCCAAAATGCAAGGAATCATCTGCATTCAATGACGCTGCATGGAATCCACTGCATTCCATCGGGATCCATTTTACCACGCAGCATGGATTACACTGCTTTCAATCACAATGCATGGAATCTACTCTATTCAATCGGGATGCTTTGGGCCATACTGCATAAAATCCACTGCATTCAATCTTGCTGCATGGAATCCACTGCATTCAATCACGCTGCATAAAATCCACTGCATTCAATAGGGTTCCATTTCTTCACGCTTCATGGAATCCACTGCATTCAATAGGGTTCCATTCCTTCACGCTGCCTGGAATCCACTGCCTTCAATCACGCTGCATGGAATCCACTGCATTCAATCGGGATGCATTTTTCCTCGTTGCATGGATTACACTGCATTCAATCCCAATGCATGGAATCCACTGCATTCAATCGGGAAGCTTTGGGCCATGCTGCATACAATGCACTGCATTCAATCGGGATGCACTGGGCCTCGCTGCATGGACTCCACTGCATATAATCGGGATCCATTGCGCCACAATGCATGGAATCCTCTGCATTCAATGACGCTGAATGGAATCCACTGCATTGAATCGGGAAGCTTTGGGCCATGCTGCATAAATCCACTGCATGCAGTCATGCTGTGTGGACTCCACTGCATTGAATCATGCTGCAAAAAAAACCACTGCATTCAATAGGGTTCCATTTCTTCACCCTGCATGGAATCCACTGCATTCAACCACGCTGCATGGAATCCACTGCATTCAATCGGGATGCATTTTACCACTCTGCATGGATTACACTGCATTTAATCACGCTGCATGTAATCCATGGAATTTAATCGGGATTCATTTTACTAAGCTGTATGGAATGGACTGCACTTAATCACGCTGCATGGAATCCACTGCATTCAATCGGGATGCATTTTACCACGTTGCAGGCAGTTCACTGCATTCAATCACAATGCATGGAATCCACTGCATTCAATCGGGATGCTTTGGGCCATGCTGCATAAAATCCACTGCATTCAATCTTGCTTTTTGAATCCACTGCATTCAGTAATGCTGCATAAAATCCTTGCATTCAATTGGGTTCCATTTCTTCACGCTGCATGGAATACACTGCATTCAATCACGCTGCATGGAATCCACTGCATTCAATCGGGATGCATTTTACCATGCTGCGTGGTTTTCACTGCATTAAATCACAATGCATGGAATCCACTGCATTCCATCGGGATGCTTTGGGCCATGCTGCATAAAATCCACTGCATTCAATCGGGATGCACTGGGCCTCGCTGCATGGACTCCACTGCATTCAATCGGGATCCATTGCGCCACAATGCATGGAATCCTCTGCATTCAATGACGCTGCATGGAATCCACTGCATTCCATCAGGATGCTTTGGGCCATGCTGCAAAAAATCCACTGCATGCAATCATGCTGCATGGAATCCACTGCATTCAATCATGCTGCATAAAATCCACTGCATTCAATAGGGTTCCATTTCTTCACACTGCATGGAATCCACTGCATTCAATCACGCTGCATGGAATCCACTGCATTCAACATGGAGGAATTTTACCACGCTGCATTTAGTACACTGTATTCAATCACAATTCATGGAATCCATTGCATTCAATCGGAATGCTTTGGGCCATGCTGCATAAAATCCACTGCATTCAATCGGGATGCACTGGGCATCGCTGCATGGACTCCATTGCATACAATCGGGATCCATTGCGCCACAATGCATGGAATCCTCTGCATTCAATCATGCTGCATGGAATCCACTGCATTCAATCGGGATGCATTTTACCATGCTGCATGGATTACCCTTCATTCAATCAGGCTGCATGGAATCCACTGCATTCTATCGGGATGCTTTGCGCCATGCTGCATAAAATCCAGTGCATTTAATCGGGATGCATTTGGCCACGCTGCATGGACTCCACTGCATTCAATCATGCTGCATAAAATCCACTGCATTAAATCGGGATGCATTGGGCCTCGCTGCATGGAATAAACTGCATTCAATCAGGCTCCATGGAATCCACTGCATTCAATGGGGATGCATTCTACCATGCTGCATGGAGTTCACTCATTCAATCACAATGCATGGAATCCACTGCATTCCATCGGGATGCTTTGGGCCATGCTGCATACAATCCACTGCATTCAATCGGGATGCATTGGGCCTCGCTGCATGGACTCCACTGCATACAATCGGGATCCATTGCGCCACAATGCATGGAATACTCTGCATTCAATCACGCTGCATGGAATCCACTGCATTCAATCGGGATGCTTTGGGCCATGCTGCATAAAATCCACTGCATGCAATCATGCTGCATGGAATCCACTGCATTCAATCGGGATGCATTTTACCACGGTGCATGCAGTTCACTGCATTCAATCACAATGCATGGAATCCACTGCATTCAATCGGGATGCTTTGGGCCATGCTGCATAAAATCCACTGCATTCAATCGGGATGCATTGGGCCTCGCTGCATGGACTCCACTGCATTCAATCGGGATCCATTGCGCCACAATGCATGGATCCTCTGCATTCAATGACGCTGCATGGAATCCACTGCATTCCATCAGGATGCTTTGGGCCATGCTGCATAAAATCCACTGCATGCAATCATGCTGCATGGAATCCACTGCATTCAATCATGCTGCATAAAATCCACTGCATTCAATAGGGTTCCATTTCTTCACACTGCATGGAATCCACTGCATTCAATCATGCTGCATGGAATCCACTGCATTCAACATGGATGAATTTTACCACGCTGCATTTAGTACACTGTATTCAATCACAATTCATGGAATCCATTGCATTCAATCGGGATGCTTTGGGCCATGCTGCATAAAATCCACTGCATTCAATCGGGATGCACTGGGCATCGCTGCATGGACTCCACTGCATACAATCGGGATCCATTGCGCCACAATGCATGGAATCCTCTGCATTCAATGATGCTGCATGGAATCCACTGCATTCAATCGGGATGCTTTGGGCCATGCTGAATAAAATCCATTGCATTCAATCATGCTGCATGGAATCCACTTCATTCAATCGGGATGCATTTTACCATGCTGCCTGGATTACCCTTCATTCAATCACGCTGCATGGAATCCACTGCATTCTATCGGGATGCTTTGGGCCATGCTGCATAAAATCCACTGCATTTAATCGGGATGCATTTGGCCACGCTGCATGGACTCCACTGCATAAAATCGGGATCCATTGCCCCAAAATGCAAGGAATCATCTGCATTCAATGACGCTGCATGGAATCCACTGCATTCAATCGGAGTGCATTTTACCACGCAGCATCGATTACACTGCTTTCAATCACAATGCATGGAATCTACTCTATTCAATCGGGATGCTTTGGGCCATACTGCATAAAATCCACTGCATTCAATCTTGCTGCATGGAATCCACTGCATTCAATCATGCTGCATATATCCACTGCATTCAATAGGGTTCCACTTCTTCACGCTGCATGGAATCCACTGCATTCAATCACGCTGCATAAAATCCACTGCATTCAATAGGGTTCCATTTCTTCACGCTTCATGGAATCCACTGCATTCAATAGGGTTCCATTCCTTCACGCTGCCTGGAATCCACTGCCTTCAATCACGCTGCATGGAATCCACTGCATTCAATCGGGATGCATTTTTCCTCGTTGCATGGATTACACTGCATTCAATCCCAATGCATGGAATCCACTGCATTCAATCGGGAAGCTTTGGGCCATGCTGCATACAATGCACTGCATTCAATCGGGATGCACTGGGCCTCGCTGCATGGACTCCACTGCATATAATCGGGATCCATTGCGCCACAATGCATGGAATCCTCTGCATTCAATGACGCTGAATGGAATCCACTGCATTGAATCGGGAAGCTTTGGGCCATGCTGCATAAATCCACTGCATGCAGTCATGCTGTGTGGACTCCACTGCATTGAATCATGCTGCAAAAAAAACCACTGCATTCAATAGGGTTCCATTTCTTCACCCTGCATGGAATCCACTGCATTCAACCACGCTGCATGGAATCCACTGCATTCAATCGGGATGCATTTTACCACTCTGCATTGATTACACTGCATTTAATCACGCTGCATGTAATCCATGGAATTTAATCGGGATTCATTTTACTAAGCTGTATGGAATGGACTGCACTTAATCACGCTGCATGGAATCCACTGCATTCAATCGGGATGCATTTTACCACGTTGCATGCAGTTCACTGCATTCAATCACAATGCATGGAATCCACTGCATTCAATCGGGATGCCTTGGGCCATGCTGCATAAAATCCACTGCATTCAATCTTGCTTTTTGAATCCACTGCATTCAGTAATGCTGCATAAAATCCTTGCATTCAATTGGGTTCCATTTCTTCACGCTGCATGGAATCCACTGCATTCAATCACGCTGCATGGAATCCACTGCATTCAATCATGCTGCATAAAATCCACTGCATTCAATAGGGTTCCATTTCTTCACGCTGCTTGTAATACACTGCATTCAATCACACTGAATGGAATCCACTGCATTCAATCGGGATGCATTTTACCTCGCTGCATGGATTACACTGCATTCAATCACAATGCATGGAATCCACTGCATTCCATCGGGATGCTTTGGGCCATGCTGCATAAAATCCACTGCATTCAATCGGGATGCATTGGGCCACGCTGCATCGACTCCACTGCATTCAATTGGCATCCATTGCGCCACAATGCAAGGAATCCTCTGCATTCATTGACGCTGCATGGACTCCACTGCATTCAATCGGGATGCTTTGGGCCATGCTGCATAAAATCCACTGCATTCAACCATGCTGCATGGAATCCATTTCATTCAATCATGCTCTATAAAATCCAATGCATTCAATACGGTTCCATTACTTCACGCTGCATGGAATACACTGCATTAAATCAGGATGCATGGAATCGACTGCATTCAATCAGGATGCATTATACCACGTTGCATGGATTACCCTACATTCAATCACAATGCATGGAATCCACTGCATTCCATCGGGATGCTTTGGGCCATGCTGCATAAAATCCACTGCATTCAATCGGGATGCATTGGGCCTCGCTGCATAGACTCCACTGCATATAATCGGGATCCATTGCGCCACAATGCATGGAATACTCTGCATTCAATGACGCTGCATGGAATCCACTGCATTCCATCGGGAAGCCTTGGGCCATGCTGCATAAAATCCACTGCATTCAATCATGCTGCATGGAATCCACTGCATTCAATCGGGATGCATTTTACAAGGCTGCATGGATTACATTTCATACACTCAAAATGCATGGAATCCACTGCGTTCTATAGGGATGCTTTGGGCCATACTGCATAAAATACACTGCATTCAATTTACTGCATGGAATCCACTGCATTCAATCATGCTGAATAAAATCCACTGCATTCAATAGGGTTCCATTTCTTCACGCTGCATGGAATACACTGCATTCAATCAGGCTGCATGAAATCCACTGCATTCAATGGGGATGCATTCTACAATGCTGCATGGAGTTCACTGCATGCAATCACAATGCATGTAATCCACTGCATTCCATCGGGATGCTTTGGGCCATGCTGCATAAAATCCACTGCATTCAATCGGGATGCATTGGGCCTCGCTGCATGGACTCCACTGCATACAATCGGGATCCATTGCGCCAAAATGCATGGAATACTCTGCATTCATTGACGCTGCATGGACTCCACTGCATTCAATCGGGATGCCTTGGGCCATGCTGCATAAAATCCACTGCATTCAACCATGCTGCATGGAATCCACTGCATTCAATCATGCTGCATAAAATCCACTGCATTCCATCGGGATGCATTCGGCCTCGCTGCATGGAATACACTGCATTCAATCAGGCTGCATGGAATCCACTGCATTCAATGGGGATGCATTCTACAATGCTGCATGGAGTTCACTGCATTCAATCACAATGCATGGAATCCACTGCATTCCATCGGGATGCTTTGGGCCATGCTGCATAAAATCCACTGCATTCAATCGGGATGCATTGGGCCTCGCTGCATGGACTCCACTGCATACAATCGGGATCCATTGCACCAAAATGCATGGAATCCTCCGCATGCAACGACGCTGCATGGACTCCACTGCATTCAATCGGGATGCTTTGGGCCATGCTGCATAAAATCCATTGAATTCAATCATGCTGCATGGAATCCACTGCATTCAATCATGCTGTATAAAATCCACTGCATTCAATAGGGTTCCATTTCTTCACGTGGCATCGAATACACTGCATTCAATCACGCTGCATGGAATCCACTGCATTCAATCGGGATGCATTTTTCCTCGCTGCATGGAGTACACTGCATTCAATCATGCTGCATAAAATCCACTGCATTCCATCGGGATGCTTTGGGCCATGCTGCATAAAATCCACTGCATTCAACCATGCTGCATGGAATCCACTGCATTCAATCATGCTGCATAAAATCCACTGCATTCAATCGGGATGCATTGGGCCTCGCTGCATGGAATAAACTGCATTCAATCAGGCTCCATGGAATCCACTGCATTCAATGGGGATGCATTCTACCATGCTGCATGGAGTTCACTGCATTCAATCACAATGCATGGAATCCACTGCATTCCATCGGGATGCTTTGGGCCATGCTGCATACAATCCACTGCATTCAATCGGGATGCATTGGGCCTCGCTGCATGGACTCCACTGCATACAATCGGGATCCATTGCGCCACAATGCATGGAATAGTCTGCATTCAATCACGCTGCATGGAATCCACTGCATTCAATCGGGATGCTTTGGGCCATGCTGCATAAAATCCACTGCATGCAATCATGCTGCATGGAATCCACTGCATTCAATCGGGATGCATTTTACCACGTTGCATGCAGTTCACTGCATTCAATCACAATGCATGGAATCCACTGCATTCAATCGGGATGCTTTGGGCCATGCTGCATAAAATCCACTGCATTCAATCGGGATGCATTGGGCCTCGCTGCATGGACTCCACTGCATTCAATCGGGATCCATTGCGCCACAATGCATGGATCCTCTGCATTCAATGACGCTGCATGGAATCCACTGCATTCCATCAGGATGCTTTGGGCCATGCTGCATAAAATCCACTGCATGCAAACATGCTGCATGGAATCCACTGCATTCAATCATGCTGCATAAAATCCACTGCATTCAATAGGGTTCCATTTCTTCACACTGCATGGAATCCACTACATTCAATCACGCTGCATGGAATCCACTGCATTCAACATGGAGGAATTTTACCACGCTGCATTTAGTACACTGTATTCAATCACAATTCATGGAATCCATTGCATTCAATCGGGATGCTTTGGGCCATGCTGCATAAAATCCACTGCATTCAATCGGGATGCACTGGGCATCGCTGCATGGACTCCACTGCATACAATCGGGATCCATTGCGCCACAATGCATGGAATCCTCTGCATTCAATGGCGCTGCATGGAATCCACTGCATTCAATCGGGATGCTTTGGGCCATGCTGAATAAAATCCATTGCATTCAATCATGCTGCATGGAATCCACTTCATTCAATCGGGATGCATTTTACCATGCTGCCTGGATTACCCTTCATTCAATCACGCTGCATGGAATCCACTGCATTCTATCGGGATGCTTTGGGCCATGCTGCATAAAATCCACTGCATTTAATCGGGATGCATTTGGCCACGCTGCATGGACTCCACTGCATAAAATCGGGATCCATTGCCCCAAAATGCAAGGAATCCTCTGCATTCAATGACGCTGCATGGAATCCACTGCATTGAATCGGGAAGCTTTGGGCCATGCTGCATAAATCCACTGCATGCAGTCATGCTGTGTGGACTCCACTGCATTGAATCATGCTGCAAAAAAAACCACTGCATTCAATAGGGTTCCATTTCTTCACCCTGCATGGAATCCACTGCATTCAACCACGCTGCATGGAATCCACTGCATTCAATCGGGATGCATTTTACCACTCTGCATGGATTACACTGCATTTAATCACGCTGCATGGAATCCATGGAATTTAATCGGGATTCATTTTACTAAGCTGTATGGAATGGACTGCACTTAATCACGCTGCATGGAATCCACTGCATTCAATCGGGATGCATTTTACCACGTTGCATGCAGTTCACTGCATTCAATCACAATGCATGGAATCCACTGCATTCAATCGGGATGCTTTGGGCCATGCTGCATAAAATCCACTGCATTCAATCTTGCTTTTTGAATCCACTGCATTCAGTAATGCTGCATAAAATCCTTGCATTCAATTGGGTTCCATTTCTTCACGCTGCATGGAATCCACTGCATTCAATCACGCTGCATGGAATCCACTGCATTCAATCGGGATGCATTTTACCATGCTGCGTGGTTTTCACTGCACTCAATCACAATGCATGGAATCCACTGCATTCCATCGGAATGCTTTGGGCCATGCTGTATAAAATCCACTGCATTCAATCATGCTGCATGGAATACACTGCATTCAATCATGCTGCATAAAATCCACTGCATTCAATAGGGTTCCATTTCTTCACGCTGCATGTAATACACTGCATTCAATCACACTGAATGGAATCCACTGCATTCAATCGGGATGCATTTTACCTCGCTGCATGGATTACACTGCATTCAATCCCAATGCATGGAATCCACTGCATTCAATCGGGATGCTTTGGGCCATGCTGCATAAAATCCACTGCATTCAATCGGGATGCATTGGGCCACGCTGCATGGACTCCACTGCATTCAATTGGCATCCATTGCGCCACAATGCAAGGAATCCTCTGCATTCATTGACGCTGCATGGACTCCACTGCATTCAATCGGGATGCTTTGGGCCATGCTGCATAAAATCCACTGCATTCAATCTTGCTTTTTGAATCCACTGCATTCAGTAATGCTGCATAAAATCCTTGCATTCAATTGGGTTCCATTTCTTCACGCTGCATGGAATACACTGCATTCAATCACGCTGCATGGAATCCACTGCATTCAATCGGGATGCATTTTACCATGCTGCGTGGTTTTCACTGCATTCAATCACAATGCATGGAATCCACTGCATTCCATCGGGATGCTTTGGGCCATGCTGCATAAAATCCACTGCATTCAATCGGGATGCATTGGGCCACGCTGCATGGACTCCACTGCATTCAATTGGCATCCATTGCGCCACAATGCAAGGAATCCTCTGCATTCATTGACGCTGCATGGACTCCACTGCATTCAATCGGGATGCTTTGGGCCATGCTGCATAAAATCCACTGCATTCAACCATGCTGCATGGAATACATTTCATTCAATCATGCTCTATAAAATCCAATGCATTCAATACGGTTCCATTACTTCACGCTGCATGGAATACACTGCATTAAATCAGGATTCATGGAATCGACTGCATTCAATCAGGATGCATTATACCACGTTGCATGGATTACCCTACATTCAATCACAATGCATGGAATCCACTGCATTCCATCGGGATGCTTTGGGCCATGCTGCATAAAATCCACTGCATTCAATCGGGATGCATTGGGCCTCGCTGCATAGACTCCACTGCATATAATCGGGATCCATTGCGCCACAATGCATGGAATACTCTGCATTCAATGACGCTGCATGGAATCCACTGCATTCCATCGGGAAGCTTTGGGCCATGCTGCATAAAATCCACTGCATTCAATCATGCTGCATGGAATCCACTGCATTCAATCGGGATGCATTTTACAAGGCTGCATGGATTACATTTCATACACTCAAAATGCATGGAATCCACTGCGTTCTATAGGGATGCTTTGGGCCATACTGCATAAAATACACTGCATTCAATTTGCTGCATGGAATCCACTGCATTCAATCATGCTGAATAAAATCCACTGCATTCAATAGGGTTCCATTTCTTCACGCTGCATGGAATACACTGCATTCAATCAGGCTGCATGAAATCCACTGCATTCAATGGGGATGCATTCTACAATGCTGCATGGAGTTCACTGCATGCAATCACAATGCATGTAATCCACTGAATTCCATCGGGATGCTTTGGGCCATGCTGCATAAAATCCACTGCATTCAACCATGCTGCATGGAATCCACTGCATTCAATCATGCTGCATAAAATCCACTGCATTCAATCGGGATGCATTGGGCCTCGCTGCATGGAATAAACTGCATTCAATCAGGCTCCATGGAATCCACTGCATTCAATGGGGATGCATTCTACCATGCTGCATGGAGTTCACTGCATTCAATCACAATGCATGGAATCCACTGCATTCCATCGGGATGCTTTGGGCCATGCTGCATAAAATCCACTGCATTCAATCGGGATGCATTGGGCCTCGCTGCATGGACTCCACTGCATACAATCGGGATCCATTGCGCCACAATGCATGGAATAGTCTGCATTCAATCACGCTGCATGGAATCCACTGCATTCAATCGGGATGCTTTGGGCCATGCTGCATAAAATCCACTGCATGCAATCATGCTGCATGGAATCCACTGCATTCAATCGGGATGCATTTTACCACGTTGCATGCAGTTCACTGCATTCAATCACAATGCATGGAATCCACTGCATTCAATCGGGATGCTTTGGGCCATGCTGCATAAAATCCACTGCATTCAATCGGGATGCATTGGGCCTCGCTGCATGGACTCCACTGCATTCAATCGGGATCCATTGCGCCACAATGCATGGATCCTCTGCATTCAATGACGCTGCATGGAATCCACTGCATTCCATCAGGATGCTTTGGGCCATGCTGCATAAAATCCACTGCATGCAATCATGCTGCATGGAATCCACTGCATTCAATCATGCTGCATAAAATCCACTGCATTCAATAGGGTTCCATTTCTTCACACTGCATGGAATCCACTACATTCAATCACGCTGCATGGAATCCACTGCATTCAACATGGATGAATTTTACCACGCTGCATTTAGTACACTGTATTCAATCACAATTCATGGAATCCATTGCATTCAATCGGGATGCTTTGGGCCATGCTGCATACAATCCACTGCATTCAATCGGGATGCACTGGGCATCGCTGCATGGACTCCACTGCATACAATCGGGATCCATTGCGCCACAATGCATGGAATCCTCTGCATTCAATGACGCTGCATGGAATCCACTGCATTCAATCGGGATGCTTTGGGCCATGCTGAATAAAATCCATTGCATTCAATCATGCTGCATGGAATCCACTTCATTCAATCGGGATGCATTTTACCATGCTGCCTGGATTCATTCAATCACGCTGCATGGAATCCACTGCATTCTATCGGGATGCTTTGGGCCATGCTGCATAAAATCCACTGCATTTAATCGGGATGCATTTGGCCACGCTGCATGGACTCCACTGCATAAAATCGGGATCCATTGCCCCAAAATGCAAGGAATCCTCTGCATTCAATGACGCTGAATGGAATCCACTGCATTGAATCGGGAAGCTTTGGGCCATGCTGCATAAATCCACTGCATGCAGTCATGCTGTGTGGACTCCACTGCATTGAATCATGCTGCAAAAAAAACCACTGCATTCAATAGGGTTCCATTTCTTCACCCTGCATGGAATCCACTGCATTCAACCACGCTGCATGGAATCCACTGCATTCAATCGGGATGCATTTTACCACTCTGCATGGATTACACTGCATTTAATCACGCTGCATGGAATCCATGGAATTTAATCGGGATTCATTTTACTAAGCTGTATGGAATGGACTGCACTTAATCACAATGCATGGAATCCACTGCATTCAATCGGGATGCTTTGGGCCATGCTGCATAAAATCCACTGCATTCAATCTTGCTTTTTGAATCCACTGCATTCAGTAATGCTGCATAAAATCCTTGCATTCAATTGGGTTCCATTTCTTCACGCTGCATGGAATACACTGCATTCAATCACGCTGCATGGAATCCACTGCATTCAATCGGGATGCATTTTACCATGCTGCGTGGTTTTCACTGCACTCAATCACAATGCATGGAATCCACTGCATTCCATCGGAATGCTTTGGGCCATGCTGCATAAAATCCACTGCATTCAATCATGCTGCATGGAATCCACTGCATTCAATCATGCTGCATAAAATCCACTGCATTCAATAGGGTTCCATTTCTTCACGCTGCATGTAATACACTGCATTCAATCACACTGAATGGAATCCACTGCATTCAATCGGGATGCATTTTACCTCGCTGCATGGATTACACTGCATTCAATCCCAATGCATGGAATCCACTGCATTCAATCGGGATGCTTTGGGCCATGCTGCATAAAATCCACTGCATTCAATCGGGATGCATTGGGCCACGCTGCATCGACTCCACTGCATTCAATTGGCATCCATTGCGCCACAATGCAAGGAATCCTCTGCAGTCATTGACGCTGCATGGACTCCACTGCATTCAATCGGGATGGTTTGGGCCATGCTGCATAAAATCCACTGCATTCAACCATGCTGCATGGAATACATTTCATTCAATCATGCTCTATAAAATCCAATGCATTCAATACGGTTCCATTACTTCACGCTGCATGGAATACACTGCATTAAATCAGGATTCATGGAATCGACTGCATTCAATCAGGATGCATTATACCACGTTGCATGGATTACCCTACATTCAATCACAATGCATGGAATCCACTGCATTCAATCGGGATGCTTTGGGCCATGCTGCATAAAATCCACTGCATTCAATCGGGATGCATTGGGCCTCGCTGCATAGACTCCACTGCATATAATCGGGATCCATTGCGCCACAATGCATGGAATACTCTGCATTCAATGACGCTGCATGGAATCCACTGCATTCCATCGGGAAGCTTTGGGCCATGCTGCATAAAATCCACTGCATTCAATCATGCTGCATGGACTCCACTGCATTCAATCGGGATGCATTTTACAAGGCTGCATGGATTACATTTCATACACTCAAAATGCATGGAATCCACTGCGTTCTATAGGGATGCTTTGGGCCATACTGCATAAAATACACTGCATTCAATTTGCTGCATGGAATCCACTGCATTCAATCATGCTGAATAAAATCCACTGCATTCAATAGGGTTCCATTTCTTCACGCTGCATGGAATACACTGCATTCAATCAGGCTGCATGAAATCCACTGCATTCAATGGGGATGCATTCTACAATGCTGCATGGAGTTCACTGCATGCAATCACAATGCATGTAATCCACTGCATTCCATCGGGATGCTTTGGGCCATGCTGCATAAAATCCACTGCATTCAACCATGCTGCATGGAATCTACTGCATTCAATCATGCTGCATAAAATCCACTGCATTCAATCGGGATGCATTGGGCCTCGCTGCATGGAATACACTGCATTCAATCAGGCTGCATGGAATCCACTGCATTCAATGGGGATGCATTCTACAATGCTGCATGGAGTTCACTGCATTCAATCACAACGCATGTAATCCACTGCATTCCATCGGGATGCTTTGGGCCATGCTGCATAAAATCCACTGCATTCAATCGGGATGCATTGGGCCTCGCTGCATGGACTCCACTGCATACAATCGGGATCCATTGCGCCAAAATGCATGGAATACTCTGCATTCATTGATGCTGCATGGACTCCACTGCATTCAATCGGGATGCTTTGGGCCATGATGCATAAAATCCACTGCATACAACCATGCTGCATGGAATCCACTGCATTCAATCATGCTGCATAAAATCCACTGCATTCAATCGGGATGCATTGGGCCTCGCTGCATAGACTCCACTGCATATAATCGGGATCCATTGCGCCACAATGCATGGAATACTCTGCATTCAATGACGCTGCATGGAATCCACTGCATTCCATCGGGAAGCTTTGGGCCATGCTGCATAAAATCCACTGCATTCAATCATGCTGCATGGAATCCACTGCATTCAATCGGGATGCATTTTACAAGGCTGCATGGATTACATTTCATACACTCAAAATGCATGGAATCCACTGCGTTCTATAGGGATTCTTTGGGCCATACTGCATAAAATACACTGCATTCAATTTGCTGCATGGAATCCACTGCATTCAATCATGCTGAATAAAATCCACTGCATTCAATAGGGTTCCATTTCTTCACGCTGCATGGAATACACTGCATTCAATCAGGCTGCATGAAATCCACTGCATTCAATGGGGATGCATTCTACAATGCTGCATGGAGTTCACTGCATGCAATCACAATGCATGTAATCCACTGCATTCCATCGGGATGCTTTGGGCCATGCTGCATAAAATCCACTGCATTCAACCATGCTGCATGAAATCCACTGCATTCAATCATGCTGCATAAAATCCACTGCATTCAATCGGGATGCATTGGGCCTCGCTGCATGGAATACACTGCATTCAATCAGGCTGCATGGAATCCACTGCATTCAATGGGGATGCATTCTACAATGCTGCATGAAGTTCACTGCATTCAATCACAACGCATGTAATCCACTGCATTCCATCGGGATGCTTTGGGCCATGCTGCATAAAATCCACTGCATTCAATCGGGATGCATTGGGCCTCGCTGCATGGACTCCACTGCATACAATCGGGATCCATTGCGCCAAAATGCATGGAATACTCTGCATTCATTGATGCTGCATGGACTCCACTGCATTCAATCGGGATGCTTTGGGCCATGATGCATAAAATCCACTGCATACAACCATGCTGCATGGAATCCACTGCATTCAATCATGCTGCATAAAATCCACTGCATTCCATCGGGATGCATTGGGCCTCGCTGCATGGAATACACTGCATTCAATCACGCTGCATGGAATCCACTGCATTCAATGGGGATGCATTCTACAATGCTGCATGGAGTTCACTGCATTCAATCACAACGCATGTAATCCACTGCATTCCATCGGGATGCTTTGGGCCATGCTGCATAAAATCCACTGCATTCAATCGGGATGCATTGGGCCTCGCTGCATCGACTCCACTGCATACAATCGGGATCCATTGCGCCAAAATGCATGGAATACTCTGCATTCATTGACGCTGCATGGACTCCACTGCATTCAATCGGGATGCTTTGGGCCATGCTGCATAAAATCCACTGCATTCAACCATGCTGCATGGAATCCACTGCATTCAATCATGCTGCATAAAATCCACTGCATTCCATCGGGATGCATTGGGCCTCGCTGCATGGAATACACTGCATTCAATCACGCTGCATGGAATCCACTGCATTCAATGGGGATGCATTCTACAATGCTGCATGGAGTTCACTGCATTCAATCTCAATGCATGGAATCCACTGCATTCCATCGGGATGCTTTGGGCCACGCTGCATAAAATCCACTGCATTCAATCGGGATGCATTGTGCCTCGCTGCATGGACTCCACTGCATACAATCGTGATCCATTTCACCAAAATGCATGGAATCCTCCGCATGCAACGACGCTGCATGGACTCCACTGCATTCAATCGGGATGCTTTGGGCCATGCTGCATAAAATCCACTGCATGCAATCATGCTGCATGGAATCCACTGCATTCAATCATGCTGCATAAAATCCACTGCATTCAATAGGGTTCCATTTCTTCACACTGCATGGAATCCACTGCATTCAATCACGCTGCATGGAATCCACTGCATTCAACATGGATGAATTTTACCACGCTGCATTTAGTACACTGTATTCAATCACAATTCATGGAATCCATTGCATTTAATCGGGATGCTTTGGGCCATGCTGCATAAAATCCACTGCATTCAATCGGGATGCACTGGGCATCGCTGCATGGACTCCACTGCATACAATCGGGATCCATTGCGCCACAATGCATGGAATCCTCTGCATTCAATGACGCTGCATGGAATCCACTGCATTCTATCGGGATGCTTTGGGCCATGCTGCATAAAATCCACTGCATTTAATCGGGATGCATTTGGTCACGCTGCATGGACTCCACTGCATAAAATCGGGATCCATTGCCCCAAAATGCAAGGAATCATCTGCATTCAATGACGCTGCATGGAATCCACTGCATTCCATCGGGATCCATTTTACCACGCAGCATGGATTACACTGCTTTCAATCACAATGCATGGAATCTACTCTATTCAATCGGGATGCTTTGGGCCATACTGCATAAAATCCACTGCATTCAATCTTGCTGCATGGAATCCACTGCATTCAATCATGCTGCATAAATCCTCTGCATTCAATAGGGTTCCACTTCTTCACGCTGCATGGAATCCACTGCATTCAATCACGCTGCATAAAATCCACTGCATTCAATAGGGTTCCATTTCTTCACGCTGCATGGAATCCACTACATTCAATCACGCTGCATGGAATCCACTGCATTCAATCAGGATGCTTTGGGCCATGCTGCATAAAATCCACTGCATTCAATCATGCTGCCTGGAATCCACTGCATTCAATCATACTGCATAAAATCCACTGCATTCAATAGGTTTCCATTTCTTCACGCTTCATGGAATCCACTGCATTCAATAGGGTTCCATTCCTTCACGCTGCCTGGAATCCACTGCCTTCAATCACGCTGCATGGAATCCACTGCATTCAATCGGGATGCATTTTTCCTCGTTGCATGGATTACACTGCATTCAATCCCAATGCATGGAATCCACTGCATTCAATCGGGAAACTTTGGGCCATGCTGCATACAATGCACTTCATTCAATCGGGATGCACTGGGCCTCGCTGCATGGACTCCACTGCATGTAATCGGGATCCATTGCGCCACAATGCATGGAATCCTCTGCATTCAATGACGCTGAATGGAATCCACTGCATTGAATTGGGAAACTTTGGGCCATGCTGCATAAATCCACTGCATGCAATCATGCTGTGTGGACTCCACTGCATTGAATCATGCTGCAAAAAAAACCACTGCATTCAATAGGGTTCCATTTATTCACCCTGCATGGAATCCACTGCATTCAACCACGCTGCATGGAATCCACTGCATTCAATCGGGATGCATTTTACCACTCTGCATGGATTACACTGCATTTAATCACGCTGCATGTAATCCATGGAATTTAATCGGGATTCATTTTACTAAGCTGTATGGAATGGACTGCACTTAATCACGCTGCATGGAATCCACTGCATTCAATCGGGATGCATTTTACCACGTTGCATGCAGTTCACTGCATTCAATCACAATGCATGGAATCCACTGCATTCAATCGGGATGCTTTGGGCCATGCTGCATAAAATCCACTGCATTCAATCTTGCTTTTTGAATCCACTGCATTCAGTAATGCTGCATAAAATCCTTGCATTCAATTGGGTTCCATTTCTTCACGCTGCATGGAATACACTGCATTCAATCACGCTGCATGGAATCCACTGCATACAATCGGGATGCATTTTACCATGCTGCGTGGTTTTCACTGCATTCAATCACAATGCATGGAATCCACTGCATTCCATCGGGATGCTTTGGGCCATGCTGCATAAAATCCACTGCATTCAATCATGCTGCATGGAATCCACTGCATTCAATCATGCTGCATAAAATCCACTGCATTCAATAGGGTTCCATTTCTTCACGCTGCATGTAATACACTGCATTCAATCACACTGAATGGAATCCACTGCATTCAATCGGGATGCATTTTACCATGCTGCGTGGTTTTCACTGCATTCAATCACAATGCATGGAATCCACTGCATTCCATCGGGATGCTTTGGGCCATGCTGCATAAAATCCACTGCATTCAATCGGGATGCATTGGGCCACGCTGCATCGACTCCACTGCATTCAATTGGCATCCATTGCGCCACAATGCAAGGAATCCTCTGCAGTCATTGACGCTGCATGGACTCCACTGCATTCAATCGGGATGCTTTGGGCCATGCTGCATAAAATCCACTGCATTCAACCATGCTGCATGGAATCCATTTCATTCAATCATGCTCTATAAAATCCAATGCATTCAATACGGTTCCATTACTTCACGCTGCATGGAATACACTGCATTAAATCAGGATTCATGGAATCGACTGCATTCAATCAGGATGCATTATACCACGTTGCATGGATTACCCTACATTCAATCACAATGCATGGAATCCACTGCATTCAATCGGGATGCATTGGGCCTCGCTGCATAGACTCCACTGCATATAATCGGGATCCATTGCGCCACAATGCATGGAATAATCTGCATTCAATGACGCTGCATGGAATCCACTGCATTCCATCGGGATGCTTTGGGCCAGGCTGCATAAAATCCACTGCATTCAATCGGGATGCATTGGGCCTCGCTGCATAGACTCCACTGCATATAATCGGGATCCATTGCGCCACAATGCATGGAATACTCTGCATTCAATGACGCTGCATGGAATCCACTGCATTCCATCGGGAAGCTTTGGGCCATGCTGCATAAAATCCACTGCATTCAATCATGCTGCATGGAATCCACTGCATTCAATCGGGATGCATTTTACAAGGCTGCATGGATTACATTTCATACACTCAAAATGCATGGAATCCACTGCATTCTATAGGGATGCTTTGGGCCATACTGCATAAAATACACTGCATTCAATTTGCTGCATGGAATCCACTGCATTCAATCATGCTGAATAAAATCCACTGCATTCAATAGGGTTCCATTTCTTCACGCTGCATGGAATACACTGCATTCAATCAGGCTGCATGAAATCCACTGCATTCAATGGGGATGCATTCTACAATGCTGCATGGAGTTCACTGCATGCAATCACAATGCATGTAATCCACTGCATTCCATCGGGATGCTTTGGGCCATGCTGCATAAAATCCACTGCATTCAATCGGGATGCATTGGGCCTCGCTGCATGGACTCCACTGCATACAATCGGGATCCATTGCGCCAAAATGCATGGAATACTCTGCATTCATTGACGCTGCATGGACTCCACTGCATTCCATCGGGATGCCTTGGGCCATGCTGCATAAAATCCACTGCATTCAACCATGCTGCATGGAATCCACTGCATTCAATCATGCTGCATAAAATCCACTGCATTCCATCGGGATGCATTGGGCCTCGCTGCATGGAATACACTGCATTCAATCAGGCTGCATGGAATCCACTGCATTCAATGGGGATGCATTCTACAATGCTGCATGGAGTTCACTGCATTCAATCACAACGCATGTAATCCACTGCATTCCATCGGGATGCTTTGGGCCATGCTGCATATAATCCACTGCATTCAATCGGGATGCATTGGGCCTCGCTGCATGGACTCCACTGCATACAATCGGGATCCATTGCACCAAAATGCATGGAATCCTCCGCATGCAACGACGCTGCATGGACTCCACTGCATTCAATCGGGATGCTTTGGGCCATGCTGCATAAAATCCATTGAATTCAATCATGCTGCATGGAATCCACTGCATTCAATCATGCTGTATAAAATCCACTGCATTCAATAGGGTTCCATTTCTTCACGTGGCATCGAATCCACTGCATTCAATCACACTGCATGGAATCCACTGCATTCAATCGGGATGCATTTTTCCTCGCTGCATGGAGTACACTGCATTCAATCATGCTGCATAAAATCCACTGCATTCCATCGGGATGCTTTGGGCCATGCTGCATAAAATCCACTGCATTCAACCATGCTGCATGGAATCCACTGCATTCAATCATGCTGCATAAAATCCAGTGCATTCAATCGGGATGCATTGGGCCTCGCTGCATGGAATAAACTGCATTCAATCAGGCTCCATGGAATCCACTGCATTCAATGGGGATGCATTCTACCATGCTGCATGGAGTTCACTGCATTCAATCACAATGCATGGAATCCACTGCATTCCATCGGGATGCTTTGGGCCATGCTGCATACAATCCACTGCATTCAATCGGGATGCATTGGGCCTCGCTGCATGGACTCCACTGCATACAATCGGGATCCATTGCGCCACAATGCATGGAATACTCTGCATTCAATCACGCTGCATGGAATCCACTGCATTCAATCGGGATGCTTTGGGCCATGCTGCATAAAATCCACTGCATGCAATCATGCTGCATGGAATCCACTGCATTCAATCGGGATGCATTTTACCACGTTGCATGCAGTTCACTGCATTCAATCACAATGCATGGAATCCACTGCATTCAATCGGGATGCTTTGGGCCATGCTGCATAAAATCCACTGCATTCAATCGGGATGCATTGGGCCTCGCTGCATGGACTCCACTGCATTCAATCGGAATCCATTGCGCCACAATGCATGGATCCTCTGCATTCAATGATGCTGCATGGAATCCACTGCATTCCATCAGGATGCTTTGGGCCATGCTGCATAAAATCCACTGCATGCAATCATGCTGCATGGAATCCACTGCATTCAATCGGGATGCATTTTACCACGTTGCATGCAGTTCACTGCATTCAATCACAATGCATGGAATCCACTGCATTCCATCGGGATGCTTTGGGCCATGCTGCATAAAATCCACTGCATTCAATCGGGATGCATTGGGCCTCGCTGCATGGACTCCACTGCATACAATCGGGATCAATTGCGCCACAATGCATGGAATAGTCTGCATTCAATCACGCTGCATGGAATCCACTGCATTCAATCGGGATGCTTTGGGCCATGCTGCATAAAATCCACTGCATGCAATCATGCTGCATGGAATCCACTGCATTCAATCGGGATGCATTTTACCACGTTGCATGCAGTTCACTGCATTCAATCACAATGCATGGAATCCACTGCATTCAATCGGGATGCTTTGGGCCATGCTGCATAAAATCCACTGCATTCAATCGGGATGCATTGGGCCTCGCTGCATGGACTCCACTGCATTCAATCGGGATCCATTGCGCCACAATGCATGGATCCTCTGCATTCAATGACGCTGCATGGAATCCACTGCATTCCATCAGGATGCTTTGGGCCATGCTGCATAAAATCCACTGCATGCAAACATGCTGCATGGAATCCACTGCATTCAATCATGCTGCATAAAATCCACTGCATTCAATAGGGTTCCATTTCTTCACACTGCATGGAATCCACTACATTCAATCACGCTGCATGGAATCCACTGCATTCAACATGGAGGAATTTTACCACGCTGCATTTAGTACACTGTATTCAATCACAATTCATGGAATCCATTGCATTCAATCGGGATGCTTTGGGCCATGCTGCATAAAATCCACTGCATTCAATCGGGATGCACTGGGCATCGCTGCATGGACTCCACTGCATACAATCGGGATCCATTGCGCCACAATGCATGGAATCCTCTGCATTCAATGGCGCTGCATGGAATCCACTGCATTCAATCGGGATGCTTTGGGCCATGCTGAATAAAATCCATTGCATTCAATCATGCTGCATGGAATCCACTTCATTCAATCGGGATGCATTTTACCATGCTGCCTGGATTACCCTTCATTCAATCACGCTGCATGGAATCCACTGCATTCTATCGGGATGCTTTGGGCCATGCTGCATAAAATCCACTGCATTTAATCGGGATGCATTTGGCCACGCTGCATGGACTCCACTGCATAAAATCGGGATCCATTGCCCCAAAATGCAAGGAATCCTCTGCATTCAATGACGCTGCATGGAATCCACTGCATTGAATCGGGAAGCTTTGGGCCATGCTGCATAAATCCACTGCATGCAGTCATGCTGTGTGGACTCCACTGCATTGAATCATGCTGCAAAAAAAACCACTGCATTCAATAGGGTTCCATTTCTTCACCCTGCATGGAATCCACTGCATTCAACCACGCTGCATGGAATCCACTGCATTCAATCGGGATGCATTTTACCACTCTGCATGGATTACACTGCATTTAATCACGCTGCATGGAATCCATGGAATTTAATCGGGATTCATTTTACTAAGCTGTATGGAATGGACTGCACTTAATCACGCTGCATGGAATCCACTGCATTCAATCGGGATGCATTTTACCACGTTGCATGCAGTTCACTGCATTCAATCACAATGCATGGAATCCACTGCATTCAATCGGGATGCTTTGGGCCATGCTGCATAAAATCCACTGCATTCAATCTTGCTTTTTGAATCCACTGCATTCAGTAATGCTGCATAAAATCCTTGCATTCAATTGGGTTCCATTTCTTCACGCTGCATGGAATCCACTGCATTCAATCACGCTGCATGGAATCCACTGCATTCAATCGGGATGCATTTTACCATGCTGCGTGGTTTTCACTGCACTCAATCACAATGCATGGAATCCACTGCATTCCATCGGAATGCTTTGGGCCATGCTGTATAAAATCCACTGCATTCAATCATGCTGCATGGAATCCACTGCATTCAATCATGCTGCATAAAATCCACTGCATTCAATAGGGTTCCATTTCTTCACGCTGCATGTAATACACTGCATTCAATCACACTGAATGGAATCCACTGCATTCAATCGGGATGCATTTTACCTCGCTGCATGGATTACACTGCATTCAATCCCAATGCATGGAATCCACTGCATTCAATCGGGATGCTTTGGGCCATGCTGCATAAAATCCACTGCATTCAATCGGGATGCATTGGGCCACGCTGCATCGACTCCACTGCATTCAATTTGCATCCATTGCGCCACAATGCAAGGAATCCTCTGCATTCATTGACGCTGCATGGACTCCACTGCATTCAATCGGGATGCTTTGGGCCATGCTGCATAAAATCCACTGCATTCAATCTTGCTTTTTGAATCCACTGCATTCAGTAATGCTGCATAAAATCCTTGCATTCAATTGGGTTCCATTTCTTCACGCTGCATGGAATACACTGCATTCAATCACGCTGCATGGAATCCACTGCATTCAATCGGGATGCATTTTACCATGCTGCGTGGTTTTCACTGCATTCAATCACAATGCATGGAATCCACTGCATTCCATCGGGATGCTTTGGGCCATGCTGCATAAAATCCACTGCATTCAATCGGGATGCATTGGGCCACGCTGCATCGACTCCACTGCATTCAATTGGCATCCATTGCGCCACAATGCAAGGAATCCTCTGCATTCATTGACGCTGCATGGACTCCACTGCATTCAATCGGGATGCTTTGGGCCATGCTGCATAAAATCCACTGCATTCAACCATGCTGCATGGAATACATTTCATTCAATCATGCTCTATAAAATCCAATGCATTCAATACGGTTCCATTACTTCACGCTGCATGGAATACACTGCATTAAATCAGGATTAATGGAATCGACTGCATTCAATCAGGATGCATTATACCACGTTGCATGGATTACCCTACATTCAATCACAATGCATGGAATCCACTGCATTCAATCGGGATGCTTTGGGCCATGCTGCATAAAATCCACTGCATTCAATCGGGATGCATTGGGCCTCGCTGCATAGACTCCACTGCATATAATCGGGATCCATTGCGCCACAATGCATGGAATACTCTGCATTCAATGACGCTGCATGGAATCCACTGCATTCCATCGGGAAGCTTTGGGCCATGCTGCATAAAATCCACTGCATTCAATCATGCTGCATGGAATCCACTGCATTCAATCGGGATGCATTTTACAAGGCTGCATGGATTACATTTCATACACTCAAAATGCATGGAATCCACTGCGTTCTATAGGGATGCTTTGGGCCATACTGCATAAAATACACTGCATTCAATTTGCTGCATGGAATCCACTGCATTCAATCATGCTGAATAAAATCCACTGCATTCAATAGGGTTCCATTTCTTCACGCTGCATGGAATACACTGCATTCAATCAGGCTGCATGAAATCCACTGCATTCAATGGGGATGCATTCTACAATGCTGCATGGAGTTCACTGCATGCAATCACAATGCATGTAATCCACTGAATTCCATCGGGATGCTTTGGGCCATGCTGCATAAAATCCACTGCATTCAACCATGCTGCATGGAATCCACTGCATTCAATCATGCTGCATAAAATCCACTGCATTCAATCGGGATGCATTGGGCCTCGCTGCATGGAATAAACTGCATTCAATCAGGCTCCATGGAATCCACTGCATTCAATGGGGATGCATTCTACCATGCTGCATGGAGTTCACTGCATTCAATCACAATGCATGGAATCCACTGCATTCCATCGGGATGCTTTGGGCCATGCTGCATAAAATCCACTGCATTCAATCGGGATGCATTGGGCCTCGCTGCATGGACTCCACTGCATACAATCGGGATCCATTGCGCCACAATGCATGGAATAGTCTGCATTCAATCACGCTGCATGGAATCCACTGCATTCAATCGGGATGCTTTGGGCCATGCTGCATAAAATCCACTGCATGCAATCATGCTGCATGGAATCCACTGCATTCAATCGGGATGCATTTTACCACGTTGCATGCAGTTCACTGCATTCAATCACAATGCATGGAATCCACTGCATTCAATCGGGATGCTTTGGGCCATGCTGCATAAAATCCACTGCATTCAATCGGGATGCATTGGGCCTCGCTGCATGGACTCCACTGCATTCAATCGGGATCCATTGCGCCACAATGCATGGATCCTCTGCATTCAATGACGCTGCATGGAATCCACTGCATTCCATCAGGATGCTTTGGGCCATGCTGCATAAAATCCACTGCATGCAATCATGCTGCATGGAATCCACTGCATTCAATCATGCTGCATAAAATCCACTGCATTCAATAGGGTTCCATTTCTTCACACTGCATGGAATCCACTGCATTCAATCACGCTGCATGGAATCCACTGCATTCAACATGGAGGAATTTTACCACGCTGCATTTAGTACACTGTATTCAATCACAATTCATGGAATCCATTGCATTCAATCGGGATGCTTTGGGCCATGCTGCATAAAATCCACTGCATTCAATCGGGATGCACTGGGCATCGCTGCATGGACTCCACTGCATACAATCGGGATCCATTGCGCCACAATGCATGGAATCCTCTGCATTCAATGACGCTGCATGGAATCCACTGCATTCAATCGGGATGCTTTGGGCCATGCTGAATAAAATCCATTGCATTCAATCATGCTGCATGGAATCCACTTCATTCAATCGGGATGCATTTTACCATGCTGCCTGGATTCATTCAATCACGCTGCATGGAATCCACTGCATTCTATCGGGATGCTTTGGGCCATGCTGCATAAAATCCACTGCATTTAATCGGGATGCATTTGGCCACGCTGCATGGACTCCACTGCATAAAATCGGGATCCATTGCCCCAAAATGCAAGGAATCCTCTGCATTCAATGACGCTGAATGGAATCCACTGCATTGAATCGGGAAGCTTTGGGCCATGCTGCATAAATCCACTGCATGCAGTCATGCTGTGTGGACTCCACTGCATTGAATCATGCTGCAAAAAAAACCACTGCATTCAATAGGGTTCCATTTCTTCACCCTGCATGGAATCCACTGCATTCAACCACGCTGCATGGAATCCACTGCATTCAATCGGGATGCATTTTACCACTCTGCATGGATTACACTGCATTTAATCACGCTGCATGGAATCCATGGAATTTAATCGGGATTCATTTTACTAAGCTGTATGGAATGGACTGCACTTAATCACAATGCATGGAATCCACTGCATTCAATCGGGATGCTTTGGGCCATGCTGCATAAAATCCACTGCATTCAATCTTGCTTTTTGAATCCACTGCATTCAGTAATGCTGCATAAAATCCTTGCATTCAATTGGGTTCCATTTCTTCACGCTGCATGGAATACACTGCATTCAATCACGCTGCATGGAATCCACTGCATTCAATCGGGATGCATTTTACCATGCTGCGTGGTTTTCACTGCACTCAATCACAATGCATGGAATCCACTGCATTCCATCGGAATGCTTTGGGCCATGCTGCATAAAATCCACTGCATTCAATCATGCTGCATGGAATCCACTGCATTCAATCATGCTGCATAAAATCCACTGCATTCAATAGGGTTCCATTTCTTCACGCTGCATGTAATACACTGCATTCAATCACACTGAATGGAATCCACTGCATTCAATCGGGATGCATTTTACCTCGCTGCATGGATTACACTGCATTCAATCCCAATGCATGGAATCCACTGCATTCAATCGGGATGCTTTGGGCCATGCTGCATAAAATCCACTGCATTCAATCGGGATGCATTGGGCCACGCTGCATCGACTCCACTGCATTCAATTGGCATCCATTGCGCCACAATGCAAGGAATCCTCTGCAGTCATTGACGCTGCATGGACTCCACTGCATTCAATCGGGATGCTTTGGGCCATGCTGCATAAAATCCACTGCATTCAACCATGCTGCATGGAATACATTTCATTCAATCATGCTCTATAAAATCCAATGCATTCAATACGGTTCCATTACTTCACGCTGCATGGAATACACTGCATTAAATCAGGATTCATGGAATCGACTGCATTCAATCAGGATGCATTATACCACGTTGCATGGATTACCCTACATTCAATCACAATGCATGGAATCCACTGCATTCAATCGGGATGCTTTGGGCCATGCTGCATAAAATCCACTGCATTCAATCGGGATGCATTGGGCCTCGCTGCATAGACTCCACTGCATATAATCGGGATCCATTGCGCCACAATGCATGGAATACTCTGCATTCAATGACGCTGCATGGAATCCACTGCATTCCATCGGGAAGCTTTGGGCCATGCTGCATAAAATCCACTGCATTCAATCATGCTGCATGGAATCCACTGCATTCAATCGGGATGCATTTTACAAGGCTGCATGGATTACATTTCATACACTCAAAATGCATGGAATCCACTGCGTTCTATAGGGATGCTTTGGGCCATACTGCATAAAATACACTGCATTCAATTTGCTGCATGGAATCCACTGCATTCAATCATGCTGAATAAAATCCACTGCATTCAATAGGGTTCCATTTCTTCACGCTGCATGGAATACACTGCATTCAATCAGGCTGCATGAAATCCACTGCATTCAATGGGGATGCATTCTACAATGCTGCATGGAGTTCACTGCATGCAATCACAATGCATGTAATCCACTGCATTCCATCGGGATGCTTTGGGCCATGCTGCATAAAATCCACTGCATTCAACCATGCTGCATGGAATCTACTGCATTCAATCATGCTGCATAAAATCCACTGCATTCAATCGGGATGCATTGGGCCTCGCTGCATGGAATACACTGCATTCAATCAGGCTGCATGGAATCCACTGCATTCAATGGGGATGCATTCTACAATGCTGCATGGAGTTCACTGCATTCAATCACAACGCATGTAATCCACTGCATTCCATCGGGATGCTTTGGGCCATGCTGCATAAAATCCACTGCATTCAATCGGGATGCATTGGGCCTCGCTGCATGGACTCCACTGCATACAATCGGGATCCATTGCGCCAAAATGCATGGAATACTCTGCATTCATTGATGCTGCATGGACTCCACTGCATTCAATCGGGATGCTTTGGGCCATGATGCATAAAATCCACTGCATACAACCATGCTGCATGGAATCCACTGCATTCAATCATGCTGCATAAAATCCACTGCATTCCATCGGGATGCATTGGGCCTCGCTGCATGGAATACACTGCATTCAATCACGCTGCATGGAATCCACTGCATTCAATGGGGATGCATTCTACAATGCTGCATGGAGTTCACTGCATTCAATCACAACGCATGTAATCCACTGCATTCCATCGGGATGCTTTGGGCCATGCTGCATAAAATCCACTGCATTCAATCGGGATGCATTGGGCCTCGCTGCATCGACTCCACTGCATACAATCGGGATCCATTGCGCCAAAATGCATGGAATACTCTGCATTCATTGACGCTGCATGGACTCCACTGCATTCAATCGGGATGCTTTGGGCCATGCTGCATAAAATCCACTGCATTCAACCATGCTGCATGGAATCCACTGCATTCAATCATGCTGCATAAAATCCACTGCATTCCATCGGGATGCATTGGGCCTCGCTGCATGGAATACACTGCATTCAATCACGCTGCATGGAATCCACTGCATTCAATGGGGATGCATTCTACAATGCTGCATGGAGTTCACTGCATTCAATCTCAATGCATGGAATCCACTGCATTCCATCGGGATGCTTTGGGCCACGCTGCATAAAATCCACTGCATTCAATCGGGATGCATTGTGCCTCGCTGCATGGACTCCACTGCATACAATCGGGATCCATTGCACCAAAATGCATGGAATCCTCCGCATGCAACGACGCTGCATGGACTCCACTGCATTCAATCGGGATGCTTTGGGCCATGCTGCATAAAATCCACTGCATGCAATCATGCTGCATGGAATCCACTGCATTCAATCATGCTGCATAAAATCCACTGCATTCAATAGGGTTCCATTTCTTCACACTGCATGGAATCCACTGCATTCAATCACGCTGCATGGAATCCACTGCATTCAACATGGATGAATTTTACCACGCTGCATTTAGTACACTGTATTCAATCACAATTCATGGAATCCATTGCATTTAATCGGGATGCTTTGGGCCATGCTGCATAAAATCCACTGCATTCAATCGGGATGCACTGGGCATCGCTGCATGGACTCCACTGCATACAATCGGGATCCATTGCGCCACAATGCATGGAATCCTCTGCATTCAATGACGCTGCATGGAATCCACTGCATTCTATCGGGATGCTTTGGGCCATGCTGCATAAAATCCACTGCATTTAATCGGGATGCATTTGGTCACGCTGCATGGACTCCACTGCATAAAATCGGGATCCATTGCCCCAAAATGCAAGGAATCATCTGCATTCAATGACGCTGCATGGAATCCACTGCATTCCATCGGGATCCATTTTACCACGCAGCATGGATTACACTGCTTTCAATCACAATGCATGGAATCTACTCTATTCAATCGGGATGCTTTGGGCCATACTGCATAAAATCCACTGCATTCAATCTTGCTGCATGGAATCCACTGCATTCAATCATGCTGCATAAATCCTCTGCATTCAATAGGGTTCCACTTCTTCACGCTGCATGGAATCCACTGCATTCAATCACGCTGCATAAAATCCACTGCATTCAATAGGGTTCCATTTCTTCACGCTGCATGGAATCCACTACATTCAATCACGCTGCATGGAATCCACTGCATTCAATCAGGATGCTTTGGGCCATGCTGCATAAAATCCACTGCATTCAATCATGCTGCCTGGAATCCACTGCATTCAATCATACTGCATAAAATCCACTGCATTCAATAGGTTTCCATTTCTTCACGCTTCATGGAATCCACTGCATTCAATAGGGTTCCATTCCTTCACGCTGCCTGGAATCCACTGCCTTCAATCACGCTGCATGGAATCCACTGCATTCAATCGGGATGCATTTTTCCTCGTTGCATGGATTACACTGCATTCAATCCCAATGCATGGAATCCACTGCATTCAATCGGGAAACTTTGGGCCATGCTGCATACAATGCACTTCATTCAATCGGGATGCACTGGGCCTCGCTGCATGGACTCCACTGCATATAATCGGGATCCATTGCGCCACAATGCATGGAATCCTCTGCATTCAATGACGCTGAATGGAATCCACTGCATTGAATCGGGAAGCCTTGGGCCATGCTGCATAAATCCACCGCATGCAATCATGCTGTGTGGACTCCACTGCATTGAATCATGCTGCAAAAAAAACCACTGCATTCAATAGGGTTCCATTTCTTCACCCTGCATGGAATCCACTGCATTCAACCACGCTGCATGGAATCCACTGCATTCAATCGGGATGCATTTTACCACTCTGCATGGATTACACTGCATTTAATCACGCTGCATGTAATCCATGGAATTTAATCGGGATTCATTTTACTAAGCTGTATGGAATGGACTGCACTTAATCACGCTGCATGGAATCCACTGCATTCAATCGGGATGCATTTTACCACGTTGCATGCAGTTCACTGCATTCAATCACAATGCATGGAATCCACTGCATTCAATCGGGATGCTTTGGGCCATGCTGCATAAAATCCACTGCATTCAATCTTGCTTTTTGAATCCACTGCATTCAGTAATGCTGCATAAAATCCTTGCATTCAATTGGGTTCCATTTCTTCACGCTGCATGGAATACACTGCATTCAATCACGCTGCATGGAATCCACTGCATACAATCGGGATGCATTTTACCATGCTGCGTGGTTTTCACTGCATTCAATCACAATGCATGGAATCCACTGCATTCCATCGGGATGCTTTGGGCCATGCTGCATAAAATCCACTGCATTCAATCATGCTGCATGGAATCCACTGCATTCAATCATGCTGCATAAAATCCACTGCATTCAATAGGGTTCCATTTCTTCACGCTGCATGTAATACACTGCATTCAATCACACTGAATGGAATCCACTGCATTCAATCGGGATGCATTTTACCATGCTGCGTGGTTTTCACTGCATTCAATCACAATGCATGGAATCCACTGCATTCCATCGGGATGCTTTGGGCCATGCTGCATAAAATCCACTGCATTCAATCGGGATGCATTGGGCCACGCTGCATCGACTCCACTGCATTCAATTGGCATCCATTGCGCCACAATGCAAGGAATCCTCTGCAGTCATTGACGCTGCATGGACTCCACTGCATTCAATCGGGATGCTTTGGGCCATGCTGCATAAAATCCACTGCATTCAACCATGCTGCATGGAATCCATTTCATTCAATCATGCTCTATAAAATCCAATGCATTCAATACGGTTCCATTACTTCACGCTGCATGGAATACACTGCATTAAATCAGGATTCATGGAATCGACTGCATTCAATCAGGATGCATTATACCACGTTGCATGGATTACCCTACATTCAATCACAATGCATGGAATCCACTGCATTCCATCGGGATGCTTTGGGCCATGCTGCATAAAATCCACTGCATTCAATCGGGATGCATTGGGCCTCGCTGCATAGACTCCACTGCATATAATCGGGATCCATTGCGCCACAATGCATGGAATACTCTGCATTCAATGACGCTGCATGGAATCCACTGCATTCCATCGGGAAGCTTTGGGCCATGCTGCATAAAATCCACTGCATTCAATCATGCTGCATGGAATCCACTGCATTCAATCGGGATGCATTTTACAAGGCTGCATGGATTACATTTCATACACTCAAAATGCATGGAATCCACTGCGTTCTATAGGGATGCTTTGGGCCATACTGCATAAAATACACTGCATTCAATTTGCTGCATGGAATCCACTGCATTCAATCATGCTGAATAAAATCCACTGCATTCAATAGGGTTCCATTTCTTCACGCTGCATGGAATACACTGCATTCAATCAGGCTGCATGAAATCCACTGCATTCAATGGGGATGCATTCTACAATGCTGCATGGAGTTCACTGCATGCAATCACAATGCATGTAATCCACTGCATTCCATCGGGATGCTTTGGGCCATGCTGCATAAAATCCACTGCATTCAACCATGCTGCATGGAATCCACTGCATTCAATCATGCTGCATAAAATCCACTGCATTCAATCGGGATGCATTGGGCCTCGCTGCATGGAATACACTGCATTCAATCAGGCTGCATGGAATCCACTGCATTCAATGGGGATGCATTCTACAATGCTGCATGGAGTTCACTGCATTCAATCACAACGCATGTAATCCACTGCATTCCATCGGGATGCTTTGGGCCATGCTGCATAAAATCCACTGCATTCAATCGGGATGCATTGGGCCTCGCTGCATGGACTCCACTGCATACAATCGGGATCCATTGCACCAAAATGCATGGAATACTCTGCATTCATTGATGCTGCATGGACTCCACTGCATTCAATCGGGATGCTTTGGGCCATGCTGCATAAAATCCACTGCATTCAACCATGCTGCATGGAATCCACTGCATTCAATCATGCTGCATAAAATCCACTGCATTCCATCGGGATGCATTGGGCCTCGCTGCATGGAATACACTGCATTCAATCACGCTGCATGGAATCCACTGCATTCAATGGGGATGCATTCTACAATGCTGCATGGAGTTCACTGCATTCAATCACAACGCATGGAATCCACTGCATTCCATCGGGATGCTTTGGGCCATGCTGCATAAAATCCACTGCATTCAATCGGGATGCATTGGGCCTCGCTGCATCGACTCCACTGCATTCAATCGGGATCCATTGCGCCACAATGCATGGAATACTCTGCATTCATTGACGCTGCATGGACTCCACTGCATTCAATCGGGATGCTTTGGGCCATGCTGCATAAAATCCACTGCATTCAACCATGCTGCATGGAATCCACTGCATTCAATCATGCTGCATAAAATCCACTGCATTCCATCGGGATGCATTGGGCCTCGCTGCATGGAATACACTGCATTCAATCACGCTGCATGGAATCCACTGCATTCAATGGGGATGCATTCTACAATGCTGCATGGAGTTCACTGCATTCAATCTCAATGCATGGAATCCACTGCATTCCATCGGGATGCTTTGGGCCATGCTGCATAAAATCCACTGCATTCAATCGGGATGCATTGGGCCTCGCTGCATGGACTCCACTGCATACAATCGGGATCCATTGCACCAAAATGCATGGAATCCTCCGCATGCAACGACGCTGCATGGACTCCACTGCATTCAATCGGGATGCATTGGGCCACGCTGCATCGACTCCACTGCATTCAATCGGGATCCATTGCGCCACAATGCAAGGAATCCTCTGCATTCATTGACGCTGCATGGACTCCACTGCATTCAATCGGGATGCTTTGGGCCATGCTGCATAAAATCCACTGCATTCAACCATGCTGCATGGAATCCATTTCATTCAATCATGCTCTATAAAATCCAATGCATTCAATACGGTTCCATTACTTCACGCGGCATGGAATACACTGCATTAAATCAGGATGCATGGAATCGACTGCATTCAATCAGGATGCATTATACCACGTTGCATGGATTACCCTACATTCAATCACAATGCATGGAATCCTCTGCATTCAATGACGCTGCATGGAATCCACTGCATTCCATCGGGAAGCTTTGGGCCATGCTGCATAAAATCCATTGCATTCAATCATGCTGCATGGAATCCACTGCATTCAATCGGGATGCATTTTACCATGCTGCATGGATTACCCTTCATTCAATCAGGCTGCATGGAATCCACTGCATTCTATCGGGATGCTTTGGGCCATGCTGCATAAAATCCACTGCATTTAATCGGGATGCATTTGGCCACGCTGCATGGACTCCACTGCATAAAATCGGGATCCATTGCCCCAAAATGCAAGGAATCATCTGCATTCAATGACGCTGCATGGAATCCACTGCATTCCATCGGGATCCATTTTACCACGCAGCATGGATTACACTGCTTTCAATCACAATGCATGGAATCTACTCTATTCAATCGGGATGCTTTGGGCCATACTGCATAAAATCCACTGCATTCAATCATGCTGCATGGAATCCACTGCATTCAATCGGAGTGCATTTTACCACGCTGCATGGATAACATTTCATACACTCAAAATGCATGGAATCCACTGCATTCTATAGGGATGCTTTGGGCCATACTGCATAAAATCCACTGCATTCAATCTTGCTGCATGGAATCCACTGCATTCAATCATGCTGCATAAATCCACTGCATTCAATAGGGTTCCACTTCTTCACGCTGCATGGAATCCACTGCATTCAATCACGCTGCATAAAATCCACTGCATTCAATAGGGTTCCATTTCTTCACGCTGCATGGAATCCACTACATTCAATCACGCTGCATGGAATCCACTGCATTCAATCAGGATGCTTTGGGCCATGCTGCATAAAATCCACTGCATTCAATCATGCTGCCTGGAATCCACTGCATTCAATCATACTGCATAAAATCCACTGCATTCAATAGGGTTCCATTTCTTCACGCTTCATGGAATCCACTGCATTCAATAGGGTTCCATTCCTTCACGCTGCCTGGAATCCACTGCCTTCAATCACACTGCATGGAATCCACTGCATTCAATCGGGATGCATTTTTCCTCGTTGCATGGATTACACTGCATTCAATCCCAATGCATGGAATCCACTGCATTCAATCGGGATGCTTTGGGCCATGCTGCATAAAATCCACTGCATTCAACCATGCTGCATGGAATCCACTGCATTCAATCATGCTGCATAAAATCCACTGCATTCCATCGGGATGCATTGGGCCTCGCTGCATGGAATACACTGCATTCAATCACGCTGCATGGAATCCACTGCATTCAATGGGGATGCATTCTACCATGCTGCATGGAGTTCACTGCATTCAATCACAATGCATGGACTCCACTGCATTCCATCGGGATGCTTTGGGCCATGCTGCATAAAATCCACTGCATTCAATCGGGATGCATTGGGCCTCGCTGCATGGACTCCACTGCATACAATCGGGATGCTTTGGGCCATGCTGCATAAAATCCACTGCATGCAATCATGCTGCATGGAATCCACTGCATTCAATCATGCTGCATAAAATCCACTGCATTCAATAGGGTTCCATTTCTTCACGTGGCATCGAATCCACTGCATTCAATCACGCTGCATGGAATCCACTGCATTCAATCGGGATGCATTTTTCCTCGCTGCATGGAGTACACTGCATTCAATCATGCTGCATAAAATCCACTGCATTCCATCGGGATGCTTTGGGCCATGCTGCATAAAATCCACTGCATTCAACCATGCTGCATGGAATACACTGCATTCAATCGGGATGCATTTTAACATGCTGCATGGATTACCCTTCATTCAATCAGGCTGCATGGAATCCACTGCATTCTATCGGGATGCTTTGGGCCATGCTGCATAAAATCCACTGCATTTAATCGGGATGCATTTGGCCACGCTGCATGGACTGCACTGCATAAAATCGGGATACATTGCCCCAAAATGCAAGGAATCATCTGCATTCAATGACGCTGCATGGACTCCACTGCATTCCATCGGGATGCTTTGGGCCATGCTGCATAAAATCCATTGAATGCAATCATGCTGCATGGAATCCACTGCATTCAATCATGCTGCATAAAATCCACTGCATTCAATAGGGTTCCATTTCTTCACGTGGCATCGAACCCACTGCATTCAATCACGCTGCATGGAATCCACTGCATTCAATCGGGATGCATTTTTTCTCGCTGCATGGAGTACACTGCATTCAATCCCAATGCATGGAATCCACTGCATTCCATCGGGATGCTTTGGGCCATGCTGCATAAAATCCACTGCATTCAACCATGCTGCATGGAATCCACTGCATTCAATCATGCTGCATAAAATCCACTGCATTCAATCGGGATGCATTGGGCCTCGCTGCATGGACTCCACTGCATACAATCGGGATCCATTGCGCCACAATGCATGGAATACTCTGCATTCAATCACGCTGCATGGAATCCACTGCATTCAATCGGGATGCATTTTACCACGTTGCATTCAGTTCACTGCATTCAGTCACAATGCATGGAATCCACTGCATTCAATCGGGATGCATTTTACCACGTTGCATGCAGTTCACTGCATTCAATCACAATGCATGGAATCCACTGCATTCAATCGGGATGCTTTGGGCCATGCTGCATAAAATCCACTGCATTCAATCTTGCTTTTTGAATCCACTGCATTCAGTAATGCTGCATAAAATCCTTGCATTCAATTGTGTTCCATTACTTCACGCTGCATGGAATACACTGCATTCAATGACGCTGCATGGAATCCACTGCATTCATTCGGGATGCTTTGGGCCATGCTGAATAAAATCCATTGCATTCAATCATGCTGCACGGAATCCTCTGCATTCAATCGGGATGCATTTTACCATGCTGCATGGATTACCCTTCATTCAATCAGGCTGCATGGAATCCACTGCATTCTATCGGGATGCTTTGGGCCATGCTGCATAAAATCCACTGCATTTAATCGGGATGCATTTGGCCACGCTGCATGGACTCCACTGCATAAAATCGGGATCCATTGCCCCAAAATGCAAGGAATCATCTGCATTCAATGACGCTGCATGGAATCCACTGCATTCCATCGGGATCCATTTTACCACGCAGCATGGATTACACTGCTTTCAATCACAATGCATGGAATCTACTCTATTCAATCGGGATGCTTTGGGCCATACTGCATAAAATCCACTGCATTCAATCATGCTGCATGGAATCCACTGCATTCAATCGGGGTGCATTTTACCACGCTGCATGGATAACATTTCATACACTCAAAATGCATGGAATCCACTGCATTCTATAGGGATGCTTTGGGCCATACTGCATAAAATACACTGCATTCAATCTTGCTGCATGGAATCCACTGCATTCAATCATGCTGCATAAATCCACTGCATTCAATAGGGTTCCATTTCTTCACGCTGCATGGAATCCACTGCATTCAATCACGCTGCATAAAATCCACTGCATTCAATAGGGTTCCATTTCTTCACGCTGCATGGAATCCACTACATTCAATCACGCTGCATGGAATCCACTGCATTCAATCAGGATGTTTTGGGCCATGCTGCATAAAATCCACTGCATTCAATCATGCTGCCTGGAATCCACTGCATTCAATCATACTGCATAAAATCCACTGCATTCAATAGGGTTCCATTTCTTCACGCTTCATGGAATCCACTGCATTCAATAGGGTTCCATTCCTTCACGCTGCCTGGAATCCACTGCCTTCAATCACACTGCATGGAATCCACTGCATTCTATCGGGATGCTTTGGGCCATGCTGCATGAAATCCACTGCATTCAACCATGCTGCATGGAATCCACTGCATTCAATCATGCTGCATAAAATCCACTGCATTCCATCGGGATGCATTGGGCCTCGCTGCATGGACTCCACTGCATATAATCGGGATCCATTACACCACAATGCATGGAATCATCTGCATTCAATGACACTGCATGGAATCCACTGCATTCAATCATGCTGCATGGAATCCACTGCATTCAATCATGCTGCATAAAATCCACTGCATTCAATAGGGTTCCATTTCTTCACGCTGCATGTAATACACTGCATTCAATCACACTGCATGGAATCCACTGCATTCAATCGGGATGCATTTTACCATGCTGCGTGGTTTTCACTGCATTCAATCACAATGCATGGAATCCACTGCATTCAATCGGGATGCTTTGGGCCATGCTGCATAAAATCCACTGCATTCAATCGGGATACATTGGGCCTCGCTGCATGAACTCCACTGCATACAATCTGGATCCATTGTGCCAAAATGCATGGAATCCTCTGCATTCAATGACGCTGCATGGAATCCACTGCATTCCATCGGGATGCTTTGGGCCATGCTGCATAAACTCCACTGCATTCAATCATGCTTCATGGAATCCACTGCATTCAATCATGCTGCATAAAATCCACTGCATTCAATAGGGTTCCATTTCTTCATGCTGCATGGAATCCACTGCATTCAATCACGCTGCATGGAATCCACTGCATTCTATCGGGATGCATTTTACCACGCTGCATAGATTACACCGCATTCAATCACAATGCATGGAATCCACTGCATTCAATCGGGATGCTTTGGGCCATGCTGCATAAAATCCACTGCATTCAATCGGGATGCATTGGGCCTCGCTGCATGGACTCCACTGCATACAATCGGGATCCATTGCGCCACAATGCATGGAATCCTCTGCATTCAATGACGCTGCATGGAATCCACTGCATTCCATCAGGATGCTTTGGGCCATGCTGCATAAAATCCACTGCATGCAATCATGCTGCATGGAATCCACTGCATTCAATCATGCTGCATAAAATCCACTGCATTCAATAGGGTTCCATTTCTTCACACTGCATGGAATCCACTGCATTCAATCACGCTGCATGGAATCCACTGCATTCAACATGGAGGAATTTTACCACGCTGCATTTAGTACACTGTATTCAATCACAATTCATGGAATCCATTGCATTCAATCGGGATGCTTTGGGCCATGCTGCATAAAATCCACTGCATTCAATCGGGATGCACTGGGCATCGCTGCATGGACTCCACTGCATACAATCGGGATCCATTGCGCCACAATGCATGGAATCCTCTGCATTCAATGACGCTGCATGGAATCCACTGCATTCCATCGGGAAGCTTTGGGCCATGCTGCATAAAATCCATTGCATTCAATCATGCTGCATGGAATCCACTGCATTCAATCGGGATGCATTTTACCATGCTGCATGGATTACCCTTCATTCAATCAGGCTGCATGAAATCCACTGCATTCTATCGGGATGCTTTGGGCCATGCTGCATAAAATCCACTGCATTTAATCGGGATGCATTTGGCCACGCTGCATGGACTCCACTGCATAAAATCGGGATCCATTGCCCCAAAATGCAAGGAATCATCTGCATTCAATGACGCTGCATGGAATCCACTGCATTCCATCGGGAAGCTTTGGGCCATGCTGCATAAAATCCACTGCATTCAATCATGCTGCATGGAATCCACTGCATTCAATCGGGATGCATTTTACCATGCTGCATGGATTACCCTTCATTCAATCAGGCTGCATGAAATCCACTGCATTCTATCGGGATGCTTTGGGCCATGCTGCATAAAATCCACTGCATTTAATCGGGATGCATTTGGCCACGCTGCATGGACTCCACTGCATAAAATCGGGATCCATTGCCCCAAAATGCAAGGAATCATCTGCATTCAATGACGCTGCATGGAATCCACTGCATTCCATCGGGATCCATTTTACCACGCAGCATGGATTACACTGCTTTCAATCACAATGCATGGAATCTACTCTATTCAATCGGGATGCTTTGGGCCATACTGCATAAAATCCACTGCATTCAATCATGCTGCATGGAATCCACTGCATTCAATCGGAGTGCATTTTACCACGCTGCATGGATAACATTTCATACACTCAAAATGCATGGAATCCACTGCATTCTATAGGGATGCTTTGGGCCATACTGCATAAAATCCACTGCATTCAATCTTGCTGCATGGAATCCACTGCATTCAATCATGCTGCATAAATCCACTGCATTCAATAGGGTTCCACTTCTTCACGCTGCATGGAATCCACTGCATTCAATCACGCTGCATAAAATCCACTGCATTCAATAGGGTTCCATTTCTTCACGCTGCATGGAATCCACTACATTCAATCACGCTGCATGGAATCCACTGCATTCAATCAGGATGCTTTGGGCCATGCTGCATAAAATCCACTGCATTCAATCATGCTGCCTGGAATCCACTGCATTCTATCATACTGCATAAAATCCACTGCATTCAATAGGGTTCCATTTCTTCACGCTTCATGGAATCCACTGCATTCAATAGGGTTCCATTCCTTCACGCTGCCTGGAATCCACTGCCTTCAATCACCCTGCATGGAATCCACTGCATTCAATCGGGATGCATTTTTCCTCGTTGCATGGATTACACTGCATTCAATCCCAATGCATGGAATCCAGTGCATTCAATCGGGATGATTTGGGCCATGCTGCATAAAATCCACTGCATTCAACCATGCTGCATGGAATCCACTGCATTCAATCATGCTGCATAAAATCCACTGCATTCCATCGGGATGCATTGGGCCTCGCTGCATGGAATACACTGCATTCAATCACGCTGCATGGAATCCACTGCATTCAATGGGGATGCATTCTACCATGCTGCATGGAGTTCACTGCATTCAATCACAATGCATGGACTCCACTGCATTCCATCGGGATGCTTTGGGCCATACTGCATAAAATCCACTGCATTCAATCTTGCTGCATGGAATCCACTGCATTCAATCGGAGTGCATTTTACCACGCTGCATGGATAACATTTCATACACTCAAAATGCATGGAATCCACTGCATTCTATAGGGATGCTTTGGGCCATACTGCATAAAATCCACTGCATTCAATCTTGCTGCATGGAATCCACTGCATTCAATCATGCTGCATAAATCCACTGCATTCAATAGGGTTCCACTTCTTCACGCTGCATGGAATCCACTGCATTCAATCACGCTGCATAAAATCCACTGCATTCAATAGGGTTCCATTTCTTCACGCTGCATGGAATCCACTACATTCAATCACGCTGCATGGAATCCACTGCATTCAATCAGGATGCTTTGGGCCATGCTGCATAAAATCCACTGCATTCAATCATGCTGCCTGGAATCCACTGCATTCAATCATACTGCATAAAATCCACTGCATTCAATAGGGTTCCATTTCTTCACGCTTCATGGAATCCACTGCATTCAATAGGGTTCCATTCCTTCACGCTGCCTGGAATCCACTGCCTTCAATCACGCTGCATGGAATCCACTGCATTCAATCGGGATGCATTTTTCCTCGTTGCATGGATTACACTGCATTCAATCCCAATGCATGGAATCCACTGCATTCCATCGGGATGCTTTGGGCCATGCTGCATAAAATCCACTGCATTCAATCGGGATACATTGGGCCTCGCTGCATGGACTCCACTGCATAAAATCTGGATCCATTGCGCCACAATGCATGGAATCCTCTGCATTCAACAACGCTGCATGGAATCCACTGCATTCCATCGGGATGTTTTGGGCCATGCTTCATAAAATCCACTGCATTCAATCGGGATGCATTGGGCCTCGCTGCATGAACTCCACTGCATACAATCTGGATCAATTGTGCCAAAATGCATGGAATCCTCTGCATTCAATGACGCTGCATGGAATCCACTGCATTCCATCGGGATGCTTTGGGCCATGCTGCATAAACTCCACTGCATTCAATCATGCTTCATGGAATCCACTGCATTCAATCATGCTGCATAAAATCCACTGCATTCAATAGGGTTCCATTTCTTCACGCTGCATGGAATCCACTACATTCAATCACGCTGCATGGAATCCACTGCATTCTATCGGGATGCATTTTACCACGCTGCATAGATTACACCGCATTCAATCACAATGCATGGAATCCACTGCATTCAATCGGGATGCTTTGGGCCATGCTGCATAAAATCCACTGCATTCAATCGGGATGCATTGGGCCTCGCTGCATGGACTCCACTGCATACAATCGGGATCCATTGCGCCACAATGCATGGATTCCTCTGCATTCAATGACGCTGCATGGAATCCACTGCATTCCATCAGGATGCTTTGGGCCATGCTGCATAAAATCCACTGCATGCAATCCTGCTGCATGGAATCCACTGCATTCAATCATGCTGCATAAAATCCACTGCATTCAATAGGGTTCCATTTCTTCACACTGCATGGAATCCACTGCATTCAATCACGCTGCATGGAATCCACTGCATTCAACATGGAGGAATTTTACCACGCTGAATTTAGTACACTGTATTCAATCACAATTCATGGAATCCATTGCATTCAATCGAGATGATTTGGGCCATGCTGCATAAAATCCACTGCATTCAATCGGGATGCACTGGGCATCGCTGCATGGACTCCACTGCATACAATCGGGATCCATTGCGCCACAATGCATGGAATCCTCTGCATTCAATGACGCTGCATGGAATCCACTGCATTCCATCGGGAAGCTTTGGGCCATGCTGCATAAAATCCATTGCATTCAATCATGCTGCATGGAATCCACTGCATTCAATCGGGATGCATTTTACCATGCTGCATGGATTACCCTTCATTCAATCAGGCTGCATGGAATCCACTGCATTCCATCGGGATCCATTTTACCACGCAGCATGGATTACACTGCTTTCAATCACAATGCATGGAATCTACTCTATTCAATCGGGATGCTTTGGGCCATACTGCATAAAATCCACTGCATTCAATCATGCTGCATGGAATCCACTGCATTCAATCGGAGTGCATTTTACCACGCTGCATGGATAACATTTCATACACTCAAAATGCATTGAATCCACTGCATTCTATAGGGATGCTTTGGGCCATACTGCATAAAATCCACTGCATTCAATCTTGCTGCATGGAATCCACTGCATTCAATCATGCTGCATAAATCCACTGCATTCAATAGGGTTCCATTTCTTCACGCTGCATGGAATCCACTGCATTCAATCACGCTGCATAAAATCCACTGCATTCAATAGGGTTCCATTTCTTCACGCTGCATGGAATCCACTACATTCAATCACGCTGCATGGAATCCACTGCATTCAATCAGGATGCTTTGGGCCATGCTGCATAAAATCCACTGCATTCAATCATGCTGCCTGGAATCCACTGCATTCAATCATACTGCATAAAATCCACTGCATTCAATAGGGTTCCATTTCTTCACGCTTCATGGAATCCACTGCATTCAATAGGGTTCCATTCCTTCACGCTGCCTGGAATTCACTGCCTTCAATCACGCTGCATGGAATCCACTGCATTCAATCGGGATGCATTTTTCCTCGTTGCATGGATTACACTGCATTCAATCCCAATGCATGGAATCCACTGCATTCAATCGGGAAGCTTTGGGCCATGCTGCATAAAATCCACTGCATTCAACCATGCTGCATGGAATCCACTGCATTCAATCATGCTGCATAAAATCCACTGCATTCCATCGGGATGCATTGGGCCTCGCTGCATGGAATACACTGCATTCAATCACGCTGCATGGAATCCACTGCATTCAATGGGGATGCATTCTACAATGCTGCATGGAGTTCACTGCATTCAATCACAATGCATGGAATCCACTGCATTCCATCGGGATGCTTTGGGCCATGCTGCATAAAATCCACTGCATTCAATCGGGATGCATTGGGCCTCGCTGCATGGACTCCACTGCATACAATCGGGATGCTTTGGGCCATGCTGCATAAAATCCATTGAATTCAATCATGCTGCATGGAATCCACTGCATTCAATCATGCTGCATAAAATCCACTGCATTCAATAGGGTTCCATTTCTTCACGTGGCATCGAATCCACTGCATTCAATCACGCTGCATGGAATCCACTGCATTCAATCGGGATGCATTTTTCCTCGCTGCATGGAGTACACTGCATTCAATCATGCTGCATAAAATCCACTGCAATCCATCGGGATGCTTTGGGCCATGCTGCATAAAATCCACTGCATTCAACCATGCTGCATGGAATCCACTGCATTCAATCATGCTGCATAAAATCCACTGCATTCAATCGGGATGCATTGGGCCTCGCTGCATGGAATAAACTGCATTCAATCAGGCTCCATGGAATCCACTGCATTCAATGGGGATGCATTCTACCATGCTGCATGGAGTTCACTGCATTCAATCACAATGCATGGAATCCACTGCATTCCATCGGGATGCTTTGGGCCATGCTGCATAAAATCCACTGCATTCAATCGGGATGCATTGGGCCTCGCTGCATGGACTCCACTGCATACAATCGGGATCCATTGCGCCACAATGCATGGAATACTCTTTATTCAATCACGCTGCATGGAATCCACTGCATTCAATCGGGATGCTTTGGGCCATGCTGCATAAAATCCACTGCATGCAATCATGCTGCATGGAATCCACTGCATTCAATCGGGATGCATTTTACCACGTTGCATGCAGTTCACTGCATTCAATCACAATGCATGGAATCCACTGCATTCAATCGGGATGCTTTGGGCCATGCTGCATAAAATCCACTGCATTCAATCTTGCTTTTTGAATCCACTGCATTCAGTAATGCTGCATAAAATCCTTGCATTCAATTGGGTTCCATTACTTCACGCTGCATGGAATACACTGCATTCAATGACGCTGCATGGAATCCACTGCATTCATTCGGGATGCTTTGGGCCATGCTGAATAAAATCCATTGCATTCAATCATGCTGCACGGAATCCTCTGCATTCAATCGGGATGCATTTTACCATGCTGCATGGATTACCCTTCATTCAATCAGGCTGCATGGAATCCACTGCATTCTATCGGGATGCTTTGGGCCATGCTGCATAAAATCCACTGCATTTAATCGGGATGCATTTGGCCACGCTGCATGGACTCCACTGCATAAAATCGGGATCCATTGCCCCAAAATGCAAGGAATCATCTGCATTCAATGACGCTGCATGGAATCCACTGCATTCCATCGGGATCCATTTTACCACGCAGCATGGATTACACTGCTTTCAATCACAATGCATGGAATCTACTCTATTCAATCGGGATGCTTTGGGCCATACTGCATAAAATCCACTGCATTCAATCATGCTGCATGGAATCCACTGCATTCAATCGGGGTGCATTTTACCACGCTGCATGGATAACATTTCATACACTCAAAATGCATGGAATCCACTGCATTCTATAGGGATGCTTTGGGCCATACTGCATAAAATACACTGCATTCAATCTTGCTGCATGGAATCCACTGCATTCAATCATGCTGCATAAATCCACTGCATTCAATAGGGTTCCATTTCTACACGCTGCATGGAATCCACTGCATTCAATCACGCTGCATAAAATCCACTGCATTCAATAGGGTTCCATTTCTTCACGCTGCATGGAATCCACTACATTCAATCACGCTGCATGGAATCCACTGCATTCAATCAGGATGTTTTGGGCCATGCTGCATAAAATCCACTGCATTCAATCATGCTGCCTGGAATCCACTGCATTCAATCATACTGCATAAAATCCACTGCATTCAATAGGGTTCCATTTCTTCACGCTTCATGGAATCCACTGCATTCAATAGGGTTCCATTCCTTCACGCTGCCTGGAATCCACTGCCTTCAATCACACTGCATGGAATCCACTGCATTCAATCGGGATGCATTTTTCTCGTTGCATGGATTACACTGCATTCAATCCCAATGCATGGAATCCACTGCATTCAATCGGGAAGCTTTGGGCCATGCTGCATACAATTCACTGCATTCAATCGGGATGCACTGGGCCTCGCTGCATGGACTCCACTGCATATAATCGGGATCCATTGCGCCACAATGCATGGAATACTCTGCATTCAATGACGCTGAATGGAATCCACTGCATTGAATCGGGAAGCTTTGGGCCATGCTGCATAAATCCACTGCATGCAGTCATGCTGTGTGGACTCCACTGCATTGAATCATGCTGCAAAAAAAACCACTGCATTCAATAGGGTTCCATTAACGCACCCTGCATGGAATCCACTGCATTCAACCACGCTGCATGGAATCCACTGCATTCAATCGGGATGCATTTTACCACTCTGCATGGATTACACTGCATTTAATCACGCTGCATGTAATCCATGGAATTTAATCGGGATTCATTTTACTAAGCTGTATGGAATGGACTGCACTTAATCACGCTGCATGGAATCCACTGCATTCAATCGGGATGCTTTGGGCCATGCTGCATAAAATCCACTGCATGCAATCATGCTGCATGGAATCCACTGCATTCAATCGGGATGCATTTTACCACGTTGCATGCAGTTCACTGCATTCAATCACAATGCATGGAATCCACTGCATTCAATCGGGATGCTTTGGGCCATGCTGCATAAAATCCACTGCATTCAATCTTGCTTTTTGAAACCACTGCATTCAGTAATGCTGCATAAAATCCTTGCATTCAATTGGGTTCCATTACTTCACGCTGCATGGAATACACTGCATTCAATGACGCTGCATGGAATCCACTGCATTCATTCGGGATGCTTTGGGCCATGCTGAATAAAATCCATTGCATTCAATCATGCTGCACGGAATCCTCTGCATTCAATCGGGATGCATTTTACCATGCTGCATGGATTACCCTTCATTCAATCAGGCTGCATGGAATCCACTGCATTCTATCGGGATGCTTTGGGCCATGCTGCATAAAATCCACTGCATTTAATCGGGATGCATTTGGCCACGCTGCATGGACTCCACTGCATAAAATCGGGATCCATTGCCCCAAAATGCAAGGAATCATCTGCATTCAATGACGCTGCATGGAATCCACTGCATTCCATCGGGATCCATTTTACCACGCAGCATGGATTACACTGCTTTCAATCACAATGCATGGAATCTACTCTATTCAATCTGGATGCTTTGGGCCATACTGCATAAAATCCACTGCATTCAATCATGCTGCATGGAATCCACTGCATTCAATCGGGGTGCATTTTACCACGCTGCATGGATAACATTTCATACACTCAAAATGCATGGAATCCACTGCATTCTATAGGGATGCTTTGGGCCATACTGCATAAAATACACTGCATTCAATCTTGCTGCATGGAATCCACTGCATTCAATCATGCTGCATAAATCCACTGCATTCAATAGGGTTCCATTTCTTCACGCTGCATGGAATCCACTGCATTCAATCACGCTGCATAAAATCCACTGCATTCAATAGGGTTCCATTTCTTCACGCTGCATGGAATCCACTACATTCAATCACGCTGCATGGAATCCACTGCATTCAATCAGGATGTTTTGGGCCATGCTGCATAAAATCCACTGCATTCAATCATGCTGCCTGGAATCCACTGCATTCAATCATACTGCATAAAATCCACTGCATTCAATAGGGTTCCATTTCTTCACGCTTCATGGAATCCACTGCATTCAATAGGGTTCCATTCCTTCACGCTGCCTGGAATCCACTGCCTTCAATCACACTGCATGGAATCCACTGCATTCAATCGGGATGCATTTTTCTCGTTGCATGGATTACACTGCATTCAATCCCAATGCATGGAATCCACTGCATTCAATCGGGAAGCTTTGGGCCATGCTGCATACAATTCACTGCATTCAATCGGGATGCACTGGGCCTCGCTGCATGGACTCCACTGCATATAATCGGGATCCATTGCGCCACAATGCATGGAATACTCTGCATTCAATGACGCTGAATGGAATCCACTGCATTGAATCGGGAAGCTTTGGGCCATGCTGCATAAATCCACTGCATGCAGTCATGCTGTGTGGACTCCACTGCATTGAATCATGCTGCAAAAAAAACCACTGCATTCAATAGGGTTCCATTAATGCACCCTGCATGGAATCCACTGCATTCAACCACGCTGCATGGAATCCACTGCATTCAATCGGGATGCATTTTACCACTCTGCATGGATTACACTGCATTTAATCACGCTGCATGTAATCCATGGAATTTAATCGGGATTCATTTTACTAAGCTGTATGGAATGGACTGCACTTAATCACGCTGCATGGAATCCACTGCATTCAATCGGGATGCATTTTACCACGTTGCAGGCAGTTCACTGCATTCAATCACAATGCATGGAATCCACTGCATTCAATCGGGATGCTTTGGGCCATGCTGCATAAAATCCACTGCATTCAATCTTGCTTTTAGAATCCACTGCATTCAGTAATGCTGCATAAAATCCTTGCATTCAATTGGGTTCCATTTCTTCACGCTGCATGGAATACACTGCATTCAATCACGCTGCATGGAATCCACTGCATTCAATCGGGATGCATTTTACCATGCTGCGTGGTTTTCACTGCATTCAATCACGCTGCATGGAATCCACTGCATTCAATCGGGATGCATTTTACCATGCTGCGTGGTTTTCACTGCATTCAATCACAATGCATGGAATCCACTGCATTCCATCGGGATGCTTTGGGCCATGCTGCATAAAATCCACTGCATTCAATCGGGATGCATTGGGCCACGCTGCATCGACTCCACTGCATTCAATTGGCATCCATTGCGCCACAATGCAAGGAATCCTCTGCATTCATTGACGCTGCATGGACTCCACTGCATTCAATCGGGATGCTTTGGGCCATGCTGCATAAAATCCACTGCATTCAACCATGCTGCATGGAATCCATTTCATTCAATCATGCTCTATAAAATCCAATGCATTCAATACGGTTCCATTACTTCACGCTGCATGGAATACACTGCATTAAATCAGGATGCATGGAATCGACTGCATTCAATCAGGATGCATTATACCACGTTGCATGGATTACCCTACATTCAATCACAATGCATGGAATCCACTGCATTCAATCGGGATGCTTTGGGCCATGCTGCATAAAATCCACTGCATTCAATCGGGATGCATTGGGCCTCGCTGCATAGACTCCACTGCATATAATCGGGATCCATTGCGCCACAATGCATGGAATACTCTGCATTCAATGACGCTGCATGGAATCCACTGCATTCCATCGGGAAGCTTTGGGCCATGCTGCATAAAATCCACTGCATTCAATCATGCTGCATGGAATCCACTGCATTCAATCGGGATGCATTTTACAAGGCTGCATGGATTACATTTCATACACTCAAAATGCATGGAATCCACTGCGTTCTATAGGGATGCTTTGGGCCATACTGCATAAAATACACTGCATTCAATTTGCTGCATGGAATCCACTGCATTCAATCATGCTGAATAAAATCCACTGCATTCAATAGGGTTCCATTTCTTCACGCTGCATGGAATCCACTGCATTCAATCATGCTGCATGAAATCCACTGCATTCAATGGGGATGCATTCTACAATGCTGCATGGAGTTCACTGCATGCAATCACAATGCATGTAATCCACTGCATTCCATCGGGATGCTTTGGGCCATGCTGCATAAAATCCACTGCATTCACCCATGCTGCATGGAATCCACTGCATTCAATCATGCTGCATAAAATCCACTGCATTCAATCGGGATGCATTGGGCCTCGCTGCATGGAATACACTGCATTCAATCAGGCTGCATGGAATCCACTGCATTCAATGGGGATGCATTCTACAATGCTGCATGGAGTTCACTGCATTCAATCACAATGCATGGAATCCACTGCATTCCATCGGGATGCTTTGGGCCATGCTGCATAAAATCCACTGCATTCAATCGGGATGCATTGGGCCTCGCTGCATGGACTCCACTGCATACAATCGGGATCCATTGCGCCAAAATGCATGGAATACTCTGCATTCATTGACGCTGCATGGACTCCACTGCATTCAATCGGGATGCTTTGGGCCATGCTGCATAAAATCCACTGCATTCAATCATGCTGCCTGGAATCCACTGCATTCAATCATACTGCATAAAATCCACTGCATTCAATAGGGTTCCATTTCTTCACGCTTCATGGAATCCACTGCATTCAATAGGGTTCCATTCCTGCACGCTGCATGGAATCCACTGCCTTCAATCACGCTGCATGGAATCCACTGCATTCAATCGGGATGCATTTTACCACGTTGCATGCAGTTCACTGCATTCAATCCCAATGCATGGAATCCACTGCATTCAATCGGGAAGCTTTGGGCCATGCTGTATACAATCCACTGCATTCAATCGGGATGCACTGGGCCTCGCTGCATGGACTCCACTGCATATAATCGGGATCCATTGCGCCACAATGAATGGAATCCTCTGCATTCAATGACGCTGAATGGAATCCACTGCATTGAATCGGGAAGCTTTGGGCCATGCTGCATAAATCCACTGCATGCAGTCATGCTGTGTGGACTCCACTGCATTGAATCATGCTGCAAAAAAAACCACTGCATTCAATAGGGTTCCATTTCTTCACCCTGCATGGAATCCACTGCATTCAACCACGCTGCATGGAATCCACTGCATTCAATCGGGATGCATTTTACCACTCTGCATGGATTACACTGCATTTAATCACGCTGCATGTAATCCATGGAATTTAATCGGGATTCATTTTACTAAGCTGTATGGAATGGACTGCACTTAATCACGCTGCATGGAATCCACTGCATTCAATCGGGATGCATTTTACCACGTTGCATGCAGTTCACTGCATTCAATCACAATGCATGGAATCCACTGCATTCAATCGGGATGCTTTGGGCCATGCTGCATAAAATCCACTGCATTCAATCTTGCTTTTTGAATCCACTGCATTCAGTAATGATGCATAAAATCCTTGCATTCAATTGGGTTCCATTTCTTCACGCTGCATGGAATACACTGCATTCAATCACGCTGCATGGAATCCACTGCATTCAATCGGGATGCATTTTACCATGCTGCGTGGTTTTCACTGCATTCAATCACAATGCATGGAATCCACTGCATTCCATCGGGATGCTTTGGGCCATGCTGCATAAAATCCACTGCATTCAATCATGCTGCATGGAATCCACTGCATTCAATCATGCTGCATAAAATCCACTGCATTCAATAGGGTTCCATTTCTTCACACTGCATGTAATACACTGCATTCAATCACACTGAATGGAATCCACTGCATTCAATCGGGATGCATTTTACCATGCTGCGTGGTTTTCACTGCATTCAATCACAATGCATGGAATCCACTGCATTCAATCGGGATGCATTTTACAAGGCTGCATGGATTACATTTCATACACTCAAAATGCATGGAATCCACTGCGTTCTATAGGGATGCTTTGGGCCATACTGCATAAAATACACTGCATTCAATTTGCTGCATGGAATCCACTGCATTCCATCGGGATGCTTTGGGCCATGCTGCATAAAATCCACTGCATTCAATCGGGATACATTGGGCCTCGCTGCATGGACTCCACTGCATAAAATCTGGATCCATTGCGCCACAATGCATGGAATCCTCTGCATTCAACAACGCTGCATGGAATCCACTGCATTCCATCGGGATGTTTTGGTCCATGCTGCATAAAATCCACTGCATTCAATCGGGATGCATTGGGCCTCGCTGCATGAACTCCACTGCATACAATCTGGATCCATTGTGCCAAAATGCATGGAATCCTCTGCATTCAATGACGCTGCATGGAATCCACTGCATTCCATCGGGATGCTTTGGGCCATGCTGCATAAACTCCACTGAATTCAATCATGCTTCATGGAATCCACTGCATTCAATCATACTGCATAAAATCCACTGCATTCAATAGGGTTCCATTTCTTCATGCTGCATGGAATCCACTGCATTCAATCACGCTGCATGGAATCCACTGCATTCTATCGGGATGCATTTTACCACGCTGCATAGATTACACCGCATTCAATCACAATGCATGGAATCCACTGCATTCAATCGGGATGCTTTGGGCCATGCTGCATAAAATCCACTGCATTCAATCGGGATGCATTGGGCCTCGCTGCATGGACTCCACTGCATACAATCGGGATCCATTGCGCCACAATGCATGGAATCCTCTGCATTCAATGACGCTGCATGGAATCCACTGCATTCCATCAGGATGCTTTGGGCCATGCTGCATAAAAACAACTGCATGCAATCATGCTGCATGGAATCCACTGCATTCAATCATGCTGCATAAAATCCACTGCATTCAATAGGGTTCCATTTCTTCACACTGCATGGAATCCACTGCATTCAATCACGCTGCATGGAATCCACTGCATTCAACATGGAGGAATTTTACCACGCTGCATTTAGTACACTGTATTCAATCACAATTCATGGAATCCATTGCATTCAATCGGGATGTTTTGGGCCATGCTGCATAAAATCCACTGCATTCAATCGGGATGCACTGGGCATCGCTGCATGGACTCCACTGCATACAATCGGGATCCATTGCGCCACAATGCATGGAATCCTCTGCATTCAATGACGCTGCATGGAATCCACTGCATTCCATCGGGAAGCTTTGGGCCATGCTGCATTAAATCCATTGCATTCAATCATGCTGCATGGAATCCACTGCATTCAATCGGGATGCATTTTACCATGCTGCATGGATTACCCTTCATTCAATCAGGCTGCATGGAATCCACTGCATTCTATCGGGATGCTTTGGGCCATGCTGCATAAAATCCACTGCATTTAATCGGGATGCATTTGGCCACGCTGCATGGACTCCACTGCATAAAATCGGGATCCATTGCCCCAAAATGCAAGGAATCATCTGCATTCAATGACGCTGCATGGAATCCACTGCATTCCATCGGGATCCATTTTACCACGCAGCATGGATTACACTGCTTTCAATCACAATGCATGGAATCTACTCTATTCAATCGGGATGCTTTGGGCCATACTGCATAAAATCCACTGCATTCAATCTTGCTGCATGGAATCCACTGCATTCAATCGGAGTGCATTTTACCACGCTGCATGGATAACATTTCATACACTCAAAATGCATGGAATCCACTGCATTCTATAGGGATGCTTTGGGCCATACTGCATAAAATCCACTGCATTCAATCTTGCTGCATGGAATCCACTGCATTCAATCATGCTGCATAAATCCACTGCATTCAATAGGGTTCCACTTCTTCACGCTGCATGGAATCCACTGCATTCAATCACGCTGCATAAAATCCACTGCATTCAATAGGGTTCCATTTCTTCACGCTGCATGGAATCCACTACATTCAATCACGCTGCATGGAATCCACTGCATTCCATCAGGATGCTTTGGGCCATGCTGCATAAAATCCACTGCATTCAATCATGCTGCCTGGAATCCACTGCATTCAATCATACTGCATAAAATCCACTGCATTCAATAGGGTTCCATTTCTTCACGCTTCATGGAATCCACTGCATTCAATAGGGTTCCATTCCTTCACGCTGCCTGGAATCCACTGCCTTCAATCACGCTGCATGGAATCCACTGCATTCAATCGGGATGCATTTTTCCTCGTTGCATGGATTACACTGCATTCAATCCCAATGCATGGAATCCACTGCATTCAATCGGGATGCTTTGGGCCATGCTGCATAAAATCCACTGCATTCAACCATGCTGCATGGAATCCACTGCATTCAATCATGCTGCATAAAATCCACTGCATTCCATCGGGATGCATTGGGCCTCGCTGCATGGAATACACTGCATTCAATCACGCTGCATGGAATCCACTGCATTTAATGGGGATGCATTCTACCATGCTGCATGGTGTTCACTGCATTCAATCAAAATGCATGGACTCCACTGCATTCCATCGGGATGCTTTGGGCCATACTGCATAAAATCCACTGCATTCAATCTTGCTGCATGGAATCCACTGCATTCAATCGGAGTGCATTTTACCACGCTGCATGGATAACATTTCATACACTCAAAATGCATGGAATCCACTGCATTCTATAGGGATGCTTTGGGCCATACTGCATAAAATCCACTGCATTCAATCTTGCTGCATGGAATCCACTGCATTCAATCATGCTGCATAAATCCACTGCATTCAATAGGGTTCCACTTCTTCACGCTGCATGGAATCCACTGCATTCAATCACGCTGCATAAAATCCACTGCATTCAATAGGGTTCCATTTCTTCACGCTGCATAGAATCCACTACATTCAATCACGCTGCATGGAATCCACTGCATTCAATCAGGATGCTTTGGGCCATGCTGCATAAAATCCACTGCATTCAATCATGCTGCCTGGAATCCACTGCATTCAATCATACTGCATAAAATCCACTGCATTCAATAGGGTTCCATTTCTTCACGCTTCATGGAATCCACTGCATTCAATAGGGTTCCATTCCTTCACGCTGCCTGGAATCCACTGCCTTCAATCACGCTGCATGGAATCCACTGCATTCAATCGGGATGCATTTTTCCTCGTTGCATGGATTACACTGCATTCAATCCCAATGCATGGAATCCACTGCATTCCATCGGGATGCTTTGGGCCATGCTGCATAAAATCCACTGCATTCAATCGGGATACATTGGGCCTCGCTGCATGGACTCCACTGCATAAAATCTGGATCCATTGCGCCACAATGCATGGAATCCTCTGCATTCAACAACGCTGCATGGAATCCACTGCATTCCATCGGGATGTTTTGGGCCATGCTGCATAAAATCCACTGCATTCAATCGGGATGCATTGGGCCTCGCTGCATGAACTCCACTGCATACAATCTGGATCCATTGTGCCAAAATGCATGGAATCCTCTGCATTCAATGACGCTGCATGGAATCCACTGCATTCCATCGGGATGCTTTGGGCCATGCTGCATAAACTCCACTGCATTCAATCATGCTTCATGGAATCCACTGCATTCAATCATGCTGCATAAAATCCACTGCATTCAATAGGGTTCCATTTCTTCACGCTGCATGGAATCCACTACATTCAATCACGCTGCATGGAATCCACTGCATTCTATCGGGATGCATTTTACCACGCTGCATAGATTACACCGCATTCAATCACAATGCATGGAATCCACTGCATTCAATCGGGATGCTTTGGGCCATGCTGCATAAAATCCACTGCATTCAATCGGGATGCATTGGGCCTCGCTGCATGGACTCCACTGCATACAATCGGGATCCATTGCGCCACAATGCATGGAATCCTCTGCATTCAATGACGCTGCATGGAATCCACTGCATTCCATCAGGATGCTTTGGGCCATGCTGCATAAAATCCACTGCATGCAATCCTGCTGCATGGAATCCACTGCATTCAATCATGCTGCATAAAATCCACTGCATTCAATAGGGTTCCATTTCTTCACACTGCATGGAATCCACTGCATTCAATCACGCTGCATGGAATCCACTGCATTCAACATGGAGGAATTTTACCACGCTGCATTTAGTACACTGTATTCAATCACAATTCATGGAATCCATTGCATTCAATCGAGATGATTTGGGCCATGCTGCATAAAATCCACTGCATTCAATCGGGATGCACTGGGCATCGCTGCATGGACTCCACTGCATACAATCGGGATCCATTGCGCCACAATGCATGGAATCCTCTGCATTCAATGACGCTGCATGGAATCCACTGCATTCCATCGGGAAGCTTTGGGCCATGCTGCATAAAATCCATTGCATTCAATCATGCTGCATGGAATCCACTGCATTCAATCGGGATGCATTTTACCATGCTGCATGGATTACCCTTCATTCAATCAGGCTGCATGGAATCCACTGCATTCCATCGGGATCCATTTTACCACGCAGCATGGATTACACTGCTTTCAATCACAATGCATGGAATCTACTCTATTCAATCGGGATGCTTTGGGCCATACTGCATAAAATCCACTGCATTCAATCATGCTGCATGGAATCCACTGCATTCAATCGGAGTGCATTTTACCACGCTGCATGGATAACATTTCATACACTCAAAATGCATTGAATCCACTGCATTCTATAGGGATGCTTTGGGCCATACTGCATAAAATCCACTGCATTCAATCTTGCTGCATGGAATCCACTGCATTCAATCATGCTGCATAAATCCACTGCATTCAATAGGGTTCCACTTCTTCACGCTGCATGGAATCCACTGCATTCAATCACGCTGCATAAAATCCACTGCATTCAATAGGGTTCCATTTCTTCACGCTGTATGGAATCCACTACATTCAATCACGCTGCATGGAATCCACTGCATTCAATCAGGATGCTTTGGGCCATGCTGCATAAAATCCACTGCATTCAATCATGCTGCCTGGAATCCACTGCATTCAATCATACTGCATAAAATCCACTGCATTCAATAGGGTTCCATTTCTTCACGCTTCATGGAATCCACTGCATTCAATAGGGTTCCATTCCTTCACGCTGCCTGGAATCCACTGCCTTCAATCACGCTGCATGGAATCCACTGCATTCAATCGGGATGCATTTTTCCTCGTTGCATGGATTACACTGCATTCAATCCCAATGCATGGAATCCACTGCATTCAATCGGGAAGCTTTGGGCCATGCTGCATAAAATCCACTGCATTCAACCATGCTGCATGGAATCCACTGCATTCAATCATGCTGCATAAAATCCACTGCATTCCATCGGGATGCATTGGGCCTCGCTGCATGGAATACACTGCATTCAATCACGCTGCATGGAATCCACTGCATTCAATGGGGATGCATTCTACAATGCTGCATGGAGTTCACTGCATTCAATCACAATGCATGGAATCCACTGCATTCCATCGGGATGCTTTGGGCCATGCTGCATAAAATCCACTGCATTCAATCGGGATGCATTGGGCCTCGCTGCATGGACTCCACTGCATACAATCGGGATGCTTTGGGCCATGCTGCATAAAATCCATTGAATTCAATCATGCTGCATGGAATCCACTGCATTCAATCATGCTGCATAAAATCCACTGCATTCAATAGGGTTCCATTTCTTCACGTGGCATCGAATCCACTGCATTCAATCACGCTGCATGGAATCCACTGCATTCAATCGGGATGCATTTTTCCTCGCTGCATGGAGCACACTGCATTCAATCATGCTGCATAAAATCCACTGCAATCCATCGGGATGCTTTGGGCCATGCTGCATAAAATCCACTGCATTCAACCATGCTGCATGGAATCCACTGCATTCAATCATGCTGCATAAAATCCACTGCATTCAATCGGGATGCATTGGGCCTCGCTGCATGGAATAAACTGCATTCAATCAGGCTCCATGGAATCCACTGCATTCAATGGGGATGCATTCTACCATGCTGCATGGAGTTCACTGCATTCAATCACAATGCATGGAATCCACTGCATTCCATCGGGATGCTTTGGGCCATGCTGCATAAAATCCACTGCATTCAATCGGGATGCATTGGGCCTCGCTGCATGGACTCCACTGCATACAATCGGGATCCATTGCGCCACAATGCATGGAATACTCTGCATTCAATCACGCTGCATGGAATCCACTGCATTCAATCGGGATGCTTTGGGCCATGCTGCATAAAATCCACTGCATGCAATCATGCTGCATGGAATCCACTGCATTCAATCGGGATGCATTTTACCACGTTGCATGCAGTTCACTGCATTCAATCACAATGCATGGAATCCACTGCATTCAATCGGGATGCTTTGGGCCATGCTGCATAAAATCCACTGCATTCAATCGGGATGCATTGGGCCTCGCTGCATAGACTCCACTGCATATAATCGGGATCCATTGCGCCACAATGCATGGAATACTCTGCATTCAATGACGCTGCATGGAATCCACTGCATTCCATCGGGAAGCTTTGGGCCATGCTGCATAAAATCCACTGCATTCAATCATGCTGCATGGAATCCACTGCATTCAATCGGGATGCATTTTACAAGGCTGCATGGATTACATTTCATACACTCAAAATGCATGGAATCCACTGCGTTCTATAGGTATGCTTTGGGCCATACTGCATAAAATACACTGCATTCAATTTGCTGCATGGAATCCACTGCATTCAATCATGCTGCATAAAATCCACTGCATTCAATAGGGTTCCATTTCTTCACGCTGCATGGAATCCACTGCATTCAATCATGCTGCATGAAATCCACTGCATTCAATGGGGATGCATTCTACAATGCTGCATGGAGTTCACTGCATGCAATCACAATGCATGTAATCCACTGCATTCCATCGGGATGCTTTGGGTCATGCTGCATAAAATCCACTGCATTCAACCATGCTGCATGGAATCCACTGCATTCAATCATGCTGCATAAAATCCACTGCATTCAATCGGGATGCATTGGGCCTCGCTGCATGGAATACACTGCATTCAATCAGGCTGCATGGAATCCACTGCATTCAATGGGGATGCATTCTACAATGCTGCATGGAGTTCACTGCATTCAATCACAATGCATGGAATCCACTGCATTCCATCGGGATGCTTTGGGCCATGCTGCATAAAATCCACTGCATTCAATCGGGATGCATTGGGCCTCGCTGCATGGACTCCACTGCATACAATCGTGATCCATTGCGCCAAAATGCATGGAATACTCTGCATTCATTGACGCTGCATGGACTCCACTGCATTCAATCGGGATGCTTTGGGCCATGCTGCATAAAATCCACTGCATTCAAGCATGCTGCATGGAATCCACTGCATTCAATCATGCTTCATAAAATCCACTGCATTCCATCGGGATGCATTGGGCCTCGCTGCATGGAATACACTGCATTCAATCACGCTGCATGGAATCCACTGCATTCAATGGGGATGTATTCTACAATGCTGCATGGAGTTCACTGCATTCAATCACAATGCATGCAATCCACTGCATTCCATCGGGATGCTTTGGGCCATGCTGCATAAAATCCACTGCATTCAATCGGGATGCATTGGGCCTCGCTGCATGGACTCCACTGCATACAATCGGGATCCATTGCAGCAAAATGCATGGAATCCTCCGCATGCAACGACGCTGCATGGACTCCACTGCATTCAATCGGGATGCTTTGGGCCATGCTGCATAAAATCCATTGAATTCAATCATGCTGCATGGAATCCACTGCATTCAATCATGCTGTATAAAATCCACTGCATTCAATAGGGTTCCATTTCTTCACGTGGCATCGAATCCACTGCATTCAATCACGCTGCATGGAATCCACTGCATTCAATCGGGATGCATTTTTCCTCGCTGCATGGAGTACACTGCATTCAATCATGCTGCATAAAATCCACTGCATTCCATCGGGATGCTTTGCGCCTCGCTGCATGAACTCCACTGCATTCAACCACGCTGCATGGAATCCACTGCATTCAATCGGGATGCATTTTACCACTCTGCATGGATTACACTGCATTTAATCACGCTGCATGTAATCCATGGAATTTAATCGGGATTCATTTTACTAAGCTGTATGGAATGGACTGCACTTAATCACGCTGCTTGGAATCCACTGCATTCAATCGGGATGCATTTTACCATGCTGCGTGGTTTTCACTGCATTCAATCACAATGCATGGAATCCACTGCATTCAATCGGGATGCTTTGGGCCATGCTGCATAAAATCCACTGCATTCAACCATGCTGCATGGAATCCACTGCATTCAATCATGCTGCATAAAATCCACTGCATTCCATCGGGATGCATTGGGCCTCGCTGCATGGAATACACTGCATTCAATTAGGCTGCATGGAATCCACTGCATTCAATAGGGATGTATTCTACAATGCTGCATGGAGTTCACTGCATTCAATCACAATGCATGGAATCCACTGCATTCCATCGGGATGCTTTGGGCCATGCTGCATAAAATCCACTGCATTCAATCGGGATGCATTGGGCCTCGCTGCATGGACTCCACTGCATACAATCGGGATCCATTGCGCCAAAATGCATGGAATACTCTGCATTCATTGACGCTGCATGGACTCCACTGCATTCAATCGGGATGCTTTGGGCCATGCTGCATAAAATCCACTGCATTCAACCATGCTGCATGGAATCCACTGCATTCAATCATGCTGCATAAAATCCACTGCATTCCATCGGGATGCATTGGGCCTCGCTGCATGGAATACACTGCATTCAATCACGCTGCATGGAATCCACTGCATTCAATGGGGATGCATTCTACAATGCTGCATGGAGTTCACTGCATTCAATCACAATGCATGGAATCCACTGCATTCCATCGGGATGCATTGGGCCATGCTGCATAAAATCCACTGCATTCAATCGGGATGCATTGGGCCTCGCTGCATGGACTCCACTGCATACAATCGGGATCCATTGCAGCAAAATGCATGGAATCCTCCGCATGCAACGACGCTGCATGGACTCCACTGCATTCAATCGGGATCCTTTGGGCCATGCTGCATAAAATCCATTGAATTCAATCATGCTGCATGGAATCCACTGCATTCAATCATGCTGTATAAAATCCACTGCATTCAATAGGGTTCCATTTCTTCACGTGGCATCGAATCCACTGCATTCAATCACGCTGCATGGAATCCACTGCATTCAATCGGGATGCATTTTTCCTCGCTGCATGGAGTACACTGCATTCAATCATGCTGCATAAAATCCACTGCATTCCATCGGGATGCTTTGCGCCTCGCTGCATGAACTCCACTGCATTCAACCACGCTGCATGGAATCCACTGCATTCAATCGGGATGCATTTTACCACTCTGCATGGATTACACTGCATTTAATCACGCTGCATGTAATCCATGGAATTTAATCGGGATTCATTTTACTAAGCTGTATGGAATGGACTGCACTTAATCACGCTGCATGGAATCCACTGCATTCAATCGGGATGCATTTTACCATGCTGCGTGGTTTTCACTGCATTCAATCACAATGCATGGAATCCACTTCATTCAATCGGGATGCTTTGGGCCATGCTGCATAAAATCCACTGCATTCAATCGGGATGCATTGGGCCACGCTGCATCAACTCCACTGCATTCAATTGGCATCCATTGCGCCACAATGCAAGGAATCCTCTGCATTCATTGACGCTGCATGGACTCCACTGCATTCAATCGGGATGCTTTGGGCCATGCTGCATAAAATCCACTGCACTCAACCATGCTGCATGGAATACATTTCATTCAATCATGCTCTAAAAAATCCAATGCATTCAATACGGTTCCATTACTTCACGCTGCATGGAATACACTGCATTAAATCAGGATGCATGGAATCGACTGCATTCAATCAGGATGCATTATACCACGTTGCATGGATTACCCTACATTCAATCACAATGCATGGAATCCACTGCATTCAATCGGGATGCTTTGGGCCATGCTGCATAAAATCCACTGCATTCAATCGGGATGCATTGGGCCTCGCTGCATAGACTCCACTGCATATAATCGGGATCCATTGCGCCACAATGCATGGAATACTCTGCATTCAATGACGCTGCATGGAATCCACTGCATTCCATCGGGAAGCTTTGGGCCATGCTGCATAAAATCCACTGCATTCAATCATGCTGCATGGAATCCACTGCATTCAATCGGGATGCATTTTACAAGGCTGCATGGATTACATTTCATACACTCAAAATGCATGGAATCCACTGCGTTCTATAGGGATGCTTTGGGCCATACTGCATAAAATACACTGCATTCAATTTGCTGCATGGAATCCACTGCATTCAATCATGCTGAATAAAATCCACTGCATTCAATAGGGTTCCATTTCTTCACGCTGCATGGAATACACTGCATTCAATCAGGCTGCATGAAATCCACTGCATTCAATGGGGATGCATTCTACAATGCTGCATGGAGTTCACTGCATGCAATCACAATGCATGTAATCCACTGCATTCCATCGGGATGCTTTGGGCCATGCTGCATAAAATCCACTGCATTCAACCATGCTGCATGGAATCCACTGCATTCAATCATGCTGCATAAAATCCACTGCATTCAATCGGGATGCATTGGGCCTCGCTGCATGGAATACACTGCATTCAATCAGGCTGCATGGAATCCACTGCATTCAATGGGGATGCATTCTACAATGCTGCATGGAGTTCACTGCATTCAATCACAACGCATGTAATCCACTGCATTCCATCGGGATGCTTTGGGCCATGCTGCATAAAATCCACTGCATTCAATCGGGATGCATTGGGCCTCGCTGCATGGACTCCACTGCATACAATCGGGATCCATTGCGCCAAAATGCATGGAATACTCTGCATTCATTGAAGCTGCATGGACTCCACTGCATTCAATCGGGATGCTTTGGGCCATGCTGCATAAAATCCACTTCATTCAACCATGCTGCATGGAATCCACTGCATTCAATCATGCTGCATAAAATCCACTGCATTCCATCGGGATGCATTGGGCCTCGCTGCATGGAATACACTGCATTCAATCACGCTGCATGGAATCCACTGCATTCAATGGGGATGCATTCTACAATGCTGCATGGAGTTCACTGCATTCAATCTCAATGCATGGAATCCACTGCATTCCATCGGGATGCTTTGGGCCACGCTGCATAAAATCCACTGCATTCAATCGGGATGCATTGGGCCTCGCTGCATGGACTCCACTGCATACAATCGGAATCCATTGCACCAAAATGCATGGAATCCTCCGCATGCAACGACGCTGCATGGACTCCACTGCATTCAATCGGGATGCATTGGGCCACGCTGCATCGACTCCACTGCATTCAATCGGGATCCATTGCGCCACAATGCAAGGAATCCTCTGCATTCATTGACGCTTCATGGACTACACTACATTCAATCGGGATGCTTTGGGCCATGCTGCATAAAATCCACTGCATTCAACCATGCTGCATGGAATCCATTTCATTCAATCATGCTCTATGAAATCCAATGCATTCAATACGGTTCCATTACTTCACGCTGCATGGAATACACTGCATTAAATCAGGATGCATGGAATCGACTGCATTCAATCAGGATGCATTATACCACGTTGCATGGATTACCCTACATTCAATCACAATGCATGGAATCCACTGCATTCAATCGGGATGCTTTGGGCCATGCTGCATAAAATCCACTGCATTCAATCGGGATGCATTGGGCCTCGCTGCATAGACTCCACTGCATATAATCGGGATCCATTGCGCCACAATGCATGGAATACTCTGCATTCAATGACGCTGCATGGAATCCACTGCATTCCATCGGGAAGCTTTGGGCCATGCTGCATAAAATCCACTGCATTCAATCATGCTGCATGGAATCCACTGCATTCAATCGGGATGCATTTTACAAGGCTGCATGGATTACATTTCATACACTCAAAATGCATGGAATCCACTGCGTTCTATAGGGATGCTTTGGGCCATACTGCATAAAATACACTGCATTCAATTTGCTGCATGGAATCCACTGCATTCCATCGGGATGCTTTGGGCCATGCTGCATAAAATCCACTGCATTCAATCGGGATACATTGGGCCTCGCTGCATGGACTCCACTGCATAAAATCTGGATCCATTGCGCCACAATGCATGGAATCCTCTGCATTCAACAACGCTGCATGGAATCCACTGCATTCCATCGGGATGTTTTGGGCCATGCTGCATAAAATCCACTGCATTCAATCGGGATGCATTGGGCCTCGCTGCCTGAACTCCACTGCATACAATCTGGATCCATTGTGCCAAAATGCATGGAATCCTCTGCATTCAATGACGCTGCATGGAATCCACTGCATTCCATCGGGATGCTTTGGGCCATGCTGCATAAACTCCACTGCATTCAATCATGCTTCATGGAATCCACTGCATTCAATCATGCTGCATAAAATCCACTGCATTCAATAGGGTTCCATTTCTTCACGCTGCATGGAATCCACTACATTCAATCACGCTGCATGGAATCCACTGCATTCTATCGGGATGCATTTTACCTCGCTGCATAGATTACACCGCATTCAATCACAATGCATGGAATCCACTGCATTCAATCGGGATGCTTTGGGCCATGCTGCATAAAATCCACTGCATTCAATCGGGATGCATTGGGCCTCGCTGCATGGACTCCACTGCATACATTCGGGATCCATTGCGCCACAATGCATGGAATCCTCTGCATTCAATGACGCTGCATGGAATCCACTGCATTCCATCAGGATGCTTTGGGCCATGCTGAATAAAATCCACTGCATGCAATCATGCTGCATGGAATCCACTGCATTCAATCATGCTGCATAAAATCCACTGCATTCAATAGGGTTCCATTTCTTCACACTGCATGGAATCCACTGCATTCAATCACGCTGCATGGAATCCACTGCATTCAACATGGAGGAATTTTACCACGCTGCATTTAGTACACTGTATTCAATCACAATTCATGGAATCCATTGCATTCAATCGGGATGATTTGGGCCATGCTGCATAAAATCCACTGCATTCAATCGGGATGCACTGGGCATCGCTGCATGGACTCCACTGCATACAATCGGGATCCATTGCGCCACAATGCATGGAATCCTCTGCATTCAATGACGCTGCATGGAATCCACTGCATTCCATCGGGAAGCTTTGGGCCATGCTGCATAAAATCCATTGCATTCAATCATGCTGCATGGAATCCACTGCATTCAATCGGGATGCATTTTACCATGCTGCATGGATTACCCTTCATTCAATCAGGCTGCATGGAATCCACTGCATTCTATCGGGATGCTTTGGGCCATGCTGCATAAAATCCACTGCATTTAATCGGGATGCATTTGGCCACGCTGCATGGACTCCACTGCATAAAATCGGGATCCATTGCCCCAAAATGCAAGGAATCATCTGCATTCAATGACGCTGCATGGAATCCACTGCATTCCATCGGGATCCATTTTACCACGCAGCATGGATTACACTGCTTTCAATCACAATGCATGGAATCTACTCTATTCAATCGGGATGCTTTGGGCCATACTGCATAAAATCCACTGCATTCAATCTTGCTGCATGGAATCCACTGCATTCAATCGGAGTGCATTTTACCACGCTGCATGGATAACATTTCATACACTCAAAATGCATGGAATCCACTGCATTCTATAGGGATGCTTTGGGCCATACTGCATAAAATCCACTGCATTCAATCTTGCTGCATGGAATCCACTGCATTCAATCATGCTGCATAAATCCACTGCATTCAATAGGGTTCCACTTCTTCACGCTGCATGGAATCCACTGCATTCAATCACGCTGCATAAAATCCACTGCATTCAATAGGGTTCCATTTCTTCACGCTGCATGGAATCCACTACATTCAATCACGCTGCATGGAATCCACTGCATTCAATCAGGATGCTTTGGGCCATGCTGCATAAAATCCACTGCATTCAATCATGCTGCCTGGAATCCACTGCATTCAATCATACTGCATAAAATCCACTGCATTCAATAGGGTTCCATTTCTTCAAGCTTCATGGAATCCACTGCATTCAATAGGGTTCCATTCCTTCACGCTGCCTGGAATCCACTGCCTTCAATCACGCTGCATGGAATTCACTGCATTCAATCGGGATGCATTTTTCCTCGTTGCATGGATTACACTGCATTCTATCCCAATGCATGGAATCCACTGCATTCCATCGGGATGCTTTGGGCCATGCTGCATAAAATCCACTGCATTCAATTGGGATACATTGGGCCTCGCTGCATGGACTCCACTGCATACAATCGGGATCCATTGCGCCACAATGCATGGAATCCTCTGCATTCAACAACGCTGCATGGACTCCACTGCATTCCATCGGGATGTTTTGGGCCATGCTGCATAAAATCCACTGCATTCAATCGGGATGCATTGGGCCTCGCTGCATGAACTCCACTGCATACAATCTGGATCCATTGTGCCAAAATGCATGGAATCCTCTGCATTCAATGACGCTGCATGGAATCCACTGCATTCCATCGGGATGCTTTGGGCCATGCTGCATAAACTCCACTGCATTCAATCATGCTTCATGGAATCCACTGCATTCAATCATGCTGCATAAAATCCACTGCATTCAATAGGGTTCCATTTCTTCACGCTGCATGGAATCCACTACATTCAATCACGCTGCATGGAATCCACTGCATTCTATCGGGATGCATTTTACCACGCTGCATAGATTACACCGCATTCAATCACAATGCATGGAATCCACTGCATTCAATAGGGATGCTTTGGGCCATGCTGCATAAAATCCACTGCATTCAATCGGGATGCATTGGGCCTCGCTGCATGGACTCCACTGCATACAATCGGGATCCATTGCGCCACAATGCATGGAATCCTCTGCATTCAATGACGCTGCATGGAATCCACTGCATTCCATCAGGATGCTTTGGGCCATGCTGCATAAAATCCACTGCATGCAATCCTGCTGCATGGAATCCACTGCATTCAATCATGCTGCTTAAAATCCACTGCATTCAATAGGGTTCCATTTCTTCACACTGCATGGAATCCACTGCATTCAATCACGCTGCATGGAATCCACTGCATTCAACATGGAGGAATTTTACCACGCTGCATTTAGTACACTGTATTCAATCACAATTCATGGAATCCATTGCATTCCATAGGGAAGCTTTGGGCCATGCTGCATAAAATCCATTGCATTCAATCATGCTGCATGGAATCCACTGCATTCAATCGGGATGCATTTTACCATGCTGCATGGATTACCCTTCATTCAATCAGGCTGCATGGAATCCACTGCATTCTATCGGGATGCTTTGGGCCATGCTGCATAAAATCCACTGCATTTAATCGGGATGCATTTGGCCACGCTGCATGGACTCCACTGCATAAAATCGGGATCCATTGCCCCAAAATGCAAGGAATCATCTGCATTCAATGACGCTGCATGGAATCCACTGCATTCCATCGGGATCCATTTTACCACGCAGCATGGATTACACTGCTTTCAATCACAATGCATGGAATCTACTCTATTCAATCGGGATGCTTTGGGCCATACTGCATAAAATCCACTGCATTCAATCATGCTGCATGGAATCCACTGCATTCAATCGGAGTGCATTTTACCACGCTGCATGGATAACATTTCATACACTCAAAATGCATGGAATCCACTGCATTCTATAGGGATGCTTTGGGCCATACTGCATAAAATCCACTGCATTCAATCTTGCTGCATGGAATCCACTGCATTCAATCATGCTGCATAAATCCACTGCATTCAATAGGGTTCCACTTCTTCACGCTGCATGGAATCCACTGCATTCAATCACGCTGCATAAAATCCACTGCATTCAATAGGGTTCCATTTCTTCACGCTGCATAGAATCCACTACATTCAATCACGCTGCATGGAATCCACTGCATTCAATCAGGATGCTTTGGGCCATGCTGCATAAAATCCACTGCATTCAATCATGCTGCCTGGAATCCACTGCATTCAATCATACTGCATAAAATCCACTGCATTCAATAGGGGGTTCCATTTCTTCACGCTTCATGGAATCCACTGCATTCAATAGGGTTCCATTCCTTCACGCTGCCTGGAATCCACTGCCTTCAATCACGCTGCATGGAATCCACTGCATTCAATCGGGATGCATTTTTCCTCGTTGCATGGATTACACTGCATTCAATCCCAATGCATGGAATCCACTGCATTCAATCGGGAAGGTTTGGGCCATGCTGCATAAAATCCACTGCATTCAACCATGCTGCATGGAATCCACTGCATTCAATCATGCTACATAAAATCCACTGCATTCCATCGGGATGCATTGGGACTCGCTGCATGGAATACACTGCATTCAATCACGCTGCATGGAATCCACTGCATTCAATGGGGATGCATTCTACAATGCTGCATGGAGTTCACTGCATTCAATCACAATGCATGGAATCCACTGCATTCCATCGGGATGCTTTGGGCCATGCTGCATAAAATCCACTGCATTCAATCGGGATGCATTGGGCCTCGCTGCATGGACTCCACTGCATACAATCGGGATGCTTTGGGCCATGCTGCATGAAATCCATTGAATTCAATCATGCTGCAAGTAATCCACTGCATTCAATCATGCTGCATAAAATCCACTGCATTCAATAGGGTTCCATTTCTTCACGTGGCATCGAATCCACTGCATTCAATCACGCTGCATGGAATCCACTGCATTCAATCGGGATGCATTTTTCCTCGCTGCATGGAGTACACTGCATTCAATCATGCTGCATAAAATCCACTGCAATCCATCGGGATGCTTTGGGCCATGCTGCATAAAATCCACTGCATTCAACCATGCTGCATGGAATCCACTGCATTCAATCATGCTGCATAAAATCCACTGCATTCAATCGGGATGCATTGGGCCTCGCTGCATGGAATAAACTGCATTCAATCAGGCTCCATGGAATCCACTGCATTCAATGGGGATGCATTCTACCATGCTGCATGGAGTTCACTGCATTCAATCACAATGCATGGAATCCACTGCATTCCATCGGGATGCTTTGGGCCATGCTGCATAAAATCCACTGCATTCAATCGGGATGCATTGGGCCTCGCTGCATGGACTCCACTGCATACAATCGGGATCCATTGCGCCACAATGCATGGAATACTCTGCATTCAATGACGCTGCATGGAATCCACTGCATTCAATCGGGATGCATTTTACCACGTTGCATGCAGTTCACTGCATTCAATCACAATGCATGGAATCCACTGCATTCAATCGGGATGCTTTGGGCCATGCTGCATAAAATCCACTGCATTCAATCTTGCTTTTTGAATCCACTGCATTCAGTAATGCTGCATAAAATCCTTGCATTCAATTGGGTTCCATTACTTCACGCTGCATGGAATACACTGCATTCAATGACGCTGCATGGAATCCACTGCATTCATTCGGGATGGTTTGGGCCATGCTGAATAAAATCCATTGCATTCAATCATGCTGCACGGAATCCTCTGCATTCAATCGGGATGCATTTTACCATGCTGCATGGATTACCCTTCATTCAATCAGGCTGCATGGAATCCACTGCATTCTATCGGGATGCTTTGGGCCATGCTGCATAAAATCCACTGCATTTAATCGGGATGCATTTGGCCACGCTGCATGGACTCCACTGCATAAAATCGGGATCCATTGCCCCAAAATGCAAGGAATCATCTGCATTCAATGACGCTGCATGGAATCCACTGCATTCCATCGGGATCCATTTTACCACGCAGCATGGATTACACTGCTTTCAATCACAATGCATGGAATCTACTCTATTCAATCGGGATGCTTTGGGCCATACTGCATAAAATCCACTGCATTCAATCATGCTGCATGGAATCCACTGCATTCAATCGGGGTGCATTTTACCACGCTGCCTGGATAACATTTCATACACTCAAAATGCATGGAATCCACTGCATTCTATAGGGATGCTTTGGGCCATACTGCATAAAATCCACTGCATTCAATCTTGCTGCATGGAATCCACTGCATTCAATCATGCTGCATAAATCCACTGCATTCAATAGGGTTCCATTTCTTCACGCTGCATGGAATCCACTGCATTCAATCACGCTGCATAAAATCCACTGCATTCAATAGGGTTCCATTTCTTCACGCTGCATGGAATACACTACATTCAATCACGCTGCATGTAATCCACTGCATTCAATCAGGATGTTTTGGGCCATGCTGCATAAAATCCACTGCATTCAATCATGCTGCCTGGAATCCACTGCATTCAATCATACTGCATAAAATCCACTGCATTCAATAGGCTTCCATTTCTTCACGCTTCATGGAATCCACTGCATTCAATAGGTTTCCATTCCTCAACGCTGCCTGGAATCCACTGCCTTCAATCACACTGCATGGAATCCACTGCATTCAATCGGGATGCATTTTTCTCGTTGCATGGATTACACTGCATTCAATCCCAATGCATGGAATCCACTGCATTCAATCGGGAAGCTTTGGGCCATGCTGCATACAATGCACTGCATTCAATCGGGATGCACTGGGCCTCGCTGCATGGACTCCACTGCATATAATCGGGATCCATTGCGCCACAATGCATGGAATACTCTGCATTCAATGACGCTGAATGGAATCCACTGCATTGAATCGGGAAGCTTTGGGCCATGCTGCATAAATCCACTGCATGCAGTCATGCTGTGTGGACTCCACTGCATTGAATCATGCTGCAAAAAAAACCACTGCATTCAATAGGGTTCCATTTCTTCACCCTGCATGGAATCCACTGCATTCAACCACGCTGCATGGAATACACTGCATTCAATCGGGATGCATTTTACCACGTTGCAGGCAGTTCACTGCATTCAATCACAATGCATGGAATCCACTGCATTCAATCGGGATGCTTTGGGCCATGCTGCATAAAATCCACTGCATTCAATCTTGCTTTTTGAATCCACTGCATTCAGTAATGCTGCATAAAATCCTTGCATTCAATTGGGTTCCATTTCTTCACGCTGCATGGAATACACTGCATTCAATCACGCTGCATGGAATCCACTGCATTCAATCGGGATGCATTTTACCATGCTGCGTGGTTTTCACTGCATTCAATCACAATGCATGGAATCCACTGCATTCCATCGGGATGCTTTGGGCCATGCTGCATAAAATCCACTGCATTCAATCATGCTGCATGGAATCCACTGCATTCAATCATGCTGCATAAAATCCACTGCATTCAATAGGGTTCCATTTCTTCACCCTGCATGGAATCCACTGCATTCAACCACGCTGCATCGAATCCACTGCATTCAATCGGGATGCCTTTTACCACTCTGCATGGATTACACTGCATTTAATCACGCTGCATGTAATCCATGGAATTTAATCGGGATTCATTTTACTAAGCTGTATGGAATGGACTGCACTTAATCACGCTGCATGGAATCCACTGCGTTCAATCGGGATGCATTTTACCACGTTGCATGCAGTTCACTGCATTCAATCACAATGCATGGAATCCACTGCATTCAATCGGGATGCTTTGGGCCATGCTGCATAAAATCCACTGCATTCAATCTTGCTTTTAGAATCCACTGCATTCAGTAATGCTGCATAAAATCCTTGCATTCAATTGGGTTCCATTTCTTCACGCTGCATGGAATACACTGCATTCAATCACGCTGCATGGAATCCACTGCATTCAATCGGGATGCATTTTACCATGCTGTGTGGTTTTCACTGCATTCAATCACGCTGCATGGAATCCACTGCATTCAATCATGCTGCATAAAATCCACTGCATTCCATCGGGATGCATTGGGCCTCGCTGCATGGAATAAACTGCATTCAATCAGGCTCCATGGAATCCACTGCATTCAATGGGGATGCATTCTACCATGCTGCATGGAGTTCACTGCATTCAATCACAATGCATGGACTCCACTGAATTCCATCGGGATGCTTTGGGCCATGCTGCATAAAATCCACTGCATTCAATCGGGATGCATTGGGCCTCGCTGCATGGACTCCACTGCATACAATCGGGATCCATTGCGCCACAATGCATGGAATACTCTGCATTCAATCATGCTGCATGGAATCCACTGCATTCAATCGGGATGCTTTGGGCCATGCTGCATAAAATCCACTGCATGCAATCATGCTGCATGGAATCCACTGCATTCAATCGGGATGCATTTTACCACGTTGCATGCAGTTCACTGCATTCAATCACAATGCATGGAATCCACTGCATTCAATCGGGATGCTTTGGGCCATGCTGCATAAAATCCACTGCATTCAATCGGGATGCATTGGGCCACGCTGCATCGACTCCACTGCATTCAATCGGGATCCATTGCGCCACAATGCAAGGAATCCTCTGCATTCATTGACGCTGCATGGACTCCACTGCATTCAATCGGGATGCTTTGGGCCATGCTGCATAAAATCCACTGCATTCAACCATGCTGCATGGAATCCATTTCATTCAATCATGCTCTATAAAATCCAATGCATTCAATACGGTTCCATTACTTCACGCTGCATGGAATACACTGCATTAAATCAGGATGCATGGAATCGACTGCATTCAATCAGGATGCATTATACCACGTTGCATGGATTACCCTACATTCAATCACAATGCATGGACTCCACTGCATTCAATCGGGATGCTTTGGGCCATGCTGCATAAAATCCACTGCATTCAATCGGGATGCATTGGGCCTCGCTGCATGGACTCCACTGCATATAATCGGGATCCATTGCGCCACAATGCATGGAATACTCTGCATTCAATGACGCTGCATGGAATCCACTGCATTCCATCGGGAAGCTTTGGGCCATGCTGCATAAAATCCACTGCATTCAATCATGCTGCATGGAATCCACTGCATTCAATCGGGATGCATTTTACAAGGCTGCATGGATTACATTTCATACACTCAAATTGCATGGAATCCACTGCGTTCTATAGGGATGCTTTGGGCCATACTGCATAAAATACACTGCATTCAATTTGCTGCATGGAATCCACTGCATTCAATCATGCTGCATAAAATCCACTGCATTCAATAGGGTTCCATTTCTTCACGCTGCATGGAATCCACTACATTCAATCACGCTGCATGGAATCCACTGCATTCTATCGGGATGCATTTTACCACGCTGCATAGATTACACCGCATTCAATCACAATGCATGGAATCCACTGCATTCAATCGGGATGCTTTGGGCCATGCTGCATAAAATCCACTGCATTCATTCGGGATGCATTGGGCCTCGCTGCATGGACTCCACTGCATTCAATCGGGATCCATTGCGCCACAATGCATGGAATCCTCTGCATTCAATGACGCTGCATGGAATCCACTGCATTCCATCAGGATGCTTTGGGCCATGCTGCATAAAATCCACTGCATGCAATCATGCTGCATGGAATCCACTGCATTCAATCATGCTGCATAAAATCCACTGCATTCAATAGGGTTCCATTTCTTCACACTGCATGGAATCCACTGCATTCAATTACGCTGCATGGAATCCACTGCATTCAACATGGAGGAATTTTACCACGCTGCATTTAGTACAATGTATTCAATCACAATTCATGGAATCCATTGCATTCAATCGGGATGCTTTGGGCCATGCTGCATAAAATCCACTGCATTCAATCGGGATGCACTGGGCATCGCTGCATGGACTCCAGTGCATACAATCGGGATTCATTGCGCCACAATGCATGGAATCCTCTGCATTCAATGACGCTGCATGGAATCCACTGCATTCAATCGGGATGCTTTGGGCCATGCTGAATAAAATCCATTGCATTCAATCATGCTGCATGGAATCCACTGCATTCAATCGGGATGCATTTTACCATGCTGCATGGATTACCCTTCATTCAATCAGGCTGCATGGAATCCACTGCATTCTATCGGGATGCTTTGGGCCATGCTGCATAAAATCCACTGCATTTAATCGGGATGCATTTGGCCACGCTGCATGGACTCCACTGCATAAAATCGGGATCCATTGCCCCAAAATGCAAGGAATCATCTGCATTCAATGACGCTGCATGGAATCCACTGCATTCCATCGGGATCCATTTTACCACGCAGCATGGATTACACTGCTTTCAATCACAATGCATGGAATCTACTCTATTCAATCGGGATGCTTTGGGCCATACTGCATAAAATCCACTGCATTCAATCATGCTGCATGGAATCCACTGCATTCAATCTGAGTGCATTTTACCACGCTGCATGGATAACATTTCATACACTCAAAATGCATGGAATCCACTGCATTCTATAGGGATGCTTTGGGCCATACTGCATAAAATACACTGCATTCAATCTTGCTGCATGGAATCCACTGCATTCAATCATGCTGCATAAATCCACTGCATTCAATAGGGTTCCACTTCTTCACGCTGCATGGAATCCACTGCATTCAATCACGCTGCATAAAATCCACTGCATTCAATAGGGTTCCATTTCTTCACGCTGCATGGAATCCACTACATTCAATCACGCTGCATGGAATCCACTGCATTCAATCAGGATGCTTTGGGCCATGCTGCATAAATCCACTGCATTCAATCATGCTGCCTGGAATCCACTGCATTCAATCATACTGCATAAAATCCACTGCATTCAATAGGGTTCCATTTCTTCACGCTTCATGGAATCCACTGCATTCAATAGGGTTCCATTCCTTCACGCTGCCTGGAATCCACTGCCTTCAATCACACTGCATGGAATCCACTGCATTCAATCGGGATGCATTTTTCTCGTTGCATGGATTACACTGCATTCAATCCCAATGCATGGAATCCACTGCATTCAATCGGGAAGCTTTGGGCGATGCTGCATACAATGCACTGCATTCAATCGGGATGCACTGGGCCTCGCTGCATGGACTCCACTGCATATAATCGGGATCCATTGCGCCACAATGCATGGAATCCTCTGCATTCAATGACGCTGAATGGAATCCACTGCATTGAATCGGGAAGCTTTGGGCCATGCTGCATAAATCCACTGCATGCAGTCATGCTGTGTGGACTCCACTGCATTGAATCATGCTGCAAAGAAAACCACTGCATTCAATAGGGTTCCATTAATGCACCCTGCATGGAATCCACTGCATTCAACCACGCTGCATGGAATCCACTGCATTCAATCGGGATGCATTTTACCACTCTGCATGGATTACACTGCATTTAATCACGCTTCATGTAATCCATGGAATTTAATCGGGATTCATTTTACTAAGCTGTATGGAATGGACTGCACTTAATCACGCTGCATGGAATCCACTGCATTCAATCGGGATGCATTTTACCACGGTGCAGGCAGTTCACTGCATTCAATCACAATGCATGGAATCCACTGCATTCAATCGGGATGCTTTGGGCCATGCTGCATAAAATCCACTGCATTCAATCTTGCTTTTTGAATCCACTGCATTCAGTAATGCTGCATAAAATCCTTGCATTCAATTGGGTTCCATTTCTTCACGCTGCATGGAATACACTGCATTCAATCACGCTGCATGGAATCCACTGCATTCAATCGGGATGCATTTTACCATGCTGCGTGGTTTTCACTGCATTCAATCACAATGCATGGAATCCACTGCATTCCATCGGGATGCTTTGGGCCATGCTGCATAAAATCCACTGCATTCAACCATGCTGCATGGAATCCACTGCATTCAATCATGCTGCATAAAATCCACTGCATTCAATAGGGTTCCATTTCTTCACCCTGCATGGAATCCACTGCATTCAACCACGCTGCATGGAATCCACTGCATTCAAACGGGATGCATTTTACCACTCTGCATGGATTACACTGCATTTAATCACGCTGCATGTAATCCATGGAATTTAATCGGGATTCATTTTACTAAGCTGTATGGAATGGACTGCACTTAATCACGCTGCATGAAATCCACTGCATTCAATGGGGATGCATTCTACAATGCTGCATGGAGTTCACTGCATGCAATCACAATGCATGTAATCCACTGCATTCCATCGGGATGCTTTGGGCCATGCTGCATAAAATCCACTGCATTCAACCATGCTGCATGGAATCCACTGCATTCAATCATGCTGCATAAAATCCACTGCATTCAATCGGGATGCATTGGGCCTCGCTGCATGGAATACACTGCATTCAATCAGGCTGCATGGAATCCACTGCATTCAATGGGGATGCATTCTACAATGCTGCATAGAGTTCACTGCATTCAATCACAATGCATGGAATCCACTGCATTCCATCGGGATGCTTTGGGCCATGCTGCATAAAATCCACTGCATTCAATCGGGATGCATTGGGCCTCGCTGCATGGACTCCACTGCATACAATCGGGTTCCATTGCGCCAAAATGCATGGAATACTCTGCATTCATTGACGCTGCATGGACTCCACTGCATTCAATCGGGATGCTTTGGGCCATGCTGCATAAAATCCACTGCATTCAACCATGCTGCATGGAATCCACTGCATTCAATCATGCTGCATAAAATCCACTGCATTCCATCGGGATGCATTGGGCCTCGCTGCATGGAATACACTGCATTCAATCACGCTGCATGGAATCCACTGCATTCAATGGGGATGCATTCTACAATGCTGCATGGAGTTCACTGCATTCAATCACAATGCATGGAATCCACTGCATTCCATCGGGATGCTTTGGGCCATGCTGCATAAAATCCCCTGCATTCAATCGGGATGCATTTGGCCTCGCTGCATGGACTCCACTGCATACAATCGGGATCCATTGCACCAAAATGCATGGAATCCTCCGCATGCAACGTCGCTGCATGGACTCCACTGCATTCAATCGGGATGCTTTGGGCCATGCTGCATAAAATCCATTGAATTCAATCATGCTGCATGGAATCCACTGCATTCAATCATGCTGTATAAAATCCACTGCATTCAATAGGGTTCCATTTCTTCACGTGGCATCGAATCCACTGCATTCAATCACGCTGCATGGAATCCACTGCATTCAATCGGGATGCATTTTTCCTCGCTGCATGGAGTACACTGCATTCAATCATGCTGCATAAAATCCACTGCATTCCATCGGGATGCTTTGGGCCTCGCTGCATGAACTCCACTGCATTCAACCATGCTGCATGGAATCCACTGCATTCAATCATGCTGCATAAAATCCACTGCATTCCATCGGGATGCATTGGGCCTCGCTGCATGGAATAAACTGCATTCAATCAGGCTCCATGGAATCCACTGCATTCAATGGGGATGCATTCTACCATGCTGCATGGAGTTCACTGCATTCAATCACAATGCATGGACTCCACTGCATTCCATCGGGATGCTTTGGGCCATGCTGCATAAAATCCACTGCATTCAATCGGGATGCATTGGGCCTCGCTGCATGGACTCCACTGCATACAATCGGGATCCATTGCGCCACAATGCATGGAATACTCTGCATTCAATCACGCTGCATGGAATCCACTGCATTCAATCGGGATGCTTTGGGCCATGCTGCATAAAATCCACTGCATGCAATCATGCTGCATGGAATCCACTGCATTCAATCGGGATGCATTTTACCACGTTGCATGCAGTTCACTGCATTCAATCACAATGCATGGAATCCACTGCATTCAATCGGGATGCTTTGGGCCATGCTGCATAAAATCCACTGCATTCAATCGGGATGCATTGGGCCACGCTGCATCGACTCCACTGCATTCAATCGGGATCCATTGCGCCACAATGCAAGGAATCCTCTGCATTCATTGACGCTGCATGGACTCCACTGCATTCAATCGGGATGCTTTGGGCCATGCTGCATAAAATCCACTGCATTCAACCATGCTGCATGGAATCCATTTCATTCAATCATGCTCTATAAAATCCAATGCATTCAATACGGTTCCATTACTTCACGCTGCATGGAATACACTGCATTAAATCAGGATGCATGGAATCGACTGCATTCAATCAGGATGCATTATACCACGTTGCATGGATTACCCTACATTCAATCACAATGCATGGAATCCACTGCATTCAATCGGGATGCTTTGGGCCATGCTGCATAAAATCCACTGCATTCAATCGGGAAGCATTGGGCCTCGCTGCATGGACTCCACTGCATATAATCGGGATCCATTGCGCCACAATGCATGGACTACTCTGCATTCAATGACGCTGCATGGAATCCACTGCATTCCATCGGGAAGCTTTGGGCCATGCTGCATAAAATCCACTGCATTCAATCATGCTGCATGGAATCCACTGCATTCGATCGGGATGCATTTTACAAGGCTGCATGGATTACCTTTCATACACTCAAATTGCATGGAATCCACTGCGTTCTATAGGGATGCTTTGGGCCGTACTGCATAAAATACACTGCATTCAATTTGCTGCATGGAATCCACTGCATTCAATCATGCTGCATAAAATCCACTGCATTCAATAGGGTTCCATTTCTTCACGCTGCATGGAATCCACTACATTCAATCACGCTGCATGGAATCCACTGCATTCTATCGGGATGCATTTTACCACGCTGCATAGATTACACCGCATTCAATCACAATGCATGGAATCCACTGCATTCAATCGGGATGCTTTGGGCCATGCTGCATAAAATCCACTGCATTCATTCGGGATGCATTGGGCCTCGCTGCATGGACTCCACTGCATTCAATCGGGATCCATTGCGCCACAATGCATGGAATCCTCTGCATTCAATGACGCTGCATGGAATCCACTGCATTCCATCAGGATGCTTTGGGCCATGCTGCATAAAATCCACTGCATGCAATCATGCTGCATGGAATCCACTGCATTCAATCATGCTGCATAAAATCCACTGCATTCAATAGGGTTCCATTTCTTCACACTGCATGGAATCCACTGCATTCAATTACGCTGCATGGAATCCACTGCATTCAACATGGAGGAATTTTACCACGCTGCATTTAGTACAATGTATTCAATCACAATTCATGGAATCCATTGCATTCAATCGGGATGCTTTGGGCCATGCTGCATAAAATCCACTGCATTCAATCGGGATGCACTGGGCATCGCTGCATGGACTCCAGTGCATACAATCGGGATCCATTGCGCCACAATGCATGGAATCCTCTGCATTCAATGACGCTGCATGGAATCCACTGCATTCAATCGGGATGCTTTGGGCCATGCTGAATAAAATCCATTGCATTCAATCATGCTGCATGGAATCCACTGCATTCAATCGGGATGCATTTTACCCTGCTGCATGGATTACCCTTCATTCAATCAGGCTGCATGGAATCCACTGCATTCTATCGGGATGCTTTGGGCCATGCTGCATAAAATCCACTGCATTTAATCGGGATGCATTTGGCCACGCTGCATGGACTCCACTGCATAAAATCGGGATCCATTGCCCCAAAATGCAAGGAATCATCTGCATTCAATGACGCTGCATGGAATCCACTGCATTCCATCGGGATCGATTTTACCACGCAGCATGGATTACACTGCTTTCAATCACAATGCATGGAATCAACTCTATTCAATCGGGATGCTTTGGGCCATACTGCATAAAATCCACTGCATTCAATCATGCTGCATGGAATCCACTGCATTCAATCGGAGTGCATTTTACCACGCTGCATGGATAACATTTCATACACTCAAAATGCATGGAATCCACTGCATTCTATAGGGATGCTTTGGGCCATACTGCATAAAATACACTGCATTCAATCTTGCTGCATGGAATCCACTGCATTCAATCATGCTGCATAAATCCACTGCATTCAATAGGGTTCCACTTCTTCACGCTGCATGGAATCCACTGCATTCAATCACGCTGCATAAAATCCACTGCATTCAATAGGGTTCCATTTCTTCACGCTGCATGGAATCCACTACATTCAATCACGCTGCATGGAATCCACTGCATTCAATCAGGATGCTTTGGGCCATGCTGCATAAATCCACTGCATTCAATCATGCTGCCTGGAATCCACTGCATTCAATCATACTGCATAAAATCCACTGCATTCAATAGGGTTCCATTTCTTCACGCTTCATGGAATCCACTGCATTCAATAGGGTTCCATTCCTTCACGCTGCCTGGAATCCACTGCCTTCAATCACGCTGCATGGAATCCACTGCATTCAATCGGGATGCATTTTTCCTCGTTGCATGGATTACACTGCATTCAATCCCAATGCATGGAATCCACTGCATTCAATCGGGAAGCTTTGGGCCATGCTGCATACAATGCACTGCATTCAATCGGGATGCACTGGGCCTCGCTGCATGGACTCCACTGCATATAATCGGGATCCATTGCGCCACAATGCATGGAATCCTCTGCATTCAATGACGCGGAATGGAATCCACTGCATTGAATCGGGAAGCTTTGGGCCATGCTGCATAAATCCACTGCATGCAGTCATGCTGTGTGGACTCCACTGCATTGAATCATGCTGCAAAAAAAACCACTGCATTCAATAGGGTTCCATTTCTTCACCCTGCATGGAATCCACTGCATTCAACCACGCTGCATGGAATCCACTGCATTCAATCGGGATGCATTTTACCACTCTGCATGGATTACACTGCATTTAATCACGCTGCATGTAATCCATGGAATTTAATCGGGATTCATTTTCCTAAGCTGTATGGAATGGACTGCACTTAATCACGCTGCATGGAATCCACTGCATTCAATCGGGATGCATTTTACCACGTTGCATGCAGTTCACTGCATTCAATCACAATGCATGGAATCCACTGCATTCCATCGGGATGCTTTGGGCATTGCTGCATAAAATCCACTGCATTCAATCATGCTGCATGGAATCCACTGCATTCAATCATGCTGCATAAAATCCACTGCATTCAATCGGGATGCATTGGGCCTCGCTGCATGGAATACACTGCATTCAATCAGGCTGCATGGAATCCACTGCATTCAATGGGGATGCATTCTACCATGCTGCATGGAGTTCACTGCATTCAATCACAATGCATGTAATCCACTGCATTCCATCGGGATGCTTTGGGCCATGCTGCATAAAATCCACTGCATTCAATCGGGATGCATTGGGCCTCGCTGCATGGACTCCACTGCATACAATCGGGATCCATTGCGCCAAAATGCATGGAATACTCTGCATTCATTGACGCTGCATGGACTCCACTGCATTCAATCGGGATGCTTTGGGCCATGCTGCATAAAATCCACTGCATTCAACCATGCTGCATGGAATCCACTGCATTCAATCATGCTGCATAAAATCCACTGCATTCCATCGGGATGCATTGGGCCTCGCTGCATGGAATACACTGCATTCAATCACGCTGCATGGAATCCACTGCATTCAATGGGGATGCATTCTACAATGCTGCATGGAGTTCACTGCATTCAATCACAATGCATGGAATCCACTGCATTACATCGGGATGCTTTGGGCCATGCTGCATAAAATCCCCTGCATACAATCGGGATGCATTTGGCCTCGCTGCATGGACTCCACTGCATACAATCGGGATACATTGCACCAAAATGCATGGAATCCTCCGCATGCAACGACGCTGCATGGACTCCACTGCATTCAATCGGGATGCTTTGGGCCATGCTGCATAAAATCCATTGAATTCAATCATGCTGCATGGAATCCACTGCATTCAATCATGCTGTATAAAATCCACTGCATTCAATAGGGTTCCATTTCTTCACGTGGCATCGAATCCACTGCATTCAATCACGCTGCATGGAATCCACTGCATTCAATCGGGATGCATTTTTCCTCGCTGCATGGAGTACACTGCATTCAATCATGCTGCATAAAATCCACTGCATTCCATCAGGATGCTTTGGGCCATGCTGCATAAAATCCACTGCATTCAACCATGCTGCATGGAATCCACTGCATTCAATCATGCTGCATAAAATCCACTGCATTCCATCGGGATGCATTGGGCCTCGCTGCATGGAATACACTGCATTCAATCAGGCTGCATGGAATGCACTGCATTCAATGGGGATGCATTCTACAATGCTGCATGGAGTTCACTGCATTCAATCACAATGCATGGAATCCACTGCATTCCATCGGGATGCTTTGGGCCATGCTGCATAAAATCCACTGCATTCAATCGGGATGCATTGGGCCTCGCTGCATGGACTCCACTGCATACAATCGGGATCCATTGCGCCACAATGCATGGAATACTCTGCATTCAATCACGCTGCATGGAATCCACTGCATTCAATCGGGATGCTTTGGGCCATGCTGCATAAAATCCACTGCATTCAATCTTGCTTTTTGAATCCACTGCATTCAGTAATGCTGCATAAAATCCTTGCATTCAATTGGGTTCCATTTCTTCACGCTGCATGGAATACACTGCATTCAATGACGCTGCATGGAATCCACTGCATTCATTCGGGATGCTTTGGGCCATGCTGAATAAAATCCATTGCATTCAATCATGCTGCACGGAATCCTCTGCATTCAATCGGGATGCATTTTACCATGCTGCATGGATTACCCTTCATTCAATCAGGCTGCATGGAATCCACTGCATTCTATCGGGATGCTTTGGGCCATGCTGCATAAAATCCACTGCATTTAATCGGGATGCATTTGGCCACGCTGCATGGACTCCACTGCATAAAATCGGGATCCATTGCCCCAAAATGCAGGGAATCATCTGCATTCAATGACGCTGCATGGAATCCACTGCATTCCATCGGGATCCATTTTACCACGCAGCATGGATTACACTGCTTTCAATCACAATGCATGGAATCTACTCTATTCAATCGGGATGCTTTGGGCCATACTGCATAAAATCCACTGCATTCAATCATGCTGCATGGAATCCACTGCATTCAATCGGGGTGCATTTTACCACGCTGCATGGATAACATTTCATACACTCAAAATGCATGGAATCCACTGCATTCTATAGGGATGCTTTGGGCCATACTGCATAAAATCCACTGCATTCAATCTTGCTGCATGGAATCCACTGCATTCAATCATGCTGCATAAATCCACTGCATTCAATAGGGTTCCACTTCTTCACGCTGCATGGAATCCACTGCATTCAATCACGCTGCATAAAATCCACTGCATTCAATAGGGTTCCATTTCTTCACGCTGCATGGAATCCACTACATTCAATCACGCTGCATGGAATCCACTGCATTCAATCAGGATGCTTTGGGCCATGCTGCATAAAATCCACTGCATTCAATCATGCTGCCTGGAATCCACTGCATTCAATCATACTGCATAAAATCCACTGCATTCAATAGGGTTCCATTTCTTCACGCTTCATGGAATCCACTGCATTCAATAGGGTTCCATTCCTTCACGCTGCCTGGAATCCACTGCCTTCAATCACGCTGCATGGAATCCACTGCATTCAATCGGGATGCATTTTTCCTCGTTGCATGGATTACACTGCATTCAATCCCAATGCATGGAATCCACTGCATTCAATCGGGAAGCTTTGGGCCATGCTGCAAACAATGCACTGCATTCAACCATGCTGCATGGAATCCACTGCATTCAATCATGCTGTATAAAATCCACTGCATTCAATAGGGTTCCATTTCTTCACGTGGCATCGAATCCACTGCATTCAATCACGCTGCATGGAATCCACTGCATTCAATCGGGATGCATTTTTCCTCGCTGAATGGAGTACACTGCATTCAATCATGCTGCATAAAATCCACTGCATTCCATCGGGATGCTTTGGGCCATGCTGCATAAAATCCACTGCATTCAACCATGCTGCATGGAATCCACTGCATTCAATCATGCTGCATAAAATCCACTGCATTCAATCGGGATGCATTGGGCCTCGCTGCATGGAATAAACTGCATTCAATCAGGCTCCATGGAGTCCACTGCATTCAATGGGGATGCATTCTACCATGCTGCATGGAGTTCACTGCATTCAATCACAATGCATGCAATCCACTGCATTCCATCGGGATGCTTTGGGCCATGCTGCATAAAATCCACTGCATTCAATCGGGATGCATTGGGCCTCGCCGCATGGACTCCACTGCATACAATCGGGATCCATTGCGCCACAATGCATGGAATACTCTGTATTCAATCACGCTGCATGGAATCCACTGCATTCAATCGGGATGCTTTGGGCCATGCTGCATAAAATCCACTGCATGCAATCATGCTGCATGGAATCCACTGCATTCAATCGGGATGCATTTTACCAAGTTGCATGCAGTTCACTGCATTCAATCACAATGCATGGAATCCACTGCATTCAATCGGGATGCTTTGGGCCATGCTGCATAAAATCCACTGCATTCAATCTTGCTTTTTGAATCCACTGCATTCAGTAATGCTGCATAAAATCCTTGCATTCAATTGGGTTCCATTTCTTCACGCTGCATGGAATACACTGCATTCAATCACGCTGCATGGAATCCACTTCATTCAATCGGGATGCATTTTACCATGCTGCGTGGTTTTCACTGCATTCAATCACAATGCATGGAATCAACTGCATTCCATCGGGATGCTTTGGGCCATGCTGCATAAAATCCACTGCATTCAATCATGCTGCATGGAATCCACTGCATTCAATCATGCTGCATAAAATCCACTGCATTCAATAGGGTTCCATTTCTTCACGCTGCATGTAATACACTGCATTCAATCACACTGAATGGAATCCACTGCATTCAATCGGGATGCATTTTACCTCGCTGCATGGATTACACTGCATTCAATCACAATGCATGGAATCCACTGCATTCAATCGGGATGCTTTGGGCCATGCTGCATAAAATCCACTGCATTCAATCGGGATGCATTGGGCCACGCTGCATCGACTCCACTGCATTCAATCGGGATCCATTGCGCCACAATGCAAGGAATCCTCTGCATTCATTGACGCTGCATGGACTCCACTGCATTCAATCGGGATGCTTTGGGCGATGCTGCATAAAATCCACTGCATTCAACCATGCTGCATGGAATCCATTTCATTCAATCATGCTCTATAAAATCCAATGCATTCAATACGGTTCCATTACTTCACGCTGCATGGAATACACTGCATTAAATCAGGATGCATGGAATCGACTGCATTCAATCAGGATGCATTATACCACGTTGCATGGATTACCCTACATTCAATCACAATGCATGGAATCCACTGCATTCAATCGGGATGCTTTGGGCCATGCTGCATAAAATCCACTGCATTCAATCGGGATGCATTGGGCCTCGCTGCATGGACTCCACTGCATACAATCGGGATCCATTGCGCCAAAATGCATGGAATACTCTGCATTCAATGACGCTGCATGGAATCCACTGCATTCCATCGGGAAGCTTTGGGCCATGCTGCATAAAATCCACTGCATTCAATCATGCTGCCTGGAATCCACTGCATTCAATCATACTGCATAAAATCCACTGCATTCAATAGGGTTCCATTTCTTCACGCTTCATGGAATCCACTGCATTCAATAGGGTTCCATTCCTTCACGCTGCCTGGAATCCACTGCCTTCAATCATGCTGCATGGAATCCACTGCATTCAATCGGGATGCATTTTTCCTCGTTGCATGGATTACACTGCATTCAATTCCAATGCATGGAATCCACTGCATTCAATCGGGAATCTTTGGGCCATGCTGCATACAATGCACTGCATTCAATCGGGATGCACTGGGCCTCGCTGCATGGACTCCACTGCATATAATCGGGATCCATTGCGCCACAATGCATGGAATACTCTGCATTCAATGACGCGGAATGGAATCCACTGCATTGAATCGGGAAGCTTTGGGCCATGCTGCATAAATCCACTGCATGCAGTCATGCTGTGTGGACTCCACTGCATTGAATCATGCTGCAAAAAAAACCACTGCATTCAATAGGGTTCCATTTCTTCACCCTGCATGGAATCCACTGCATTCAACCACGCTGCATGGAATCCACTGCATTCAATCGGGATGCATTTTACCACTCTGCATGGATTACACTGCATTTAATCACGCTGCATGTAATCCATGGAATTTAATCGGGATTCATTTTACTAAGCTGTATGGAATGGACTGCACTTAATCACGCTGCATGGAATCCACTGCATTCAATCGGGATGCATTTTACCACGTTGCATGCAGTTCACTGCATTCAATCACAATGCATGGAATCCACTGCATTCCATCGGGATGCTTTGGGCATTGCTGCATAAAATCCACTGCATTCAATCATGCTGCATGGAATCCTGCATTCAATCATGCTGCATAAAATCCACTGCATTCAATCGGGATGCATTGGGCCTCGCTGCATGGAATACACTGCATTCAATCAGGCTGCATGGAATCCACTGCATTCAATGGGGATGCATTCTACCATGCTGCATGGAGTTCACTGCATTCAATCACAATGCATGTAATCCACTGCATTCCATCGGGATGCTTTGGGCCATGCTGCATAAAATCCACTGCATTCAATCGGGATGCATTGGGCCTCGCTGCATGGACTCCACTGCATACAATCGGGATCCATTGCGCCAAAATGCATGGAATACTCTGCATTCATTGACGCTGCATGGACTCCACTGCATACAATCGGGATGCTTTGGGCCATGCTGCATAAAATCCACTGCATTCAACCATGCTGCATGGAATCCACTGCATTCAATCATGCTGCATAAAATCCACTGCATTCCATCGGGATGCATTGGGCCTCGCTGCATGGAATACACTGCATTCAATCACGCTGCATGGAATCCACTGCATTCAATGGGGATGCATTCTACAATGCTGCATGGAGTTCACTGCATTCAATCACAATGCATGCAATCCACTGCATTCCATCGGGATGCTTTGGGCCATGCTGCATAAAATCCCCTGCATACAATCGGGATGCATTTGGCCTCGCTGCATGGACTCCACTGCATTCAATCGGGATGCTTTGGGCCATGCTGCATAAAATCCATTGAATTCAATCATGCTGCATGGAATCCACTGCATTCAATCATGCTGTATAAAATCCACTGCATTCAATAGGGTTCCATTTCTTCACGTGGCATCGAATCCACTGCATTCAATCACGCTGCATGGAATCCACTGCATTCAATCGGGATGCTTTGGGCCATGCTGCATAAAATCCACTGCATTCAATCTTGCTTTTTCAATCCACTGCATTCAGTAATGCTGCATAAAATGCTTGCATTCAATTGGGTTCCATTTCTTCACGCTGCATGGAATACACTGCATTCAATGACGCTGCATGGAATCCACTGCATTCATTCGGGATGCTTTGGGCCATGCTGAATAAAATCCATTGCATTCAATCATGCTGCACGGAATCCTCTGCATTCAATCGGGATGCATTTTACCATGCTGCATGGATTACCCTTCATTCAATCAGGCTGCATGGAATCCACTGCATTCTATCGGGATGCTTTGGGCCATGCTGCATAAAATCCACTGCATTTAATCGGGATGCATTTGGCCACGCTGCATGGACTCCACTGCATAAAATCGGGATCCATTGCCCCAAAATGCAGGGAATCATCTGCATTCAATGACGCTGCATGGAATCCACTGCATTCCATCGGGATCCATTTTACCACGCAGCATGGATTACACTGCTTTCAATCACAATGCATGGAATCTACTCTATTCAATCGGGATGCTTTGGGCCATACTGCATAAAATCCACTGCATTCAATCATGCTGCATGGAATCCACTGCATTCAATCGGGGTGCATTTTACCACGCTGCATGGATAACATTTCATACACTCAAAATGCATGGAATCCACTGCATTCTATAGGGATGCTTTGGGCCATACTGCATAAAATCCACTGCATTCAATCTTGCTGCATGGAATCCACTGCATTCAATCATGCTGCATAAATCCACTGCATTCAATAGGGTTCCACTTCTTCACGCTGCATGGAATCCACTGCATTCAATCACGCTGCATAAAATCCACTGCATTCAATAGGGTTCCATTTCTTCACGCTGCATGGAATCCACTACATTCAATCACGCTGCATGGAATCCACTGCATTCAATCAGGATGCTTTGGGCCATGCTGCATAAAATCCACTGCATTCAATCATGCTGCCTGGAATCCACTGCATTCAATCATACTGCATAAAATCCACTGCATTCAATAGGGTTCCATTTCTTCACGCTTCATGGAATCCACTGCATTCAATAGGGTTCCATTCCTTCACGCTGCCTGGAATCCACTGCCTTCAATCACGCTGCATGGAATCCACTGCATTCAATCGGGATGCATTTTTCCTCGTTGCATGGATTACACTGATTCAATCCCAATGCATGGAATCCACTGCATTCAATCGGGAAGCTTTGGGCCATGCTGCATACAATGCACTGCATTCAACCATGCTGCATGGAATCCACTGCATTCAATCATGCTGTATAAAATCCACTGCATTCAATAGGGTTCCATTTCTTCACGTGGCATCGAATCCACTGCATTCAATCACGCTGCATGGAATCCACTGCATTCAATCGGGATGCATTATTCCTCGCTGAATGGAGTACACTGCATTCAATCATGCTGCATAAAATCCACTGCATTCCATCGGGATGCTTTGGGCCATGCTGCATAAAATCCACTGCATTCAACCATGCTGCATGGAATCCACTGCATTCAATCATGCTGCATAAAATCCACTGCATTCAATCGGGATGCATTGGGCCTCGCTGCATGGAATAAACTGCATTCAATCAGGCTCCATGGAGTCCACTGCATTCAATGGGGATGCATTCTACCATGCTGCATGGAGTTCACTGCATTCAATCACAATGCATGCAATCCACTGCATTCCATCGGGATGCTTTGGGCCATGCTGCATAAAATCCACTGCATTCAATCGGGATGCATTGGGCCTCGCTGCATGGACTCCACTGCATACAATCGGGATCCATTGCGCCACAATGCATGGAATACTCTGTATTCAATCACGCTGCATGGAATCCACTGCATTCAATCGGGAGGCTTTGAGCCATGCTGCATAAAATCCACTGCATGCAATCATGCTGCATGGAATCCACTGCATTCAATCGGGATGCATTTTACCAAGTTGCATGCAGTTCACTGCATTCAATCACAATGCATGGAATCCACTGCATTCAATCGGGATGCTTTGGGCCATGCTGCATAAAATCCACTGCATTCAATCTTGCTTTTTGAATCCACTGCATTCAGTAATGCTGCATAAATCCTTGCATTCAATTGGGTTCCATTTCTTCACGCTGCATGGAATACACTGCATTCAATCACGCTGCATGGAATCCACTTCATTCAATCGGGATGCATTTTACCATGCTGCGTGGTTTTCACTGCATTCAATCACAATGCATGGAATCAACTGCATTCCATCGGGATGCTTTGGGCCATGCTGCATAAAATCCACTGCATTCAATCATGCTGCATGGAATCCACTGCATTCAATCATGCTGCATAAAATCCACTGCATTCAATAGGGTTCCATTTCTTCACGCTGCATGTAATACACTGCATTCAATCACACTGAATGGAATCCACTGCATTCAATCGGGATGCATTTTACCTCGCTGCATGGATTACACTGCATTCAATCACAATGCATGGAATCCACTGCATTCAATCGGGATGCTTTGGGCCATGCTGCATAAAATCCACTGCATTCAATCGGGATGCATTGGGCCACGCTGCATCGACTCCACTGCATTCAATCGGGATCCATTGCGCCACAATGCAAGGAATCCTCTGCATTCAATGACGCTGCATGGACTCCACTGCATTCAATCGGGATGCTTTGGGCCATGCTGCATAAAATCCACTGCATTCAATCGGGATGCATTGGGCCTCGCTGCATAGACTCCACTGCATATAATCGGGATCCATTGCGCCACAATGCATGGAATACTCTGCATTCAATGACGCTGCATGGAATCCACTGCATTCCATCGGGAAGCTTTGGGCCATGCTGCATAAAATCCACTGCATTCAATCATGCTGCATGGAATCCACTGCATTCAATCGGGATGCATTTTACAAGGCTGCATGGATTACATTTCATACACTCAAATTGCATGGAATCCACTGCGTTCTATAGGGATGCTTTGGGCAATACTACATAAAATACACTGCATTCAATTTGCTGCATGGAATCCACTGCATTCAATCATGCTGAATAAAATCCACTGCATTCAATAGGGTTCCATTTCTTCACGCTGCATGGAATACACTGCTTTCAATCAGGCTGCATGAAATCCACTGCATTCAATGGGGATGCATTCTACAATGCTGCATGGAGTTCACTGCATGCAATCACAATGCATGTAATCCACTGCATTCCATCGGGATGCTTTGGGCCATGCTGCATAAAATCCACTGCATTCAATCGGGATGCATTGGGCCTCGCTGCATGGACTCCACTGCATACAATCGGGATCCATTGCGCCAAAATGCATGGAATATTCTGCATTCATTGACGCTGCTTGGACTCCACTGCATTCAATCGGGATGCTTTGGGCCATGCTGCATAAAATCCACTGCATTCAACCATGCTGCATGGAATCCACTGCATTCAATCACGCTGCATGGAATCCACTGCATTCAATGGGGGTGCATTCTACAATGCTGCATGGAGTTCACTGCATTCAATCACAATGCATGGAATCCACTGCATTCCATCGGGATGCTTTGGGCCATGCTGCATAAAATCCACTGCATTCAATCGGGATGCATTGGGCCTCGCTTCATGGACTCCAGTGCATACAATCGGAATCCATTGCAACAAAATGCATGGAATACTCTGCATTCAATCACGCTGCATGGAATCCACTGCATTCAATCGGGATGCTTTGGGCCATGCTGCGTAAAATCCATTGTATTCAATCATGCTGCATGGAATCCACTGCATTCAATCATGCTGCATAAAATCCACTGCATTCAATAGGGTTCCATTTCTTCACGTGGCATCGAATCCACTGCATTCAATCACGCTGCATGGAATCCACTGCATTCAATCGGGATGCATTTTTCCTCGCTGCATGGAGTACACTGCATTCAATCATGCTGCATAAAATCCACTGCATTCCATCGGGATGCTTTGGGCCATGCTGCATAAAATCCACTGCATTCAACCATGCTGCATGGAATCCACTGCATTCAATCATGCTGCATAAAATCCACTGCATTCAATCGGGATGCATTGGGCCTCGCTGCATGGAATACACTGCATTCAATCAGGCTGCATGGAATCCACTGCATTCAATGAGGATGCATTCTACAATGCTGCATGGAGTTCACTGCATTCAATCACAACGCATGTAATCCACTGCATTCCATCGGGATGCTTTGGGCCATGCTGCAAAAAATCCACTGCATTCAATCGGGATGCATTGGGCCTCGCTGCATGGACTCCACTGCATAAAATCGGGATCCATTGCGCCAAAATGCATGGAATAATCTGCATTCATTGACGCTGCATGGACTCCACTGCATTCAATCGGGATGCTTTGGGCCATGCTGCATAAAATCCACTGCATTCAACCATGCTGCATGGAATCCACTGCATTCAATCATGCTGCATAAAATCCACTGCATTCAATCGGGATGCATTGGGCCTCGCTGCATGGAATAAACTGCATTCAATCAGGCTCCATGGAGTCCACTGCATTCAATGGGGATGCATTCTACCATGCTGCATGGAGTTCACTGCATTCAATCACAATGCATGCACTCCACTGCATTCCATCGGGATGCTTTGGGCCATGCTGCATAAAATCCACTGCATTCAATCGGGATGCATTGGGCCTCGCTTCATGGACTCCACTGCATACAATCGGGATCCATTGCGCCACAATGCATGGAATACTCTGCATTCAATCACGCTGCATGGAATCCACTGCATTCAATCGGGATGCTTTGGGCCATGCTGCATAAAATCCACTGCATGCAATCATGCTGCATGGAATCCACTGCATTCAATCGGGATGCATTTTACCAAGTTGCATGCAGTTCACTGCATTCAATCACAATGCATGGAATCCACTGCATTCCATCGGGATGCTTTGGGCCATGCTGCATAAAATCCACTGCATTCAATCTTGCTTTTTGAATCCACTGCATTCAGTAATGATGCATAAAATCCTTGCATTCAATTGGGTTCCATTTCTTCACGCTGCATGGAATACACTGCATTCAATCACGCTGCATGGAATCCACTGCATTCAATCGGGATGCATTTTACCATGCTGCGTGGTTTTCACTGCATTCAATCACAATGCATGGAATCAACTGCATTCCATCGTGATGCTTTGGGCCATGCTGCATAAAATCCACTGCATTCAATCATGCTGCATGGAATCCACTGCATTCAATCATGCTGCATAAAATCCACTGCATTCAATAGGGTTCCATTTCTTCACGCTGCATATAATACACTGCATTCAATCACACTGAATGGAATCCACTGCATTCAATCGGGATGCATTTTACCTCGCTGCATGGATTACACTGCATTCAATCACAATGCATGGAATCCACTGCATTCAATCGGGATGCTTTGGGCCATGCTGCATAAAATCCACTGCATTCAATCGGGATGCATTGGGCCACGCTGCATCGACTCCACTGCATTCAATCGTGATGCTTTGGGCCATGCTGCATAAAATCCACTGCATTCAACCATGCTGCATGGAATCCATTTCATTCAATCATGCTCTATAAAATCCAATGCATTCAATACGGTTCCATTACTTCACGCTGCATGGAATACACTGCATTAAATCAGGATGCATGGAATCGACTGCATTCAATCAGGATGCATTATACCACGTTGCATGGATTACCCTACATTCAATCACAATGCATGGAATCCACTGCATTCAATCGGGATGCTTTGGGCCATGCTGCATAAAATCCACTGCATTCAATTGGGATGCATTGGGCCTCGCTGCATAGACTCCACTGCATATAATCGGGATCCATTGCGCCACAATGCATGGAATACTCTGCATTCAATGACGCTGCATGGAATCCACTGCATTCCATCGGGAAGCTTTGGGCCATGCTGCATAAAATCCACTGCATTCAATCATGCTGCATGGAATCCACTGCATTCAATCGGGATGCATTTTACAAGGCTGCATGGATTACATTTCATACACTCAAAATGCATGGAATCCACTGCGTTCTATAGGGATGCTTTGGGCCATACTGCATAAAATACACTGCATTCAATTTGCTGCATGGAATCCACTGCATTCAATCATGCTGAATAAAATCCACTGCATTCAATAGGGTTCCATTTCTTCACGCTGCATGGAATACACTGCATTCAATCAGGCTGCATGAAATCCACTGCATTCAATGGGGATGCATTCTACAATGCTGCATGGAGTTCACTGCATGCAATCACAATGCATGTAATCCACTGCATTCCATCGGGATGCTTTGGGCCATGCTGCATAAAATCCACTGCATTCAATCGGGATGCATTTGGCCACGCTGCATGGACTCCACTGCATAAAATCGGGATCCATTGCCCCAAAATGCAAGGAATCCTCTGCATTCAATGTCGCTGCATGGAATCCACTGCATTCCATCGGGATCCATTTTACCACGCAGCATGGATTACACTGCTTTCAATCACAATGCATGGAATCTACTCTATTCAATCTGGATGCTTTGGGCCATACTGCATAAAATCCACTGCATTCAATCATGCTGCATGGAATCCACTGCATTCAATCGGGGTGCATTTTACCACGCTGCATGGATAACATTTCATACACTCAAAATGCATGGAATCCACTGCATTCAATCATGCTGCATAAATCCACTGCATTCAATAGGGTTCCACTTCTTCACGCTGCATGGAATCCACTGCATTCAATCACGCTGCATAAAATCCACTGCATTCAATAGGGTTCCATTTCTTCACGCTGCATGGAATCCACTACATTCAATCACGCTGCATGGAATCCACTGCATTCAATCAGGATGCTTTGGGCCATGCTGCATAAAATCCACTGCATTCAATCATGCTGCCTGGAATCCACTGCATTCAATCATACTGCATAAAATCCACTGCATTCAATAGGGTTCCATTTCTTCACGCTTCATGGAATCCACTGCATTCAATAGGGTTCCATTCCTTCACGCTGCCTGGAATCCACTGCCTTCAATCACACTGCATGGAATCCACTGCATTCAATCGGGATGCATTTTTCCTCGTTGCATGGATTACACTGCATTCAATCCCAATGCATGGAATCCACTGCATTCAATCGGGAAGCTTTGGGCCATGCTGAATACAATGCACTGCATTCAATCGGGATGCACTGGGCCTCGCTGCATGGACTCCACTGCATATAATCGGGATCCATTGCGCCACAATGCATGGAATACTCTGCATTCAATGACGCTGAATGGAATCCACTGCATTGAATCGGGAAGCTTTGGGCCATGCTGCATAAATCCAATGCATGCAATCATGCTGTGTGGACTCCACTGCATTGAATCATGCTGCAAAAAAAACCACTGCATTCAATAGGGTTCCATTAATGCACCCTGCATGGAATCCACTGCATTCAACCACGCTGCATGGAATCCACTGCATTCAATCGGGATGCATTTTACCACTCTGCATGGATTACACTGCATTTAATCACGCTGCATGTAATCCATGGAATTTAATCGGGATTCATTTTACTAAGCTGTATGGAATGGACTGCACTTAATCACGCTGCATGGAATCCACTGCATTCAATCGGGATGCATTTTACCACGTTGCATGCAGTTCACTGCATTCAATCACAATGCATGGAATCCACTGCATTCAATCGGGATGCTTTGGGCCATGCTGCATAAAATCCACTGCATTCAATCATGCTGCATGGAATCCACTGCATTCAGTAATGCTGCATAAAATCCTTGCATTCAATTGGGTTCCATTTCTTCACGCTGCATGGAATACACTGCATTCAATCACGCTGCATAGAATCCACTGCATTCAATCGGGATGCATTTTACCATGCTGCGTGGTTTTCACTGCATTCAATCACAATGCATGGAATCCACTGCATTCCATCGGGATGCTTTGGGCCATGCTGCATAAAATCCACTGCATTCAATCATGCTGCATGGAATCCACTGCATTCAATCATGCTGCATAAAATCCACTGCATTCAATAGGGTTCCATTTCTTCACCCTGCATGGAATCCACTGCATTCAACCACGCTGCATGGAATCCACTGCATTCAATCGGGATGCATTTTACCATTCTGCATGGATTACACTGCATTTAATCACGCTGCATGTAATTCATGGAATTTAATCGGGATTCATTTTTCTAAGCTGTATGGAATGGACTGCACTTAATCACGCTGCATGGAATCCACTGCATTCAATCGGGATGCATTTTACCACGTTGCATGCAGTTCACTGCATTCAATCACAATGCATGGAATCCACTGCATTCAATCGGGATGCTTTGGGCCATGCTGCATAAAATCCACTGCATTCAATCTTGCTTTTTGAATCCACTGCATTCAGTAATGCTGCATAAAATCCTTGCATTCAATTGGGTTCCATTTCTTCACGCTGCATGGAATACACTGCATTCAATCACGCTGCATGGAATCCACTGCATTCAATCGGGATGCATTTTACCATGCTGCGTGGTTTTCACTGCATTCAATCACAATGCATGGAATCCACTGCATTCCATCGGGATGCTTTGGGCCATGCTGCATAAAATCCACTGCATTCAATCGGGATGCATTGGGCCACGCTGCATCGACTCCACTGCATTCAATTGGCATCCATTGCGCCACAATGCATGGAATACTCTGCATTCAATGACGCTGCATGGAATCCACTGCATTCCATCGGGAAGCTTTGGGCCATGCTGCATAAAATCCACTGCATTCAATCATGCTGCATGGAATCCACTGCATTCAATCGGGATGCATTTTACAAGGCTGCATGGATTACATTTCATACACTCAAAATGCATGGAATCCACTGCGTTCTATACGTATGCTTTGGGCCATACTGCATAAAATACACTGCATTCAATTTGCTGCATGGAATCCACTGCATTCAATCATGCTGAATAAAATCCACTGCATTCAATAGGGTTCCATTTCTTCACGCTGCATGGAATACACTGCATTCAATCAGGCTGCATTAAATCCACTGCATTCAATGGGGATGCATTCTACAATGCTGAATGGAGTTCACTGCATGCAATCACAATGCATGTAATCCACTGCATTCCATCGGGATGCTTTGGGCCATGCTGCATAAAATCCACTGCATTCAACCATGCTGCATGGAATCCACTGCATTCAATCATGCTGCATAAAATCCACTGCATTCCATCGGGATGCATTGGGCCTCGCTGCATGGAATAAACTGCATTCAATCAGGCTCCATGGAATCCACTGCATTCAATCGGGATGCATTTTACAATGCTGCATGGAGTTCACTGCATTCAATCACAACGCATGTAATCCACTGCATTCCATCGGGATGCTTTGGGCCATGCTGCATAAAATCCACTGCATTCAATCGGGATGCATTGGGCCTCGCTGCATGGACTCCACTGCATACAATTGGGATCCATTGCGCCAAAATGCATGGAATACTCTGCATTCATTGACGCTGCATGGACTCCACTGCATTCAATCGGGATGCTTTGGGCCATGCTGCATAAAATCCACTGCATTCAACCATGCTGCATGGAATCCACTGCATTCAATCATGCTGCATAAAATCCACTGCATTCCATCGGGATGCATTGGGCCTCGCTGCATGGAATACACTGCATTCAATCACGCTGCATGGAATCCACTGCATTCAATGGGGATGCATTCTACAATGCTGCATGGAGTTCACTGCATTCAATCACAATGCATGGAATCCACTGCATTCCATTGGGATGCTTTGGGCCATGCTGCATAAAATCCACTGCATTCAATCGGGATGCATTGGGCCTCGCTGCATGGACTCCACTGCATACAATCGGGATCCATTGCACCAAAATGCATGGAATCCTCCGCATGCAACGACGCTGCATGGACTCCACTGCATTCAATCGGGATGCTTTGGGCCATGCTGCATAAAATCCACTGCATTCAATCATGCTGCATGGAATCCACTGCATTCAATCATGCTGTATAAAATCCACTGCATTCAATAGGGTTCCATTTCCTCACGTAGCATCGAATCCACTGCATTCAATCACGCTGCATGGAATCCACTGCATTCAATCGGGTTGCATTTTTCCTCGCTGCATGGAGTACACTGCATTCAATCATGCTGCATAAAATCCACTGCATTCCATCGGGATGCTTTGGGCCATGCTGCATAAAATCCACTGCATTCAACCATGCTGCATGGAATCCACTGCATTCAATCATGCTGCATAAAATCCACTGCATTCCATCGGGATGCATTGGGCCTCGCTGCATGGAATAAACTGCATTCAATCAGGCTCCATGGAATCCACTGCATTCAATCGGGATGCATTTTACCATGCTGCGTGGTTTTCACTGCATTCAATCACAATGCATGGAATCCACTGCATTCCATCGGGATGCTTTGGGCCATGCTGCATAAAATCCACTGCATTCAATCGGGATGCATTGGGCCTCGCTGCATGGACTCCACTGCATACAATCGGGATCCATTGCGCCACAATGCATGGAATACTCTGCATTCAATCACGCTGCATGGAATCCACTGCATTCAATCGGGATGCTTTGGGCCATGCTGCATAAAATCCACTGCATGCAATCATGCTGCATGGAATCCACTGCATTCAATCGGGATGCATTTTACCACGTTGCATGCAGTTCACTGCATTCAATCACAATGCATGGAATCCACTGCATTCAATCGGGATGCTTTGGGCCATGCTGCATAAAATCCACTGCATTCAATCTTGCTTTTTGAATCCACTGCATTCAGTAATGCTGCATAAAATCCTTGCATTCAATTGGGTTCCATTTCTTCACGCTGCATGGAATACACTGCATTCAATCACGCTGCATGGAATCCACTGCATTCAATCGGGACGCATTTTACCATGCTGCGTGGTTTTCACTGCATTCAATCACAATGCATGGAATCCACTGCATTCCATCGGGATGCTTTGGGCCATGCTGCATAAAATCCACTGCATTCAATCGGGATGCATTGGGCCACGCTGCATCGACTCCACTGCATTCAATCGGGATCCATTGCGCCACAATGCAAGGAATCCTCTGCATTCATTGACGCTGCATGGACTCCACTGCATTCAATCGGGATGCATTGGGCCATGCTGCATAAAATCCACTGCATTCAACCATGCTGCATGGAATCCATTTCATTCAATCATGCTCTATAAAATCCAATGCATTCAATACGGTTCCATTACTTCACGCTGCATGGAATACACTGCATTAAATCAGGATGCATGGAATCGACTGCATTCAATCAGGATGCATTATACCACGTTGCATGGATTACCCTACATTAAATCACACTGCATGGAATCCACTGCATTCAATCGGGATGCATTTTACCACACTGCTTGGATTACACTGCATTCAATCGCAATGCATAGAATCCACTGCATTCAATATGGATGCATTTTACCACTCTGCATGGAATCCACTGCATTTAATCACGCTGCATGTAATCCATGGAATTTAATCGAGATTCATTTTACTAAGCTGTATGGAATCGACTGCATTTAATCACGCTGCATGGAATCCACTGCATTCAATCGGGATTCATTTTACAAAGCTGCATGGAGTACACTGCATTCAATCACAATGCATGGAATCCGCTGCATTCAAACGGGATGCTTTGGGCCATGCTGCATAAAATCCACTGCATTCAATCATGCTGCATGGAATCCACTGCATTCAATCATGCAGCATAAAATCCGCTGCATTCCATAGGGTTCCATTTCTTCATGCTGCATGGAATACACTGCATTCAATCATGCTGCATAAAATCCGCTGCATTCCATAGGGTTCCATTCCTTCATGCTGCATGGAATACACTGCATTTAATCAGGCTGCATGGAATCCACTGCATTCAATCGGGATGCATTTTTCCTCGTTGCATGGACTACACTGCATTCCATCACAATGCATGGAATCCACTGCATTCAATCGGGAAGATTTGGGCCATGCTGCATACAATCCACTGCATTCAATCGGGATGCACTGGGCCTCGCTGCATGGACTCCACTGCATATAATCGGGATCCATTGCGCCACAATGCATGGAATACTCTGCATTCAATGACGCTGAATGGAATCCACTGCATTGAATCGTGAAGCTATGGGCCATGCTGCATAAAATCCACTGCATGCAATCATGCTGCATTGAATCCACTGCATTCAATCATGCTGCATAAAATCCACTGCATTCAATAGGGTTTCATTAATGCACCCTGCATGGAATCCACTGCATTCAACCACGCTGCATGGAATCCACTGCATACAATCGGGATGCATTTTATCACTCTGCATGGATTACACTGCATTTAATCACGCTGCATGTAATCCATGGAATTTAATCGGGATTCATTTTACTAAGCTGTATGGAATCGACTGCACATAATCACGCTGCATGGAATCCACTGCATTCAATCGGGATGCATTTTACCACGTTGCATGCAGTTCACTGCATTCAATCACAATGCATGGAATCCACTGCATTCAATCGGGATGCTTTGGGCCATGCTGCATAAAATCCACTGCATTCAATCTTGCTTTTTGAATCCACTGCATTCAGTAATGCTGCATAAAATCCTTGCATTCAATTGGGTTCCATTTCTTCACGCTGCATGGAATACACTGCATTCAATCACGCTGCATGGAAACCACTGCATTCCATCGGGATGCTTTGGGCCATGCTGCATAAACTCCACTGCATTCAATCGGGATGCATTGGGCCTCGCTGCATGGACTCCACTGCATAAAATCTGGATCCATTGCGCCACAATGCATGGAATCCTCTGCATTCAACAACGCTGCATGGAATCCACTGCATTCCATCGGGATGCATTGGGCCATGCTGCATAAAATCCACTGCATTCAATCGGGATGCATTGGGCTTCGCTGCATGGACTCCACTGCATTCAATCGGGATCCATTGAGCCACAATGCATGGAATTCTCTTCATTCAATGACGCTGCATCGAGTCCACAGCATTCAATCGGAATCCATTGTGCCACAATGCATGGAAATCTCTGCATTCAATGACGCTGCATGGAATCCACTGCATTCCATCAGGATGCTTTGGGCCATGCTGCATAAAATCCACTGCATGCAATCATGCTGCATGGAATCAACTACATTCAATCATGCTGCATAAAATCCACTGCATTCAATAGGGTTCCATTTCTTCACGCTGCATGGAATCCACTGCGTTCAAACACGCTGCATGGAATCCACTGCATTCAACATGGATGAATTTTACCACGCTGCATTTAGTACAGTGTATTCAATCACAATTCATGGAATCCATTGCATTCAATCGGGATGCTTTGGGCCATGCTGCATAAAATCCACTGCATTCAATCGGGATGCATTGGGCCACGCTGCATCGACTCCACTGCATTCAATCGGGATCCATTGCGCCACAATGCAAGGAATCCTCTGCATTCATTGACGCTTCATGGACTCCACTGCATTCAATCGGGATGCTTTGGGCCATGCTGCATAAAATCCACTGCATTCAACCATGCTGCATGGAATCCATTTCATTCAATCATTCTCTATAAAATCCAATGCATTCAATACGGTTCCATTACTTCACGCTGCATGGAATACACTGCATTAAATCAGGATGCATGGAATCGACTGCATTCAATCAGGATGCATTATACCACGTTGCATGGATTACCCTACATTCAATCACAATGCATGGAATCCACTGCATTCAATCGGGATGCTTTGGGCCATGCTGCATAAAATCCACTGCATTCAATCGGGATGCATTGGGCCTCGCTGCATAGACTCCACTGCATATAATCGGGATCCATTGCGCCACAATGCATGGAATACTCTGCATTCAATGACGCTGCATGGAATCCACTGCATTCCATCGGGAAGCTTTGGGCCATGCTGCATAAAATCCACTGCATTCAATCATGCTGCATGGAATCCACTGCATTCAATCGGGATGCATTTTACAAGGCTGCATGGATTACATTTCATACACTCAAATTGCATGGAATCCACTGCGTTCTATAGGGATGCTTTGGGCCATACTGCATAAAATACACTGCATTCAATTTGCTGCATGGAATCCACTGCATTCAATCATGCTGAATAAAATCCACTGCATTCAATAGGGTTCCATTTCTTCACGCTGCATGGAATACACTGCATTCAATCAGGCTGCATGAAATCCACTGCATTCAATGGGGATGCATTCTACAATGCTGCATGGAGTTCACTGCATGCAATCACAATGCATGTAATCCACTGCATTCCATCGGGATGCTTTGGGCCATGCTGCATAAAATCCACTGCATTCAACCATGCTGCATGGAATCCACTGCATTCAATCATGCTGCATAAAATCCACTGCATTCAATCGGGATGCATTGGGCCTCGCTGCATGGAATACACTGCATTCAATCAGGCTGCATGGAATCCACTGCATTCAATGGGGATGCATTCTACAATGCTGCATGGAGTTCACTGCATTCAATCACAACGCATGTAATCCACTGCATTCCATCGGGATGCTTTGGGCCATGCTGCATAAAATCCACTGCATTCAATCGGGATGCATTGGGCCTCGCTGCATGGTCTCCACTGCATACAATCGGGATCCATTGCGCCAAAATGCATGGAATAATCTACATTCATTGACGCTGCATGGAATCCACTGCATTCAATGGGGATGCATTCTACAATGCTGCATGGAGTTCACTGCATTCAATCACAATGCATGGAATCCACTGCATTCCATCGGGATGCTTTGGGCCATGCTGCATAAAATCCACTGCATTCAATCGGGATGCATTGGGCCTCGCTGCATGGACTCCACTGCATACAATCGGGATCCATTGCACCAAAATGCATGGAATCCTCCGCATGCAACGACGCTGCATGGACTCCACTGCATTCAATCGGGATGCTTTGGGCCATGCTGCATAAAATCCATTGAATTCAATCATGCTGCATGGAATCCACTGCATTCAATCATGCTGCATAAAATCCACTGCATTCAATAGGGTTCCATTTCTTCACGTGGCATCGAATCCACTGCATTCAATCACGCTGCATGGAATCCACTGCATTCAATCGGGATGCATTTTTCCTCGCTGCATGGAGTACACTGCATTCAATCATGCTGCATAAAATCCACTGCATTCCATCGGGATGCTTTGGGCCATGCTGCATAAAATCCACTGCATTCAACCATGCTGCATGGAATCCACTGCATTCAATCATGCTGCATAAAATCCACTGCATTCCATCGGGATGCATTGGTGCTCGCTGCATGGAATACACTGCATTCAATCAGGCTGCATGGAATCCACTGCATTCAATGGGGATGCATTCTACCATGCTGCATGGAGTTCACTGCTTTCAATCACAATGCATGGAATCCACTGCATTCCATCGGGATGCTTTGGGCCATGCTGCATAAAATCCACTGCATTCAATCGGGATGCATTGGGCCTCGCTGCATGGACTCCACTGCATACAATCGGGATCCATTGCGCCACAATGCATGGAATACTCTGCATTCAATGACGCTGCATGGAATCCACTGCATTCAATCGGGATGCTTTGGGCCATGCTGCATAACATCCACTGCATGCAATCATGGTGCATGGAATCCACTGCATTCAATCATGCTGCATAAAATCCACTGCATTCAATAGGGTTCCATTTCTTCTTCACGCTGCCTGGAATCCACTGCATTCAATCACACTGCATGGAATCTACTGCATTCAATCGGGATGCATTTTACCACACTGCTTGGATTACACTGCATTCAATCGCAATGCTTAGAATCCACTGCATTCAATATGGATGCATTTTACCACTCTGCATGGAATCCACTGCATTTACTCACGCTGCATGTAATCCATGGAATTTATTCGGGATTCATTTTACTAAGCTGTATGGAATCGACTGCATTTAATCACGCTGCATGGAATCCACTGCATTCAATCGGGATTCATTTTACAAAGCTGCATGGAGTACACTGCATTCAATCACAATGCATGGAATCCACTGCATTGAAACGGGATGCTTTGGGCCATGCTGCATAAAATCCACTGCATTCAATCATGCTGCATGGAATCCACTGCATTCAATCATGCAGCATAAAATCCGCTGCATTCCATAGGGTTCCATTTCTTCATGCTGCATGGAATACACTGCATTCAATCAGGCTGCATAAAATCCGCTGCATTCCATAGGGTTCCATTTCTTCATGCTGCATGGAATACACTGCATTTAATCAGGCTGCATGGAATCCACTGCATTCAATCGGGATGCATTTTTCCTCGTTGCATGGACTACACTGCATTCCATCACAATGCATGGAATCCACTGCATTCAATCGGGAAGATTTGGGCCATGCTGCATACAATCCACTGCATTCAATCGGGATGCACTGGGCCTCGCTGCATGTACTCCACGGCATATAATCGGGATCAATTGCGCCACAATCCATGGAATACTCTGCATTCAATGACGCTGCATGGAATCCACTGCATTCAATCGGGAAGCTTTGGGCCATGCTGCATAAAATCCACTGCATTCAATCATGCTGCATGGAATCCACTGCATTCAATCATACTGCATAAAATCCACTGCATTCAATAGGGTTCCATTACTGCACCCTGCATGGAATCCACTGCATTCAACCACGCTGCATGGAATCCACTGCATTCAATCGGGATGCATTTTATCACTCTGCATGGATTACACTGTATTTAATCACGCTGCATGTAATCCATGGAATTTAATCGGGATTCATTTTACTAAGCTGTATGGAATCGACTGCACTTAATCACGCTGCATGGAATCCACTGCATTCAATCGGGATGCATTTTACCACGTTGCATGCAGTTCACTGCATTCAATCACAATGCATGGAATCCACTGCATTCAATCGGGATGCTTTGGGCCATGCTGCATAAAATCCACTGCATTCAATCTTGCTTTTTGAATCCACTGCATTCAGTAATGCTGCATAAAATCCTTGCATTCAATTGGGTTCCATTTCTTCACGCTGCATGGAATACACTGCATTCAATCACGCTGCATGGAAACCACTGCATTCAATCGGGATGCATTTTACCTCGCTGCATGGATTACACTGCATTCAATCACAATGCATGGAATCCACTGCATTCCATCGGGATGCTTTGGGCCATGCTGCATAAACTCCACTGCATTCAATCGGGATGCATTGGGCCTCGCTGCATGGACTCCACTGCATAAAATCTGGATCCATTGCGCCACAATGCATGGAATCCTCTGCATTCAATGACGCTGCATGGACTCCACTGCATTCCATCGGGATGCTTTGGGCCATGCTGCATAAAATCCACTGCATGCAATCCTGCTGCATGGAATCCACTACATTCAATCATGCTGCATAAAATCCACTGCATTCAATAGGGTTCCATTTCTTCACGCTGCATGGAATCCACTGCATTCAATCACGCTGCATGGAATCCACTGCATTCAACATGGATGAATTTTACCACGCTGCATTTAGTACAGTGTATTCAATCACAATTCATGGAATCCATTGCATTCAATCGGGATGCTTTGGGCCATGCTGCATAAAATCCACTGCATTCAATCGGGATACACTGGGCATCGCTGCATGGACTCCACTGCATACAATCGGGATCCATTGCGCCACAATGCATGGAATCCTCTGCATTCAATGACGCTGCATGGAATCCACTGCATTCAATCGGGATGCTTTGGGCCATGCTGCATAAAATCCACTGCATTCAATCGGGATGCATTGGGCCTCGCTGCATGGACTCCACTGCATACAATAGGGATCCATTGCGCCACAATGCATGGAATCCTCTGCATTCAACGACGCTGCATGGAATCCACTGCATTCAATCGGGAGGCTTTGGGCCATGCTGCATAAAATACACTGCATTCAATCATGCTGCATAAAATCCACTGCATTCAATATGGTTCCATTTCTTCACGCTGCATGGAATCCAATGCATTCAATCAGGATGCATTTTACCACACTGAATGGATTACACTTCATTCAATCACAATGCATGGAATCCACTGTATTCCATCGGGATGCTTTGGGCCATGCTGCATAAAATCCACTGCATTCAATCAGATGCATTTTGCCTCGCTGCATAGACTCCACTGCATACAATTGGGATCCATTTCGCCAAAATGCATTGAATCTTCTGCATTCAATTACGCTGCATGGAATCCACTGCATTCAATCGGGATGCTTTGGGCCATGCTGCATAAACTCCATTGCATTCAATAATGCTGCATGGGATCCACTGCATTCAATCATGCTGCATAAAAGCCACTGCATTCAATAGGGTTCCATTTCTTCACGCTGCATGGAATCCACTACATTCAATCACGCTGCATGGAATCCACTGCATTCTATCGGGATGCATTTTACCACGCTGCATAGATTACACCGCATTCAATCACAATGCATGGAATCCACTGCATTCAATCGGGATGCTTTGGGCCATGCTGCATAAAATCCACTGCATTCAATCGGGATGCATTGGGCCTGGCTGCATGGATTCCACTGCATTCAATCGGGATCCATTGTGCCACAATGCATGGAATTCTCTTCATTCAATGACGCTGCATCGAATCCACTGCATTCAATCGGAATCCATTGTGCCACAATGCATTGAATCCTCTGCATTCAATCACGCTGCATGGAATCCACTGCATTCAATCGGGATGCATTTTACCAGGCTGCATAGAATCCACTGCATTCAATCACGCTGCATGGAATACACTGCATTCAATCACGCTGCATGGAATCCACTGCATTCAATCGGGATGCATTTTACCATGCTGCGTGGTTTTCACTGCATCCAATCACAATGCATGGAATCCACTGCATTCCATCGGGATGCTTTGGGCCATGCTGCATAAAATCCACTGCATTCAATCGGGATGCATTGGGCCACGCTGCATCGACTCCACTGCATTCAATTGGCATCCATTGCGCCACAATGCAAGGAATCCTCTGCATTCATTGACGCTGCATGGACTCCACTGCATTCAATCGGGATGCTTTGGGCCATGCTGCATAAAATCCACTGCATTCAACCATGCTGCATGGAATACATTTCATTCAATCATGCTCTAAAAAATCCAATGCATTCAATACGGTTCCATTACTTCACGCTGCATGGAATACACTGCATTAAATCAGGATGCATGGAATCGACTGCATTCAATCAGGATGCATTATACCACGTTGCATGGATTACCCTACATTCAATCACAATGCATGGAATCCACTGCATTCAATCGGGATGCTTTGGGCCATGCTGCATAAAATCCACTGCATTCAATCGGGATGCATTGGGCCTCGCTGCATAGACTCCACTGCATATAATCGGGATCCATTGCGCCACAATGCATGGAATACTCTGCATTCAATGACGCTGCATGGAATCCACTGCATTCAATCGGGAAGCTTTGGGCCATGCTGCATAAAATCCACTGCATTCAATCATGCTGCATGGAATCCACTGCATTCAATCGGGATGCATTTTACAAGGCTGCATGGATTACATTTCATACACTCAAAATGCATGGAATCCACTGCGTTCTATAGGTATGCTTTGGGCCATACTGCATAAAATACACTGCATTCAATTTGCTGCATGGAATCCACTGCATTCAATCATGCTGAATAAAATCCACTGCATTCAATAGGGTTCCATTTCTTCACGCTGCATGGAATACACTGCATTCAATCAGGCTGCATGAAATCCACTGCATTCAATGGGGATGCATTCTACAATGCTGAATGGAGTTCACTGCATGCAATCACAATGCATGTAATCCACTGCATTCCATCGGGATGCTTTGGGCCATGCTGCATAAAATCCACTGCATTCAACCATGCTGCATGGAATCCACTGCATTCAATCATGCTGCATAAAATCCACTGCATTCAATCGGGATGCATTGGGCCTCGCTGCATGGAATACACTGCATTCAATCAGGCTGCATGGAATCCACTGCATTCAATGGGGATGCATTCTACAATGCTGCATGGAGTTCACTGCATTCAATCACAACGCATGTAATCCACTGCATTCCATCGGGATGCTTTGGGCCATGCTGCATAAAATCCACTGCATTCAATCGGGATGCATTGGGCCTCACTGCATGGACTCCACTGCATACAATCGGGATCCATTGCGCCAAAATGCATGGAATACTCTGCATTCATTGACGCTGCATGGACTCCACTGCATTCAATCGGGATGCTTTGGGCCATGCTGCATAAAATCCACTGCATTCAACCATGCTGCATGGAATCCACTGCATTCAATCATGCTGCATAAAATCCACTGCATTCCATCGGGATGCATTGGGCCTCGCTGCATGGAATACACTGCATTCAATCACGCTGCATGGAATCCTCTGCATTCAATGGGGATGCATTCTACAATGCTGCATGGAGTTCACTGCATTCAATCACAATGCATGGAATCCACTGCATTCCATCGGGATGCTTTGGGTCATGCTGCATAAAATCCACTGCATTCAATCGGGATGCATTGGGCCTCGCTGCATGGACTCCACTGCATACAATCGGGATCCATTGCACCAAAATGCATGGAATCCTCCGCATGCAACGACGCTGCATGGACTCCACTGCATTCAATCGGGATGCTTTGGGCCATGCTGCATAAAATCCACTGCATTCAATCATGCTGCATGGAATCCACTGCATTCAATCATGCTGTATAAAATCCACTGCATTCAATAGGGTTCCATTTCTTCACGTGGCATCGAATCCACTGCATTCAACCACGCTGCATGGAATCCACTGCATTCAATCGGGATGCATTTTTCCTCGCTGCATGGAGTACACTGCATTCAATCATGCTGCATAAAATCCACTGCATTCCATCGGGATGCTTTGGGCCATGCTGCATAAAATCCACTGCATTCAACCATGCTGCATGGAATCCACTGCATTCAATCATGCTGCATAAAATCCACTGCATTCCATCGGGATGCATTGGGCCTCACTGCATGGAATAAACTGCATTCAATCAGGCTCCATGGAATCCACTGCATTCAATGGGGATGCATTCTACCATGCTGCATGGAGATCACTGCATTCAATCACAATGCATGGACTCCACTGCATTCAATCGGGATGCTTTGGGCCATGCTGCATAAAATCCACTGCATGCAATCATGCTGCATGGAATCCACTGCATTCAATCGGGATGCATTTTACCACGTTGCAGGCAGTTCACTGCATTCAATCACAATGCATGGAATCCACTGCATTCAATCGGGATGCTTTGGGCCATGCTGCATAAAATCCACTGCATTCAATCTTGCTTTTTGAATCCACTGCATTCAGTAATGCTGCATAAATCCTTGCATTCAATTGGGTTCCATTTCCTCACGCTGCATGGAATACACTGCATTCAATCACGCTGCATGGAATCCACTGCATTCAATCGGGATGCATTTTACCATGCTGCGTGGTTTTCACTGCATTCAATCACAATGCATGGAATCCACTGCATTCCATCGGGATGCTTTGGGCCATGCTGCATAAAATCCACTGCATTCAATCATGCTGCATGGAATCCACTGTATTCAATCATGCTGCATAAAATCCACTGCATTCAATAGGGTTCCATTTCTTCACGCTGCATGGAATACACTGCATTCAATCACACTGAATGGAATCCACTGCATTCAATCGGGATGCATTTTACCTCGCTGCATGGATTACACTGCATTCAATCCCAATGCATGGAATCCGCTGCATTCAATCGGGATGATTTGGGCCATGCTGCATAAAATCCACTGCATTCAATCGGGATGCATTGGGCCACGCTGCATCGACTCCACTGCATTCAATCGGGATCCATTGCGCCACAATGCAAGGAATCCTCTGCATTCATTGACGCTTCATGGACTCCACTGCATTCCATCGGGATGCTTTGGGCCATGCTGCATAAAATCCACTGCATTCAACCATGCTGCATGGAATCCATTCCATTCAATCATGCTCTATAAAATCCAATGCATTCAATACGGTTCCATTACTTCACGCTGCATGGAATACACTGCATTAAATCAGGATGCATGGAATCGACTGCATTCAATCAGGATGCATTATACCACGTTGCATGGATTACCCTACATTCAATCACAATGCATGGAATCCACTGCATTCAATCGGGATGCTTTGGGCCATGCTGCATAAAATCCACTGCATTCAATCGGGATGCATTGGGCCTCGCTGCATAGACTCCACTGCATATAATCGGGATCCATTGCGCCACAATGCATGGAATACTCTGCATTCAATGACGCTGCATGGAATCCACTGCATTCCATCGGGAAGCTTTGGGCCATGCTGCATAAAATCCACTGCATTCAATCATGCTGCATGGAATCCACTGCATTCAATCGGGATGCATTTTACAAGGCTGCATGGATTACATTTCATACACTCAAATTGCATGGAATCCACTGCGTTCTATAGGGATGCTTTGGGCCATACTGCATAAAATACACTGCATTCAATTTGCTGCATGGAATCCACTGCATTCAATCATGCTGAATAAAATCCACTGCATTCAATAGGGTTCCATTTCTTCACGCTGCATGGAATACACTGCATTCAATCAGGCTGCATGAAATCCACTGCATTCAATGGGGATGCATTCTACAATGCTGCATGGAGTTCACTGCATGCAATCACAATGCATGTAATCCACTGCATTCCATCGGGATGCTTTGGGCCATGCTGCATAAAATCCACTGCATTCAACCATGCTGCATGGAATCCACTGCATTCAATCATGCTGCATAAAATCCACTGCATTCAATCGGGATGCATTGGGCCTCGCTGCATGGAATACACTGCATTCAATCAGGCTGCATGGAATCCACTGCATTCAATGGGGATGCATTCTACAATGCTGCATGGAGTTCACTGCATTCAATCACAACGCATGTAATCCACTGCATTCCATCGGGATGCTTTGGGCCATGCTGCATAAAATCCACTGCATTCAATCGGGATGCATTGGGCCTCGCTGCATGGACTCCACTGCATACAATCGGGATCCATTGCACCAAAATGCATGGAATACTCTGCATTCATTGATGCTGCATGGACTCCACTGCATTCAATCGGGATGCTTTGGGCCATGCTGCATAAAATCCACTGCATTCAACCATGCTGCATGGAATCCACTGCATTCAATCATGCTGCATAAAATCCACTGCATTCCATCGGGATGCATTGGGCCTCGCTGCATGGAATACACTGCATTCAATCACGCTGCATGGAATCCACTGCATTCAATGGGGATGCATTCTACAATGCTGCATGGAGTTCACTGCATTCAATCACAACGCATGGAATCCACTGCATTCCATCGGGATGCTTTGGGCCATGCTGCATAAAATCCACTGCATTCAATCGGGATGCATTGGGCCTCGCTGCATGTACTCCACTGCATACAATCGGGATCCATTGCACCAAAATGCATGGAATCCTCCGCATGCAACGACGCTGCATGGACTCCACTGCATTCAATCGGGATGCATTGGGCCACGCTGCATCGACTCCACTGCATTCAATCGGGATCCATTGCGCCACAATGCAAGGAATCCTCTGCATTCATTGACGCTGCATGGACTCCACTGCATTCAATCGGGATGCTTTGGGCCATGCTGCATAAAATCCACTGCATTCAACCATGCTGCATGGAATCCATTTCATTCAATCATGCTCTATAAAATCCAATGCATTCAATACGGTTCCATTACTTCACGCGGCATGGAATACACTGCATTAAATCAGGATGCATGGAATCGACTGCATTCAATCAGGATGCATTATACCACGTTGCATGGATTACCCTACATTCAATCACAATGCATGGAATCCTCTGCATTCAATGACGCTGCATGGAATCCACTGCATTCCATCGGGAAGCTTTGGGCCATGCTGCATAAAATCCATTGCATTCAATCATGCTGCATAAAATCCACTGCATTCAATCGGGATGCATTTTACCATGCTGCATGGATTACCCTTCATTCAATCAGGCTGCATGGAATCCACTGCATTCTATCGGGATGCTTTGGGCCATGCTGCATAAAATCCACTGCATTTAATCGGGATGCATTTGGCCACGCTGCATGGACTCCACTGCATAAAATCGGGATCCATTGCCCCAAAATGCAAGGAATCATCTGCATTCAATGACGCTGCATGGAATCCACTGCATTCCATCGGGATCCATTTTACCACGCAGCATGGATTACACTGCTTTCAATCACAATGCATGGAATCTACTCTATTCAATCGGGATGCTTTGGGCCATACTGCATAAAATCCACTGCATTCAATCATGCTGCATGGAATCCACTGCATTCAATCGGAGTGCATTTTACCACGCTGCATGGATAACATTTCATACACTCAAAATGCATGGAATCCACTGCATTCTATAGGGATGCTTTGGGCCATACTGCATAAAATCCACTGCATTCAATCTTGCTGCATGGAATCCACTGCATTCAATCATGCTGCATAAATCCACTGCATTCAATAGGGTTCCACTTCTTCACGCTGCATGGAATCCACTGCATTCAATCACGCTGCATAAAATCCACTGCATTCAATAGGGTTCCATTTCTTCACGCTGCATGGAATCCACTACATTCAATCACGCTGCATGGAATCCACTGCATTCAATCAGGATGCTTTGGGACATGCTGCATAAAATCCACTGCATTCAATCATGCTGCCTGGAATCCACTGCATTCAATCATACTGCATAAAATCCACTGCATTCAATAGGGTTCCATTTCTTCACGCTTCATGGAATCCACTGCATTCAATAGGGTTCCATTCCTTCACGCTGCCTGGAATCCACTGCCTTCAATCACGCTGCATGGAATCCACTGCATTCAATCGGGATGCATTTTTCCTCGTTGCATGGATTACACTGCATTCAATCCCAATGCATGGAATCCACTGCATTCAATCGGGATGCTTTGGGCCATGCTGCATAAAATCAACTGCATTCAATCGGGATGCACTGGGCATCGCTGCATGGACTCCACTGCATACAATCGGGATCCATTGCGCCACAATGCATGGAATCCTCTGCATTCAATGACGCTGCATGGAATCCACTGCATTCAATCGGGATTCTTTGGTCCATGCTGAATAAAATCCATTGCATTCAATCATGCTGCATGGAATCCACTTCATTCAATCGGGATGCATTTTACCATGCTGCCTGGATTACCCTTCATTCAATCACGCTGCATGGAATCCACTGCATTCTATCGGGATGCTTTGGGCCATGCTGCATAAAATCCACTGCATTTAATCGCGATGGATTTGGCCACGCTGCATGGACTCCACTGCATAAAATCGGGATCCATTGCCCCAAAATGCAAGGAATCCTCTGCATTCAATGACGCTGCATGGAATCCACTGCATTGAATCGGGAAGCTTTGGGCCATGCTGCATAAATCCACTGCATGCAGTCATGCTGTGTGGACTCCACTGCATTGAATCATGCTGCAAAAAAAACCACTGCATTCAATAGGGTTCCATTTCTTCACCCTGCATGGAATCCACTGCATTCAACCACGCTGCATGGAATCCACTGCATTCAATCGGGATGCATTTTACCACTCTGCATGGATTACACTGCATTTAATCACGCTGCATGGAATCCATGGAATTTAATCGGGATTCATTTTACTAAGCTGTATGGAATGGACTGCACTTAATCACGCTGCATGGAATCCACTGCATTCAATCGGGATGCATTTTACCACGTTGCATGCAGTTCACTGCATTCAATCACAATGCATGGAATCCACTGCATTCAATCGGGATGCTTTGGGCCATGCTGCATAAAATCCACTGCATTCAATCTTGCTTTTTGAATCCACTGCATTCAGTAATGCTGCATAAAATCCTTGCATTCAATTGGGTTCCATTTCTTCACGCTGCATGGAATACACTGCATTCAATCACGCTGCATGGAATCCACTGCATTCAATCGGGATGCATTTTACCATGCTGCGTGGTTTTCACTGCACTCAATCACAATGCATGGAATCCACTGCATTCCATCGGAATGCTTTGGGCCATGCTGCATAAAATCCACTGCATTCAATCATGCTGCATGGAATCCACTGCATTCAATCATGCTGCATAAAATCCACTGCATTCAATAGGGTTCCATTTCTTCACGCTGCATGTAATACACTGCATTCAATCACACTGAATGGAATCCACTGCATTCAATCGGGATGCATTTTACCTCGCTGCATGGATTACACTGCATTCAATCCCAATGCATGGAATCCACTGCATTCAATCGGGATGCTTTGGGCCATGCTGCATAAAATACACTGCATTCAATCGGGATGCATTTGGCCACGCTGCATCGACTCCACTGCATTCAATTGGCATCCATTGCGCCACAATGCAAGGAATCCTCTGCATTCATTGACGCTGCATGGACTCCACTGCATTCAATCGGGATGCTTTGGGCCATGCTGCATAAAATCCACTGCATTCAATCTTGCTTTTTGAATCCACTGCATTCAGTAATGCTGCATAAAATCCTTGCATTCAATTGGGTTCCATTTCTTCACGCTGCATGGAATACACTGCATTCAATCACGCTGCATCGAATCCACTGCATTCAATCGGGATGCATTTTACCATGCTGAGTGTTTTTCACTGCATTCAATCACAATGCATGGAATCCACTGCATTCCATCGGGATGCTTTGGGCCATGCTGCATAAAATCCACTGCATTCAATCGGGATGCATTGGGCCACGCTGCATGGACTCCACTGCATTCAATTGGCATCCATTGCGCCACAATGCAAGGAATCCTCTGCATTCATTGACGCTGCATGGACTCCACTGCATTCAATCGGGATGCTTTGGGCCATGCTGCATAAAATCCACTGCATTCAACCATGCTGCATGGAATACATTTCATTCAATCATGCTCTATAAAATCCAATGCATTCAATACGGTTCCATTACTTCACGCTGCATGGAATACACTGCATTAAATCAGGATTCATGGAATCGACTGCATTCAATCAGGATGCATTATACCACGTTGCATGGATTACCCTACATTCAATCACAATGCATGGAATCCACTGCATTCAATCGGGATGTTTGGGCCATGCTGCATAAAATCCACTGCATTCAATCGGGATGCATTGTGCCTCGCTGCATAGACTCCACTGCATATAATCGGGATCCATTGCGCCACAATGCATGGAATACTCTGCATTCAATGACGCTGCATGGAATCCACTGCATTCCATCGGGAAGCTTTGGGCCATGCTGCATAAAATCCACTGCATTCAATCATGCTGCATGGAATCCACTGCATTCAATCGGGATGCATTTTACAAGGCTGCATGGATTACATTTCATACACTCAAAATGCATGGAATCCACTGCGTTCTATAGGGATGCTTTGGGCCATACTGCATAAAATACACTGCATTCAATTTGCTGCATGGAATCCACTGCATTCAATCATGCTGAATAAAATCCACTGCATTCAATAGGGTTCCATTTCTTCACGCTGCATGGAATACACTGCATTCAATCAGGCTGCATGAAATCCACTGCATTCAATGGGGATGCATTCTACAATGCTGCATGGAGTTCACTGCATGCAATCACAATGCATGTAATCCACTGCATTCCATCGGGATGCTTTGGGCCATGCTGCATAAAATCCACTGCATTCAACCATGCTGCATGGAATCCACTGCATTCAATCATGCTACATAAAATCCACTGCATTCAATCGGGATGCATTGGGCCTCGCTGCATGGAATAAACTGCATTCAATCAGGCTGCATGGAATCCACTGCATTCAGTGGGGATGCATTCTACCATGCTGCATGGAGTTCACTGCATTCAATCACAATGCATGGAATCCACTGCATTCCATCGGGATGCTTTGGGCCATGCTGCATAAAATCCACTGCATTCAATCGGGATGCATTGGGCCTCGCTGCATGGACTCCACTGCATACAATCGGGATCCATTGCGCCACAATGCATGGAATACTCTGCATTCAATCACGCTGCATGGAATCCACTGCATTCAATCGGGATGCTTTGGGCCATGCTGCATAAAATCCACTGCATTCAATCATGCTGCATGGAATCCACTGCATTCAATCGGGATGCATTTTACCACGTTGCATGGAGTTCACTGCATTCAATCACAATGCATGGAATCCACTGCATTCAATCGGGATGCTTTGGGCCATGCTGCATAAAATCCACTGCATTCAATCGGGATGCATTGGGCCTCGCTGCATGGACTCCACTGCATTCAATCGGGATCCATTGCGCCACAATGCATGGATCCTCTGCATTCAATGACGCTGCATGGAATCCACTGCATTCCATCAGGATGCTTTGGGCCATGCTGCATAAAATCCACTGCATGCAATCATGCTGCATGGAATCCACTGCATTCAATCATGCTGCATAAAATCCACTGCATTCAATAGGGTTCCATTTCTTCACACTGCATGGAATCCACTACATTCAATCACGCTGCATGGAATCCACTGCATTCAACATGGATGAATTTTACCACGCTGCATTTAGTACACTGTATTCAATCACAATTCATGGAATCCATTGCATTCAATCGGGATGCTTTGGGCCATGCTGCATAAAATCCACTGCATTCAATCGGGATGCACTGGGCATCGCTGCATGGACTCCACTGCATACAATCGGGATCCATTGCGCCACAATGCATGGAATCCTCTGCATTCAATGACGCTGCATGGAATCCACTGCATTCAATCGGGATGCTTTGGGCCATGCTGAATAAAATCCATTGCATTCAATCATGCTGCATGGAATCCACTTCATTCAATCGGGATGCATTTTACCATGCTGCCTGGATTCATTCAATCACGCTGCATGGAATCCACTGCATTCTATCGGGATGCTTTGGGCCATGCTGCATAAAATCCACTGCATTTAATCGGGATGCATTTGGCCACGCTGCATGGACTCCACTGCATAAAATCGGGATCCATTGCCCCAAAATGCAAGGAATCCTCTGCATTCAATGACGCTGCATGGACTCCACTGCATTCAATCGGGATGCTTTGGGCCATGCTGCATAAAATCCACTGCATTCAACCATGCTGCATGGAATCCATTTCATTCAATCATGCTCTATAAAATCCAATGCATTCAATACGGTTCCATTACTTCACGCGGCATGGAATACACTGCATTAAATCAGGATGCATGGAATCGACTGCATTCAATCAGGATGCATTATACCACGTTGCATGGATTACCCTACATTCAATCACAATGCATGGAATCCTCTGCATTCAATGACGCTGCATGGAATCCACTGCATTCCATCGGGAAGCTTTGGGCCATGCTGCATAAAATCCATTGCATTCAATCATGCTGCATAAAATCCACTGCATTCAATCGGGATGCATTTTACCATGCTGCATGGATTACCCTTCATTCAATCAGGCTGCATGGAATCCACTGCATTCTATCGGGATGCTTTGGGCCATGCTGCATAAAATCCACTGCATTTAATCGGGATGCATTTGGCCACGCTGCATGGACTCCACTGCATAAAATCGGGATCCATTGCCCCAAAATGCAAGGAATCATCTGCATTCAATGACGCTGCATGGAATCCACTGCATTCCATCGGGATCCATTTTACCACGCAGCATGGATTACACTGCTTTCAATCACAATGCATGGAATCTACTCTATTCAATCGGGATGCTTTGGGCCATACTGCATAAAATCCACTGCATTCAATCATGCTGCATGGAATCCACTGCATTCAATCGGAGTGCATTTTACCACGCTGCATGGATAACATTTCATACACTCAAAATGCATGGAATCCACTGCATTCTATAGGGATGCTTTGGGCCATACTGCATAAAATCCACTGCATTCAATCTTGCTGCATGGAATCCACTGCATTCAATCATGCTGCATAAATCCACTGCATTCAATAGGGATCCACTTCTTCACGCTGCATGGAATCCACTGCATTCAATCACGCTGCATAAAATCCACTGCATTCAATAGGGTTCCATTTCTTCACGCTGCATGGAATCCACTACATTCAATCACGCTGCATGGAATCCACTGCATTCAATCAGCATGCTTTGGGCCATGCTGCATAAAATCCACTGCATTCAATCATGCTGCCTGGAATCCACTGCATTCAATCATACTGCATAAAATCCACTGCATTCAATAGGGTTCCATTTCTTCACGCTTCATGGAATCCACTGCATTCAATAGGGTTCCATTCCTTCACGCTGCCTGGAATCCACTGCCTTCAATCACGCTGCATGGAATCCACTGCATTCAATCGGGATGCATTTTTCCTCGTTGCATGGATTACACTGCATTCAATCCCAATGCATGGAATCCACTGCATTCAATCGGGATGCTTTGGGCCATGCTGCATAAAATCCACTGCATTCAATCGGGTTGCACTGGGCATCGCTGCATGGACTCCACTGCATACAATCGGGATCCATTGCGCCACAATGCATGGAATCCTCTGCATTCAACAACGCTGCATGGAATCCACTGCATTCAATCGGGATGCTTTGGGCCATGCTGAATAAAATCCATTGCATTCAATCATGCTGCATGGAATCCACTTCATTCAATCGGGATGCATTTTACCATGCTGCCTGGATTACCCTTCATTCAATCACGCTGCATGGAATCCACTGCATTCTATCGGGATGCTTTGGGCCATGCTGCATAAAATCCACTGCATTTAATCGCGATGGATTTGGCCACGCTGCATGGACTCCACTGCATAAAATCGGGATCCATTGCCCCAAAATGCAAGGAATCCTCTGCATTCAATGACGCTGCATGGAATCCACTGCATTGAATCGGGAAGCTTTGGGCCATGCTGCATAAATCCACTGCATGCAGTCATGCTGTGTGGACTCCACTGCATTGAATCATGCTGCAAAAAAAACCACTGCATTCAATAGGGTTCCATTTCTTCACCCTGCATGGAATCCACTGCATTCAACCACGCTGCATGGAATCCACTGCATTCAATCGGGATGCATTTTACCACTCTGCATGGATTACACTGCATTTAATCACGCTGCATGGAATCCATGGAATTTAATCGGGATTCATTTTACTAAGCTGTATGGAATGGACTGCACTTAATCACGCTGCATGGAATTCACTGCATTCAATCGGGATGCATTTTACCACGTTGCATGCAGTTCACTGCATTCAATCACAATGCATGGAATCCACTGCATTCAATCGGGATGCTTTGGGCCATGCTGCATAAAATCCACTGCATTCAATCTTGCTTTTTGAATCCACTGCATTCAGTAATGCTGCATAAAATCCTTGCATTCAATTGGGTTCCATTTCTTCACGCTGCATGGAATACACTGCATTCAATCACGCTGCATGGAATCCACTGCATTCAATCGGGACGCATTTTACCATGCTGCGTGGTTTTCACTGCATTCAATCACAATGCATGGAATCCACTGCATTCCATCGGGATGCTTTGGGCCATGCTGCATAAAATCCACTGCATTCAATCGGGATGCATTGGGCCACGCTGCATCGACTCCACTGCATTCAATCGGGATCCATTGCGCCACAATGCAAGGAATCCTCTGCATTCATTGACGCTGCATGGACTCCACTGCATTCAATCGGGATGCATTGGGCCATGCTGCATAAAATCCACTGCATTCAACCATGCTGCATGGAATCCATTTCATTCAATCATGCTCTATAAAATCCAATGCATTCAATACGGTTCCATTACTTCACGCTGCATGGAATACACTGCATTAAATCAGGATGCATGGAATCGACTGCATTCAATCAGGATGCATTATACCACGTTGCATGGATTACCCTACATTAAATCACACTGCATGGAATCCACTGCATTCAATCGGGATGCATTTTACCACACTGCTTGGATTACACTGCATTCAATCGCAATGCATAGAATCCACTGCATTCAATATGGATGCATTTTACCACTCTGCATGGAATCCACTGCATTTAATCACGCTGCATGTAATCCATGGAATTTAATCGAGATTCATTTTACTAAGCTGTATGGAATCGACTGCATTTAATCACGCTGCATGGAATCCACTGCATTCAATCGGGATTCATTTTACAAAGCTGCATGGAGTACACTGCATTCAATCACAATGCATGGAATCCGCTGCATTCAAACGGGATGCTTTGGGCCATGCTGCATAAAATCCACTGCATTCAATCATGCTGCATGGAATCCACTGCATTCAATCATGCAGCATAAAATCCGCTGCATTCCATAGGGTTCCATTTCTTCATGCTGCATGGAATACACTGCATTCAATCATGCTGCATAAAATCCGCTGCATTCCATAGGGTTCCATTCCTTCATGCTGCATGGAATACACTGCATTTAATCAGGCTGCATGGAATCCACTGCATTCAATCGGGATGCATTTTTCCTCGTTGCATGGACTACACTGCATTCCATCACAATGCATGGAATCCACTGCATTCAATCGGGAAGATTTGGGCCATGCTGCATACAATCCACTGCATTCAATCGGGATGCACTGGGCCTCGCTGCATGGACTCCACTGCATATAATCGGGATCCATTGCGCCACAATGCATGGAATACTCTGCATTCAATGACGCTGAATGGAATCCACTGCATTGAATCGTGAAGCTATGGGCCATGCTGCATAAAATCCACTGCATGCAATCATGCTGCATTGAATCCACTGCATTCAATCATGCTGCATAAAATCCACTGCATTCAATAGGGTTTCATTAATGCACCCTGCATGGAATCCACTGCATTCAACCACGCTGCATGGAATCCACTGCATACAATCGGGATGCATTTTATCACTCTGCATGGATTACACTGCATTTAATCACGCTGCATGTAATCCATGGAATTTAATCGGGATTCATTTTACTAAGCTGTATGGAATCGACTGCACATAATCACGCTGCATGGAATCCACTGCATTCAATCGGGATGCATTTTACCACGTTGCATGCAGTTCACTGCATTCAATCACAATGCATGGAATCCACTGCATTCAATCGGGATGCTTTGGGCCATGCTGCATAAAATCCACTGCATTCAATCTTGCTTTTTGAATCCACTGCATTCAGTAATGCTGCATAAAATCCTTGCATTCAATTGGGTTCCATTTCTTCACGCTGCATGGAATACACTGCATTCAATCACGCTGCATGGAAACCACTGCATTCCATCGGGATGCTTTGGGCCATGCTGCATAAACTCCACTGCATTCAATCGGGATGCATTGGGCCTCGCTGCATGGACTCCACTGCATAAAATCTGGATCCATTGCGCCACAATGCATGGAATCCTCTGCATTCAACAACGCTGCATGGAATCCACTGCATTCCATCGGGATGCATTGGGCCATGCTGCATAAAATCCACTGCATTCAATCGGGATGCATTGGGCTTCGCTGCATGGACTCCACTGCATTCAATCGGGATCCATTGAGCCACAATGCATGGAATTCTCTTCATTCAATGACGCTGCATCGAGTCCACAGCATTCAATCGGAATCCATTGTGCCACAATGCATGGAAATCTCTGCATTCAATGACGCTGCATGGAATCCACTGCATTCCATCAGGATGCTTTGGGCCATGCTGCATAAAATCCACTGCATGCAATCATGCTGCATGGAATCAACTACATTCAATCATGCTGCATAAAATCCACTGCATTCAATAGGGTTCCATTTCTTCACGCTGCATGGAATCCACTGCGTTCAAACACGCTGCATGGAATCCACTGCATTCAACATGGATGAATTTTACCACGCTGCATTTAGTACAGTGTATTCAATCACAATTCATGGAATCCATTGCATTCAATCGGGATGCTTTGGGCCATGCTGCATAAAATCCACTGCATTCAATCGGGATGCATTGGGCCACGCTGCATCGACTCCACTGCATTCAATCGGGATCCATTGCGCCACAATGCAAGGAATCCTCTGCATTCATTGACGCTTCATGGACTCCACTGCATTCAATCGGGATGCTTTGGGCCATGCTGCATAAAATCCACTGCATTCAACCATGCTGCATGGAATCCATTTCATTCAATCATTCTCTATAAAATCCAATGCATTCAATACGGTTCCATTACTTCACGCTGCATGGAATACACTGCATTAAATCAGGATGCATGGAATCGACTGCATTCAATCAGGATGCATTATACCACGTTGCATGGATTACCCTACATTCAATCACAATGCATGGAATCCACTGCATTCAATCGGGATGCTTTGGGCCATGCTGCATAAAATCCACTGCATTCAATCGGGATGCATTGGGCCTCGCTGCATAGACTCCACTGCATATAATCGGGATCCATTGCGCCACAATGCATGGAATACTCTGCATTCAATGACGCTGCATGGAATCCACTGCATTCCATCGGGAAGCTTTGGGCCATGCTGCATAAAATCCACTGCATTCAATCATGCTGCATGGAATCCACTGCATTCAATCGGGATGCATTTTACAAGGCTGCATGGATTACATTTCATACACTCAAATTGCATGGAATCCACTGCGTTCTATAGGGATGCTTTGGGCCATACTGCATAAAATACACTGCATTCAATTTGCTGCATGGAATCCACTGCATTCAATCATGCTGAATAAAATCCACTGCATTCAATAGGGTTCCATTTCTTCACGCTGCATGGAATACACTGCATTCAATCAGGCTGCATGAAATCCACTGCATTCAATGGGGATGCATTCTACAATGCTGCATGGAGTTCACTGCATGCAATCACAATGCATGTAATCCACTGCATTCCATCGGGATGCTTTGGGCCATGCTGCATAAAATCCACTGCATTCAACCATGCTGCATGGAATCCACTGCATTCAATCATGCTGCATAAAATCCACTGCATTCAATCGGGATGCATTGGGCCTCGCTGCATGGAATACACTGCATTCAATCAGGCTGCATGGAATCCACTGCATTCAATGGGGATGCATTCTACAATGCTGCATGGAGTTCACTGCATTCAATCACAACGCATGTAATCCACTGCATTCCATCGGGATGCTTTGGGCCATGCTGCATAAAATCCACTGCATTCAATCGGGATGCATTGGGCCTCGCTGCATGGTCTCCACTGCATACAATCGGGATCCATTGCGCCAAAATGCATGGAATAATCTACATTCATTGACGCTGCATGGAATCCACTGCATTCAATGGGGATGCATTCTACAATGCTGCATGGAGTTCACTGCATTCAATCACAATGCATGGAATCCACTGCATTCCATCGGGATGCTTTGGGCCATGCTGCATAAAATCCACTGCATTCAATCGGGATGCATTGGGCCTCGCTGCATGGACTCCACTGCATACAATCGGGATCCATTGCACCAAAATGCATGGAATCCTCCGCATGCAACGACGCTGCATGGACTCCACTGCATTCAATCGGGATGCTTTGGGCCATGCTGCATAAAATCCATTGAATTCAATCATGCTGCATGGAATCCACTGCATTCAATCATGCTGCATAAAATCCACTGCATTCAATAGGGTTCCATTTCTTCACGTGGCATCGAATCCACTGCATTCAATCACGCTGCATGGAATCCACTGCATTCAATCGGGATGCATTTTTCCTCGCTGCATGGAGTACACTGCATTCAATCATGCTGCATAAAATCCACTGCATTCCATCGGGATGCTTTGGGCCATGCTGCATAAAATCCACTGCATTCAACCATGCTGCATGGAATCCACTGCATTCAATCATGCTGCATAAAATCCACTGCATTCCATCGGGATGCATTGGTGCTCGCTGCATGGAATACACTGCATTCAATCAGGCTGCATGGAATCCACTGCATTCAATGGGGATGCATTCTACCATGCTGCATGGAGTTCACTGCTTTCAATCACAATGCATGGAATCCACTGCATTCCATCGGGATGCTTTGGGCCATGCTGCATAAAATCCACTGCATTCAATCGGGATGCATTGGGCCTCGCTGCATGGACTCCACTGCATACAATCGGGATCCATTGCGCCACAATGCATGGAATACTCTGCATTCAATGACGCTGCATGGAATCCACTGCATTCAATCGGGATGCTTTGGGCCATGCTGCATAACATCCACTGCATGCAATCATGGTGCATGGAATCCACTGCATTCAATCATGCTGCATAAAATCCACTGCATTCAATAGGGTTCCATTTCTTCTTCACGCTGCCTGGAATCCACTGCATTCAATCACACTGCATGGAGTCTACTGCATTCAATCGGGATGCATTTTGCCACACTGCTTGGATTACACTGCATTCAATCGCAATGCTTAGAATCCACTGCATTCAATATGGATGCATTTTACCACTCTGCATGGAATCCACTGCATTTACTCACGCTGCATGTAATCCATGGAATTTATTCGGGATTCATTTTACTAAGCTGTATGGAATCGACTGCATTTAATCACGCTGCATGGAATCCACTGCATTCAATCGGGATTCATTTTACAAAGCTGCATGGAGTACACTGCATTCAATCACAATGCATGGAATCCACTGCATTGAAACGGGATGCTTTGGGCCATGCTGCATAAAATCCACTGCATTCAATCATGCTGCATGGAATCCACTGCATTCAATCATGCAGCATAAAATCCGCTGCATTCCATAGGGTTCCATTTCTTCATGCTGCATGGAATACACTGCATTCAATCAGGCTGCATAAAATCCGCTGCATTCCATAGGGTTCCATTTCTTCATGCTGCATGGAATACACTGCATTTAATCAGGCTGCATGGAATCCACTGCATTCAATCGGGATGCATTTTTCCTCGTTGCATGGACTACACTGCATTCCATCACAATGCATGGAATCCACTGCATTCAATCGGGAAGATTTGGGCCATGCTGCATACAATCCACTGCATTCAATCGGGATGCACTGGGCCTCGCTGCATGTACTCCACGGCATATAATCGGGATCAATTGCGCCACAATCCATGGAATACTCTGCATTCAATGACGCTGCATGGAATCCACTGCATTCAATCGGGAAGCTTTGGGCCATGCTGCATAAAATCCACTGCATTCAATCATGCTGCATGGAATCCACTGCATTCAATCATACTGCATAAAATCCACTGCATTCAATAGGGTTCCATTACTGCACCCTGCATGGAATCCACTGCATTCAACCACGCTGCATGGAATCCACTGCATTCAATCGGGATGCATTTTATCACTCTGCATGGATTACACTGTATTTAATCACGCTGCATGTAATCCATGGAATTTAATCGGGATTCATTTTACTAAGCTGTATGGAATCGACTGCACTTAATCACGCTGCATGGAATCCACTGCATTCAATCGGGATGCATTTTACCACGTTGCATGCAGTTCACTGCATTCAATCACAATGCATGGAATCCACTGCATTCAATCGGGATGCTTTGGGCCATGCTGCATAAAATCCACTGCATTCAATCTTGCTTTTTGAATCCACTGCATTCAGTAATGCTGCATAAAATCCTTGCATTCAATTGGGTTCCATTTCTTCACGCTGCATGGAATACACTGCATTCAATCACGCTGCATGGAAACCACTGCATTCAATCGGGATGCATTTTACCTCGCTGCATGGATTACACTGCATTCAATCACAATGCATGGAATCCACTGCATTCCATCGGGATGCTTTGGGCCATGCTGCATAAACTCCACTGCATTCAATCGGGATGCATTGGGCCTCGCTGCATGGACTCCACTGCATAAAATCTGGATCCATTGCGCCACAATGCATGGAATCCTCTGCATTCAATGACGCTGCATGGACTCCACTGCATTCCATCGGGATGCTTTGGGCCATGCTGCATAAAATCCACTGCATGCAATCCTGCTGCATGGAATCCACTACATTCAATCATGCTGCATAAAATCCACTGCATTCAATAGGGTTCCATTTCTTCACGCTGCATGGAATCCACTGCATTCAATCACGCTGCATGGAATCCACTGCATTCAACATGGATGAATTTTACCACGCTGCATTTAGTACAGTGTATTCAATCACAATTCATGGAATCCATTGCATTCAATCGGGATGCTTTGGGCCATGCTGCATAAAATCCACTGCATTCAATCGGGATACACTGGGCATCGCTGCATGGACTCCACTGCATACAATCGGGATCCATTGCGCCACAATGCATGGAATCCTCTGCATTCAATGACGCTGCATGGAATCCACTGCATTCAATCGGGATGCTTTGGGCCATGCTGCATAAAATCCACTGCATTCAATCGGGATGCATTGGGCCTCGCTGCATGGACTCCACTGCATACAATAGGGATCCATTGCGCCACAATGCATGGAATCCTCTGCATTCAACGACGCTGCATGGAATCCACTGCATTCAATCGGGAGGCTTTGGGCCATGCTGCATAAAATACACTGCATTCAATCATGCTGCATAAAATCCACTGCATTCAATATGGTTCCATTTCTTCACGCTGCATGGAATCCAATGCATTCAATCAGGATGCATTTTACCACACTGAATGGATTACACTTCATTCAATCACAATGCATGTAATCCACTGTATTCCATCGGGATGCTTTGGGCCATGCTGCATAAAATCCACTGCATTCAATCAGATGCATTTTGCCTCGCTGCATAGACTCCACTGCATACAATTGGGATCCATTTCGCCAAAATGCATTGAATCTTCTGCATTCAATTACGCTGCATGGAATCCACTGCATTCAATCGGGATGCTTTGGGCCATGCTGCATAAACTCCATTGCATTCAATAATGCTGCATGGGATCCACTGCATTCAATCATGCTGCATAAAAGCCACTGCATTCAATAGGGTTCCATTTCTTCACGCTGCATGGAATCCACTACATTCAATCACGCTGCATGGAATCCACTGCATTCTATCGGGATGCATTTTACCACGCTGCATAGATTACACCGCATTCAATCACAATGCATGGAATCCACTGCATTCAATCGGGATGCTTTGGGCCATGCTGCATAAAATCCACTGCATTCAATCGGGATGCATTGGGCCTGGCTGCATGGATTCCACTGCATTCAATCGGGATCCATTGTGCCACAATGCATGGAATTCTCTTCATTCAATGACGCTGCATCGAATCCACTGCATTCAATCGGAATCCATTGTGCCACAATGCATTGAATCCTCTGCATTCAATCACGCTGCATGGAATCCACTGCATTCAATCGGGATGCATTTTACCAGGCTGCATAGAATCCACTGCATTCAATCACGCTGCATGGAATACACTGCATTCAATCACGCTGCATGGAATCCACTGCATTCAATCGGGATGCATTTTACCATGCTGCGTGGTTTTCACTGCATCCAATCACAATGCATGGAATCCACTGCATTCCATCGGGATGCTTTGGGCCATGCTGCATAAAATCCACTGCATTCAATCGGGATGCATTGGGCCACGCTGCATCGACTCCACTGCATTCAATTGGCATCCATTGCGCCACAATGCAAGGAATCCTCTGCATTCATTGACGCTGCATGGACTCCACTGCATTCAATCGGGATGCTTTGGGCCATGCTGCATAAAATCCACTGCATTCAACCATGCTGCATGGAATACATTTCATTCAATCATGCTCTAAAAAATCCAATGCATTCAATACGGTTCCATTACTTCACGCTGCATGGAATACACTGCATTAAATCAGGATGCATGGAATCGACTGCATTCAATCAGGATGCATTATACCACGTTGCATGGATTACCCTACATTCAATCACAATGCATGGAATCCACTGCATTCAATCGGGATGCTTTGGGCCATGCTGCATAAAATCCACTGCATTCAATCGGGATGCATTGGGCCTCGCTGCATAGACTCCACTGCATATAATCGGGATCCATTGCGCCACAATGCATGGAATACTCTGCATTCAATGACGCTGCATGGAATCCACTGCATTCAATCGGGAAGCTTTGGGCCATGCTGCATAAAATCCACTGCATTCAATCATGCTGCATGGAATCCACTGCATTCAATCGGGATGCATTTTACAAGGCTGCATGGATTACATTTCATACACTCAAAATGCATGGAATCCACTGCGTTCTATAGGTATGCTTTGGGCCATACTGCATAAAATACACTGCATTCAATTTGCTGCATGGAATCCACTGCATTCAATCATGCTGAATAAAATCCACTGCATTCAATAGGGTTCCATTTCTTCACGCTGCATGGAATACACTGCATTCAATCAGGCTGCATGAAATCCACTGCATTCAATGGGGATGCATTCTACAATGCTGAATGGAGTTCACTGCATGCAATCACAATGCATGTAATCCACTGCATTCCATCGGGATGCTTTGGGCCATGCTGCATAAAATCCACTGCATTCAACCATGCTGCATGGAATCCACTGCATTCAATCATGCTGCATAAAATCCACTGCATTCAATCGGGATGCATTGGGCCTCGCTGCATGGAATACACTGCATTCAATCAGGCTGCATGGAATCCACTGCATTCAATGGGGATGCATTCTACAATGCTGCATGGAGTTCACTGCATTCAATCACAACGCATGTAATCCACTGCATTCCATCGGGATGCTTTGGGCCATGCTGCATAAAATCCACTGCATTCAATCGGGATGCATTGGGCCTCACTGCATGGACTCCACTGCATACAATCGGGATCCATTGCGCCAAAATGCATGGAATACTCTGCATTCATTGACGCTGCATGGACTCCACTGCATTCAATCGGGATGCTTTGGGCCATGCTGCATAAAATCCACTGCATTCAACCATGCTGCATGGAATCCACTGCATTCAATCATGCTGCATAAAATCCACTGCATTCCATCGGGATGCATTGGGCCTCGCTGCATGGAATACACTGCATTCAATCACGCTGCATGGAATCCTCTGCATTCAATGGGGATGCATTCTACAATGCTGCATGGAGTTCACTGCATTCAATCACAATGCATGGAATCCACTGCATTCCATCGGGATGCTTTGGGTCATGCTGCATAAAATCCACTGCATTCAATCGGGATGCATTGGGCCTCGCTGCATGGACTCCACTGCATACAATCGGGATCCATTGCACCAAAATGCATGGAATCCTCCGCATGCAACGACGCTGCATGGACTCCACTGCATTCAATCGGGATGCTTTGGGCCATGCTGCATAAAATCCACTGCATTCAATCATGCTGCATGGAATCCACTGCATTCAATCATGCTGTATAAAATCCACTGCATTCAATAGGGTTCCATTTCTTCACGTGGCATCGAATCCACTGCATTCAACCACGCTGCATGGAATCCACTGCATTCAATCGGGATGCATTTTTCCTCGCTGCATGGAGTACACTGCATTCAATCATGCTGCATAAAATCCACTGCATTCCATCGGGATGCTTTGGGCCATGCTGCATAAAATCCACTGCATTCAACCATGCTGCATGGAATCCACTGCATTCAATCATGCTGCATAAAATCCACTGCATTCCATCGGGATGCATTGGGCCTCACTGCATGGAATAAACTGCATTCAATCAGGCTCCATGGAATCCACTGCATTCAATGGGGATGCATTCTACCATGCTGCATGGAGATCACTGCATTCAATCACAATGCATGGACTCCACTGCATTCAATCGGGATGCTTTGGGCCATGCTGCATAAAATCCACTGCATGCAATCATGCTGCATGGAATCCACTGCATTCAATCGGGATGCATTTTACCACGTTGCAGGCAGTTCACTGCATTCAATCACAATGCATGGAATCCACTGCATTCAATCGGGATGCTTTGGGCCATGCTGCATAAAATCCACTGCATTCAATCTTGCTTTTTGAATCCACTGCATTCAGTAATGCTGCATAAATCCTTGCATTCAATTGGGTTCCATTTCCTCACGCTGCATGGAATACACTGCATTCAATCACGCTGCATGGAATCCACTGCATTCAATCGGGATGCATTTTACCATGCTGCGTGGTTTTCACTGCATTCAATCACAATGCATGGAATCCACTGCATTCCATCGGGATGCTTTGGGCCATGCTGCATAAAATCCACTGCATTCAATCATGCTGCATGGAATCCACTGTATTCAATCATGCTGCATAAAATCCACTGCATTCAATAGGGTTCCATTTCTTCACGCTGCATGGAATACACTGCATTCAATCACACTGAATGGAATCCACTGCATTCAATCGGGATGCATTTTACCTCGCTGCATGGATTACACTGCATTCAATCCCAATGCATGGAATCCGCTGCATTCAATCGGGATGATTTGGGCCATGCTGCATAAAATCCACTGCATTCAATCGGGATGCATTGGGCCACGCTGCATCGACTCCACTGCATTCAATCGGGATCCATTGCGCCACAATGCAAGGAATCCTCTGCATTCATTGACGCTTCATGGACTCCACTGCATTCCATCGGGATGCTTTGGGCCATGCTGCATAAAATCCACTGCATTCAACCATGCTGCATGGAATCCATTCCATTCAATCATGCTCTATAAAATCCAATGCATTCAATACGGTTCCATTACTTCACGCTGCATGGAATACACTGCATTAAATCAGGATGCATGGAATCGACTGCATTCAATCAGGATGCATTATACCACGTTGCATGGATTACCCTACATTCAATCACAATGCATGGAATCCACTGCATTCAATCGGGATGCTTTGGGCCATGCTGCATAAAATCCACTGCATTCAATCGGGATGCATTGGGCCTCGCTGCATAGACTCCACTGCATATAATCGGGATCCATTGCGCCACAATGCATGGAATACTCTGCATTCAATGACGCTGCATGGAATCCACTGCATTCCATCGGGAAGCTTTGGGCCATGCTGCATAAAATCCACTGCATTCAATCATGCTGCATGGAATCCACTGCATTCAATCGGGATGCATTTTACAAGGCTGCATGGATTACATTTCATACACTCAAATTGCATGGAATCCACTGCGTTCTATAGGGATGCTTTGGGCCATACTGCATAAAATACACTGCATTCAATTTGCTGCATGGAATCCACTGCATTCAATCATGCTGAATAAAATCCACTGCATTCAATAGGGTTCCATTTCTTCACGCTGCATGGAATACACTGCATTCAATCAGGCTGCATGAAATCCACTGCATTCAATGGGGATGCATTCTACAATGCTGCATGGAGTTCACTGCATGCAATCACAATGCATGTAATCCACTGCATTCCATCGGGATGCTTTGGGCCATGCTGCATAAAATCCACTGCATTCAACCATGCTGCATGGAATCCACTGCATTCAATCATGCTGCATAAAATCCACTGCATTCAATCGGGATGCATTGGGCCTCGCTGCATGGAATACACTGCATTCAATCAGGCTGCATGGAATCCACTGCATTCAATGGGGATGCATTCTACAATGCTGCATGGAGTTCACTGCATTCAATCACAACGCATGTAATCCACTGCATTCCATCGGGATGCTTTGGGCCATGCTGCATAAAATCCACTGCATTCAATCGGGATGCATTGGGCCTCGCTGCATGGACTCCACTGCATACAATCGGGATCCATTGCACCAAAATGCATGGAATACTCTGCATTCATTGATGCTGCATGGACTCCACTGCATTCAATCGGGATGCTTTGGGCCATGCTGCATAAAATCCACTGCATTCAACCATGCTGCATGGAATCCACTGCATTCAATCATGCTGCATAAAATCCACTGCATTCCATCGGGATGCATTGGGCCTCGCTGCATGGAATACACTGCATTCAATCACGCTGCATGGAATCCACTGCATTCAATGGGGATGCATTCTACAATGCTGCATGGAGTTCACTGCATTCAATCACAACGCATGGAATCCACTGCATTCCATCGGGATGCTTTGGGCCATGCTGCATAAAATCCACTGCATTCAATCGGGATGCATTGGGCCTCGCTGCATGTACTCCACTGCATACAATCGGGATCCATTGCACCAAAATGCATGGAATCCTCCGCATGCAACGACGCTGCATGGACTCCACTGCATTCAATCGGGATGCATTGGGCCACGCTGCATCGACTCCACTGCATTCAATCGGGATCCATTGCGCCACAATGCAAGGAATCCTCTGCATTCATTGACGCTGCATGGACTCCACTGCATTCAATCGGGATGCTTTGGGCCATGCTGCATAAAATCCACTGCATTCAACCATGCTGCATGGAATCCATTTCATTCAATCATGCTCTATAAAATCCAATGCATTCAATACGGTTCCATTACTTCACGCGGCATGGAATACACTGCATTAAATCAGGATGCATGGAATCGACTGCATTCAATCAGGATGCATTATACCACGTTGCATGGATTACCCTACATTCAATCACAATGCATGGAATCCTCTGCATTCAATGACGCTGCATGGAATCCACTGCATTCCATCGGGAAGCTTTGGGCCATGCTGCATAAAATCCATTGCATTCAATCATGCTGCATAAAATCCACTGCATTCAATCGGGATGCATTTTACCATGCTGCATGGATTACCCTTCATTCAATCAGGCTGCATGGAATCCACTGCATTCTATCGGGATGCTTTGGGCCATGCTGCATAAAATCCACTGCATTTAATCGGGATGCATTTGGCCACGCTGCATGGACTCCACTGCATAAAATCGGGATCCATTGCCCCAAAATGCAAGGAATCATCTGCATTCAATGACGCTGCATGGAATCCACTGCATTCCATCGGGATCCATTTTACCACGCAGCATGGATTACACTGCTTTCAATCACAATGCATGGAATCTACTCTATTCAATCGGGATGCTTTGGGCCATACTGCATAAAATCCACTGCATTCAATCATGCTGCATGGAATCCACTGCATTCAATCGGAGTGCATTTTACCACGCTGCATGGATAACATTTCATACACTCAAAATGCATGGAATCCACTGCATTCTATAGGGATGCTTTGGGCCATACTGCATAAAATCCACTGCATTCAATCTTGCTGCATGGAATCCACTGCATTCAATCATGCTGCATAAATCCACTGCATTCAATAGGGTTCCACTTCTTCACGCTGCATGGAATCCACTGCATTCAATCACGCTGCATAAAATCCACTGCATTCAATAGGGTTCCATTTCTTCACGCTGCATGGAATCCACTACATTCAATCACGCTGCATGGAATCCACTGCATTCAATCAGGATGCTTTGGGACATGCTGCATAAAATCCACTGCATTCAATCATGCTGCCTGGAATCCACTGCATTCAATCATACTGCATAAAATCCACTGCATTCAATAGGGTTCCATTTCTTCACGCTTCATGGAATCCACTGCATTCAATAGGGTTCCATTCCTTCACGCTGCCTGGAATCCACTGCCTTCAATCACGCTGCATGGAATCCACTGCATTCAATCGGGATGCATTTTTCCTCGTTGCATGGATTACACTGCATTCAATCCCAATGCATGGAATCCACTGCATTCAATCGGGATGCTTTGGGCCATGCTGCATAAAATCAACTGCATTCAATCGGGATGCACTGGGCATCGCTGCATGGACTCCACTGCATACAATCGGGATCCATTGCGCCACAATGCATGGAATCCTCTGCATTCAATGACGCTGCATGGAATCCACTGCATTCAATCGGGATTCTTTGGTCCATGCTGAATAAAATCCATTGCATTCAATCATGCTGCATGGAATCCACTTCATTCAATCGGGATGCATTTTACCATGCTGCCTGGATTACCCTTCATTCAATCACGCTGCATGGAATCCACTGCATTCTATCGGGATGCTTTGGGCCATGCTGCATAAAATCCACTGCATTTAATCGCGATGGATTTGGCCACGCTGCATGGACTCCACTGCATAAAATCGGGATCCATTGCCCCAAAATGCAAGGAATCCTCTGCATTCAATGACGCTGCATGGAATCCACTGCATTGAATCGGGAAGCTTTGGGCCATGCTGCATAAATCCACTGCATGCAGTCATGCTGTGTGGACTCCACTGCATTGAATCATGCTGCAAAAAAAACCACTGCATTCAATAGGGTTCCATTTCTTCACCCTGCATGGAATCCACTGCATTCAACCACGCTGCATGGAATCCACTGCATTCAATCGGGATGCATTTTACCACTCTGCATGGATTACACTGCATTTAATCACGCTGCATGGAATCCATGGAATTTAATCGGGATTCATTTTACTAAGCTGTATGGAATGGACTGCACTTAATCACGCTGCATGGAATCCACTGCATTCAATCGGGATGCATTTTACCACGTTGCATGCAGTTCACTGCATTCAATCACAATGCATGGAATCCACTGCATTCAATCGGGATGCTTTGGGCCATGCTGCATAAAATCCACTGCATTCAATCTTGCTTTTTGAATCCACTGCATTCAGTAATGCTGCATAAAATCCTTGCATTCAATTGGGTTCCATTTCTTCACGCTGCATGGAATACACTGCATTCAATCACGCTGCATGGAATCCACTGCATTCAATCGGGATGCATTTTACCATGCTGCGTGGTTTTCACTGCACTCAATCACAATGCATGGAATCCACTGCATTCCATCGGAATGCTTTGGGCCATGCTGCATAAAATCCACTGCATTCAATCATGCTGCATGGAATCCACTGCATTCAATCATGCTGCATAAAATCCACTGCATTCAATAGGGTTCCATTTCTTCACGCTGCATGTAATACACTGCATTCAATCACACTGAATGGAATCCACTGCATTCAATCGGGATGCATTTTACCTCGCTGCATGGATTACACTGCATTCAATCCCAATGCATGGAATCCACTGCATTCAATCGGGATGCTTTGGGCCATGCTGCATAAAATACACTGCATTCAATCGGGATGCATTTGGCCACGCTGCATCGACTCCACTGCATTCAATTGGCATCCATTGCGCCACAATGCAAGGAATCCTCTGCATTCATTGACGCTGCATGGACTCCACTGCATTCAATCGGGATGCTTTGGGCCATGCTGCATAAAATCCACTGCATTCAATCTTGCTTTTTGAATCCACTGCATTCAGTAATGCTGCATAAAATCCTTGCATTCAATTGGGTTCCATTTCTTCACGCTGCATGGAATACACTGCATTCAATCACGCTGCATCGAATCCACTGCATTCAATCGGGATGCATTTTACCATGCTGAGTGTTTTTCACTGCATTCAATCACAATGCATGGAATCCACTGCATTCCATCGGGATGCTTTGGGCCATGCTGCATAAAATCCACTGCATTCAATCGGGATGCATTGGGCCACGCTGCATGGACTCCACTGCATTCAATTGGCATCCATTGCGCCACAATGCAAGGAATCCTCTGCATTCATTGACGCTGCATGGACTCCACTGCATTCAATCGGGATGCTTTGGGCCATGCTGCATAAAATCCACTGCATTCAACCATGCTGCATGGAATACATTTCATTCAATCATGCTCTATAAAATCCAATGCATTCAATACGGTTCCATTACTTCACGCTGCATGGAATACACTGCATTAAATCAGGATTCATGGAATCGACTGCATTCAATCAGGATGCATTATACCACGTTGCATGGATTACCCTACATTCAATCACAATGCATGGAATCCACTGCATTCAATCGGGATGTTTGGGCCATGCTGCATAAAATCCACTGCATTCAATCGGGATGCATTGTGCCTCGCTGCATAGACTCCACTGCATATAATCGGGATCCATTGCGCCACAATGCATGGAATACTCTGCATTCAATGACGCTGCATGGAATCCACTGCATTCCATCGGGAAGCTTTGGGCCATGCTGCATAAAATCCACTGCATTCAATCATGCTGCATGGAATCCACTGCATTCAATCGGGATGCATTTTACAAGGCTGCATGGATTACATTTCATACACTCAAAATGCATGGAATCCACTGCGTTCTATAGGGATGCTTTGGGCCATACTGCATAAAATACACTGCATTCAATTTGCTGCATGGAATCCACTGCATTCAATCATGCTGAATAAAATCCACTGCATTCAATAGGGTTCCATTTCTTCACGCTGCATGGAATACACTGCATTCAATCAGGCTGCATGAAATCCACTGCATTCAATGGGGATGCATTCTACAATGCTGCATGGAGTTCACTGCATGCAATCACAATGCATGTAATCCACTGCATTCCATCGGGATGCTTTGGGCCATGCTGCATAAAATCCACTGCATTCAACCATGCTGCATGGAATCCACTGCATTCAATCATGCTACATAAAATCCACTGCATTCAATCGGGATGCATTGGGCCTCGCTGCATGGAATAAACTGCATTCAATCAGGCTGCATGGAATCCACTGCATTCAGTGGGGATGCATTCTACCATGCTGCATGGAGTTCACTGCATTCAATCACAATGCATGGAATCCACTGCATTCCATCGGGATGCTTTGGGCCATGCTGCATAAAATCCACTGCATTCAATCGGGATGCATTGGGCCTCGCTGCATGGACTCCACTGCATACAATCGGGATCCATTGCGCCACAATGCATGGAATACTCTGCATTCAATCACGCTGCATGGAATCCACTGCATTCAATCGGGATGCTTTGGGCCATGCTGCATAAAATCCACTGCATTCAATCATGCTGCATGGAATCCACTGCATTCAATCGGGATGCATTTTACCACGTTGCATGGAGTTCACTGCATTCAATCACAATGCATGGAATCCACTGCATTCAATCGGGATGCTTTGGGCCATGCTGCATAAAATCCACTGCATTCAATCGGGATGCATTGGGCCTCGCTGCATGGACTCCACTGCATTCAATCGGGATCCATTGCGCCACAATGCATGGATCCTCTGCATTCAATGACGCTGCATGGAATCCACTGCATTCCATCAGGATGCTTTGGGCCATGCTGCATAAAATCCACTGCATGCAATCATGCTGCATGGAATCCACTGCATTCAATCATGCTGCATAAAATCCACTGCATTCAATAGGGTTCCATTTCTTCACACTGCATGGAATCCACTACATTCAATCACGCTGCATGGAATCCACTGCATTCAACATGGATGAATTTTACCACGCTGCATTTAGTACACTGTATTCAATCACAATTCATGGAATCCATTGCATTCAATCGGGATGCTTTGGGCCATGCTGCATAAAATCCACTGCATTCAATCGGGATGCACTGGGCATCGCTGCATGGACTCCACTGCATACAATCGGGATCCATTGCGCCACAATGCATGGAATCCTCTGCATTCAATGACGCTGCATGGAATCCACTGCATTCAATCGGGATGCTTTGGGCCATGCTGAATAAAATCCATTGCATTCAATCATGCTGCATGGAATCCACTTCATTCAATCGGGATGCATTTTACCATGCTGCCTGGATTCATTCAATCACGCTGCATGGAATCCACTGCATTCTATCGGGATGCTTTGGGCCATGCTGCATAAAATCCACTGCATTTAATCGGGATGCATTTGGCCACGCTGCATGGACTCCACTGCATAAAATCGGGATCCATTGCCCCAAAATGCAAGGAATCCTCTGCATTCAATGACGCTGCATGGACTCCACTGCATTCAATCGGGATGCTTTGGGCCATGCTGCATAAAATCCACTGCATTCAACCATGCTGCATGGAATCCATTTCATTCAATCATGCTCTATAAAATCCAATGCATTCAATACGGTTCCATTACTTCACGCGGCATGGAATACACTGCATTAAATCAGGATGCATGGAATCGACTGCATTCAATCAGGATGCATTATACCACGTTGCATGGATTACCCTACATTCAATCACAATGCATGGAATCCTCTGCATTCAATGACGCTGCATGGAATCCACTGCATTCCATCGGGAAGCTTTGGGCCATGCTGCATAAAATCCATTGCATTCAATCATGCTGCATAAAATCCACTGCATTCAATCGGGATGCATTTTACCATGCTGCATGGATTACCCTTCATTCAATCAGGCTGCATGGAATCCACTGCATTCTATCGGGATGCTTTGGGCCATGCTGCATAAAATCCACTGCATTTAATCGGGATGCATTTGGCCACGCTGCATGGACTCCACTGCATAAAATCGGGATCCATTGCCCCAAAATGCAAGGAATCATCTGCATTCAATGACGCTGCATGGAATCCACTGCATTCCATCGGGATCCATTTTACCACGCAGCATGGATTACACTGCTTTCAATCACAATGCATGGAATCTACTCTATTCAATCGGGATGCTTTGGGCCATACTGCATAAAATCCACTGCATTCAATCATGCTGCATGGAATCCACTGCATTCAATCGGAGTGCATTTTACCACGCTGCATGGATAACATTTCATACACTCAAAATGCATGGAATCCACTGCATTCTATAGGGATGCTTTGGGCCATACTGCATAAAATCCACTGCATTCAATCTTGCTGCATGGAATCCACTGCATTCAATCATGCTGCATAAATCCACTGCATTCAATAGGGATCCACTTCTTCACGCTGCATGGAATCCACTGCATTCAATCACGCTGCATAAAATCCACTGCATTCAATAGGGTTCCATTTCTTCACGCTGCATGGAATCCACTACATTCAATCACGCTGCATGGAATCCACTGCATTCAATCAGCATGCTTTGGGCCATGCTGCATAAAATCCACTGCATTCAATCATGCTGCCTGGAATCCACTGCATTCAATCATACTGCATAAAATCCACTGCATTCAATAGGGTTCCATTTCTTCACGCTTCATGGAATCCACTGCATTCAATAGGGTTCCATTCCTTCACGCTGCCTGGAATCCACTGCCTTCAATCACGCTGCATGGAATCCACTGCATTCAATCGGGATGCATTTTTCCTCGTTGCATGGATTACACTGCATTCAATCCCAATGCATGGAATCCACTGCATTCAATCGGGATGCTTTGGGCCATGCTGCATAAAATCCACTGCATTCAATCGGGTTGCACTGGGCATCGCTGCATGGACTCCACTGCATACAATCGGGATCCATTGCGCCACAATGCATGGAATCCTCTGCATTCAACAACGCTGCATGGAATCCACTGCATTCAATCGGGATGCTTTGGGCCATGCTGAATAAAATCCATTGCATTCAATCATGCTGCATGGAATCCACTTCATTCAATCGGGATGCATTTTACCATGCTGCCTGGATTACCCTTCATTCAATCACGCTGCATGGAATCCACTGCATTCTATCGGGATGCTTTGGGCCATGCTGCATAAAATCCACTGCATTTAATCGCGATGGATTTGGCCACGCTGCATGGACTCCACTGCATAAAATCGGGATCCATTGCCCCAAAATGCAAGGAATCCTCTGCATTCAATGACGCTGCATGGAATCCACTGCATTGAATCGGGAAGCTTTGGGCCATGCTGCATAAATCCACTGCATGCAGTCATGCTGTGTGGACTCCACTGCATTGAATCATGCTGCAAAAAAAACCACTGCATTCAATAGGGTTCCATTTCTTCACCCTGCATGGAATCCACTGCATTCAACCACGCTGCATGGAATCCACTGCATTCAATCGGGATGCATTTTACCACTCTGCATGGATTACACTGCATTTAATCACGCTGCATGGAATCCATGGAATTTAATCGGGATTCATTTTACTAAGCTGTATGGAATGGACTGCACTTAATCACGCTGCATGGAATTCACTGCATTCAATCGGGATGCATTTTACCACGTTGCATGCAGTTCACTGCATTCAATCACAATGCATGGAATCCACTGCATTCAATCGGGATGCTTTGGGCCATGCTGCATAAAATCCACTGCATTCAATCTTGCTTTTTGAATCCACTGCATTCAGTAATGCTGCATAAAATCCTTGCATTCAATTGGGTTCCATTTCTTCACGCTGCATGGAATACACTGCATTCAATCACGCTGCATGGAATCCACTGCATTCAATCGGGATGCATTTTACCATGCTGCGTGGTTTTCACTGCACTCAATCACAATGCATGGAATCCACTGCATTCCATCGGAATGCTTTGGGCCATGCTGCATAAAATCCACTGCATTCAATCATGCTGCATGGAATCCACTGCATTCAATCATGCTGCATAAAATCCACTGCATTCAATAGGGTTCCATTTCTTCACGCTGCATGTAATACACTGCATTCAATCACACTGAATGGAATCCACTGCATTCAATCGGGATGCATTTTACCTCGCTGCATGGATTACACTGCATTCAATCCCAATGCATGGAATCCACTGCATTCAATCGGGATGCTTTGGGCCATGCTGCATAAAATACACTGCATTCAATCGGGATGCATTTGGCCACGCTGCATCGACTCCACTGCATTCAATTGGCATCCATTGCGCCACAATGCAAGGAATCCTCTGCATTCATTGACGCTGCATGGACTCCACTGCATTCAATCGGGATGCTTTGGGCCATGCTGCATAAAATCCACTGCATTCAATCTTGCTTTTTGAATCCACTGCATTCAGTAATGCTGCATAAAATCCTTGCATTCAATTGGGTTCCATTTCTTCACGCTGCATGGAATACACTGCATTCAATCACGCTGCATCGAATCCACTGCATTCAATCGGGATGCATTTTACCATGCTGAGTGGTTTTCACTGCATTCAATCACAATGCATGGAATCCACTGCATTCCATCGGGATGCTTTGGGCCATGCTGCATAAAATCCACTGCATTCAATCGGGATGCATTGGGCCACGCTGCATGGACTCCACTGCATTCAATTGGCATCCATTGCGCCACAATGCAAGGAATCCTCTGCATTCATTGACGCTGCATGGACTCCACTGCATTCAATCGGGATGCTTTGGGCCATGCTGCATAAAATCCACTGCATTCAACCATGCTGCATGGAATACATTTCATTCAATCATGCTCTATAAAATCCAATGCATTCAATACGGTTCCATTACTTCACGCTGCATGGAATACACTGCATTAAATCAGGATTCATGGAATCGACTGCATTCAATCAGGATGCATTATACCACGTTGCATGGATTACCCTACATTCAATCACAATGCATGGAATCCACTGCATTCAATCGGGATGTTTGGGCCATGCTGCATAAAATCCACTGCATTCAATCGGGATGCATTGTGCCTCGCTGCATAGACTCCACTGCATATAATCGGGATCCATTGCGCCACAATGCATGGAATACTCTGCATTCAATGACGCTGCATGGAATCCACTGCATTCCATCGGGAAGCTTTGGGCCATGCTGCATAAAATCCACTGCATTCAATCATGCTGCATGGAATCCACTGCATTCAATCGGGATGCATTTTACAAGGCTGCATGGATTACATTTCATACACTCAAAATGCATGGAATCCACTGCGTTCTATAGGGATGCTTTGGGCCATACTGCATAAAATACACTGCATTCAATTTGCTGCATGGAATCCACTGCATTCAATCATGCTGAATAAAATCCACTGCATTCAATAGGGTTCCATTTCTTCACGCTGCATGGAATACACTGCATTCAATCAGGCTGCATGAAATCCACTGCATTCAATGGGGATGCATTCTACAATGCTGCATGGAGTTCACTGCATGCAATCACAATGCATGTAATCCACTGCATTCCATCGGGATGCTTTGGGCCATGCTGCATAAAATCCACTGCATTCAACCATGCTGCATGGAATCCACTGCATTCAATCATGCTACATAAAATCCACTGCATTTAATCGGGATGCATTGGGCCTCGCTGCATGGAATAAACTGCATTCAATCAGGCTGCATGGAATCCACTGCATTCAATGGGGATGCATTCTACCATGCTGCATGGAGTTCACTGCATTCAATCACAATGCATGGAATCCACTGCATTCCATCGGGATGCTTTGGGCCATGCTGCATAAAATCCACTGCATTCAATCGGGATGCATTGGGCCTCGCTGCATGGACTCCACTGCATACAATCGGGATCCATTGCGCCACAATGCATGGAATACTCTGCATTCAATCACGCTGCATGGAATCCACTGCATTCAATCGGGATGCTTTGGGCCATGCTGCATAAAATCCACTGCATTCAATCATGCTGCATGGAATCCACTGCATTCAATCGGGATGCATTTTACCACGTTGCATGGAGTTCACTGCATTCAATCACAATGCATGGAATCCACTGCATTCCATCGGGATGCTTTGGGCCATGCTGCATAAAATCCACTGCATTCAATCGGGATGCATTGGGCCTCGCTGCATGGACTCCACTGCATACAATCGGGATCCATTGCGCCACAATGCATGGAATACTCTGCATTCAATCACGCTGCATGGAATCCACTGCATTCAATCGGGATGTTTTGGGCCATGCTGCATAAAATCCACTGCATGCAATCATGCTGCATGGAATCCACTGCATTCAATCGGGATGCATTTTACCACGTTGCATGCAGTTCACTGCATTCAATCACAATGCATGGAATCCACTGCATTCAATCGGGATGCTTTGGGCCATGCTGCATAAAATCCACTGCATTCAATCGGGATGCATTGGGCCTCGCTGCATGGACTCCACTGCATTCAATCGGGATCCATTGCGCCACAATGCATGGATCCTCTGCATTCAATGACGCTGCATGGAATCCACTGCATTCCATCAGGATGCTTTGGGCCATGCTGCATAAAATCCACTGCATGCAATCATGCTGCATGGAATCCACTGCATTCAATCATGCTGCATAAAATCCACTGCATTCAATAGGGTTCCATTTCTTCACACTGCATGGAATCCACTACATTCAATCACGCTGCATGGAATCCACTGCATTCAACATGGATGAATTTTACCACGCTGCATTTAGTACACTGTATTCAATCACAATTCATGGAATCCATTGCATTCAATCGGGATGCTTTGGGCCATGCTGCATAAAATCCACTGCATTCAATCGGGATGCACTGGGCATCGCTGCATGGACTCCACTGCATACAATCGGGATCCATTGCGCCACAATGCATTGAATCCTCTGCATTCAATGACGCTGCATGGAATCCACTGCATTCAATCGGGATGCTTTGGGCCATGCTGAATAAAATCCATTGCATTCAATCATGCTGCATGGAATCCACTTCATTCAATCGGGATGCATTTTACCATGCTGCCTGGATTCATTCAATCACGCTGCATGGAATCCACTGCATTCTATCGGGATGCTTTGGGCCATGCTGCATAAAATCCACTGCATTTAATCGGGATGCATTTGGCCACGCTGCATGGACTCCACTGCATAAAATCGGGATCCATTGCCCCAAAATGCAAGGAATCCTCTGCATTCAATGACGCTGAATGGAATCCACTGCATTGAATCGGGAAGCTTTGGGCCATGCTGCATAAATCCACTGCATGCAGTCATGCTGTGTGGACTCCACTGCATTGAATCATGCTGCAAAAAAAAACCACTGCATTCAATAGGGTTCCATTTCTTCACCCTGCATGGAATCCACTGCATTCAACCACGCTGCATGGAATCCACTGCATTCAATCGGGATGCATTTTACCACTCTGCATGGATTACACTGCATTTAATCACGCTGCATGGAATCCATGGAATTTAATCGGGATTCATTTTACTAAGCTGTATGGAATGGACTGCACTTAATCACGCTGCATGGAATCCACTGCATTCAATCGGGATGCATTTTACCACGTTGCATGCAGTTCACTGCATTCAATCACAATGCATGGAATCCACTGCATTCAATCGGGATGCTTTGGGCCATGCTGCATAAAATCCACTGCATTCAATCTTGCTTTTTGAATCCACTGCATTCAGTAATGCTGCATAAAATACTTGCATTCAATTGGGTTCCATTTCTTCACGCTGCATGGAATACACTGCATTCAATCACGCTGCATGGAATCCACTGCATTCAATCGGGATGCATTTTACCATGCTGCGTGGTTTTCACTGCACTCAATCACAATGCATGGAATCCACTCCATTCCATCTGGATGCTTTGGGCCATGCTGCATAAAATCCACTGCATTCAATCGGGATGCATTGGGCCACGCTGCATCGACTCCACTGCATTCAATTGGCATCCATTGCGCCACAATGCAAGGAATCCTCTGCATTCATTGACGCTGCATGGACTCCACTGCATTCAATCGGGATGCTTTGGGCCATGCTGCATAAAATCCACTGCATTCAATCTTGCTTTTTGAATCCACTGCATTCAGTAATGCTGCATAAAATCCTTACATTCAATTGGGTTCCATTTCTTCACGCTGCATGGAATACACTGCATTCAATCACGCTGCATGGAATCCACTGCATTCAATCGGGATGCATTTTACCATGCTGCGTGGTTTTCACTGCATTCAATCACAATGCATGGAATCCACTGCATTCCATCGGGATGCTTTGGGCCATGCTGCATAAAATCCACTGCATTCAATCGGGATGCATTGGGCCACGCTGCATCGACTCCACTGCATTCAATTGGCATCCATTGCGCCACAATGCAAGGAATCCTCTGCATTCATTGACGCTGCATGGACTCCACTGCATTCAATCGGGATGCTTTGGGCCATGCTGCATAAAATCCACTGCATTCAACCATGCTGCATGGAATACATTTCATTCAATCATGCTCTATAAAATCCAATGCATTCAATACGGTTCCATTACTTCACGCTGCATGGAATACACTGCATTAAATCAGGATTCATGGAATCGACTGCATTCAATCAGGATGCATTATACCACGTTGCATGGATTACCCTACATTCAATCACAATGCATGGAATCCACTGCATTCAATCGGGATGTTTGGGCCATGCTGCATAAAATCCACTGCATTCAATCGGGATGCATTGGGCCTCGCTGCATAGACTCCACTGCATATAATCGGGATCCATTGCGCCACAATGCATGGAATACTCTGCATTCAATGACGCTGCATGGAATCCACTGCATTCCATCGGGAAGCTTTGGGCCATGCTGCATAAAATCCACTGCATTCAATCATGCTGCATGGAATCCACTGCATTCAATCGGGATGCATTTTACAAGGCTGCATGGATTACATTTCATACACTCAAAATGCATGGAATCCACTGCGTTCTATAGGGATGCTTTGGGCCATACTGCATAAAATACACTGCATTCAATTTGCTGCATGGAATCCACTGCATTCAATCATGCTGAATAAAATCGACTGCATTCAATAGGGTTCCATTTCTTCACGCTGCATGGAATACACTGCATTCAATCAGGCTGCATGAAATCCACTGCATTCAATGGGGATGCATTCTACAATGCTGCATGGAGTTCACTGCATGCAATCACAATGCATGTAATCCACTGCATTCCATCGGGATGCTTTGGGCCATGCTGCATAAAATCCACTGCATTCAACCATGCTGCATGGAATCCACTGCATTCAATCATGCTGCATAAAATCCACTGCATTCCATCGGGATGCATTGGGCCTCGCTGCATGGAATACACTGCATTCAATCAGGCTGCATGGAATCCACTGCATTCAATGGGGATGCATTCTACAATGCTGCATGGAGTTCACTGCATTCACTCACAACGCATGTAATCCACTGCATTCCATCGGGATGCTTTGGGCCATGCTGCATAAAATCCACTGCATTCAATCGGGATGCATTGGGCCTCGCTGCATGGACTCCACTGCATACAATCGGGATCCATTGCGCCAAAATGCATGGAATACTCTTCATTCATTGATGCTGCATGGACTCCACTGCATTCAATCGGGATGCTTTGGGCCATGCTGCATAAAATCCACTGCATTCAACCATGCTGCATGGAATCCACTGCATTCAATCATGCTGCATAAAATCCACTGCATTCCATCGGGATGCATTGGGCCTCGCTGCATGGAATACACTGCATTCAATCACGCTGCATGGAATCCACTGCATTCAATGGGGATGCATTCTACAATGCTGCATGGAGTTCACTGCATTCAATCACAACGCATGTAATCCACTGCATTCCATCGGGATGCTTTGGGCCATGCTGCATAAAATCCACTGCATTCAATCGGGATGCATTGGGCCTCGCTGCATGGACTCCACTGCATACAATCGGGATCCATTGCGCCAAAATGCATGGAATACTCTGCATTCATTGACGCTGCATGGACTCCACTGCATTCAATCGGGATGCTTTGGGCCATGCTGCATAAAATCCACTGCATTCAACCATGCTGCATGGAATCCACTGCATTCAATCATGCTGCATAAAATCCACTGCATTCCATCGGGATGCATTGGGCCTCGCTGCATGGAATACACTGCATTCAATCACGCTGCATGGAATCCACTGCATTCAATTGGGATGCATTCTACAATGCTGCATGGAGTTCACTGCATTCAATCTCAATGCATGGAATCCACTGCATTCCATCGGGATGCTTTGGGCCATGCTGCATAAAATCCACTGCATTCAATCGGGATGCATTGGGCCTCGCTGCATGGACTCCACTGCATACAATCGGGATTCATTGCACCAAAATGCATGGAATCCTCCGCATGCAACGACGCTGCATGGACTCCACTGCATTCAATCGGGATGCTTTGGGCCATGCTGCATAAAATCAATTGAATTCAATCATGCTGCATGGAATCCACTGCATTCAATCATGCTGCATAAAATCCACTGCATTCAATAGGGTTCCATTTCTTCACGCTGCATGGAATCCACTACATTCAATCACGCTGCATGGAATCCACTGCATTCTATCGGGATGCATTTTACCACGCTGCATAGATTACACCGCATTCAATCACAATGCATGGAATCCACTGCATTCAATCGGGATGCTTTGGGCCATGCTGCATAAAATCCACTGCATTCAATCGGGATGCATTGGGCCTCGCTGCATGGACTCCACTGCATTCAATCGGGATCCATTGCGCCACAATGCATGGAATCCTCTGCATTCAATGACGCTGCATGGAATCCACTGCATTCCATCAGGATGCTTTGGGCCATGCTGCATAAAATCCACTGCATGCAATCATGCTGCATGGAATCCACTGCATTCAATCATGCTGCATAAAATCCACTGCATTCAATAGGGTTCCATTTCTTCACACTGCATGGAATCCACTGCATTCAATCACGCTGCATGGAATCCACTGCATTCAACATGGATGAATTATACCACGCTGTATTTAGTACACTGTATTCAATCACAATTCATGGAATCCATTGCATTCAATCGGGATGCTTTGGGCCATGCTGCATAAAATCCACTGCATTCAATCGGGATGCACTGGGCATCGCTGCATGGACTCCACTGCATACAATCGGGATCCATTGCGCCACAATGCATGGAATCCTCTGCATTCAATGACGCTGCATGGAATCCACTGCATTCTATCGGGATGCTTTGGGCCATGCTGCATAAAATCCACTGCATTTAATCGGGATGCATTTGGCCATGCTGCATGGACTCCACTGCATAAAATCGGGATCAATTGCCCCAAAATGCAAGGAATCATCTGCATTCAATGACGCTGCATGGAATCCACTGCATTCCATCGGGATCCATTTTACCACGCAGCATGGATTACACTGCTTTCAATCACAATGCATGGAATCTACTCTATTCAATCGGGATGCTTTGGGCCATACTGCATAAAATCCACTGCATTCAATCTTGCTGCATGGAATCCACTGCATTCAATCATGCTGCATAAATCCTCTGCATTCAATAGGGTTCCACTTCTTCACGCTGCATGGAATCCACTGCATTCAATCACGCTGCATAAAATCCACTGCATTCAATAGGGTTCCATTTCTTCATGCTGCATGGAATCCACTACATTCAATCACGCTGCATGGAATCCACTGCATTCAATCAGGATGCTTTGGGCCATGCTGCATAAAATCCACTGCATTCAATCATGCTGCCTGGAATCCACTGCATTCAATCATACTGCATAAAATCCACTGCATTCAATAGGGTTCCATTTCTTCACACTTCATGGAATCCACTGCATTCAATAGGGTTCCATTCCTTCACGCTGCCTGGAATCCACTGCCTTCAATCACGCTGCATGGAATCCACTGCATTCAATCGGGATGCATTTTACCACGTTGCATGCAGTTCACTGCATTCAATCCCAATGCATGGAATCCACTGCATTCAATCGGGAAGCTTTGGGCCATGCTGCATACAATCCACTGCATTCAATCGGGATGCACTGGGCCTCGCTGCATGGACTCCACTGCATATAATCGGGATCCATTGCGCCACAATGCATGGAATCCTCTGCATTCAATGACGCTGAATGGAATCCACTGCATTGAATCGGGAAGCTTTGGGCCATGCTGCATAAATCCACTGCATGCAGTCATGCTGTGTGGACTCCACTGCATTGAATCATGCTGCAAAAAAAACCACTGCATTCAATAGGGTTCCATTTCTTCACCCTGCATGGAATCCACTGCATTCAACCACGCTGCATGGAATCCACTGCATTCAATCGGGATGCATTTTACCACTCTGCATGGATTACACTGCATTTAATCACGCTGCATGTAATCCATGGAATTTAATCGGGATTCATTTTACTAAGCTGTATGGAATGGACTGCACTTAATCACGCTGCATGGAATCCACTGCATTCAATCGGGATGCATTTTACCACGTTGCATGCAGTTCACTGCATTCAATCACAATGCATGGAATCCACTGCATTCAATCGGGATGCTTTGGGCCATGCTGCATAAAATCCACTGCATTCAATCTTGCTTTTTGAATCCACTGCATTCAGTAATGCTGCATAAAATCCTTGCATTCAATTGGGTTCCATCTCTTCACGCTGCATGGAATACACTGCATTCAATCACGCTGCATGGAATCCACTGCATTCAATCGGGATGCATTATACCATGCTGCGTGGTTTTCACTGCATTCAATCACAATGCATGGAATCCACTGCATTCCATCGGGATGCTTTGGGCCATGCTGCATAAAATCCACTGCATTCAATCATGCTGCATGGAATCCACTGCATTCAATCATGCTGCATAAAATCCACTGCATTCAATAGGGTTCCATTTCTTCACGCTGCATGTAATACACTGCATTCAATCACACTGAATGGAATCCACTGCATTCAATCGGGATGCATTTTACCATGCTGCGTGGTTTTCACTGCATTCAATCACAATGCATGGAATGCACTGCATTCAATCGGGATGCATTTTACAAGGCTGCATGGATTACATTTCATATACTCAAAATGCATGGAATCCACTGCGTTCTATAGGGATGCTTTGGGCCATACTGCATAAAATACACTGCATTCAATTTGCTGCATGGAATCCACTGCATTCCATCGGGATGCTTTGGGCCATGCTGCATAAAATCCACTGCATTCAAACGGGATACATTGGGCCTCGCTGCATGGACTCCACTGCATAAAATCTGGATCCATTGCGCCACAATGCATGGAATCCTCTGCATTCAACAACGCTGCATGGAATCCACTGCATTCCATCGGGATGTTTTGGTCCATGCTGCATAAAATCCACTGCATTCAATCGGGATGCAATGGGCCTCGCTGCATGAACTCCACTGCATACAATCTGGATCCATTGTGCCAAAATGCATGGAATCCTCTGCATTCAATGACGCTGCATGGAATCCACTGCATTCCATCGGGATGCTTTGGGCCATGCTGCATAAACTCCACTGCATTCAATCATGCTTCATGGAATCCACTGCATTCAATCATGCTGCATAAAATCCACTGCATTCAATAGGGTTCCATTTCTTCATGCTGCATGGAATCCACGGCATTCAATCACGCTGCATGGAATCCACTGCATTCTATCGGGATGCATTTTACCACGCTGCATAGATTACACCGCATTCAATCACAATGCATGGAATCCACTGCATTCAATCGGGATGCTTTGGGCCATGCTGCATAAAATCCACTGCATTCAATCGGGATGCATTGGGCCTCGCTGCATGGACTCCACTGCATACAATCGGGATCCATTGCGCCACAATGCATGGAATCCTCTGCATTCAATGACGCTGCATGGAATCCACTGCATTCCATCAGGATGCTTTGGGTCAGGCTGCATAAAATCCACTGCATGCAATCATGCTGCATGGAATCCACTGCATTCAATCAAGCTGCATAAAATCCACTGCATTCAATAGGGTTCAATTTCTTCACACTGCATGGAATCCACTGCATTCAATCACGCTGCATGGAATGCACTGCATTCAACATGGAGGAATTTTACCACGCTGCATTTAGTACACTGTATTCAATCACAATTCATGGAATCCATTGCATTCAATCGGGATGCTTTGGGCCATGCTGCATAAAATCCACTGCATTCAATCGGGATGCACTGGGCATCGCTGCATGGACTCCACTGCATACAATCGGGATCCATTGTGCCAAAATGCATGGAATCCTCTGCATTCAATGACGCTGCATGGAATCCACTGCATTCCATCGGGAAGCTTTGGGCCATGCTGCATAAAATCCATTGCATTCAATCATGCTGCATGGAATCCACTGCATTCAATCGGGATGCATTTTACCATGCTGCATGGATTACCCTTGATTCAATCACGCTGCATGGAATCCACTGCATTCTATCGGGATGCTTTGGGCCATGCTGCATAAAATCCACTGCATTTAATCGGGATGCATTTGGCCACGCTGCATGGACTCCACTGCATAAAATCGGGATCCATTGCCCCAAAATGCAAGGAATCATCTGCATTCAATGACGCTGCATGGAATCCACTGCATTCCATCGGGATCCATTTTACCACGCAGCATGGATTACACTGCTTTCAATCACAATGCATGGAATCTACTCTATTCAATCGGGATGCTTTGGGCCATACTGCATAAAATCCACTGCATTCAATCATGCTGCATGGAATCCACTGCATTCAATCGGGGTGCATTTTACCACGCTGCATGGATAACATTTCATACACTCAAAATGCATGGAATCCACTGCATTCTATAGGGATGCTTTGGGCCATACTGCATAAAATACACTGCATTCAATCTTGCTGCATGGAATCCACTGCATTCAATCATGCTGCATAAATCCACTGCATTCAATAGGGTTCCATTTCTTCACGCTGCATGGAATCCACTGCATTCAATCACGCTGCATAAAATCCACTGCATTCAATAGGGTTCCATTTCTTCACGCTGCATGGAATCCACTACATTCAATCACGCTGCATGGAATCCACTGCATTCAATCAGGATGTTTTGGGCCATGCTGCATAAAATCCACTGCATTCAATCATGCTGCCTGGAATCCACTGCATTCTATCATACTGCATAAAATCCACTGCATTCAATAGGGTTCCATTTCTTCACGCGTCATGGAATCCACTGCATTCAATAGGGTTCCATTCCTTCACGCTGCCTGGAATCCACTGCCTTCAATCACCCTGCATGGAATCCACTGCATTCAATCGGGATGCATTTTTCCTCGTTGCATGGATTACACTGCATTCAATCCCAATGCATGGAATCCACTGCATTCAATCGGGATGCTTTGGGCCATGCTGCATAAAATCCACTGCATTCAACCATGCTGCATGGAATCCACTGCATTCAATCATGCTGCATAAAATCCACTGCATTCCATCGGGATGCATTGGGCCTCGCTGCATGGAATACACTGCATTCAATCACGCTGCATGGAATCCACTGCATTCAATGGGGATGCATTCTACCATGCTGCATGGAGTTCACTGCATTCAATCACAATGCATGGACTCCACTGCATTCCATCGGGATGCTTTGGGCCATACTGCATAAAATCCACTGCATTCAATCTTGCTGCATGGAATCCACTGCATTCAATCGGAGTGCATTTTACCACGCTGCATGGATAACATTTCATACACTCAAAATGCATGGAATCCACTGCATTCTATAGGGATGCTTTGGGCCATACTGCATAAAATCCACTGCATTCAATCTTGCTGCATGGAATCCACTGCATTCAATCATGCTGCATAAATCCACTGCATTCAATAGGGTTCCACTTCTTCACGCTGCATGGAATCCACTGCATTCAATCACGCTGCATAAAATCCACTGCATTCAATAGGGTTCCATTTCTTCACGCTGCATAGAATCCACTACATTCAATCACGCTGCATGGAATCCACTGCATTCAATCAGGATGCTTTGGGCCATGCTGCATAAAATCCACTGCATTCAATCATGCTGCCTGGAATCCACTGCATTCAATCATACTGCATAAAATCCACTGCATTCAATAGGGTTCCATTTCTTCACGCTTCATGGAATCCACTGCATTCAATAGGGTTCCATTCCTTCACGCTGCCTGGAATCCACTGCCTTCACTCACGCTGCATGGAATCCACTGCATTCAATCGGGATGCATTTTTCCTCGTTGCATGGATTACACTGCATTCAATCCCAATGCATGGAATCCACTGCATTCCATCGGGATGCTTTGGGCCATGCTGCATAAAATCCACTGCATTCAATCGGGATACATTGGGCCTCGCTGCATGGACTCCACTGCATAAAATCTGGATCCATTGCGCCACAATGCATGGAATCCTCTGCATTCAACGACGCTGCATGGAATCCACTGCATTCCATCGGGATGCTTTGGGCCATGCTGCATAAACTCCACTGCATTCAATCATGCTTCATGGAATCCACTGCATTCAATCATGCTGCATAAAATCCACTGCATTCAATAGGGTTCCATTTCTTCACGCTGCATGGAATCCACTACATTCAATCACGCTGCATGGAATCCACTGCATTCTATCGGGATGCATTTTACCACGCTGCATAGATTACACCGCATTCAATCACAATGCATGGAATCCACTGCATTCAATCGGGATGCTTTGGGCCATGCTGCATAAAATCCACTGCATTCAATCGGGATGCATTGGGCCTCGCTGCATGGACTCCACTGCATACAATCGGGATCCATTGCGCCACAATGCATGGAATCCTCTGCATTCAATGACGCTGCATGGAATCCACTGCATTCCATCAGGATGCTTTGGGCCATGCTGCATAAAATCCACTGCATGCAATCATGCTGCATGGAATCCACTGCATTCAATCATGCTGCATAAAATCCACTGCATTCAATAGGGTTCCATTTCTTCACACTGCATGGAATCCACTGCATTCAATCACGCTGCATGGAATCCACTGCATTCAACATGGAGGAATTTTACCACGCTGCATTTAGTACACTGTATTCAATCACAATTCATGGAATCCATTGCATTCAATCGGGATGATTTGGGCCATGCTGCATAAAATCCACTGCATTCAATCGGGATGCACTGGGCATCGCTGCATGGACTCCACTGCATACAATCGGGATCCATTGCGCCACAATGCATGGAATCCTCTGCATTCAATGACGCTGCATGGAATCCACTGCATTCCATCGGGAAGCTTTGGGCCATGCTGCATAAAATCCATTGCATTCAATCATGCTGCATGGAATCCACTTCATTCAATCGGGATGCATTTTACCATGCTGCATGGATTACCCTTCATTCAATGACGCTGCATGGAATCCACTGCATTCCATCGGGATCCATTTTACCACGCAGCATGGATTACACTGCTTTCAATCACAATGCATGGAATCTACTCTATTCAATCGGGATGCTTTGGGCCATACTGCATAAAATCCACTGCATTCAATCATGCTGCATGGAATCCACTGCATTCAATCGGAGTGCATTTTACCACGCTGCATGGATAACATTTCATACACTCAAAATGCATTGAATCCACTGCATTCTATAGGGATGCTTTGGGCCATACTGCATAAAATCCACTGCATTCAATCTTGCTGCATGGAATCCACTGCATTCAATCATGCTGCATAAATCCACTGCATTCAATAGGGTTCCACTTCTTCACGCTGCATGGAATCCACTGCATTCAATCACGCTGCATAAAATCCACTGCATTCAATAGGGTTCCATTTCTTCACGCTGCATGGAATCCACTACATTCAATCACGCTGCATGGAATCCACTGCATTCAATCAGGATGCTTTGGGCCATGCTGCATAAAATCCACTGCATTCAATCATGCTGCCTGGAATCCACTGCATTCAATCATACTGCATAAAATCCACTGCATTCAATAGGGTTCCATTTCTTCACGCTTCATGGAATCCACTGCATTCAATAGGGTTCCATTCCTTCACGCTGCCTGGAATCCACTGCCTTCAATCACGCTGCATGGAATCCACTGCATTCAATCGGGATGCATTTTTCCTCGTTGCATGGATTACACTGCATTCAAACCCAATGCATGGAATCCACTGCATTCAATCGGGAAGCTTTGGGCCATGCTGCATAAAATCCACTGCATTCAACCATGCTGCATGGAATCCACTGCATTCAATCATGCTGCATAAAATCCACTGCATTCCATCGGGATGCATTGGGCCTCGCTGCATGGAATACACTGCATTCAATCACGCTGCATGGAATCCACTGCATTCAATGGGGATGCATTCTACAATGCTGCATGGAGTTCACTGCATTCAATCACAATGCATGGAATCCACTGCATTCCATCGGGATGCTTTGGGCCATGCTGCATAAAATCCACTGCATTCAATCGGGATGCATTGGGCCTCGCTGCATGGACTCCACTGCATACAATCGGGATGCTTTGGGCCATGCTGCATAAAATCCATTGAATTCAATCATGCTGCATGGAATCCACTGCATTCAATCATGCTGCATAAAATCCACTGCATTCAATAGGGTTCCATTTCTTCACGTGGCATCGAATCCACTGCATTCAATCACGCTGCATGGAATCCACTGCATTCAATCGGGATGCATTTTTCCTCGCTGCATGGAGTACACTGCATTCAATCATGCTGCATAAAATCCACTGCAATCCATCGGGATGCTTTGGGCCATGCTGCATAAAATCCACTGCATTCAACCATGCTGCATGGAATCCACTGCATTCAATCATGCTGCATAAAATCCACTGCATTCAATCGGGATGCATTGGGCCTCGCTGCATGGAATAAACTGCATTCAATCAGGCTCCATGGAATCCACTGCATTCAATGGGGATGCATTCTACCATGCTGCATGGAGTTCACTGCATTCAATCACAATGCATGGAATCCACTGCATTCCATCGGGATGCTTTGGGCCATGCTGCATAAAATCCACTGCATTCAATCGGGATGCATTGGGCCTCGCTGCATGGACTCCACTGCATACAATCGGGATCCATTACGCCACAATGTATGGAATACTCTGCATTCAATCACGCTGCATGGAATCCACTGCATTCAATCGGGATGCTTTGGGCCATGCTGCATAAAATCCACTGCATGCAATCATGCTGCATGGTATCCACTGCATTCAATCGGGATGCATTTTACCACGTTGCATGCAGTTCACTGCATTCAATCACAATGCATGGAATCCACTGCATTCAATCGGGATGCTTTGGGCCATGCTGCATAAAATCCACTGCATTCAATCTTGCTTTTTGAATCCACTGCATTCAGTAATGCTGCATAAAATCCTTGCATTCAATTGGGTTCCATTACTTCACGCTGCATGGAATACACTGCATTCAATGACGCTGCATGGAATCCACTGCATTCATTCGGGATGCTTTGGGCCATGCTGAATAAAATCCATTGCATTCAATCATGCTGCACGGAATCCTCTGCATTCAATCGGGATGCATTTTACCATGCTGCATGGATTACCCTTCATTCAATCAGGCTGCATGGAATCCACTGCATTCTATCGGGATGCTTTGGGCCATGCTGCATAAAATCCACTGCATTTAATCGGGATGCATTTGGCCACGCTGCATGGACTCCACTGCATAAAATCGGGATCCATTGCCCCAAAATGCAAGGAATCATCTGCATTCAATGACGCTGCATGGAATCCACTGCATTCCATCGGGATCCATTTTACCACGCAGCATGGATTACACTGCTTTCAATCACAATGCATGGAATCTACTCTATTCAATCGGGATGCTTTGGGCCATACTGCATAAAATCCACTGCATTCAATCATGCTGCATGGAATCCACTGCATTCAATCGGGGTGCATTTTACCACGCTGCATGGATAACATTTCATACACTCAAAATGCATGGAATCCACTGCATTCTATAGGGATGCTTTGGGCCATACTGCATAAAATACACTGCATTCAATCTTGCTGCATGGAATCCACTGCATTCAATCATGCTGCATAAATCCACTGCATTCAATAGGGTTCCATTTCTTCACGCTGCATGGAATCCACTGCATTCAATCACGCTGCATAAAATCCACTGCATTCAATAGGGTTCCATTTCTTCACGCTGCATGGAATCCACTACATTCAATCACGCTGCATGGAATCCACTGCATTCAATCAGGATGTTTTGGGCCATGCTGCATAAAATCCACTGCATTCAATCATGCTGCCTGGAATCCACTGCATTCAATCATACTGCATAAAATCCACTGCATTCAATAGGGTTCCATTTCTTCACGCTTCATGGAATCCACTGCATTCAATAGGGTTCCACTCCTTCACGCTGCCTGGAATCCACTGCCTTCAATCACACTGCATGGAATCCACTGCATTCAATCGGGATGCATTTTTCTCGTTGCATGGATTACACTGCATTCAATCCCAATGCATGGAATCCACTGCATTCAATCGGGAAGCTTTGGGCCATGCTGCATACAATTCACTGCATTCAATCGGGATGCACTGGGCCTCGCTGCATGGACTCCACTGCATATAATCGGGATCCATTGCGCCACAATGCATGGAATCCTCTGCATTCAATGACGCTGAATGGAATCCACTGCATTGAATCGGGAAGCTTTGGGCCATGCTGCATAAATCCACTGCATGCAGTCATGCTGTGTGGACTCCACTGCATTGAATCATGCTGCAAAAAAAACCACTGCATTCAATAGGGTTCCATTAATGCACCCTGCATGGAATCCACTGCATTCAACCACGCTGCATGGAATCCACTGCATTCAATCGGGATGCATTTTACCACTCTGCATGGATTACACTGCATTTAATCACGCTGCATGTAATCCATGGAATTTAATCGGGATTCATTTTACTAAGCTGTATGGAATGGACTGCACTTACTCACGCTGCATGGAATCCACTGCATTCAATCGGGATGCATTTTACCACGTTGCAGGCAGTTCACTGCATTCAATCACAATGCATGGAATCCACTGCATTCAATCGGGATGCTTTGGGCCATGCTGCATAAAATACACTGCATTCAATCTTGCTTTTTGAATCCACTGCATTCAGTAATGCTGCATAAAATCCTTGCATTCAATTGGGTTCCATTTCTTCACGCTGCATGGAATACACTGCATTCAATCACGCTGCATGGAATCCACTGCATTCAATCGGGATGCATTTTACCATGCTGCGTGGTTTTCACTGCATTCAATCACAATGCATGGAATCCACTGCATTCCATCGGGATGCTTTGGGCCATGCTGCATAAAATCCACTGCATTCAATCATGCTGCATGGAATCCACTGCATTCCATCATGCTGCATAAAATCCACTGCATTCAATAGGGTTCCATTTCTTCACCCTGCATGGAATCCACTGCATTCAACCACGCTGCATGGAATCCACTGCATTCAATCGGGATGCATTTTACCACTCTGCATGGATTACACTGCATTTAATCACGCTGCATGTAATCCATGGAATTTAATCGGGATTCATTTTACTAAGCTGTATGGAATGGACTGCACTTAATCACGCTGCATGGAATCCACTGCGTTCAATCGGGATGCATTTTACCACGTTGCATGCAGTTCACTGCATTCAATCACAATGCATGGAATCCACTGCATTCAATCGGGATGCTTTGGGCCATGCTGCATAAAATCCACTGCATTCAATCTTGCTTTTAGAATCCACTGCATTCAGTAATGCTGCATAAAATCCTTGCATTCAATTGGGTTCCATTTCTTCACGCTGCATGGAATACACTGCATTCAATCACGCTGCATGGAATCCACTGCATTCAATCGGGATGCATTTTACCATGCTGCGTGGTTTTCACTGCATTCAATCACGCTGCATGGAATCCACTGCATTCAATCGGGATGCATTTTACCATGCTGCGTGGTTTTCACTGCATTCAATCACAATGCATGGAATCCACTGCATTCCATCGGGATGCTTTGGGCCATGCTGCATAAAATCCACTGCATTCAATCGGGATGCATTGGGCCACGCTGCATCGACTCCACTGCATTCAATTGGCATTCATTGCGCCAAAATGCAAGGAATCCTCTGCATTCATTGACGCTGCATGGACTCCACTGCATTCAATCGGGATGCTTTGGGCCATGCTGCATAAAATCCACTGCATTCAACCATGCTGCATGGAATCCATTTCATTCAATCATGCTCTATAAAATCCAATGCATTCAATACGGTTCCATTACTTCACGCTGCATGGAATACACTACATTAAATCAGGATGCATGGAATCGACTGCATTCAATCAGGATGCATTATACCACGTTGCATGGATTACCCTACATTCAATCACAATGCATGGAATCCACTGCATTCAATCGGGATGCTTTGGGCCATGCTGCATAAAATCCACTGCATTCAATCGGGATGCATTGGGCCTCGCTGCATAGACTCCACTGCATATAATCGGGATCCATTGCGCCACAATGCATGGAATACTCTGCATTCAATGACGCTGCATGGAATCCACTGCATTCCATCGGGAAGCTTTGGGCCATGCTGCATAAAATCCACTGCATTCAATCATGCTGCATGGAATCCACTGCATTCAATCGGGATGCATTTTACAAGGCTGCATGGATTACATTTCATACACTCAAAATGCATGGAATCCACTGCGTTCTATAGGTATGCTTTGGGCCATACTGCATAAAATACACTGCATTCAATTTGCTGCATGGAATCCACTGCATTCAATCATGCTGAATAAAATCCACTGCATTCAATAGGGTTCCATTTCTTAACGCTGCATGGAATCCACTGCATTCAATCATGCTGCATGAAATCCACTGCATTCAATGGGGATGCATTCTACAATGCTGCATGGAGTTCACTGCATGCAATCACAATGCATGTAATCCACTGCATTCCATCGGGATGCTTTGGGCCATGCTGCATAAAATCCACTGCATTCAACCATGCTGCATGGAATCCACTGCATTCAATCATGCTGCATAAAATCCACTGCATTCAATCGGGATGCATTGGGCCTCGCTGCATGGAATACACTGCATTCAATCAGGCTGCATGGAATCCACTGCATTCAATGGGGATGCATTCTACAATGCTGAATGGAGTTCACTGCATTCAATCACAATGCATGGAATCCACTGCATTCCATCTGGATGCTTTGGGCCATGCTGCATAAAATCCACTGCATTCAATCGGGATGCATTGGGCCTCGCTGCATGGACTGCACTGCATACAATCGGGATCCATTGCGCCAAAATGCATGGAATACTCTGCATTCATTGACGCTACATGGACTCCACTGCATTCAATCGGGATGCTTTGGGCCATGCTGCATAAAATCCACTGCATTCAATCATGCTGCCTGGAATCCACTGCATTCAATCATACTGCATAAAATCCACTGCATTCAATAGGGTTCCATTTCTTCACGCTTCATGGAATCCACTGCATTCAATAGGGTTCCATTCCTGCACGCTGCCTGGAATCCACTGCCTTCAATCACGCTGCATGGAATCCACTGCATTCAATCGGGATGCATTTTACCACGTTGCATGCAGTTCACTGCATTCAATCCCAATGCATGGAATCCACTGCATTCAATCGGGAAGCTTTGGGCCATGCTGCATACAATCCACTGCATTCAATCGGGATGCACTGGGCCTCGCTGCATGGACTCCACTGCATATAATCGGGATCCATTGCGCCACAATGCATGGAATCCTCTGCATTCAATGACGCTGAATGGAATCCACTGCATTGAATCGGGAAGCTTTGGGCCATGCTGCATAAATCCACTGCATGCAGTCATGCTGTGTGGACTCCACTGCATTGAATCATGCTGCAAAAAAAACCACTGCATTCAATAGGGTTCCATTTCTTCACCCTGCATGGAATCCACTGCATTCAACCACGCTTCATGGAATCCACTGCATTCAATCGGGATGCATTTTACCACTCTGCATGGATTACACTGCATTTAATCACGCTGCATGTAATCCATGGAATTTAATCGGGATTCATTTTACTAAGCTGTATGGAATGGACTGCACTTAATCACGCTGCATGGAATCCACTGCATTCAATCGGGATGCATTTTACCACGTTGCATGCAGTTCACTGCATTCAATCACAATGCATGGAATCCACTGCATTCAATCGGGATGCTTTGGGCCATGCTGCATAAAATACACTGCATTCAATCTTGCTTTTTGAATCCACTGCATTCAGTAATGCTGCATAAAATCCTTGCATTCAATTGGGTTCCATTTCTTCACGCTGCATGGAATACACTGCATTCAATCACGCTGCATGGAATCCACTGCATTCAATCGGGATGCATTTTACCATGCTGCGTGGTTTTCACTGCATTCAATCACAATGCATGGAATCCACTGCATTCCATCGGGATGCTTTGGGCCATGCAGCATAAAATCCACTGCATTCAATCATGCTGCATGGAATCCACTGCATTCAATCATGCTGCATAAACTCCACTGCATTCAATAGGGTTCCATTTCTTCACGCTGCATGTAATACACTGCATTCAATCACACTGAATGGAATCCACTGCATTCAATCGGGATGCATTTTACCATGCTGCGTGGTTTTCACTGCATTCAATCACAATGCATGGAATCCACTGCATTCAATCGGGATGCATTTTACAAGGCTGCATGGATTACATTTCATACACTCAAAATGCATGGAATCCACTGCGTTCTATAGGGATGCTTTGGGCCATACTGCATAAAATACACTGCATTCAATTTGCTGCATGGAATCCACTGCATTCCATCGGGATGCTTTGGGCCATGCTGCATAAAATCCACTGCATTCAATCGGGATGCATTGGGCCTCGCTGCATGGACTCCACTGCATACAATCGGGATCCATTGCGCCACAATGCATGGAATCCTCTGCATTCAATGACGCTGCATGGAATCCACTGCATTCCATCAGGATGCTTTGGGCCATGCTGCATAAAATCCACTGCATGCAATCATGCTGCATGGAATCCACTGCATTCAATCATGCTGCATAAAATCCACTGCATTCAATAGGGTTCCATTTCTTCACACTGCATGGAATCCACTGCATTCAATCACGCTGCATGGAATCCACTGCATTCAACATGGAGGAATTTTACCACGCTGCATTTAGTACACTGTATTCAATCACAATTCATGGAATCCATTGCATTCAATCGGGATGCTTTGGGCCATGCTGCATAAAATCCACTGCATTCAATCGGGATGCACTGGGCATCGCTGCATGGACTCCACTGCATACAATCGGGATCCATTGCGCCACAATGCATGGAATCCTCTGCATTCAATGACGCTGCATGGAATCCACTGCATTCCATCGGGAAGCTTTGGGCCATGCTGCATAAAATCCATTGCATTCAATCATGCTGCATGGAATCCACTGCATTCAATCGGGATGCATTTTACCATGCTGCATGGATTACCCTTCATTCAATCAGGCTGCATGGAATCCACTGCATTCTATCGGGATGCTTTGGGCCATGCTGCATAAAATCCACTGCATTTAATCGGGATGCATTGGGCCACGCTGCATGGACTCCACTGCATAAAATCGGGATCCATTGCCCCAAAATGCAAGGAATCATCTGCATTCAATGACGCTGCATGGAATCCACTGCATTCCATCGGGATCCATTTTACCACGCAGCATGGATTACACTGCTTTCAATCACAATGCATGGAATCTACTCTATTCAATCGGGATGCTTTGGGCCATACTGAATAAAATCCACTGCATTCAATCTTGCTGCATGGAATCCACTGCATTCAATCGGAGTGCATTTTACCACGCTGCATGGATAACATTTCATACACTCAAAATGCATGGAATCCACTGCATTCTATAGGGATGCTTTGGGCCATACTGCATAAAATCCACTGCATTCAATCTTGCTGCATGGAATCCACTGCATTCAATCATGCTGCATAAATCCACTGCATTCAATAGGGTTCCACTTCTTCACGCTGCATGGAATCCACTGCATTCAATCACGCTGCATAAAATCCACTGCATTCAATAGGGTTCCATTTCTTCACGCTGCATGGAATCCACTACATTCAATCACGCTGCATGGAATCCACTGCATTCAATCAGGATGCTTTGGGCCATGCTGCATAAAATCCACTGCATTCAATCATGCTGCCTGGAATCCACTGCATTCTATCATACTGCATAAAATCCACTGCATTCAATAGGGTTCCATTTCTTCACGCTTCATGGAATCCACTGCATTCAATAGGGTTCCATTCCTTCACGCTGCCTGGAATCCACTGCCTTCAATCACGCTGCATGGAATCCACTGCATTCAATCGGGATGCATTTTTCCTCGTTGCATGGATTACACTGCATTCAATCCCAATGCATGGAATCCGCTGCATTCAATCGGGATGCTTTGGGCCATGCTGCATAAAATCCACTGCATTCAACCATGCTGCATGGAATCCACTGCATTCAATCATGCTGCATAAAATCCACTGCATTCCATCGGGATGCATTGGGCCTCGCTGCATGGAATACACTGCATTCAATCACGCTGCATGGAATCCACTGCATTCAATGGGGATGCATTCTACCATGCTGCATGGAGTTCACTGCATTCAATCACAATGCATGGACTCCACTGCATTCCATCGGGATGCTTTGGGCCATACTGCATAAAATCCACTGCATTCAATCTTGCTGCATGGAATCCACTGCATTCAATCGGAGTGCATTTTACCACGCTGCATGGATAACATTTCATACACTCAAAATGCATGGAATCCACTGCATTCTATAGGGATGCTTTGGGCCATACTGCATAAAATCCACTGCATTCAATCTTGCTGCATGGAATCCACTGCATTCAATCATGCTGCATAAATCCACTGCATTCAATAGGGTTCCACTTCTTCACGCTGCATGGAATCCACTGCATTCAATCACGCTGCATAAAATCCACTGCATTCAATAGGGTTCCATTTCTTCACGCTGCATAGAATCCACTACATTCAATCACGCTGCATGGAATCCACTGCATTCAATCAGGATGCTTTGGGCCATGCTGCATAAAATCCACTGCATTCAATCATGCTGCCTGGAATCCACTGCATTCAATCATACTGCATAAAATCCACTGCATTCAATAGGGTTCTATTTCTTCACGCTTCATGGAATCCACTGCATTCAATAGGGTTCCATTCCTTCACGCTGCCTGGAATCCACTGCCTTCAATCACGCTGCATGGAATCCACTGCATTCAATCGGGATGCATTTTTCCTCGTTGCATGGATTACACTGCATTCAATCCCAATGCATGGAATCCACTGCATTCCATCGGGATGCTTTGGGCCATGCTGCATAAAATCCACTGCATTCAATCGGGATACATTGGGCCTCGCTGCATGGACTCCACTGCATAAAATCTGGATCCATTGCGCCACAATGCATGGAATCCTCTGCATTCAACAACGCTGCATGGAATCCACTGCATTCCATCGGGATGTTTTGGGCCATGCTGCATAAAATCCACTGCATTCAATCGGGATGCATTGGGCCTCGCTGCATGAACTCCACTGCATACAATCTGGATCAATTGTGCCAAAATGCATGGAATCCTCTGCATTCAATGACGCTGCATGGAATCCACTGCATTCCATCGGGATGCTTTGGGCCATGCTGCATAAACTCCACTGCATTCAATCATGCTGCATAAAATCCACGGCATTCAATCATGCTGCATAAAATCCACTGCATTCAATAGGGTTCCATTTCTTCACGCTGCATGGAATCCACTACATTCAATCACGCTGCATGGAATCCACTGCATTCTATCGGGATGCATTTTACCTCGCTGCATAGATTACACCGCATTCAATCACAATGCATGGAATCCACTGCATTCAATCGGGATGCTTTGGGCCATGCTGCATAAAATCCACTGCATTCAATCGGGATGCATTGGGCCTCGCTGCATGGACTCCACTGCATACAATCGGGATCCATTGCGCCACAATGCATGGAATCCTCTGCATTCAATGACGCTGCATGGAATCCACTGCATTCCATCAGGATGCTTTGGGCCATGCTGCATAAAATCCACTGCATGCAATCCTGCTGCATGGAATCCACTGCATTCAATCATGCTGCATAAAATCCACTGCATTCAATAGGGTTCCATTTCTTCACACTGCATGGAATCCACTGCATTCAATCACGCTGCATGGAATCCACTGCATTCAACATGGAGGAATTTTACCACGCTGCATTTAGTACACTGTATTCAATCACAATTCATGGAATCCATTGCATTCCATCGGGATGCTTTGGGCCATGCTGCATAAAATCCACTGCATTCAATCGGGATGCACTGGGCATCGCTGCATGGACTCCACTGCATACAATCGGGATCCATTGCGCCACAATGCATGGAATCCTCTGCATTCAATGACGCTGCATGGAATCCACTGCATTCCATCGGGAAGCTTTGGGCCATGCTGCATAAAATCCATTGCATTCAATCATGCTGCATGGAATCCACTGCATTCAATCGGGATGCATTTTACCATGCTGCATGGATTACCCTTCATTCAATCAGGCTGCATGGAATCCACTGCATTCCATCGGGATCCATTTTACCACGCAGCATGGATTACACTGCTTTCAATCACAATGCATGGAATCTACTCTATTCAATCGGGATGCTTTGGGCCATACTGCATAAAATCCACTGCATTCAATCATGCTGCATGGAATCCACTGCATTCAATCGGAGTGCATTTTACCACGCTGCATGGATAACATTTCATACACTCAAAATGCATTGAATCCACTGCATTCTATAGGGATGCTTTGGGCCATACTGCATAAAATACACTGCATTCAATCTTGCTGCATGGAATCCACTGCATTCAATCATGCTGCATAAATCCACTGCATTCAATAGGGTTCCACTTCTTCACGCTGCATGGAATCCACTGCATTCAATCACGCTGCATAAAATCCACTGCATTCAATAGGGTTCCATTTCTTCACGCTGCATGGAATCCACTACATTCAATCACGCTGCATGGAATCCACTGCATTCAATCAGGATGCTTTGGGCCATGCTGCATAAAATCCACTGCATTCAATCATGCTGCCTGGAATCCACTGCATTCTATCATACTGCATAAAATCCACTGCATTCAATAGGGTTCCATTTCTTCACGCTTCATGGAATCCACTGAATTCAATAGGGTTCCATTCCTTCACGCTGCCTGGAATCCACTGCCTTCAATCACGCTGCATGGAATCCACTGCATTCAATCGGGATGCATTTTTCCTCGTTGCATGGATTACTCTGCATTCAATCTCAATGCATGGAATCCACTGCATTCAATCGGGAAGCTTTGGGCCATGCTGCATAAAATCCACTGCATTCAACCATGCTGCATGGAATCCACTGCATTCAATCATGCTGCATAAAATCCACTGCATTCCATCGGGATGCATTGGGCCTCGCTGCATGGAATACACTGCATTCAATCACGCTGCATGGAATCCACTGCATTCAATGGGGATGCATTCTACAATGCTGCATGGAGTTCACTGCATTCAATCACAATGCATGGAATCCACTGCATTCCATCGGGATGCTTTGGGCCATGCTGCATAAAATCCACTGCATTCAATCGGGATGCATTGGGCCTCGCTGCATGGACTCCACTGCATACAATCGGGATGCTTTGGGCCATGCTGCATAAAATCCATTGAATTCAATCATGCTGCATGGAATCCACTGCATTCAATCATGCTGCATAAAATCCGCTGCATTCAATAGGGTTCCATTACTTCACGTGGCATCGAATCCACTGCATTCAATCACGCTGCATGGAATCCACTGTATTCAATCGGGATGCATTTTTCCTCGCTGCATGGAGTACACTGCATTCAATCATGCTGCATAAAATCCACTGCAATCCATCGGGATGCTTTGGGCCATGCTGCATAAAATCCACTGCATTCAACCATGCTGCATGGAATCCACTGCATTCAATCATGCTGCATAAAATCCACTGCATTCAATCGGGATGCATTGGGCCTCGCTGCATGGAATAAACTGCATTCAATCAGGCTCCATGGAATCCACTGCATTCAATTGGGATGCATTCTACCATGCTGCATGGAGTTCACTGCATTCAATCACAATGCATGGAATCCACTGCATTCCATCGGGATGCTTTGGGCCATGCTGCATAAACTCCACTGCATTCAATCGGGATGCATTGGGCCTCGCTGCATGGACTCCACTGCATACAATCGGGATCCATTGCGCCACAATGCATGGAATACTCTGCATTCAATCACGCTGCATGGAATCCACTGCATTCAATCGGGATGCTTTGGGCCATGCTGCATAAAATCCACTGCATTCAATCTTGCTTTTTGAATCCACTGCATTCAGTAATGCTGCATAAAATCCTTGCATTCAATTGGGTTCCATTTCTTCACGCTGCATGGAATACACTGCATTCAATGACGCTGCATGGAATCCACTGCATTCATTCGGGATGCTTTGGGCCATGCTGAATAAAATCCATTGCATTCAATCATGCTGCACGGAATCCTCTGCATTCAATCGGGATGCATTTTACCATGCTGCATGGATTACCCTTCATTCAATCAGGCTGCATGGAATCCACTGCATTCTATCGGGATGCTTTGGGCCATGCTGCATAAAATCCACTGCATTTAATCGGGATGCATTTGGCCACGCTGCATGGACTCCACTGCATAAAATCGGGATCCATTGCCCCAAAATGCAGGGAATCATCTGCATTCAATGACGCTGCATGGAATCCACTGCATTCCATCGGGATCCATTTTACCACGCAGCATGGATTACACTGCTTTCAATCACAATGCATGGAATCTACTCTATTCAATCTGGATGCTTTGGGCCATACTGCATAAAATCCACTGCATTCAATCATGCTGCATGGAATCCACTGCATTCAATCGGGGTGCATTTTACCACGCTGCATGGATAACATTTCATACACTCAAAATGCATGGAATCCACTGCATTCTATAGGGATGCTTTGGGCCATACTGCATAAAATACACTGCATTCAATCTTGCTGCATGGAATCCACTGCATTCAATCATGCTGCATAAATCCACTGCATTCAATAGGGTTCCATTTCTTCACGCTGCATGGAATCCACTGCATTCAATCACGCTGCATAAAATCCACTGCATTCAATAGGGTTCCATTTCTTCACGCTGCATGGAATCCACTACATTCAATCACGCTGCATGGAATCCACTGCATTCAATCAGGATGTTTTGGGCCATGCTGCATAAAATCCACTGCATTCAATCATGCTGCCTGGAATCCACTGCATTCAATCATACTGCATAAAATCCACTGCATTCAATAGGGTTCCATTTCTTCACGCTTCATGGAATCCACTGCATTCAATAGGGTTCCATTCCTTCACGCTGCCTGGAATCCACTGCCTTCAATCACACTGCATGGAATCCACTGCATTCAATCGGGATGCATTTTTCTCGTTGCATGGATTACACTGCATTCAATCCCAATGCATGGAATCCACTGCATTCAATCGGGAAGCTTTGGGCCATGCTGCATACAATTCACTGCATTCAATCGGGATGCACTGGGCCTCGCTGCATGGACTCCACTGCATATAATCGGGATCCATTGCGCCACAATGCATGGAATACTCTGCATTCAATGACGCTGAATGGAATCCACTGCATTGAATCGGGAAGCTTTGGGCCATGCTGCATAAATCCACTGCATGCAGTCATGCTGTGTGGACTCCACTGCATTGAATCATGCTGCAAAAAAAACCACTGCATTCAATAGGGTTCCATTAATGCACCCTGCATGGAATCCACTGCATTCAACCACGCTGCATGGAATCCACTGCATTCAATCGGGATGCATTTTACCACTCTGCATGGATTACACTGCATTTAATCACGCTGCATGTAATCCATGGAATTTAATCGGGATTCATTTTACTAAGCTGTATGGAATGGACTGCACTTAATCACGCTGCATGGAATCCACTGCATTCAATCGGGATGCATTTTACCACGTTGCAGGCAGTTCACTGCATTCAATCACAATGCATGGAATCCACTGCATTCAATCGGGATGCTTTGGGCCATGCTGCATAAAATCCACTGCATTCAATCTTGCTTTTTGAATCCACTGCATTCAGTAATGCTGCATAAAATCCTTGCATTCAATTGGGTTCCATTTCTTCACGCTGCATGGAATACACTGCATTCAATCACGCTGCATGGAATCCACTGCATTCAATCGGGATGCATTTTACCATGCTGCGTGGTTTTCACTGCATTCAATCACAATGCATGGAATCCACTGCATTCCATCGGGATGCTTTGGGCCATGCTGCATAAAATCCACTGCATTCAATCATGCTGCATGGAATCCACTGCATTCCATCATGCTGCATAAAATCCACTGCATTCAATAGGGTTCCATTTCTTCACCCTGCATGGAATCCACTGCATTCAACCACGCTGCATGGAATCCACTGCATTCAATCGGGATGCATTTTACCACTCTGCATGGATTACACTGCATTTAATCACGCTGCATGTAATCCATGGAATTTAATCGGGATTCATTTTACTAAGCTGTATGGAATGGACTGCACTTAATCACGCTGCATGGAATCCACTGCGTTCAATCGGGATGCATTTTACCACGTTGCATGCAGTTCACTGCATTCAATCACAATGCATGGAATCCACTGCATTCAATCGGGATGCTTTGGGCCATGCTGCATAAAATCCACTGCATTCAATCTTGCTTTTAGAATCCACTGCATTCAGTAATGCTGCATAAAATCCTTGCATTCAATTGGGTTCCATTTCTTCACGCTGCATGGAATACACTGCATTCAATCACGCTGCATGGAATCCACTGCATTCAATCGGGATGCATTTTACCATGCTGCGTGGTTTTCACTGCATTCAATCACGCTGCATGGAATCCACTGCATTCAATCGGGATGCATTTTACCATGCTGCGTGGTTTTCACTGCATTCAATCACAATGCATGGAATCCACTGCATTCCATCGGGATGCTTTGGGCCATGCTGCATAAAATCCACTGCATTCAAATGGGATGCATTGGGCCACGCTGCATCGACTCCACTGCATTCAATTGGCATCCATTGCGCCACAATGCAAGGAATCCTCTGCATTCATTGACGCTGCATGGACTCCACTGCATTCAATCGGGATGCTTTGGGCCATGCTGCATAAAATCCACTGCATTCAACCATGCTGCATGGAATCCATTTCATTCAATCATGCTCTATAAAATCCAATGCATTCAATACGGTTCCATTACTTCACGCTGCATGGAATACACTGCATTAAATCAGGATGCATGGAATCGACTGCATTCAATCAGGATGCATTATACCACGTTGCATGGATTACCCTACATTCAATCACAATGCATGGAATCCACTGCATTCAATCGGGATGCTTTGGGCCATGCTGCATAAAATCCACTGCATTCAATCGGGATGCATTGGGCCTCGCTGCATAGACTCCACTGCATATAATCGGGATCCATTGCGCCACAATGCATGGAATACTCTGCATTCAATGACGCTGCATGGAATCCACTGCATTCTATAGGGATGCTTTGGGCCATACTGCATAAAATCCACTGCATTCAATCTTGCTGCATGGAATCCACTGCATTCAATCATGCTGCATAAATCCACTGCATTCAATAGGGTTCCACTTCTTCACGCTGCATGGAATCCACTGCATTCAATCACGCTGCATAAAATCCACTGCATTCAATAGGGTTCCATTTCTTCACGCTGCATGGAATCCACTACATTCAATCACGCTGCATGGAATCCACTGCATTCAATCAGGATGCTTTGGGCCATGCTGCATAAAATCCACTGCATTCAATCATGCTGCCTGGAATCCACTGCATTCTATCATACTGCATAAAATCCACTGCATTCAATAGGGTTCCATTTCTTCACGCTTCATGGAATCCACTGCATTCAATAGGGTTCCATTCCTTCACGCTGCCTGGAATCCACTGCCTTCAATCACGCTGCATGGAATCCACTGCATTCAATCGGGATGCATTTTTCCTCGTTGCATGGATTACACTGCATTCAATCCCAATGCATGGAATCCGCTGCATTCAATCGGGATGCTTTGGGCCATGCTGCATAAAATCCACTGCATTCAACCATGCTGCATGGAATCCACTGCATTCAATCATGCTGCATAAAATCCACTGCATTCCATCGGGATGCATTGGGCCTCGCTGCATGGAATACACTGCATTCAATCACGCTGCATGGAATCCACTGCATTCAATGGGGATGCATTCTACCATGCTGCATGGAGTTCACTGCATTCAATCACAATGCATGGACTCCACTGCATTCCATCGGGATGCTTTGGGCCATACTGCATAAAATCCACTGCATTCAATCTTGCTGCATGGAATCCACTGCATTCAATCGGAGTGCATTTTACCACGCTGCATGGATAACATTTCATACACTCAAAATGCATGGAATCCACTGCATTCTATAGGGATGCTTTGGGCCATACTGCATAAAATCCACTGCATTCAATCTTGCTGCATGGAATCCACTGCATTCAATCATGCTGCATAAATCCACTGCATTCAATAGGGTTCCACTTCTTCACGCTGCATGGAATCCACTGCATTCAATCACGCTGCATAAAATCCACTGCATTCAATAGGGTTCCATTTCTTCACGCTGCATAGAATCCACTACATTCAATCACGCTGCATGGAATCCACTGCATTCAATCAGGATGCTTTGGGCCATGCTGCATAAAATCCACTGCATTCAATCATGCTGCCTGGAATCCACTGCATTCAATCATACTGCATAAAATCCACTGCATTCAATAGGGTTCTATTTCTTCACGCTTCATGGAATCCACTGCATTCAATAGGGTTCCATTCCTTCACGCTGCCTGGAATCCACTGCCTTCAATCACGCTGCATGGAATCCACTGCATTCAATCGGGATGCATTTTTCCTCGTTGCATGGATTACACTGCATTCAATCCCAATGCATGGAATCCACTGCATTCCATCGGGATGCTTTGGGCCATGCTGCATAAAATCCACTGCATTCAATCGGGATACATTGGGCCTCGCTGCATGGACTCCACTGCATAAAATCTGGATCCATTGCGCCACAATGCATGGAATCCTCTGCATTCAACAACGCTGCATGGAATCCACTGCATTCCATCGGGATGTTTTGGGCCATGCTGCATAAAATCCACTGCATTCAATCGGAATGCATTGGGCCTCGCTGCATGAACTCCACTGCATACAATCTGGATCCATTGTGCCAAAATGCATGGAATCCTCTGCATTCAATGACGCTGCATGGAATCCACTGCATTCCATCGGGATGCTTTGGGCCATGCTGCATAAACTCCACTGCATTCAATCATGCTTCATGGAATCCACTGCATTCAATCATGCTGCATAAAATCCACTGCATTCAATAGGGTTCCATTTCTTCACGCTGCATGGAATCCACTACATTCAATCACGCTGCATGGAATCCACTGCATTCTATCGGGATGCATTTTACCTCGCTGCATAGATTACACCGCATTCAATCACAATGCATGGAATCCACTGCATTCAATCGGGATGCTTTGGGCCATGCTGCATAAAATCCACTGCATTCAATCGGGATGCATTGGGCCTCGCTGCATGGACTCCACTGCATACAATCGGGATCCATTGCGCCACAATGCATGGAATCCTCTGCATTCAATGACGCTGCATGGAATCCACTGCATTCCATCAGGATGCTTTGGGCCATGCTGCATAAAATCCACTGCATGCAATCCTGCTGCATGGAATCCACTGCATTCAATCATGCTGCATAAAATCCACTGCATTCAATAGGGTTCCATTTCTTCACACTGCATGGAATCCACTGCATTCAATCACGCTGCATGGAATCCACTGCATTCAACATGGAGGAATTTTACCACGCTGCATTTAGTACACTGTATTCAATCACAATTCATGGAATCCATTGCATTCAATCGGGATGCTTTGGGCCATGCTGCATAAAATCCACTGCATTCAATCGGGATGCACTGGGCATCGCTGCATGGACTCCACTGCATACAATCGGGATCCATTGCGCCACAATGCATGGAATCCTCTGCATTCAATGACGCTGCATGGAATCCACTGCATTCCATCGGGAAGCTTTGGGCCATGCTGCATAAAATCCATTGCATTCAATCATGCTGCATGGAATCCACTGCATTCAATCGGGATGCATTTTACCATGCTGCATGGATTACCCTTCATTCAATCAGGCTGCATGGAATCCACTGCATTCCATCGGGATCCATTTTACCACGCAGCATGGATTACACTGCTTTCAATCACAATGCATGGAATCTACTCTATTCAATCGGGATGCTTTGGGCCATACTGCATAAAATCCACTGCATTCAATCATGCTGCATGGAATCCACTGCATTCAATCGGAGTGCATTTTACCACGCTGCATGGATAACATTTCATACACTCAAAATGCATTGAATCCACTGCATTCTATAGGGATGCTTTGGGCCATACTGCATAAAATACACTGCATTCAATCTTGCTGCATGGAATCCACTGCATTCAATCATGCTGCATAAATCCACTGCATTCAATAGGGTTCCACTTCTTCACGCTGCATGGAATCCACTGCATTCAATCACGCTGCATAAAATCCACTGCATTCAATAGGGTTCCATTTCTTCACGCTGCATGGAATCCACTACATTCAATCACGCTGCATGGAATCCACTGCATTCAATCAGGATGCTTTGGGCCATGCTGCATAAAATCCACTGCATTCAATCATGCTGCCTGGAATCCACTGCATTCTATCATACTGCATAAAATCCACTGCATTCAATAGGGTTCCATTTCTTCACGCTTCATGGAATCCACTGAATTCAATAGGGTTCCATTCCTTCACGCTGCCTGGAATCCACTGCCTTCAATCACGCTGCATGGAATCCACTGCATTCAATCGGGATGCATTTTTCCTCGTTGCATGGATTACACTGCATTCAATCTCAATGCATGGAATCCACTGCATTCAATCGGGAAGCTTTGGGCCATGCTGCATAAAATCCACTGCATTCAACCATGCTGCATGGAATCCACTGCATTCAATCATGCTGCATAAAATCCACTGCATTCCATCGGGATGCATTGGGCCTCGTTGCATGGATTACACTGCATTCAATCTCAATGCATGGAATCCACTGCATTCAATCGGGAAGCTTTGGGCCATGCTGCATAAAATCCACTGCATTCTACCATGCTGCATGGAGTTCACTGCATTCAATCACAATGCATGGAATCCACTGCATTCCATCGGGATGCTTTGGGCCATGCTGCATAAAATCCACTGCATTCAATCGGGATGCATTGGGCCTCGCTGCATGGACTCCACTGCATACAATCGGGATGCTTTGGGCCATGCTGCATAAAATCCATTGAATTCAATCATGCTGCATGGAATCCACTGCATTCAATCATGCTGCATAAAATCCACTGCATTCAATAGGGTTCCATTACTTCACGTGGCATCGAATCCACTGCATTCAATCACGCTGCATGGAATCCACTGCATTCAATCGGGATGCATTTTTCCTCGCTGCATGGAGTACACTGCATTCAATCATGCTGCATAAAATCCACTGCAATCCATCGGGATGCTTTGGGCCATGCTGCATAAAATCCACTGCATTCAACCATGCTGCATGGAATCCACTGCATTCAATCATGCTGCATAAAATCCACTGCATTCAATCGGGATGCATTGGGCCTCGCTGCATGGAATAAACTGCATTCAATCAGGCTCCATGGAATCCACTGCATTCAATTGGGATGCATTCTACCATGCTGCATGGAGTTCACTGCATTCAATCACAATGCATGGAATCCACTGCATTCCATCGGGATGCTTTGGGCCATGCTGCATAAACTCCACTGCATTCAATCGGGATGCATTGGGCCTCGCTGCATGGACTCCACTGCATACAATCGGGATCCATTGCGCCACAATGCATGGAATACTCTGCATTCAATCACGCTGCATGGAATCCACTGCATTCAATCGGGATGCTTTGGGCCATGCTGCATAAAATCCACTGCATTCAATCTTGCTTTTTGAATCCACTGCATTCAGTAATGCTGCATAAAATCCTTGCATTCAATTGGGTTCCATTTCTTCACGCTGCATGGAATACACTGCATTCAATGACGCTGCATGGAATCCACTGCATTCATTCGGGATGCTTTGGGCCATGCTGAATAAAATCCATTGCATTCAATCATGCTGCACGGAATCCTCTGCATTCAATCGGGATGCATTTTACCATGCTGCATGGATTACCCTTCATTCAATCAGGCTGCATGGAATCCACTGCATTCTATCGGGATGCTTTGGGCCATGCTGCATAAAATCCACTGCATTTATTCGGGATGCATTTGGCCACGCTGCATGGACTCCACTGCATAAAATCGGGATCCATTGCCCCAAAATGCAGGGAATCATCTGCATTCAATGACGCTGCATGGAATCCACTGCATTCCATCGGGATCCATTTTACCACGCAGCATGGATTACACTGCTTTCAATCACAATGCATGGAATCTACTCTATTCAATCTGGATGCTTTGGGCCATACTGCATAAAATCCACTGCATTCAATCATGCTGCATGGAATCCACTGCATTCAATCGGGGTGCATTTTACCACGCTGCATGGATAAAATTTCATACACTCAAAATGCATGGAATCCACTGCATTCTATAGGGATGCTTTGGGCCATACTGCATAAAATACACTGCATTCAATCTTGCTGCATGGAATCCACTGCATTCAATCATGCTGCATAAATCCACTGCATTCAATAGGGTTCCATTTCTTCACGCTGCATGGAATCCACTGCATTCAATCACGCTGCATAAAATCCACTGCATTCAATAGGGTTCCATTTCTTCACGCTGCATGGAATCCACTACATTCAATCACGCTGCATGGAATCCACTGCATTCAATCAGGATGTTTTGGGCCATGCTGCATAAAATCCACTGCATTCAATCATGCTGCCTGGAATCCACTGCATTCAATCATACTGCATAAAATCCACTGCATTCAATAGGGTTCCATTTCTTCACGCTTCATGGAATCCACTGCATTCAATAGGGTTCCATTCCTTCACGCTGCCTGGAATCCACTGCCTTCAATCACACTGCATGGAATCCACTGCATTCAATCGGGATGCATTTTTCTCGTTGCATGGATTACACTGCATTCAATCCCAATGCATGGAATCCACTGCATTCAATCGGGAAGCTTTGGGCCATGCTGCATACAATTCACTGCATTCAATCGGGATGCACTGGGCCTCGCTGCATGGACTCCACTGCATATAATCGGGATCCATTGCGCCACAATGCATGGAATACTCTGCATTCAATGACGCTGAATGGAATCCACTGCATTGAATCGGGAAGCTTTGGGCCATGCTGCATAAATCCACTGCATGCAGTCATGCTGTGTGGACTCCACTGCATTGAATCATGCTGCAAAAAAAACCACTGCATTCAATAGGGTTCCATTAATGCACCCTGCATGGAATCCACTGCATTCAACCACGCTGCATGGAATCCACTGCATTCAATCGGGATGCATTTTACCACTCTGCATGGATTACACTGCATTTAATCACGCTGCATGTAATCCATGGAATTTAATCGGGATTCATTTTACTAAGCTGTATGGAATGGACTGCACTTAATCACGCTGCATGGAATCCACTGCATTCAATCGGGATGCATTTTACCACGTTGCAGGCAGTTCACTGCATTCAATCACAATGCATGGAATCCACTGCATTCAATCGGGATGCTTTGGGCCATGCTGCATAAAATCCACTGCATTCAATCTTGCTTTTTGAATCCACTGCATTCAGTAATGCTGCATAAAATCCTTGCATTCAATTGGGTTCCATTTCTTCACGCTGCATGGAATACACTGCATTCAATCACGCTGCATGGAATCCACTGCATTCAATCGGGATGCATTTTACCATGCTGCGTGGTTTTCACTGCATTCAATCACAATGCATGGAATCCACTGCATTCCATCGGGATGCTTTGGGCCATGCTGCATAAAATCCACTGCATTCAATCATGCTGCATGGAATCCACTGCATTCCATCATGCTGCATAAAATCCACTGCATTCAATAGGGTTCCATTTCTTCACCCTGCATGGAATCCACTGCATTCAACCACGCTGCATGGAATCCACTGCATTCAATCGGGATGCATTTTACCACTCTGCATGGATTACACTGCATTTAATCACGCTGCATGTAATCCATGGAATTTAATCGGGATTCATTTTACTAAGCTGTATGGAATGGACTGCACTTAATCACGCTGCATGGAATCCACTGCGTTCAATCGGGATGCATTTTACCACGTTGCATGCAGTTCACTGCATTCAATCACAATGCATGGAATCCACTGCATTCAATCGGGATGCTTTGGGCCATGCTGCATAAAATCCACTGCATTCAATCATGCTGCCTGGAATCCACTGCATTCAATCATACTGCATAAAATCCACTGCATTCAATAGGGTTCCATTTCTTCACGCTTCATGGAATCCACTGCATTCAATAGGGTTCCATTCCTTCACGCTGCCTGGAATCCACTGCCTTCAATCACACTGCATGGAATCCACTGCATTCAATCGGGATGCATTTTTCTCGTTGCATGGATTACACTGCATTCAATCCCAATGCATGGAATCCACTGCATTCAATCGGGAAGCTTTGGGCCATGCTGCATACAATTCACTGCATTCAATCGGGATGCACTGGGCCTCGCTGCATGGACTCCACTGCATATAATCGGGATCCATTGCGCCACAATGCATGGAATACTCTGCATTCAATGACGCTGAATGGAATCCACTGCATTGAATCGGGAAGCTTTGGGCCATGCTGCATAAATCCACTGCATGCAGTCATGCTGTGTGGACTCCACTGCATTGAATCATGCTGCAAAAAAAACCACTGCATTCAATAGGGTTCCTTTAATGCACCCTGCATGGAATCCACTGCATTCAACCACGCTGCATGGAATCCACTGCATTCAATCGGGATGCATTTTACCACTCTGCATGGATTACACTGCATTTAATCACGCTGCATGTAATCCATGGAATTTAATCGGGATTCATTTTACTAAGCTGTATGGAATGGACTGCACTTAATCACGCTGCATGGAATCCACTGCATTCAATCGGGATGCATTTTACCACGTTGCAGGCAGTTCACTGCATTCAATCACAATGCATGGAATCCACTGCATTCAATCGGGATGCTTTGGGCCATGCTGCATAAAATCCACTGCATTCAATCTTGCTTTTTGAATCCACTGCATTCAGTAATGCTGCATAAAATCCTTGCATTCAATTGGGTTCCATTTCTTCACGCTGCATGGAATACACTGCATTCAATCACGCTGCATGGAATCCACTGCATTCAATCGGGATGCATTTTACCATGCTGCGTGGTTTTCACTGCATTCAATCACAATGCATGGAATCCACTGCATTCCATCGGGATGCTTTGGGCCATGCTGCATAAAATCCACTGCATTCAATCATGCTGCATGGAATCCACTGCATTCCATCATGCTGCATAAAATCCACTGCATTCAATAGGGTTCCATTTCTTCACCCTGCATGGAATCCACTGCATTCAACCACGCTGCATGGAATCCACTGCATTCAATCGGGATGCATTTTACCACTCTGCATGGATTACACTGCATTTAATCACGCTGCATGTAATCCATGGAATTTAATCGGGATTCATTTTACTAAGCTGTATGGAATGGACTGCACTTAATCACGCTGCATGGAATCCACTGCGTTCAGTCGGGATGCATTTTACCACGTTGCATGCAGTTCACTGCATTCAATCACAATGCATGGAATCCACTGCATTCAATCGGGATGCTTTGGGCCATGCTGCATAAAATCCACTGCATTCAATCTTGCTTTTAGAATCCACTGCATTCAGTAATGCTGCATAAAATCCTTGCATTCAATTGGGTTCCATTTCTTCACGCTGCATGGAATACACTGCATTCAATCACGCTGCATGGAATCCACTGCATTCAATCGGGATGCATTTTACCATGCTGCGTGGTTTTCACTGCATTCAATCACGCTGCATGGAATCCACTGCATTCAATCGGGATGCATTTTACCATGCTGCGTGGTTTTCACTGCATTCAATCACAATGCATGGAATCCACTGCATTCCATCGGGATGCTTTGGGCCATGCTGCATAAAATCCACTGCATTCAATCGGGATGCATTGGGCCACGCTGCATTGATTCCACTGCATTCAATTGGCATCCATTGCGCCACAATGCAAGGAATCCTCTGCATTCATTGACGCTGCATGGACTCCACTGCATTCAATCGGGATGCTTTGGGCCATGCTGCATAAAATCCACTGCATTCAACCATGCTGCATGGAATCCATTTCATTCAATCATGCTCTATAAAATCCAATGCATTCAATACGGTTCCATTACTTCACGCTGCATGGAATACACTGCATTAAATCAGGATGCATGGAATCGACTGCATTCAATCAGGATGCATTATACCACGTTGCATGGATTACCCTACATTCAATCACAATGCATGGAATCCACTGCATTCAATCGGGATGCTTTGGGCCATGCTGCATAAAATCCACTGCATTCAATCGGGATGCATTGGGCCTCGCTGCATAGACTCCACTGCATATAATCGGGATCCATTGCGCCACAATGCATGGAATACTCTGCATTCAATGACGCTGCATGGAATCCACTGCATTCCATCGGGAAGCTTTGGGCCATGCTGCATAAAATCCACTGCATTCAACCATGCTGCATGGAATCCACTGCATTCAATCATGCTGCATAAATCCACTGCATTCAATAGGGTTCCACTTCTTCACGCTGCATGGAATCCACTGCATTCAATCACGCTGCATAAAATCCACTGCATTCAATAGGGTTCCATTTCTTCACGCTGCATGGAATCCACTACATTCAATCACGCTGCATGGAATCCACTGCATTCAATCAGGATGCTTTGGGCCATGCTGCATAAAATCCACTGCATTCAATCATGCTGCCTGGAATCCACTGCATTCTATCATACTGCATAAAATCCACTGCATTCAATAGGGTTCCATTTCTTCACGCTTCATGGAATCCACTGCATTCAATAGGGTTCCATTCCTTCACGCTGCCTGGAATCCACTGCCTTCAATCACGCTGCATGGAATCCACTGCATTCAATCGGGATGCATTTTTCCTCGTTGCATGGATTACACTGCATTCAATCCCAATGCATGGAATCCGCTGCATTCAATCGGGATGCTTTGGGCCATGCTGCATAAAATCCACTGCATTCAACCATGCTGCATGGAATCCACTGCATTCAATCATGCTGCATAAAATCCACTGCATTCCATCGGGATGCATTGGGCCTCGCTGCATGGAATACACTGCATTCAATCACGCTGCATGGAATCCACTGCATTCAATGGGGATGCATTCTACCATGCTGCATGGAGTTCACTGCATTCAATCACAATGCATGGACTCCACTGCATTCCATCGGGATGCTTTGGGCCATACTGCATAAAATCCACTGCATTCAATCTTGCTGCATGGAATCCACTGCATTCAATCGGAGTGCATTTTACCACGCTGCATGGATATCATTTCATACACTCAAAATGCATGGAATCCACTGCATTCTATAGGGATGCTTTGGGCCATACTGCATAAAATCCACTGCATTCAATCTTGCTGCATGGAATCCACTGCATTCAATCATGCTGCATAAATCCACTGCATTCAATAGGGTTCCACTTCTTCACGCTGCATGGAATCCACTGCATTCAATCACGCTGCATAAAATCCACTGCATTCAATAGGGTTCCATTTCTTCACGCTGCATAGAATCCACTACATTCAATCACGCTGCATGGAATCCACTGCATTCAATCAGGATGCTTTGGGCCATGCTGCATAAAATCCACTGCATTCAATCATGCTGCCTGGAATCCACTGCATTCAATCATACTGCATAAAATCCACTGCATTCAATAGGGTTCTATTTCTTCACGCTTCATGGAATCCACTGCATTCAATAGGGTTCCATTCCTTCACGCTGCCTGGAATCCACTGCCTTCAATCACGCTGCATGGAATCCACTGCATTCAATCGGGATGCATTTTTCCTCGTTGCATGGATTACACTGCATTCAATCCCAATGCATGGAATCCACTGCATTCCATCGGGATGCTTTGGGCCATGCTGCATAAAATCCACTGCATTCAATCGGGATACATTGGGCCTCGCTGCATGGACTCCACTGCATAAAATCTGGATCCATTGCGCCACAATGCATGGAATCCTCTGCATTCAACAACGCTGCATGGAATCCACTGCATTCCATCGGGATGTTTTGGGCCATGCTGCATAAAATCCACTGCATTCAATCGGGATGCATTGGGCCTCGCTGCATGAACTCCACTGCATACAATCTGGATCAATTGTGCCAAAATGCATGGAATCCTCTGCATTCAATGACGCTGCATGGAATCCACTGCATTCCATCGGGATGCTTTGGGCCATGCTGCATAAACTCCACTGCATTCAATCATGCTTCATGGAATCCACTGCATTCAATCATGCTGCATAAAATCCACTGCATTCAATAGGGTTCCATTTCTTCACGCTGCATGGAATCCACTACATTCAATCACGCTGCATGGAATCCACTGCATTCTATCGGGATGCATTTTACCTCGCTGCATAGATTACACCGCATTCAATCACAATGCATGGAATCCACTGCATTCAATCGGGATGCTTTGGGCCATGCTGCATAAAATCCACTGCATTCAATCGGGATGCATTGGGCCTCGCTGCATGGACTCCACTGCATACAATCGGGATCCATTGCGCCACAATGCATGGAATCCTCTGCATTCAATGACGCTGCATGGAATCCACTGCATTCCATCAGGATGCTTTGGGCCATGCTGCATAAAATCCACTGCATGCAATCCTGCTGCATGGAATCCACTGCATTCAATCATGCTGCATAAAATCCACTGCATTCAATAGGGTTCCATTTCTTCACACTGCATGGAATCCACTGCATTCAATCACGCTGCATGGAATCCACTGCATTCAACATGGAGGAATTTTACCACGCTGCATTTAGTACACTGTATTCAATCACAATTCATGGAATCCATTGCATTCCATCGGGATGCTTTGGGCCATGCTGCATAAAATCCACTGCATTCAATCGGGATGCACTGGGCATCGCTGCATGGACTCCACTGCATACAATCGGGATCCATTGCGCCACAATGCATGGAATCCTCTGCATTCAATGACGCTGCATGGAATCCACTGCATTCCATCGGGAAGCTTTGGGCCATGCTGCATAAAATACATTGCATTCAATCATGCTGCATGGAATCCACTGCATTCAATCGGGATGCATTTTACCATGCTGCATGGATTACCCTTCATTCAATCAGGCTGCATGGAATCCACTGCATTCCATCGGGATCCATTTTACCACGCAGCATGGATTACACTGCTTTCAATCACAATGCATGGAATCTACTCTATTCAATCGGGATGCTTTGGGCCATACTGCATAAAATCCACTGCATTCAATCATGCTGCATGGAATCCACTGCATTCAATCGGAGTGCATTTTACCACGCTGCATGGATAACATTTCATACACTCAAAATGCATTGAATCCACTGCATTCTATAGGGATGCTTTGGGCCATACTGCATAAAATACACTGCATTCAATCTTGCTGCATGGAATCCACTGCATTCAATCATGCTGCATAAATCCACTGCATTCAATAGGGTTCCACTTCTTCACGCTGCATGGAATCCACTGCATTCAATCACGCTGCATAAAATCCACTGCATTCAATAGGGTTCCATTTCTTCACGCTGCATGGAATCCACTACATTCAATCACGCTGCATGGAATCCACTGCATTCAATCAGGATGCTTTGGGCCATGCTGCATAAAATCCACTGCATTCAATCATGCTGCCTGGAATCCACTGCATTCTATCATACTGCATAAAATCCACTGCATTCAATAGGGTTCCATTTCTTCACGCTTCATGGAATCCACTGAATTCAATAGGGTTCCATTCCTTCACGCTGCCTGGAATCCACTGCCTTCAATCACGCTGCATGGAATCCACTGCATTCAATCGGGATGCATTTTTCCTCGTTGCATGGATTACACTGCATTCAATCTCAATGCATGGAATCCACTGCATTCAATCGGGAAGCTTTGGGCCATGCTGCATAAAATCCACTGCATTCAACCATGCTGCATGGAATCCACTGCATTCAATCATGCTGCATAAAATCCACTGCATTCCATCGGGATGCATTGGGCCTCGCTGCATGGAATACACTGCATTCAATCACGCTGCATGGAATCCACTGCATTCAATGGGGATGCATTCTACAATGCTGCATGGAGTTCACTGCATTCAATCACAATGCATGGAATCCACTGCATTCCATCGGGATGCTTTGGGCCATGCTGCATAAAATCCACTGCATTCAATCGGGATGCATTGGGCCTCGCTGCATGGACTACACTGCATACAATCGGGATGCTTTGGGCCATGCTGCATAAAATCCATTGAATTCAATCATGCTGCATGGAATCCACTGCATTCAATCATGCTGCATAAAATCCGCTGCATTCAATAGGGTTCCATTACTTCACGTGGCATCGAATCCACTGCATTCAATCACGCTGCATGGAATCCACTGCATTCAATCGGGATGCATTTTTCCTCGCTGCATGGAGTACACTGCATTCAATCATGCTGCATAAAATCCACTGCAATCCATCGGGATGCTTTGGGCCATGCTGCATAAAATCCACTGCATTCAACCATGCTGCATGGAATCCACTGCATTCAATCATGCTGCATAAAATCCACTGCATTCAATCGGGATGCATTGGGCCTCGCTGCATGGAATAAACTGCATTCAATCAGGCTCCATGGAATCCACTGCATTCAATGGGGATGCATTCTACCATGCTGCATGGAGTTCACTGCATTCAATCACAATGCATGGAATCCACTGCATTCCATCGGGATGCTTTGGGCCATGCTGCATAAACTCCACTGCATTCAATCGGGATGCATTGGGCCTCGCTGCATGGACTCCACTGCATACAATCGGGATCCATTGCGCCACAATGCATGGAATACTCTGCATTCAATCACGCTGCATGGAATCCACTGCATTCAATCGGGATGCTTTGGGCCATGCTGCATAAAATCCACTGCATTCAATCTTGCTTTTTGAATCCACTGCATTCAGTAATGCTGCATAAAATCCTTGCATTCAATTGGGTTCCATTTCTTCACGCTGCATGGAATACACTGCATTCAATGACGCTGCATGGAATCCACTGCATTCATTCGGGATGCTTTGGGCCATGCTGAATAAAATCCATTGCATTCAATCATGCTGCACGGAATCCTCTGCATTCAATCGGGATGCATTTTACCATGCTGCATGGATTACCCTTCATTCAATCAGGCTGCATGGAATCCACTGCATTCTATCGGGATGCTTTGGGCCATGCTGCATAAAATCCACTGCATTTAATCGGGATGCATTTGGCCACGCTGCATGGACTCCACTGCATAAAATCGGGATCCATTGCCCCAAAATGCAGGGAATCATCTGCATTCAATGACGCTGCATGAAATCCACTGCATTCCATCGGGATCCATTTTACCACGCAGCATGGATTACACTGCTTTCAATCACAATGCATGGAATCTACTCTATTCAATCTGGATGCTTTGGGCCATACTGCATAAAATCCACTGCATTCAATCATGCTGCATGGAATCCACTGCATTCAATCGGGGTGCATTTTACCACGCTGCATGGATAACATTTCATACACTCAAAATGCATGGAATCCACTGCATTCTATAGGGATGCTTTGGGCCATACTGCATAAAATACACTGCATTCAATCTTGCTGCATGGAATCCACTGCATTCAATCATGCTGCATAAATCCACTGCATTCAATAGGGTTCCATTTCTTCACGCTGCATGGAATCCACTGCATTCAATCACGCTGCATAAAATCCACTGCATTCAATAGGGTTCCATTTCTTCACGCTGCATGGAATCCACTACATTCAATCACGCTGCATGGAATCCACTGCATTCAATCAGGATGTTTTGGGCCATGCTGCATAAAATCCACTGCATTCAATCATGCTGCCTGGAATCCACTGCATTCAATCATACTGCATAAAATCCACTGCATTCAATAGGGTTCCATTTCTTCACGCTTCATGGAATCCACTGCATTCAATAGGGTTCCATTCCTTCACGCTGCCTGGAATCCACTGCCTTCAATCACACTGCATGGAATCCACTGCATTCAATCGGGATGCATTTTTCTCGTTGCATGGATTACACTGCATTCAATCCCAATGCATGGAATCCACTGCATTCAATCGGGAAGCTTTGGGCCATGCTGCATACAATTCACTGCATTCAATCGGGATGCACTGGGCCTCGCTGCATGGACTCCACTGCATATAATCGGGATCCATTGCGCCACAATGCATGGAATACTCTGCATTCAATGACGCTGAATGGAATCCACTGCATTGAATCGGGAAGCTTTGGGCCATGCTGCATAAATCCACTGCATGCAGTCATGCTGTGTGGACTCCACTGCATTGAATCATGCTGCAAAAAAAACCACTGCATTCAATAGGGTTCCATTAATGCACCCTGCATGGAATCCACTGCATTCAACCACGCTGCATGGAATCCACTGCATTCAATCGGGATGCATTTTACCACTCTGCATGGATTACACTGCATTTAATCACGCTGCATGTAATCCATGGAATTTAATCGGGATTCATTTTACTAAGCTGTATGGAATGGACTGCACTTAATCACGCTGCATGGAATCCACTGCATTCAATCGGGATGCATTTTACCACGTTGCAGGCAGTTCACTGCATTCAATCACAATGCATGGAATCCACTGCATTCAATCGGGATGCTTTGGGCCATGCTGCATAAAATCCACTGCATTCAATCTTGCTTTTTGAATCCACTGCATTCAGTAATGCTGCATAAAATCCTTGCATTCAATTGGGTTCCATTTCTTCACGCTGCATGGAATACACTGCATTCAATCACGCTGCATGGAATCCACTGCATTCAATCGGGATGCATTTTACCATGCTGCGTGGTTTTCACTGCATTCAATCACAATGCATGGAATCCACTGCATTCCATCGGGATGCTTTGGGCCATGCTGCATAAAATCCACTGCATTCAATCATGCTGCATGGAATCCACTGCATTCCATCATGCTGCATAAAATCCACTGCATTCAATAGGGTTCCATTTCTTCACCCTGCATGGAATCCACTGCATTCAACCACGCTGCATGGAATCCACTGCATTCAATCGGGATGCATTTTACCACTCTGCATGGATTACACTGCATTTAATCACGCTGCATGTAATCCATGGAATTTAATCGGGATTCATTTTACTAAGCTGTATGGAATGGACTGCACTTAATCACGCTGCATGGAATCCACTGCGTTCAATCGGGATGCATTTTACCACGTTGCATGCAGTTCACTGCATTCAATCACAATGCATGGAATCCACTGCATTCAATCGGGATGCTTTGGGCCATGCTGCATAAAATCCACTGCATTCAATCTTGCTTTTAGAATCCACTGCATTCAGTAATGCTGCATAAAATCCTTGCATTCAATTGGGTTCCATTTCTTCACGCTGCATGGAATACACTGCATTCAATCACGCTGCATGGAATCCACTGCATTCAATCGGGATGCATTTTACCATGCTGCGTGGTTTTCACTGCATTCAATCACAATGCATGGAATCCACTGCATTCCATCGGGATGCTTTGGGCCATGCTGCATAAAATCCACTGCATTCAATCGGGATGCATTGGGCCACGCTGCATCGACTCCACTGCATTCAATTGGCATCCATTGCGCCACAATGCAAGGAATCCTCTGCAGTCATTGACGCTGCATGGACTCCACTGCATTCAATCGGGATGCTTTGGGCCATGCTGCATAAAATCCACTGCATTCAACCATGCTGCATGGAATCCATTTCATTCAATCATGCTCTATAAAATCCAATGCATTCAATACGGTTCCATTACTTCACGCTGCATGGAATACACTGCATTAAATCAGGATGCATGGAATCGACTGCATTCAATCAGGATGCATTATACCACGTTGCATGGATTACCCTACATTCAATCACAATGCATGGAATCCACTGCATTCAATCGGGATGCTTTGGGCCATGCTGCATAAAATCCACTGCATTCAATCGGGATGCATTGGGCCTCGCTGCATAGACTCCACTGCATATAATCGGGATCCATTGCGCCACAATGCATGGAATACTCTGCATTCAATGACGCTGCATGGAATCCACTGCATTCCATCGGGAAGCTTTGGGCCATGCTGCATAAAATCCACTGCATTCAATCATGCTGCATGGAATCCACTGCATTCAATCGGGATGCATTTTACAAGGCTGCATGGATTACATTTCATACACTCAAAATGCATGGAATCCACTGCGTTCTATAGGTATGCTTTGGGCCATACTGCATAAAATACACTGCATTCAATTTGCTGCATGGAATCCACTGCATTCAATCATGCTGAATAAAATCCACTGCATTCAATAGGGTTCCATTTCTTCACGCTGCATGGAATCCACTGCATCCAATCATGCTGCATGAAATCCACTGCATTCAATGGGGATGCATTCTACAATGCTGCATGGAGTTCACTGCATGCAATCACAATGCATGTAATCCACTGCATTCCATCGGGATGCTTTGGGCCATGCTGCATAAAATCCACTGCATTCACCCATGCTGCATGGAATCCACTGCATTCAATCATGCTGCATAAAATCCACTGCATTCAATCGGGATGCATTGGGCCTCGCTGCATGGAATACACTGCATTCAATCAGGCTGCATGGAATCCACTGCATTCAATGGGGATGCATTCTACAATGCTGCATGGAGTTCACTGCATTCAATCACAATGCATGGAATCCACTGCATTCCATCGGGATGCTTTGGGCCATGCTGCATAAAATCCACTGCATTCAATCGGGATGCATTGGGCCTCGCTGCATGGACTCCACTGCATACAATCGGGATCCATTGCGCCAAAATGCATGGAATACTCTGCATTCATTGACGCTGCATGGACTCCACTGCATTCAATCGGGATGCTTTGGGCCATGCTGCATAAAATCCACTGCATTCAACCATGCTGCATGGAATCCACTGCATTCAATCATGCTGCATAAAATCCACTGCATTCCATCGGGATGCATTGGGCCTCGCTGCATGGAATACACTGCATTCAATCACGCTGCATGGAATCCACTGCATTCAATGGGGATGTATTCTACAATGCTGCATGGAGTTCACTGCATTCAATCACAATGCATGCAATCAACTGCATTCCATCGGGATGCTTTGGGCCATGCTGCATAAAATCCACTGCATTCAATCGGGATGCATTGGGCCTCGCTGCATGGACTCCACTGCATACAATCGGGATCCATTGCACCAAAATGCATGGAATCCTCCACATGCAACGACGCTGCATGGACTCCACTGCATTCAATCGGGATGCTTTGGGCCATGCTGCATAAAATCCATTGAATTCAATCATGCTGCATGGAATCCACTGCATTCAATCATGCTGTATAAAATCCACTGCATTCAATAGGGTTCCATTTCTTCACGCTGCATGGAATCCACTACATTCAATCACGCTGCATGGAATCCACTGCATTCTATCGGGATGCATTTTACCTCGCTGCATAGATTACACCGCATTCAATCACAATGCATGGAATCCACTGCATTCAATCGGGATGCTTTGGGCCATGCTGCATAAAATCCACTGCATTCAATCGGGATGCATTGGGCCTCGCTGCATGGACTCCACTGCATACAATCGGGATCCATTGCGCCACAATGCATGGAATCCTCTGCATTCAATGACGCTGCATGGAATCCACTGCATTCCATCAGGATGCTTTGGGCCATGCTGCATAAAATCCACTGCATGCAATCCTGCTGCATGGAATCCACTGCATTCAATCATGCTGCATAAAATCCACTGCATTCAATAGGGTTCCATTTCTTCACACTGCATGGAATCCACTGCATTCAATCACGCTGCATGGAATCCACTGCATTCAACATGGAGGAATTTTACCACGCTGAATTTAGTACACTGTATTCAATCACAATTCATGGAATCCATTGCATTCCATCGGGATGCTTTGGGCCATGCTGCATAAAATCCACTGCATTCAATCGGGATGCACTGGGCATCGCTGCATGGACTCCACTGCATACAATCGGGATCCATTGCGCCACAATGCATGGAATCCTCTGCATTCAATGACGCTGCATGGAATCCACTGCATTCCATCGGGAAGCTTTGGGCCATGCTGCATAAAATCCATTGCATTCAATCATGCTGCATGGAATCCACTGCATTCAATCGGGATGCATTTTACCATGCTGCATGGATTACCCTTCATTCAATCAGGCTGCATGGAATCCACTGCATTCCATCGGGATCCATTTTACCACGCAGCATGGATTACACTGCTTTCAATCACAATGCATGGAATCTACTCTATTCAATCGGGATGCTTTGGGCCATACTGCATAAAATCCACTGCATTCAATCATGCTGCATGGAATCCACTGCATTCAATCGGAGTGCATTTTACCACGCTGCATGGATAACATTTCATACACTCAAAATGCATTGAATCCACTGCATTCTATAGGGATGCTTTGGGCCATACTGCATAAAATACACTGCATTCAATCTTGCTGCATGGAATCCACTGCATTCAATCATGCTGCATAAATCCACTGCATTCAATAGGGTTCCACTTCTTCACGCTGCATGGAATCCACTGCATTCAATCACGCTGCATAAAATCCACTGCATTCAATAGGGTTCCATTTCTTCACGCTGCATGGAATCCACTACATTCAATCACGCTGCATGGAATCCACTGCATTCAATCAGGATGCTATGGGCCATGCTGCATAAAATCCACTGCATTCAATCATGCTGCCTGGAATCCACTGCATTCTATCATACTGCATAAAATCCACTGCATTCAATAGGGTTCCATTTCTTCACGCTTCATGGAATCCACTGAATTCAATAGGGTTCCATTCCTTCACGCTGCCTGGAATCCACTGCCTTCAATCACGCTGCATGGAATCCACTGCATTCAATCGGGATGCATTTTTCCTCGTTGCATGGATTACACTGCATTCAATCTCAATGCATGGAATCCACTGCATTCAATCGGGATGCTTTGAGCCATGCTGCATAAAATCCACTGCATTCAACCATGCTGCATGGAATCCACTGCATTCAATCATGCTGCATAAAATCCACTGCATTCCATCGGGATGCATTGGGCCTCGCTGCATGGAATACACTGCATTCAATCACGCTGCATGGAATCCACTGCATTCAATGGGGATGCATTCTACAATGCTGCATGGAGTTCACTGCATTCAATCACAATGCATGGAATCCACTGCATTCCATCGGGATGCTTTGGGCCATGCTGCATAAAATCCACTGCATTCAATCGGGATGCATTGGGCCTCGCTGCATGGACTCCACTGCATACAATCGGGATGCTTTGGGCCATGCTGCATAAAATCCATTGAATTCAATCATGCTGCATGGAATCCACTGCATTCAATCATGCTGCATAAAATCCGCTGCATTCAATAGGGTTCCATTACTTCACGTGGCATCGAATCCACTGCATTCAATCACGCTGCATGGAATCCACTGCATTCAATCGGGATGCATTTTTCCTCGCTGCATGGAGTACACTGCATTCAATCATGCTGCATAAAATCCACTGCAATCCATCGGGATGCTTTGGGCCATGCTGCATAAAATCCACTGCATTCAACCATGCTGCATGGAATCCACTGCATTCAATCATGCTGCATAAAATCCACTGCATTCAATCGGGATGCATTGGGCCTCGCTGCATGGAATAAACTGCATTCAATCAGGCTCCATGGAATCCACTGCATTCAATGGGGATGCATTCTACCATGCTGCATGGAGTTCACTGCATTCAATCACAATGCATGGAATCCACTGCATTCCATCGGGATGCTTTGGGCCATGCTGCATAAACTCCACTGCATTCAATCGGGATGCATTGGGCCTCGCTGCATGGACTCCACTGCATACAATCGGGATCCATTGCGCCACAATGCATGGAATACTCTGCATTCAATCACGCTGCATGGAATCCACTGCATTCAATCGGGATGCTTTGGGCCATGCTGCATAAAATCCACTGCATTCAATCTTGCTTTTTGAATCCACTGCATTCAGTAATGCTGCATAAAATCCTTGCATTCAATTGGGTTCCATTTCTTCACGCTGCATGGAATACACTGCATTCAATGACGCTGCATGGAATCCACTGCATTCATTCGGGATGCTTTGGGCCATGCTGAATAAAATCCATTGCATTCAATCATGCTGCACGGAATCCTCTGCATTCAATCGGGATGCATTTTACCATGCTGCATGGATTACCCTTCATTCAATCAGGCTGCATGGAATCCACTGCATTCTATCGGGATGCTTTGGGCCATGCTGCATAAAATCCACTGCATTTAATCGGGATGCATTTGGCCACGCTGCATGGACTCCACTGCATAAAATCGGGATCCATTGCCCCAAAATGCAGGGAATCATCTGCATTCAATGACGCTGCATGGAATCCACTGCATTCCATCGGGATCCATTTTACCACGCAGCATGGATTACACTGCTTTCAATCACAATGCATGGAATCTACTCTATTCAATCTGGATGCTTTGGGCCATACTGCATAAAATCCACTGCATTCAATCATGCTGCATGGAATCCACTGCATTCAATCGGGGTGCATTTTACCACGCTGCATGGATAACATTTCATACACTCAAAATGCATGGAATCCACTGCATTCTATAGGGATGCTTTGGGCCATACTGCATAAAATACACTGCATTCAATCTTGCTGCATGGAATCCACTGCATTCAATCATGCTGCATAAATCCACTGCATTCAATAGGGTTCCATTTCTTCACGCTGCATGGAATCCACTGCATTCAATCACGCTGCATAAAATCCACTGCATTCAATAGGGTTCCATTTCTTCACGCTGCATGGAATCCACTACATTCAATCACGCTGCATGGAATCCACTGCATTCAATCAGGATGTTTTGGGCCATGCTGCATAAAATCCACTGCATTCAATCATGCTGCCTGGAATCCACTGCATTCAATCATACTGCATAAAATCCACTGCATTCAATAGGGTTCCATTTCTTCACGCTTCATGGAATCCACTGCATTCAATAGGGTTCCATTCCTTCACGCTGCCTGGAATCCACTGCCTTCAATCACACTGCATGGAATCCACTGCATTCAATCGGGATGCATTTTTCTCGTTGCATGGATTACACTGCATTCAATCCCAATGCATGGAATCCACTGCATTCAATCGGGAAGCTTTGGGCCATGCTGCATACAATTCACTGCATTCAATCGGGATGCACTGGGCCTCGCTGCATGGACTCCACTGCATATAATCGGGATCCATTGCGCCACAATGCATGGAATACTCTGCATTCAATGACGCTGAATGGAATCCACTGCATTGAATCGGGAAGCTTTGGGCCATGCTGCATAAATCCACTGCATGCAGTCATGCTGTGTGGACTCCACTGCATTGAATCATGCTGCAAAAAAAACCACTGCATTCAATAGGGTTCCATTAATGCACCCTGCATGGAATCCACTGCATTCAACCACGCTGCATGGAATCCACTGCATTCAATCGGGATGCATTTTACCACTCTGCATGGATTACACTGCATTTAATCACGCTGCATGTAATCCATGGAATTTAATCGGGATTCATTTTACTAAGCTGTATGGAATGGACTGCACTTAATCACGCTGCATGGAATCCACTGCATTCAATCGGGATGCATTTTACCACGTTGCAGGCAGTTCACTGCATTCAATCACAATGCATGGAATCCACTGCATTCAATCGGGATGCTTTGGGCCATGCTGCATAAAATCCACTGCATTCAATCTTGCTTTTTGAATCCACTGCATTCAGTAATGCTGCATAAAATCCTTGCATTCAATTGGGTTCCATTTCTTCACGCTGCATGGAATACACTGCATTCAATCACGCTGCATGGAATCCACTGCATTCAATCGGGATGCATTTTACCATGCTGCGTGGTTTTCACTGCATTCAATCACAATGCATGGAATCCACTGCATTCCATCGGGATGCTTTGGGCCATGCTGCATAAAATCCACTGCATTCAATCATGCTGCATGGAATCCACTGCATTCCATCATGCTGCATAAAATCCACTGCATTCAATAGGGTTCCATTTCTTCACCCTGCATGGAATCCACTGCATTCAACCACGCTGCATGGAATCCACTGCATTCAATCGGGATGCATTTTACCACTCTGCATGGATTACACTGCATTTAATCACGCTGCATGTAATCCATGGAATTTAATCGGGATTCATTTTACTAAGCTGTATGGAATGGACTGCACTTAATCACGCTGCATGGAATCCACTGCGTTCAATCGGGATGCATTTTACCACGTTGCATGCAGTTCACTGCATTCAATCACAATGCATGGAATCCACTGCATTCAATCGGGATGCTTTGGGCCATGCTGCATAAAATCCACTGCATTCAATCTTGCTTTTAGAATCCACTGCATTCAGTAATGCTGCATAAAATCCTTGCATTCAATTGGGTTCCATTTCTTCACGCTGCATGGAATACACTGCATTCAATCACGCTGCATGGAATCCACTGCATTCAATCGGGATGCATTTTACCATGCTGCGTGGTTTTCACTGCATTCAATCACGCTGCATGGAATCCACTGCATTCAATCGGGATGCATTTTACCATGCTGCGTGGTTTTCACTGCATTCAATCACAATGCATGGAATCCACTGCATTCCATCGGGATGCTTTGGGCCATGCTGCATAAAATCCACTGCATTCAATCGGGATGCATTGGGCCACGCTGCATCGACTCCACTGCATTCAATTGGCATCCATTGCGCCACAATGCAAGGAATCCTCTGCATTCATTGACGCTGCATGGACTCCACTGCATTCAATCGGGATGCTTTGGGCCATGCTGCATAAAATCCACTGCATTCAACCATGCTGCATGGAATCCATTTCATTCAATCATGCTCTATAAAATCCAATGCATTCAATACGGTTCCATTACTTCACGCTGCATGGAATACACTGCATTAAATCAGGATGCATGGAATCGACTGCATTCAATCAGGATGCATTATACCACGTTGCATGGATTACCCTACATTCAATCACAATGCATGGAATCCACTGCATTCAATCGGGATGCTTTGGGCCATGCTGCATAAAATCCACTGCATTCAATCGGGATGCATTGGGCCTCGCTGCATAGACTCCACTGCATATAATCGGGATCCATTGCGCCACAATGCATGGAATACTCTGCATTCAATGACGCTGCATGGAATCCACTGCATTCCATCGGGAAGCTTTGGGCCATGCTGCATAAAATCCACTGCATTCAATCATGCTGCATGGAATCCACTGCATTCAATCGGGATGCATTTTACAAGGCTGCATGGATTACATTTCATACACTCAAAATGCATGGAATCCACTGCGTTCTATAGGTATGCTTTGGGCCATACTGCATAAAATACACTGCATTCAATTTGCTGCATGGAATCCACTGCATTCAATCATGCTGAATAAAATCCACTGCATTCAATAGGGTTCCATTTCTTCACGCTGCATGGAATCCACTGCATCCAATCATGCTGCATGAAATCCACTGCATTCAATGGGGATGCATTCTACAATGCTGCATGGAGTTCACTGCATGCAATCACAATGCATGTAATCCACTGCATTCCATCGGGATGCTTTGGGCCATGCTGCATAAAATCCACTGCATTCACCCATGCTGCATGGAATCCACTGCATTCAATCATGCTGCATAAAATCCACTGCATTCAATCGGGATGCATTGGGCCTCGCTGCATGGAATACACTGCATTCAATCAGGCTGCATGGAATCCACTGCATTCAATGGGGATGCATTCTACAATGCTGCATGGAGTTCACTGCATTCAATCACAATGCATGGAATCCACTGCATTCCATCGGGATGCTTTGGGCCATGCTGCATAAAATCCACTGCATTCAATCGGGATGCATTGGGCCTCGCTGCATGGACTCCACTGCATACAATCGGGATCCATTGCGCCAAAATGCATGGAATACTCTGCATTCATTGACACTGCATGGACTCCACTGCATTCAATCGGGATGCTTTGGGCCATGCTGCATAAAATCCACTGCATTCAACCATGCTGCATGGAATCCACTGCATTCAATCATGCTGCATAAAATCCACTGCATTCCATCGGGATGCATTGGGCCTCGCTGCATGGAATACACTGCATTCAATCACGCTGCATGGAATCCACTGCATTCAATGGGGATGTATTCTACAATGCTGCATGGAGTTCACTGCATTCAATCACAATGCATGCAATCAACTGCATTCCATCGGGATGCTTTGGGCCATGCTGCATAAAATCCACTGCATTCAATCGGGATGCATTGGGCCTCGCTGCATGGACTCCACTGCATACAATCGGGATCCATTGCACCAAAATGCATGGAATCCTCCGCATGCAACGACGCTGCATGGACTCAACTGCATTCAATCGGGATGCTTTGGGCCATGCTGCATAAAATCCATTGAATTCAATCATGCTGCATGGAATCCACTGCATTCAATCATGCTGTATAAAATCCACTGCATTCAATAGGGTTCCATTTTTCACGTGGCATCGAATCCACTGCATTCAATCACGCTGCATGGAATCCACTGCATTCAATCGGGATGCATTTTTCCTCGCTGCATGGAGTACACTGCATTCAATCATGCTGCATAAAATCCACTGCATTCCATCGGGATGCTTTGCGCCTCGCTGCATGAACTCCACTGCATTCAACCACGCTGCATGGAATCCACTGCATTCAATCGGGATGCATTTTACCACTCTGCATGGATTACACTGCATTTAATCACGCTGCATGTAATCCATGGAATTTAATCGGGATTCATTTTACTAAGCTGTATGGAATGGACTGCACTTAATCACGCTGCATGGAATCCACTGCATTCAATCGGGATGCATTTTACCATGCTGCGTGGTTTTCACTGCGTTCAATCACAATGCATGGAATCCACTGCATTCAATCGGGATGCTTTGGGCCATGCTGCATAAAATCCACTGCATTCAATCGGGATGCATTGGGCCACGCTGCATCGACTCCACTGCATTCAATTGGCATCCATTGCGCCACAATGCAAGGAATCCTCTGCATTCATTGACGCTGCATGGACTCCACTGCATTCAATCGGGATGCTTTGGGCCATGCTGCATAAAATCCACTGCACTCAACCATGCTGCATGGAATCCATTTCATTCAATCATGCTCTATAAAATCCAATGCATTCAATACGGTTCCATTACTTCACGCTGCATGGAATACACTGCATTAAATCAGGATTCATGGAATCGACTGCATTCAATCAGGATGCATTATACCACGTTGCATGGATTACCCTACATTCAATCACAATGCATGGAATCCACTGCATTCAATCGGGATGCTTTGGGCCATGCTGCATAAAATCCACTGCATTCAATCGGGATGCATTGGGCCTCGCTGCATAGACTCCACTGCATATAATCGGGATCCATTGCGCCACAATGCATGGAATACTCTGCATTCAATGACGCTGCATGGAATCCACTGCATTCCATCGGGAAGCTTTGGGCCATGCTGCATAAAATCCACTGCATTCAATCATGCTGCATGGAATCCACTGCATTCAATCGGGATGCATTTTACAAGGCTGCATGGATTACATTTCATACACTCAAAATGCATGGACTCCACTGCGTTCTATAGGGATGCTTTGGGCCATACTGCATAAAATACACTGCATTCAATTTGCTGCATGGAATCCACTGCATTCAATCATGCTGAATAAAATCCACTGCATTCAATAGGGTTCCATTTCTTCACGCTGCATGGAATACACTGCATTCAATCAGGCTGCATGAAATCCACTGCATTCAATGGGGATGCATTCTACAATGCTGCATGGAGTTCACTGCATGCAATCACAATGCATGTAATCCACTGCATTCCATCGGGATGCTTTGGGCCATGCTGCATAAAATCCACTGCATTCAACCATGCTGCATGGAATCCACTGCATTCAATCATGCTGCATAAAATCCACTGCATTCAATCGGGATGCATTGGGCCTCGCTGCATGGAATACACTGCATTCAATCAGGCTGCATGGAATCCACTGCATTCAATGGGGATGCATTCTACAATGCTGCATGGAGTTCACTGCATTCAATCACAACGCATGTAATCCACTGCATTCCATCGGGATGCTTTGGGCCATGCTGCATAAAATCCACTGCATTCAATCGGGATGCATTGGGCCTCGCTGCATGGACTCCACTGCATACAATCGGGATCCATTGCGCCAAAATGCATGGAATACTCTGCATTCATTGAAGCTGCATGGACTCCACTGCATTCAATCAGGATGCTTTGGGCCATGCTGCATAAAATCCACTTCATTCAACCATGCTGCATGGAATCCACTGCATTCAATCATGCTGCATAAAATCCACTGCATTCCATCGGGATGCATTGGGCCTCGCTGCATGGAATACACTGCATTCAATCACGCTGCATGGAATCCACTGCATTCAATGGGGATGCATTCTACAATGCTGCATGGAGTTCACTGCATTCAATCTCAATGCATGGAATCCACTGCATTCCATCGGTATGCTTTGGGCCACGCTGCATAAAATCCACTGCATTCAATCGGGATGCATTGGGCCTCGCTGCATGGACTCCACTGCATACAATCGGGATCCATTGCACCAAAATGCATGGAATCCTCCGCATGCAACGACGCTGCATGGACTCCACTGCATTCAATCGGGATGCATTGGGCCACGCTGCAACGACTCCAGTGCATTCAATCGGGATCCATTGCGCCACAATGCAAGGAATCCTCTGCATTCATTGACGCTTCATGGACTACACTACATTCAATCGGGATGCTTTGGGCCATGCTGCATAAAATCCACTGCATTCAACCATGCTGCATGGAATCCATTTCATTCAATCATGCTCTATAAAATCCAATGCATTCAATACGGTTCCATTACTTCACGCTGCATGGAATACACTGCATTAAATCAGGATGCATGGAATCGACTGCATTCAATCAGGATGCATTATACCACGTTGCATGGATTACCCTACATTCAATCACAATGCATGGAATCCACTGCATTCAATCGGGATGCTTTGGGCCATGCTGCATAAAATCCACTGCATTCAATCGGGATGCATTGGGCCTCGCTGCATAGACTCCACTGCATATAATCGGGATCCATTGCGCCACAATGCATGGAATACTCTGCATTCAATGACGCTGCATGGAATCCACTGCATTCCATCGGGAAGCTTTGGGCCATGCTGCATAAAATCCACTGCATTCAATCATGCTGCATGGAATCCACTGCATTCAATCGGGATGCATTTTACAAGGCTGCATGGATTACATTTCATACACTCAAAATGCATGGAATCCACTGCGTTCTATAGGGATGCTTTGGGCCATACTGCATAAAATACACTGCATTCAATTTGCTGCATGGAATCCACTGCATTCCATCGGGATGCTTTGGGCCATGCTGCATAAAATCCACTGCATTCAATCGGGATACATTGGGCCTCGCTGCATGGACTCCACTGCATAAAATCTGGATCCATTGCGCCACAATGCATGGAATCCTCTGCATTCAACAACGCTGCATGGAATCCACTGCATTCCATCGGGATGTTTTGGGCCATGCTGCATAAAATCCACTGCATTCAATCGGGATGCATTGGGCCTCGCTGCATGAACTCCACTGCATACAATCTGGATCCATTGTGCCTAAATGCATGGAATCCTCTGCATTCAATGACGCTGCATGGAATCCACTGCATTCCATCGGGATGCTTTGGGCCATGCTGCATAAACTCCACTGCAGTCAATCATGCTTCATGGAATCCACTGCATTCAATCATGCTGCATAAAATCCACTGCATTCAATAGGGTTCCATTTCTTCACGCTGCATGGAATCCACTACATTCAATCACGCTGCATGGAATCCACTGCATTCTATCGGGATGCATTTTACCACGCTGCATAGATTACACCGCATTCAATCACAATGCATGGAATCCACTGCATTCAATCGGGATGCTTTGGGCCATGCTGCATAAAATCCACTGCATTCAATCGGGATGCATTGGGCCTCGCTGCATGGACTCCACTGCATACAATCGGGATCCATTGCGCCACAATGCATGGAATCCTCTGCATTCAATGACGCTGCATGGAATCCACTGCATTCCATCGGGAAGCTTTGGGCCATGCTGCATAAAATCCATTGCATTCAATCATGCTGCATGGAATCCACTGCATTCAATCGGGATGCATTTTACCATGCTGCATGGATTACCCTTCATTCAATCAGGCTGCATGGAATCCACTGCATTCTATCGGGATGCTTTGGGCCATGCTGCGTAAAATCCACTGCATTTAATCGGGATGCATTTGGCCACGCTGCATGGACTCCACTGCATAAAATCGGGATCCATTGCCCCAAAATGCAAGGAATCCTCTGCATTCAATGACGCTGCATGGAATCCACTGCATTCCATCGGGATCCATTTTACCACGCAGCATGGATTACACTGCTTTCAATCACAATGCATGGAATCTACTCTATTCAATCGGGATGCTTTGGGCCATACTGCATAAAATCCACTGCATTCAATCTTGCTGCATGGAATCCACTGCATTCAATCGGAGTGCATTTTACCACGCTGCATGGATAACATTTCATACACTCAAAATGCATGGAATCCACTGCATTCTATAGGGATGCTTTGGGCCATACTGCATAAAATCCACTGCATTCAATCTTGCTGCATGGAATCCACTGCATTCAATCATGCTGCATAAATCCACTGCATTCAATAGGGTTCCACTTCTTCACGCTGCATGGAATCCACTGCATTCAATCACGCTGCATAAAATCCACTGCATTCAATAGGGTTCCATTTCTTCACGCTGCATGGAATCCACTACATTCAATCACGCTGCATGGAATCCACTGCATTCAATCAGGATGCTTTGGGCCATGCTGCATAAAATCCACTGCATTCAATCATGCTGCCTGGAATCCACTGCATTCAATCATACTGCATAAAATCCACTGCATTCAATAGGGTTCCATTTCTTCACGCTTCATGGAATCCACTGCATTCAATAGGGTTCCATTCCTTCACGCTGCCTGGAATCCACTGCCTTCAATCACGCTGCATGGATCCACTGCATTCAATCGGGATGCATTTTTCCTCGTTGCATGGATTACACTGCATTCAATCCCAATGCATGGAATCCACTGCATTCCATCGGGATGCTTTGGGCCATGCTGCATAAAATCCACTGCATTCAATCGGGATACATTGGGCCTCGCTGCATGGACTCCACTGCATAAAATCTGGATCCATTGCGCCACAATGCATGGAATCCTCTGCATTCAACAACGCTGCATGGAATCCACTGCATTCCATCGGGATGTTTTGGGCCATGCTGCATAAAATCCACTGCATTCAATCGGGATGCATTGGGCCTCGCTGCATGAACTCCACTGCATACAATCTGGATCCATTGTGCCAAAATGCATGGAATCCTCTGCATTCAATGACGCTGCATGGAATCCACTGCATTCCATCGGGATGCTTTGGGCCATGCTGCATAAACTCCACTGCATTCAATCATGCTTCATTGGATCCACTGCATTCAATCATGCTGCATAAAATCCACTGCATTCAATAGGGTTCCATTTCTTCATGCTGCATGGAATCCACTACATTCAATCACGCTGCATGGAATCCACTGCATTCAATCGGGATGCTTTGGGCCATGCTGCATAAAATCCACTGCATTCAATCGGGATGCTTTGGGCCTCGCTGCATGGACTCCACTGCATACAATCGGGATCCATTGCGCCACAATGCATGGAATCCTCTGCATTAAATGACGCTGCATGGACTCCACTGCATTCCATCGGGAAGCTTTGGGCCATGCTGCATAAAATCCATTGCATTCAATCATGCTGCATGGAATCCACTGCATTCAATCGGGATGCATTTTACCATGCTGCATGGATTACCCTTCATTCAATCAGGCTGCATGGAATCCACTGCATTCTATCGGGATGCTTTGGGCCATGCTGCATAAAATCCACTGCATTCAATCGGGATGCATTGGGCCTCGCTGCATGGACTCCACTGCATACAATCGGGATCCATTGCCCCACAATGCATGGAATCCTCTGCATTCAATGACGCTGCATGGAATCCACTGCATTCCATCAGGATGCTTTGGGCCATGCTGCATAAAATCCACTGCATGCAATCCTGCTGCATGGAATCCACTGCATTCAATCATGCTGCATAAAATCCACTGCATTCAATAGGGTTCCATTTCTTCACACTGCATGGAATCCACTGCATTCAATCACGCTGCATGGAATCCACTGCATTCAACATGGAGGAATTTTACCACGCTGCATTTAGTACACTGTATTCAATCACAATTCATGGAATCCATTGCATTCCATCGGGAAGCTTTGGGCCATGCTGCATAAAATCCATTGCATTCAATCATGCTGCATGGAATCCACTGCATTTAATCGGGATGCATTTTACCATGCTGCATGGATTACCCTTCATTCAATCAGGCTGCATGGAATCCACTGCATTCTATCGGGATGCTTTGGGCCATGCTGCATAAAATCCACTGCATTTAATCGGGATGCATTTGGCCACGCTGCATGGACTCCACTGCATAAAATCGGGATCCATTGCCCCAAAATGCAAGGAATCATCTGCATTCAATGACGCTGCATGGAATCCACTGCATTCCATCGGGATCCATTTTACCACGCAGCATGGATTACACTGCTTTCAATCACAATGCATGGAATCTACTCTATTCAATCGGGATGCTTTGGGCCATACTGCATAAAATCCACTGCATTCAATCATGCTGCATGGAATCCACTGCATTCAATCGGAGTGCATTTTACCACGCTGCATGGATAACATTTCATACACTCAAAATGCATGGAATCCACTGCATTCTATAGGGATGCTTTGGGCCATACTGCATAAAATCCACTGCATTCAATCTTGCTGCATGGAATCCACTGCATTCAATCATGCTGCATAAATCCACTGCATTCAATAGGGTTCCACTTCTTCACGCTGCATGGAATCCACTGCATTCAATCACGCTGCATAAAATCCACTGCATTCAATAGGGTTCCATTTCTTCACGCTGCATGGAATCCACTACATTCAATCACGCTGCATGGAATCCACTGCATTCAATCAGGATGCTTTGGGCCATGCTGCATAAAATCCACTGCATTCAATCATGCTGCCTGGAATCCACTGCATTCAATCATACTGCATAAAATCCACTGCATTCAATAGGGTTCCATTTCTTCACGCTTCATGGAATCCACTGCATTCAATAGGGTTCCATTCCTTCACGCTGCCTGGAATCCACTGCCTTCAATCACGCTGCATGGAATCCACTGCATTCAATCGGGATGCATTTTTCCTCGTTGCATGGATTACACTGCATTCAATCCCAATGCATGGAATCCACTGCATTCCATCGGGATGCTTTGGGCCATGCTGCATAAAATCCACTGCATTCAATCGGGATACATTGGGCCTCGCTGCATGGACTCCACTGCATAAAATCTGGATCCATTGCGCCACAATGCATGGAATCCTCTGCATTCAACAACGCTGCATGGAATCCACTGCATTCCATCGGGATGTTTTGGGCCATGCTGCATAAAATCCACTGCATTCAATCGGGATGCATTGGGCCTCGCTGCATGAACTCCACTGCATACAATCTGGATCCATTGTGCCAAAATGCATGGAATCCTCTGCATTCAATGACGCTGCATGGAATCCACTGCATTCCATCGGGATGCTTTGGGCCATGCTGCATAAACTCCACTGCATTCAATCATGCTTCATGGAATCCACTGCATTCAATCATGCTGCATAAAATCCACTGCATTCAATAGGGTTCCATTTCTTCACGCTGCATGGAATCCACTACATTCAATCACGCTGCATGGAATCCACTGCATTCTATCGGGATGCATTTTACCACGCTGCATAGATTACACCGCATTCAATCACAATGCATGGAATCCACTGCATTCAATCGGGATGCTTTGGGCCATGCTGCATAAAATCCACTGCATTCAATCGGGATGCATTGGGCCTCGCTGCATGGACTCCACTGCATACAATCGGGATCCATTGCGCCACAATGCATGGAATCCTCTGCATTCAATGACGCTGCATGGAATCCACTGCATTCCATCAGGATGCTTTGGGCCATGCTGCATAAAATCCACTGCATGCAATCCTGCTGCATGGAATCCACTGCATTCAATCATGCTGCATAAAATCCACTGCATTCAATAGGGTTCCATTTCTTCACACTGCATGGAATCCACTGCATTCAATCACGCTGCATGGAATCCACTGCATTCAACATGGAGGAATTTTACCACGCTGCATTTAGTACACTGTATTCAATCACAATTCATGGAATCCATTGCATTCCATCGGGAAGCTTTGGGCCATGCTGCATAAAATCCATTGCATTCAATCATGCTGCATGGAATCCACTGCATTCAATCGGGATGCATTTTACCATGCTGCATGGATTACCCTTCATTCAATCAGGCTGCATGGAATCCACTGCATTCTATCGGGATGCTTTGGGCCATGCTGCATAAAATCCACTGCATTTAATCGGGATGCATTTGGCCACGCTGCATGGACTCCACTGCATAAAATCGGGATCCATTGCCCCAAAATGCAAGGAATCATCTGCATTCAATGACGCTGCATGGAATCCACTGCATTCCATCGGGATCCATTTTACCACGCAGCATGGATTACACTGCTTTCAATCACAATGCATGGAATCTACTCTATTCAATCGGGATGCTTTGGGCCATACTGCATAAAATCCACTGCATTCAATCATGCTGCATGGAATCCACTGCATTCAATCGGAGTGCATTTTACCACGCTGCATGGATAACATTTCATACACTCAAAATGCATGGAATCCACTGCATTCTATAGGGATGCTTTGGGCCATACTGCATAAAATCCACTGCATTCAATCTTGCTGCATGGAATCCACTGCATTCAATCATGCTGCATAAATCCACTGCATTCAATAGGGTTCCACTTCTTCACGCTGCATGGAATCCACTGCATTCAATCACGCTGCATAAAATCCACTGCATTCAATAGGGTTCCATTTCTTCACGCTGCATGGAATCCACTACATTCAATCACGCTGCATGGAATCCACTGCATTCCATCAGGATGCTTTGGGCCATGCTGCATAAAATCCACTGCATTCAATCATGCTGCCTGGAATCCACTGCATTCAATCATACTGCATAAAATCCACTGCATTCAATAGGGTTCCATTCCTTCACGCTTCCTGGAATCCACTGCATTCAATAGGGTTCCATTCCTTCACGCTGCCTGGAATCCACTGCCTTCAATCACGCTGCATGGAATCCACTGCATTCAATCGGGATGCATTTTTCCTCGTTGCATGGATTACACTGCATTCAATCCCAATGCATGGAATCCACTGCATTCAATCGGGAAGGTTTGGGCCATGCTGCATAAAATCCACTGCATTCAACCATGCTGCATGGAATCCACTGCATTCAATCATGCTACATAAAATCCACTGCATTCCATCGGGATGCATTGGGCCTCGCTGCATGGAATACACTGCATTCAATCACGCTGCATGGAATCCACTGTATTCAATGGGGATGCATTCTACAATGCTGCATGGAGTTCACTGCATTCAATCACAATGCATGGAATCCACTGCATTCCATCGGGATGATTTGGGCCATGCTGCATAAAATCCACTGCATTCAATCGGGATGCATTGGGCCTCGCTGCATGGACTCCACTGCATACAATCGGGATGCTTTGGGCCATGCTGCATAAAATCCATTGAATTCAATCATGCTGCAAGGAATCCACTGCATTCAATCATGCTGCATAAAATCCACTGCATTCAATAGGGTTCCATTTCTTCACGTGGCATCGAATCCACTGCATTCAATCACGCTGCATGGAATCCACTGCATTCAATCGGGATGCATTTTTCCTCGCTGCATGGAGTACACTGCATTCATTCATGCTGCATAAAATCCACTGCAATCCATCGGGATGCTTTGGGCCATGCTGCATAAAATCCACTGCATTCAACCATGCTGCATGGAATCCACTGCATTCAATCATGCTGCATAAAATCCACTGCATTCAATCGGGATGCATTGGGCCTCGCTGCATGGAATAAACTGCATTCAATCAGGCTCCATGGAATCCACTGCATTCAATGGGGATGCATTCTACCATGCTGCATGGAGTTCACTGCATTCAATCACAATGCATGGAATCCACTGCATTCCATCGGGATGCTTTGGGCCATGCTGCATAAAGTCCACTGCATTCAATCGGGATGCATTGGGCCTCGCTGCATGGACTCCACTGCATACAATCGGGATCCATTGCGCCACAATGCATGGAATACTCTGCATTCAATCACGCTGCATGGAATCCACTGCATTCAATCGGGATGCTTTGGGCCATGCTGCATAAAATCCACTGCATGCAATCATGCTGCATGGAATCCACTGCATTCAATCGGGATGCATTTTACCACGTTGCATGCAGTTCACTGCATTCAATCACAATGCATGGAATCCACTGCATTCAATCGGGATGCTTTGGGCCATGCTGCATAAAATCCACTGCATTCAATCGGGATGCATTGGGCCTCGCTGCATGGACTCCACTGCATTCAATCGGGATCCATTGCGCCACAATGCATGGATCCTCTGCATTCAATGACGCTGCATGGAATCCACTGCATTCCATCAGGATGCTTTGGGCCATGCTGCATAAAATCCACTGCATGCAAACATGCTGCATGGAATCCACTGCATTCAATCATGCTGCATAAAATCCACTGCATTCAATAGGGTTCCATTTCTTCACACTGCATGGAATCCACTACATTCAATCACGCTGCATGGAATCCACTGCATTCAACATGGAGGAATTTTACCACGCTGCATTTAGTACACTGTATTCAATCACAATTCATGGAATCCATTGCATTCAATCGGGATGCTTTGGGCCATGCTGCATAAAATCCACTGCATTCAATCGGGATGCACTGGGCATCGCTGCATGGACTCCACTGCATACAATCGGGATCCATTGCGCCACAATGCATGGAATCCTCTGCATTCAATGGCGCTGCATGGAATCCACTGCATTCAATCGGGATGCTTTGGGCCATGCTGAATAAAATCCATTGCATTCAATCATGCTGCATGGAATCCACTTCATTCAATCGGGATGCATTTTACCATGCTGCCTGGATTACCCTTCATTCAATCACGCTGCATGGAATCCACTGCATTCTATCGGGATGCTTTGGGCCATGCTGCATAAAATCCACTGCATTTAATCGGGATGCATTTGGCCACGCTGCATGGACTCCACTGCATAAAATCGGGATCCATTGCCCCAAAATGCAAGGAATCCTCTGCATTCAATGACGCTGCATGGAATCCACTGCATTGAATCGGGAAGCTTTGGGCCATGCTGCATAAATCCACTGCATGCAGTCATGCTGTGTGGACTCCACTGCATTGAATCATGCTGCAAAAAAAACCACTGCATTCAATAGGGTTCCATTTCTTCACCCTGCATGGAATCCACTGCATTCAACCACGCTGCATGGAATCCACTGCATTCAATCGGGATGCATTTTACCACTCTGCATGGATTACACTGCATTTAATCACGCTGCATGGAATCCATGGAATTTAATCGGGATTCATTTTACTAAGCTGTATGGAATGGACTGCAATTAATCACGCTGCATGGAATCCACTGCATTCAATCGGGATGCATTTTACCACGTTGCATGCAGTTCACTGCATTCAATCACAATGCATGGAATCCACTGCATTCAATCGGGATGCTTTGGGCCATGCTGCATAAAATCCACTGCATTCAATCTTCTTTTTGAATCCACTGCATTCAGTAATGCTGCATAAAATCCTTGCATTCAATTGGGTTCCATTTCTTCACGCTGCATGGAATCCACTGCATTCAATCACGCTGCATGAAATCCACTGCATTCAATCGGGATGCATTTTACCATGCTGCGTGGTTTTCACTGCACTCAATCACAATGCATGGAATCCACTGCATTCCATCGGAATGCTTTGGGCCATGCTGTATAAAATCCACTGCATTCAATCATGCTGCATGGAATACACTGCATTCAATCATGCTGCATAAAATCCACTGCATTCAATAGGGTTCCATTTCTTCACGCTGCATGTAATACACTGCATTCAATCACACTGAATGGAATCCACTGCATTCAATCGGGATGCATTTTACCTCGCTGCATGGATTACACTGCATTCAATCCCAATGCATGGAATCCACTGCATTCAATCGGGATGCTTTGGGCCATGCTGCATAAAATCCACTGCATTCAATCGGGATGCATTGGGCCACGCTGCATCGACTCCACTGCATTCAATTGGCATCCATTGCGCCACAATGCAAGGAATCCTCTGCATTCATTGACGCTGCATGGACTCCACTGCATTCAATCGGGATGCTTTGGGCCATGCTGCATAAAATCCACTGCATTCAATCTTGCTTTTTGAATCCACTGCATTCTGTAATGCTGCATAAAATCCTTGCATTCAATTGGGTTCCATTTCTTCACGCTGCATGGAATACACTGCATTCAATCACGCTGCATGGAATCCACTGCATTCAATCGGGATGCATTTTACCATGCTGCGTGGTTTTCACTGCATTCAATCACAATGCATGGAATCCACTGCATTCCATCGGGATGCTTTGGGCCATGCTGCATAAAATCCACTGCATTCAATCGGGATGCATTGGGCCACGCTGCATCGACTCCACTGCATTCAATTGGCATCCATTGCGCCACAATGCAAGGAATCCTCTGCATTCATTGACGCTGCATGGACTCCACTGCATTCAATCGGGATGCTTTGGGCCATGCTGCATAAAATCCACTGCATTCAACCATGCTGCATGGAATACATTTCATTCAATCATGCTCTATAAAATCCAATGCATTCAATACGGTTCCATTACTTCACGCTGCATGGAATACACTGCATTAAATCAGGATTCATGGAATCGACTGCATTCAATCAGGATGCATTATACCACGTTGCATGGATTACCCTACATTCAATCACAATGCATGGAATCCACTGCATTCAATCGGGATGCTTTGGGCCATGCTGCATAAAATCCACTGCATTCAATCGGGATGCATTGGGCCTCGCTGCATAGACTCCACTGCATATAATCGGGATCCATTGCGCCACAATGCATGGAATACTCTGCATTCAATGACGCTGCATGGAATCCACTGCATTCCATCGGGAAGCTTTGGGCCATGCTGCATAAAATCCACTGCATTCAATCATGCTGCATGGAATCCACTGCATTCAATCGGGATGCATTTTACAAGGCTGCATGGATTACATTTCATACACTCAAAATGCATGGAATCCACTGCGTTCTATAGGGATGCTTTGGGCCATACTGCATAAAATACACTGCATTCAATTTGCTGCATGGAATCCACTGCATTCAATCATGCTGAATAAAATCCACTGCATTCAATAGGGTTCCATTTCTTCACGCTGCATGGAATACACTGCATTCAATCAGGCTGCATGAAATCCACTGCATTCAATGGGGATGCATTCTACAATGCTGCATGGAGTTCACTGCATGCAATCACAATGCATGTAATCCACTGAATTCCATCGGGATGCTTTGGGCCATGCTGCATAAAATCCACTGCATTCAACCATGCTGCATGGAATCCACTGCATTCAATCATGCTGCATAAAATCCACTGCATTCAATCGGGATGCATTGGGCCTCGCTGCATGGAATAAACTGCATTCAATCAGGCTCCATGGAATCCACTGCATTCAATGGGGATGCATTCTACCATGCTGCATGGAGTTCACTGCATTCAATCACAATGCATGGAATCCACTGCATTCCATCGGGATGCTTTGGGCCATGCTGCATAAAATCCACTGCATTCAATCGGGATGCATTGGGCCTCGCTGCATGGACTCCACTGCATACAATCGGGATCCATTGCGCCACAATGCATGGAATAGTCTGCATTCAATCACGCTGTATGGAATCCACTGCATTCAATCGGGATGCTTTGGGCCATGCTGCATAAAATCCACTGCATGCAATCATGCTGCATGGAATCCACTGCATTCAATCGGGATGCATTTTACCACGTTGCATGCAGTTCACTGCATTCAATCACAATGCATGGAATCCACTGCATTCAATCGGGATGCTTTGGGCCATGCTGCATAAAATCCACTGCATTCAATCGGGATGCATTGGGCCTCGCTGCATGGACTCCACTGCATTCAATCGGGATCCATTGCGCCACAATGCATGGATCCTCTGCATTCAATGACGCTGCATGGAATCCACTGCATTCCATCAGGATGCTTTGGGCCATGCTGCATAAAATCCACTGCATGCAATCATGCTGCATGGAATCCACTGCATTCAATCATGCTGCATAAAATCCACTGCATTCAATAGGGTTCCATTTCTTCACACTGCATGGAATCCACTACATTCAATCACGCTGCATGGAATCCACTGCATTCAACATGGATGAATTTTACCACGCTGCATTTAGTACACTGTATTCAATCACAATTCATGGAATCCATTGCATTCAATCGGGATGCTTTGGGCCATGCTGCATAAAATCCACTGCATTCAATCGGGATGCACTGGGCATCGCTGCATGGACTCCACTGCATACAATCGGGATCCATTGCGCCACAATGCATGGAATCCTCTGCATTCAATGACGCTGCATGGAATCCACTGCATTCAATCGGGATGCTTTGGGCCATGCTGAATAAAATCCATTGCATTCAATCATGCTGCATGGAATCCACTTCATTCAATCGGGATGCATTTTACCATGCTGCCTGGATTCATTCAATCACGCTGCATGGAATCCACTGCATTCTATCGGGATGCTTTGGGCCATGCTGCATAAAATCCACTGCATTTAATCGGGATGCATTTGGCCACGCTGCATGGACTCCACTGCATAAAATCGGGATCCATTGCCCCAAAATGCAAGGAATCCTCTGCATTCAATGACGCTGAATGGAATCCACTGCATTGAATCGGGAAGCTTTGGGCCATGCTGCATAAATCCACTGCATGCAGTCATGCTGTGTGGACTCCACTGCATTGAATCATGCTGCAAAAAAAACCACTGCATTCAATAGGGTTCCATTTCTTCACCCTGCATGGAATCCACTGCATTCAACCACGCTGCATGGAATCCACTGCATTCAATCGGGATGCATTTTACCACTCTGCATGGATTACACTGCATTTAATCACGCTGCATGGAATCCATGGAATTTAATCGGGATTCATTTTACTAAGCTGTATGGAATGGACTGCACTTAATCACAATGCATGGAATCCACTGCATTCAATCGGGATGCTTTGGGCCATGCTGCATAAAATCCACTGCATTCAATCTTGCTTTTTGAATCCACTGCATTCAGTAATGCTGCATAAAATCCTTGCATTCAATTGGGTTCCATTTCTTCACGCTGCATGGAATACACTGCATTCAATCACGCTGCATGGAATCCACTGCATTCAATCGGGATGCATTTTACCATGCTGCGTGGTTTTCACTGCACTCAATCACAATGCATGGAATCCACTGCATTCCATCGGAATGCTTTGGGCCATGCTGCATAAAATCCACTGCATTCAATCATGCTGCATGGAATCCACTGCATTCAATCATGCTGCATAAAATCCACTGCATTCAATAGGGTTCCATTTCTTCACGCTGCATGTAATACACTGCATTCAATCACACTGAATGGAATCCACTGCATTCAATCGGGATGCATTTTACCTCGCTGCATGGATTACACTGCATTCAATCCCAATGCATGGAATCCACTGCATTCAATCGGGATGCTTTGGGCCATGCTGCATAAAATCCACTGCATTCAATCGGGATGCATTGGGCCACGCTGCATCGACTCCACTGCATTCAATTGGCATCCATTGCGCCACAATGCAAGGAATCCTCTGCAGTCATTGACGCTGCATGGACTCCACTGCATTCAATCGGGATGTTTTGGGCCATGCTGCATAAAATCCACTGCATTCAACCATGCTGCATGGAATACATTTCATTCAATCATGCTCTATAAAATCCAATGCATTCAATACGGTTCCATTACTTCACGCTGCATGGAATACACTGCATTAAATCAGGATTCATGGAATCGACTGCATTCAATCAGGATGCATTATACCACGTTGCATGGATTACCCTACATTCAATCACAATGCATGGAATCCACTGCATTCAATCGGGATGCTTTGGGCCATGCTGCATAAAATCCACTGCATTCAATCGGGATGCATTGGGCCTCGCTGCATAGACTCCACTGCATATAATCGGGATCCATTGCGCCACAATGCATGGAATACTCTGCATTCAATGACGCTGCATGGAATCCACTGCATTCCATCGGGAAGCTTTGGGCCATGCTGCATAAAATCCACTGCATTCAATCATGCTGCATGGAATCCACTGCATTCAATCGGGATGCATTTTACAAGGCTGCATGGATTACATTTCATACACTCAAAATGCATGGAATCCACTGCGTTCTATAGGGATGCTTTGGGCCATACTGCATAAAATACACTGCATTCAATTTGCTGCATGGAATCCACTGCATTCAATCATGCTGAATAAAATCCACTGCATTCAATAGGGTTCCATTTCTTCACGCTGCATGGAATACACTGCATTCAATCAGGCTGCATGAAATCCACTGCATTCAATGGGGATGCATTCCACAATGCTGCATGGAGTTCACTGCATGCAATCACAATGCATGTAATCCACTGCATTCCATCGGGATGCTTTGGGCCATGCTGCATAAAATCCACTGCATTCAACCATGCTGCATGGAATCTACTGCATTCAATCATGCTGCATAAAATCCACTGCATTCAATCGGGATGCATTGGGCCTCGCTGCATGGAATACACTGCATTCAATCAGGCTGCATGGAATCCACTGCATTCAATGGGGATGCATTCTACAATGCTGCATGGAGTTCACTGCATTCAATCACAACGCATGTAATCCACTGCATTCCATCGGGATGCTTTGGGCCATGCTGCATAAAATCCACTGCATTCAATCGGGATGCATTGGGCCTCGCTGCATGGACTCCACTGCATACAATCGGGATCCATTGCGCCAAAATGCATGGAATACTCTGCATTCATTGATGCTGCATGGACTCCACTGCATTCAATCGGGATGCTTTGGGCCATGATGCATAAAATCCACTGCATACAACCATGCTGCATGGAATCCACTGCATTCAATCATGCTGCATAAAATCCACTGCATTCAATCGGGATGCATTGGGCCTCGCTGCATAGACTCCACTGCATATAATCGGGATCCATTGCGCCACAATGCATGGAATACTCTGCATTCAATGACGCTGCATGGAATCCACTGCATTCCATCGGGAAGCTTTGGGCCATGCTGCATAAAATCCACTGCATTCAATCATGCTGCATGGAATCCAGTGCATTCAATCGGGATGCATTTTACAAGGCTGCATGGATTACATTTCATACACTCAAAATGCATGGAATCCACTGCGTTCTATAGGGATTCTTTGGGCCATACTGCATAAAATACACTGCATTCAATTTGCTGCATGGAATCCACTGCATTCAATCATGCTGAATAAAATCCACTGCATTCAATAGGGTTCCATTTCTTCACGCTGCATGGAATACACTGCATTCAATCAGGCTGCATGAAATCCACTGCATTCAATGGGGATGCATTCTACAATGCTGCATGGAGTTCACTGCATGCAATCACAATGCATGTAATCCACTGCATTCCATCGGGATGCTTTGGGCCATGCTGCATAAAATCCACTGCATTCAACCATGCTGCATGGAATCTACTGCATTCAATCATGCTGCATAAAATCCACTGCATTCCATCGGGATGCATTGGGCCTCGCTGCATGGAATACACTGCATTCAATCAGGCTGCATGGAATCCACTGCATTCAATGGGGATGCATTCTACAATGCTGCATGGAGTTCACTGCATTAAATCACAACGCATGTAATCCACTGCATTCCATCGGGATGCTTTGGGCCATGCTGCATAAAATCCACTGCATTCAATCGGGATGCATTGGGCCTCGCTGCATGGACTCCACTGCATACAATCGGGATCCATTGCGCCAAAATGCATGGAATACTCTGCATTCATTGATGCTGCATGGACTCCACTGCATTCAATCGGGATGCTTTGGGCCATGATGCATAAAATCCACTGCATACAACCATGCTGCATGGAATCCACTGCATTCAATCATGCTGCATAAAATCCACTGCATTCCATCGGGATGCATTGGGCCTCGCTGCATGGAATACACTGCATTCAATCACGCTGCATGGAATCCACTGCATTCAATGGGGATGCATTCTACAATGCTGCATGGAGTTCACTGCATTCAATCACAACGCATGTAATCCACTGCATTCCATCGGGATGCTTTGGGCCATGCTGCATAAAATCCACTGCATTCAATCGGGATGCATTGGGCCTCGCTGCATCGACTCCACTGCATACAATCGGGATCCATTGCGCCAAAATGCATGGAATACTCTGCATTCATTGACGCTGCATGGACTCCACTGCATTCAATCGGGATGCTTTGGGCCATGCTGCATAAAATCCACTGCATTCAACCATGCTGCATGGAATCCACTGCATTCAATCATGCTGCATAAAATCCACTGCATTCCATCGGGATGCATTGGGCCTCGCTGCATGGAATACACTGCATTCAATCACGCTGCATGGAATCCACTGCATTCAATGGGGATGCATTCTACAATGCTGCATGGAGTTCACTGCATTCAATCTCAATGCATGGAATCCACTGCATTCCATCGGGATGCTTTGGGCCACGCTGCATAAAATCCACTGAATTCAATCGGGATGCATTGTGCCTCGCTGCATGGACTCCACTGCATACAATCGGGATCCATTGCACCAAAATGCATGGAATCCTCCGCATGCAACGACGCTGCATGGACTCCACTGCATTCAATCGGGATGCTTTGGGCCATGCTGCATAAAATCCACTGCATGCAATCATGCTGCATGGAATCCACTGCATTCAATCATGCTGCATAAAATCCACTGCATTCAATAGGGTTCCATTTCTTCACACTGCATGGAATCCACTGCATTCAATCACGCTGCATGGAATCCACTGCATTCAACATGGATGAATTTTACCACGCTGCATTTAGTACACTGTATTCAATCACAATTCATGGAATCCATTGCATTTAATCGGGATGCTTTGGGCCATGCTGCATAAAATCCACTGCATTCAATCGGGATGCACTGGGCATCGCTGCATGGACTCCACTGCATACAATCGGGATCCATTGCGCCACAATGCATGGAATCCACTGCATTCTATCGGGATGCTTTGGGCCATGCTGCATAAAATCCACTGCATTTAATCGGGATGCATTTGGTCACGCTGCATGGACTCCACTGCATAAAATCGGGATCCATTGCCCCAAAATGCAAGGAATCATCTGCATTCAATGACGCTGCATGGAATCCACTGCATTCCATCGGGATCCATTTTACCACGCAGCATGGATTACACTGCTTTCAATCACAATGCATGGAATCTACTCTATTCAATCGGGATGCTTTGGGCCATACTGCATAAAATCCACTGCATTCAATCTTGCTGCATGGAATCCACTGCATTCAATCATGCTGCATAAATCCTCTGCATTCAATAGGGTTCCACTTCTTCACGCTGCATGGAATCCACTGCATTCAATCACGCTGCATAAAATCCACTGCATTCAATAGGGTTCCATTTCTTCACGCTGCATGGAATCCACTACATTCAATCACGCTGCATGGAATCCACTGCATTCAATCAGGATGCTTTGGGCCATGCTGCATAAAATCCACTGCATTCAATCATGCTGCCTGGAATCCACTGCATTCAATCATACTGCATAAAATCCACTGCATTCAATAGGTTTCCATTTCTTCACGCTTCATGGAATCCACTGCATTCAATAGGGTTCCATTCCTTCACGCTGCCTGGAATCCACTGCCTTCAATCACGCTGCATGGAATCCACTGCATTCAATCGGGATGCATTTTTCCTCGTTGCATGGATTACACTGCATTCAATCCCAATGCATGGAATCCACTGCATTCAATCGGGAAACTTTGGGCCATGCTGCATACAATGCACTTCATTCAATCGGGATGCACTGGGCCTCGCTGCATGGACTCCACTGCATGTAATCGGGATCCATTGCGCCACAATGCATGGAATCCTCTGCATTCAATGACGCTGAATGGAATCCACTGCATTGAATTGGGAAACTTTGGGCCATGCTGCATAAATCCACTGCATGCAATCATGCTGTGTGGACTCCACTGCATTGAATCATGCTGCAAAAAAAACCACTGCATTCAATAGGGTTCCATTAATGCACCCTGCATGGAATCCACTGCATTCAACCACGCTGCATGGAATCCACTGCATTCAATCGGGATGCATTTTACCACTCTGCATGGATTACACTGCATTTAATCACGCTGCATGTAATCCATGGAATTTAATCGGGATTCATTTTACTAAGCTGTATGGAATGGACTGCACTTAATCACGCTGCATGGAATCCACTGCATTCAATCGGGATGCATTTTACCACGTTGCATGCAGTTCACTGCATTCAATCACAATGCATGGAATCCACTGCATTCAATCGGGATGCTTTGGGCCATGCTGCATAAAATCCACTGCATTCAATCTTGCTTTTTGAATCCACTGCATTCAGTAATGCTGCATAAAATCCTTGCATTCAATTGGGTTCCATTTCTTCACGCTGCATGGAATACACTGCATTCAATCACGCTGCATGGAATCCACTGCATACAATCGGGATGCATTTTACCATGCTGCGTGGTTTTCACTGCATTCAATCACAATGCATGGAATCCACTGCATTCCATCGGGATGCTTTGGGCCATGCTGCATAAAATCCACTGCATTCAATCATGCTGCATGGAATCCACTGCATTCAATCATGCTGCATAAAATCCACTGCATTCAATAGGGTTCCATTTCTTCACGCTGCATGTAATACACTGCATTCAATCACACTGAATGGAATCCACTGCATTCAATCGGGATGCATTTTACCATGCTGCGTGGTTTTCACTGCATTCAATCACAATGCATGGAATCCACTGCATTCCATCGGGATGCTTTGGGCCATGCTGCATAAAATCCACTGCATTCAATCGGGATGCATTGGGCCACGCTGCATCGACTCCACTGCATTCAATTGGCATCCATTGCGCCACAATGCAAGGAATCCTCTGCAGTCATTGACGCTGCATGGACTCCACTGCATTCAATCGGGATGCTTTGGGCCATGCTGCATAAAATCCACTGCATTCAACCATGCTGCATGGAATCCATTTCATTCAATCATGCTCTATAAAATCCAATGCATTCAATACGGTTCCATTACTTCACGCTGCATGGAATACACTGCATTAAATCAGGATTCATGGAATCGACTGCATTCAATCAGGATGCATTATACCACGTTGCATGGATTACCCTACATTCAATCACAATGCATGGAATCCACTGCATTCAATCGGGATGCTTTGGGCCATGCTGCATAAAATCCACTGCATTCAATCGGGATGCATTGGGCCTCGCTGCATAGACTCCACTGCATATAATCGGGATCCATTGCGCCACAATGCATGGAATACTCTGCATTGAATGACGCTGCATGGAATCCACTGCATTCCATCGGGAAGCTTTGGGCCATGCTGCATAAAATCCACTGCATTCAATCATGCTGCATGGAATCCACTGCATTCAATCGGGATGCATTTTACAAGGCTGCATGGATTACATTTCATACACTCAAAATGCATGGAATCCACTGCGTTCTATAGGGATGCTTTGGGCCATACTGCATAAAATACACTGCATTCAATTTGCTGCATGGAATCCACTGCATTCAATCATGCTGAATAAAATCCACTGCATTCAATAGGGTTCCATTTCTTCACGCTGCATGGAATACACTGCATTCAATCAGGCTGCATGAAATCCACTGCATTCAATGGGGATGCATTCTACAATGCTGCATGGAGTTCACTGCATGCAATCACAATGCATGTAATCCACTGCATTCCATCGGGATGCTTTGGGCCATGCTGCATAAAATCCACTGCATTCAATCGGGATGCATTGGGCCTCGCTGCATGGACTCCACTGCATACAATCGGGATCCATTGCGCCAAAATGCATGGAATACTCTGCATTCATTGACGCTGCATGGACTCCACTGCATTCAATCGGGATGCCTTGGGCCATGCTGCATAAAATCCACTGCATTCAACCATGCTGCATGGAATCCACTGCATTCAATCATGCTGCATAAAATCCACTGCATTCCATCGGGATGCATTCGGCCTCGCTGCATGGAATACACTGCATTCAATCAGGCTGCATGGAATCCACTGCATTCAATGGGGATGCATTCTACAATGCTGCATGGAGTTCACTGCATTCAATCACAACGCATGTAATCCACTGCATTCCATCGGGATGCTTTGGGCCATGCTGCATAAAATCCACTGCATTCAATCGGGATGCATTGGGCCTCGCTGCATGGACTCCACTGCATACAATCGGGATCCATTGCACCAAAATGCATGGAATCCTCCGCATGCAACGACGCTGCATGGACTCCACTGCATTCAATCGGGATGCTTTGGGCCATGCTGCATAAAATCCATTGAATTCAATCATGCTGCATGGAATCCACTGCATTCAATCATGCTGTATAAAATCCACTGCATTCAATAGGGTTCCATTTCTTCACGTGGCATCGAATCCACTGCATTCAATCACGCTGCATGGAATCCACTGCATTCAATCGGGATGCATTTTTCCTCGCTGCATGGAGTACACTGCATTCAATCATGCTGCATAAAATCCACTGCATTCCATCGGGATGCTTTGGGCCATGCTGCATAAAATCCACTGCATTCAACCATGCTGCATGGAATCCACTGCATTCAATCATGCTGCATAAAATCCAGTGCATTCAATCGGGATGCATTGGGCCTCGCTGCATGGAATAAACTGCATTCAATCAGGCTCCATGGAATCCACTGCATTCAATGGGGATGCATTCTACCATGCTGCATGGAGTTCACTGCATTCAATCACAATGCATGGAATCCACTGCATTCCATCGGGATGCTTTGGGCCATGCTGCATACAATCCACTGCATTCAATCGGGATGCATTGGGCCTCGCTGCATGGACTCCACTGCATACAATCGGGATCCATTGCGCCACAATGCATGGAATACTCTGCATTCAATCACGCTGCATGGAATCCACTGCATTCAATCGGGATGCTTTGGGCCATGCTGCATAAAATCCACTGCATGCAATCATGCTGCATGGAATCCACTGCATTCAATCGGGATGCATTTTACCACGTTGCATGCAGTTCACTGCATTCAATCACAATGCATGGAATCCACTGCATTCAATCGGGATGCTTTGGGCCATGCTGCATAAAATCCACTGCATTCAATCGGGATGCATTGGGCCTCGCTGCATGGACTCCACTGCATTCAATCGGGATCCATTGCGCCACAATGCATGGATCCTCTGCATTCAATGACGCTGCATGGAATCCACTGCATTCCATCAGGATGCTTTGGGCCATGCTGCATAAAATCCACTGCATGCAATCATGCTGCATGGAATCCACTGCATTCAATCATGCTGCATAAAATCCACTGCATTCAATAGGGTTCCATTTCTTCACACTGCATGGAATCCACTACATTCAATCACGCTGCATGGAATCCACTGCATTCAACATGGATGAATTTTACCACGCTGCATTTAGTACACTGTATTCAATCACAATTCATGGAATCCATTGCATTCAATCGGGATGCTTTGGGCCATGCTGCATAAAATCCACTGCATTCAATCGGGATGCACTGGGCATCGCTGCATGGACTCCACTGCATACAATCGGGATCCATTGCGCCACAATGCATGGAATCCTCTGCATTCAATGGCGCTGCATGGAATCCACTGCATTCAATCGGGATGCTTTGGGCCATGCTGAATAAAATCCATTGCATTCAATCATGCTGCATGGAATCCACTTCATTCAAACGGGATGCATTTTACCATGCTGCCTGGATTACCCTTCATTCAATCACGCTGCATGGAATCCACTGCATTCTATCGGGATGCTTTGGGCCATGCTGCATAAAATCCACTGCATTTAATCGGGATGCATTTGGCCACGCTGCATGGACTCCACTGCATAAAATCGGGATCCATTGCCCCAAAATGCAAGGAATCCTCTGCATTCAATGACGCTGCATGGAATCCACTGCATTGAATCGGGAAGCTTTGGGCCATGCTGCATAAATCCACTGCATGCAGTCATGCTGTGTGGACTCCACTGCATTGAATCATGCTGCAAAAAAAACCACTGCATTCAATAGGGTTCCATTTCTTCACGCTGCATGTAATACACTGCATTCAATCACACTGAATGGAATCCACTGCATTCAATCGGGATGCATTTTACCATGCTGCGTGGTTTTCACTGCATTCAATCACAATGCATGGAATCCACTGCATTCCATCGGGATGCTTTGGGCCATGCTGCATAAAATCCACTGCATTCAATCGGGATGCATTGGGCCACGCTGCATCGACTCCACTGCATTCAATTGGCATCCATTGCGCCACAATGCAAGGAATCCTCTGCAGTCATTGACGCTGCATGGACTCCACTGCATTCAATCGGGATGCTTTGGGCCATGCTGCATAAAATCCACTGCATTCAACCATGCTGCATGGAATCCATTTCATTCAATCATGCTCTATAAAATCCAATGCATTCAATACGGTTCCATTACTTCACGCTGCATGGAATACACTGCATTAAATCAGGATTCATGGAATCGACTGCATTCAATCAGGATGCATTATACCACGTTGCATGGATTACCCTACATTCAATCACAATGCATGGAATCCACTGCATTCAATCGGGATGCTTTGGGCCATGCTGCATAAAATCCACTGCATTCAATCGGGATGCATTGGGCCTCGCTGCATAGACTCCACTGCATATAATCGGGATCCATTGCGCCACAATGCATGGAATACTCTGCATTGAATGACGCTGCATGGAATCCACTGCATTCCATCGGGAAGCTTTGGGCCATGCTGCATAAAATCCACTGCATTCAATCATGCTGCATGGAATCCACTGCATTCAATCGGGATGCATTTTACAAGGCTGCATGGATTACATTTCATACACTCAAAATGCATGGAATCCACTGCGTTCTATAGGGATGCTTTGGGCCATACTGCATAAAATACACTGCATTCAATTTGCTGCATGGAATCCACTGCATTCAATCATGCTGAATAAAATCCACTGCATTCAATAGGGTTCCATTTCTTCACGCTGCATGGAATACACTGCATTCAATCAGGCTGCATGAAATCCACTGCATTCAATGGGGATGCATTCTACAATGCTGCATGGAGTTCACTGCATGCAATCACAATGCATGTAATCCACTGCATTCCATCGGGATGCTTTGGGCCATGCTGCATAAAATCCACTGCATTCAATCGGGATGCATTGGGCCTCGCTGCATGGACTCCACTGCATACAATCGGGATCCATTGCGCCAAAATGCATGGAATACTCTGCATTCATTGACGCTGCATGGACTCCACTGCATTCAATCGGGATGCCTTGGGCCATGCTGCATAAAATCCACTGCATTCAACCATGCTGCATGGAATCCACTGCATTCAATCATGCTGCATAAAATCCACTGCATTCCATCGGGATGCATTCTGCCTCGCTGCATGGAATACACTGCATTCAATCAGGCTGCATGGAATCCACTGCATTCAATGGGGATGCATTCTACAATGCTGCATGGAGTTCACTGCATTCAATCACAACGCATGTAATCCACTGCATTCCATCGGGATGCTTTGGGCCATGCTGCATAAAATCCACTGCATTCAATCGGGATGCATTGGGCCTCGCTGCATGGACTCCACTGCATACAATCGGGATCCATTGCACCAAAATGCATGGAATCCTCCGCATGCAACGACGCTGCATGGACTCCACTGCATTCAATCGGGATGCTTTGGGCCATGCTGCATAAAATCCATTGAATTCAATCATGCTGCATGGAATCCACTGCATTCAATCATGCTGTATAAAATCCACTGCATTCAATAGGGTTCCATTTCTTCACGTGGCATCGAATCCACTGCATTCAATCACGCTGCATGGAATCCACTGCATTCAATCGGGATGCATTTTTCCTCGCTGCATGGAGTACACTGCATTCAATCATGCTGCATAAAATCCACTGCATTCCATCGGGATGCTTTGGGCCATGCTGCATAAAATCCACTGCATTCAACCATGCTGCATGGAATCCACTGCATTCAATCATGCTGCATAAAATCCAGTGCATTCAATCGGGATGCATTGGGCCTCGCTGCATGGAATAAACTGCATTCAATCAGGCTCCATGGAATCCACTGCATTCAATGGGGATGCATTCTACCATGCTGCATGGAGTTCACTGCATTCAATCACAATGCATGGAATCCACTGCATTCCATCGGGATGCTTTGGGCCATGCTGCATACAATCCACTGCATTCAATCGGGATGCATTGGGCCTCGCTGCATGGACTCCACTGCATACAATCGGGATCCATTGCGCCACAATGCATGGAATACTCTGCATTCAATCACGCTGCATGGAATCCACTGCATTCAATCGGGATGCTTTGGGCCATGCTGCATAAAATCCACTGCATGCAATCATGCTGCATGGAATCCACTGCATTCAATCGGGATGCATTTTACCACGTTGCATGCAGTTCACTGCATTCAATCACAATGCATGGAATCCACTGCATTCAATCGGGATGCTTTGGGCCATGCTGCATAAAATCCACTGCATTCAATCGGGATGCATTGGGCCTCGCTGCATGGACTCCACTGCATTCAATCGGGATCCATTGCGCCACAATGCATGGATCCTCTGCATTCAATGACGCTGCATGGAATCCACTGCATTCCATCAGGATGCTTTGGGCCATGCTGCATAAAATCCACTGCATGCAATCATGCTGCATGGAATCCACTGCATTCAATCATGCTGCATAAAATCCACTGCATTCAATAGGGTTCCATTTCTTCACACTGCATGGAATCCACTACATTCAATCACGCTGCATGGAATCCACTGCATTCAACATGGATGAATTTTACCACGCTGCATTTAGTACACTGTATTCAATCACAATTCATGGAATCCATTGCATTCAATCGGGATGCTTTGGGCCATGCTGCATAAAATCCACTGCATTCAATCGGGATGCACTGGGCATCGCTGCATGGACTCCACTGCATACAATCGGGATCCATTGCGCCACAATGCATGGAATCCTCTGCATTCAATGGCGCTGCATGGAATCCACTGCATTCAATCGGGATGCTTTGGGCCATGCTGAATAAAATCCATTGCATTCAATCATGCTGCATGGAATCCACTTCATTCAAACGGGATGCATTTTACCATGCTGCCTGGATTACCCTTCATTCAATCACGCTGCATGGAATCCACTGCATTCTATCGGGATGCTTTGGGCCATGCTGCATAAAATCCACTGCATTTAATCGGGATGCATTTGGCCACGCTGCATGGACTCCACTGCATAAAATCGGGATCCATTGCCCCAAAATGCAAGGAATCCTCTGCATTCAATGACGCTGCATGGAATCCACTGCATTGAATCGGGAAGCTTTGGGCCATGCTGCATAAATCCACTGCATGCAGTCATGCTGTGTGGACTCCACTGCATTGAATCATGCTGCAAAAAAAACCACTGCATTCAATAGGGTTCCATTTCTTCACCCTGCATGGAATCCACTGCATTCAACCACGCTGCATGGAATCCACTGCATTCAATCGGGATGCATTTTACCACTCTGCATGGATTACACTGCATTTAATCACGCTGCATGGAATCCATGGAATTTAATCGGGATTCATTTTACTAAGCTGTATGGAATGGACTGCACTTAATCACGCTGCATGGAATCCACTGCATTCAATCGGGATGCATTTTACCACGTTGCATGCAGTTCACTGCATTCAATCACAATGCATGGAATCCACTGCATTCAATCGGGATGCTTTGGGCCATGCTGCATAAAATCCACTGCATTCAATCTTGCTTTTTGAATCCACTGCATTCAGTAATGCTGCATAAAATCCTTGCATTCAATTGGGTTCCATTTCTTCACGCTGCATGGAATCCACTGCATTCAATCACGCTGCATGGAATCCACTGCATTCAATCGGGATGCATTTTACCATGCTGCGTGGTTTTCACTGCACTCAATCACAATGCATGGAATCCACTGCATTCCATCGGAATGCTTTGGGCCATGCTGTATAAAATCCACTGCATTCAATCATGCTGCATGGAATACACTGCATTCAATCATGCTGCATAAAATCCACTGCATTCAATAGGGTTCCATTTCTTCACGCTGCATGTAATACACTGCATTCAATCACACTGAATGGAATCCACTGCATTCAATCGGGATGCATTTTACCTCGCTGCATGGATTACACTGCATTCAATCCCAATGCATGGAATCCACTGCATTCAATCGGGATGCTTTGGGCCATGCTGCATAAAATCCACTGCATTCAATCGGGATGCATTGGGCCACGCTGCATCGACTCCACTGCATTCAATTTGCATCCATTGCGCCACAATGCAAGGAATCCTCTGCATTCATTGACGCTGCATGGACTCCACTGCATTCAATCGGGATGCTTTGGGCCATGCTGCATAAAATCCACTGCATTCAATCTTGCTTTTTGAATCCACTGCATTCAGTAATGCTGCATAAAATCCTTGCATTCAATTGGGTTCCATTTCTTCACGCTGCATGGAATACACTGCATTCAATCACGCTGCATGGAATCCACTGCATTCAATCGGGATGCATTTTACCATGCTGCGTGGTTTTCACTGCATTCAATCACAATGCATGGAATCCACTGCATTCCATCGGGATGCTTTGGGCCATGCTGCATAAAATCCACTGCATTCAATCGGGATGCATTGGGCCACGCTGCATCGACTCCACTGCATTCAATTGGCATCCATTGCGCCACAATGCAAGGAATCCTCTGCATTCATTGACGCTGCATGGACTCCACTGCATTCAATCGGGATGCTTTGGGCCATGCTGCATAAAATCCACTGCATTCAACCATGCTGCATGGAATACATTTCATTCAATCATGCTCTATAAAATCCAATGCATTCAATACGGTTCCATTACTTCACGCTGCATGGAATACACTGCATTAAATCAGGATTCATGGAATCGACTGCATTCAATCAGGATGCATTATACCACGTTGCATGGATTACCCTACATTCAATCACAATGCATGGAATCCACTGCATTCAATCGGGATGCTTTGGGCCATGCTGCATAAAATCCACTGCATTCAATCGGGATGCATTGGGCCTCGCTGCATAGACTCCACTGCATATAATCGGGATCCATTGCGCCACAATGCATGGAATACTCTGCATTCAATGACGCTGCATGGAATCCACTGCATTCCATCGGGAAGCTTTGGGCCATGCTGCATAAAATCCACTGCATTCAATCATGCTGCATGGAATCCACTGCATTCAATCGGGATGCATTTTACAAGGCTGCATGGATTACATTTCATACACTCAAAATGCATGGAATACACTGCGTTCTATAGGGATGCTTTGGGCCATACTGCATAAAATACACTGCATTCAATTTGCTGCATGGAATCCACTGCATTCAATCATGCTGAATAAAATCCACTGCATTCAATAGGGTTCCATTTCTTCACGCTGCATGGAATACACTGCATTCAATCAGGCTGCATGAAATCCACTGCATTCAATGGGGATGCATTCTACAATGCTGCATGGAGTTCACTGCATGCAATCACAATGCATGTAATCCACTGAATTCCATCGGGATGCTTTGGGCCATGCTGCATAAAATCCACTGCATTCAACCATGCTGCATGGAATCCACTGCATTCAATCATGCTGCATAAAATCCACTGCATTCAATCGGGATGCATTGGGCCTCGCTGCATGGAATAAACTGCATTCAATCAGGCTCCATGGAATCCACTGCATTCAATGGGGATGCATTCTACCATGCTGCATGGAGTTCACTGCATTCAATCACAATGCATGGAATCCACTGCATTCCATCGGGATGCTTTGGGCCATGCTGCATAAAATCCACTGCATTCAATCGGGATGCATTGGGCATCGCTGCATGGACTCCACTGCATACAATCGGGATCCATTGCGCCACAATGCATGGAATAGTCTGCATTCAATCACGCTGCATGGAATCCACTGCATTCAATCGGGATGCTTTGGGCCATGCTGCATAAAATCCACTGCATGCAATCATGCTGCATGGAATCCACTGCATTCAATCGGGATGCATTTTACCACGTTGCATGCAGTTCACTGCATTCAATCACAATGCATGGAATCCACTGCATTCAATCGGGATGCTTTGGGCCATGCTGCATAAAATCCACTGCATTCAATCGGGATGCATTGGGCCTCGCTGCATGGACTCCACTGCATTCAATCGGGATCCATTGCGCCACAATGCATGGATCCTCTGCATTCAATGACGCTGCATGGAATCCACTGCATTCCATCAGGATGCTTTCGGCCATGCTGCATAAAATCCACTGCATGCAATCATGCTGCATGGAATCCACTGCATTCAATCATGCTGCATAAAATCCACTGCATTCAATAGGGTTCCATTTCTTCACACTGCATGGAATCCACTACATTCAATCACGCTGCATGGAATCCACTGCATTCAACATGGATGAATTTTACCACACTGCATTTAGTACACTGTATTCAATCACAATTCATGGAATCCATTGCATTCAATCGGGATGCTTTGGGCCATGCTGCATAAAATCCACTGCATTCAATCGGGATGCACTGGGCATCGCTGCATGGACTCCACTGCATACAATCGGGATCCATTGCGCCACAATGCATGGAATCCTCTGCATTCAATGACGCTGCATGGAATCCACTGCATTCAATCGGGATGCTTTGGGCCATGCTGAATAAAATCCATTGCATTCAATCATGCTGCATGGAATCCACTTCATTCAATCGGGATGCATTTTACCATGCTGCCTGGATTCATTCAATCACGCTGCATGGAATCCACTGCATTCTATCGGGATGCTTTGGGCCATGCTGCATAAAATCCACTGCATTTAATCGGGATGCATTTGGCCACGCTGCATGGACTCCACTGCATAAAATCGGGATCCATTGCCCCAAAATGCAAGGAATCCTCTGCATTCAATGACGCTGAATGGAATCCACTGCATTGAATCGGGAAGCTTTGGGCCATGCTGCATAAATCCACTGCATGCAGTCATGCTGTGTGGACTCCACTGCATTGAATCATGCTGCAAAAAAAACCACTGCATTCAATAGGGTTCCATTTCTTCACCCTGCATGGAATCCACTGCATTCAACCACGCTGCATGGAATCCACTGCATTCAATCGGGATGCATTTTACCACTCTGCATGGATTACACTGCATTTAATCACGCTGCATGGAATCCATGGAATTTAATCGGGATTCATTTTACTAAGCTGTATGGAATGGACTGCACTTAATCACAATGCATGGAATCCACTGCATTCAATCGGGATGCTTTGGGCCATGCTGCATAAAATCCACTGCATTCAATCTTGCTTTTTGAATCCACTGCATTCAGTAATGCTGCATAAAATCCTTGCATTCAATTGGGTTCCATTTCTTCACGCTGCATGGAATACACTGCATTCAATCACGCTGCATGGAATCCACTGCATTCAATCGGGATGCATTTTACCATGCTGCGTGGTTTTCACTGCACTCAATCACAATGCATGGAATCCACTGCATTCCATCGGAATGCTTTGGGCCATGCTGCATAAAATCCACTGCATTCAATCATGCTGCATGGAATCCACTGCATTCAATCATGCTGCATAAAATCCACTGCATTCAATAGGGTTCCATTTCTTCACGCTGCATGTAATACACTGCATTCAATCACACTGAATGGAATCCACTGCATTCAATCGGGATGCATTTTACCTCGCTGCATGGATTACACTGCATTCAATCCCAATGCATGGAATCCACTGCATTCCATCGGGATGCTTTGGGCCATGCTGCATAAAATCCACTGCATTCAATCGGGATGCATTGGGCCACGCTGCATCGACTCCACTGCATTCAATTGGCATCCATTGCGCCACAATGCAAGGAATCCTCTGCAGTCATTGACGCTGCATGGACTCCACTGCATTCAATCGGGATGCTTTGGGCCATGCTGCATAAAAACCACTGCATTCAACCATGCTGCATGGAATACATTTCATTCAATCATGCTCTATAAAATCCAATGCATTCAATACGGTTCCATTACTTCACGCTGCATGGAATACACTGCATTAAATCAGGATTCATGGAATCGACTGCATTCAATCAGGATGCATTATACCACGTTGCATGGATTACCCTACATTCAATCACAATGCATGGAATCCACTGCATTCAATCGGGATGCTTTGGGCCATGCTGCATAAAATCCACTGCATTCAATCGGGATGCATTGGGCCTCGCTGCATAGACTCCACTGCATATAATCGGGATCCATTGCGCCACAATGCATGGAATACTCTGCATTCAATGACGCTGCATGGAATCCACTGCATTCCATCGGGAAGCTTTGGGCCATGCTGCATAAAATCCACTGCATTCAATCATGCTGCATGGAATCCACTGCATTCAATCGGGATGCATTTTACAAGGCTGCATGGATTACATTTCATACACTCAAAATGCATGGAATCCACTGCGTTCTATAGGGATGCTTTGGGCCATACTGCATAAAATACACTGCATTCAATTTGCTGCATGGAATCCACTGCATTCAATCATGCTGAATAAAATCCACTGCATTCAATAGGGTTCCATTTCTTCACGCTGCATGGAATACACTGCATTCAATCAGGCTGCATGAAATCCACTGCATTCAATGGGGATGCATTCCACAATGCTGCATGGAGTTCACTGCATGCAATCACAATGCATGTAATCCACTGCATTCCATCGGGATGCTTTGGGCCATGCTGCATAAAATCCACTGCATTCAACCATGCTGCATGGAATCTACTGCATTCAATCATGCTGCATAAAATCCACTGCATTCAATCGGGATGCATTGGGCCTCGCTGCATGGAATACACTGCATTCAATCAGGCTGCATGGAATCCACTGCATTCAATGGGGATGCATTCTACAATGCTGCATGGAGTTCACTGCATTCAATCACAACGCATGTAATCCACTGCATTCCATCGGGATGCTTTGGGCCATGCTGCATAAAATCCACTGCATTCAATCGGGATGCATTGGGCCTCGCTGCATGGACTCCACTGCATACAATCGGGATCCATTGCGCCAAAATGCATGGAATACTCTGCATTCATTGATGCTGCATGGACTCCACTGCATTCAATCGGGATGCTTTGGGCCATGATGCATAAAATCCACTGCATACAACCATGCTGCATGGAATCCACTGCATTCAATCATGCTGCATAAAATCCACTGCATTCCATCGGGATGCATTGGGCCTCGCTGCATGGAATACACTGCATTCAATCACGCTGCATGGAATCCAAGGCATTCAATGGGGATGCATTCTACAATGCTGCATGGAGTTCACTGCATTCAATCACAACGCATGTAATCCACTGCATTCCATCGGGATGCTTTGGGCCATGCTGCATAAAATCCACTGCATTCAATCGGGATGCATTGGGCCTCGCTGCATCGACTCCACTGCATACAATCGGGATCCATTGCGCCAAAATGCATGGAATACTCTGCATTCATTGACGCTGCATGGACTCCACTGCATTCAATCGGGATGCTTTGGGCCATGCTGCATAAAATCCACTGCATTCAACCATGCTGCATGGAATCCACTGCATTCAATCATGCTGCATAAAATCCACTGCATTCCATCGGGATGCATTGGGCCTCGCTGCATGGAATACACTGCATTCAATCACGCTGCATGGAATCCACTGCATTCAATGGGGATGCATTCTACAATGCTGCATGGAGTTCACTGCATTCAATCTCAATGCATGGAATCCACTGCATTCAATCATGCTGCATAAAATCCACTGCATTCAATAGGGATGCATTGTGCCTCGCTGCATGGACTCCACTGCATACAATCGGGATCCATTGCACCAAAATGCATGGAATCCTCCGCATGCAACGACGCTGCATGGACTCCACTGCATTCAATCGGGATGCTTTGGGCCATGCTGCATAAAATCCACTGCATGCAATCATGCTGCATGGAATCCACTGCATTCAATCATGCTGCATAAAATCCACTGCATTCAATAGGGTTCCATTTCTTCACACTGCATGGAATCCACTACATTCAATCACGCTGCATGGAATCCACTGCATTCAACATGGATGAATTTTACCACGCTGCATTTAGTACACTGTATTCAATCACAATTCATGGAATCCATTGCATTCAATCGGGATGCTTTGGGCCATGCTGCATAAAATCCACTGCATTCAATCGGGATGCACTGGGCATCGCTGCATGGACTCCACTGCATACAATCGGGATCCATTGCGCCACAATGCATGGAATCCTCTGCATTCAATGACGCTGCATGGAATCCACTGCATTCTATCGGGATGCTTTGGGCCATGCTGCATAAAATCCACTGCATTTAATCGGGATGCATTTGGTCACGCTGCATGGACTCCACTGCATAAAATCGGGATCCATTGCCCCAAAATGCAAGGAATCATCTGCATTCAATGACGCTGCATGGAATCCACTGCATTCCATCGGGATCCATTTTACCACGCAGCATGGATTACACTGCTTTCAATCACAATGCATGGAATCTACTCTATTCAATCGGGATGCTTTGGGCCATACTGCATAAAATCCACTGCATTCAATCTTGCTGCATGGAATCCACTGCATTCAATCATGCTGCATAAATCCTCTGCATTCAATAGGGTTCCACTTCTTCACGCTGCATGGAATCCACTGCATTCAATCACGCTGCATAAAATCCACTGCATTCAATAGGGTTCCATTTCTTCACGCTGCATGGAATCCACTACATTCAATCACGCTGCATGGAATCCACTGCATTCAATCAGGATGCTTTGGGCCATGCTGCATAAAATCCACTGCATTCAATCATGCTGCCTGGAATCCACTGCATTCAATCATACTGCATAAAATCCACTGCATTCAATAGGTTTCCATTTCTTCACGCTTCATGGAATCCACTGCATTCAATAGGGTTCCATTCCTTCACGCTGCCTGGAATCCACTGCCTTCAATCACGCTGCATGGAATCCACTGCATTCAATCGGGATGCATTTTTCCTCGTTGCATGGATTACACTGCATTCAATCCCAATGCATGGAATCCACTGCATTCAATCGGGAAGCTTTGGGCCATGCTGCATACAATGCACTTCATTCAATCGGGATGCACTGGGCCTCGCTGCATGGACTCCACTGCATATAATCGGGATCCATTGCGCCACAATGCATGGAATCCTCTGCATTCAATGACGCTGAATGGAATCCACTGCATTGAATCGGGAAACTTTGGGCCATGCTGCATAAATCCACTGCATGCAATCATGCTGTGTGGACTCCACTGCATTGAATCATGCTGCAAAAAAAACCACTGCATTCAATAGGGTTCCATTTCTTCACCCTGCATGGAATCCACTGCATTCAACCACGCTGCATGGAATCCACTGCATTCAATCGGGATGCATTTTACCACTCTGCATGGATTACACTGCATTTAATCACGCTGCATGTAATCCATGGAATTTAATCGGGATTCATTTTACTAAGCTGTATGGAATGGACTGCACTTAATCACGCTGCATGGAATCCACTGCATTCAATCGGGATGCATTTTACCACGTTGCATGCAGTTCACTGCATTCAATCACAATGCATGGAATCCACTGCATTCAATTGGGATGCTTTGGGCCATGCTGCATAAAATCCACTGCATTCAATCTTGCTTTTTGAATCCACTGCATTCAGTAATGCTGCATAAAATCCTTGCATTCAATTGGGTTCCATTTCTTCACGCTGCATGGAATACACTGCATTCAATCACGCTGCATGGAATCCACTGCATACAATCGGGATGCATTTTACCATGCTGCGTGGTTTTCACTGCATTCAATCACAATGCATGGAATCCACTGCATTCCATCGGGATGCTTTGGGCCATGCTGCATAAAATCCACTGCATTCAATCATGCTGCATGGAATCCACTGCATTCAATCATGCTGCATAAAATCCACTGCATTCAATAGGGTTCCATTTCTTCACGCTGCATGTAATACACTGCATTCAATCACACTGAATGGAATCCACTGCATTCAATCGGGATGCATTTTACCATGCTGCGTGGTTTTCACTGCATTCAATCACAATGCATGGAATCCACTGCATTCCATCGGGATGCTTTGGGCCATGCTGCATAAAATCCACTGCATTCAATCGGGATGCATTGGGCCACGCTGCATCGACTCCACTGCATTCAATTGGCATCCATTGCGCCACAATGCAAGGAATCCTCTGCAGTCATTGACGCTGCATGGACTCCACTGCATTCAATCGGGATGCTTTGGGCCATGCTGCATAAAATCCACTGCATTCAACCATGCTGCATGGAATCCATTTCATTCAATCATGCTCTATAAAATCCAATGCATTCAATACGGTTCCATTACTTCACGCTGCATGGAATACACTGCATTAAATCAGGATTCATGGAATCGACTGCATTCAATCAGGATGCATTATACCACGTTGCATGGATTACCCTACATTCAATCACAATGCATGGAATCCACTGCATTCAATCGGGATGCTTTGGGCCATGCTGCATAAAATCCACTGCATTCAATCGGGATGCATTGGGCCTCGCTGCATAGACTCCACTGCATATAATCGGGATCCATTGCGCCACAATGCATGGAATACTCTGCATTCAATGACGCTGCATGGAATCCACTGCATTCCATCGGGAAGCTTTGGGCCATGCTGCATAAAATCCACTGCATTCAATCATGCTGCATGGAATCCACTGCATTCAATCGGGATGCATTTTACAAGGCTGCATGGATTACATTTCATACACTCAAAATGCATGGAATCCACTGCGTTCTATAGGGATGCTTTGGGCCATACTGCATAAAATACACTGCATTCAATTTGCTGCATGGAATCCACTGCATTCAATCATGCTGAATAAAATCCACTGCATTCAATAGGGTTCCATTTCTTCACGCTGCATGGAATACACTGCATTCAATCAGGCTGCATGAAATCCACTGCATTCAATGGGGATGCATTCCACAATGCTGCATGGAGTTCACTGCATGCAATCACAATGCATGTAATCCACTGCATTCCATCGGGATGCTTTGGGCCATGCTGCATAAAATCCACTGCATTCAACCATGCTGCATGGAATCCACTGCATTCAATCATGCTGCATAAAATCCACTGCATTCCATCGGGATGCATTGGGCCTCGCTGCATGGAATACACTGCATTCAATCAGGCTGCATGGAATCCACTGCATTCAATGGGGATGCATTCTACAATGCTGCATGGAGTTCACTGCATTCAATCACAACGCATGTAATCCACTGCATTCCATCGGGATGCTTTGGGCCATGCTGCATAAAATCCACTGCATTCAATCGGGATGCATTGGGCCTCGCTGCATGGACTCCACTGCATACAATCGGGATCCATTGCACCAAAATGCATGGAATACTCTGCATTCATTGACGCTGCATGGACTCCACTGCATTCAATCGGGATGCTTTGGGCCATGCTGCATAAAATCCACTGCATTCAACCATGCTGCATGGAATCCACTGCATTCAATCATGCTGCATAAAATCCACTGCATTCCATCGGGATGCATTGGGCCTCGCTGCATGGAATACACTGCATTCAATCACGCTGCATGGAATCCACTGCATTCAATGGGGATGCATTCTACAATGCTGCATGGAGTTCACTGCATTCAATCACAACGCATGTAATCCACTGCATTCCATCGGGATGCTTTGGGCCATGCTGCATAAAATCCACTGCATTCAATCGGGATGCATTGGGCCTCGCTGCATCGACTCCACTGCATTCAATCGGGATCCATTGCGCCACAATGCATGGAATACTCTGCATTCATTGACGCTGCATGGACTCCACTGCATTCAATCGGGATGCTTTGGGCCATGCTGCATAAAATCCACTGCATTCAACCATGCTGCATGGAATCCACTGCATTCAATCATGCTGCATAAAATCCACTGCATTCCATCGGGATGCATTCGGCCTCGCTGCATGGAATACACTGCATTCAATCACGCTGCATGGAATCCACTGCATTCAATGGGGATGCATTCTACAATGCTGCATGGAGTTCACTGCATTCAATCTCAATGCATGGATTCCACTGCATTCCATCGGGATGCTTTGGGCCATGCTGCATAAAATCCACTGCATTCAATCGGGATGCATTGGGCCTCGCTGCATGGACTCCACTGCATACAATCGGGATCCATTGCACCAAAATGCATGGAATCCTCCGCATGCAACGACGCTGCATGGACTCCACTGCATTCAATCGGGATGCATTGGGCCACGCTGCATCGACTCCACTGCATTCAATCGGGATCCATTGCGCCACAATGCAAGGAATCCTCTGCATTCATTGACGCTGCATGGACTCCACTGCATTCAATCGGGATGCTTTGGGCCATGCTGCATAAAATCCACTGCATTCAACCATGCTGCATGGAATCCATTTCATTCAATCATGCTCTATAAAATCCAATGCATTCAATACGGTTCCATTACTTCACGCGGCATGGAATACACTGCATTAAATCAGGATGCATGGAATCGACTGCATTCAATCAGGATGCATTATACCACGTTGCATGGATTACCCTACATTCAATCACAATGCATGGAATCCACTGCATTCAATCGGGATGCTTTGGGCCATGCTGCATAAAATCCACTGCATTCAACCATGCTGCATGGAATCCATTTCATTCAATCATGCTCTATAAAATCCAATGCATTCAATAGGGTTCCATTACTTCACGCTGCATGGAATACACTGCATTAAATCAGGATGCATGGAATCGACTGCATTCAATCAGAAGGCATTATACCACGTTGCATGGATTACCCTACATTCAATCACAATGCATGGAATCCACTGCATTCAATCGGGATGCTTTGGGCCATGCTGCATAGACTCCACTGCATATAATCGGGATCCATTGCGCCACAATGCATGGAATATTCTGCATTCAACGACGCTGCATGAATCCACTGCATTCCATCGGGAAGCCTTGGGCCATGCTGCATAAAATCCACTGCATTCAATCATGCTGGATGGAATCCACTGCATTCAATCGGGATGCATTTTACAAGGCTGCATGGATTACATTTCATACACTCAAATTGCATGGAATCCACTGCGTTCTATAGGTATGCTTTGGGCCATACTGCATAAAATACACTGCATTCAATTTGCTGCATGGAATCCACTGCATTCAGTCATGCTGAATAAAATCCACTGCATTCAATAGGGTTCCATTTCTTCACGCTGCATGGAATACACTGCATTCAATCAGGCTCCATGAAATCCACTGCATTCAATGGGGATGCATTCTACAATGCTGCATGGAGTTCACTGCATGCAATCACAACGCATGTAATCCACTGCATTCCATGGGGATGCTTTGGGCCATGCTGCATAAAATCCACTGCATTCAACCATGCTGCATGGAATCAACTGCATTCAATCATGCTGCATAAAATCCACTGCATTCCATCGGGATGCATTGGGCCTCGCTGCATGGAATACACTGCATTCAATCACACTGCATGAATTCCACTGCATTCAATGGGGATGCATTCTACAATGCTGCATGGAGTTCACTGCATTCAATCACAATGCATGGAATCCACTGCATTCCATCGGGATGCTTTGGGCGATGCTGCATAAAATCCACTGCATTCAATCGGGATGCATTGGGCCTCGCTGCATGGACTCCGTGCATACAATCGGGATCCATTGCACCAAAATGCATGGAATCCTCCGCATGCAACGACGCTGCATGGACTCCACTGCATTCAATCGGGATGCTTTGGGCCATGCTGCATAAAATCCATTGAATTCAATCATGCTGCATGGAATCCACTGCATTCAATCATGCTGTATTAAATCCACTGCATTCAATAGGGTTCCATTTCTTCACGTGGCATCGAATCCACTGCATTCAATCACGCTGCATGGAATCCACTGCATTCAATCGGGATGCATTTTTCCTCGCTGCATGGAGTACACTGCATTCAATCATGCTGCATAAAATCCACTGCATTCCATCGGGATGCTTTGGGCCATGCTGCATAAAATCCACTGCATTCAACCATGCTGCATGGAATCCACTGCATTCAATCATGCTGCATAAAATCCACTGCATTCCATCGGGATGCATTGGGCCTCGCTGCATGGAATAAACTGCATTCAATCAGGCTGCATGGAATCCAGTGCATTCAATGGGGATGCATTCTACCATGCTGCATGGAGTTCACTGCATTCAATCACAATGCATGGAATCCACTGCATTCCATCGGGATGCTTTGGGCCATGCTGCATACAATCCACTGCATTCAATCGGGATGCATTGGGCCTCGCTGCATGGACTCCACTGCATACAATCGGGATCCATTGCGCCAAAATGCATGGAATCGACTGCATTTAATCACGGTGCATGGAATCCACTGCATTCAATCGGGATGCATTTTACCACACTGGTTGGATTACACTGCATTCAATCGCAATTCATAGAATCCACTGCATTCAATATGGATGCATTTTACCACTCTGCATGGAATCCACTGCATTTAATCACGCTGCATGTACTCCATGGAATTTCATCGGGATTCATTTTACTAAGCTGTATGGAATCGACTGCATTTAATCACGCTGCATGGAATCCACTGCATTCAATCGGGATTCATTTTACAAGGCTGCATGGAGTAAACTGCATTCAATCACAATGCATGGAATCCACTGCATTCAAACGGGATGCTTTGGGCCATGCTGCATAAAATCCACTGCATTCAATCATGCTGCATGGAATCCACTGCATTCAATCATGCAGCATAAAATCCGCTGCATTCCATAGGGTTCCATTTCTTCATGCTGCATGGAGTACACTGCATTCAATCAGGCTGCATAAAATCCGCTGCATTCCATAGGGTTCCATTTCTTCATGCTGCATGGAATACACTGCATTTAATCAGGCTGCATGGAATCCACTGCATTCAATCGGGATGCATTTTTCCTCATTGCATGGACTACACTGCATTCCATCACAATGCATGGAATACACTGCATTCAATCGGGAAGCTTTGGGCCATGCTGCATACAATCCACTGCATTCAATCGGGATGCACTGGGCCTCGCTGCATGGACTCCACTGCATATAATCGGGATCCATTGCGCCACAATGCATGGAATACTCTGCATGCAATGACGCTGAATGGAATCCACTGCATTGAATCGTGAAGCTATGGGCCATGCTGCATAAAATCCACTGCATGCAATCATGCTGCATTGAATCCACTGCATTCAATCATGCTGCATAAAATCCACTGCAATCAATAGGGTTCCATTACTGCACCCTGCATGGAATCCACTGCATTCAACCACGCTGCATGGAATCCACTGCATTCAATCGGGATGCATTTTACCACTCTGCATGGATTACACTGCATTTAATCACGCTGCATGTAATCCATGGAATTTAAACGGGATTCATTTTACTAAGCTGTATGGAATCGACTGCACTTAATCACGCTGCATGGAATCCACTGTATTCAATCGGGATGCATTTTACCACGTTGCATGCAGTTCACTGCATTCAATCACAATGCATGGAATCCACTGCATTCAATCGGGATGCTTTGGGCCATGCTGCATAAAATCCACTGCATTCAATCTTGCTTTTTGAATCCACTGCATTCAGTAATGCTGCATAAAATCCTTGCATTCAATTGGGTTCCATTTCTTCACGCTGCATGGAATACACTGCATTCAATCACGCTGCATGGAATCCACTGCATTCTATCGGGATGCATTTTACCTCGCTGCATGGATTACACTGCATTCACTCACAATGCATGGAATCCACTGCATTCCATCGGGATGCTTTGGGCCATGCTGCATAAACTCCACTGCATTCAATCGGGAGGCATTGGGCCTCGCTGCATGGACTCCACTGCATAAAATCTGGATCAATTGCGCCACAATGCATGGAATCCTCTGCATTCAACGACGCTGCATGGAATCCACTGCATTCCATCGTGATGTTTTGGGCCATGCTGCATAAAATCTACTGCATTCAATCGGGATGCATTGGCCCCGCTGCATGAACTCCACTGCATACAATCTGGAACCATTGCGCCAAAATGCATGGAATACTCTGCATTCAACGACGCTGCATGGAATCCACTGCATTCAATCGGGATGCTTTGGGCCATGCTGCATAAATCCATTGAATTCAATCCTGCTGCATGGAATCCACTGCATTCACTCTTGCTGCATAAAATCCACTGCATTCAATAGGGTTCCATTTCTTCACGCTGTATGGAATCCACTACATTCAATCACGCTGCATGGAATCCACTGCATTCTATCGGGATGCATTTTACCACGCTGCATAGATTACACCGCATTCAATCACAATGCATGGAATCCACTGCATTCAATCGGGATGCTTTGGGCCATGCTGCATAAAATCCACTGCATTCAATCGGGATGAACTGGGCATCGCTGCATGGACTCCACTGCATACAATCGGGATCCATTGCGCCACAATGCATGGAATCCTCTGCATTCAATGACGCTGCATGGAATCCACTGCATACAATCGGGATGCTTTGGGCCATGCTGAATAAAATCCATTGCATTCAATCATGCTGCATGGAATCCACTTCATTCAATCGGGATGCATTTTACCATGCTGCATGGATTACCCTTCATTCAATCAGGCTGCATGGAATCCACTGCATTCTATCGGGATGCTTTGCGCCATGCTGCATAAAATCCACTGCATTTAATCGGGATGCATTTGGCCACGCTGCATGGACTCCACTGCATAAAATCGGGATCCATTGCACCAAAATGCAAGGAATCATCTGCATTCAATGACGCTGCATGGAATCCACTGCATTCCATCGGGATCCATTTTACCACGCAGCATGGATTACACTGCTTTCAATCACAATGCATGGAATCTACTCTATTCAATCGGGATGCTTTGGGCCATACTGCATAAAATCCACTGCATTCAATCATGCTGCATGGAATCCACTGCATTCTATAGGGATGCTTTGGGCCATACTGCATAAAATCCACTGCATTCAATCTTGCTGCATGGAATCCACTGCATTCAATCATGCTGCATAAATCCACTGCATTCAATAGGGTTCCATTTCTTCACGCTGCATGGAATCCACTGCATTCAATCACGCTGCATAAAATCCACTGCATTCAATAGGGTTCCATTTCTTCACGCTGCATGGAATCCACTACATTCAATCACGCTGCATGGAATCCACTGCATTCAATCAGGATGCTTTGGGCCATGCTGCATAAAATCCACTGCATTCAATCATGCTGCCTGGAATCCACTGCATTCAATCATACTGCATAAAATCCACTGCATTCAATAGGGTTCCATTTCTTCACGCTTCATGGAATCCACTGCATTCAATAGGGTTCCATTCCTTCACGCTGCCTGGAATCCACTGCCTTCAATCACGCTGCATTGAATCCACTGCATTCAATCAGGATGCATTTTTCCTCGTTGCATGGATTACACTGCATTCAATCCCAATGCATGGAATCCACTGCATTCAATCGGGAAGCTTTGGGCCATGCTGCATACAATGCACTGCATTCAATCGGGATGCACTGGGCCTCGCTGCATGGACTCCACTGCATATAATCGGGATCCATTGCGCCACAATGCATGGAATCCTCTGCATTCAATGACGCTGAATGGAATCCACTGCATTGAATCGGGAAGCTTTGGGCCATGCTGCATAAATCCACTGCATTCAATCATGCTGTGTGGACTCCACTGCATTGAATCATGCTGCAAAAAAACCACTGCATTCAATAGGGTTCCATTTCTTCACCCTGCATGGAATCCACTGCATTCAACCACGCTGCATGGAATCCACTGCATTCAATCGGGATGCATTTTACCACTCTGCATGGATTACACTGCATTTAATCACGCTGCATGTAATCCATGGAATTTAATCAGGATTCATTTTACTAAGCTGTATGGAATGGACTGCACTTAATCACGCTGCATGGAATCCACTGCATTCAATCGGGATGCATTTTACCACGTTGCATGCAGTTCACTGCATTCAATCCCAATGCATGGAATCCACTGCATTCAATCGGGAAGCTTTGGGCCATGCTGCATAAAATCCACTGCATTCAATCTTGCTTTTTGAATCCACTGCATTCAGTAATGCTGCATAAAATCCTTGCATTCAATTGGGTTCCATTTCTTCACGCTGCATGGAATACACTGCATTCAATCACGCTGCATGGAATCCACTGCATTCAATCGGGATGCATTTTACCATGCTGCGTGGTTTTCACTCCATTCAATCACAATGCATGGAATCCACTGCATTCCATCGGGATGCTTTGGGCCATGCTGCATAAAATCCACTGCATTCAATCATGCTGCATGGAATCCACTGCATTCAATCATGCTGCATAAAATCCACTGCATTCAATAGGGTTCCATTTCTTCACGCTGCATGTAATACACTGCATTCAATCAGGCTGCATAAAATCCGCTGCATTCCATAGGGTTCCATTTCTTCATGCTGCATGGAATACACTGCATTCAATCAGGCTGCATAAAATCCGCTGCATTCCATAGGGTTCCATTTCTTCATGCTGCATGGAATACACTGCATTCAATCAGGCTGCATGGAATCCACTGCATTCAATCGGGATGCATTTTTCCTCGTTGCATGGACTACACTGCATTCCATCACAATGCATGGAATACACTGCATTCAATCGGGAAGCTTTGGGCCATGCTGCATACAATCCACTGCATTCAATCGGGATGCACTGGGCCTCGCTGCATGGACTCCACTGCATATAATCGGGATCCATTGCGCCACAATGCATGGAATACTCTGCATGCAATGACGCTGAATGGAATCCACTGCATTGAATCGTGAAGCTATGGGCCATGCTGCATAAAATCCACTGCATGCAATCATGCTGCATTGAATCCACTGCATTCAATCATGCTGCATAAAATCCACTGCAATCAATAGGGTTCCATTACTGCACCCTGCATGGAATCCACTGCATTCAACCACGCTGCATGGAATCCACTGCATTCAATCGGGATGCATTTTACCACTCTGCATGGATTACACTGCATTTAATCACGCTGCATGTAATCCATGGAATTTAAACGGGATTCATTTTACTAAGCTGTATGGAATCGACTGCACTTAATCACGCTGCATGGAATCCACTGTATTCAATCGGGATGCATTTTACCACGTTGCATGCAGTTCACTGCATTCAATCACAATGCATGGAATCCACTGCATTCAATCGGGATGCTTTGGGCCATGCTGCATAAAATCCACTGCATTCAATCTTGCTTTTTGAATCCACTGCATTCAGTAATGCTGCATAAAATCCTTGCATTCAATTGGGTTCCATTTCTTCACGCTGCATGGAATACACTGCATTCAATCACGCTGCATGGAATCCACTGCATTCTATCGGGATGCATTTTACCTCGCTGCATGGATTACACTGCATTCACTCACAATGCATGGAATCCACTGCATTCCATCGGGATGCTTTGGGCCATGCTGCATAAACTCCACTGCATTCAATCGGGAGGCATTGGGCCTCGCTGCATGGACTCCACTGCATAAAATCTGGATCAATTGCGCCACAATGCATGGAATCCTCTGCATTCAACGACGCTGCATGGAATCCACTGCATTCCATCGTGATGTTTTGGGCCATGCTGCATAAAATCTACTGCATTCAATCGGGATGCATTGGCCCCGCTGCATGAACTCCACTGCATACAATCTGGAACCATTGCGCCAAAATGCATGGAATACTCTGCATTCAACGACGCTGCATGGAATCCACTGCATTCAATCGGGATGCTTTGGGCCATGCTGCATAAATCCATTGAATTCAATCCTGCTGCATGGAATCCACTGCATTCACTCTTGCTGCATAAAATCCACTGCATTCAATAGGGTTCCATTTCTTCACGCTGTATGGAATCCACTACATTCAATCACGCTGCATGGAATCCACTGCATTCTATCGGGATGCATTTTACCACGCTGCATAGATTACACCGCATTCAATCACAATGCATGGAATCCACTGCATTCAATCGGGATGCTTTGGGCCATGCTGCATAAAATCCACTGCATTCAATCGGGATGAACTGGGCATCGCTGCATGGACTCCACTGCATACAATCGGGATCCATTGCGCCACAATGCATGGAATCCTCTGCATTCAATGACGCTGCATGGAATCCACTGCATACAATCGGGATGCTTTGGGCCATGCTGAATAAAATCCATTGCATTCAATCATGCTGCATGGAATCCACTGCATTCAATCGGGATGCATTTTACCATGCTGCATGGATTACCCTTCATTCAATCAGGCTGCATGGAATCCACTGCATTCTATCGGGATGCTTTGCGCCATGCTGCATAAAATCCACTGCATTTAATCGGGATGCATTTGGCCACGCTGCATGGACTCCACTGCATAAAATCGGGATCCATTGCACCAAAATGCAAGGAATCATCTGCATTCAATGACGCTGCATGGAATCCACTGCATTCCATCGGGATCCATTTTACCACGCAGCATGGATTACACTGCTTTCAATCACAATGCATGGAATCTACTCTATTCAATCGGGATGCTTTGGGCCATACTGCATAAAATCCACTGCATTCAATCATGCTGCATGGAATCCACTGCATTCTATAGGGATGCTTTGGGCCATACTGCATAAAATCCACTGCATTCAATCTTGTTGCATGGAATCCACTGCATTCAATCATGCTGCATAAATCCACTGCATTCAATAGGGTTCCATTTCTTCACGCTTCATGGAATCCACTGCATTCAATAGGGTTCCATTCCTTCACGCTGCCTGGAATCCACTGCCTTCAATCACGCTGCATTGAATCCACTGCATTCAATCAGGATGCATTTTTCCTCGTTGCATGGATTACACTGCATTCAATCCCAATGCATGGAATCCACTGCATTCAATCGGGAAGCTTTGGGCCATGCTGCATACAATGCACTGCATTCAATCGGGATGCACTGGGCCTCGCTGCATGGACTCCACTGCATATAATCGGGATCCATTGCGCCACAATGCATGGAATCCTCTGCATTCAATGACGCTGAATGGAATCCACTGCATTGAATCGGGAAGCTTTGGGCCATGCTGCATAAATCCACTGCATTCAATCATGCTGTGTGGACTCCACTGCATTGAATCATGCTGCAAAAAAACCACTGCATTCAATAGGGTTCCATTTCTTCACCCTGCATGGAATCCACTGCATTCAACCACGCTGCATGGAATCCACTGCATTCAATCGGGATGCATTTTACCACTCTGCATGGATTACACTGCATTTAATCACGCTGCATGTAATCCATGGAATTTAATCAGGATTCATTTTACTAAGCTGTATGGAATGGACTGCACTTAATCACGCTGCATGGAATCCACTGCATTCAATCGGGATGCATTTTACCACGTTGCATGCAGTTCACTGCATTCAATCACAATGCATGGAATCCACTGCATTCAATCGGGATGCTTTGGGCCATGCTGCATAAAATCCACTGCATTCAATCTTGCTTTTTGAATCCACTGCATTCAGTAATGCTGCATAAAATCCTTGCATTCAATTGGGTTCCATTTCTTCACGCTGCATGGAATACACTGCATTCAATCACGCTGCATGGAATCCACTGCATTCAATCGGGATGCATTTTACCATGCTGCGTGGTTTTCACTCCATTCAATCACAATGCATGGAATCCACTGCATTCCATCGGGATGCTTTGGGCCATGCTGCATAAAATCCACTGCATTCAATCATGCTGCATGGAATCCACTGCATTCAATCATGCTGCATAAAATCCACTGCATTCAATAGGGTTCCATTTCTTCACGCTGCATGTAATACACTGCATTCAATCACACTGAATGGAATCCACTGCATTCAATCGGGATGCATTTTACCTCGCTGCATGGATTACACTGCATTCAATCACAATGCATGGAATCCACTGCATTCCATCGGGATGCTTTGGGCCATGCTGCATAAAATCCACTGCATTCAATCGGGATGCATTGGGCCACGCTGCATCGACTCCACTGCATTCAATGGGCATCCATTGCGCCACAATGCAAGGAATCCTCTGCATTCATTGACGCTGCATGGACTCCACTGCATTCAATCGGGATGCTTTGGGCCATGCTGCATAAAATCCACTGCATTCAATCGGGATGCATTGGGCCTCGCTGCATTGACTCCACTGCATATAATCGTGATCCATTGCGCCACAATGCATGGAATACTCTGCATTCAATGACACTGCATGGAATCCACTGCATTCCATCGGGAAGCTTTGGGCCATGCTGCATAAAATCCACTGCATTCAATCATGCTGCATGGAATCCACTGCATTCAATCGGGATGCATTTTACAAGGCTGCATGGATTACATTTCATACACTCAAATTGCATGGAATCCACTGCGTTCTATAGGGATGCTTTGGGCCATACTGCATAAAATACACTGCATTCAATTTGCTGCATGGAATCCACTGCATTCAATCATGCTGAATAAAATCCACTGCATTCAATAGGGTTCCATTTCTTCACGCTGCATGGAATACACTGCATTCAATCAGGCTGCATGAAATCCACTGCATTCAATGGGGATGCATTCTACAATGCTGCATGGAGTTCACTGCATGCAATCACATTGCATGTAATCCACTGCATTCCATCGGGATGCTTTGGGCCATGCTGCATAAAATCCACTGCATTCAATCATGCTGCATGGAATCCACTGCATTCAATCATGCTGCATAAAATCCACTGCATTCAATCGGGATGCATTGGGCCTCGCTGCATGGAATACACTGCATTCAATCACGCTGCATGGAATCCACTGCATTCAATGGGGATGCATTCTACAATGCTGCATGGGGTTCACTGCATTCAATCACAATGCATAGAATCCACTGCATTCCATCGGGATGCTTTGGGCCATGCTGCATAAAATCCACTGCATTCAATCGGGATGCATTGGGCCTTGGTGCATGGACTCCACTGCATACAATCGGGATCCATTGCACCAAAATGCATGGAATCCTCCATATGCAACCATGCTGCATGGACTCCACTGCATTCAATCGGGATGCTTTGGGCCATGCTGCATAATATCCATTGAATTCAATCATGCTGCATGGAATCCACTGCATTCAATCATGCTGCATAAAATCCACTGCATTCAATAGGGTTCCATTTCTTCACGTGGAATCGAATCCACTGCATTCAATCACGCTGCATGGAATCCACTGCATTCTATCGGGATGCATTTTACCTCGCTGCATGGATTACACTGCATTCACTCACAATGCATGGAATCCACTGCATTCCATCGGGATGCTTTGGGCCATGCTGCATAAACTCCACTGCATTCAATCGGGAGGCATTGGGCCTCGCTGCATGGACTCCACTGCATAAAATCTGGATCAATTGCGCCACAATGCATGGAATCCTTTGCATTCAACGACGCTGCATGGAATCCACTGCATTCCATCGGGATGTTTTGGGCCATGCTGCATAAAATCTACTGCATTCAATCGGGATGCATTGGGCCTCGCTGCATGAACTCCACTGCATACAATCGGGATCCATTGCGCCAAAATGCATGGAATACTCTGCATTCAACGACGCTGCATGGAATCCACTGCATTCAATCGGGATGCTTTGGGCCATGCTGCATAAATCCATTGAATTCAATCCTGCTGCATGGAATACCCTGCATTCACTCTTGCTGCATAAAATCCACTGCATTCAATAGGGTTCCATTTCTTCACGCTGCATGGAATCCACTACATTCAATCACGCTGCATGGAATCCACTGCATTCTATCGGGATGATTTGGGCCATGCTGCATAAAATCCACTGCATTCAATCGGGATGAACTGGGCATCGCTGCATGGACTCCACTGCATACAATCGGGATCCATTGCGCCACAATGCATGGAATCCTCTGCATTCAATGACGCTGCATGGAATCCACTGCATACAATCGGGATGCTTTGGGCCATGCTGAATAAAATCCATTGCATTCAATCATGCTGCATGGAATCCACTGCATTCAATCGGGATGCATTTTACCATGCTGCATGGATTACCCTTCATTCAATCAGGCTGCATGGAATCCACTGCATTCTATCGGGATGCTTTGCGCCATGCTGCATAAAATCCACTGCATTTAATCGGGATGCATTTGGCCACGCTGCATGGACTCCACTGCATAAAATCGGGATCCATTGCACCAAAATGCAAGGAATCATCTGCATTCAATGACGCTGCATGGAATCCACTGCATTCCATCGGGATCCATTTTACCACGCAGCATGGATTACACTGCTTTCAATCACAATGCATGGAATCTACTCTATTCAATCGGGATGCTTTGGGCCATACTGCATAAACTCCACTGCATTCAATCATGCTGCATGGAATCCACTGCATTCTATAGGGATGCTTTGGGCCATACTGCATAAAATTCACTGCATTCAATCTTGCTGCATGGAATCCACTGCATTCAATCATGCTGCATAAATCCACTGCATTCAATAGGGTTCCATTTCTACACGCTGCATGGAATCCACTGCATTCAATCACGCTGCATAAAATCCACTGCATTCAATAGGGTTCCATTTCTTCACGCTGCATGGAATCCACTACATTCAATCACGCTGCATGGAATCCACTGCATTCAATCAGGATGCTTTGGGCCATGCTGCATAAAATCCACTGCATTCAATCATGCTGCCTGGAATCCACTGCATTCAATCATACTGCATAAAATCCACTGCATTCAATAGGGTTCCATTTCTTCACGCTTCATGGAATCCACTGCATTCAATAGGGTTCCATTCCTTCACGCTGCCTGGAATCCACTGCCTTCAATCACGCTGCATTGAATCCACTGCATTCAATCAGGATGCATTTTTCCTCGTTGCATGGATTACACTGCATTCAATCCCAATGCATGGAATCCACTGCATTCAATCGGGAAGCTTTGGGCCATGCTGCATACAATGCACTGCATTCAATCGGGATGCACTGGGCCTCGCTGCATGGACTCCACTGCATATAATCGGGATCCATTGCGCCACAATGCATGGAATCCTCTGCATTCAATGACGCTGAATGGAATCCACTGCATTGAATCGGGAAGCTTTGGGCCATGCTGCATAAATCCACTGCATTCAATCATGCTGTGTGGACTCCACTGCATTGAATCATGCTGCAAAAAAAACCACTGCATTCAATAGGGTTCCATTTCTTCACCCTGCATGGAATCCACTGCATTCAACCACGCTGCATGGAATGCACTGCATTCAATCGGGATGCATTTTACCACTCTGCATGGATTACACTGCATTTAATCACGCTGCATGGAATCCATGGAATTTAATCAGGATTCATTTTACTAAGCTGTATGGAATGGACTGCACTTAATCACGCTGCATGGAATCCACTGCATTCAATCGGGATGCATTTTACCACGTTGCATGCAGTTCACTGCATTCAATCACAATGCATGGAATCCACTGCATTCAATCGGGATGCTTTGGGCCATGCTGCATAAAATCCACTGCATTCAATCTTGCTTTTTGAATCCACTGCATTCAGTAATGCTGCATAAAATCCTTGCATTCAATTGGGTTCCATTTCTTCACGCTGCATGGAATACACTGCATTCAATCACGCTGCATGGAATCCACTGCATTCAATCGGGATGCATTTTACCATGCTGCGTGGTTTTCACTGCATTCAATCACAATGCAAGGAATCCTCTGCATTCATTGACGCTGCATGGACTCCACTGCATTCAATCGGGATGCTTTGGGACATGCTGCATAAAATCCATTGCATTCAACCATGCTGCATGGAATCCATTTCATTCAATCATGCTCTATAAAATCCAATGCATTCAATACGGTTCCATTACTTCACGCTGCATGGAATACACTGCATTCAATCAGGCTGCATGAAATCCACTGCATTCAATGGGGATGCATTGTACAATGCTGCATGGAGTTCACTGCATGCAATCACAATGCATGTAATCCACTGCATTCCATCGGGATGCCTTGGGCCATGCTGCATAAAATCCACTGCATTCAACCATGCTGCATGGAATCCACTGCATTCAATCATGCTGCATAAAATCCACTGCATTCAATCGGGATGCATTGGGCCTCGCTGCATGGAATACACTGCATTCAATCAGGCTGCATGGAATCCACTGCATTCAATGGGGATGCATTCTACAATGCTGCATGGAGTTCACTGCATTCAATCACAACGCATGTAATCCACTGCATTCGATCGGGATGCTTTGGGCCATGCTGCATAAAATCCACTGCATTCAATCGGGATGCATTGGGCCTCGCTGCATGGACTCCACTGCATACAATCGGGATCCATTGCGCCAAAATGCATGGAATACTCTGCATTCATTGACGCTGCATGGACTCCACTGCATTCAATCGGGATGCTTTGGGCCATGCTGCATAAAATCCACTGCATTCAACCATGCTGCATGGAATCCACTGCATTCAATCATGCTGCATAAAATCCACTGCATTCCATCGGGATGCATTGGGCCTCGCTGCATGGAATACACTGCATTCAATCACGCTGCATGGAATCCACTGCATTCAATGGGGATGCATTCTACAATGCTGCATGGAGTTCACTGCATTCAATCACAATGCATGGAATCCACTGCATTCAATCGGGATGCTTTGGGCCATGCTGCATAAAATCCACTGCATTCAATCGGGATGCATTGGGCCACGCTGCATCGACTCCACTGCATTCAATTGGCATCCATTGCGCCACAATGCAAGGAATCCTCTGCATTCATTGACGCTGCATGGACTCCACTGCATTCAATCGGGATGCTTTGGGCCATGCTGCATAAAATCCACTGCATTCAACCATGCTGCATGGAATCCATTTCATTCAATCATGCTCTATAAAATCCAATGCATTCAATACGGTTCCATTACTTCACGCTGCATGGAATACACTGCATTCAATCAGGATGCATGGAATCGTCTGCATTCAATCAGGATGCATTATACCACGTTGCATGGATTTCCCTACATTCAATCACAATGCATGGAATCCACTGCATTCAATCGGGATGCTTTGGGCCATGCTGCATAAAATCCACTGCATTCAATCGGGATTCATTGGGCCTCGCTGCATAGACTCCACTGCATATAATCGGGATCCATTGCGCCACAATGCATGGAATACTCTGCATTCAATGACGCTGCATGGAATCCACTGCATTCCATCGGGAAGCTTTGGGCCATGCTGCATAAAATCCACTGCATTCAATCATGCTGCATGGAATCCACTGCATTCAATCGGGATGCATTTTACAAGGCTGCATGGAGTACATTTCATACACTCAAAATGCATGGAATCCACTGCGTTCTATAGGGATGCTTTGGGCCATACTGCATAAAATACACTGCATTCAATTTGCTGCATGGAATCCACTGCATTCAATCATGCTGAATAAAATCCACTGCATTCAATAGGGTTCCATTTCTTCACGCTGCATGGAATATACTGCATTCAATCAGGCTGCATGAAATACACTGCATTCAATGGGGATGCATTCTACAATGCTGCATGGAGTTCACTGCATGCAATCACAATGCATGTAATCCACTGCATTCCATCGGGATGCCTTGGGCCATGCTGCATAAAATCCACTGCATTCAACCATGCTGCATGGAATCCACTGCATTCAATCATGCTGCATAAAATCCACTGCATTCCATCGGGATGCATTGGGCCTCGCTGCATGGAATACACTGCATTCAATCAGGCTGCATGGAATCCACTGCATTCAATGGGGATGCATTCTACAATGCTGCATGGAGTTCACTGCATTCAATCACAACGCATGTAATCCACTGCATTCCATCGGGATGCTTTGGGCCATGCTGCATAAAATCCACTGCATTCAATCGGGATGCATTGGGCCTCGCTGCATGGACTCCACTGCATACAATCGGGATCCATTGCACCAAAATGCATGGAATACTCTGCATTCATTGACGCTGCATGGACTCCACTGCATTCAATCGGGATGCTTTGGGCCATGCTGCATAAAATCCACTGCATTCAACCATGCTGCATGGAATCCACTGCATTCAATCATGCTGCATAAAATCCACTGCATTCCATCGGGATGCATTGGGCCTCGCTGCATGGAATACACTGCATTCAATCACGCTGCATGGAATCCACTGCATTCAATGGGGATGCATTCTACAATGCTGCATGGAGTTCACTGCATTCAATCACAATGCATGGAATCCACTGCATTCCATCGGGATGCTTTGGGCCATGCTGCATAAAATCCACTGCATTCAATCGGGATGCATTGGGCCTCGCTGCATGGACTCCACTGCATACAATCGGGATCCATTGCACCAAAATGTATGGAATCCTCCGCATGCAACGACGCTGCATGGACTCCACTGCATTCAATCGGGATGCTTTGGGCCATGCTGCATAAAATCCATTGAATTCAATCATGCTGCATGGAATCCACTGCATTCAATCATGCTGTATAAAATCCACTGCATTCAATAGGGTTCCATTTCTTCACGCTGCATGGAATACACTGCATTGAATCAGGCTGCATGAAATCCACTGCATTCAATGGGGATGCATTCTACAATGCTGCATGGAGTTCACTGCATGCAATCACAATGCATGTAATCCACTGCATTCCATCGGGATGCTTTGGGCCATGCTGCATAAAATCCATTGCATTCAACCATGCTGCATGGAATCCACTGCATTCAATCATGCTGCATAAAATCCACTGCATTCAATCGGGATGCATTGGGCCTCGCTGCATGGAATAAACTGCATTCAATCAGGCTCCATGGAATCCACTGCATTCAATGGGGATGCATTCTACCATGCTGCATGGAGTTCACTCATTCAATCACAATGCATGGAATCCACTGCATTACATCGGGATGCTTTGGGCCATGCTGCATACAATCCACTGCATTCAATCGGGATGCATTGGGCCTCGCTGCATGGACTCCACTGCATACAATCGGGATCCATTGCGCCACAATGCATGGAATACTCTGCATTCAATCACGCTGCATGGAATCCACTGCATTCAATCGGGATGCTTTGGGCCATGCTGCATAAAATCCACTGCATGCAATCATGCTGCATGGAATCCACTGCATTCAATCGGGATGCATTTTACCACGTTGCATGCAGTTCACTGCATTCAATCACAATGCATGGAATCCACTGCATTCAATCGGGATGCTTTGGGCCATGCTGCATAAAATCCACTGCATTCAATCGGGATGCATTGGGCCTCGCTGCATGGACTCCACTGCATTCAATCGGGATCCATTGCGCCACAATGCATGGATCCTCTGCATTCAATGACGCTGCATGGAATCCACTGCATTCCATCAGGATGCTTTGGGCCATGCTGCATAAAATCCACTGCATGCAATCATGCTGCATGGAATCCACTGCATTCAATCATGCTGCATAAAATCCACTGCATTCAATAGGGTTCCATTTCTTCACACTGCATGGAATCCACTGCATTCAATCATGCTGCATGGAATCCACTGCATTCAACATGGATGAATTTTACCACGCTGCATTTAGTACACTGTATTCAATCACAATTCATGGAATCCATTGCATTCAATCGGGATGCTTTGGGCCATGCTGCATAAAATCCACTGCATTCAATCGGGATGCACTGGGCATCGCTGCATGGACTCCACTGCATACAATCGGGATCCATTTCGCCACAATGCATGGAATCCTCTGCATTCAATGACGCTGCATGGAATCCACTGCATTCAATCGGGATGCTTTGGGCCATGCTGAATAAAATCCATTGCATTCAATCATGCTGCATGGAATCCACTTCATTCAAACGGGATGCATTTTACCATGCTGCCTGGATTACCCTTCATTCAATCACGCTGCATGGAATCCACTGCATTCTATCGGGATGCTTTGGGCCATGCTGCATAAAATCCACTGCATTTAATCGGGATGCATTTGGCCACGCTGCATGGACTCCACTGCATAAAATCGGGATCCATTGCCCCAAAATGCAAGGAATCATCTGCATTCAATGACGCTGCATGGAATCCACTGCATTCCATCGGGATCCATTTTACCACGCAGCATGGATTACACTGCTTTCAATCACAATGCATGGAATCTACTCTATTCAATCGGGATGCTTTGGGCCATACTGCATAAAATCCACTGCATTCAATCTTGCTGCATGGAATCCACTGCATTCAATCACGCTGCATAAAATCCACTGCATTCAATAGGGTTCCATTTCTTCACGCTTCATGGAATCCACTGCATTCAATAGGGTTCCATTCCTTCACGCTGCCTGGAATCCACTGCCTTCAATCACGCTGCATGGAATCCACTGCATTCAATCGGGATGCATTTTTCCTCGTTGCATGGATTACACTGCATTCAATCCCAATGCATGGAATCCACTGCATTCAATCGGGAAGCTTTGGGCCATGCTGCATACAATGCACTGCATTCAATCGGGATGCACTGGGCCTCGCTGCATGGACTCCACTGCATATAATCGGGATCCATTGCGCCACAATGCATGGAATACTCTGCATTCAATGACGCTGAATGGAATCCACTGCATTGAATCGGGAAGCTTTGGGCCATGCTGCATAAATCCACTGCATGCAGTCATGCTGTGTGGACTCCACTGCATTGAATCATGCTGCAAAAAAAACCACTGCATTCAATAGGGTTCCATTTCTTCACCCTGCATGGAATCCACTGCATTCAACCACGCTGCATGGAATGCACTGCATTCAATCGGGATGCATTTTACCACTCTGCATGGATTACACTGCATTTAATCACGCTGCATGTAATCCATGGAATTTAATCGGGATTCATTTTACTAAGCTGTATGGAATGGACTGCACTTAATCACGCTGCATGGAATCCACTGCATTCAATCGGGATGCATTTTACCACGTTGCAGGCAGTTCACTGCATTCAATCACAATGCATGGAATCCACTGCATTCAATCGGGATGCTTTGGGCCATGCTGCATAAAATCCACTGCATTCAATCTTGCTTTTTGAATCCACTGCATTCAGTAATGCTGCATAAAATCCTTGCATTCAATTGGGTTCCATTTCTTCACGCTGCATGGAATACACTGCATTCAATCACGCTGCATGGAATCCACTGCATTCAATCGGGATGCATTTTACCATGCTGCGTGGTTTTCACTGCATTCAATCACAATGCATGGAATCCACTGCATTCCATCGGGATGCTTTGGGCCATGCTGCATAAAATCCACTGCATTCAATCGGGATGCACTGGGCCTCGCTGCATGGACTCCACTGCATTCAATCGGGATCCATTGCGCCACAATGCATGGAATCCTCTGCATTCAATGACGCTGCATGGAATCCACTGCATTCCATCAGGATGCTTTGGGCCATGCTGCATAAAATCCACTGCATGCAATCATGCTGCATGGAATCCACTGCATTCAATCATGCTGCATAAAATCCACTGCATTCAATAGGGTTCCATTTCTTCACACTGCATGGAATCCACTGCATTCAATCACGCTGCATGGAATCCACTGCATTCAACATGGAGGAATTTTACCACGCTGCATTTAGTACACTGTATTCAATCACAATTCATGGAATCCATTGCATTCAATCGGAATGCTTTGGGCCATGCTGCATAAAATCCACTGCATTCAATCGGGATGCACTGGGCATCGCTGCATGGACTCCATTGCATACAATCGGGATCCATTGCGCCACAATGCATGGAATCCTCTGCATTCAATCATGCTGCATGGAATCCACTGCATTCAATCGGGATGCATTTTACCATGCTGCATGGATTACCCTTCATTCAATCAGGCTGCATGGAATCCACTGCATTCTATCGGGATGCTTTGCGCCATGCTGCATAAAATCCAGTGCATTTAATCGGGATGCATTTGGCCACGCTGCATGGACTCCACTGCATTCAATCATGCTGCATAAAATCCACTGCATTCAATCGGGATGCATTGGGCCTCGCTGCATGGAATAAACTGCATTCAATCAGGCTCCATGGAATCCACTGCATTCAATGGGGATGCATTCTACCATGCTGCATGGAGTTCACTCATTCAATCACAATGCATGGAATCCACTGCATTCCATCGGGATGCTTTGGGCCATGCTGCATACAATCCACTGCATTCAATCGGGATGCATTGGGCCTCGCTGCATGGACTCCACTGCATACAATCGGGATCCATTGCGCCACAATGCATGGAATACTCTGCATTCAATCACGCTGCATGGAATCCACTACATTCAATCGGGATGCTTTGGGCCATGCTGCATAAAATCCACTGCATGCAATCATGCTGCATGGAATCCACTGCATTCAATCGGGATGCATTTTACCACGTTGCATGCAGTTCACTGCATTCAATCACAATGCATGGAATCCACTGCATTCAATCGGGATGCTTTGGGCCATGCTGCATAAAATCCACTGCATTCAATCGGGATGCATTGGGCCTCGCTGCATGGACTCCACTGCATTCAATCGGGATCCATTGCGCCACAATGCATGGATCCTCTGCATTCAATGACGCTGCATGGAATCCACTGCATTCCATCAGGATGCTTTGGGCCATGCTGCATAAAATCCACTGCATTCAACCATGCTGCATGGAATCCACTGCATTCAATCATGCTGCATAAAATCCACTGCATTCAATAGGGTTCCATTTCTTCACACTGCATGGAATCCACTGCATTCAACATGGATGAATTTTACCACGCTGCATTTAGTACACTGTATTCAATCACAATTCATGGAATCCATTGCATTCAATCGGGATGCTTTGGGCCATGCTGCATAAAATCCACTGCATTCAATCGGGATGCACTGGGCATCGCTGCATGGACTCCACTGCATACAATCGGGATCCTTTGCGCCACAATGCATGGAATCCTCTGCATTCAATGATGCTGCATGGAATCCACTGCATTCAATCGGGATGCTTTGGGCCATGCTGAATAAAATCCATTGCATTCAATCATGCTGCATGGAATCCACTTCATTCAATCGGGATGCATTTTACCATGCTCCCTGGATTACCCTTCATTCAATCACGCTGCATGGAATCCACTGCATTCTATCGGGATGCTTTGGGCCATGCTGCATAAAATCCACTGCATTTAATCGGGATGCATTTGGCCACGCTGCATGGACTCCACTGCATAAAATCGGGATCCATTGCCCCAAAATGCAAGGAATCATCTGCATTCAATGACGCTGCATGGAATATACTGCATTCCATCGGGATCCATTTTACCACGCAGCATCGATTACACTGCTTTCAATCACAATGCATGGAATCTACTCTATTCAATCGGGATGCTTTGGGCCATACTGCATAAAATCCACTGCATTCAATCTTGCTGCATGGAATCCACTGCATTCAATCATGCTGCATAAATCCACTGCATTCAATAGGGTTCCACTTCTTCACGCTGCATGGAATCCACTGCATTCAATCACGCTGCATAAAATCCACTGCATTCAATAGGGTTCCATTTCTTCACGCTTCATGGAATCCACTGCATTCAATAGGGTTCCATTCCTTCACGCTGCCTGGAATCCACTGCCTTCAATCACGCTGCATGGAATCCACTGCATTCAATCGGGATGCATTTTTCCTCGTTGCATGGATTACACTGCATTCAATCCCAATGCATGGAATCCACTGCATTCAATCGGGAAGCTTTGGGCCATGCTGCATACAATGCACTGCATTCAATCGGGATGCACTGGGCCTCGCTGCATGGACTCCACTGCATATAATCGGGATCCATTGCGCCACAATGCATGGATCCTCTGCATTCAATGACGCTGCATGGAATCCACTGCATTCCATCAGGATGCTTTGGGCCATGCTGCATAAAATCCACTGCATTCAACCATGCTGCATGGAATCCACTGCATTCAATCATGCTGCATAAAATCCACTGCATTCAATAGGGTTCCATTTCTTCACACTGCATGGAATCCACTGCATTCAACATGGATGAATTTTACCACGCTGCATTTAGTACACTGTATTCAATCACAATTCATGGAATCCATTGCATTCAATCGGGATGCTTTGGGCCATGCTGCATAAAATCCACTGCATTCAATCGGGATGCACTGGGCATCGCTGCATGGACTCCACTGCATACAATCGGGATCCATTGCGCCACAATGCATGGAATCCTCTGCATTCAATGATGCTGCATGGAATCCACTGCATTCAATCGGGATGCTTTGGGCCATGCTGAATAAAATCCATTGCATTCAATCATGCTGCATGGAATCCACTTCATTCAATCGGGATGCATTTTACCATGCTGCCTGGATTACCCTTCATTCAATCACGCTGCATGGAATCCACTGCATTCTATCGGGATGCTTTGGGCCATGCTGCATAAAATCCACTGCATTTAATCGGGATGCATTTGGCCACGCTGCATGGACTCCACTGCATAAAATCGGGATCCATTGCCCCAAAATGCAAGGAATCATCTGCATTCAATGACGCTGCATGGAATATACTGCATTCCATCGGGATCCATTTTACCACGCAGCATCGATTACACTGCTTTCAATCACAATGCATGGAATCTACTCTATTCAATCGGGATGCTTTGGGCCATACTGCATAAAATCCACTGCATTCAATCTTGCTGCATGGAATCCACTGCATTCAATCATGCTGCATAAATCCACTGCATTCAATAGGGTTCCACTTCTTCACGCTGCATGGAATCCACTGCATTCAATCACGCTGCATAAAATCCACTGCATTCAATAGGGTTCCATTTCTTCACGCTTCATGGAATCCACTGCATTCAATAGGGTTCCATTCCTTCACGCTGCCTGGAATCCACTGCCTTCAATCACGCTGCATGGAATCCACTGCATTCAATCGGGATGCATTTTTCCTCGTTGCATGGATTACACTGCATTCAATCCCAATGCATGGAATCCACTGCATTCAATCAGGAAGCTTTGGGCCATGCTGCATACAATGCACTGCATTCAATCGGGATGCACTGGGCCTCGCTGCATGGACTCCACTGCATATAATCGGGATCCATTGCGCCACAATGCATGGAATCCTCTGCATTCAATGACGCTGAATGGAATCCACTGCATTGAATCGGGAAGCTTTGGGCCATGCTGCATAAATCCACTGCATGCAGTCATGCTGTGTGGACTCCACTGCATTGAATCATGCTGCAAAAAAAACCACTGCATTCAATAGGGTTCCATTTCTTCACCCTGCATGGAATCCACTGCATTCAACCACGCTGCATGGAATCCACTGCATTCAATCGGGATGCATTTTACCACTCTGCATGGATTACACTGCATTTAATCACGCTGCATGTAATCCATGGAATTTAATCGGGATTCATTTTACTAAGCTGTATGGAATGGACTGCACTTAATCACGCTGCATGGAATCCACTGCATTCAATCGGGATGCATTTTACCACGTTGCATGCAGTTCACTGCATTCAATCACAATGCATGGAATCCACTGCATTCAATCGGGATGCCTTGGGCCATGCTGCATAAAATCCACTGCATTCAATCTTGCTTTTTGAATCCACTGCATTCAGTAATGCTGCATAAAATCCTTGCATTCAATTGGGTTCCATTTCTTCACGCTGCATGGAATCCACTGCATTCAATCACGCTGCATGGAATCCACTGCATTCAATCATGCTGCATAAAATCCACTGCATTCAATAGGGTTCCATTTCTTCACGCTGCATGTAATACACTGCATTCAATCACACTGAATGGAATCCACTGCATTCAATCGGGATGCATTTTACCTCGCTGCATGGATTACACTGCATTCAATCACAATGCATGGAATCCACTGCATTCCATCGGGATGCTTTGGGCCATGCTGCATAAAATCCACTGCATTCAATCGGGATGCATTGGGCCACGCTGCATCGACTCCACTGCATTCAATTGGCATCCATTGCGCCACAATGCAAGGAATCCTCTGCATTCATTGACGCTGCATGGACTCCACTGCATTCAATCGGGATGCTTTGGGCCATGCTGCATAAAATCCACTGCATTCAACCATGCTGCATGGAATCCATTTCATTCAATCATGCTCTATAAAATCCAATGCATTCAATACGGTTCCATTACTTCACGCTGCATGGAATACACTGCATTAAATCAGGATTCATGGAATCGACTGCATTCAATCAGGATGCATTATACCACGTTGCATGGATTACCCTACATTCAATCACAATGCATGGAATCCACTGCATTCCATCGGGATGCTTTGGGCCATGCTGCATAAAATCCACTGCATTCAATCGGGATGCATTGGGCCTCGCTGCATAGACTCCACTGCATATAATCGGGATCCATTGCGCCACAATGCATGGAATACTCTGCATTCAATGACGCTGCATGGAATCCACTGCATTCCATCGGGAAGCCTTGGGCCATGCTGCATAAAATCCACTGCATTCAATCATGCTGCATGGAATCCACTGCATTCAATCGGGATGCATTTTACAAGGCTGCATGGATTACATTTCATACACTCAAAATGCATGGAATCCACTGCGTTCTATAGGGATGCTTTGGGCCATACTGCATAAAATACACTGCATTCAATTTACTGCATGGAATCCACTGCATTCAATCATGCTGAATAAAATCCACTGCATTCAATAGGGTTCCATTTCTTCACGCTGCATGGAATACACTGCATTCAATCAGGCTGCATGAAATCCACTGCATTCAATGGGGATGCATTCTACAATGCTGCATGGTGTTCACTGCATGCAATCACAATGCATGTAATCCACTGCATTCCATCGGGATGCTTTGGGCCATGCTGCATAAAATCCACTGCATTCAATCGGGATGCATTGGGCCTCGCTGCATGGACTCCACTGCATACAATCGGGATCCATTGCGCCAAAATGCATGGAATACTCTGCATTCATTGACGCTGCATGGACTCCACTGCATTCAATCGGGATGCCTTGGGCCATGCTGCATAAAATCCACTGCATTCAACCATGCTGCATGGAATCCACTGCATTCAATCATGCTGCATAAAATCCACTGCATTCCATCGGGATGCATTCGGCCTCGCTGCATGGAATACACTGCATTCAATCACGCTGCATGGAATCCACTGCATTCAATGGGGATGCATTCTACAATGCTGCATGAAGTTCACTGCATTCAATCACAATGCATGGAATCCACTGCATTCCATCGGGATGCTTTGGGCCATGCTGCATAAAATCCACTGCATTCAATCGGGATGCATTGGGCCTCGCTGCATGGACTCCACTGCATACAATATGGATCCATTGCACCAAAATGCATGGAATCCTCCGCATGCAACGACGCTGCATGGACTCCACTGCATTCAATCGGGATGCTTTGGGCCATGCTGCATAAAATCCATTGAATTCAATCATGCTGCATGGAATCCACTGCATTCAATCATGCTGTATAAAATCCACTGCATTCAATAGGGTTCCATTACTTCACGTGGCATCGAATCCACTGCATTCAATCACGCTGCATGGAATCCACTGCATTCAATCGGGATGCATTTTTCCTCGCTGCATGGAGTACACTGCATTCAATCATGCTGCATAAAATCCACTGCATTCCATCGGGATGCTTTGGGCCATGCTGCATAAAATCCACTGCATTCAACCATGCTGCATGGAATCCACTGCATTCAATCATGCTGCATAAAATCCACTGCATTCAATCGGGATGCATTGGGCCTCGCTGCATGGAATAAACTGCATTCAATCAGGCTCCATGGAATCCACTGCATTCAATGGGGATGCATTCTACCATGCTGCATGGAGTTCACTGCATTCAATCACAATGCATGGAATCCACTGCATTCCATCGGGATGCTTTGGGCCATGCTGCATAAAATCCACTGCATTCAATCGGGATGCATTGGGCCTCGCTGCATGGACTCCACTGCATACAATCGGGATCCATTGCGCCACAATGCATGGAATAGTCTGCATTCAATCACGCTGCATGGAATCCACTGCATTCAATCGGGATGCTTTGGGCCATGCTGCATAAAATCCACTGCATGCAATCATGCTGCATGGAATCCACTGCATTCAATCGGGATGCATTTTACCACGTTGCATGCAGTTCACTGCATTCAATCACAATGCATGGAATCCACTGCATTCCATCGGGATGCTTTGGGCCATGCTGCATAAAATCCACTGCATTCAATCGGGATGCATTGGGCCTCGCTGCATGGACTCCACTGCATTCAATCGGGATCCATTGCGCCACAATGCATGGATCCTCTGCATTCAATGACGCTGCATGGAATCCACTGCATTCCATCAGGATGCTTTGGGCCATGCTGCATAAAATCCACTGCATGCAAACATGCTGCATGGAATCCACTGCATTCAATCATGCTGCATAAAATCCACTGCATTCAATAGGGTTCCATTTCTTCACACTGCATGGAATCCACTACATTCAATCACGCTGCATGGAATCCACTGCATTCAACATGGAGGAATTTTACCACGCTGCATTTAGTACACTGTATTCAATCACAATTCATGGAATCCATTGCATTCAATCGGGATGCTTTGGGCCATGCTGCATAAAATCCACTGCATTCAATCGGGATGCACTGGGCATCGCTGCATGGACTCCACTGCATACAATCGGGATCCATTGCGCCACAATGCATGGAATCCTCTGCATTCAATGGCGCTGCATGGAATCCACTGCATTCAATCGGGATGCTTTGGGCCATGCTGAATAAAATCCATTGCATTCAATCATGCTGCATGGAATCCACTTCATTCAATCGGGATGCATTTTACCATGCTGCCTGGATTACCCTTCATTCAATCACGCTGCATGGAATCCACTGCATTCTATCGGGATGCTTTGGGCCATGCTGCATAAAATCCACTGCATTTAATCGGGATGCATTTGGCCACGCTGCATGGACTCCACTGCATAAAATCGGGATCCATTGCCCCAAAATGCAAGGAATCCTCTGCATTCAATGACGCTGCATGGAATCCACTGCATTGAATCGGGAAGCTTTGGGCCATGCTGCATAAATCCACTGCATGCAGTCATGCTGTGTGGACTCCACTGCATTGAATCATGCTGCAAAAAAAACCACTGCATTCAATAGGGTTCCATTTCTTCACCCTGCATGGAATCCACTGCATTCAACCACGCTGCATGGAATCCACTGCATTCAATCGGGATGCATTTTACCACTCTGCATGGATTACACTGCATTTAATCACGCTGCATGGAATCCATGGAATTTAATCGGGATTCATTATACTAAGCTGTATGGAATGGACTGCACTTAATCACGCTGCATGGAATCCACTGCATTCAATCGGGATGCATTTTACCACGTTGCATGCAGTTCACTGCATTCAATCACAATGCATGGAATCCACTGCATTCAATCGGGATGCTTTGGGCCATGCTGCATAAAATCCACTGCATTCAATCTTGCTTTTTGAATCCACTGCTTTCAGTAATGCTGCATAAAATCCTTGCATTCAATTGGGTTCCATTTCTTCACGCTGCATGGAATCCACTGCATTCAATCACGCTGCATGGAATCCACTGCATTCAATCGGGATGCATTTTACCATGCTGCGTGGTTTTCACTGCACTCAATCACAATGCATGGAATCCACTGCATTCCATCGGAATGCTTTGGGCCATGCTGTATAAAATCCACTGCATTCAATCATGCTGCATGGAATACACTGCATTCATTCATGCTGCATAAAATCCACTGCATTCAATAGGGTTCCATTTCTTCACGCTGCATGTAATACACTGCATTCAATCACACTGAATGGAATCCACTGCATTCAATCGGGATGCATTTTACCTCGCTGCATGGATTACACTGCATTCAATCCCAATGCATGGAATCCACTGCATTCAATCGGGATGCTTTGGGCCATGCTGCATAAAATCCACTGCATTCAATCGGGATGCATTGGGCCACGCTGCATCGACTCCACTGCATTCAATTGGCATCCATTGCGCCACAATGCAAGAAATCCTCTGCATTCATTGACGCTGCATGGACTCCACTGCATTCAATCGGGATGCTTTGGGCCATGCTGCATAAAATCCACTGCATTCAATCTTGCTTTTTGAATCCACTGCATTCAGTAATGCTGCATAAAATCCTTGCATTCAATTGGGTTCCATTTCTTCACGCTGCATGGAATACACTGCATTCAATCACGCTGCATGGAATCCACTGCATTCAATCGGGATGCATTTTACCATGCTGCGTGGTTTTCACTGCATTCAATCACAATGCATGGAATCCACTTCATTCCATCGGGATGCTTTGGGCCATGCTGCATAAAATCCACTGCATTCAATCGGGATGCATTGGGCCACGCTGCATCGACTCCACTGCATTCAATTGGCATCCATTGCGCCACAATGCAAGGAATCCTCTGCATTCATTGACGCTGCATGGACTCCACTGCATTCAATCGGGATGCTTTGGGCCATGCTGCATAAAATCCACTGCATTCAACCATGCTGCATGGAATACATTTCATTCAATCATGCTCTATAAAATCCAATGCATTCAATACGGTTCCATTACTTCACGCTGCATGGAATACACTGCATTAAATCAGGATTCATGGAATCGACTGCATTCAATCAGGATGCATTATACCACGTTGCATGGATTACCCTACATTCAATCACAATGCATGGAATCCACTGCATTCAATCGGGATGCTTTGGGCCATGCTGCATAAAATCCACTGCATTCAATCGGGATGCATTGGGCCTCGCTGCATAGACTCCACTGCATATAATCGGGATCCATTGCGCCACAATGCATGGAATACTCTGCATTCAATGACGCTGCATGGAATCCACTGCATTCCATCGGGAAGCTTTGGGCCATGCTGCATAAAATCCACTGCATTCAATCATGCTGCATGGAATCCACTGCATTCAATCGGGATGCATTTTACAAGGCTGCATGGATTACATTTCATACACTCAAATTGCATGGAATCCACTGCGTTCTATAGGGATGCTTTGGGCCATACTGCATAAAATACACTGCATTCAATTTGCTGCATGGAATCCACTGCATTCAATCATGCTGAATAAAATCCACTGCATTCAATAGGGTTCCATTTCTTCACGCTGCATGGAATACACTGCATTCAATCAGGCTGCATGAAATCCACTGCATTCAATGGGGATGCATTCTACAATGCTGCATGGAGTTCACTGCATGCAATCACAATGCATGTAATCCACTGAATTCCATCGGGATGCTTTGGGCCATGCTGCATAAAATCCACTGCATTCAACCATGCTGCATGGAATCCACTGCATTCAATCATGCTGCATAAAATCCACTGCATTCAATCGGGATGCATTGGGCCTCGCTGCATGGAATAAACTGCATTCAATCAGGCTCCATGGAATCCACTGCATTCAATGGGGATGCATTCTACCATGCTGCATGGAGTTCACTGCATTCAATCACAATGCATGGAATCCACTGCATTCCATCGGGATACTTTGGGCCATGCTGCATAAAATCCACTGCATTCAATCGGGATGCATTGGGCCTCGCTGCATGGACTCCACTGCATACAATCGGGATCCATTGCGCCACAATGCATGGAATACTCTGCATTCAATCACGCTGCATGGAATCCACTGCATTCAATCGGGATGCTTTGGGCCATGCTGCATAAAATCCACTGCATGCAATCATGCTGCATGGAATCCACTGCATTCAATCGGGATGCATTTTACCACGTTGCATGCAGTTCACTGCATTCAATCACAATGCATGGAATCCACTGCATTCAATCGGGATGCTTTGGGCCATGCTGCATAAAATCCACTGCATTCAATCGGGATGCATTGGGCCTCGCTGCATGGACTCCACTGCATTCAATCGGGATCCATTGCGCCACAATGCATGGATCCTCTGCATTCAATGACGCTGCATGGAATCCACTGCATTCCATCAGGATGCTTTGGGCCATGCTGCATAAAATCCACTGCATGCAATCATGCTGCATGGAATCCACTGCATTCAATCATGCTGCATAAAATCCACTGCATTCAATAGGGTTCCATTTCTTCACACTGCATGGAATCCACTACATTCAATCACGCTGCATGGAATCCACTGCATTCAACATGGATGAATTTTACCACGCTGCATTTAGTACACTGTATTCAATCACAATTCATGGAATCCATTGCATTCAATCGGGATGCTTTGGGCCATGCTGCATAAAATCCACTGCATTCAATCGGGATGCACTGGGCATCGCTGCATGGACTCCACTGCATACAATCGGGATCCATTGCGCCACAATGCATGGAATCCTCTGCATTCAATGACGCTGCATGGAATCCACTGCATTCAATCGGGATGCTTTGGGCCATGCTGAATAAAATCCATTGCATTCAATCATGCTGCATGGAATCCACTTCATTCAATCGGGATGCATTTTACCATGCTGCCTGGATTCATTCAATCACGCTGCATGGAATCCACTGCATTCTATCGGGATGCTTTGGGCCATGCTGCATAAAATCCACTGCATTTAATCGGGATGCATTTGGCCACGCTGCATGGACTCCACTGCATAAAATCGGGATCCATTGCCCCAAAATGCAAGGAATCCTCTGCATTCAATGACGCTGAATGGAATCCACTGCATTGAATCGGGAAGCTTTGGGCCATGCTGCATAAATCCACTGCATGCAGTCATGCTGTGTGGACTCCACTGCATTGAATCATGCTGCAAAAAAAACCACTGCATTCAATAGGGTTCCATTTCTTCACCCTGCATGGAATCCACTGCATTCAACCACGCTGCATGGAATCCACTGCATTCAATCGGGATGCATTTTACCACTCTGCATGGATTACACTGCATTTAATCACGCTGCATGGAATCCATGGAATTTAATCGGGATTCATTTTACTAAGCTGTATGGAATGGACTGCACTTAATCACAATGCATGGAATCCACTGCATTCAATCGGGATGCTTTGGGCCATGCTGCATAAAATCCACTGCATTCAATCTTGCTTTTTGAATCCACTGCATTCAGTAATGCTGCATAAAATCCTTGCATTCAATTGGGTTCCATTTCTTCACGCTGCATGGAATACACTGCATTCAATCACGCTGCATGGAATCCACTGCATTCAATCGGGATGCATTTTACCATGCTGCGTGGTTTTCACTGCACTCAATCACAATGCATGGAATCCACTGCATTCCATCGGAATGCTTTGGGCCATGCTGCATAAAATCCACTGCATTCAATCATGCTGCATGGAATCCACTGCATTCAATCATGCTGCATAAAATCCACTGCATTCAATAGGGTTCCATTTCTTCACGCTGCATGTAATACACTGCATTCAATCACACTGAATGGAATCCACTGCATTCAATCGGGATGCATTTTACCTCGCTGCATGGATTACACTGCATTCAATCCCAATGCATGGAATCCACTGCATTCAATCGGGATGCTTTGGGCCATGCTGCATAAAATCCACTGCATTCAATCGGGATGCATTGGGCCACGCTGCATCGACTCCACTGCATTCAATTGGCATCCATTGCGCCACAATGCAAGGAATCCTCTGCAGTCATTGACGCTGCATGGACTCCACTGCATTCAATCGGGATGGTTTGGGCCATGCTGCATAAAATCCACTGCATTCAACCATGCTGCATGGAATACATTTCATTCAATCATGCTCTATAAAATCCAATGCATTCAATACGGTTCCATTACTTCACGCTGCATGGAATACACTGCATTAAATCAGGATTCATGGAATCGACTGCATTCAATCAGGATGCATTATACCACGTTGCATGGATTACCCTACATTCAATCACAATGCATGGAATCCACTGCATTCCATCGGGATGCTTTGGGCCATGCTGCATAAAATCCACTGCATTCAATCGGGATGCATTGGGCCTCGCTGCATAGACTCCACTGCATATAATCGGGATCCATTGCGCCACAATGCATGGAATACTCTGCATTCAATGACGCTGCATGGAATCCACTGCATTCCATCGGGAAGCTTTGGGCCATGCTGCATAAAATCCACTGCATTCAATCATGCTGCATGGACTCCACTGCATTCAATCGGGATGCATTTTACAAGGCTGCATGGATTACATTTCATACACTCAAAATGCATGGAATCCACTGCGTTCTATAGGGATGCTTTGGGCCATACTGCATAAAATACACTGCATTCAATTTGCTGCATGGAATCCACTGCATTCAATCATGCTGAATAAAATCCACTGCATTCAATAGGGTTCCATTTCTTCACGCTGCATGGAATACACTGCATTCAATCAGGCTGCATGAAATCCACTGCATTCAATGGGGATGCATTCTACAATGCTGCATGGAGTTCACTGCATGCAATCACAATGCATGTAATCCACTGCATTCCATCGGGATGCTTTGGGCCATGCTGCATAAAATCCACTGCATTCAACCATGCTGCATGGAATCTACTGCATTCAATCATGCTGCATAAAATCCACTGCATTCAATCGGGATGCATTGGGCCTCGCTGCATGGAATACACTGCATTCAATCAGGCTGCATGGAATCCACTGCATTCAATGGGGTGCATTCTACAATGCTGCATGGAGTTCACTGCATTCAATCACAACGCATGTAATCCACTGCATTCCATCGGGATGCTTTGGGCCATGCTGCATAAAATCCACTGCATTCAATCGGGATGCATTGGGCCTCGCTGCATGGACTCCACTGCATACAATCGGGATCCATTGCGCCAAAATGCATGGAATACTCTGCATTCATTGATGCTGCATGGACTCCACTGCATTCAATCGGGATGCTTTGGGCCATGATGCATAAAATCCACTGCATACAACCATGCTGCATGGAATCCACTGCATTCAATCATGCTGCATAAAATCCACTGCATTCAATCGGGATGCATTGGGCCTCGCTGCATAGACTCCACTGCATATAATCGGGATCCATTGCGCCACAATGCATGGAATACTCTGCATTCAATGACGCTGCATGGAATCCACTGCATTCCATCGGGAAGCTTTGGGCCATGCTGCATAAAATCCACTGCATTCAATCATGCTGCATGGAATCCACTGCATTCAATCGGGATGCATTTTACAAGGCTGCATGGATTACATTTCATACACTCAAAATGCATGGAATCCACTGCGTTCTATAGGGATTCTTTGGGCCATACTGCATAAAATACACTGCATTCAATTTGCTGCATGGAATCCACTGCATTCAATCATGCTGAATAAAATCCACTGCATTCAATAGGGTTCCATTTCTTCACGCTGCATGGAATACACTGCATTCAATCAGGCTGCATGAAATCCACTGCATTCAATGGGGATGCATTCTACAATGCTGCATGGAGTTCACTGCATGCAATCACAATGCATGTAATCCACTGCATTCCATCGGGATGCTTTGGGCCATGCTGCATAAAATCCACTGCATTCAACCATGCTGCATGGAATCTACTGCATTCAATCATGCTGCATAAAATCCACTGCATTCAATCGGGATGCATTGGGCCTCGCTGCATGGAATACACTGCATTCAATCAGGCTGCATGGAATCCACTGCATTCAATGGGGATGCATTCTACAATGCTGCATGGAGTTCACTGCATTCAATCACAACGCATGTAATCCACTGCATTCCATCGGGATGCTTTGGGCCATGCTGCATAAAATCCACTGCATTCAATCGGGATGCATTGGGCCTCGCTGCATGGACTCCACTGCATACAATCGGGATCCATTGCGCCAAAATGCATGGAATACTCTGCATTCATTGATGCTGCATGGACTCCACTGCATTCAATCGGGATGCTTTGGGCCATGATGCATAAAATCCACTGCATACAACCATGCTGCATGGAATCCACTGCATTCAATCATGCTGCATAAAATCCACTGCATTCCATCGGGATGCATTGGGCCTCGCTGCATGGAATACACTGCATTCAATCACGCTGCATGGAATCCACTGCATTCAATGGGGATGCATTCTACAATGCTGCATGGAGTTCACTGCATTCAATCACAACGCATGTAATCCACTGCATTCCATCGGGATGCTTTGGGCCATGCTGCATAAAATCCACTGCATTCAATCGGGATGCATTGGGCCTCGCTGCATCGACTCCACTGCATACAATCGGGATCCATTGCGCCAAAATGCATGGAATACTCTGCATTCATTGACGCTGCATGGACTCCACTGCATTCAATCGGGATGCTTTGGGCCATGCTGCATAAAATCCACTGCATTCAACCATGCTGCATGGAATCCACTGCATTCAATCATGCTGCATAAAATCCACTGCATTCCATCGGGATGCATTGGGCCTCGCTGCATGGAATACACTGCATTCAATCACGCTGCATGGAATCCACTGCATTCAATGGGGATGCATTCTACAATGCTGCATGGAGTTCACTGCATTCAATCTCAATGCATGGAATCCACTGCATTCCATCGGGATGCTTTGGGCCACGCTGCATAAAATCCACTGCATTCAATCGGGATGCATTGTGCCTCGCTGCATGGACTCCACTGCATACAATCGGGATCCATTGCACCAAAATGCATGGAATCCTCCGCATGCAACGACGCTGCATGGACTCCACTGCATTCAATCGGGATGCTTTGGGCCATGCTGCATAAAATCCACTGCATGCAATCATGCTGCATGGAATCCACTGCATTCAATCATGCTGCATAAAATCCACTGCATTCAATAGGGTTCCATTTCTTCACACTGCATGGAATCCACTGCATTCAATCACGCTGCATGGAATCCACTGCATTCAACATGGATGAATTTTACCACGCTGCATTTAGTACACTGTATTCAATCACAATTCATGGAATCCATTGCATTTAATCGGGATGCTTTGGGCCATGCTGCATAAAATCCACTGCATTCAATCGGGATGCACTGGGCATCGCTGCATGGACTCCACTGCATACAATCGGGATCCATTGCGCCACAATGCATGGAATCCTCTGCATTCAATGACGCTGCATGGAATCCACTGCATTCTATCGGGATGCTTTGGGCCATGCTGCATAAAATCCACTGCATTTAATCGGGATGCATTTGGTCACGCTGCATGGACTCCACTGCATAAAATCGGGATCCATTGCCCCAAAATGCAAGGAATCATCTGCATTCAATGACGCTGCATGGAATCCACTGCATTCCATCGGGATCCATTTTACCACGCAGCATGGATTACACTGCTTTCAATCACAATGCATGGAATCTACTCTATTCAATCGGGATGCTTTGGGCCATACTGCATAAAATCCACTGCATTCAATCTTGCTGCATGGAATCCACTGCATTCAATCATGCTGCATAAATCCTCTGCATTCAATAGGGTTCCACTTCTTCACGCTGCATGGAATCCACTGCATTCAATCACGCTGCATAAAATCCACTGCATTCAATAGGGTTCCATTTCTTCACGCTGCATGGAATCCACTACATTCAATCACGCTGCATGGAATCCACTGCATTCAATCAGGATGCTTTGGGCCATGCTGCATAAAATCCACTGCATTCAATCATGCTGCCTGGAATCCACTGCATTCAATCATACTGCATAAAATCCACTGCATTCAATAGGTTTCCATTTCTTCACGCTTCATGGAATCCACTGCATTCAATAGGGTTCCATTCCTTCACGCTGCCTGGAATCCACTGCCTTCAATCACGCTGCATGGAATCCACTGCATTCAATCGGGATGCATTTTTCCTCGTTGCATGGATTACACTGCATTCAATCCCAATGCATGGAATCCACTGCATTCAATCGGGAAACTTTGGGCCATGCTGCATACAATGCACTTCATTCAATCGGGATGCACTGGGCCTCGCTGCATGGACTCCACTGCATGTAATCGGGATCCATTGCGCCACAATGCATGGAATCCTCTGCATTCAATGACGCTGAATGGAATCCACTGCATTGAATTGGGAAACTTTGGGCCATGCTGCATAAATCCACTGCATGCAATCATGCTGTGTGGACTCCACTGCATTGAATCATGCTGCAAAAAAAACCACTGCATTCAATAGGGTTCCATTAATGCACCCTGCATGGAATCCACTGCATTCAACCACGCTGCATGGAATCCACTGCATTCAATCGGGATGCATTTTACCACTCTGCATGGATTACACTGCATTTAATCACGCTGCATGTAATCCATGGAATTTAATCGGGATTCATTTTACTAAGCTGTATGGAATGGACTGCACTTAATCACGCTGCATGGAATCCACTGCATTCAATCGGGATGCATTTTACCACGTTGCATGCAGTTCACTGCATTCAATCACAATGCATGGAATCCACTGCATTCAATCGGGATGCTTTGGGCCATGCTGCATAAAATCCACTGCATTCAATCTTGCTTTTTGAATCCACTGCATTCAGTAATGCTGCATAAAATCCTTGCATTCAATTGGGTTCCATTTCTTCACGCTGCATGGAATACACTGCATTCAATCACGCTGCATGGAATCCACTGCATACAATCGGGATGCATTTTACCATGCTGCGTGGTTTTCACTGCATTCAATCACAATGCATGGAATCCACTGCATTCCATCGGGATGCTTTGGGCCATGCTGCATAAAATCCACTGCATTCAATCATGCTGCATGGAATCCACTGCATTCAATCATGCTGCATAAAATCCACTGCATTCAATAGGGTTCCATTTCTTCACGCTGCATGTAATACACTGCATTCAATCACACTGAATGGAATCCACTGCATTCAATCGGGATGCATTTTACCATGCTGCGTGGTTTTCACTGCATTCAATCACAATGCATGGAATCCACTGCATTCCATCGGGATGCTTTGGGCCATGCTGCATAAAATCCACTGCATTCAATCGGGATGCATTGGGCCACGCTGCATCGACTCCACTGCATTCAATTGGCATCCATTGCGCCACAATGCAAGGAATCCTCTGCAGTCATTGACGCTGCATGGACTCCACTGCATTCAATCGGGATGCTTTGGGCCATGCTGCATAAAATCCACTGCATTCAACCATGCTGCATGGAATCCATTTCATTCAATCATGCTCTATAAAATCCAATGCATTCAATACGGTTCCATTACTTCACGCTGCATGGAATACACTGCATTAAATCAGGATTCATGGAATCGACTGCATTCAATCAGGATGCATTATACCACGTTGCATGGATTACCCTACATTCAATCACAATGCATGGAATCCACTGCATTCCATCGGGATGCTTTGGGCCATGCTGCATAAAATCCACTGCATTCAATCGGGATGCATTGGGCCTCGCTGCATAGACTCCACTGCATATAATCGGGATCCATTGCGCCACAATGCATGGAATACTCTGCATTCAATGACGCTGCATGGAATCCACTGCATTCCATCGGGAAGCTTTGGGCCATGCTGCATAAAATCCACTGCATTCAATCATGCTGCATGGAATCCACTGCATTCAATCGGGATGCATTTTACAAGGCTGCATGGATTACATTTCATACACTCAAAATGCATGGAATCCACTGCGTTCTATAGGGATGCTTTGGGCCATACTGCATAAAATACACTGCATTCAATTTGCTGCATGGAATCCACTGCATTCAATCATGCTGAATAAAATCCACTGCATTCAATAGGGTTCCATTTCTTCACGCTGCATGGAATACACTGCATTCAATCAGGCTGCATGAAATCCACTGCATTCAATGGGGATGCATTCTACAATGCTGCATGGAGTTCACTGCATGCAATCACAATGCATGTAATCCACTGCATTCCATCGGGATGCTTTGGGCCATGCTGCATAAAATCCACTGCATTCAATCGGGATGCATTGGGCCTCGCTGCATGGACTCCACTGCATACAATCGGGATCCATTGCGCCAAAATGCATGGAATACTCTGCATTCATTGACGCTGCATGGACTCCACTGCATTCAATCGGGATGCCTTGGGCCATGCTGCATAAAATCCACTGCATTCAACCATGCTGCATGGAATCCACTGCATTCAATCATGCTGCATAAAATCCACTGCATTCCATCGGGATGCATTCGGCCTCGCTGCATGGAATACACTGCATTCAATCACGCTGCATGGAATCCACTGCATTCAATGGGGATGCATTCTACAATGCTGCATGGAGTTCACTGCATTCAATCACAACGCATGTAATCCACTGCATTCCATCGGGATGCTTTGGGCCATGCTGCATAAAATCCACTGCATTCAATCGGGATGCATTGGGCCTCGCTGCATGGACTCCACTGCATACAATCGGGATCCATTGCACCAAAATGCATGGAATCCTCCGCATGCAACGACGCTGCATGGACTCCACTGCATTCAATCGGGATGCTTTGGGCCATGCTGCATAAAATCCATTGAATTCAATCATGCTGCATGGAATCCACTGCATTCAATCATGCTGTATAAAATCCACGGCATTCAATAGGGTTCCATTTCTTCACGTGGCATCGAATCCACTGCATTCAATCACGCTGCATGGAATCCACTGCATTCAATCGGGATGCATTTTTCCTCGCTGCATGGAGTACACTGCATTCAATCATGCTGCATAAAATCCACTGCATTCCATCGGGATGCTTTGGGCCATGCTGCATAAAATCCACTGCATTCAACCATGCTGCATGGAATCCACTGCATTCAATCATGCTGCATAAAATCCAGTGCATTCAATCGGGATGCATTGGGCCTCGCTGCATGGAATAAACTGCATTCAATCAGGCTCCATGGAATCCACTGCATTCAATGGGGATGCATTCTACCATGCTGCATGGAGTTCACTGCATTCAATCACAATGCATGGAATCCACTGCATTCCATCGGGATGCTTTGGGCCATGCTGCATACAATCCACTGCATTCAATCGGGATGCATTGGGCCTCGCTGCATGGACTCCACTGCATACAATCGGGATCCATTGCGCCACAATGCATGGAATACTCTGCATTCAATCACGCTGCATGGAATCCACTGCATTCAATCGGGATGCTTTGGGCCATGCTGCATAAAATCCACTGCATGCAATCATGCTGCATGGAATCCACTGCATTCAATCGGGATGCATTTTACCACGTTGCATGCAGTTCACTGCATTCAATCACAATGCATGGAATCCACTGCATTCAATCGGGATGCTTTGGGCCATGCTGCATAAAATCCACTGCATTCAATCGGGATGCATTGGGCCTCGCTGCATGGACTCCACTGCATTCAATCGGGATCCATTGCGCCACAATGCATGGATCCTCTGCATTCAATGACGCTGCATGGAATCCACTGCATTCCATCAGGATGCTTTGGGCCATGCTGCATAAAATCCACTGCATGCAATCATGCTGCATGGAATCCACTGCATTCAATCATGCTGCATAAAATCCACTGCATTCAATCGGGTTCCATTTCTTCACACTGCATGGAATCCACTACATTCAATCACGCTGCATGGAATCCACTGCATTCAACATGGAGGAATTTTACCACGCTGCATTTAGTACACTGTATTCAATCACAATTCATGGAATCCATTGCATTCAATCGGGATGCTTTGGGCCATGCTGCATAAAATCCACTGCATTCAATCGGGATGCACTGGGCATCGCTGCATGGACTCCACTGCATACAATCGGGATCCATTGCGCCACAATGCATGGAATCCTCTGCATTCAATGGCGCTGCATGGAATCCTCTGCATTCAATCGGGATGCTTTGGGCCATGCTGAATAAAATCCATTGCATTCAATCATGCTGCATGGAATCCACTTCATTCAATCGGGATGCATTTTACCATGCTGCCTGGATTACCCTTCATTCAATCACGCTGCATGGAATCCACTGCATTCTATCGGGATGCTTTGGGCCATGCTGCATAAAATCCACTGCATTTAATCGGGATGCATTTGGCCACGCTGCATGGACTCCACTGCATAAAATCGGGATCCATTGCCCCAAAATGCAAGGAATCCTCTGCATTCAATGACGCTGCATGGAATTCACTGCATTGAATCGGGAAGCTTTGGGCCATGCTGCATAAATCCACTGCATGCAGTCATGCTGTGTGGACTCCACTGCATTGAATCATGCTGCAAAAAAAACCACTGCATTCAATAGGGTTCCATTTCTTCACCCTGCATGGAATCCACTGCATTCAACCACGCTGCATGGAATCCACTGCATTCAATCGGGATGCATTTTACCACTCTGCATGGATTACACTGCATTTAATCACGCTGCATGGAATCCATGGAATTTAATCGGGATTCATTTTACTAAGCTGTATGGAATGGACTGCACTTAATCACGCTGCATGGAATCCACTGCATTCAATCGGGATGCATTTTACCACGTTGCATGCAGTTCACTGCATTCAATCACAATGCATGGAATCCACTGCATTCAATCGGGATGCTTTGGGCCATGCTGCATAAAATCCACTGCATTCAATCTTGCTTTTTGAATCCACTGCATTCAGTAATGCTGCATAAAATCCTTGCATTCAATTGGGTTCCATTTCTTCACGCTGCATGGAATCCACTGCATTCAATCACACTGCATGGAATCCACTGCATTCAATCGGGATGCATTTTACCATGCTGCGTGGTTTTCACTGCACTCAATCACAATGCATGGAATCCACTGCATTCCATCGGAATGCTTTGGGCCATGCTGTATAAAATCCACTGCATTCAATCATGCTGCATGGAATACACTGCATTCAATCATGCTGCATAAAATCCACTGCATTCAATAGGGTTCCATTTCTTCACGCTGCATGTAATACACTGCATTCAATCACACTGAATGGAATCCACTGCATTCAATCGGGATGCATTTTACCTCGCTGCATGGATTACACTGCATTCAATCCCAATGCATGGAATCCACTTCATTCAATCGGGATGCATTTTACCATGCTGCCTGGATTCATTCAATCACGCTGCATGGAATCCACTGCATTCTATCGGGATGCTTTGGGCCATGCTGCATAAAATCCACTGCATTTAATCGGGATGCATTTGGCCACGCTGCATGGACTCCACTGCATAAAATCGGGATCCATTGCCCCAAAATGCAAGGAATCCTCTGCATTCAATGACGCTGAATGGAATCCACTGCATTGAATCGGGAAGCTTTGGGCCATGCTGCATAAATCCACTGCATGCAGTCATGCTGTGTGGACTCCACTGCATTGAATCATGCTGCAAAAAAAACCACTGCATTCAATAGGGTTCCATTTCTTCACCCTGCATGGAATCCACTGCATTCAACCACGCTGCATGGAATCCACTGCATTCAATCGGGATGCATTTTACCACTCTGCATGGATTACACTGCATTTAATCACGCTGCATGGAATCCATGGAATTTAATCGGGATTCATTTTACTAAGCTGTATGGAATGGACTGCACTTAATCACAATGCATGGAATCCACTGCATTCAATCGGGATGCTTTGGGCCATGCTGCATAAAATCCACTGCATTCAATCTTGCTTTTTGAATCCACTGCATTCAGTAATGCTGCATAAAATCCTTGCATTCAATTGGGTTCCATTTCTTCACGCTGCATGGAATACACTGCATTCAATCACGCTGCATGGAATCCACTGCATTCAATCGGGATGCATTTTACCATGCTGCGTGGTTTTCACTGCACTCAATCACAATGCATGGAATCCACTGCATTCCATCGGAATGCTTTGGGCCATGCTGCATAAAATCCACTGCATTCAATCATGCTGCATGGAATCCACTGCATTCAATCATGCTGCATAAAATCCACTGCATTCAATAGGGTTCCATTTCTTCACGCTGCATGTAATACACTGCATTCAATCACACTGAATGGAATCCACTGCATTCAATCGGGATGCATTTTACCTCGCTGCATGGATTACACTGCATTCAATCCCAATGCATGGAATCCACTGCATTCAATCGGGATGCTTTGGGCCATGCTGCATAAAATCCACTGCATTCAATCGGGATGCATTGGGCCACGCTGCATCGACTCCACTGCATTCAATTGGCATCCATTGCGCCACAATGCAAGGAATCCTCTGCAGTCATTGACGCTGCATGGACTCCACTGCATTCAATCGGGATGCTTTGGGCCATGCTGCATAAAATCCACTGCATTCAACCATGCTGCATGGAATCCATTTCATTCAATCATGCTCTATAAAATCCAATGCATTCAATACGGTTCCATTACTTCACGCTGCATGGAATACACTGCATTAAATCAGGATTCATGGAATCGACTGCATTCAATCAGGATGCATTATACCACGTTGCATGGATTACCCTACATTCAATCACAATGCATGGAATCCACTGCATTCAATCGGGATGCTTTGGGCCATGCTGCATAAAATCCACTGCATTCAATCGGGATGCATTGGGCCTCGCTGCATAGACTCCACTGCATATAATCGGGATCCATTGCGCCACAATGCATGGAATACTCTGCATTCAATGACGCTGCATGGAATCCACTGCATTCCATCGGGAAGCTTTGGGCCATGCTGCATAAAATCCACTGCATTCAATCATGCTGCATGGAATCCACTGCATTCAATCGGGATGCATTTTACAAGGCTGCATGGATTACATTTCATACACTCAAAATGCATGGAATCCACTGCGTTCTATAGGGATGCTTTGGGCCATACTGCATAAAATACACTGCATTCAATTTGCTGCATGGAATCCACTGCATTCAATCATGCTGAATAAAATCCACTGCATTCAATAGGGTTCCATTTCTTCACGCTGCATGGAATACACTGCATTCAATCAGGCTGCATGAAATCCACTGCATTCAATGGGGATGCATTCCACAATGCTGCATGGAGTTCACTGCATGCAATCACAATGCATGTAATCCACTGCATTCCATCGGGATGCTTTGGGCCATGCTGCATAAAATCCACTGCATTCAACCATGCTGCATGGAATCTACTGCATTCAATCATGCTGCATAAAATCCACTGCATTCAATCGGGATGCATTGGGCCTCGCTGCATGGAATACACTGCATTCAATCAGGCTGCATGGAATCCACTGCATTCAATGGGGATGCATTCTACAATGCTGCATGGAGTTCACTGCATTCAATCACAACGCATGTAATCCACTGCATTCCATCGGGATGCTTTGGGCCATGCTGCATAAAATCCACTGCATTCAATCGGGATGCATTGGGCATCGCTGCATGGACTCCACTGCATACAATCGGGATCCATTGCGCCAAAATGCATGGAATACTCTGCATTCATTGATGCTGCATGGACTCCACTGCATTCAATCGGGATGCTTTGGGCCATGATGCATAAAATCCACTGCATACAACCATGCTGCATGGAATCCACTGCATTCAATCATGCTGCATAAAATCCACTGCATTCCATCGGGATGCATTGGGCCTCGCTGCATGGAATACACTGCATTCAATCACGCTGCATGGAATCCACTGCATTCAATGGGGATGCATTCTACAATGCTGCATGGAGTTCACTGCATTCAATCACAACGCATGTAATCCACTGCATTCCATCGGGATGCTTTGGGCCATGCTGCATAAAATCCACTGCATTCAATCGGGATGCATTGGGCCTCGCTGCATCGACTCCACTGCATACAATCGGGATCCATTGCGCCAAAATGCATGGAATACTCTGCATTCATTGACGCTGCATGGACTCCACTGCATTCAATCGGGATGCTTTGGGCCATGCTGCATAAAATCCACTGCATTCAACCATGCTGCATGGAATCCACTGCATTCAATCATGCTGCATAAAATCCACTGCATTCCATCGGGATGCATTGGGCCTCGCTGCATGGAATACACTGCATTCAATCACGCTGCATGGAATCCACTGCATTCAATGGGGATGCATTCTACAATGCTGCATGGAGTTCACTGCATTCAATCTCAATGCATGGAATCCACTGCATTCCATCGGGATGCTTTGGGCCACGCTGCATAAAATCCACTGCATTCAATCGGGATGCATTGTGCCTCGCTGCATGGACTCCACTGCATACAATCGGGATCCATTGCACCAAAATGCATGGAATCCTCCGCATGCAACGACGCTGCATGGACTCCACTGCATTCAATTGGGATGCTTTGGGCCATGCTGCATAAAATCCACTGCATGCAATCATGCTGCATGGAATCCACTGCATTCAATCATGCTGCATAAAATCCACTGCATTCAATAGGGTTCCATTTCTTCACACTGCATGGAATCCACTGCATTCAATCACGCTGCATGGAATCCACTGCATTCAACATGGATGAATTTTACCACGCTGCATTTAGTACACTGTATTCAATCACAATTCATGGAATCCATTGCATTTAATCGGGATGCTTTGGGCCATGCTGCATAAAATCCACTGCATTCAATCGGGATGCACTGGGCATCGCTGCATGGACTCCACTGCATACAATCGGGATCCATTGCGCCACAATGCATGGAATCCTCTGCATTCAATGACGCTGCATGGAATCCACTGCATTCTATCGGGATGCTTTGGGCCATGCTGCATAAAATCCACTGCATTTAATCGGGATGCATTTGGTCACGCTGCATGGACTCCACTGCATAAAATCGGGATCCATTGCCCCAAAATGCAAGGAATCATCTGCATTCAATGACGCTGCATGGAATCCACTGCATTCCATCGGGATCCATTTTACCACGCAGCATGGATTACACTGCTTTCAATCACAATGCATGGAATCTACTCTATTCAATCGGGATGCTTTGGGCCATACTGCATAAAATCCACTGCATTCAATCTTGCTGCATGGAATCCACTGCATTCAATCATGCTGCATAAATCCTCTGCATTCAATAGGGTTCCACTTCTTCACGCTGCATGGAATCCACTGCATTCAATCACGCTGCATAAAATCCACTGCATTCAATAGGGTTCCATTTCTTCACGCTGCATGGAATCCACTACATTCAATCACGCTGCATGGAATCCACTGCATTCAATCAGGATGCTTTGGGCCATGCTGCATAAAATCCACTGCATTCAATCATGCTGCCTGGAATCCACTGCATTCAATCATACTGCATAAAATCCACTGCATTCAATAGGTTTCCATTTCTTCACGCTTCATGGAATCCACTGCATTCAATAGGGTTCCATTCCTTCACGCTGCCTGGAATCCACTGCCTTCAATCACGCTGCATGGAATCCACTGCATTCAATCGGGATGCATTTTTCCTCGTTGCATGGATTACACTGCATTCAATCCCAATGCATGGAATCCACTGCATTCAATCGGGAAACTTTGGGCCATGCTGCATACAATGCACTTCATTCAATCGGGATGCACTGGGCCTCGCTGCATGGACTCCACTGCATATAATCGGGATCCATTGCGCCACAATGCATGGAATCCTCTGCATTCAATGACGCTGAATGGAATCCACTGCATTGAATCGGGAAACTTTGGGCCATGCTGCATAAATCCACTGCATGCAATCATGCTGTGTGGACTCCACTGCATTGAATCATGCTGCAAAAAAAACCACTGCATTCAATAGGGTTCCATTTCTTCACCCTGCATGGAATCCACTGCATTCAACCACGCTGCATGGAATCCACTGCATTCAATCGGGATGCATTTTACCACTCTGCATGGATTACACTGCATTTAATCACGCTGCATGTAATCCATGGAATTTAATCGGGATTCATTTTACTAAGCTGTATGGAATGGACTGCACTTAATCACGCTGCATGGAATCCACTGCATTCAATCGGGATGCATTTTACCACGTTGCATGCAGTTCACTGCATTCAATCACAATGCATGGAATCCACTGCATTCAATCGGGATGCTTTGGGCCATGCTGCATAAAATCCACTGCATTCAATCTTGCTTTTTGAATCCACTGCATTCAGTAATGCTGCATAAAATCCTTGCATTCAATTGGGTTCCATTTCTTCACGCTGCATGGAATACACTGCATTCAATCACGCTGCATGGAATCCACTGCATACAATCGAGATGCATTTTACCATGCTGCGTGGTTTTCACTGCATTCAATCACAATGCATGGAATCCACTGCATTCCATCGGGATGCTTTGGGCCATGCTGCATAAAATCCACTGCATTCAATCATGCTGCATGGAATCCACTGCATTCAATCATGCTGCATAAAATCCACTGCATTCAATAGGGTTCCATTTCTTCACGCTGCATGTAATACACTGCATTCAATCACACTGAATGGAATCCACTGCATTCAATCGGGATGCATTTTACCATGCTGCGTGGTTTTCACTGCATTCAATCACAATGCATGGAATCCACTGCATTCCATCGGGATGCTTTGGGCCATGCTGCATAAAATCCACTGCATTCAATCGGGATGCATTGGGCCACGCTGCATCGACTCCACTGCATTCAATTGGCATCCATTGCGCCACAATGCAAGGAATCCTCTGCAGTCATTGACGCTGCATGGACTCCACTGCATTCAATCGGGATGCTTTGGGCCATGCTGCATAAAATCCACTGCATTCAACCATGCTGCATGGAATCCATTTCATTCAATCATGCTCTATAAAATCCAATGCATTCAATACGGTTCCATTACTTCACGCTGCATGGAATACACTGCATTAAATCAGGATTCATGGAATCGACTGCATTCAATCAGGATGCATTATACCACGTTGCATGGATTACCCTACATTCAATCACAATGCATGGAATCCACTGCATTCCATCGGGATGCTTTGGGCCATGCTGCATAAAATCCACTGCATTCAATCGGGATGCATTGGGCCTCGCTGCATAGACTCCACTGCATATAATCGGGATCCATTGCGCCACAATGCATGGAATACTCTGCATTCAATGACGCTGCATGGAATCCACTGCATTCCATCGGGAAGCTTTGGGCCATGCTGCATAAAATCCACTGCATTCAATCATGCTGCATGGAATCCACTGCATTCAATCGGGATGCATTTTACAAGGCTGCATGGATTACATTTCATACACTCAAAATGCATGGAATCCACTGCGTTCTATAGGGATGCTTTGGGCCATACTGCATAAAATACACTGCATTCAATTTGCTGCATGGAATCCACTGCATTCAATCATGCTGAATAAAATCCACTGCATTCAATAGGGTTCCATTTCTTCACGCTGCATGGAATACACTGCATTCAATCAGGCTGCATGAAATCAACTGCATTCAATGGGGATGCATTCTACAATGCTGCATGGAGTTCACTGCATGCAATCACAATGCATGTAATCCACTGCATTCCATCGGGATGCTTTGGGCCATGCTGCATAAAATCCACTGCATTCAACCATGCTGCATGGAATCCACTGCATTCAATCATGCTGCATAAAATCCACTGCATTCAATCGGGATGCATTGGGCCTCGCTGCATGGAATACACTGCATTCAATCAGGCTGCATGGAATCCACTGCATTCAATGGGGATGCATTCTACAATGCTGCATGGAGTTCACTGCATTCAATCACAACGCATGTAATCCACTGCATTCCATCGGGATGCTTTGGGCCATGCTGCATAAAATCCACTGCATTCAATCGGGATGCATTGGGCCTCGCTGCATGGACTCCACTGCATACAATCGGGATCCATTGCACCAAAATGCATGGAATACTCTGCATTCATTGATGCTGCATGGACTCCACTGCATTCAATCGGGATGCTTTGGGCCATGCTGCATAAAATCCACTGCATTCAACCATGCTGCATGGAATCCACTGCATTCAATCATGCTGCATAAAATCCACTGCATTCCATCGGGATGCATTGGGCCTCGCTGCATGGAATACACTGCATTCAATCACGCTGCATGGAATCCACTGCATTCAATGGGGATGCATTCTACAATGCTGCATGGAGTTCACTGCATTCAATCACAACGCATGGAATCCACTGCATTCCATCGGGATGCTTTGGGCCATGCTGCATAAAATCCACTGCATTCAATCGGGATGCATTGGGCCTCGCTGCATCGACTCCACTGCATTCAATCGGGATCCATTGCGCCACAATGCATGGAATACTCTGCATTCATTGACGCTGCATGGACTCCACTGCATTCAATCGGGATGCTTTGGGCCATGCTGCATAAAATCCACTGCATTCAACCATGCTGCATGGAATCCACTGCATTCAATCATGCTGCATAAAATCCACTGCATTCCATCGGGATGCATTGGGCCTCGCTGCATGGAATACACTGCATTCAATCACGCTGCATGGAATCCACTGCATTCAATGGGGATGCATTCTACAATGCTGCATGGAGTTCACTGCATTCAATCTCAATGCATGGAATCCACTGCATTCCATCGGGATGCTTTGGGCCATGCTGCATAAAATCCACTGCATTCAATCGGGATGCATTGGGCCTCGCTGCATGGACTCCACTGCATACAATCGGGATCCATTGCACCAAAATGCATGGAATCCTCCGCATGCAACGACGCTGCATGGACTCCACTGCATTCAATCGGGATGCATTGGGCCACGCTGCATCGACTCCACTGCATTCAATCGGGATCCATTGCGCCACAATGCAAGGAATCCTCTGCATTCATTGACGCTGCATGGACTCCACTGCATTCAATCGGGATGCTTTGGGCCATGCTGCATAAAATCCACTGCATTCAACCATGCTGCATGGAATCCATTTCATTCAATCATGCTCTATAAAATCCAATGCATTCAATACGGTTCCATTACTTCACGCGGCATGGAATACACTGCATTAAATCAGGATGCATGGAATCGACTGCATTCAATCAGGATGCATTATACCACGTTGCATGGATTACCCTACATTCAATCACAATGCATGGAATCCTCTGCATTCAATGACGCTGCATGGAATCCACTGCATTCCATCGGGAAGCTTTGGGCCATGCTGCATAAAATCCATTGCATTCAATCATGCTGCATGGAATCCACTGCATTCAATCGGGATGCATTTTACCATGCTGCATGGATTACCCTTCATTCAATCAGGCTGCATGGAATCCACTGCATTCTATCGGGATGCTTTGGGCCATGCTGCATAAAATCCACTGCATTTAATCGGGATGCATTTGGCCACGCTGCATGGACTCCACTGCATAAAATCGGGATCCATTGCCCCAAAATGCAAGGAATCCTCTGCATTCAATGACGCTGCATGGAATCCACTGCATTCCATCGGGATCCATTTTACCACGCAGCATGGATTACACTGCTTTCAATCACAATGCATGGAATCTACTCTATTCAATCGGGATGCTTTGGGCCATACTGCATAAAATCCACTGCATTCAATCATGCTGCATGGAATCCACTGCATTCAATCGGAGTGCATTTTACCACGCTGCATGGATAACATTTCATACACTCAAAATGCATGGAATCCACTGCATTCTATAGGGATGCTTTGGGCCATACTGCATAAAATCCACTGCATTCAATCTTGCTGCATGGAATCCACTGCATTCAATCATGCTGCATAAATCCACTGCATTCAATAGGGTTCCACTTCTTCACGCTGCATGGAATCCACTGCATTCAATCACGCTGCATAAAATCCACTGCATTCAATAGGGTTCCATTTCTTCACGCTGCATGGAATCCACTACATTCAATCACGCTGCATGGAATCCACTGCATTCAATCAGGATGCTTTGGGCCATGCTGCATAAAATCCACTGCATTCAATCATGCTGCCTGGAATCCACTGCATTCAATCATACTGCATAAAATCCACTGCATTCAATAGGGTTCCATTTCTTCACGCTTCATGGAATCCACTGCATTCAATAGGGTTCCATTCCTTCACGCTGCCTGGAATCCACTGCCTTCAATCACACTGCATGGAATCCACTGCATTCAATCGGGATGCATTTTTCCTCGTTGCATGGATTACACTGCATTCAATCCCAATGCATGGAATCCACTGCATTCAATCGGGATGCTTTGGGCCATGCTGCATAAAATCCACTGCATTCAACCATGCTGCATGGAATCCACTGCATTCAATCATGCTGCATAAAATCCACTGCATTCCATCGGGATGCATTGGGCCTCGCTGCATGGAATACACTGCATTCAATCACGCTGCATGTAATCCACTGCATTCAATGGGGATGCATTCTACCATGCTGCATGGAGTTCACTGCATTCAATCACAATGCATGGACTCCACTGCATTCCATCGGGATGCTTTGGGCCATGCTGCATAAAATCCACTGCATTCAATCGGGATGCATTGGGCCTCGCTGCATGGACTCAACTGCATACAATCGGGATGCTTTGGGCCATGCTGCATAAAATCCACTGCATGCAATCATGCTGCATGGAATCCACTGCATTCAATCATGCTGCATAAAATCCACTGCATTCAATAGGGTTCCATTTCTTCACGTGGCATCGAATCCACTGCATTCAATCACGCTGCATGGAATCCACTGCATTCAATCGGGATGCATTTTTCCTCGCTGCATGGAGTACACTGCATTCAATCATGCTGCATAAAATCCACTGCATTCCATCGGGATGCTTTGGGCCATGCTGCATAAAATCCACTGCATTCAACCATGCTGCATGGAATACACTGCATTCAATCGGGATGCATTTTAACATGCTGCATGGATTACCCTTCATTCAATCAGGCTGCATGGAATCCACTGCATTCTATCGGGATGCTTTGGGCCATGCTGCATAAAATCCACTGCATTTAATCGGGATGCATTTGGCCACGCTGCATGGACTGCACTGCATAAAATCGGGATACATTGCCCCAAAATGCAAGGAATCATCTGCATTCAATGACGCTGCATGGACTCCACTGCATTCCATCGGGATGCTTTGGGCCATGCTGCATAAAATCCATTGAATTCAATCATGCTGCATGGAATCCACTGCATTCAATCATGCTGCATAAAATCCACTGCATTCAATAGGGTTCCATTTCTTCACGTGGCATCGAACCCACTGCATTCAATCACGCTGCATGGAATCCACTGCATTCAATCGGGATGCATTTTTTCTCGCTGCATGGAGTACACTGCATTCAATCCCAATGCATGGAATCCACTGCATTCCATCGGGATGCTTTGGGCCATGCTGCATAAAATCCACTGCATTCAACCATGCTGCATGGAATCCACTGCATTCAATCATGCTGCATAAAATCCACTGCATTCAATCGGGATGCATTGGGCCTCGCTGCATGGACTCCACTGCATACAATCGGGATCCATTGCGCCACAATGCATGGAATACTCTGCATTCAATCACGCTGCATGGAATCCACTGCATTCAATCGGGATGCATTTTACCACGTTGCATGCAGTTCACTGCATTCAGTCACAATGCATGGAATCCACTGCATTCAATCGGGATGCATTTTACCACGTTGCATGCAGTTCACTGCATTCAATCACAATGCATGGAATCCACTGCATTCAATCGGGATGCTTTGGGCCATGCTGCATAAAATCCACTGCATTCAATCTTGCTTTTTGAATCCACTGCATTCAGTAATGCTGCATAAAATCCTTGCATTCAATTGTGTTCCATTACTTCACGCTGCATGGAATACACTGCATTCAATGACGCTGCATGGAATCCACTGCATTCATTCGGGATGCTTTGGGCCATGCTGAATAAAATCCATTGCATTCAATCATGCTGCACGGAATCCTCTGCATTCAATCGGGATGCATTTTACCATGCTGCATGGATTACCCTTCATTCAATCAGGCTGCATGGAATCCACTGCATTCTATCGGGATGCTTTGGGCCATGCTGCATAAAATCCACTGCATTTAATCGGGATGCATTTGGCCACGCTGCATGGACTCCACTGCATAAAATCGGGATCCATTGCCCCAAAATGCAAGGAATCATCTGCATTCAATGACGCTGCATGGAATCCACTGCATTCCATCGGGATCCATTTTACCACGCAGCATGGATTACACTGCTTTCAATCACAATGCATGGAATCTACTCTATTCAATCGGGATGCTTTGGGCCATACTGCATAAAATCCACTGCATTCAATCATGCTGCATGGAATCCACTGCATTCAATCGGGGTGCATTTTACCACGCTGCATGGATAACATTTCATACACTCAAAATGCATGGAATCCACTGCATTCTATAGGGATGCTTTGGGCCATACTGCATAAAATACACTGCATTCAATCTTGCTGCATGGAATCCACTGCATTCAATCATGCTGCATAAATCCACTGCATTCAATAGGGTTCCATTTCTTCACGCTGCATGGAATCCACTGCATTCAATCACGCTGCATAAAATCCACTGCATTCAATAGGGTTCCATTTCTTCACGCTGCATGGAATCCACTACATTCAATCACGCTGCATGGAATCCACTGCATTCAATCAGGATGTTTTGGGCCATGCTGCATAAAATCCACTGCATTCAATCATGCTGCCTGGAATCCACTGCATTCAATCATACTGCATAAAATCCACTGCATTCAATAGGGTTCCATTTCTTCACGCTTCATGGAATCCACTGCATTCAATAGGGTTCCATTCCTTCACGCTGCCTGGAATCCACTGCCTTCAATCACACTGCATGGAATCCACTGCATTCTATCGGGATGCTTTGGGCCATGCTGCATGAAATCCACTGCATTCAACCATGCTGCATGGAATCCACTGCATTCAATCATGCTGCATAAAATCCACTGCATTCCATCGGGATGCATTGGGCCTCGCTGCATGGACTCCACTGCATATAATCGGGATCCATTACACCACAATGCATGGAATCATCTGCATTCAATGACACTGCATGGAATCCACTGCATTCAATCATGCTGCATGGAATCCACTGCATTCAATCATGCTGCATAAAATCCACTGCATTCAATAGGGTTCCATTTCTTCACGCTGCATGTAATACACTGCATTCAATCACACTGAATGGAATCCACTGCATTCAATCGGGATGCATTTTACCATGCTGCGTGGTTTTCACTGCATTCAATCACAATGCATGGAATCCACTGCATTCAATCGGGATGCATTTTACAAGGCTGCATGGATTACATTTCATACACTCAAAATGCATGGAATCCACTGCGTTCTATAGGGATGCTTTGGGCCATACTGCATAAAATACACTGCATTCAATTTGCTGCATGGAATCCACTGCATTCCATCGGGATGCTTTGGGCCATGCTGCATAAAATCCACTGCATTCAATCGGGATACATTGGGCCTCGCTGCATGGACTCCACTGCATAAAATCTGGATCCATTGCGCCACAATGTATGGAATCCTCTGCATTCAACAACGCTGCATGGAATCCACTGCATTCCATCGGGATGTTTTGGTCCATGCTGCATAAAATCCACTGCATTCAATCGGGATACATTGGGCCTCGCTGCATGAACTCCACTGCATACAATCTGGATCCATTGTGCCAAAATGCATGGAATCCTTTGCATTCAATGACGCTGCATGGAATCCACTGCATTCCATCGGGATGCTTTGGGCCATGCTGCATAAACTCCACTGCATTCAATCATGCTTCATGGAATCCACTGCATTCAATCATGCTGCATAAAATCCACTGCATTCAATAGGATTCCATTTCTTCATGCTGCATGGAATCCACTGCATTCAATCACGCTGCATGGAATCCACTGCATTCTATCGGGATGCATTTTACCACGCTGCATAGATTACACCGCATTCAATCACAATGCATGGAATCCACTGCATTCAATCGGGATGCTTTGGGCCATGCTGCATAAAATCCACTGCATTCAATCGGGATGCATTGGGCCTCGCTGCATGGACTCCACTGCATACAATCGGGATCCATTGCGCCACAATGCATGGAATCCTCTGCATTCAATGACGCTGCATGGAATCCACTGCATTCCATCAGGATGCTTTGGGCCATGCTGCATAAAATCCACTGCATGCAATCATGCTGCATGGAATCCACTGCATTCAATCATGCTGCATATAATCCACTGCATTCAATAGGGTTCCATTTCTTCACACTGCATGGAATCCACTGCATTCAATCACGCTGCATGGAATCCACTGCATTCAACATGGAGGAATTTTACCACGCTGCATTTAGTACACTGTATTCAATCACAATTCATGGAATCCATTGCATTCAATCGGGATGCTTTGGGCCATGCTGCATAAAATCCACTGCATTCAATCGGGATGCACTGGGCATCGCTGCATGGACTCCACTGCATACAATCGGGATCCATTGCGCCACAATGCATGGAATCCTCTGCATTCAATGACGCTGCATGGAATCCACTGCATTCCATCGGGAAGCTTTGGGCCATGCTGCATAAAATCCATTGCATTCAATCATGCTGCATGGAATCCACTGCATTCAATCGGGATGCATTTTACCATGCTGCATGGATTACCCTTCATTCAATCAGGCTGCATGAAATCCACTGCATTCTATCGGGATGCTTTGGGCCATGCTGCATAAAATCCACTGCATTTAATCGGGATGCATTTGGCCACGCTGCATGGACTCCACTGCATAAAATCGGGATCCATTGCCCCAAAATGAAAGGAATCATCTGCATTCAATGACGCTGCATGGAATCCACTGCATTCCATCGGGAAGCTTTGGGCCATGCTGCATAAAATCCACTGCATTCAATCATGCTGCATGGAATCCACTGCATTCAATCGGGATGCATTTTACCATGCTGCATGGATTACCCTTCATTCAATCAGGCTGCATGAAATCCACTGCATTCTATCGGGATGCTTTGGGCCATGCTGCATAAAATCCACTGCATTTAATCGGGATGCATTTGGCCACGCTGCATGGACTCCACTGCATAAAATCGGGATCCATTGCCCCAAAATGCAAGGAATCATCTGCATTCAATGACGCTGCATGGAATCCACTGCATTCCATCAGGATCGATTTTACCACGCAGCATGGATTACACTGCTTTCAATCACAATGCATGGAATCTACTCTATTCAATCGGGATGCTTTGGGCCATACTGCATAAAATCCACTGCATTCAATCATGCTGCATGGAATCCACTGCATTCAATCGGAGTGCATTTTACCACGCTGCATGGATAACATTTCATACACTCAAAATGCATGGAATCCACTGCATTCTATAGGGATGCTTTGGGCCATACTGCATAAAATCCACTGCATTCAATCTTGCTGCATGGAATCCACTGCATTCAATCATGCTGCATAAATCCACTGCATTCAATAGGGTTCCACTTCTTCACGCTGCATGGAATCCACTGCATTCAATCACGCTGCATAAAATCCACTGCATTCAATAGGGTTCCATTTCTTCACGCTGCATGGAATCCACTACATTCAATCACGCTGCATGGAATCCACTGCATTCAATCAGGATGCTTTGGGCCATGCTGCATAAAATCCACTGCATTCAATCATGCTGCCTGGAATCCACTGCATTCTATCATACTGCATAAAATCCACTGCATTCAATAGGGTTCCATTTCTTCACGCTTCATGGAATCCACTGCATTCAATAGGGTTCCATTCCTTCACGCTGCCTGGAATCCACTGCCTTCAATCACCCTGCATGGAATCCACTGCATTCAATCGGGATGCATTTTTCCTCGTTGCATGGATTACACTGCATTCAATCCCAATGCATGGAATCCAGTGCATTCAATCGGGATGCTTTGGGCCATGCTGCATAAAATCCACTGCATTCAACCATGCTGCATGGAATCCACTGCATTCAATCATGCTGCATAAAATCCACTGCATTCCATCGGGATGCATTGGGCCTCGCTGCATGGAATACACTGCATTCAATCACGCTGCATGGAATCCACTGCATTCAATGGGGATGCATTCTACCATGCTGCATGGAGTTCACTGCATTCAATCACAATGCATGGACTCCACTGCATTCCATCGGGATGCTTTGGGCCATACTGCATAAAATCCACTGCATTCAATCTTGCTGCATGGAATCCACTGCATTCAATCGGAGTGCATTTTACCACGCTGCATGGATAACATTTCATACACTCAAAATGCATGGAATCCACTGCATTCTATAGGGATGCTTTGGGCCATACTGCATAAAATCCACTGCATTCAATCTTGCTGCATGGAATCCACTGCATTCAATCATGCTGCATAAATCCACTGCATTCAATAGGGTTCCACTTCTTCACGCTGCATGGAATCCACTGCATTCAATCACGCTGCATAAAATCCACTGCATTCAATAGGGTTCCATTTCTTCACGCTGCATGGAATCCACTACATTCAATCACGCTGCATGGAATCCACTGCATTCAATCAGGATGCTTTGGGCCATGCTGCATAAAATCCACTGCATTCAATCATGCTGCCTGGAATCCACTGCATTCAATCATACTGCATAAAATCCACTGCATTCAATAGGGTTCCATTTCTTCACGCTTCATGGAATCCACTGCATTCAATAGGGTTCCATTCCTTCACGCTGCCTGGAATCCACTGCCTTCAATCACGCTGCATGGAATCCACTGCATTCAATCGGGATGCATTTTTCCTCGTTGCATGGATTACACTGCATTCAATCCCAATGCATGGAATCCACTGCATTCCATCGGGATGCTTTGGGCCATGCTGCATAAAATCCACTGCATTCAATCGGGATACATTGGGCCTCGCTGCATGGACTCCACTGCATAAAATCTGGATCCATTGCGCCACAATGCATGGAATCCTCTGCATTCAACAACACTGCATGGAATCCACTGCATTCCATCGGGATGTTTTGGGCCATGCTTCATAAAATCCACTGCATTCAATCGGGATGCATTGGGCCTCGCTGCATGAACTCCACTGCATACAATCTGGATCAATTGTGCCAAAATGCATGGAATCCTCTGCATTCAATGACGCTGCATGGAATCCACTGCATTCCATCGGGATGCTTTGGGCCATGCTGCATAAACTCCACTGCATTCAATCATGCTTCATGGAATCCACTGCATTCAATCATGCTGCATAAAATCCACTGCATTCAATAGGGTTCCATTTCTTCACGCTGCATGGAATCCACTACATTCAATCACGCTGCATGGAATCCACTGCATTCTATCGGGATGCATTTTACCACGCTGCATAGATTACACCGCATTCAATCACAATGCATGGAATCCACTGCATTCAATCGGGATGCTTTGGGCCATGCTGCATAAAATCCACTGCATTCAATCGGGATGCATTGGGCCTCGCTGCATGGACTCCACTGCATACAATCGGGATCCATTGCGCCACAATGCATGGAATCCTCTGCATTCAATGACGCTGCATGGAATCCACTGCATTCCATCAGGATGCTTTGGGCCATGCTGCATAAAATCCACTGCATGCAATCCTGCTGCATGGAATCCACTGCATTCAATCATGCTGCATAAAATCCACTGCATTCAATAGGGTTCCATTTCTTCACACTGCATGGAATCCACTGCATTCAATCACGGTGCATGGAATCCACTGCATTCAACATGGAGGAATTTTACCACGCTGAATTTAGTACACTGTATTCAATCACAATTCATGGAATCCATTGCATTCAATCGAGATGATTTGGGCCATGCTGCATAAAATCCACTGCATTCAATCGGGATGCACTGGGCATCGCTGCATGGACTCCACTGCATACAATCGGGATCCATTGCGCCACAATGCATGGAATCCTCTGCATTCAATGACGCTGCATGGAATCCACTGCATTCCATCGGGAAGCTTTGGGCCATGCTGCATAAAATCCATTGCATTCAATCATGCTGCATGGAATCCACTGCATTCAATCGGGATGCATTTTACCATGCTGCATGGATTACCCTTCATTCAATCAGGCTGCATGGAATCCACTGCATTCCATCGGGATCCATTTTACCACGCAGCATGGATTACACTGCTTTCAATCACAATGCATGGAATCTACTCTATTCAATCGGGATGCTTTGGGCCATACTGCATAAAATCCACTGCATTCAATCATGCTGCATGGAATCCACTGCATTCAATCGGAGTGCATTTTACCACGCTGCATGGATAACATTTCATACACTCAAAATGCATTGAATCCACTGCATTCTATAGGGATGCTTTGGGCCATACTGCATAAAATCCACTGCATTCAATCTTGCTGCATGGAATCCACTGCATTCAATCATGCTGCATAAATCCACTGCATTCAATAGGGTTCCATTTCTTCACGCTGCATGGAATCCACTGCATTCAATCACGCTGCATAAAATCCACTGCATTCAATAGGGTTCCATTTCTTCACGCTGCATGGAATCCACTACATTCAATCACGCTGCATGGAATCCACTGCATTCAATCAGGATGCTTTGGGCCATGCTGCATAAAATCCACTGCATTCAATCATGCTGCCTGGAATCCACTGCATTCAATCATACTGCATAAAATCCACTGCATTCAATAGGGTTCCATTTCTTCACGCTTCATGGAATCCACTGCATTCAATAGGGTTCCATTCCTTCACGCTGCCTGGAATTCACTGCCTTCAATCACGCTGCATGGAATCCACTGCATTCAATCGGGATGCATTTTTCCTCGTTGCATGGATTACACTGCATTCAATCCCAATGCATGGAATCCACTGCATTCAATCGGGAAGCTTTGGGCCATGCTGCATAAAATCCACTGCATTCAACCATGCTGCATGGAATCCACTGCATTCAATCATGCTGCATAAAATCCACTGCATTCCATCGGGATGCATTGGGCCTCGCTGCATGGACTCCACTGCATACAATCGGGATGCTTTGGGCCATACTGCATAAAATCCACTGCATTCAATCATGCTGCATGGAATCCACTGCATTCAATCATGCTGCATAAAATCCACTGCATTCAATAGGGTTCCATTTCTTCACGTGGCATCGAATCCACTGCATTCAATCACGCTGCATGGAATCCACTGCATTCAATCGGGATGCATTTTTCCTCGCTGCATGGAGTACACTGCATTCAATCATGCTGCATAAAATCCACTGCATTCCATCGGGATGCTTTGGGCCATGCTGCATAAAATCCACTGCATTCAACCATGCTGCATGGAATCCACTGCATTCAATCATGCTGCATAAAATCCACTGCATTCAATCGGGATGCATTGGGCCTCGCTGCATGGAATAAACTGCATTCAATCAGGCTCCATGGAATCCACTGCATTCAATGGGGATGCATTCTACCATGCTGCATGGAGTTCACTGCATTCAATCACAATGCATGGAATCCACTGCATTCCATCGGGATGCTTTGGGCCATGCTGCATAAAATCCACTGCATTCAATCGGGATGCATTGGGCCTCGCTGCATGGACTCCACTGCATACAATCGGGATCCATTGCGCCACAATGCATGGAATACTCTTTATTCAATCACGCTGCATGGAATCCACTGCATTCAATCGGGATGCTTTGGGCCATGCTGCATAAAATCCACTGCATGCAATCATGCTGCATGGAATCCACTGCATTCAATCGGGATGCATTTTACCACGTTGCATGCAGTTCACTGCATTCAATCACAATGCATGGAATCCACTGCATTCAATCGGGATGCTTTGGGCCATGCTGCATAAAATCCACTGCATTCAATCTTGCTTTTTGAATCCACTGCATTCAGTAATGCTGCATAAAATCCTTGCATTCAATTGGGTTCCATTACTTCACGCTGCATGGAATACACTGCATTCAATGACGCTGCATGGAATCCACTGCATTCATTCGGGATGCTTTGGGCCATGCTGAATAAAATCCATTGCATTCAATCATGCTGCACGGAATCCTCTGCATTCAATCGGGATGCATTTTACCATGCTGCATGGATTACCCTTCATTCAATCAGGCTGCATGGAATCCACTGCATTCTATCGGGATGCTTTGGGCCATGCTGCATAAAATCCACTGCATTTAATCGGGATGCATTTGGCCACGCTGCATGGACTCCACTGCATAAAATCGGGATCCATTGCCCCAAAATGCAAGGAATCATCTGCATTCAATGACGCTGCATGGAATCCACTGCATTCCATCGGGATCCATTTTACCACGCAGCATGGATTACACTGCTTTCAATCACAATGCATGGAATCTACTCTATTCAATCGGGATGCTTTGGGCCATACTGCATAAAATCCACTGCATTCAATCATGCTGCATGGAATCCACTGCATTCAATCGGGGTGCATTTTACCACGCTGCATGGATAACATTTCATACACTCAAAATGCATGGAATCCACTGCATTCTATAGGGATGCTTTGGGCCATACTGCATAAAATACACTGCATTCAATCTTGCTGCATGGAATCCACTGCATTCAATCATGCTGCATAAATCCACTGCATTCAATAGGGTTCCATTTCTTCACGCTGCATGGAATCCACTGCATTCAATCACGCTGCATAAAATCCACTGCATTCAATAGGGTTCCATTTCTTCACGCTGCATGGAATCCACTACATTCAATCACGCTGCATGGAATCCACTGCATTCAATCAGGATGTTTTGGGCCATGCTGCATAAAATCCACTGCATTCAATCATGCTGCCTGGAATCCACTGCATTCAATCATACTGCATAAAATCCACTGCATTCAATAGGGTTCCATTTCTTCACGCTTCATGGAATCCACTGCATTCAATAGGGTTCCATTCCTTCACGCTGCCTAGAATCCACTGCCTTCAATCACACTGCATGGAATCCACTGCATTCAATCGGGATGCATTTTTCTCGTTGCATGGATTACACTGCATTCAATCCCAATGCATGGAATCCACTGCATTCAATCGGGAAGCTTTGGGCCATGCTGCATACAATGCACTGCATTCAATCGGGATGCACTGGGCCTCGCTGCATGGACTCCACTGCATATAATCGGGATCCATTGCGCCACAATGCATGGAATACTCTGCATTCAATGACGCTGAATGGAATCCACTGCATTGAATCGGGAAGCTTTGGGCCATGCTGCATAAATCCACTGCATGCAGTCATGCTGTGTGGACTCCACTGCATTGAATCATGCTGCAAAAAAAACCACTGCATTCAATAGGGTTCCATTAACGCACCCTGCATGGAATCCACTGCATTCAACCACGCTGCATGGAATCCACTGCATTCAATCGGGATGCATTTTACCACTCTGCATGGATTACACTGCATTTAATCACGCTGCATGTAATCCATGGAATTTAATCGGGATTCATTTTACTAAGCTGTATGGAATGGACTGCACTTAATCACGCTGCATGGAATCCACTGCATTCAATCGGGATGCTTTGGGCCATGCTGCATAAAATCCACTGCATGCAATCATGCTGCATGGAATCCACTGCATTCAATCGGGATGCATTTTACCACGTTGCATGCAGTTCACTGCATTCAATCACAATGCATGGAATCCACTGCATTCAATCGGGATGCTTTGGGCCATGCTGCATAAAATCCACTGCATTCAATCTTGCTTTTAGAATCCACTGCATTCAGTAATGCTGCATAAAATCCTTGCATTCAATTGGGTTCCATTTCTTCACGCTGCATGGAATACACTGCATTCAATCACGCTGCATGGAATCCACTGCATTCAATCGGGATGCATTTTACCATGCTGCGTGGTTTTCACTGCATTCAATCACGCTGCATGGAATCCACTGCATTCAATCGGGATGCATTTTTCCATGCTGCGTGGTTTTCACTGCATTCAATCACAATGCATGGAATCCACTGCATTCCATCGGGATGCTTTGGGCCATGCTGCATAAAATCCACTGCATTCAATCGGGATGCATTGGGCCACGCTGCATCGACTCCACTGCATTCAATTGGCATTCATTGCGCCACAATGCAAGGAATCCTCTGCATTCATTGACGCTGCATGGACTCCACTGCATTCAATCGGGATGCTTTGGGCCATGCTGCATAAAATCCACTGCATTCAACCATGCTGCATGGAATCCATTTCATTCAATCATGCTCTATAAAATCCAATGCATTCAATACGGTTCCATTACTTCACGCTGCATGGAATACACTGCATTAAATCAGGATGCATGGAATCGACTGCATTCAATCAGGATGCATTATACCACGTTGCATGGATTACCCTACATTCAATCACAATGCATGGAATCCACTGCATTCAATCGGGATGCTTTGGGCCATGCTGCATAAAATCCACTGCATTCAATCGGGATGCATTGGGCCTCGCTGCATAGACTCCACTGCATATAATCGGGATCCATTGCGCCACAATGCATGGAATACTCTGCATTCAATGACGCTGCATGGAATCCACTGCATTCCATCGGGAAGCTTTGGGCCATGCTGCATAAAATCCACTGCATTCAATCATGCTGCATGGAATCCACTGCATTCAATCGGGATGCATTTTACAAGGCTGCATGGATTACATTTCATACACTCAAAATGCATGGAATCCACTGCGTTCTATAGGGATGCTTTGGGCCATACTGCATAAAATACACTGCATTCAATTTGCTGCATGGAATCCACTGCATTCAATCATGCTGAATAAAATCCACTGCATTCAATAGGGTTCCATTTCTTCACGCTGCATGGAATCCACTGCATTCAATCATGCTGCATGAAATCCACTGCATTCAATGGGGATGCATTCTACAATGCTGCATGGAGTTCACTGCATGCAATCACAATGCATGTAATCCACTGCATTCCATCGGGATGCTTTGGGCCATGCTGCATAAAATCCACTGCATTCACCCATGCTGCATGGAATCCACTGCATTCAATCATGCTGCATAAAATCCACTGCATTCAATCGGGATGCATTGGGCCTCGCTGCATGGAATACACTGCATTCAATCAGGCTGCATGGAATCCACTGCATTCAATGGGGATGCATTCTACAATGCTGCATGGAGTTCACTGCATTCAATCACAATGCATGGAATCCACTGCATTCCATCGGGATGCTTTGGGCCATGCTGCATAAAATCCACTGCATTCAATCGGGATGCATTGGGCCTCGCTGCATGGACTCCACTGCATACAATCGGGATCCATTGCGCCAAAATGCATGGAATACTCTGCATTCATTGACGCTGCATGGACTCCACTGCATTCAATCGGGATGCTTTGGGCCATGCTGCATAAAATCCACTGCATTCAATCATGCTGCCTGGAATCCACTGCATTCAATCATACTGCATAAAATCCACTGCATTCAATAGGGTTCCATTTCTTCACGCTTCATGGAATCCACTGCATTCAATAGGGTTCCATTCCTGCACGCTGCCTGGAATCCACTGCCTTCAATCACGCTGCATGGAATCCACTGCATTCAATCGGGATGCATTTTACCACGTTGCATGCAGTTCACTGCATTCAATCCCAATGCATGGAATCCACTGCATTCAATCGGGAAGCTTTGGGCCATGCTGCATACAATCCACTGCATTCAATCGGGATGCACTGGGCCTCGCTGCATGGACTCCACTGCATATAATCGGGATCCATTGCGCCACAATGAATGGAATCCTCTGCATTCAATGACGCTGAATGGAATCCACTGCATTGAATCGGGAAGCTTTGGGCCATGCTGCATAAATCCACTGCATGCAGTCATGCTGTGTGGACTCCACTGCATTGAATCATGCTGCAAAAAAAACCACTGCATTCAATAGGGTTCCATTTCTTCACCCTGCATGGAATCCACTGCATTCAACCACGCTGCATGGAATCCACTGCATTCAATCGGGATGCATTTTACCACTCTGCATGGATTACACTGCATTTAATCACGCTGCATGTAATCCATGGAATTTAATCGGGATTCATTTTACTAAGCTGTATGGAATGGACTGCACTTAATCACGCTGCATGGAATCCACTGCATTCAATCGGGATGCATTTTACCACGTTGCATGCAGTTCACTGCATTCAATCACAATGCATGGAATCCACTGCATTCAATCGGGATGCTTTGGGCCATGCTGCATAAAATCCACTGCATTCAATCTTGCTTTTTGAATCCACTGCATTCAGTAATGATGCATAAAATCCTTGCATTCAATTGGGTTCCATTTCTTCACGCTGCATGGAATACACTGCATTCAATCACGCTGCATGGAATCCACTGCATTCAATCGGGATGCATTTTACCATGCTGCGTGGTTTTCACTGCATTCAATCACAATGCATGGAATCCACTGCATTCCATCGGGATGCTTTGGGCCATGCTGCATAAAATCCACTGCATTCAATCATGCTGCATGGAATCCACTGCATTCAATCATGCTGCATAAAATCCACTGCATTCAATAGGGTTCCATTTCTTCACACTGCATGTAATACACTGCATTCAATCACACTGAATGGAATCCACTGCATTCAATCGGGATGCATTTTACCATGCTGCGTGGTTTTCACTGCATTCAATCACAATGCATGGAATCCACTGCATTCAATCGGGATGCATTTTACAAGGCTGCATGGATTACATTTCATACACTCAAAATGCATGGAATCCACTGCGTTCTATAGGGATGCTTTGGGCCATACTGCATAAAATACACTGCATTCAATTTGCTGCATGGAATCCACTGCATTCCATCGGGATGCTTTGGGCCATGCTGCATAAAATCCACTGCATTCAATCGGGATACATTGGGCCTCGCTGCATGGACTCCACTGCATAAAATCTGGATCCATTGCGCCACAATGCATGGAATCCTCTGCATTCAACAACGCTGCATGGAATCCACTGCATTCCATCGGGATGTTTTGGTCCATGCTGCATAAAATCCACTGCATTCAATCGGGATGCATTGGGCCTCGCTGCATGAACTCCACTGCATACAATCTGGATCCATTGTGCCAAAATGCATGGAATCCTCTGCATTCAATGACGCTGCATGGAATCCACTGCATTCCATCGGGATGCTTTGGGCCATGCTGCATAAACTCCACTGCATTCAATCATGCTTCATGGAATCCACTGCATTCAATCATACTGCATAAAATCCACTGCATTCAATAGGGTTCCATTTCTTCATGCTGCATGGAATCCACTGCATTCTATCGGGATGCATTTTACCACGCTGCATAGATTACACCGCATTCAATCACAATGCATGGAATCCACTGCATTCAATCGGGATGCTTTGGGCCATGCTGCATAAAATCCACTGCATTCAATCGGGATGCATTGGGCCTCGCTGCATGGACTCCACTGCATACAATCGGGATCCATTGCGCCACAATGCATGGAATCCTCTGCATTCAATGACGCTGCATGGAATCCACTGCATTCCATCAGGATGCTTTGGGCCATGCTGCATAAAAACAACTGCATGCAATCATGCTGCATGGAATCCACTGCATTCAATCATGCTGCATAAAATCCACTGCATTCAATAGGGTTCCATTTCTTCACACTGCATGGAATCCACTGCATTCAATCACGCTGCATGGAATCCACTGCATTCAACATGGAGGAATTTTACCACGCTGCATTTAGTACACTGTATTCAATCACAATTCATGGAATCCATTGCATTCAATCGGGATGATTTGGGCCATGCTGCATAAAATCCACTGCATTCAATCGGGATGCACTGGGCATCGCTGCATGGACTCCACTGCATACAATCGGGATCCATTGCGCCACAATGCATGGAATCCTCTGCATTCAATGACGCTGCATGGAATCCACTGCATTCCATCGGGAAGCTTTGGGCCATGCTGCATAAAATCCATTGCATTCAATCATGCTGCATGGAATCCACTGCATTCAATCGGGATGCATTTTACCATGCTGCATGGATTACCCTTCATTCAATCAGGCTGCATGGAATCCACTGCATTCTATCGGGATGCTTTGGGCCATGCTGCATAAAATCCACTGCATTTAATCGGGATGCATTTGGCCACGCTGCATGGACTCCACTGCATAAAATCGGGATCCATTGCCCCAAAATGCAAGGAATCATCTGCATTCAATGACGCTGCATGGAATCCACTGCATTCCATCGGGATCCATTTTACCACGCAGCATGGATTACACTGCTTTCAATCACAATGCATGGAATCTACTCTATTCAATCGGGATGCTTTGGGCCATACTGCATAAAATCCACTGCATTCAATCTTGCTGCATGGAATCCACTGCATTCAATCGGAGTGCATTTTACCACGCTGCATGGATAACATTTCATACACTCAAAATGCATGGAATCCACTGCATTCTATAGGGATGCTTTGGGCCATACTGCATAAAATCCACTGCATTCAATCTTGCTGCATGGAATCCACTGCATTCAATCATGCTGCATAAATCCACTGCATTCAATAGGGTTCCACTTCTTCACGCTGCATGGAATCCACTGCATTCAATCACGCTGCATAAAATCCACTGCATTCAATAGGGTTCCATTTCTTCACGCTGCATGGAATCCACTACATTCAATCACGCTGCATGGAATCCACTGCATTCAATCAGGATGCTTTGGGCCATGCTGCATAAAATCCACTGCATTCAATCATGCTGCCTGGAATCCACTGCATTCTATCATACTGCATAAAATCCACTGCATTCAATAGGGTTCCATTTCTTCACGCTTCATGGAATCCACTGCATTCAATAGGGTTCCATTCCTTCACGCTGCCTGGAATCCACTGCCTTCAATCACGCTGCATGGAATCCACTGCATTCAATCGGGATGCATTTTTCCTCGTTGCATGGATTACACTGCATTCAATCCCAATGCATGGAATCCACTGCATTCCATCGGGATGCTTTGGGCCATGCTGCATAAAATCCACTGCATTCAACCATGCTGCATGGAATCCACTGCATTCAATCATGCTGCATAAAATCCACTGCATTCCATCGGGATGCATTGGGCCTCGCTGCATGGAATACACTGCATTCAATCACGCTGCATGGAATCCACTGCATTCAATGGGGATGCATTCTACCATGCTGCATGGAGTTCACTGCATTCAATCAAAATGCATGGACTCCACTGCATTCCATCGGGATGCTTTGGGCCATACTGCATAAAATCCACTGCATTCAATCTTGCTGCATGGAATCCACTGCATTCAATCGGAGTGCATTTTACCACGCTGCATGGATAACATTTCATACACTCAAAATGCATGGAATCCACTGCATTCTATAGGGATGCTTTGGGCCATACTGCATAAAATCCACTGCATTCAATCTTGCTGCATGGAATCCACTGCATTCAATCATGCTGCATAAATCCACTGCATTCAATAGGGTTCCACTTCTTCACGCTGCATGGAATCCACTGCATTCAATCACGCTGCATAAAATCCACTGCATTCAATAGGGTTCCATTTCTTCACGCTGCATAGAATCCACTATATTCAATCACGCTGCATGGAATCCACTGCATTCAATCAGGATGCTTTGGGCCATGCTGCATAAAATCCACTGCATTCAATCATGCTGCCTGGAATCCACTGCATTCAATCATACTGCATAAAATCCACTGCATTCAATAGGGTTCCATTTCTTCACGCTTCATGGAATCCACTGCATTCAATAGGGTTCCATTCCTTCACGCTGCCTGGAATCCACTGCCTTCAATCACGCTGCATGGAATCCACTGCATTCAATCGGGATGCATTTTTCCTCGTTGCATGGATTACACTGCATTCAATCCCAATGCATGGAATCCACTGCATTCCATCGGGATGCTTTGGGCCATGCTGCATAAAATCCACTGCATTCAATCGGGATACATTGGGCCTCGCTGCATGAACTCCACTGCATACAATCTGGATCCATTGTGCCAAAATGCATGGAATCCTCTGCATTCAATGACGCTGCATGGAATCCACTGCATTCCATCGGGATGCTTTGGGCCATGCTGCATAAACTCCACTGCATTCAATCATGCTTCATGGAATCCACTGCATTCAATCATGCTGCATAAAATCCACTGCATTCAATAGGGTTCCATTTCTTCACGCTGCATGGAATCCACTACATTCAATCACGCTGCATGGAATCCACTGCATTCTATCGGGATGCATTTTACCACGCTGCATAGATTACACCGCATTCAATCACAATGCATGGAATCCACTGCATTCAATCGGGATGCTTTGGGCCATGCTGCATAAAATCCACTGCATTCAATCGGGATGCATTGGGCCTCGCTGCATGGACTCCACTGCATACAATCGGGATCCATTGCGCCACAATGCATGGAATCCTCTGCATTCAATGACGCTGCATGGAATCCACTGCATTCCATCAGGATGCTTTGGGCCATGCTGCATAAAATCCACTGCATGCAATCCTGCTGCATGGAATCCACTGCATTCAATCATGCTGCATAAAATCCACTGCATTCAATAGGGTTCCATTTCTTCACACTGCATGGAATCCACTGCATTCAATCACGCTGCATGGAATCCACTGCATTCAACATGGAGGAATTTTACCACGCTGCATTTAGTACACTGTATTCAATCACAATTCATGGAATCCATTGCATTCAATCGAGATGATTTGGGCCATGCTGCATAAAATCCACTGCATTCAATCGGGATGCACTGGGCATCGCTGCATGGACTCCACTGCATACAATCGGGATCCATTGCGCCACAATGCATGGAATCCTCTGCATTCAATGACGCTGCATGGAATCCACTGCATTCCATCGGGAAGCTTTGGGCCATGCTGCATAAAATCCATTGCATTCAATCATGCTGCATGGAATCCACTGCATTCAATCGGGATGCATTTTACCATGCTGCATGGATTACCCTTCATTCAATCAGGCTGCATGGAATCCACTGCATTCCATCGGGATCCATTTTACCACGCAGCATGGATTACACTGCTTTCAATCACAATGCATGGAATCTACTCTATTCAATCGGGATGCTTTGGGCCATACTGCATAAAATCCACTGCATTCAATCATGCTGCATGGAATCCACTGCATTCAATCGGAGTGCATTTTACCACGCTGCATGGATAACATTTCATACACTCAAAATGCATGGAATCCACTGCATTCTATAGGGATGCTTTGGGCCATACTGCATAAAATCCACTGCATTGAATCTTGCTGCATGGAATCCACTGCATTCAATCATGCTGCATAAATCCACTGCATTCAATAGGGTTCCACTTCTTCACGCTGCATGGAATCCACTGCATTCAATCACGCTGCATAAAATCCACTGCATTCAATAGGGTTCCATTTCTTCACGCTGCATGGAATCCACTACATTCAATCACGCTGCATGGAATCCACTGCATTCAATCAGGATGCTTTGGGCCATGCTGCATAAAATCCACTGCATTCAATCATGCTGCCTGGAATCCACTGCATTCAATCATACTGCATAAAATCCACTGCATTCAATAGGGTTCCATTTCTTCACGCTTCATGGAATCCACTGCATTCAATAGGGTTCCATTCCTTCACGCTGCCTGGAATCCACTGCCTTCAATCACGCTGCATGGAATCCACTGCATTCCATCGGGATGCATTTTTCCTCGTTGCATGGATTACACTGCATTCAATCCCAATGCATGGAATCCACTGCATTCAATCGGGAAGCTTTGGGCCATGCTGCATAAAATCCACTGCATTCAACCATGCTGCATGGAATCCACTGCATTCAATCATGCTGCATAAAATCCACTGCATTCCATCGGGATGCATTGGGCCTCGCTGCATGGAATACACTGCATTCAATCACGCTGCATGGAATCCACTGCATTCAATGGGGATGCATTCTACAATGCTGCATGGAGTTCACTGCATTCAATCACAATGCATGGAATCCACTGCATTCCATCGGGATGCTTTGGGCCATGCTGCATAAAATCCACTGCATTCAATCGGGATGCATTGGGCCTCGCTGCATGGACTCCACTGCATACAATCGGGATGCTTTGGGCCATGCTGCATAAAATCCATTGAATTCAATCATGCTGCATGGAATCCACTGCATTCAATCATGCTGCATAAAATCCACTGCATTCAATAGGGTTCCATTTCTTCACGTGGCATCGAATCCACTGCATTCAATCACGCTGCATGGAATCCACTGCATTCAATCGGGATGCATTTTTCCTCGCTGCATGGAGTACACTGCATTCAATCATGCTGCATAAAATCCACTGCAATCCATCGGGATGCTTTGGGCCATGCTGCATAAAATCCACTGCATTCAACCATGCTGCATGGAATCCACTGCATTCAATCATGCTGCATAAAATCCACTGCATTCAATCGGGATGCATTGGGCCTCGCTGCATGGAATAAACTGCATTCAATCAGGCTGCATGGAATCCACTGCATTCAATGGGGATGCATTCTACCATGCTGCATGGAGTTCACTGCATTCAATCACAATGCATGGAATCCACTGCATTCCATCGGGATGCTTTGGGCCATGCTGCATAAAATCCACTGCATTCAATCGGGATGCATTGGGCCTCGCTGCATGGACTCCACTGCATACAATCGGGATCCATTGCGCCACAATGCATGGAATACTCTGCATTCAATCACGCTGCATGGAATCCACTGCATTCAATCGGGATGCTTTGGGCCATGCTGCATAAAATCCACAGCATGCAATCATGCTGCATGGAATCCACTGCATTCAATCGGGATGCATTTTACCACGTTGCATGCAGTTCACTGCATTCAATCACAATGCATGGAATCCACTGCATTCAATCGGGATGCTTTGGGCCATGCTGCATAAAATCCACTGCATTCAATCGGGATGCATTGGGCCTCGCTGCATAGACTCCACTGCATATAATCGGGATCCATTGCGCCACAATGCATGGAATACTCTGCATTCAATGACGCTGCATGGAATCCACTGCATTCCATCGGGAAGCTTTGGGCCATGCTGCATAAAATCCACTGCATTCAATCATGCTGCATGGAATCCACTGCATTCAATCGGGATGCATTTTACAAGGCTGCATGGATTACATTTCATACACTCAAAATGCATGGAATCCACTGCGTTCTATAGGTATGCTTTGGGCCATACTGCATAAAATACACTGCATTCAATTTGCTGCATGGAATCCACTGCATTCAATCATGCTGCATAAAATCCACTGCATTCAATAGGGTTCCATTTCTTCACGCTGCATGGAATCCACTGCATTCAATCATGCTGCATGAAATCCACTGCATTCAATGGGGATGCATTCTACAATGCTGCATGGAGTTCACTGCATGCAATCACAATGCATGTAATCCACTGCATTCCATCGGGATGCTTTGGGCCATGCTGCATAAAATCCACTGCATTCAACCATGCTGCATGGAATCCACTGCATTCAATCATGCTGCATAAAATCCACTGCATTCAATCGGGATGCATTGGGCCTCGCTGCATGGAATACACTGCATTCAATCAGGCTGCATGGAATCCACTGCATTCAATGGGGATGCATTCTACAATGCTGCATGGAGTTCACTGCATTCAATCACAATGCATGGAATCCACTGCATTCCATCGGGATGCTTTGGGCCATGCTGCATAAAATCCACTGCATTCAATCGGGATGCATTGGGCCTCGCTGCATGGACTCCACTGCATACAATCGGGATCCATTGCGCCAAAATGCATGGAATACTCTGCATTCATTGACGCTGCATGGACTCCACTGCATTCAATCGGGATGCTTTGGGCCATGCTGCATAAAATCCACTGCATTCAACCATGCTGCATGGAATCCACTGCATTCAATCATGCTGCATAAAATCCACTGCATTCCATCGGGATGCATTGGGCCTCGCTGCATGGAATACACTGCATTCAATCACGCTGCATGGAATCCACTGCATTCAATGGGGATGTATTCTACAATGCTGCATGGAGTTCACTGCATTCAATCACAATGCATGCAATCCACTGCATTCCATCGGGATGCTTTGGGCCATGCTGCATAAAATCCACTGCATTCAATCGGGATGCATTGGGCCTCGCTGCATGGACTCCACTGCATACAATCGGGATCCATTGCACCAAAATGCATGGAATCCTCCGCATGCAACGACGCTGCATGGACTCCACTGCATTCAATCGGGATGCTTTGGGCCATGCTGCATAAAATCCATTGAATTCAATCATGCTGCATGGAATCCACTGCATTCAATCATGCTGTATAAAATCCACTGCATTCAATAGGGTTCCATTTCTTCACGTGGCATCGAATCCACTGCATTCAATCACGCTGCATGGAATCCACTGCATTCAATCGGGATGCATTTTTCCTCGCTGCATGGAGTACACTGCATTCAATCATGCTGCATAAAATCCACTGCATTCCATCGGGATGCTTTGCGCCTCGCTGCATGAACTCCACTGCATTCAACCACGCTGCATGGAATCCACTGCATTCAATCGGGATGCATTTTACCACTCTGCATGGATTACACTGCATTTAATCACGCTGCATGTAATCCATGGAATTTAATCGGGATTCATTTTACTAAGCTGTATGGAATGGACTGCACTTAATCACGCTGCATGGAATCCACTGCATTCAATCGGGATGCATTTTACCATGCTGCGTGGTTTTCACTGCATTCAATCACAATGCATGGAATCCACTGCATTCAATCGGGATGCTTTGGGCCATGCTGCATAAAATCCACTGCATTCAACCATGCTGCATGGAATCCACTGCATTCAATCATGCTGCATAAAATCCACTGCATTCCATCGGGATGCATTGGGCCTCGCTGCATGGAATACACTGCATTCAATCAGGCTGCATGGAATCCACTTCATTCAATGGGGATGTATTCTACAATGCTGCATGGAGTTCACTGCATTCAATCACAATGCATGGAATCCACTGCATTCCATCGGGATGCTTTGGGCCATGCTGCATAAAATCCACTGCATTCAATCGGGATGCATTGGGCCTCGCTGCATGGACTCCACTGCATACAATCGGGATCCATTGCGCCAAAATGCATGGAATACTCTGCATTCATTGACGCTGCATGGACTCCACTGCATTCAATCGGGATGCTTTGGGCCATGCTGCATAAAATCCACTGCATTCAACCATGCTGCATGGAATCCACTGCATTCAATCATGCTGCATAAAATCCACTGCATTCCATCGGGATGCATTGGGCCTCGCTGCATGGAATACACTGCATTCAATCACGCTGCATGGAATCCACTGCATTCAATGGGGATGCATTCTACAATGCTGCATGGATTTCACTGCATTCAATCACAATGCATGGAATCCACTGCATTCCATCGGGATGCTTTGGGCCATGCTGCATAAAATCCACTGCATTCAATCGGGATGCATTGGGCCTCGCTGCATGGACTCCACTGCATACAATCGGGATCCATTGCAGCAAAATGCATGGAATCCTCCGCATGCAACGACGCTGCATGGACTCCACTGCATTCAATCGGGATGCTTTGGGCCATGCTGCATAAAATCCATTGAATTCAATCATGCTGCATGGAATCCACTGCATTCAATCATGCTGTATAAAATCCACTGCATTCAATAGGGTTCCATTTCTTCACGTGGCATCGAATCCACTGCATTCAATCACGCTGCATGGAATCCACTGCATTCAATCGGGATGCATTTTTCCTCGCTGCATGGAGTACACTGCATTCAATCATGCTGCATAAAATCCACTGCATTCCATCGGGATGCTTTGCGCCTCGCTGCATGAACTCCACTGCATTCAACCACGCTGCATGGAATCCACTGCATTCAATCGGGATGCATTTTACCACTCTGCATGGATTACACTGCATATAATCACGCTGCATGTAATCCATGGAATTTAATCGGGATTCATTTTACTAAGCTGTATGGAATGGACTGCACTTAATCACGCTGCATGGAATCCACTGCATTCAATCGGGATGCATTTTACCATGCTGCGTGGTTTTCACTGCATTCAATCACAATGCATGGAATCCACTTCATTCAATCGGGATGCTTTGGGCCATGCTGCATAAAATCCACTGCATTCAATCGGGATGCATTGGGCCACGCTGCATCAACTCCACTGCATTCAATTGGCATCCATTGCGCCACAATGCAAGGAATCCTCTGCATTCATTGACGCTGCATGGACTCCACTGCATTCAATCGGGATGCTTTGGGCCATGCTGCATAAAATCCACTGCATTCAACCATGCTGTATGGAATCCATTTCATTCAATCATGCTCTATAAAATCCAATGCATTCAATACGGTTCCATTACTTCACGCTGCATGGAATACACTGCATTAAATCAGGATGCATGGAATCGACTGCATTCAATCAGGATGCATTATACCACGTTGCATGGATTACCCTACATTCAATCACAATGCATGGAATCCACTGCATTCAATCGGGATGCTTTGGGCCATGCTGCATAAAATCCACTGCATTCAATCGGGATGCATTGGGCCTCGCTGCATAGACTCCACTGCATATAATCGGGATCCATTGCGCCACAATGCATGGAATACTCTGCATTCAATGACGCTGCATGGAATCCACTGCATTCCATCGGGAAGCTTTGGGCCATGCTGCATAAAATCCACTGCATTCAATCATGCTGCATGGAATCCACTGCATTCAATCGGGATGCATTTTACAAGGCTGCATGGATTACATTTCATACACTCAAAATGCATGGAATCCACTGCGTTCTATAGGGATGCTTTGGGCCATACTGCATAAAATACACTGCATTCAATTTGCTGCATGGAATCCACTGCATTCAATCATGCTGAATAAAATCCACTGCATTCAATAGGGTTCCATTTCTTCACGCTGCATGGAATACACTGCATTCAATCAGGCTGCATGAAATCCACTGCATTCAATGGGGATGCATTCTACAATGCTGCATGGAGTTCACTGCATGCAATCACAATGCATGTAATCCACTGCATTCCATCGGGATGATTTGGGCCATGCTGCATAAAATCCACTGCATTCAACCATGCTGCATGGAATCCACTGCATTCAATCATGCTGCATAAAATCCACTGCATTCAATCGGGATGCATTGGGCCTCGCTGCATGGAATACACTGCATTCAATCAGGCTGCATTGAATCCACTGCATTCAATGGGGATGCATTCTACAATGCTGCATGGAGTTCACTGCATTCAATCACAACGCATGTAATCCACTGCATTCCATCGGGATGCTTTGGGCCATGCTGCATAAAATCCACTGCATTCAATCGGGATGCATTGGGCCTCGCTGCATGGACTCCACTGCATACAATCGGGATCCATTGCGCCAAAATGCATGGAATACTCTGCATTCATTGACGCTGCATGGACTCCACTGCATTCAATCGGGATGCTTTGGGCCATGCTGCATAAAATCCACTTCATTCAACCATGCTGCATGGAATCCACTGCATTCAATCATGCTGCATAAAATCCACTGCATTCCATCGGGATGCATTGGGCCTCGCTGCATGGAATACACTGCATTCAATCACGCTGCATGGAATCCACTGCATTCAATGGGGATGCATTCTACAATGCTGCATGGAGTTCACTGCATTCAATCTCAATGCATGGAATCCACTGCATTCCATCGGGATGCTTTGGGCCACGCTGCATAAAATCCACTGCATTCAATCGGGATGCATTGGGCCTCGCTGCATGGACTCCACTGCATACAATCGGAATCCATTGCACCAAAATGCATGGAATCCTCCGCATGCAACGACGCTGCATGGACTCCACTGCATTCAATCGGGATGCATTGGGCCACGCTGCATCGACTCCACTGCATTCAATCGGGATCCATTGCGCCACAATGCAAGGAATCCTCTGCATTCATTGACGCTTCATGGACTACACTACATTCAATCGGGATGCTTTGGGCCATGCTGCATAAAATCCACTGCATTCAACCATGCTGCATGGAATCCATTTCATTCAATCATGCTCTATAAAATCCAATGCATTCAATACGGTTCCATTACTTCACGCTGCATGGAATACACTGCATTAAATCAGGATGCATGGAATCGACTGCATTCAATCAGGATGCATTATACCACGTTGCATGGATTACCCTACATTCAATCACAATGCATGGAATCCACTGCATTCAATCGGGATGCTTTGGGCCATGCTGCATAAAATCCACTGCATTCAATCGGGATGCATTGGGCCTCGCTGCATAGACTCCACTGCATATAATCGGGATCCATTGCGCCACAATGCATGGAATACTCTGCATTCAATGACGCTGCATGGAATCCACTGCATTCCATCGGGAAGCTTTGGGCCATGCTGCATAAAATCCACTGCATTCAATCATGCTGCATGGAATCCACTGCATTCAATCGGGATGCATTTTACAAGGCTGCATGGATTACATTTCATACACTCAAAATGCATGGAATCCACTGCGTTCTATAGGGATGCTTTGGGCCATACTGCATAAAATACACTGCATTCAATTTGCTGCATGGAATCCACTGCATTCCATCGGGATGCTTTGGGCCATGCTGCATAAAATCCACTGCATTCAATCGGGATACATTGGGCCTCGCTGCATGGACTCCACTGCATAAAATCTGGATCCATTGCGCCACAATGCATGGAATCCTCTGCATTCAACAACGCTGCATGGAATCCACTGCATTCCATCGGGATGCTTTGGGCCATGCTGCATAAAATCCACTGCATTCAATCGGGATGCATTGGGCCTCGCTGCCTGAACTCCACTGCATACAATCTGGATCCATTGTGCCAAAATGCATGGAATCCTCTGCATTCAATGACGCTGCATGGAATCCACTGCATTCCATCGGGATGCTTTGGGCCATGCTGCATAAACTCCACTGCATTCAATCATGCTTCATGGAATCCACTGCATTCAATCATGCTGCATAAAATCCACTGCATTCAATAGGGTTCCATTTCTTCACGCTGCATGGAATCCACTACATTCAATCACGCTGCATGGAATCCACTGCATTCTATCGGGATGCATTTTACCACGCTGCATAGATTACACCGCATTCAATCACAATGCATGGAATCCACTGCATTCAATCGGGATGCTTTGGGCCATGCTGCATAAAATCCACTGCATTCAATCGGGATGCATTGGGCCTCGCTGCATGGACTCCACTGCATACAATCGGGATCCATTGCGCCACAATGCATGGAATCCTCTGCATTCAATGACGCTGCATGGAATCCACTGCATTCCATCAGGATGCTTTGGGCCATGCTGAATAAAATCCACTGCATGCAATCATGCTGCATGGAATCCACTGCATTCAATCATGCTGCATAAAATCCACTGCATTCAATAGGGTTCCATTTCTTCACACTGCATGGAATCCACTGCATTCAATCACGCTGCATGGAATCCACTGCATTCAACATGGAGGAATTTTACCACGCTGCATTTAGTACACTGTATTCAATCACAATTCATGGAATCCATTGCATTCAATCGGGATGATTTGGGACATGCTGCATAAAATCCACTGCATTCAATCGGGATGCACTGGGCATCGCTGCATGGACTCCACTGCATACAATCGGGATCCATTGCGCCACAATGCATGGAATCCTCTGCATTCAATGACGCTGCATGGAATCCACTGCATTCCATCGGGAAGCTTTGGGCCATGCTGCATAAAATCCATTGCATTCAATCATGCTGCATGGAATCCACTGCATTCAATCGGGATGCATTTTACCATGCTGCATGGATTACCCTTCATTCAATCAGGCTGCATGGAATCCACTGCATTCTATCGGGATGCTTTGGGCCATGCTGCATAAAATCCACTGCATTTAATCGGGATGCATTTGGCCACGCTGCATGGACTCCACTGCATAAAATCGGGATCCATTGCCCCAAAATGCAAGGAATCATCTGCATTCAATGACGCTGCATGGAATCCACTGCATTCCATCGGGATCCATTTTACCACGCAGCATGGATTACACTGCTTTCAATCACAATGCATGGAATCTACTCTATTCAATCGGGATGCTTTGGGCCATACTGCATAAAATCCACTGCATTCAATCTTGCTGCATGGAATCCACTGCATTCAATCGGAGTGCATTTTACCACGCTGCATGGATAACATTTCATACACTCAAAATGCATGGAATCCACTGCATTCTATAGGGATGCTTTGGGCCATACTGCATAAAATACACTGCATTCAATCTTGCTGCATGGAATCCACTGCATTCAATCATGCTGCATAAATCCACTGCATTCAATAGGGTTCCACTTCTTCACGCTGCATGGAATCCACTGCATTCAATCACGCTGCATAAAATCCACTGCATTCAATAGGGTTCCATTTCTTCACGCTGCATGGAATCCACTACATTCAATCACGCTGCATGGAATCCACTGCATTCAATCAGGATGCTTTGGGCCATGCTGCATAAAATCCACTGCATTCAATCATGCTGCCTGGAATCCACTGCATTCAATCATACTGCATAAAATCCACTGCATTCAATAGGGTTCCATTTCTTCAAGCTTCATGGAATCCACTGCATTCAATAGGGTTCCATTCCTTCACGCTGCCTGGAATCCACTGCCTTCAATCACGCTGCATGGAATCCACTGCATTCAATCGGGATGCATTTTTCCTCGTTGCATGGATTACACTGCATTCTATCCCAATGCATGGAATCCACTGCATTCCATCGGGATGCTTTGGGCCATGCTGCATAAAATCCACTGCATTCAATTGGGATACATTGGGCCTCGCTGCATGGACTCCACTGCATAAAATCGGGATCCATTGCGCCACAATGCATGGAATCCTCTGCATTCAACAACGGTGCATGGACTCCACTGCATTCCATCGGGATGTTTTGGGCCATGCTGCATAAAATCCACTGCATTCAATCGGGATGCATTGGGCCTCGCTGCATGAACTCCACTGCATACAATCTGGATCCATTGTGCCAAAATGCATGGAATCCTCTGCATTCAATGACGCTGCATGGAATCCACTGCATTCCATCGGGATGCTTTGGGCCATGCTGCATAAACTCCACTGCATTCAATCATGCTTCATGGAATCCACTGCATTCAATCATGCTGCATAAAATCCACTGCATTCAATAGGGTTCCATTTCTTCACGCTGCATGGAATCCACTACATTCAATCACGCTGCATGGAATCCACTGCATTCTATCGGGATGCATTTTACCACGCTGCATAGATTACACCGCATTCAATCACAATGCATGGAATCCACTGCATTCAATAGGGATGCTTTGGGCCATGCTGCATAAAATCCACTGCATTCAATCGGGATGCATTGGGCCTCGCTGCATGGACTCCACTGCATACAATCGGGATCCATTGCGCCACAATGCATGGAATCCTCTGCATTCAATGACGCTGCATGGAATCCACTGCATTCCATCAGGATGCTTTGGGCCATGCTGCATAAAATCCACTGCATGCAATCCTGCTGCATGGAATCCACTGCATTCAATCATGCTGCATAAAATCCACTGCATTCAATAGGGTTCCATTTCTTCACACTGCATGGAATCCACTGCATTCAATCACGCAGCATGGAATCCACTGCATTCAACATGGAGGAATTTTACCACGCTGCATTTAGTACACTGTATTCCATCAAAATTCATGGAATCCATTGCATTCCATAGGGAAGCTTTGGGCCATGCTGCATAAAATCCATTGCATTCAATCATGCTGCATGGAATCCACTGCATTCAATCGGGATGCATTTTACCATGCTGCATGGATTACCCTTCATTCAATCAGGCTGCATGGAATCCACTGCATTCTATCGGGATGCTTTGGGCCATGCTGCATAAAATCCACTGCATTTAATCGGGATGCATTTGGCCACGCTGCATGGACTCCACTGCATAAAATCGGGATCCATTGCCCCAAAATGCAAGGAATCATCTGCATTCAATGACGCTGCATGGAATCCACTGCATTCCATCGGGATCCATTTTACCATGCTGCATGGAGTTCACTGCATTCAATCACAATGCATGGACTCCACTGCATTCCATCGGGATGCTTTGGGCCATACTGCATAAAATCCACTGCATTCAATCTTGCTGCATGGAATCCACTGCATTCAATCGGAGTGCATTTTACCACGCTGCATGGATAACATTTCATACACTCAAAATGCATGGAATCCACTGCATTCTATAGGGATGCTTTGGGCCATACTGCATAAAATCCACTGCATTCAATCTTGCTGCATGGAATCCACTGCATTCAATCATGCTGCATAAATCCACTGCATTCAATAGGGTTCCACTTCTTCACGCTGCATGGAATCCACTGCATTCAATCACGCTGCATAAAATCCACTGCATTCAATAGGGTTCCATTTCTTCACGCTGCATGGAATCCACTACATTCAATCACGCTGCATGGAATCCACTGCATTCAATCAGGATGCTTTGGGCCATGCTGCATAAAATCCACTGCATTCAATCATGCTGCCTGGAATCCACTGCATTCAATCATACTGCATAAAATCCACTGCATTCAATAGGGTTCCATTTCTTCACGCTTCATGGAATCCACTGCATTCAATAGGGTTCCATTCCTTCACGCTGCCTGGAATCCACTGCCTTCAATCACGCTGCATGGAATCCACTGCATTCAATCGGGATGCATTTTTCCTCGTTGCATGGATTACACTGCATTCAATCCCAATGCATGGAATCCACTGCATTCAATCGGGAAGGTTTGGGCCATGCTGCATAAAATCCACTGCATTCAACCATGCTGCATGGAATCCACTGCATTCAATCATGCTACATAAAATCCACTGCATTCCATCGGGATGCATTGGGACTCGCTGCATGGAATACACTGCATTCAATCACGCTGCATGGAATCCACTGCATTCAATGGGGATGCATTCTACAATGCTGCATGGAGTTCACTGCATTCAATCACAATGCATGGAATCCACTGCATTCCATCGGGATGCTTTGGGCCATGCTGCATAAAATCCACTGCATTCAATCGGGATGCATTGGGCCTCGCTGCATGGACTCCACTGCATAAAATCGGGATGCTTTGGGCCATGCTGCATGAAATCCATTGAATTCAATCATGCTGCAAGTAATCCACTGCATTCAATCATGCTGCATAAAATCCACTGCATTCAATAGGGTTCCATTTCTTCACGTGGCATCGAATCCACTGCATTCAATCACGCTGCATGGAATCCACTGCATTCAATCGGGATGCATTTTTCCTCGCTGCATGGAGTACACTGCATTCAATCATGCTGCATAAAATCCACTGCAATCCATCGGGATGCTTTGGGCCATGCTGCATAAAATCCACTGCATTCAACCATGCTGCATGGAATCCACTGCATTCAATCATGCTGCATAAAATCCACTGCATTCAATCGGGATGCATTGGGCCTCGCTGCATGGAATAAACTGCATTCAATCAGGCTCCATGGAATCCACTGCATTCAATGGGGATGCATTCTACCATGCTGCATGGAGTTCACTGCATTCAATCACAATGCATGGAATCCACTGCATTCCATCGGGATGCTTTGGGCCATGCTGCATAAAATCCACTGCATTCAATCGGGATGCATTGGGCCTCGCTGCATGGACTCCACTGCATACAATCGGGATCCATTGCGCCACAATGCATGGAATACTCTGCATTCAATGACGCTGCATGGAATCCACTGCATTCAATCGGGATGCATTTTACCACGTTGCATGCAGTTCACTGCATTCAATCACAATGCATGGAATCCACTGCATTCAATCGGGATGCTTTGGGCCATGCTGCATAAAATCCACTGCATTCAATCTTGCTTTTTGAATCCACTGCATTCAGTAATGCTGCATAAAATCCTTGCATTCAATTGGGTTCCATTACTTCACGCTGCATGGAATACACTGCATTCAATGACGCTGCATGGAATCCACTGCATTCATTCGGGATGGTTTGGGCCATGCTGAATAAAATCCATTGCATTCAATCATGCTGCACGGAATCCTCTGCATTCAATCGGGATGCATTTTACCATGCTGCATGGATTACCCTTCATTCAATCAGGCTGCATGGAATCCACTGCATTCTATCGGGATGCTTTGGGCCATGCTGCATAAAATCCACTGCATTTAATCGGGATGCATTTGGCCACGCTGCATGGACTCCACTGCATAAAATCGGGATCCATTGCCCCAAAATGCAAGGAATCATCTGCATTCAATGACGCTGCATGGAATCCACTGCATTCCATCGGGATCCATTTTACCACGCAGCATGGATTACACTGCTTTCAATCACAATGCATGGAATCTACTCTATTCAATCGGGATGCTTTGGGCCATACTGCATAAAATCCACTGCATTCAATCATGCTGCATGGAATCCACTGCATTCAATCGGGGTGCATTTTACCACGCTGCCTGTATAACATTTCATACACTCAATATGCATGGAATCCACTGCATTCTATAGGGATGCTTTGGGCCATACTGCATAAAATCCACTGCATTCAATCTTGCTGCATGGAATCCACTGCATTCAATCATGCTGCATAAATCCACTGCATTCAATAGGGTTCCATTTCTTCACGCTGCATGGAATCCACTGCATTCAATCACGCTGCATAAAATCCACTGCATTCAATAGGGTTCCATTTCTTCACGCTGCATGGAATACACTACATTCAATCACGCTGCATGGAATCCACTGCATTCAATCAGGATGCTTTGGGCCATGCTGCATAAAATCCACTGCATTCAATCATGCTGCCTGGAATCCACTGCATTCAATCATACTGCATAAAATCCACTGCATTCAATAGGCTTCCATTTCTTCACGCTTCATGGAATCCACTGCATTCAATAGGTTTCCATTCCTCAACGCTGCCTGGAATCCACTGCCTTCAATCACACTGCATGGAATCCACTGCATTCAATCGGGATGCATTTTTCTCGTTGCATGGATTACACTGCATTCAATCCCAATGCATGGAATCCACTGCATTCAATCGGGAAGCTTTGGGCCATGCTGCATACAATGCACTGCATTCAATCGGGATGCACTGGGCCTCGCTGCATGGACTCCACTGCATATAATCGGGATCCATTGCGCCACAATGCATGGAATACTCTGCATTCAATGACGCTGAATGGAATCCACTGCATTGAATCGGGAAGCTTTGGGCCATGCTGCATAAATCCACTGCATGCAGTCATGCTGTGTGGACTCCACTGCATTGAATCATGCTGCAAAAAAAACCACTGCATTCAATAGGGTTCCATTTCTTCACCCTGCATGGAATCCACTGCATTCAACCACGCTGCATGGAATCCACTGCATTCAATCGGGATGCATTTTACCACGTTGCAGGCAGTTCACTGCATTCAATCACAATGCATGGAATCCACTGCATTCAATCGGGATGCTTTGGGCCATGCTGCATAAAATCCACTGCATTCAATCTTGCTTTTTGAATCCACTGCATTCAGTAATGCTGCATAAAATCCTTGCATTCAATTGGGTTCCATTTCTTCACGCTGCATGGAATACACTGCATTCAATCACGCTGCATGGAATCCACTGCATTCAATCGGGATGCATTTTACCATGCTGCGTGGTTTTCACTGCATTCAATCACAATGCATGGAATCCACTGCATTCCATCGGGATGCTTTGGGCCATGCTGCATAAAATCCACTGCATTCAATCATGCTGCCTGGAATCCACTGCATTCAATCATGCTGCATAAAATCCACTGCATTCAATAGGGTTCCATTTCTTCACCCTGCATGGAATCCACTGCATTCAACCACGCTGCATCGAATCCACTGCATTCAATCGGGATGCCTTTTACCACTCTGCATGGATTACACTGCATTTAATCACGCTGCATGTAATCCATGGAATTTAATCGGGATTCATTTTACTAAGCTGTATGGAATGGACTGCACTTAATCACGCTGCATGGAATCCACTGCGTTCAATCGGGATGCATTTTACCACGTTGCATGCAGTTCACTGCATTCAATCACAATGCATGGAATCCACTGCATTCAATCGGGATGCTTTGGGCCATGCTGCATAAAATCCACTGCATTCAATCTTGCTTTTAGAATCCACTGCATTCAGTAATGCTGCATAAAATCCTTGCATTCAATTGGGTTCCATTTCTTCACGCTGCATGGAATACACTGCATTCAATCACGCTGCATGGAATCCACTGCATTCAATCGGGATGCATTTTACCATGCTGTGTGGTTTTCACTGCATTCAATCACGCTGCATGGAATCCACTGCATTCAATCATGCTGCATAAAATCCACTGCATTCCATCGGGATGCATTGGGCCTCGCTGCATGGAATAAACTGCATTCAATCAGGCTCCATGGAATCCACTGCATTCAATGGGGATGCATTCTACCATGCTGCATGGAGTTCACTGCATTCAATCACAATGCATGGACTCCACTGCATTCCATCGGGATGCTTTGGGCCATGCTGCATAAAATCCACTGCATTCAATCGGGATGCATTGGGCCTCGCTGCATGGACTCCACTGCATACAATCGGGATCCATTGCGCCACAATGCATGGAATACTCTGCATTCAATCACGCTGCATGGAATCCACTGCATTCAATCGGGATGCTTTGGGCCATGCTGCATAAAATCCACTGCATGCAATCATGCTGCATGGAATCCACTGCATTCAATCGGGATGCATTTTACCACGTTGCATGCAGTTCACTGCATTCAATCACAATGCATGGAATCCACTGCATTCAATCGGGATGCTTTGGGCCATGCTGCATAAAATCCACTGCATTCAATCGGGATGCATTGGGCCACGCTGCATCGACTCCACTGCATTCAATCGGGATCCATTGCGCCACAATGCAAGGAATCCTCTGCATTCATTGACGCTGCATGGACTCCACTGCATTCAATCGGGATGCTTTGGGCCATGCTGCATAAAATCCACTGCATTCAACCATGCTGCATGGAATCCATTTCATTCAATCATGCTCTATAAAATCCAATGCATTCAATACGGTTCCATTACTTCACGCTGCATGGAATACACTGCATTAAATCAGGATGCATGGAATCGACTGCATTCAATCAGGATGCATTATACCACGTTGCATGGATTACCCTACATTCAATCACAATGCATGGAATCCACTGCATTCAATCGGGATGCTTTGGGCCATGCTGCATAAAATCCACTGCATTCAATCGGGATGCATTGGGCCTCGCTGCATGGACTCCACTGCATATAATCGGGATCCATTGCGCCACAATGCATGGAATACTCTGCATTCAATGACGCTGCATGGAATCCACTGCATTCCATCGGGAAGCTTTGGGCCATGCTGCATAAAATCCACTGCATTCAATCATGCTGCATGGAATCCACTGCATTCAATCGGGATGCATTTTACAAGGCTGCATGGATTACATTTCATACACTCAAATTGCATGGAATCCACTGCGTTCTATAGGGATGCTTTGGGCCATACTGCATAAAATACACTGCATTCAATTTGCTGCATGGAATCCACTGCATTCAATCATGCTGCATAAAATCCACTGCATTCAATAGGGTTCCATTTCTTCACGCTGCATGGAATCCACTACATTCAATCACGCTGCATGGAATCCACTGCATTCTATCGGGATGCATTTTACCACGCTGCATAGATTACACCGCATTCAATCACAATGCATGGAATCCACTGCATTCAATCGGGATGCTTTGGGCCATGCTGCATAAAATCCACTGCATTCATTCGGGATGCATTGGGCCTCGCTGCATGGACTCCACTGCATTCAATCGGGATCCATTGCGCCACAATGCATGGAATCCTCTGCATTCAATGACGCTGCATGGAATCCACTGCATTCCATCAGGATGCTTTGGGCCATGCTGCATAAAATCCACTGCATGCAATCATGCTGCATGGAATCCACTGCATTCAATCATGCTGCATAAAATCCACTGCATTCAATAGGGTTCCATTTCTTCACACTGCATGGAATCCACTGCATTCAATTACGCTGCATGGAATCCACTGCATTCAACATGGAGGAATTTTACCACGCTGCATTTAGTACAATGTATTCAATCACAATTCATGGAATCCATTGCATTCAATCGGGATGCTTTGGGCCATGCTGCATAAAATCCACTGCATTCAATCGGGATGCACTGGGCATCGCTGCATGGACTCCAGTGCATACAATCGGGATTCATTGCGCCACAATGCATGGAATCCTCTGCATTCAATGACGCTGCATGGAATCCACTGCATTCAATCGGGATGCTTTGGGCCATGCTGAATAAAATCCATTGCATTCAATCATGCTGCATGGAATCCACTGCATTCAATCGGGATGCATTTTACCATGCTGCATGGATTACCCTTCATTCAATCAGGCTGCATGGAATCCACTGCATTCTATCGGGATGCTTTGGGCCATGCTGCATAAAATCCACTGCATTTAATCGGGATGCATTTGGCCACGCTGCATGGACTCCACTGCATAAAATCGGGATCCATTGCCCCAAAATGCAAGGAATCATCTGCATTCAATGACGCTGCATGGAATCCACTGCATTCCATCGGGATCGATTTTACCACGCAGCATGGATTACACTGCTTTCAATCACAATGCATGGAATCTACTCTATTCAATCGGGATGCTTTGGGCCATACTGCATAAAATCCACTGCATTCAATCATGCTGCATGGAATCCACTGCATTCAATCTGAGTGCATTTTACCACGCTGCATGGATAACATTTCATACACTCAAAATGCATGGAATCCACTGCATTCTATAGGGATGCTTTGGGCCATACTGCATAAAATACACTGCATTCAATCTTGCTGCATGGAATCCACTGCATTCAATCATGCTGCATAAATCCACTGCATTCAATAGGGTTCCACTTCTTCACGCTGCATGGAATCCACTGCATTCAATCACGCTGCATAAAATCCACTGCATTCAATAGGGTTCCATTTCTTCACGCTGCATGGAATCCACTACATTCAATCACGCTGCATGGAATCCACTGCATTCAATCAGGATGTTTTGGGCCATGCTGCATAAAATCCACTGCATTCAATCATGCTGCCTGGAATCCACTGCATTCAATCATACTGCATAAAATCCACTGCATTCAATAGGCTTCCATTTCTTCACGCTTCATGGAATCCACTGCATTCAATAGGTTTCCATTCCTCAACGCTGCCTGGAATCCACTGCCTTCAATCACACTGCATGGAATCCACTGCATACAATCGGGATGCATTTTTCTCGTTGCATGGATTACACTGCATTCAATCCCAATGCATGGAATCCACTGCATTCAATCGGGAAGCTTTGGGCCATGCTGCATACAATGCACTGCATTCAATCGGGATGCACTGGGCCTCGCTGCATGGACTCCACTGCATATAATCGGGATCCATTGCGCCACAATGCATGGAATACTCTGCATTCAATGACGCTGAATGGAATCCACTGCATTGAATCGGGAAGCTTTGGGCCATGCTGCATAAATCCACTGCATGCAGTCATGCTGTGTGGACTCCACTGCATTGAATCATGCTGCAAAAAAAACCACTGCATTCAATAGGGTTCCATTTCTTCACCCTGCATGGAATCCACTGCATTCAACCACGCTGCATGGAATCCACTGCATTCAATCGGGATGCATTTTACCACGTTGCAGGCAGTTCACTGCATTCAATCACAATGCATGGAATCCACTGCATTCAATCGGGATGCTTTGGGCCATGCTGCATAAAATCCACTGCATTCAATCTTGCTTTTTGAATCCACTGCATTCAGTAATGCTGCATAAAATCCTTGCATTCAATTGGGTTCCATTTCTTCACGCTGCATGGAATACACTGCATTCAATCACGCTGCATGGAATCCACTGCATTCAATCGGGATGCATTTTACCATGCTGCGTGGTTTTCACTGCATTCAATCACAATGCATGGAATCCACTGCATTCCATCGGGATGCTTTGGGCCATGCTGCATAAAATCCACTGCATTCAATCATGCTGCCTGGAATCCACTGCATTCAATCATGCTGCATAAAATCCACTGCATTCAATAGGGTTCCATTTCTTCACCCTGCATGGAATCCACTGCATTCAACCACGCTGCATCGAATCCACTGCATTCAATCGGGATGCCTTTTACCACTCTGCATGGATTACACTGCATTTAATCACGCTGCATGTAATCCATGGAATTTAATCGGGATTCATTTTACTAAGCTGTATGGAATGGACTGCACTTAATCACGCTGCATGGAATCCACTGCGTTCAATCGGGATGCATTTTACCACGTTGCATGCAGTTCACTGCATTCAATCACAATGCATGGAATCCACTGCATTCAATCGGGATGCTTTGGGCCATGCTGCATAAAATCCACTGCATTCAATCTTGCTTTTAGAATCCACTGCATTCAGTAATGCTGCATAAAATCCTTGCATTCAATTGGGTTCCATTTCTTCACGCTGCATGGAATACACTGCATTCAATCACGCTGCATGGAATCCACTGCATTCAATCGGGATGCATTTTACCATGCTGTGTGGTTTTCACTGCATTCAATCACGCTGCATGGAATCCACTGCATTCAATCATGCTGCATAAAATCCACTGCATTCAATCGGGATGCATTGGGCCTCGCTGCATGGAATAAACTGCATTCAATCAGGCTCCATGGAATCCACTGCATTCAATGGGGATGCATTCTACCATGCTGCATGGAGTTCACTGCATTCAATCACAATGCATGGACTCCACTGCATTCCATCGGGATGCTTTGGGCCATGCTGCATAAAATCCACTGCATTCAAATATGCTGCATGGAATCCACTGCATTCAATCATGCTGCATAAAATCCACTGAATTCAATCGGGATGCATTGGGCCTCGCTGCATGGACTCCACTGCATACAATCGGGATCCATTGCGCCACAATGCATGGAATACTCTGCATTCAATCACGCTGCATGGAATCCACTGCATTCAATCGGGATGCATTTTACCACGTTGCATTCAGTTCACTGCATTCAGTCACAATGCATGGAATCCACTGCATTCAATCGGGATGCATTTTACCACGTTGCATGCAGTTCACTGCATTCAATCACAATGCATGGAATCCACTGCATTCAATCGGGATGCTTTGGGCCATGCTGCATAAAATCCACTGCATTCAATCTTGCTTTTTGAATCCACTGCATTCAGTAATGCTGCATAAAATCCTTGCATTCAATTGTGTTCCATTACTTCACGCTGCATGGAATACACTGCATTCAATGACGCTGCATGGAATCCACTGCATTCATTCGGGATGCTTTGGGCCATGCTGAATAAAATCCATTGCATTCAATCATGCTGCACGGAATCCTCTGCATTCAATCGGGATGCATTTTACCATGCTGCATGGATTACCCTTCATTCAATCAGGCTGCATGGAATCCACTGCATTCTATCGGGATGCTTTGGGCCATGCTGCATAAAATCCACTGCATTTAATCGGGATGCATTTGGCCACGCTGCATGGACTCCACTGCATAAAATCGGGATCCATTGCCCCAAAATGCAAGGAATCATCTGCATTCAATGACGCTGCATGGAATCCACTGCATTCCATCGGGATCCATTTTACCACGCAGCATGGATTACACTGCTTTCAATCACAATGCATGGAATCTACTCTATTCAATCGGGATGCTTTGGGCCATACTGCATAAAATCCACTGCATTCAATCATGCTGCATGGAATCCACTGCATTCAATCGGGGTGCATTTTACCACGCTGCATGGATAACATTTCATACACTCAAAATGCATGGAATCCACTGCATTCTATAGGGATGCTTTGGGCCATACTGCATAAAATACACTGCATTCAATCTTGCTGCATGGAATCCACTGCATTCAATCATGCTGCATAAATCCACTGCATTCAATAGGGTTCCATTTCTTCACGCTGCATGGAATCCACTGCATTCAATCACGCTGCATAAAATCCACTGCATTCAATAGGGTTCCATTTCTTCACGCTGCATGGAATCCACTACATTCAATCACGCTGCATGGAATCCACTGCATTCAATCAGGATGTTTTGGGCCATGCTGCATAAAATCCACTGCATTCAATCATGCTGCCTGGAATCCACTGCATTCAATCATACTGCATAAAATCCACTGCATTCAATAGGGTTCCATTTCTTCACGCTTCATGGAATCCACTGCATTCAATAGGGTTCCATTCCTTCACGCTGCCTGGAATCCACTGCCTTCAATCACACTGCATGGAATCCACTGCATTCTATCGGGATGCTTTGGGCCATGCTGCATGAAATCCACTGCATTCAACCATGCTGCATGGAATCCACTGCATTCAATCATGCTGCATAAAATCCACTGCATTCCATCGGGATGCATTGGGCCTCGCTGCATGGACTCCACTGCATATAATCGGGATCCATTACACCACAATGCATGGAATCATCTGCATTCAATGACACTGCATGGAATCCACTGCATTCAATCATGCTGCATGGAATCCACTGCATTCAATCATGCTGCATAAAATCCACTGCATTCAATAGGGTTCCATTTCTTCACGCTGCATGTAATACACTGCATTCAATCACACTGCATGGAATCCACTGCATTCAATCGGGATGCATTTTACCATGCTGCGTGGTTTTCACTGCATTCAATCACAATGCATGGAATCCACTGCATTCAATCGGGATGCTTTGGGCCATGCTGCATAAAATCCACTGCATTCAATCGGGATACATTGGGCCTCGCTGCATGAACTCCACTGCATACAATCTGGATCCATTGTGCCAAAATGCATGGAATCCTCTGCATTCAATGACGCTGCATGGAATCCACTGCATTCCATCGGGATGCTTTGGGCCATGCTGCATAAACTCCACTGCATTCAATCATGCTTCATGGAATCCACTGCATTCAATCATGCTGCATAAAATCCACTGCATTCAATAGGGTTCCATTTCTTCATGCTGCATGGAATCCACTGCATTCAATCACGCTGCATGGAATCCACTGCATTCTATCGGGATGCATTTTACCACGCTGCATAGATTACACCGCATTCAATCACAATGCATGGAATCCACTGCATTCAATCGGGATGCTTTGGGCCATGCTGCATAAAATCCACTGCATTCAATCGGGATGCATTGGGCCTCGCTGCATGGACTCCACTGCATACAATCGGGATCCATTGCGCCACAATGCATGGAATCCTCTGCATTCAATGACGCTGCATGGAATCCACTGCATTCCATCAGGATGCTTTGGGCCATGCTGCATAAAATCCACTGCATGCAATCATGCTGCATGGAATCCACTGCATTCAATCATGCTGCATAAAATCCACTGCATTCAATAGGGTTCCATTTCTTCACACTGCATGGAATCCACTGCATTCAATCACGCTGCATGGAATCCACTGCATTCAACATGGAGGAATTTTACCACGCTGCATTTAGTACACTGTATTCAATCACAATTCATGGAATCCATTGCATTCAATCGGGATGCTTTGGGCCATGCTGCATAAAATCCACTGCATTCAATCGGGATGCACTGGGCATCGCTGCATGGACTCCACTGCATACAATCGGGATCCATTGCGCCACAATGCATGGAATCCTCTGCATTCAATGACGCTGCATGGAATCCACTGCATTCCATCGGGAAGCTTTGGGCCATGCTGCATAAAATCCATTGCATTCAATCATGCTGCATGGAATCCACTGCATTCAATCGGGATGCATTTTACCATGCTGCATGGATTACCCTTCATTCAATCAGGCTGCATGAAATCCACTGCATTCTATCGGGATGCTTTGGGCCATGCTGCATAAAATCCACTGCATTTAATCGGGATGCATTTGGCCACGCTGCATGGACTCCACTGCATAAAATCGGGATCCATTGCCCCAAAATGCAAGGAATCATCTGCATTCAATGACGCTGCATGGAATCCACTGCATTCCATCGGGAAGCTTTGGGCCATGCTGCATAAAATCCACTGCATTCAATCATGCTGCATGGAATCCACTGCATTCAATCGGGATGCATTTTACCATGCTGCATGGATTACCCTTCATTCAATCAGGCTGCATGAAATCCACTGCATTCTATCGGGATGCTTTGGGCCATGCTGCATAAAATCCACTGCATTTAATCGGGATGCATTTGGCCACGCTGCATGGACTCCACTGCATAAAATCGGGATCCATTGCCCCAAAATGCAAGGAATCATCTGCATTCAATGACGCTGCATGGAATCCACTGCATTCCATCGGGATCCATTTTACCACGCAGCATGGATTACACTGCTTTCAATCACAATGCATGGAATCTACTCTATTCAATCGGGATGCTTTGGGCCATACTGCATAAAATCCACTGCATTCAATCATGCTGCATGGAATCCACTGCATTCAATCGGAGTGCATTTTACCACGCTGCATGGATAACATTTCATACACTCAAAATGCATGGAATCCACTGCATTCTATAGGGATGCTTTGGGCCATACTGCATAAAATCCACTGCATTCAATCTTGCTGCATGGAATCCACTGCATTCAATCATGCTGCATAAATCCACTGCATTCAATAGGGTTCCACTTCTTCACGCTGCATGGAATCCACTGCATTCAATCACGCTGCATAAAATCCACTGCATTCAATAGGGTTCCATTTCTTCACGCTGCATGGAATCCACTACATTCAATCACGCTGCATGGAATCCACTGCATTCAATCAGGATGCTTTGGGCCATGCTGCATAAAATCCACTGCATTCAATCATGCTGCCTGGAATCCACTGCATTCTATCATACTGCATAAAATCCACTGCATTCAATAGGGTTCCATTTCTTCACGCTTCATGGAATCCACTGCATTCAATAGGGTTCCATTCCTTCACGCTGCCTGGAATCCACTGCCTTCAATCACCCTGCATGGAATCCACTGCATTCAATCGGGATGCATTTTTCCTCGTTGCATGGATTACACTGCATTCAATCCCAATGCATGGAATCCAGTGCATTCAATCGGGATGATTTGGGCCATGCTGCATAAAATCCACTGCATTCAACCATGCTGCATGGAATCCACTGCATTCAATCATGCTGCATAAAATCCACTGCATTCCATCGGGATGCATTGGGCCTCGCTGCATGGAATACACTGCATTCAATCACGCTGCATGGAATCCACTGCATTCAATGGGGATGCATTCTACCATGCTGCATGGAGTTCACTGCATTCAATCACAATGCATGGACTCCACTGCATTCCATCGGGATGCTTTGGGCCATACTGCATAAAATCCACTGCATTCAATCTTGCTGCATGGAATCCACTGCATTCAATCGGAGTGCATTTTACCACGCTGCATGGATAACATTTCATACACTCAAAATGCATGGAATCCACTGCATTCTATAGGGATGCTTTGGGCCATACTGCATAAAATCCACTGCATTCAATCTTGCTGCATGGAATCCACTGCATTCAATCATGCTGCATAAATCCACTGCATTCAATAGGGTTCCACTTCTTCACGCTGCATGGAATCCACTGCATTCAATCACGCTGCATAAAATCCACTGCATTCAATAGGGTTCCATTTCTTCACGCTGCATGGAATCCACTACATTCAATCACGCTGCATGGAATCCACTGCATTCAATCAGGATGCTTTGGGCCATGCTGCATAAAATCCACTGCATTCAATCATGCTGCCTGGAATCCACTGCATTCAATCATACTGCATAAAATCCACTGCATTCAATAGGGTTCCATTTCTTCACGCTTCATGGAATCCACTGCATTCAATAGGGTTCCATTCCTTCACGCTGCCTGGAATCCACTGCCTTCAATCACGCTGCATGGAATCCACTGCATTCAATCGGGATGCATTTTTCCTCGTTGCATGGATTACACTGCATTCAATCCCAATGCATGGAATCCACTGCATTCCATCGGGATGCTTTGGGCCATGCTGCATAAAATCCACTGCATTCAATCGGGATACATTGGGCCTCGCTGCATGGACTCCACTGCATAAAATCTGGATCCATTGCGCCACAATGCATGGAATCCTCTGCATTCAACAACGCTGCATGGAATCCACTGCATTCCATCGGGATGTTTTGGGCCATGCTTCATAAAATCCACTGCATTCAATCGGGATGCATTGGGCCTCGCTGCATGAACTCCACTGCATACAATCTGGATCAATTGTGCCAAAATGCATGGAATCCTCTGCATTCAATGACGCTGCATGGAATCCACTGCATTCCATCGGGATGCTTTGGGCCATGCTGCATAAACTCCACTGCATTCAATCATGCTTCATGGAATCCACTGCATTCAATCATGCTGCATAAAATCCACTGCATTCAATAGGGTTCCATTTCTTCACGCTGCATGGAATCCACTACATTCAATCACGCTGCATGGAATCCACTGCATTCTATCGGGATGCATTTTACCACGCTGCATAGATTACACCGCATTCAATCACAATGCATGGAATCCACTGCATTCAATCGGGATGCTTTGGGCCATGCTGCATAAAATCCACTGCATTCAATCGGGATGCATTGGGCCTCGCTGCATGGACTCCACTGCATACAATCGGGATCCATTGCGCCACAATGCATGGATTCCTCTGCATTCAATGACGCTGCATGGAATCCACTGCATTCCATCAGGATGCTTTGGGCCATGCTGCATAAAATCCACTGCATGCAATCCTGCTGCATGGAATCCACTGCATTCAATCATGCTGCATAAAATCCACTGCATTCAATAGGGTTCCATTTCTTCACACTGCATGGAATCCACTGCATTCAATCACGCTGCATGGAATCCACTGCATTCAACATGGAGGAATTTTACCACGCTGAATTTAGTACACTGTATTCAATCACAATTCATGGAATCCATTGCATTCAATCGAGATGATTTGGGCCATGCTGCATAAAATCCACTGCATTCAATCGGGATGCACTGGGCATCGCTGCATGGACTCCACTGCATACAATCGGGATCCATTGCGCCACAATGCATGGAATCCTCTGCATTCAATGACGCTGCATGGAATCCACTGCATTCCATCGGGAAGCTTTGGGCCATGCTGCATAAAATCCATTGCATTCAATCATGCTGCATGGAATCCACTGCATTCAATCGGGATGCATTTTACCATGCTGCATGGATTACCCTTCATTCAATCAGGCTGCATGGAATCCACTGCATTCCATCGGGATCCATTTTACCACGCAGCATGGATTACACTGCTTTCAATCACAATGCATGGAATCTACTCTATTCAATCGGGATGCTTTGGGCCATACTGCATAAAATCCACTGCATTCAATCATGCTGCATGGAATCCACTGCATTCAATCGGAGTGCATTTTACCACGCTGCATGGATAACATTTCATACACTCAAAATGCATTGAATCCACTGCATTCTATAGGGATGCTTTGGGCCATACTGCATAAAATCCACTGCATTCAATCTTGCTGCATGGAATCCACTGCATTCAATCATGCTGCATAAATCCACTGCATTCAATAGGGTTCCATTTCTTCACGCTGCATGGAATCCACTGCATTCAATCACGCTGCATAAAATCCACTGCATTCAATAGGGTTCCATTTCTTCACGCTGCATGGAATCCACTACATTCAATCACGCTGCATGGAATCCACTGCATTCAATCAGGATGCTTTGGGCCATGCTGCATAAAATCCACTGCATTCAATCATGCTGCCTGGAATCCACTGCATTCAATCATACTGCATAAAATCCACTGCATTCAATAGGGTTCCATTTCTTCACGCTTCATGGAATCCACTGCATTCAATAGGGTTCCATTCCTTCACGCTGCCTGGAATTCACTGCCTTCAATCACGCTGCATGGAATCCACTGCATTCAATCGGGATGCATTTTTCCTCGTTGCATGGATTACACTGCATTCAATCCCAATGCATGGAATCCACTGCATTCAATCGGGAAGCTTTGGGCCATGCTGCATAAAATCCACTGCATTCAACCATGCTGCATGGAATCCACTGCATTCAATCATGCTGCATAAAATCCACTGCATTCCATCGGGATGCATTGGGCCTCGCTGCATGGAATACACTGCATTCAATGGGGATGCATTCTACAATGCTGCATGGAGTTCACTGCATTCAATCACAATGCATGGAATCCACTGCATTCCATCGGGATGCTTTGGGCCATGCTGCATAAAATCCACTGCATTCAATCGGGATGCATTGGGCCTCGCTGCATGGACTCCACTGCATACAATCGGGATGCTTTGGGCCATGCTGCATAAAATCCATTGAATTCAATCATGCTGCATGGAATCCACTGCATTCAATCATGCTGCATAAAATCCACTGCATTCAATAGGGTTCCATTTCTTCACGTGGCATCGAATCCACTGCATTCAATCACGCTGCATGGAATCCACTGCATTCAATCGGGATGCATTTTTCCTCGCTGCATGGAGTACACTGCATTCAATCATGCTGCATAAAATCCACTGCAATCCATCGGGATGCTTTGGGCCATGCTGCATAAAATCCACTGCATTCAACCATGCTGCATGGAATCCACTGCATTCAATCATGCTGCATAAAATCCACTGCATTCAATCGGGATGCATTGGGCCTCGCTGCATGGAATAAACTGCATTCAATCAGGCTCCATGGAATCCACTGCATTCAATGGGGATGCATTCTACCATGCTGCATGGAGTTCACTGCATTCAATCACAATGCATGGAATCCACTGCATTCCATCGGGATGCTTTGGGCCATGCTGCATAAAATCCACTGCATTCAATCGGGATGCATTGGGCCTCGCTGCATGGACTCCACTGCATACAATCGGGATCCATTGCGCCACAATGCATGGAATACTCTTTATTCAATCACGCTGCATGGAATCCACTGCATTCAATCGGGATGCTTTGGGCCATGCTGCATAAAATCCACTGCATGCAATCATGCTGCATGGAATCCACTGCATTCAATCGGGATGCATTTTACCACGTTGCATGCAGTTCACTGCATTCAATCACAATGCATGGAATCCACTGCATTCAATCGGGATGCTTTGGGCCATGCTGCATAAAATCCACTGCATTCAATCTTGCTTTTTGAATCCACTGCATTCAGTAATGCTGCATAAAATCCTTGCATTCAATTGGGTTCCATTACTTCACGCTGCATGGAATACACTGCATTCAATGACGCTGCATGGAATCCACTGCATTCATTCGGGATGCTTTGGGCCATGCTGAATAAAATCCATTGCATTCAATCATGCTGCACGGAATCCTCTGCATTCAATCGGGATGCATTTTACCATGCTGCATGGATTACCCTTCATTCAATCAGGCTGCATGGAATCCACTGCATTCTATCGGGATGCTTTGGGCCATGCTGCATAAAATCCACTGCATTTAATCGGGTTGCATTTGGCCACGCTGCATGGACTCCACTGCATAAAATCGGGATCCATTGCCCCAAAATGCAAGGAATCATCTGCATTCAATGACGCTGCATGGAATCCACTGCATTCCATCGGGATCCATTTTACCACGCAGCATGGATTACACTGCTTTCAATCACAATGCATGGAATCTACTCTATTCAATCGGGATGCTTTGGGCCATACTGCATAAAATCCACTGCATTCAATCATGCTGCATGGAATCCACTGCATTCAATCGGGGTGCATTTTACCACGCTGCATGGATAACATTTCATACACTCAAAATGCATGGAATCCACTGCATTCTATAGGGATGCTTTGGGCCATACTGCATAAAATACACTGCATTCAATCTTGCTGCATGGAATCCACTGCATTCAATCATGCTGCATAAATCCACTGCATTCAATAGGGTTCCATTTCTACACGCTGCATGGAATCCACTGCATTCAATCACGCTGCATAAAATCCACTGCATTCAATAGGGTTCCATTTCTTCACGCTGCATGGAATCCACTACATTCAATCACGCTGCATGGAATCCACTGCATTCAATCAGGATGTTTTGGGCCATGCTGCATAAAATCCACTGCATTCAATCATGCTGCCTGGAATCCACTGCATTCAATCATACTGCATAAAATCCACTGCATTCAATAGGGTTCCATTTCTTCACGCTTCATGGAATCCACTGCATTCAATAGGGTTCCATTCCTTCACGCTGCCTGGAATCCACTGCCTTCAATCACACTGCATGGAATCCACTGCATTCAATCGGGATGCATTTTTCTCGTTGCATGGATTACACTGCATTCAATCCCAATGCATGGAATCCACTGCATTCAATCGGGAAGCTTTGGGCCATGCTGCATACAATTCACTGCATTCAATCGGGATGCACTGGGCCTCGCTGCATGGACTCCACTGCATATAATCGGGATCCATTGCGCCACAATGCATGGAATACTCTGCATTCAATGACGCTGAATGGAATCCACTGCATTGAATCGGGAAGCTTTGGGCCATGCTGCATAAATCCACTGCATGCAGTCATGCTGTGTGGACTCCACTGCATTGAATCATGCTGCAAAAAAAACCACTGCATTCAATAGGGTTCCATTAACGCACCCTGCATGGAATCCACTGCATTCAACCACGCTGCATGGAATCCACTGCATTCAATCGGGATGCATTTTACCACTCTGCATGGATTACACTGCATTTAATCACGCTGCATGTAATCCATGGAATTTAATCGGGATTCATTTTACTAAGCTGTATGGAATGGACTGCACTTAATCACGCTGCATGGAATCCACTGCATTCAATCGGGATGCTTTGGGCCATGCTGCATAAAATCCACTGCATGCAATCATGCTGCATGGAATCCACTGCATTCAATCGGGATGCATTTTACCACGTTGCATGCAGTTCACTGCATTCAATCACAATGCATGGAATCCACTGCATTCAATCGGGATGCTTTGGGCCATGCTGCATAAAATCCACTGCATTCAATCTTGCTTTTTGAAACCACTGCATTCAGTAATGCTGCATAAAATCCTTGCATTCAATTGGGTTCCATTACTTCACGCTGCATGGAATACACTGCATTCAATGACGCTGCATGGAATCCACTGCATTCATTCGGGATGCTTTGGGCCATGCTGAATAAAATCCATTGCATTCAATCATGCTGCACGGAATCCTCTGCATTCAATCGGGATGCATTTTACCATGCTGCATGGATTACCCTTCATTCAATCAGGCTGCATGGAATCCACTGCATTCTATCGGGATGCTTTGGGCCATGCTGCATAAAATCCACTGCATTTAATCGGGATGCATTTGGCCACGCTGCATGGACTCCACTGCATAAAATCGGGATCCATTGCCCCAAAATGCAAGGAATCATCTGCATTCAATGACGCTGCATGGAATCCACTGCATTCCATCGGGATCCATTTTACCACGCAGCATGGATTACACTGCTTTCAATCACAATGCATGGAATCTACTCTATTCAATCTGGATGCTTTGGGCCATACTGCATAAAATCCACTGCATTCAATCATGCTGCATGGAATCCACTGCATTCAATCGGGGTGCATTTTACCACGCTGCATGGATAACATTTCATACACTCAAAATGCATGGAATCCACTGCATTCTATAGGGATGCTTTGGGCCATACTGCATAAAATACACTGCATTCAATCTTGCTGCATGGAATCCACTGCATTCAATCATGCTGCATAAATCCACTGCATTCAATAGGGTTCCATTTCTTCACGCTGCATGGAATCCACTGCATTCAATCACGCTGCATAAAATCCACTGCATTCAATAGGGTTCCATTTCTTCACGCTGCATGGAATCCACTACATTCAATCACGCTGCATGGAATCCACTGCATTCAATCAGGATGTTTTGGGCCATGCTGCATAAAATCCACTGCATTCAATCATGCTGCCTGGAATCCACTGCATTCAATCATACTGCATAAAATCCACTGCATTCAATAGGGTTCCATTTCTTCACGCTTCATGGAATCCACTGCATTCAATAGGGTTCCATTCCTTCACGCTGCCTGGAATCCACTGCCTTCAATCACACTGCATGGAATCCACTGCATTCAATCGGGATGCATTTTTCTCGTTGCATGGATTACACTGCATTCAATCCCAATGCATGGAATCCACTGCATTCAATCGGGAAGCTTTGGGCCATGCTGCATACAATTCACTGCATTCAATCGGGATGCACTGGGCCTCGCTGCATGGACTCCACTGCATATAATCGGGATCCATTGCGCCACAATGCATGGAATACTCTGCATTCAATGACGCTGAATGGAATCCACTGCATTGAATCGGGAAGCTTTGGGCCATGCTGCATAAATCCACTGCATGCAGTCATGCTGTGTGGACTCCACTGCATTGAATCATGCTGCAAAAAAAACCACTGCATTCAATAGGGTTCCATTAATGCACCCTGCATGGAATCCACTGCATTCAACCACGCTGCATGGAATCCACTGCATTCAATCGGGATGCATTTTACCACTCTGCATGGATTACACTGCATTTAATCACGCTGCATGTAATCCATGGAATTTAATCGGGATTCATTTTACTAAGCTGTATGGAATGGACTGCACTTAATCACGCTGCATGGAATCCACTGCATTCAATCGGGATGCATTTTACCACGTTGCAGGCAGTTCACTGCATTCAATCACAATGCATGGAATCCACTGCATTCAATCGGGATGCTTTGGGCCATGCTGCATAAAATCCACTGCATTCAATCTTGCTTTTAGAATCCACTGCATTCAGTAATGCTGCATAAAATCCTTGCATTCAATTGGGTTCCATTTCTTCACGCTGCATGGAATACACTGCATTCAATCACGCTGCATGGAATCCACTGCATTCAATCGGGATGCATTTTACCATGCTGCGTGGTTTTCACTGCATTCAATCACGCTGCATGGAATCCACTGCATTCAATCGGGATGCATTTTACCATGCTGCGTGGTTTTCACTGCATTCAATCACAATGCATGGAATCCACTGCATTCCATCGGGATGCTTTGGGCCATGCTGCATAAAATCCACTGCATTCAATCGGGATGCATTGGGCCACGCTGCATCGACTCCACTGCATTCAATTGGCATTCATTGCGCCACAATGCAAGGAATCCTCTGCATTCATTGACGCTGCATGGACTCCACTGCATTCAATCGGGATGCTTTGGGCCATGCTGCATAAAATCCACTGCATTCAACCATGCTGCATGGAATCCATTTCATTCAATCATGCTCTATAAAATCCAATGCATTCAATACGGTTCCATTACTTCACGCTGCATGGAATACACTGCATTAAATCAGGATGCATGGAATCGACTGCATTCAATCAGGATGCATTATACCACGTTGCATGGATTACCCTACATTCAATCACAATGCATGGAATCCACTGCATTCAATCGGGATGCTTTGGGCCATGCTGCATAAAATCCACTGCATTCAATCGGGATGCATTGGGCCTCGCTGCATAGACTCCACTGCATATAATCGGGATCCATTGCGCCACAATGCATGGAATACTCTGCATTCAATGACGCTGCATGGAATCCACTGCATTCCATCGGGAAGCTTTGGGCCATGCTGCATAAAATCCACTGCATTCAATCATGCTGCATGGAATCCACTGCATTCAATCGGGATGCATTTTACAAGGCTGCATGGATTACATTTCATACACTCAAAATGCATGGAATCCACTGCGTTCTATAGGGATGCTTTGGGCCATACTGCATAAAATACACTGCATTCAATTTGCTGCATGGAATCCACTGCATTCAATCATGCTGAATAAAATCCACTGCATTCAATAGGGTTCCATTTCTTCACGCTGCATGGAATCCACTGCATTCAATCATGCTGCATGAAATCCACTGCATTCAATGGGGATGCATTCTACAATGCTGCATGGAGTTCACTGCATGCAATCAAAATGCATGTAATCCACTGCATTCCATCGGGATGCTTTGGGCCATGCTGCATAAAATCCACTGCATTCACCCATGCTGCATGGAATCCACTGCATTCAATCATGCTGCATAAAATCCACTGCATTCAATCGGGATGCATTGGGCCTCGCTGCATGGAATACACTGCATTCAATCAGGCTGCATGGAATCCACTGCATTCAATGGGGATGCATTCTACAATGCTGCATGGAGTTCACTGCATTCAATCACAATGCATGGAATCCACTGCATTCCATAGGGATGCTTTGGGCCATGCTGCATAAAATCCACTGCATTCAATCGGGATGCATTGGGCCTCGCTGCATGGACTCCACTGCATACAATCGGGATCCATTGCGCCAAAATGCATGGAATACTCTGCATTCATTGATGCTGCATGGACTCCACTGCATTCAATCGGGATGCTTTGGGCCATGCTGCATAAAATCCACTGCATTCAATCATGCTGCCTGGAATCCACTGCATTCAATCATACTGCATAAAATCCACTGCATTCAATAGGGTTCCATTTCTTCACGCTTCATGGAATCCACTGCATTCAATAGGGTTCCATTCCTGCACGCTGCCTGGAATCCACTGCCTTCAATCACGCTGCATGGAATCCACTGCATTCAATCGGGATGCATTTTACCACGTTGCATGCAGTTCACTGCATTCAATCCCAATGCATGGAATCCACTGCATTCAATCGGGAAGCTTTGGGCCATGCTGCATACAATCCACTGCATTCAATCGGGATGCACTGGGCCTCGCTGCATGGACTCCACTGCATATAATCGGGATCCATTGCGCCACAATGAATGGAATCCTCTGCATTCAATGACGCTGAATGGAATCCACTGCATTGAATCGGGAAGCTTTGGGCCATGCTGCATAAATCCACTGCATGCAGTCATGCTGTGTGGACTCCACTGCATTGAATCATGCTGCAAAAAAAACCACTGCATTCAATAGGGTTCCATTTCTTCACCCTGCATGGAATCCACTGCATTCAACCACGCTGCATGGAATCCACTGCATTCAATCGGGATGCATTTTACCACTCTGCATGGATTACACTGCATTTAATCACGCTGCATGTAATCCATGGAATTTAATCGGGATTCATTTTACTAAGCTGTATGGAATGGACTGCACTTAATCACGCTGCATGGAATCCACTGCATTCAATCGGGATGCATTTTACCACGTTGCATGCAGTTCACTGCATTCAATCACAATGCATGGAATCCACTGCATTCAATCGGGATGCTTTGGGCCATGCTGCATAAAATCCACTGCATTCAATCTTGCTTTTTGAATCCACTGCATTCAGTAATGATGCATAAAATCCTTGCATTCAATTGGGTTCCATTTCTTCACGCTGCATGGAATACACTGCATTCAATCACGCTGCATGGAATCCACTGCATTCAATCGGGATGCATTTTACCATGCTGCGTGGTTTTCACTGCATTCAATCACAATGCATGGAATCCACTGCATTCCATCGGGATGCTTTGGGCCATGCTGCATAAAATCCACTGCATTCAATCATGCTGCATGGAATCCACTGCATTCAATCATGCTGCATAAAATCCACTGCATTCAATAGGGTTCCATTTCTTCACACTGCATGTAATACACTGCATTCAATCACACTGAATGGAATCCACTGCATTCAATCGGGATGCATTTTACCATGCTGCGTGGTTTTCACTGCATTCAATCACACTGCATGGAATCCACTGCATTCAATCGGGATGCATTTTACAAGGCTGCATGGATTACATTTCATACACTCAAAATGCATGGAATCCACTGCGTTCTATAGGGATGCTTTGGGCCATACTGCATAAAATACACTGCATTCAATTTGCTGCATGGAATCCACTGCATTCCATCGGGATGCTTTGGGCCATGCTGCATAAAATCCACTGCATTCAATCGGGATACATTGGGCCTCGCTGCATGGACTCCACTGCATAAAATCTGGATCCATTGCGCCACAATGCATGGAATCCTCTGCATTCAACAACGCTGCATGGAATCCACTGCATTCCATCGGGATGTTTTGGTCCATGCTGCATAAAATCCACTGCATTCAATCGGGATGCATTGGGCCTCGCTGCATGAACTCCACTGCATACAATCTGGATCCATTGTGCCAAAATGCATGGAATCCTCTGCATTCAATGACGCTGCATGGAATCCACTGCATTCCATCGGGATGCTTTGGGCCATGCTGCATAAACTCCACTGAATTCAATCATGCTTCATGGAATCCACTGCATTCAATCATACTGCATAAAATCCACTGCATTCAATAGGGTTCCATTTCTTCATGCTGCATGGAATCCACTGCATTCAATCACGCTGCATGGAATCCACTGCATTCTATCGGGATGCATTTTACCACGCTGCATAGATTACACCGCATTCAATCACAATGCATGGAATCCACTGCATTCAATCGGGATGCTTTGGGCCATGCTGCATAAAATCCACTGCATTCAATCGGGATGCATTGGGCCTCGCTGCATGGACTCCACTGCATACAATCGGGATCCATTGCGCCACAATGCATGGAATCCTCTGCATTCAATGACGCTGCATGGAATCCACTGCATTCCATCAGGATGCTTTGGGCCATGCTGCATAAAAACAACTGCATGCAATCATGCTGCATGGAATCCACTGCATTCAATCATGCTGCATAAAATCCACTGCATTCAATAGGGTTCCATTTCTTCACACTGCATGGAATCCACTGCATTCAATCACGCTGCATGGAATCCACTGCATTCAACATGGAGGAATTTTACCACGCTGCATTTAGTACACTGTATTCAATCACAATTCATGGAATCCATTGCATTCAATCGGGATGATTTGGGCCATGCTGCATAAAATCCACTGCATTCAATCGGGATGCACTGGGCATCGCTGCATGGACTCCACTGCATACAATCGGGATCCATTGCGCCACAATGCATGGAATCCTCTGCATTCAATGACGCTGCATGGAATCCACTGCATTCCATCGGGAAGCTTTGGGCCATGCTGCATAAAATCCATTGCATTCAATCATGCTGCATGGAATCCACTGCATTCAATCGGGATGCATTTTGCCATGCTGCATGGATTACCCTTCATTCAATCAGGCTGCATGGAATCCACTGCATTCTATCGGGATGCTTTGGGCCATGCTGCATAAAATCCACTGCATTTAATCGGGATGCATTTGGCCACGCTGCATGGACTCCACTGCATAAAATCGGGATCCATTGCCCCAAAATGCAAGGAATCATCTGCATTCAATGACGCTGCATGGAATCCACTGCATTCCATCGGGATCCATTTTACCACGCAGCATGGATTACACTGCTTTCAATCACAATGCATGGAATCTACTCTATTCAATCGGGATGCTTTGGGCCATACTGCATAAAATCCACTGCATTCAATCTTGCTGCATGGAATCCACTGCATTCAATCGGAGTGCATTTTACCACGCTGCATGGATAACATTTCATACACATAAAATGCATGGAATCCACTGCATTCTATAGGGATGCTTTGGGCCATACTGCATAAAATCCACTGCATTCAATCTTGCTGCATGGAATCCACTGCATTCAATCATGCTGCATAAATCCACTGCATTCAATAGGGTTCCACTTCTTCACGCTGCATGGAATCCACTGCATTCAATCACGCTGCATAAAATCCACTGCATTCAATAGGGTTCCATTTCTTCACGCTGCATGGAATCCACTACATTCAATCACGCTGCATGGAATCCACTGCATTCAATCAGGATGCTTTGGGCCATGCTGCATAAAATCCACTGCATTCAATCATGCTGCCTGGAATCCACTGCATTCTATCATACTGCATAAAATCCACTGCATTCAATAGGGTTCCATTTCTTCACGCTTCATGGAATCCACTGCATTCAATAGGGTTCCATTCCTTCACGCTGCCTGGAATCCACTGCCTTCAATCACGCTGCATGGAATCCACTGCATTCAATCGGGATGCATTTTTCCTCGTTGCATGGATTACACTGCATTCAATCCCAATGCATGGAATCCACTGCATTCAATCGGGATGCTTTGGGCCATGCTGCATAAAATCCACTGCATTCAACCATGCTGCATGGAATCCACTGCATTCAATCATGCTGCATAAAATCCACTGCATTCCATCGGGATGCATTGGGCCTCGCTGCATGGAATACACTGCATTCAATCACGCTGCATGGAATCCACTGCATTCAATGGGGATGCATTCTACCATGCTGCATGGAGTTCACTGCATTCAATCAAAATGCATGGACTCCACTGCATTCCATCGGGATGCTTTGGGCCATACTGCATAAAATCCACTGCATTCAATCTTGCTGCATGGAATCCACTGCATTCAATCGGAGTGCATTTTACCACGCTGCATGGATAACATTTCATACACTCAAAATGCATGGAATCCACTGCATTCTATAGGGATGCTTTGGGCCATACTGCATAAAATCCACTGCATTCAATCTTGCTGCATGGAATCCACTGCATTCAATCATGCTGCATAAATCCACTGCATTCAATAGGGTTCCACTTCTTCACGCTGCATGGAATCCACTGCATTCAATCACGCTGCATAAAATCCACTGCATTCAATAGGGTTCCATTTCTTCACGCTGCATAGAATCCACTACATTCAATCACGCTGCATGGAATCCACTGCATTCAATCAGGATGCTTTGGGCCATGCTGCATAAAATCCACTGCATTCAATCATGCTGCCTGGAATCCACTGCATTCAATCATACTGCATAAAATCCACTGCATTCAATAGGGTTCCATTTCTTCACGCTTCATGGAATCCACTGCATTCAATAGGGTTCCATTCCTTCACGCTGCCTGGAATCCACTGCCTTCAATCACGCTGCATGGAATCCACTGCATTCAATCGGGATGCATTTTTCCTCGTTGCATGGATTACACTGCATTCAATCCCAATGCATGGAATCCACTGCATTCCATCGGGATGCTTTGGGCCATGCTGCATAAAATCCACTGCATTCAATCGGGATACATTGGGCCTCGCTGCATGAACTCCACTGCATACAATCTGGATCCATTGTGCCAAAATGCATGGAATCCTCTGCATTCAATGACGCTGCATGGAATCCACTGCATTCCATCGGGATGCTTTGGGCCATGCTGCATAAACTCCACTGCATTCAATCATGCTTCATGGAATCCACTGCATTCAATCATGCTGCATAAAATCCACTGCATTCAATAGGGTTCCATTTCTTCACGCTGCATGGAATCCACTACATTCAATCACGCTGCATGGAATCCACTGCATTCTATCGGGATGCATTTTACCACGCTGCATAGATTACACCGCATTCAATCACAATGCATGGAATCCACTGCATTCAATCGGGATGCTTTGGGCCATGCTGCATAAAATCCACTGCATTCAATCGGGATGCATTGGGCCTCGCTGCATGGACTCCACTGCATACAATCGGGATCCATTGCGCCACAATGCATGGAATCCTCTGCATTCAATGACGCTGCATGGAATCCACTGCATTCCATCAGGATGCTTTGGGCCATGCTGCATAAAATCCACTGCATGCAATCCTGCTGCATGGAATCCACTGCATTCAATCATGCTGCATAAAATCCACTGCATTCAATAGGGTTCCATTTCTTCACACTGCATGGAATCCACTGCATTCAATCACGCTGCATGGAATCCACTGCATTCAACATGGAGGAATTTTACCACGCTGCATTTAGTACACTGTATTCAATCACAATTCATGGAATCCATTGCATTCAATCGAGATGATTTGGGCCATGCTGCATAAAATCCACTGCATTCAATCGGGATGCACTGGGCATCGCTGCATGGACTCCACTGCATACAATCGGGATCCATTGCGCCACAATGCATGGAATCCTCTGCATTCAATGACGCTGCATGGAATCCACTGCATTCCATCGGGAAGCTTTGGGCCATGCTGCATAAAATCCATTGCATTCAATCATGCTGCATGGAATCCACTGCATTCAATCGGGATGCATTTTACCATGCTGCATGGATTACCCTTCATTCAATCAGGCTGCATGGAATCCACTGCATTCCATCGGGATCCATTTTACCACGCAGCATGGATTACACTGCTTTCAATCACAATGCATGGAATCTACTCTATTCAATCGGGATGCTTTGGGCCATACTGCATAAAATCCACTGCATTCAATCATGCTGCATGGAATCCACTGCATTCAATCGGAGTGCATTTTACCACGCTGCATGGATAACATTTCATACACTCAAAATGCATTGAATCCACTGCATTCTATAGGGATGCTTTGGGCCATACTGCATAAAATCCACTGCATTCAATCTTGCTGCATGGAATCCACTGCATTCAATCATGCTGCATAAATCCACTGCATTCAATAGGGTTCCACTTCTTCACGCTGCATGGAATCCACTGCATTCAATCACGCTGCATAAAATCCACTGCATTCAATAGGGTTCCATTTCTTCACGCTGCATGGAATCCACTACATTCAATCACGCTGCATGGAATCCACTGCATTCAATCAGGATGCTTTGGGCCATGCTGCATAAAATCCACTGCATTCAATCATGCTGCCTGGAATCCACTGCATTCAATCATACTGCATAAAATCCACTGCATTCAATAGGGTTCCATTTCTTCACGCTTCATGGAATCCACTGCATTCAATAGGGTTCCATTCCTTCACGCTGCCTGGAATCCACTGCCTTCAATCACGCTGCATGGAATCCACTGCATTCAATCGGGATGCATTTTTCCTCGTTGCATGGATTACACTGCATTCAATCCCAATGCATGGAATCCACTGCATTCAATCGGGAAGCTTTGGGCCATGCTGCATAAAATCCACTGCATTCAACCATGCTGCATGGAATCCACTGCATTCAATCATGCTGCATAAAATCCACTGCATTCCATCGGGATGCATTGGGCCTCGCTGCATGGAATACACTGCATTCAATCACGCTGCATGGAATCCACTGCATTCAATGGGGATGCATTCTACAATGCTGCATGGAGTTCACTGCATTCAATCACAATGCATGGAATCCACTGCATTCCATCGGGATGCTTTGGGCCAAGCTGCATAAAATCCACTGCATTCAATCGGGATGCATTGGGCCTCGCTGCATGGACTCCACTGCATACAATCGGGATGCTTTGGGCCATGCTGCATAAAATCCATTGAATTCAATCATGCTGCATGGAATCCACTGCATTCAATCATGCTGCATAAAATCCACTGCATTCAATAGGGTTCCATTTCTTCACGTGGCATCGAATCCACTGCATTCAATCACGCTGCATGGAATCCACTGCATTCAATCGGGATGCATTTTTCCTCGCTGCATGGAGTACACTGCATTCAATCATGCTGCATAAAATCCACTGCAATCCATCGGGATGCTTTGGGCCATGCTGCATAAAATCCACTGCATTCAACCATGCTGCATGGAATCCACTGCATTCAATCATGCTGCATAAAATCCACTGCATTCAATCGGGATGCATTGGGCCTCGCTGCATGGAATAAACTGCATTCAATCAGGCTCCATGGAATCCACTGCATTCAATGGGGATGCATTCTACCATGCTGCATGGAGTTCACTGCATTCAATCACAATGCATGGAATCCACTGCATTCCATCGGGATGCTTTGGGCCATGCTGCATAAAATCCACTGCATTCAATCGGGATGCATTGGGCCTCGCTGCATGGACTCCACTGCATACAATCGGGATCCATTGCGCCACAATGCATGGAATACTCTGCATTCAATCACGCTGCATGGAATCCACTGCATTCAATCGAGATGCTTTGGGCCATGCTGCATAAAATCCACTGCATTCAATCGGGATGCATTGGGCCTCGCTGCATGAACTCCACTGCATACAATCTGGATCCATTGTGCCAAAATGCATGGAATCCTCTGCATTCAATGACGCTGCATGGAATCCACTGCATTCCATCGGGATGCTTTGGGCCATGCTGCATAAACTCCACTGAATTCAATCATGCTTCATGGAATCCACTGCATTCAATCATACTGCATAAAATCCACTGCATTCAATAGGGTTCCATTTCTTCATGCTGCATGGAATCCACTGCATTCAATCACGCTGCATGGAATCCACTGCATTCTATCGGGATGCATTTTACCACGCTGCATAGATTACACCGCATTCAATCACAATGCATGGAATCCACTGCATTCAATCGGGATGCTTTGGGCCATGCTGCATAAAATCCACTGCATTCAATCGGGATGCATTGGGCCTCGCTGCATGGACTCCACTGCATACAATCGGGATCCATTGCGCCACAATGCATGGAATCCTCTGCATTCAATGACGCTGCATGGAATCCACTGCATTCCATCAGGATGCTTTGGGCCATGCTGCATAAAAACAACTGCATGCAATCATGCTGCATGGAATCCACTGCATTCAATCATGCTGCATAAAATCCACTGCATTCAATAGGGTTCCATTTCTTCACACTGCATGGAATCCACTGCATTCAATCACGCTGCATGGAATCCACTGCATTCAACATGGAGGAATTTTACCACGCTGCATTTAGTACACTGTATTCAATCACAATTCATGGAATCCATTGCATTCAATCGGGATGATTTGGGCCATGCTGCATAAAATCCACTGCATTCAATCGGGATGCACTGGGCATCGCTGCATGGACTCCACTGCATACAATCGGGATCCATTGCGCCACAATGCATGGAATCCTCTGCATTCAATGACGCTGCATGGAATCCACTGCATTCCATCGGGAAGCTTTGGGCCATGCTGCATAAAATCCATTGCATTCAATCATGCTGCATGGAATCCACTGCATTCAATCGGGATGCATTTTACCATGCTGCATGGATTACCCTTCATTCAATCAGGCTGCATGGAATCCACTGCATTCTATCGGGATGCTTTGGGCCATGCTGCATAAAATCCACTGCATTTAATCGGGATGCATTTGGCCACGCTGCATGGACTCCACTGCATAAAATCGGGATCCATTGCCCCAAAATGCAAGGAATCATCTGCATTCAATGACGCTGCATGGAATCCACTGCATTCCATCGGGATCCATTTTACCACGCAGCATGGATTACACTGCTTTCAATCACAATGCATGGAATCTACTCTATTCAATCGGGATGCTTTGGGCCATACTGCATAAAATCCACTGCATTCAATCTTGCTGCATGGAATCCACTGCATTCAATCGGAGTGCATTTTACCACGCTGCATGGATAACATTTCATACACTCAAAATGCATGGAATCCACTGCATTCTATAGGGATGCTTTGGGCCATACTGCATAAAATCCACTGCATTCAATCTTGCTGCATGGAATCCACTGCATTCAATCATGCTGCATAAATCCACTGCATTCAATAGGGTTCCACTTCTTCACGCTGCATGGAATCCACTGCATTCAATCACGCTGCATAAAATCCACTGCATTCAATAGGGTTCCATTTCTTCACGCTGCATGGAATCCACTACATTCAATCACGCTGCATGGAATCCACTGCATTCAATCAGGATGCTTTGGGCCATGCTGCATAAAATCCACTGCATTCAATCATGCTGCCTGGAATCCACTGCATTCTATCATACTGCATAAAATCCACTGCATTCAATAGGGTTCCATTTCTTCACGCTTCATGGAATCCACTGCATTCAATAGGGTTCCATTCCTTCACGCTGCCTGGAATCCACTGCCTTCAATCACGCTGCATGGAATCCACTGCATTCAATCGGGATGCATTTTTCCTCGTTGCATGGATTACACTGCATTCAATCCCAATGCATGGAATCCACTGCATTCAATCGGGATGCTTTGGGCCATGCTGCATAAAATCCACTGCATTCAACCATGCTGCATGGAATCCACTGCATTCAATCATGCTGCATAAAATCCACTGCATTCCATCGGGATGCATTGGGCCTCGCTGCATGGAATACACTGCATTCAATCACGCTGCATGGAATCCACTGCATTCAATGGGGATGCATTCTACCATGCTGCATGGAGTTCACTGCATTCAATCAAAATGCATGGACTCCACTGCATTCCATCGGGATGCTTTGGGCCATACTGCATAAAATCCACTGCATTCAATCTTGCTGCATGGAATCCACTGCATTCAATCGGAGTGCATTTTACCACGCTGCATGGATAACATTTCATACACTCAAAATGCATGGAATCCACTGCATTCTATAGGGATGCTTTGGGCCATACTGCATAAAATCCACTGCATTCAATCTTGCTGCATGGAATCCACTGCATTCAATCATGCTGCATAAATCCACTGCATTCAATAGGGTTCCACTTCTTCACGCTGCATGGAATCCACTGCATTCAATCACGCTGCATAAAATCCACTGCATTCAATAGGGTTCCATTTCTTCACGCTGCATAGAATCCACTACATTCAATCACGCTGCATGGAATCCACTGCATTCAATCAGGATGCTTTGGGCCATGCTGCATAAAATCCACTGCATTCAATCATGCTGCCTGGAATCCACTGCATTCAATCATACTGCATAAAATCCACTGCATTCAATAGGGTTCCATTTCTTCACGCTTCATGGAATCCACTGCATTCAATAGGGTTCCATTCCTTCACGCTGCCTGGAATCCACTGCCTTCAATCACGCTGCATGGAATCCACTGCATTCAATCGGGATGCATTTTTCCTCGTTGCATGGATTACACTGCATTCAATCCCAATGCATGGAATCCACTGCATTCCATCGGGATGCTTTGGGCCATGCTGCATAAAATCCACTGCATTCAATCGGGATACATTGGGCCTCGCTGCATGAACTCCACTGCATACAATCTGGATCCATTGTGCCAAAATGCATGGAATCCTCTGCATTCAATGACGCTGCATGGAATCCACTGCATTCCATCGGGATGCTTTGGGCCATGCTGCATAAACTCCACTGCATTCAATCATGCTTCATGGAATCCACTGCATTCAATCATGCTGCATAAAATCCACTGCATTCAATAGGGTTCCATTTCTTCACGCTGCATGGAATCCACTACATTCAATCACGCTGCATGGAATCCACTGCATTCTATCGGGATGCATTTTACCACGCTGCATAGATTACACCGCATTCAATCACAATGCATGGAATCCACTGCATTCAATCGGGATGCTTTGGGCCATGCTGCATAAAATCCACTGCATTCAATCGGGATGCATTGGGCCTCGCTGCATGGACTCCACTGCATACAATCGGGATCCATTGCGCCACAATGCATGGAATCCTCTGCATTCAATGACGCTGCCTGGAATCCACTGCATTCCATCAGGATGCTTTGGGCCATGCTGCATAAAATCCACTGCATGCAATCCTGCTGCATGGAATCCACTGCATTCAATCATGCTGCATAAAATCCACTGCATTCAATAGGGTTCCATTTCTTCACACTGCATGGAATCCACTGCATTCAATCACGCTGCATGGAATCCACTGCATTCAACATGGAGGAATTTTACCACGCTGCATTTAGTACACTGTATTCAATCACAATTCATGGAATCCATTGCATTCAATCGAGATGATTTGGGCCATGCTGCATAAAATCCACTGCATTCAATCGGGATGCACTGGGCATCGCTGCATGGACTCCACTGCATACAATCGGGATCCATTGCGCCACAATGCATGGAATCCTCTGCATTCAATGACGCTGCATGGAATCCACTGCATTCCATCGGGAAGCTTTGGGCCATGCTGCATAAAATCCATTGCATTCAATCATGCTGCATGGAATCCACTGCATTCAATCGGGATGCATTTTACCATGCTGCATGGATTACCCTTCATTCAATCAGGCTGCATGGAATCCACTGCATTCCATCGGGATCCATTTTACCACGCAGCATGGATTACACTGCTTTCAATCACAATGCATGGAATCTACTCTATTCAATCGGGATGCTTTGGGCCATACTGCATAAAATCCACTGCATTCAATCATGCTGCATGGAATCCACTGCATTCAATCGGAGTGCATTTTACCACGCTGCATGGATAACATTTCATACACTCAAAATGCATTGAATCCACTGCATTCTATAGGGATGCTTTGGGCCATACTGCATAAAATCCACTGCATTCAATCTTGCTGCATGGAATCCACTGCATTCAATCATGCTGCATAAATCCACTTCATTCAATAGGGTTCCACTTCTTCACGCTGCATGGAATCCACTGCATTCAATCACGCTGCATAAAATCCACTGCATTCAATAGGGTTCCATTTCTTCACGCTGCATGGAATCCACTACATTCAATCACGCTGCATGGAATCCACTGCATTCAATCAGGATGCTTTGGGCCATGCTGCATAAAATCCACTGCATTCAATCATGCTGCCTGGAATCCACTGCATTCAATCATACTGCATAAAATCCACTGCATTCAATAGGGTTCCATTTCTTCACGCTTCATGGAATCCACTGCATTCAATAGGGTTCCATTCCTTCACGCTGCCTGGAATCCACTGCCTTCAATCACGCTGCATGGAATCCACTGCATTCAATCGGGATGCATTTTTCCTCGTTGCATGGATTACACTGCATTCAATCCCAATGCATGGAATCCACTGCATTCAATCGGGAAGCTTTGGGCCATGCTGCATAAAATCCACTGCATTCAACCATGCTGCATGGAATCCACTGCATTCAATCATGCTGCATAAAATCCACTGCATTCCATCGGGATGCATTGGGCCTCGCTGCATGGAATACACTGCATTCAATCACGCTGCATGGAATCCACTGCATTCAATGGGGATGCATTCTACAATGCTGCATGGAGTTCACTGCATTCAATCACAATGCATGGAATCCACTGCATTCCATCGGGATGCTTTGGGCCAAGCTGCATAAAATCCACTGCATTCAATCGGGATGCATTGGGCCTCGCTGCATGGACTCCACTGCATACAATCGGGATGCTTTGGGCCATGCTGCATAAAATCCATTGAATTCAATCATGCTGCATGGAATCCACTGCATTCAATCATGCTGCATAAAATCCACTGCATTCAATAGGGTTCCATTTCTTCACGTGGCATCGAATCCACTGCATTCAATCACGCTGCATGGAATCCACTGCATTCAATCGGGATGCATTTTTCCTCGCTGCATGGAGTACACTGCATTCAATCATGCTGCATAAAATCCACTGCAATCCATCGGGATGCTTTGGGCCATGCTGCATAAAATCCACTGCATTCAACCATGCTGCATGGAATCCACTGCATTCAATCATGCTGCATAAAATCCACTGCATTCAATCGGGATGCATTGGGCCTCGCTGCATGGAATAAACTGCATTCAATCAGGCTCCATGGAATCCACTGCATTCAATGGGGATGCATTCTACCATGCTGCATGGAGTTCACTGCATTCAATCACAATGCATGGAATCCACTGCATTCCATCGGGATGCTTTGGGCCATGCTGCATAAAATCCACTGCATTCAATCGGGATGCATTGGGCCTCGCTGCATGGACTCCACTGCATACAATCGGGATCCATTGCGCCACAATGCATGGAATACTCTGCATTCAATCACGCTGCATGGAATCCACTGCATTCAATCGGGATGCTTTGGGCCATGCTGCATAAAATCCACTGCATGCAATCATGCTGCATGGAATCCACTGCATTCAATCGGGATGCATTTTACCACGTTGCATGCAGTTCACTGCATTCAATCACAATGCATGGAATCCACTGCATTCAATCGGGATGCTTTGGGCCATGCTGCATAAAATCCACTGCATTCAATCGGGATGCATTGGGCCTCGCTGCATAGACTCCACTGCATATAATCGGGATCCATTGCGCCACAATGCATGGAATACTCTGCATTCAATGACGCTGCATGGAATCCACTGCATTCCATCGGGAAGCTTTGGGCCATGCTGCATAAAATCCACTGCATTCAATCATGCTGCATGGAATCCACTGCATTCAATCGGGATGCATTTTACAAGGCTGCATGGATTACATTTCATACACTCAAAATGCATGGAATCCACTGCGTTCTATAGGTATGCTTTGGGCCATACTGCATAAAATACACTGCATTCAATTTGCTGCATGGAATCCACTGCATTCAATCATGCTGCATAAAATCCACTGCATTCAATAGGGTTCCATTTCTTCACGCTGCATGGAATCCACTGCATTCAATCATGCTGCATGAAATCCACTGCATTCAATGGGGATGCATTCTACAATGCTGCATGGAGTTCACTGCATGCAATCACAATGCATGTAATCCACTGCATTCCATCGGGATGCTTTGGGTCATGCTGCATAAAATCCACTGCATTCAACCATGCTGCATGGAATCCACTGCATTCAATCATGCTGCATAAAATCCACTGCATTCAATCGGGATGCATTGGGCCTCGCTGCATGGAATACACTGCATTCAATCAGGCTGCATGGAATCCACTGCATTCAATGGGGATGCATTCTACAATGCTGCATGGAGTTCACTGCATTCAATCACAATGCATGGAATCCACTGCATTCCATCGGGATGCTTTGGGCCATGCTGCATAAAATCCACTGCATTCAATCGGGATGCATTGGGCCTCGCTGCATGGACTCCACTGCATACAATCGTGATCCATTGCGCCAAAATGCATGGAATACTCTGCATTCATTGACGCTGCATGGACTCCACTGCATTCAATCGGGATGCTTTGGGCCATGCTGCATAAAATCCACTGCATTCAACCATGCTGCATGGAATCCACTGCATTCAATCATGCTTCATAAAATCCACTGCATTCCATCGGGATGCATTGGGCCTCGCTGCATGGAATACACTGCATTCAATCACGCTGCATGGAATCCACTGCATTCAATGGGGATGTATTCTACAATGCTGCATGGAGTTCACTGCATTCAATCACAATGCATGCAATCCACTGCATTCCATCGGGATGCTTTGGGCCATGCTGCATAAAATCCACTGCATTCAATCGGGATGCATTGGGCCTCGCTGCATGGACTCCACTGCATACAATCGGGATCCATTGCAGCAAAATGCATGGAATCCTCCGCATGCAACGACGCTGCATGGACTCCACTGCATTCAATCGGGATGCTTTGGGCCATGCTGCATAAAATCCATTGAATTCAATCATGCTGCATGGAATCCACTGCATTCAATCATGCTGTATAAAATCCACTGCATTCAATAGGGTTCCATTTCTTCACGTGGCATCGAATCCACTGCATTCAATCACGCTGCATGGAATCCACTGCATTCAATCGGGATGCATTTTTCCTCGCTGCATGGAGTACACTGCATTCAATCATGCTGCATAAAATCCACTGCATTCCATCGGGATGCTTTGCGCCTCGCTGCATGAACTCCACTGCATTCAACCACGCTGCATGGAATCCACTGCATTCAATCGGGATGCATTTTACCACTCTGCATGGATTACACTGCATTTAATCACGCTGCATGTAATCCATGGAATTTAATCGGGATTCATTTTACTAAGCTGTATGGAATGGACTGCACTTAATCACGCTGCATGGAATCCACTGCATTCAATCGGGATGCATTTTACCATGCTGCGTGGTTTTCACTGCATTCAATCACAATGCATGGAATCCACTGCATTCAATCGGGATGCTTTGGGCCATGCTGCATAAAATCCACTGCATTCAACCATGCTGCATGGAATCCACTGCATTCAATCATGCTGCATAAAATCCACTGCATTCCATCGGGATGCATTGGGCCTCGCTGCATGGAATACACTGCATTCAATTAGGCTGCATGGAATCCACTGCATTCAATAGGGATGTATTCTACAATGCTGCATGGAGTTCACTGCATTCAATCACAATGCATGGAATCCACTGCATTCCATCGGGATGCTTTGGGCCATGCTGCATAAAATCCACTGCATTCAATCGGGATGCATTGGGCCTCGCTGCATGGACTCCACTGCATACAATCGGGATCCATTGCGCCAAAATGCATGGAATACTCTGCATTCATTGACGCTGCATGGACTCCACTGCATTCAATCGGGATGCTTTGGGCCATGCTGCATAAAATCCACTGCATTCAACCATGCTGCATGGAATCCACTGCATTCAATCATGCTGCATAAAATCCACTGCATTCCATCGGGATGCATTGGGCCTCGCTGCATGGAATACACTGCATTCAATCACGCTGCATGGAATCCACTGCATTCAATGGGGATGCATTCTACAATGCTGCATGGAGTTCACTGCATTCAATCACAATGCATGGAATGCACTGCATTCCATCGGGATGCATTGGGCCATGCTGCATAAAATCCACTGCATTCAATCGGGATGCATTGGGCCTCGCTGCATGGACTCCACTGCATACAATCGGGATCCATTGCAGCAAAATGCATGGAATCCTCCGCATGCAACGACGCTGCATGGACTCCACTGCATTCAATCGGGATGCTTTGGGCCATGCTGCATAAAATCCATTGAATTCAATCATGCTGCATGGAATCCACTGCATTCAATCATGCTGTATAAAATCCACTGCATTCAATAGGGTTCCATTTCTTCACGTGGCATCGAATCCACTGCATTCAATCACGCTGCATGGAATCCACTGCATTCAATCGGGATGCATTTTTCCTCGCTGCATGGAGTACACTGCATTCAATCATGCTGCATAAAATCCACTGCATTCCATCGGGATGCTTTGCGCCTCGCTGCATGAACTCCACTGCATTCAACCACGCTGCATGGAATCCACTGCATTCAATCGGGATGCATTTTACCACTCTGCATGGATTACACTGCATTTAATCACGCTGCATGTAATCCATGGAATTTAATCGGGATTCATTTTACTAAGCTGTATGGAATGGACTGCACTTAATCACGCTGCATGGAATCCACTGCATTCAATCGGGATGCATTTTACCATGCTGCGTGGTTTTCACTGCATTCAATCACAATGCATGGAATCCACTTCATTCAATCGGGATGCTTTGGGCCATGCTGCATAAAATCCACTGCATTCAATCGGGATGCATTGGGCCACGCTGCATCAACTCCACTGCATTCAATTGGCATCCATTGCGCCACAATGCAAGGAATCCTCTGCATTCATTGACGCTGCATGGACTCCACTGCATTCAATCGGGATGCTTTGGGCCATGCTGCATAAAATCCACTGCACTCAACCATGCTGCATGGAATACATTTCATTCAATCATGCTCTAAAAAATCCAATGCATTCAATACGGTTCCATTACTTCACGCTGCATGGAATACACTGCATTAAATCAGGATGCATGGAATCGACTGCATTCAATCAGGATGCATTATACCACGTTGCATGGATTACCCTACATTCAATCACAATGCATGGAATCCACTGCATTCAATCGGGATGCTTTGGGCCATGCTGCATAAAATCCACTGCATTCAATCGGGATGCATTGGGCCTCGCTGCATAGACTCCACTGCATATAATCGGGATCCATTGCGCCACAATGCATGGAATACTCTGCATTCAATGACGCTGCATGGAATCCACTGCATTCCATCGGGAAGCTTTGGGCCATGCTGCATAAAATCCACTGCATTCAATCATGCTGCATGGAATCCACTGCATTCAATCGGGATGCATTTTACAAGGCTGCATGGATTACATTTCATACACTCAAAATGCATGGAATCCACTGCGTTCTATAGGGATGCTTTGGGCCATACTGCATAAAATACACTGCATTCAATTTGCTGCATGGAATCCACTGCATTCAATCATGCTGAATAAAATCCACTGCATTCAATAGGGTTCCATTTCTTCACGCTGCATGGAATACACTGCATTCAATCAGGCTGCATGAAATCCACTGCATTCAATGGGGATGCATTCTACAATGCTGCATGGAGTTCACTGCATGCAATCACAATGCATGTAATCCACTGCATTCCATCGGGATGCTTTGGGCCATGCTGCATAAAATCCACTGCATTCAACCATGCTGCATGAAATCCACTGCATTCAATCATGCTGCATAAAATCCACTGCATTCAATCGGGATGCATTGGGCCTCGCTGCATGGAATACACTGCATTCAATCAGGCTGCATGGAATCGACTGCATTCAATGGGGATGCATTCTACAATGCTGCATGGAGTTCACTGCATTCAATCACAACGCATGTAATCCACTGCATTCCATCGGGATGCTTTGGGCCATGCTGCATAAAATCCACTGCATTCAATCGGGATGCATTGGGCCTCGCTGCATGGACTCCACTGCATACAATCGGGATCCATTGCGCCAAAATGCATGGAATACTCTGCATTCATTGAAGCTGCATGGACTCCACTGCATTCAATCGGGATGCTTTGGGCCATGCTGCATAAAATCCACTTCATTCAACCATGCTGCATGGAATCCACTGCATTCAATCATGCTGCATAAAATCCACTGCATTCCATCGGGATGCATTGGGCCTCGCTGCATGGAATACACTGCATTCAATCACGCTGCATGGAATCCACTGCATTCAATGGGGATGCATTCTACAATGCTGCATGGAGTTCACTGCATTCAATCTCAATGCATGGAATCCACTGCATTCCATCGGGATGCTTTGGGCCACGCTGCATAAAATCCACTGCATTCAATCGGGATGCATTGGGCCTCGCTGCATGGACTCCACTGCATACAATCGGAATCCATTGCACCAAAATGCATGGAATCCTCCGCATGCAACGACGCTGCATGGACTCCACTGCATTCAATCGGGATGCATTGGGCCACGCTGCATCGACTCCACTGCATTCAATCGGGATCCATTGCGCCACAATGCAAGGAATCCTCTGCATTCATTGACGCTTCATGGACTACACTACATTCAATCGGGATGCTTTGGGCCATGCTGCATAAAATCCACTGCATTCAACCATGCTGCATGGAATCCATTTCATTCAATCATGCTCTATAAAATCCAATGCATTCAATACGGTTCCATTACTTCACGCTGCATGGAATACACTGCATTAAATCAGGATGCATGGAATCGACTGCATTCAATCAGGATGCATTATACCACGTTGCATGGATTACCCTACATTCAATCACAATGCATGGAATCCACTGCATTCAATCGGGATGCTTTGGGCCATGCTGCATAAAATCCACTGCATTCAATCGGGATGCATTGGGCCTCGCTGCATAGACTCCACTGCATATAATCGGGATCCATTGCGCCACAATGCATGGAATACTCTGCATTCAATGACGCTGCATGGAATCCACTGCATTCCATCGGGAAGCTTTGGGCCATGCTGCATAAAATCCACTGCATTCAATCATGCTGCATGGAATCCACTGCATTCAATCGGGATGCATTTTACAAGGCTGCATGGATTACATTTCATACACTCAAAATGCATGGAATCCACTGCGTTCTATAGGGATGCTTTGGGCCATACTGCATAAAATACACTGCATTCAATTTGCTGCATGGAATCCACTGCATTCCATCGGGATGCTTTGGGCCATGCTGCATAAAATCCACTGCATTCAATCGGGATACATTGGGCCTCGCTGCATGGACTCCACTGCATAAAATCTGGATCCATTGCGCCACAATGCATGGAATCCTCTGCATTCAACAACGCTGCATGGAATCCACTGCATTCCATCGGGATGTTTTGGGCCATGCTGCATAAAATCCACTGCATTCAATCGGGATGCATTGGGCCTCGCTGCCTGAACTCCACTGCATACAATCTGGATCCATTGTGCCAAAATGCATGGAATCCTCTGCATTCAATGACGCTGCATGGAATCCACTGCATTCAATCGGGATGCTTTGGGCCATGCTGCATAAACTCCACTGCATTCAATCATGCTTCATGGAATCCACTGCATTCAATCATGCTGCATAAAATCCACTGCATTCAATAGGGTTCCATTTCTTCACGCTGCATGGAATCCACTACATTCAATCACGCTGCATGGAATCCACTGCATTCTATCGGGATGCATTTTACCACGCTGCATAGATTACACCGCATTCAATCACAATGCATGGAATCCACTGCATTCAATCGGGATGCTTTGGGCCATGCTGCATAAAATCCACTGCATTCAATCGGGATGCATTGGGCCTCGCTGCATGGTCTCCACTGCATACATTCGGGATCCATTGCGCCACAATGCATGGAATCCTCTGCATTCAATGACGCTGCATGGAATCCACTGCATTCCATCAGGATGCTTTGGGCCATGCTGAATAAAATCCACTGCATGCAATCATGCTGCATGGAATCCACTGCATTCAATCATGCTGCATAAAATCCACTGCATTCAATAGGGTTCCATTTCTTCACACTGCATGGAATCCACTGCATTCAATCACGCTGCATGGAATCCACTGCATTCAACATGGAGGAATTTTACCACGCTGCATTTAGTACACTGTATTCAATCACAATTCATGGAATCCATTGCATTCAATCGGGATGATTTGGGCCATGCTGCATAAAATCCACTGCATTCAATCGGGATGCACTGGGCATCGCTGCATGGACTCCACTGCATACAATTGGGATCCATTGCGCCACAATGCATGGAATCCTCTGCATTCAATGACGCTGCATGGAATCCACTGCATTCCATCGGGAAGCTTTGGGCCATGCTGCATAAAATCCATTGCATTCAATCATGCTGCATGGAATCCACTGCATTCAATCGGGATGCATTTTACCATGCTGCATGGATTACCCTTCATTCAATCAGGCTGCATGGAATCCACTGCATTCTATCGGGATGCTTTGGGCCATGCTGCATAAAATCCACTGCATTTAATCGGGATGCATTTGGCCACGCTGCATGGACTCCACTGCATAAAATCGGGATCCATTGCCCCAAAATGCAAGGAATCATCTGCATTCAATGACGCTGCATGGAATCCACTGCATTCCATCGGGATCCATTTTACCACGCAGCATGGATTACACTGCTTTCAATCACAATGCATGGAATCTACTCTATTCAATCGGGATGCTTTGGGCCATACTGCATAAAATCCACTGCATTCAATCTTGCTGCATGGAATCCACTGCATTCAATCGGAGTGCATTTTACCACGCTGCATGGATAACATTTCATACACTCAAAATGCATGGAATCCACTGCATTCTATAGGGATGCTTTGGGCCATACTGCATAAAATCCACTGCATTCAATCTTGCTGCATGGAATCCACTGCATTCAATCATGCTGCATAAATCCACTGCATTCAATAGGGTTCCACTTCTTCACGCTGCATGGAATCCACTGCATTCAATCACGCTGCATAAAATCCACTGCATTCAATAGGGTTCCATTTCTTCACGCTGCATGGAATCCACTACATTCAATCACGCTGCATGGAATCCACTGCATTCAATCAGGATGCTTTGGGCCATGCTGCATAAAATCCACTGCATTCAATCATGCTGCCTGGAATCCACTGCATTCAATCATACTGCATAAAATCCACTGCATTCAATAGGGTTCCATTTCTTCAAGCTTCATGGAATCCACTGCATTCAATAGGGTTCCATTCCTTCACGCTGCCTGGAATCCACTGCCTTCAATCACGCTGCATGGAATCCACTGCATTCAATCGGGATGCATTTTTCCTCGTTGCATGGATTACACTGCATTCTATCCCAATGCATGGAATCCACTGCATTCCATCGGGATGCTTTGGGCCATGCTGCATAAAATCCACTGCATTCAATTGGGATACATTGGGCCTCGCTGCATGGACTCCACTGCATACAATCGGGATCCATTGCGCCACAATGCATGGAATCCTCTGCATTCAACAACGCTGCATGGACTCCACTGCATTCCATCGGGATGTTTTGGGCCATGCTGCATAAAATCCACTGCATTCAATCGGGATGCATTGGGCCTCGCTGCATGAACTCCACTGCATACAATCTGGATCCATTGTGCCAAAACGCATGGAATCCTCTGCATTCAATGACGCTGCATGGAATCCACTGCATTCCATCGGGATGCTTTGGGCCATGCTGCATAAACTCCACTGCATTCAATCATGCTTCATGGAATCCACTGCATTCAATCATGCTGCATAAAATCCACTGCATTCAATAGGGTTCCATTCCTTCACGCTGCATGGAATCCACTACATTCAATCACGCTGCATGGAATCCACTGCATTCTATCGGGATGCATTTTACCACGCTGCATAGATTACACCGCATTCAATCACAATGCATGGAATCCACTGCATTCAATCGGGATGCTTTGGGCCATGCTGCATAAAATCCACTGCATTCAATCGGGATGCATTGGGCCTCGCTGCATGGACTCCACTGCATACAATCGGGATCCATTGCGCCACAATGCATGGAATCCTCTGCATTCAATGACGCTGCATGGAATCCACTGCATTCCATCAGGATGCTTTGGGCCATGCTGCATAAAATCCACTGCATGCAATCCTGCTGCATGGAATCCACTGCATTCAATCATGCTGCATAAAATCCACTGCATTCAATAGGGTTCCATTTCTTCACACTGCATGGAATCCACTGCATTCAATCACGCTGCATGGAATCCACTGCATTCAACATGGAGGAATTTTACCACGCTGCATTTAGTACACTGTATTCAATCACAATTCATGGAATCCATTGCATTCCATAGGGAAGCTTTGGGCCATGCTGCATAAAATCCATTGCATTCAATCATGCTGCATGGAATCCACTGCATTCAATCGGGATGCATTTTACCATGCTGCATGGATTACCCTTCATTCAATCAGGCTGCATGGAATCCACTGCATTCTATCGGGATGCTTTGGGCCATGCTGCATAAAATCCACTGCATTTAATCGGGATGCATTTGGCCACGCTGCATGGACTCCACTGCATAAAATCGGGATCCATTGCCCCAAAATGCAAGGAATCATCTGCATTCAATGACGCTGCATGGAATCCACTGCATTCCATCGGGATCCATTTTACCACGCAGCATGGATTACACTGCTTTCAATCACAATGCATGGAATCTACTCTATTCAATCGGGATGCTTTGGGCCATACTGCATAAAATCCACTGCATTCAATCATGCTGCATGGAATCCACTGCATTCAATCGGAGTGCATTTTACCACGCTGCATGGATAACATTTCATACACTCAAAATGCATGGAATCCACTGCATTCTATAGGGATGCTTTGGGCCATACTGCATAAAATCCACTGCATTCAATCTTGCTGCATGGAATCCAATGCATTCAATCATGCTGCATAAATCCACTGCATTCAATAGGGTTCCACTTCTTCACGCTGCATGGAATCCACTGCATTCAATCACGCTGCATAAAATCCACTGCATTCAATAGGGTTCCATTTCTTCACGCTGCATGGAATCCACTACATTCAATCACGCTGCATGGAATCCACTGCATTCAATCAGGATGCTTTGGGCCATGCTGCATAAAATCCACTGCATTCAATCATGCTGCCTGGAATCCACTGCATTCAATCATACTGCATAAAATCCACTGCATTCAATAGGGGGTTCCATTTCTTCACGCTTCATGGAATCCACTGCATTCAATAGGGTTCCATTCCTTCACGCTGCCTGGAATCCACTGCCTTCAATCACGCTGCATGGAATCCACTGCATTCAATCGGGATGCATTTTTCCTCGTTGCATGGATTACACTGCATTCAATCCCAATGCATGGAATCCACTGCATTCAATCGGGAAGGTTTGGGCCATGCTGCATAAAATCCACTGCATTCAACCATGCTGCATGGAGTCCACTGCATTCAATCATGCTACATAAAATCCACTGCATTCCATCGGGATGCATTGGGACTCGCTGCATGGAATACACTGCATTCAATCACGCTGCATGGAATCCACTGCATTCAATGGGGATGCATTCTACAATGCTGCATGGAGTTCACTGCATTCAATCACAATGCATGGAATCCACTGCATTCCATCGGGATGCTTTGGGCCATGCTGCATAAAATCCACTGCATTCAATCGGGATGCATTGGGCCTCGCTGCATGGACTCCACTGCATACAATCGGGATGCTTTGGGCCATGCTGCATGAAATCCATTGAATTCAATCATGCTGCAAGTAATCCACTGCATTCAATCATGCTGCATAAAATCCACTGCATTCAATAGGGTTCCATTTCTTCACGTGGCATCGAATCCACTGCATTCAATCACGCTGCATGGAATCCACTGCATTCAATCGGGATGCATTTTTCCTCGCTGCATGGAGTACACTGCATTCAATCATGCTGCATAAAATCCACTGCAATCCATCGGGATGCTTTGGGCCATGCTGCATAAAATCCACTGCATTCAACCATGCTGCATGGAATCCACTGCATTCAATCATGCTGCATAAAATCCACTGCATTCAATCGGGATGCATTGGGCCTCGCTGCATGGAATAAACTGCATTCAATCAGGCTCCATGGAATCCACTGCATTCAATGGGGATGCATTCTACCATGCTGCATGGAGTTCACTGCATTCAATCACAATGCATGGAATCCACTGCATTCCATCGGGATGCTTTGGGCCATGCTGCATAAAATCCACTGCATTCAATCGGGATGCATTGGGCCTCGCTGCATGGACTCCACTGCATACAATCGGGATCCATTGCGCCACAATGCATGGAATACTCTGCATTCAATGACGCTGCATGGAATCCACTGCATTCAATCGGGATGCATTTTACCACGTTGCATGCAGTTCACTGCATTCAATCACAATGCATGGAATCCACTGCATTCAATCGGGATGCTTTGGGCCATGCTGCATAAAATCCACTGCATTCAATCTTGCTTTTTGAATCCACTGCATTCAGTAATGCTGCATAAAATCCTTGCATTCAATTGGGTTCCATTACTTCACGCTGCATGGAATACACTGCATTCAATGACGCTGCATGGAATCCACTGCATTCATTCGGGATGGTTTGGGCCATGCTGAATAAAATCCATTGCATTCAAACATGCTGCACGGAATCCTCTGCATTCAATCGGGATGCATTTTACCATGCTGCATGGATTACCCTTCATTCAATCAGGCTGCATGGAATCCACTGCATTCTATCGGGATGCTTTGGGCCATGCTGCATAAAATCCACTGCATTTAATCGGGATGCATTTGGCCACGCTGCATGGACTCCACTGCATAAAATCGGGATCCATTGCCCCAAAATGCAAGGAATCATCTGCATTCAATGACGCTGCATGGAATCCACTGCATTCCATCGGGATCCATTTTACCACGCAGCATGGATTACACTGCTTTCAATCACAATGCATGGAATCTACTCTATTCAATCGGGATGCTTTGGGCCATACTGCATAAAATCCACTGCATTCAATCATGCTGCATGGAATCCACTGCATTCAATCGGGGTGCATTTTACCACGCTGCCTGGATAACATTTCATACACTCAAAATGCATGGAATCCACTGCATTCTATAGGGATGCTTTGGGCCATACTGCATAAAATCCACTGCATTCAATCTTGCTGCATGGAATCCACTGCATTCAATCATGCTGCATAAATCCACTGCATTCAATAGGGTTCCATTTCTTCACGCTGCATGGAATCCACTGCATTCAATCACGCTGCATAAAATCCACTGCATTCAATAGGGTTCCATTTCTTCACGCTGCATGGAATACACTACATTCAATCACGCTGCATGTAATCCACTGCATTCAATCAGGATGTTTTGGGCCATGCTGCATAAAATCCACTGCATTCAATCATGCTGCCTGGAATCCACTGCATTCAATCATACTGCATAAAATCCACTGCATTCAATAGGCTTCCATTTCTTCACGCTTCATGGAATCCACTGCATTCAATAGGTTTCCATTCCTAAACGCTGCCTGGAATCCACTGCCTTCAATCACACTGCATGGAATCCACTGCATTCAATCGGGATGCATTTTTCTCGTTGCATGGATTACACTGCATTCAATCCCAATGCATGGAATCCACTGCATTCAATCGGGAAGCTTTGGGCCATGCTGCATACAATGCACTGCATTCAATCGGGATGCACTGGGCCTCGCTGCATGGACTCCACTGCATATAATCGGGATCCATTGCGCCACAATGCATGGAATACTCTGCATTCAATGACGCTGAATGGAATCCACTGCATTGAATCGGGAAGCTTTGGGCCATGCTGCATAAATCCACTGCATGCAGTCATGCTGTGTGGACTCCACTGCATTGAATCATGCTGCAAAAAAAACCACTGCATTCAATAGGGTTCCATTTCTTCACCCTGCATGGAATCCACTGCATTCAACCACGCTGCATGGAATCCACTGCATTCAATCGGGATGCATTTTACCACGTTGCAGGCAGTTCACTGCATTCAATCACAATGCATGGAATCCACTGCATTCCATCGGGATGCTTTGGGCCATGCTGCATAAAATCCACTGCATTCAATCTTGCTTTTTGAATCCACTGCATTCAGTAATGCTGCATAAAATCCTTGCATTCAATTGGGTTCCATTTCTTCACGCTGCATGGAATACACTGCATTCAATCACGCTGCATGGAATCCACTGCATTCAATCGGGATGCATTTTACCATGCTGCGTGGTTTTCACTGCATTCAATCACAATGCATGGAATCCACTGCATTCCATCGGGATGCTTTGGGCCATGCTGCATAAAATCCACTGCATTCAATCATGCTGCATGGAATCCACTGCATTCAATCATGCTGCATAAAATCCACTGCATTCAATAGGGTTCCATTTCTTCACCCTGCATGGAATCCACTGCATTCAACCACGCTGCATCGAATCCACTGCATTCAATCGGGATGCCTTTTACCACTCTGCATGGATTACACTGCATTTAATCACGCTGCATGTAATCCATGGAATTTAATCGGGATTCATTTTACTAAGCTGTATGGAATGGACTGCACTTAATCACGCTGCATGGAATCCACTGCGTTCAATCGGGATGCATTTTACCACGTTGCATGCAGTTCACTGCATTCAATTACAATGCATGGAATCCACTGCATTCAATCGGGATGCTTTGGGCCATGCTGCATAAAATCCACTGCATTCAATCTTGCTTTTAGAATCCACTGCATTCAGTAATGCTGCATAAAATCCTTGCATTCAATTGGGTTCCATTTCTTCACGCTGCATGGAATACACTGCATTCAATCACGCTGCATGGAATCCACTGCATTCAATCGGGATGCATTTTACCATGCTGTGTGGTTTTCACTGCATTCAATCACGCTGCATGGAATCCACTGCATTCAATCATGCTGCATAAAATCCACTGCATTCCATCGGGATGCATTGGGCCTCGCTGCATGGAATAAACTGCATTCAATCAGGCTCCATGGAATCCACTGCATTCAATGGGGATGCATTCTACCATGCTGCATGGAGTTCACTGCATTCAATCACAATGCATGGACTCCACTGCATTCCATCGGGATGCTTTGGGCCATGCTGCATAAAATCCACTGCATTCAATCGGGATGCATTGGGCCTCGCTGCATGGACTCCACTGCATACAATCGGGATCCATTGCGCCACAATGCATGGAATACTCTGCATTCAATCACGCTGCATGGAATCCACTGCATTCAATCGGGATGCTTTGGGCCATGCTGCATAAAATCCACTGCATGCAATCATGCTGCATGGAATCCACTGCATTCAATCGGGATGCATTTTACCACGTTGCATGCAGTTCACTGCATTCAATCACAATGCATGGAATCCACTGCATTCAATCGGGATGCTTTGGGCCATGCTGCATAAAATCCACTGCATTCAATCGGGATGCATTGGGCCACGCTGCATCGACTCCACTGCATTCAATCGGGATCCATTGCGCCACAATGCAAGGAATCCTCTGCATTCATTGACGCTGCATGGACTCCACTGCATTCAATCGGGATGTTTTGGGCCATGCTGCATAAAATCCACTGCATTCAACCATGCTGCATGGAATCCATTTCATTCAATCATGCTCTATAAAATCCAATGCATTCAATACGGTTCCATTACTTCACGCTGCATGGAATACACTGCATTAAATCAGGATGCATGGAATCGACTGCATTCAATCAGGATGCATTATACCACGTTGCATGGATTACCCTACATTCAATCACAATGCATGGAATCCACTGCATTCAATCGGGATGCTTTGGGCCATGCTGCATAAAATCCACTGCATTCAATCGGGATGCATTGGGCCTCGCTGCATGGACTCCACTGCATATAATCGGGATCCATTGCGCCACAATGCATGGAATACTCTGCATTCAATGACGCTGCATGGAATCCACTGCATTCCATCGGGAAGCTTTGGGCCATGCTGCATAAAATCCACTGCATTCAATCATGCTGCATGGAATCCACTGCATTCAATCGGGATGCATTTTACAAGGCTGCATGGATTACATTTCATACACTCAAATTGCATGGAATCCACTGCGTTCTATAGGGATGCTTTGGGCCATACTGCATAAAATACACTGCATTCAATTTGCTGCATGGAATCCACTGCATTCAATCATGCTGCATAAAATCCACTGCATTCAATAGGGTTCCATTTCTTCACGCTGCATGGAATCCACTACATTCAATCACGCTGCATGGAATCCACTGCATTCTATCGGGATGCATTTTACCACGCTGCATAGATTACACCGCATTCAATCACAATGCATGGAATCCACTGCATTCAATCGGGATGCTTTGGGCCATGCTGCATAAAATCCACTGCATTCATTCGGGATGCATTGGGCCTCGCTGCATGGACTCCACTGCATTCAATCGGGATCCATTGCGCCACAATGCATGGAATCCTCTGCATTCAATGACGCTGCATGGAATCCACTGCATTCCATCAGGATGCTTTGGGCCATGCTGCATAAAATCCACTGCATGCAATCATGCTGCATGGAATCCACTGCATTCAATCATGCTGCATAAAATCCACTGCATTCAATAGGGTTCCATTTCTTCACACTGCATGGAATCCACTGCATTCAATTACGCTGCATGGAATCCACTGCATTCAACATGGAGGAATTTTACCACGCTGCATTTAGTACAATGTATTCAATCACAATTCATGGAATCCATTGCATTCAATCGGGATGCTTTGGGCCATGCTGCATAAAATCCACTGCATTCAATCGGGATGCACTGGGCATCGCTGCATGGACTCCAGTGCATACAATCGGGATTCATTGCGCCACAATGCATGGAATCCTCTGCATTCAATGACGCTGCATGGAATCCACTGCATTCAATCGGGATGCTTTGGGCCATGTTGAATAAAATCCATTGCATTCAATCATGCTGCATGGAATCCACTGCATTCAATCGGGATGCATTTTACCATGCTGCATGGATTACCCTTCATTCAATCAGGCTGCATGGAATCCACTGCATTCTATCGGGATGCTTTGGGCCATGCTGCATAAAATCCACTGCATTTAATCGGGATGCATTTGGCCACGCTGCATGGACTCCACTGCATAAAATCGGGATCCATTGCCCCAAAATGCAAGGAATCATCTGCATTCAATGACGCTGCATGGAATCCACTGCATTCCATCGGGATCCATTTTACCACGCAGCATGGATTACACTGCTTTCAATCACAATGCATGGAATCTACTCTATTCAATCGGGATGCTTTGGGCCATACTGCATAAAATCCACTGCATTCAATCATGCTGCATGGAATCCACTGCATTCAATCGGAGTGCATTTTACCACGCTGCATGGATAACATTTCATACACTCAAAATGCATGGAATCCACTGCATTCTATAGGGATGCTTTGGGCCATACTGCATAAAATACACTGCATTCAATCTTGCTGCATGGAATCCACTGCATTCAATCATGCTGCATAAATCCACTGCATTCAATAGGGTTCCACTTCTTCACGCTGCATGGAATCCACTGCATTCAATCACGCTGCATAAAATCCACTGCATTCAATAGGGTTCCATTTCTTCACGCTGCATGGAATCCACTACATTCAATCACGCTGCATGGAATCCACTGCATTCAATCAGGATGCTTTGGGCCATGCTGCATAAATCCACTGCATTCAATCATGCTGCCTGGAATCCACTGCATTCAATCATACTGCATAAAATCCACTGCATTCAATAGGGTTCCATTTCTTCACGCTTCATGGAATCCACTGCATTCAATAGGGTTCCATTCCTTCACGCTGCCTGGAATCCACTGCCTTCAATCACACTGCATGGAATCCACTGCATTCAATCGGGATGCATTTTTCTCGTTGCATGGATTACACTGCATTCAATCCCAATGCATGGAATCCACTGCATTCAATCGGGAAGCTTTGGGCGATGCTGCATACAATGCACTGCATTCAATCGGGATGCACTGGGCCTCGCTGCATGGACTCCACTGCATATAATCGGGATCCATTGCGCCACAATGCATGGAATCCTCTGCATTCAATGACGCTGAATGGAATCCACTGCATTGAATCGGGAAGCTTTGGGCCATGCTGCATAAATCCACTGCATGCAGTCATGCTGTGTGGACTCCACTGCATTGAATCATGCTGCAAAGAAAACCACTGCATTCAATAGGGTTCCATTAATGCACCCTGCATGGAATCCACTGCATTCAACCACGCTGCATGGAATCCACTGCATTCAATCGGGATGCATTTTACCACTCTGCATGGATTACACTGCATTTAATCACGCTTCATGTAATCCATGGAATTTAATCGGGATTCATTTTACTAAGCTGTATGGAATGGACTGCACTTAATCACGCTGCATGGAATCCACTGCATTCAATCGGGATGCATTTTACCACGGTGCAGGCAGTTCACTGCATTCAATCACAATGCATGGAATCCACTGCATTCAATCGGGATGCTTTGGGCCATGCTGCATAAAATCCACTGCATTCAATCTTGCTTTTTGAATCCACTGCATTCAGTAATGCTGCATAAAATCCTTGCATTCAATTGGGTTCCATTTCTTCACGCTGCATGGAATACACTGCATTCAATCACGCTGCATGGAATCCACTGCATTCAATCGGGATGCATTTTACCATGCTGCGTGGTTTTCACTGCATTCAATCACAATGCATGGAATCAACTGCATTCCATCGGGATGCTTTGGGCCATGCTGCATAAAATCCACTGCATTCAACCATGCTGCATGGAATCCACTGCATTCAATCATGCTGCATAAAATCCACTGCATTCAATAGGGTTCCATTTCTTCACCCTGCATGGAATCCACTGCATTCAACCACGCTGCATGGAGTCCACTGCATTCAAACGGGATGCATTTTACCACTCTGCATGGATTACACTGCATTTAATCACGCTGCATGTAATCCATGGAATTTAATCGGGATTCATTTTACTAAGCTGTATGGAATGGACTGCACTTAATCACGCTGCATGAAATCCACTGCATTCAATGGGGATGCATTCTACAATGCTGCATGGAGTTCACTGCATGCAATCACAATGCATGTAATCCACTGCATTCCATCGGGATGCTTTGGGCCATGCTGCATAAAATCCACTGCATTCAACCATGCTGCATGGAATCCACTGCATTCAATCATGCTGCATAAAATCCACTGCATTCAATCGGGATGCATTGGGCCTCGCTGCATGGAATACACTGCATTCAATCAGGCTGCATGGAATCCACTGCATTCAATGGGGATGCATTCTACAATGCTGCATAGAGTTCACTGCATTCAATCACAATGCATGGAATCCACTGCATTCCATCGGGATGCTTTGGGCCATGCTGCATAAAATCCACTGCATTCAATCGGGATGCATTGGGCCTCGCTGCATGGACTCCACTGCATACAATCGGGTTCCATTGCGCCAAAATGCATGGAATACTCTGCATTCATTGACGCTGCATGGACTCCACTGCATTCAATCGGGATGCTTTGGGCCATGCTGCATAAAATCCACTGCATTCAACCATGCTGCATGGAATCCACTGCATTCAATCATGCTGCATAAAATCCACTGCATTCCATCGGGATGCATTGGGCCTCGCTGCATGGAATACACTGCATTCAATCACGCTGCATGGAATCCACTGCATTCAATGGGGATGCATTCTACAATGCTGCATGGAGTTCACTGCATTCAATCACAATTCATGGAATCCACTGCATTCCATCGGGATGCTTTGGGCCATGCTGCATAAAATCCCCTGCATTCAATCGGGATGCATTTGGCCTCGCTGCATGGACTCCACTGCATACAATCGGGATCCATTGCACCAAAATGCATGGAATCCTCCGCATGCAACGTCGCTGCATGGACTCCACTGCATTCAATCGGGATGCTTTGGGCCATGCTGCATAAAATCCATTGAATTCAATCATGCTGCATGGAATCCACTGCATTCAATCATGCTGTATAAAATCCACTGCATTCAATAGGGTTCCATTTCTTCACGTGGCATCGAATCCACTGCATTCAATCACGCTGCATGGAATCCACTGCATTCAATCGGGATGCATTTTTCCTCGCTGCATGGAGTACACTGCATTCAATCATGCTGCATAAAATCCACTGCATTCCATCGGGATGCTTTGGGCCTCGCTGCATGAACTCCACTGCATTCAACCATGCTGCATGGAATCCACTGCATTCAATCATGCTGCATAAAATCCACTGCATTCCATCGGGATGCATTGGGCCTCGCTGCATGGAATAAACTGCATTCAATCAGGCTCCATGGAATCCACTGCATTCAATGGGGATGCATTCTACCATGCTGCATGGAGTTCACTGCATTCAATCACAATGCATGGACTCCACTGCATTCCATCGGGATGCTTTGGGCCATGCTGCATAAAATCCACTGCATTCAATCGGGATGCATTGGGCCTCGCTGCATGGACTCCACTGCATACAATCGGGATCCATTGCGCCACAATGCATGGAATACTCTGCATTCAATCACGCTGCATGGAATCCACTGCATTCAATCGGGATGCTTTGGGCCATGCTGCATAAAATCCACTGCATGCAATCATGCTGCATGGAATCCACTGCATTCAATCGGGATGCATTTTACCACGTTGCATGCAGTTCACTGCATTCAATCACAATGCATGGAATCCACTGCATTCAATCGGGATGCTTTGGGCCATGCTGCATAAAATCCACTGCATTCAATCGGGATGCATTGGGCCACGCTGCATCGACTCCACTGCATTCAATCGGGATCCATTGCGCCACAATGCAAGGAATCCTCTGCATTCATTGACGCTGCATGGACTCCACTGCATTCAATCGGGATGCTTTGGGCCATGCTGCATAAAATCCACTGCATTCAACCATGCTGCATGGAATCCATTTCATTCAATCATGCTCTATAAAATCCAATGCATTCAATACGGTTCCATTACTTCACGCTGCATGGAATACACTGCATTAAATCAGGATGCATGGAATCGACTGCATTCAATCAGGATGCATTATACCACGTTGCATGGATTACCCTACATTCAATCACAATGCATGGAATCCACTGCATTCAATCGGGATGCTTTGGGCCATGCTGCATAAAATCCACTGCATTCAATCGGGAAGCATTGGGCCTCGCTGCATGGACTCCACTGCATATAATCGGGATCCATTGCGCCACAATGCATGGACTACTCTGCATTCAATGACGCTGCATGGAATCCACTGCATTCCATCGGGAAGCTTTGGGCCATGCTGCATAAAATCCACTGCATTCAATCATGCTGCATGGAATCCACTGCATTCGATCGGGATGCATTTTACAAGGCTGCATGGATTACCTTTCATACACTCAAATTGCATGGAATCCACTGCGTTCTATAGGGATGCTTTGGGCCGTACTGCATAAAATACACTGCATTCAATTTGCTGCATGGAATCCACTGCATTCAATCATGCTGCATAAAATCCACTGCATTCAATAGGGTTCCATTTCTTCACGCTGCATGGAATCCACTACATTCAATCACGCTGCATGGAATCCACTGCATTCTATCGGGATGCATTTTACCACGCTGCATAGATTACACCGCATTCAATCACAATGCATGGAATCCACTGCATTCAATCGGGATGCTTTGGGCCATGCTGCATAAAATCCACTGCATTCATTCGGGATGCATTGGGCCTCGCTGCATGGACTCCACTGCATTCAATCGGGATCCATTGCGCCACAATGCATGGAATCCTCTGCATTCAATGACGCTGCATGGAATCCACTGCATTCCATCAGGATGCTTTGGGCCATGCTGCATAAAATCCACTGCATGCAATCATGCTGCATGGAATCCACTGCATTCAATCATGCTGCATAAAATCCACTGCATTCAATAGGGTTCCATTTCTTCACACTGCATGGAATCCACTGCATTCAATTACGCTGCATGGAATCCACTGCATTCAACATGGAGGAATTTTACCACGCTGCATTTAGTACAATGTATTCAATCACAATTCATGGAATCCATTGCATTCAATCGGGATGCTTTGGGCCATGCTGCATAAAATCCACTGCATTCAATCGGGATGCACTGGGCATCGCTGCATGGACTCCAGTGCATACAATCGGGATCCATTGCGCCACAATGCATGGAATCCTCTGCATTCAATGACGCTGCATGGAATCCACTGCATTCAATCGGGATGCTTTGGGCCATGCTGAATAAAATCCATTGCATTCAATCATGCTGCATGGAATCCACTGCATTCAATCGGGATGCATTTTACCCTGCTGCATGGATTACCCTTCATTCAATCAGGCTGCATGGAATCCACTGCATTCTATCGGGATGCTTTGGGCCATGCTGCATAAAATCCACTGCATTTAATCGGGATGCATTTGGCCACGCTGCATGGACTCCACTGCATAAAATCGGGATCCATTGCCCCAAAATGCAAGGAATCATCTGCATTCAATGACGCTGCATGGAATCCACTGCATTCCATCGGGATCGATTTTACCACGCAGCATGGATTACACTGCTTTCAATCACAATGCATGGAATCAACTCTATTCAATCGGGATGCTTTGGGCCATACTGCATAAAATCCACTGCATTCAATCATGCTGCATGGAATCCACTGCATTCAATCGGAGTGCATTTTACCACGCTGCATGGATAACATTTCATACACTCAAAATGCATGGAATCCACTGCATTCTATAGGGATGCTTTGGGCCATACTGCATAAAATACACTGCATTCAATCTTGCTGCATGGAATCCACTGCATTCAATCATGCTGCATAAATCCACTGCATTCAATAGGGTTCCACTTCTTCACGCTGCATGGAATCCACTGCATTCAATCACGCTGCATAAAATCCACTGCATTCAATAGGGTTCCATTTCTTCACGCTGCATGGAATCCACTACATTCAATCACGCTGCATGGAATCCACTGCATTCAATCAGGATGCTTTGGGCCATGCTGCATAAATCCACTGCATTCAATCATGCTGCCTGGAATCCACTGCATTCAATCATACTGCATAAAATCCACTGCATTCAATAGGGTTCCATTTCTTCACGCTTCATGGAATCCACTGCATTCAATAGGGTTCCATTCCTTCACGCTGCCTGGAATCCACTGCCTTCAATCACGCTGCATGGAATCCACTGCATTCAATCGGGATGCATTTTTCCTCGTTGCATGGATTACACTGCATTCAATCCCAATGCATGGAATCCACTGCATTCAATCGGGAAGCTTTGGGCCATGCTGCATACAATGCACTGCATTCAATCGGGATGCACTGGGCCTCGCTGCATGGACTCCACTGCATATAATCGGGATCCATTGCGCCACAATGCATGGAATCCTCTGCATTCAATGACGCGGAATGGAATCCACTGCATTGAATCGGGAAGCTTTGGGCCATGCTGCATAAATCCACTGCATGCAGTCATGCTGTGTGGACTCCACTGCATTGAATCATGCTGCAAAAAAAACCACTGCATTCAATAGGGTTCCATTTCTTCACCCTGCATGGAATCCACTGCATTCAACCACGCTGCATGGAATCCACTGCATTCAATCGGGATGCATTTTACCACTCTGCATGGATTACACTGCATTTAATCACGCTGCATGTAATCCATGGAATTTAATCGGGATTCATTTTCCTAAGCTGTATGGAATGGACTGCACTTAATCACGCTGCATGGAATCCACTGCATTCAATCGGGATGCATTTTACCACGTTGCATGCAGTTCACTGCATTCAATCACAATGCATGGAATCCACTGCATTCCATCGGGATGCTTTGGGCATTGCTGCATAAAATCCACTGCATTCAATCATGCTGCATGGAATCCACTGCATTCAATCATGCTGCATAAAATCCACTGCATTCAATCGGGATGCATTGGGCCTCGCTGCATGGAATACACTGCATTCAATCAGGCTGCATGGAATCCACTGCATTCAATGGGGATGCATTCTACCATGCTGCATGGAGTTCACTGCATTCAATCACAATGCATGTAATCCACTGCATTCCATCGGGATGCTTTGGGCCATGCTGCATAAAATCCACTGCATTCAATCGGGATGCATTGGGCCTCGCTGCATGGACTCCACTGCATACAATCGGGATCCATTGCGCCAAAATGCATGGAATACTCTGCATTCATTGACGCTGCATGGACTCCACTGCATTCAATCGGGATGCTTTGGGCCATGCTGCATAAAATCCACTGCATTCAACCATGCTGCATGGAATCCACTGCATTCAATCATGCTGCATAAAATCCACTGCATTCCATCGGGATGCATTGGGCCTCGCTGCATGGAATACACTGCATTCAATCACGCTGCATGGAATCCACTGCATTCAATGGGGATGCATTCTACAATGCTGCATGGAGTTCACTGCATTCAATCACAATGCATGGAATCCACTGCATTACATCGGGATGCTTTGGGCCATGCTGCATAAAATCCCCTGCATACAATCGGGATGCATTTGGCCTCGCTGCATGGACTCCACTGCATACAATCGGGATACATTGCACCAAAATGCATGGAATCCTCCGCATGCAACGACGCTGCATGGACTCCACTGCATTCAATCGGGATGCTTTGGGCCATGCTGCATAAAATCCATTGAATTCAATCATGCTGCATGGAATCCACTGCATTCAATCATGCTGTATAAAATCCACTGCATTCAATAGGGTTCCATTTCTTCACGTGGCATCGAATCCACTGCATTCAATCACGCTGCATGGAATCCACTGCATTCAATCGGGATGCATTTTTCCTCGCTGCATGGAGTACACTGCATTCAATCATGCTGCATAAAATCCACTGCATTCCATCAGGATGCTTTGGGCCATGCTGCATAAAATCCACTGCATTCAACCATGCTGCATGGAATCCACTGCATTCAATCATGCTGCATAAAATCCACTGCATTCCATCGGGATGCATTGGGCCTCGCTGCATGGAATACACTGCATTCAATCAGGCTGCATGGAATGCACTGCATTCAATGGGGATGCATTCTACAATGCTGCATGGAGTTCACTGCATTCAATCACAATGCATGGAATCCACTGCATTCCATCGGGATGCTTTGGGCCATGCTGCATAAAATCCACTGCATTCAATCGGGATGCATTGGGCCTCGCTGCATGGACTCCACTGCATACAATCGGGATCCATTGCGCCACAATGCATGGAATACTCTGCATTCAATCACGCTGCATGGAATCCACTGCATTCAATCGGGATGCTTTGGGCCATGCTGCATAAAATCCACTGCATTCAATCTTGCTTTTTGAATCCACTGCATTCAGTAATGCTGCATAAAATCCTTGCATTCAATTGGGTTCCATTTCTTCACGCTGCATGGAATACACTGCATTCAATGACGCTGCATGGAATCCACTGCATTCATTCGGGATGCTTTGGGCCATGCTGAATAAAATCCATTGCATTCAATCATGCTGCACGGAATCCTCTGCATTCAATCGGGATGCATTTTACCATGCTGCATGGATTACCCTTCATTCAATCAGGCTGCATGGAATCCACTGCATTCTATCGGGATGCTTTGGGCCATGCTGCATAAAATCCACTGCATTTAATCGGGATGCATTTGGCCACGCTGCATGGACTCCACTGCATAAAATCGGGATCCATTGCCCCAAAATGCAGGGAATCATCTGCATTCAATGACGCTGCATGGAATCCACTGCATTCCATCGGGATCCATTTTACCACGCAGCATGGATTACACTGCTTTCAATCACAATGCATGGAATCTACTCTATTCAATCGGGATGCTTTGGGCCATACTGCATAAAATCCACTGCATTCAATCATGCTGCATGGAATCCACTGCATTCAATCGGGGTGCATTTTACCACGCTGCATGGATAACATTTCATACACTCAAAATGCATGGAATCCACTGCATTCTATAGGGATGCTTTGGGCCATACTGCATAAAATCCACTGCATTCAATCTTGCTGCATGGAATCCACTGCATTCAATCATGCTGCATAAATCCACTGCATTCAATAGGGTTCCACTTCTTCACGCTGCATGGAATCCACTGCATTCAATCACGCTGCATAAAATCCACTGCATTCAATAGGGTTCCATTTCTTCACGCTGCATGGAATCCACTACATTCAATCACGCTGCATGGAATCCACTGCATTCAATCAGGATGCTTTGGGCCATGCTGCATAAAATCCACTGCATTCAATCATGCTGCCTGGAATCCACTGCATTCAATCATACTGCATAAAATCCACTGCATTCAATAGGGTTCCATTTCTTCACGCTTCATGGAATCCACTGCATTCAATAGGGTTCCATTCCTTCACGCTGCCTGGAATCCACTGCCTTCAATCACGCTGCATGGAATCCACTGCATTCAATCGGGATGCATTTTTCCTCGTTGCATGGATTACACTGCATTCAATCCCAATGCATGGAATCCACTGCATTCAATCGGGAAGCTTTGGGCCATGCTGCAAACAATGCACTGCATTCAACCATGCTGCATGGAATCCACTGCATTCAATCATGCTGTATAAAATCCACTGCATTCAATAGGGTTCCATTTCTTCACGTGGCATCGAATCCACTGCATTCAATCACGCTGCATGGAATCCACTGCATTCAATCGGGATGCATTTTTCCTCGCTGAATGGAGTACACTGCATTCAATCATGCTGCATAAAATCCACTGCATTCCATCGGGATGCTTTGGGCCATGCTGCATAAAATCCACTGCATTCAACCATGCTGCATGGAATCCACTGCATTCAATCATGCTGCATAAAATCCACTGCATTCAATCGGGATGCATTGGGCCTCGCTGCATGGAATAAACTGCATTCAATCAGGCTCCATGGAGTCCACTGCATTCAATGGGGATGCATTCTACCATGCTGCATGGAGTTCACTGCATTCAATCACAATGCATGCAATCCACTGCATTCCATCGGGATGCTTTGGGCCATGCTGCATAAAATCCACTGCATTCAATCGGGATGCATTGGGCCTCGCCGCATGGACTCCACTGCATACAATCGGGATCCATTGCGCCACAATGCATGGAATACTCTGTATTCAATCACGCTGCATGGAATCCACTGCATTCAATCGGGATGCTTTGGGCCATGCTGCATAAAATCCACTGCATGCAATCATGCTGCATGGAATCCACTGCATTCAATCGGGATGCATTTTACCAAGTTGCATGCAGTTCACTGCATTCAATCACAATGCATGGAATCCACTGCATTCAATCGGGATGCTTTGGGCCATGCTGCATAAAATCCACTGCATTCAATCTTGCTTTTTGAATCCACTGCATTCAGTAATGCTGCATAAAATCCTTGCATTCAATTGGGTTCCATTTCTTCACGCTGCATGGAATACACTGCATTCAATCACGCTGCATGGAATCCACTTCATTCAATCGGGATGCATTTTACCATGCTGCGTGGTTTTCACTGCATTCAATCACAATGCATGGAATCAACTGCATTCCATCGGGATGCTTTGGGCCATGCTGCATAAAATCCACTGCATTCAATCATGCTGCATGGAATCCACTGCATTCAATCATGCTGCATAAAATCCACTGCATTCAATAGGGTTCCATTTCTTCACGCTGCATGTAATACACTGCATTCAATCACACTGAATGGAATCCACTGCATTCAATCGGGATGCATTTTACCTCGCTGCATGGATTACACTGCATTCAATCACAATGCATGGAATCCACTGCATTCAATCGGGATGCTTTGGGCCATGCTGCATAAAATCCACTGCATTCAATCGGGATGCATTGGGCCACGCTGCATCGACTCCACTGCATTCAATCGGGATCCATTGCGCCACAATGCAAGGAATCCTCTGCATTCATTGACGCTGCATGGACTCCACTGCATTCAATCGGGATGCTTTGGGCGATGCTGCATAAAATCCACTGCATTCAACCATGCTGCATGGAATCCATTTCATTCAATCATGCTCTATAAAATCCAATGCATTCAATACGGTTCCATTACTTCACGCTGCATGGAATACACTGCATTAAATCAGGATGCATGGAATCGACTGCATTCAATCAGGATGCATTATACCACGTTGCATGGATTACCCTACATTCAATCACAATGCATGGAATCCACTGCATTCAATCGGGATGCTTTGGGCCATGCTGCATAAAATCCACTGCATTCAATCGGGATGCATTGGGCCTCGCTGCATGGACTCCACTGCATACAATCGGGATCCATTGCGCCAAAATGCATGGAATACTCTGCATTCAATGACGCTGCATGGAATCCACTGCATTCCATCGGGAAGCTTTGGGCCATGCTGCATAAAATCCACTGCATTCAATCATGCTGCCTGGAATCCACTGCATTCAATCATACTGCATAAAATCCACTGCATTCAATAGGGTTCCATTTCTTCACGCTTCATGGAATCCACTGCATTCAATAGGGTTCCATTCCTTCACGCTGCCTGGAATCCACTGCCTTCAATCATGCTGCATGGAATCCACTGCATTCAATCGGGATGCATTTTTCCTCGTTGCATGGATTACACTGCATTCAATTCCAATGCATGGAATCCACTGCATTCAATCGGGAATCTTTGGGCCATGCTGCATACAATGCACTGCATTCAATCGGGATGCACTGGGCCTCGCTGCATGGACTCCACTGCATATAATCGGGATCCATTGCGCCACAATGCATGGAATACTCTGCATTCAATGACGCGGAATGGAATCCACTGCATTGAATCGGGAAGCTTTGGGCCATGCTGCATAAATCCACTGCATGCAGTCATGCTGTGTGGACTCCACTGCATTGAATCATGCTGCAAAAAAAACCACTGCATTCAATAGGGTTCCATTTCTTCACCCTGCATGGAATCCACTGCATTCAACCACGCTGCATGGAATCCACTGCATTCAATCGGGATGCATTTTACCACTCTGCATGGATTACACTGCATTTAATCACGCTGCATGTAATCCATGGAATTTAATCGGGATTCATTTTACTAAGCTGTATGGAATGGACTGCACTTAATCACGCTGCATGGAATCCACTGCATTCAATCGGGATGCATTTTACCACGTTGCATGCAGTTCACTGCATTCAATCACAATGCATGGAATCCACTGCATTCCATCGGGATGCTTTGGGCATTGCTGCATAAAATCCACTGCATTCAATCATGCTGCATGGAATCCTGCATTCAATCATGCTGCATAAAATCCACTGCATTCAATCGGGATGCATTGGGCCTCGCTGCATGGAATACACTGCATTCAATCAGGCTGCATGGAATCCACTGCATTCAATGGGGATGCATTCTACCATGCTGCATGGAGTTCACTGCATTCAATCACAATGCATGTAATCCACTGCATTCCATCGGGATGCTTTGGGCCATGCTGCATAAAATCCACTGCATTCAATCGGGATGCATTGGGCCTCGCTGCATGGACTCCACTGCATACAATCGGGATCCATTGCGCCAAAATGCATGGAATACTCTGCATTCATTGACGCTGCATGGACTCCACTGCATACAATCGGGATGCTTTGGGCCATGCTGCATAAAATCCACTGCATTCAACCATGCTGCATGGAATCCACTGCATTCAATCATGCTGCATAAAATCCACTGCATTCCATCGGGATGCATTGGGCCTCGCTGCATGGAATACACTGCATTCAATCACGCTGCATGGAATCCACTGCATTCAATGGGGATGCATTCTACAATGCTGCATGGAGTTCACTGCATTCAATCACAATGCATGCAATCCACTGCATTCCATCGGGATGCTTTGGGCCATGCTGCATAAAATCCCCTGCATACAATCGGGATGCATTTGGCCTCGCTGCATGGACTCCACTGCATTCAATCGGGATGCTTTGGGCCATGCTGCATAAAATCCATTGAATTCAATCATGCTGCATGGAATCCACTGCATTCAATCATGCTGTATAAAATCCACTGCATTCAATAGGGTTCCATTTCTTCACGTGGAATCGAATCCACTGCATTCAATCACGCTGCATGGAATCCACTGCATTCAATCGGGATGCTTTGGGCCATGCTGCATAAAATCCACTGCATTCAATCTTGCTTTTTCAATCCACTGCATTCAGTAATGCTGCATAAAATGCTTGCATTCAATTGGGTTCCATTTCTTCACGCTGCATGGAATACACTGCATTCAATGACGCTGCATGGAATCCACTGCATTCATTCGGGATGCTTTGGGCCATGCTGAATAAAATCCATTGCATTCAATCATGCTGCACGGAATCCTCTGCATTCAATCGGGATGCATTTTACCATGCTGCATGGATTACCCTTCATTCAATCAGGCTGCATGGAATCCACTGCATTCTATCGGGATGCTTTGGGCCATGCTGCATAAAATCCACTGCATTTAATCGGGATGCATTTGGCCACGCTGCATGGACTCCACTGCATAAAATCGGGATCCATTGCCCCAAAATGCAGGGAATCATCTGCATTCAATGACGCTGCATGGAATCCACTGCATTCCATCGGGATCCATTTTACCACGCAGCATGGATTACACTGCTTTCAATCACAATGCATGGAATCTACTCTATTCAATCGGGATGCTTTGGGCCATACTGCATAAAATCCACTGCATTCAATCATGCTGCATGGAATCCACTGCATTCAATCGGGGTGCATTTTACCACGCTGCATGGATAACATTTCATACACTCAAAATGCATGGAATCCACTGCATTCTATAGGGATGCTTTGGGCCATACTGCATAAAATCCACTGCATTCAATCTTGCTGCATGGAATCCACTGCATTCAATCATGCTGCATAAATCCACTGCATTCAATAGGGTTCCACTTCTTCACGCTGCATGGAATCCACTGCATTCAATCACGCTGCATAAAATCCACTGCATTCAATAGGGTTCCATTTCTTCACGCTGCATGGAATCCACTACATTCAATCACGCTGCATGGAATCCACTGCATTCAATCAGGATGCTTTGGGCCATGCTGCATAAAATCCACTGCATTCAATCATGCTGCCTGGAATCCACTGCATTCAATCATACTGCATAAAATCCACTGCATTCAATAGGGTTCCATTTCTTCACGCTTCATGGAATCCACTGCATTCAATAGGGTTCCATTCCTTCACGCTGCCTGGAATCCACTGCCTTCAATCACGCTGCATGGAATCCACTGCATTCAATCGGGATGCATTTTTCCTCGTTGCATGGATTACACTGATTCAATCCCAATGCATGGAATCCACTGCATTCAATCGGGAAGCTTTGGGCCATGCTGCATACAATGCACTGCATTCAACCATGCTGCATGGAATCCACTGCATTCAATCATGCTGTATAAAATCCACTGCATTCAATAGGGTTCCATTTCTTCACGTGGCATCGAATCCACTGCATTTAATCACGCTGCATGGAATCCACTGCATTCAATCGGGATGCATTATTCCTCGCTGAATGGAGTACACTGCATTCAATCATGCTGCATAAAATCCACTGCATTCCATCGGGATGCTTTGGGCCATGCTGCATAAAATCCACTGCATTCAACCATGCTGCATGGAATCCACTGCATTCAATCATGCTGCATAAAATCCACTGCATTCAATCGGGATGCATTGGGCCTCGCTGCATGGAATAAACTGCATTCAATCAGGCTCCATGGAGTCCACTGCATTCAATGGGGATGCATTCTACCATGCTGCATGGAGTTCACTGCATTCAATCACAATGCATGCAATCCACTGCATTCCATCGGGATGCTTTGGGCCATGCTGCATAAAATCCACTGCATTCAATCGGGATGCATTGGGCCTCGCTGCATGGACTCCACTGCATACAATCGGGATCCATTGCGCCACAATGCATGGAATACTCTGTATTCAATCACGCTGCATGGAATCCACTGCATTCAATCGGGAGGCTTTGAGCCATGCTGCATAAAATCCACTGCATGCAATCATGCTGCATGGAATCCACTGCATTCAATCGGGATGCATTTTACCAAGTTGCATGCAGTTCACTGCATTCAATCACAATGCATGGAATCCACTGCATTCAATCGGGATGCTTTGGGCCATGCTGCATAAAATCCACTGCATTCAATCTTGCTTTTTGAATCCACTGCATTCAGTAATGCTGCATAAATCCTTGCATTCAATTGGGTTCCATTTCTTCACGCTGCATGGAATACACTGCATTCAATCACGCTGCATGGAATCCACTTCATTCAATCGGGATGCATTTTACCATGCTGCGTGGTTTTCACTGCATTCAATCACAATGCATGGAATCAACTGCATTCCATCGGGATGCTTTGGGCCATGCTGCATAAAATCCACTGCATTCAATCATGCTGCATGGAATCCACTGCATTCAATCATGCTGCATAAAATCCACTGCATTCAATAGGGTTCCATTTCTTCACGCTGCATGTAATACACTGCATTCAATCACACTGAATGGAATCCACTGCATTCAATCGGGATGCATTTTACCTCGCTGCATGGATTACACTGCATTCAATCACAATGCATGGAATCCACTGCATTCAATCGGGATGCTTTGGGCCATGCTGCATAAAATCCACTGCATTCAATCGGGATGCATTGGGCCACGCTGCATCGACTCCACTGCATTCAATCGGGATCCATTGCGCCACAATGCAAGGAATCCTCTGCATTCAATGACGCTGCATGGACTCCACTGCATTCAATCGGGATGCTTTGGGCCATGCTGCATAAAATCCACTGCATTCAATCGGGATGCATTGGGCCTCGCTGCATAGACTCCACTGCATATAATCGGGATCCATTGCGCCACAATGCATGGAATACTCTGCATTCAATGACGCTGCATGGAATCCACTGCATTCCATCGGGAAGCTTTGGGCCATGCTGCATAAAATCCACTGCATTCAATCATGCTGCATGGAATCCACTGCATTCAATCGGGATGCATTTTACAAGGCTGCATGGATTACATTTCATACACTCAAATTGCATGGAATCCACTGCGTTCTATAGGGATGCTTTGGGCAATACTACATAAAATACACTGCATTCAATTTGCTGCATGGAATCCACTGCATTCAATCATGCTGAATAAAATCCACTGCATTCAATAGGGTTCCATTTCTTCACGCTGCATGGAATACACTGCTTTCAATCAGGCTGCATGAAATCCACTGCATTCAATGGGGATGCATTCTACAATGCTGCATGGAGTTCACTGCATGCAATCACAATGCATGTAATCCACTGCATTCCATCGGGATGCTTTGGGCCATGCTGCATAAAATCCACTGCATTCAATCGGGATGCATTGGGCCTCGCTGCATGGACTCCACTGCATACAATCGGGATCCATTGCGCCAAAATGCATGGAATATTCTGCATTCATTGACGCTGCTTGGACTCCACTGCATTCAATCGGGATGCTTTGGGCCATGCTGCATAAAATCCACTGCATTCAACCATGCTGCATGGAATCCACTGCATTCAATCACGCTGCATGGAATCCACTGCATTCAATGGGGGTGCATTCTACAATGCTGCATGGAGTTCACTGCATTCAATCACAATGCATGGAATCCACTGCATTCCATCGGGATGCTTTGGGCCATGCTGCATAAAATCCACTGCATTCAATCGGGATGCATTGGGCCTCGCTTCATGGACTCCAGTGCATACAATCGGAATCCATTGCAACAAAATGCATGGAATACTCTGCATTCAATCACGCTGCATGGAATCCACTGCATTCAATCGGGATGCTTTGGGCCATGCTGCGTAAAATCCATTGTATTCAATCATGCTGCATGGAATCCACTGCATTCAATCATGCTGCATAAAATCCACTGCATTCAATAGGGTTCCATTTCTTCACGTGGCATCGAATCCACTGCATTCAATCACGCTGCATGGAATCCACTGCATTCAATCGGGATGCATTTTTCCTCGCTGCATGGAGTACACTGCATTCAATCATGCTGCATAAAATCCACTGCATTCCATCGGGATGCTTTGGGCCATGCTGCATAAAATCCACTGCATTCAACCATGCTGCATGGAATCCACTGCATTCAATCATGCTGCATAAAATCCACTGCATTCAATCGGGATGCATTGGGCCTCGCTGCATGGAATACACTGCATTCAATCAGGCTGCATGGAATCCACTGCATTCAATGAGGATGCATTCTACAATGCTGCATGGAGTTCACTGCATTCAATCACAACGCATGTAATCCACTGCATTCCATCGGGATGCTTTGGGCCATGCTGCAAAAAATCCACTGCATTCAATCGGGATGCATTGGGCCTCGCTGCATGGACTCCACTGCATAAAATCGGGATCCATTGCGCCAAAATGCATGGAATAATCTGCATTCATTGACGCTGCATGGACTCCACTGCATTCAATCGGGATGCTTTGGGCCATGCTGCATAAAATCCACTGCATTCAACCATGCTGCATGGAATCCACTGCATTCAATCATGCTGCATAAAATCCACTGCATTCAATCGGGATGCATTGGGCCTCGCTGCATGGAATAAACTGCATTCAATCAGGCTCCATGGAGTCCACTGCATTCAATGGGGATGCATTCTACCATGCTGCATGGAGTTCACTGCATTCAATCACAATGCATGCAATCCACTGCATTCCATCGGGATGCTTTGGGCCATGCTGCATAAAATCCACTGCATTCAATCGGGATGCATTGGGCCTCGCTTCATGGACTCCACTGCATACAATCGGGATCCATTGCGCCACAATGCATGGAATACTCTGCATTCAATCACGCTGCATGGAATCCACTGCATTCAATCGGGATGCTTTGGGCCATGCTGCATAAAATCCACTGCATGCAATCATGCTGCATGGAATCCACTGCATTCAATCGGGATGCATTTTACCAAGTTGCATGCAGTTCACTGCATTCAATCACAATGCATGGAATCCACTGCATTCCATCGGGATGCTTTGGGCCATGCTGCATAAAATCCACTGCATTCAATCTTGCTTTTTGAATCCACTGCATTCAGTAATGATGCATAAAATCCTTGCATTCAATTGGGTTCCATTTCTTCACGCTGCATGGAATACACTGCATTCAATCACGCTGCATGGAATCCACTGCATTCAATCGGGATGCATTTTACCATGCTGCGTGGTTTTCACTGCATTCAATCACAATGCATGGAATCAACTGCATTCCATCGTGATGCTTTGGGCCATGCTGCATAAAATCCACTGCATTCAATCATGCTGCATGGAATCCACTGCATTCAATCATGCTGCATAAAATCCACTGCATTCAATAGGGTTCCATTTCTTCACGCTGCATATAATACACTGCATTCAATCACACTGAATGGAATCCACTGCATTCAATCGGGATGCATTTTACCTCGCTGCATGGATTACACTGCATTCAATCACAATGCATGGAATCCACTGCATTCAATCGGGATGCTTTGGGCCATGCTGCATAAAATCCACTGCATTCAATCGGGATGCATTGGGCCACGCTGCATCGACTCCACTGCATTCAATCGGGATGCTTTGGGCCATGCTGCATAAAATCCACTGCATTCAACCATGCTGCATGGAATCCATTTCATTCAATCATGCTCTATAAAATCCAATGCATTCAATACGGTTCCATTACTTCACGCTGCATGGAATACACTGCATTAAATCAGGATGCATGGAATCGACTGCATTCAATCAGGATGCATTATACCACGTTGCATGGATTACCCTACATTCAATCACAATGCATGGAATCCACTGCATTCAATCGGGATGCTTTGGGCCATGCTGCATAAAATCCACTGCATTCAATTGGGATGCATTGGGCCTCGCTGCATAGACTCCACTGCATATAATCGGGATCCATTGCGCCACAATGCATGGAATACTCTGCATTCAATGACGCTGCATGGAATCCACTGCATTCCATCGGGAAGCTTTGGGCCATGCTGCATAAAATCCACTGCATTCAATCATGCTGCATGGAATCCACTGCATTCAATCGGGATGCATTTTACAAGGCTGCATGGATTACATTTCATACACTCAAAATGCATGGAATCCACTGCGTTCTATAGGGATGCTTTGGGCCATACTGCATAAAATACACTGCATTCAATTTGCTGCATGGAATCCACTGCATTCAATCATGCTGAATAAAATCCACTGCATTCAATAGGGTTCCATTTCTTCACGCTGCATGGAATACACTGCATTCAATCAGGCTGCATGAAATCCACTGCATTCAATGGGGATGCATTCTACAATGCTGCATGGAGTTCACTGCATGCAATCACAATGCATGTAATCCACTGCATTCCATCGGGATGCTTTGGGCCATGCTGCATAAAATCCACTGCATTCAATCGGGATGCATTTGGCCACGCTGCATGGACTCCACTGCATAAAATCGGGATCCATTGCCCCAAAATGCAAGGAATCCTCTGCATTCAATGTCGCTGCATGGAATCCACTGCATTCCATCGGGATCCATTTTACCACGCAGCATGGATTACACTGCTTTCAATCACAATGCATGGAATCTACTCTATTCAATCTGGATGCTTTGGGCCATACTGCATAAAATCCACTGCATTCAATCATGCTGCATGGAATCCACTGCATTCAATCGGGGTGCATTTTACCACGCTGCATGGATAACATTTCATACACTCAAAATGCATGGAATCCACTGCATTCAATCATGCTGCATAAATCCACTGCATTCAATAGGGTTCCACTTCTTCACGCTGCATGGAATCCACTGCATTCAATCACGCTGCATAAAATCCACTGCATTCAATAGGGTTCCATTTCTTCACGCTGCATGGAATCCACTACATTCAATCACGCTGCATGGAATCCACTGCATTCAATCAGGATGCTTTGGGCCATGCTGCATAAAATCCACTGCATTCAATCATGCTGCCTGGAATCCACTGCATTCAATCATACTGCATAAAATCCACTGCATTCAATAGGGTTCCATTTCTTCACGCTTCATGGAATCCACTGCATTCAATAGGGTTCCATTCCTTCACGCTGCCTGGAATCCACTGCCTTCAATCACACTGCATGGAATCCACTGCATTCAATCGGGATGCATTTTTCCTCGTTGCATGGATTACACTGCATTCAATCCCAATGCATGGAATCCACTGCATTCAATCGGGAAGCTTTGGGCCATGCTGAATACAATGCACTGCATTCAATCGGGATGCACTGGGCCTCGCTGCATGGACTCCACTGCATATAATCGGGATCCATTGCGCCACAATGCATGGAATACTCTGCATTCAATGACGCTGAATGGAATCCACTGCATTGAATCGGGAAGCTTTGGGCCATGCTGCATAAATCCAATGCATGCAATCATGCTGTGTGGACTCCACTGCATTGAATCATGCTGCAAAAAAAACCACTGCATTCAATAGGGTTCCATTAATGCACCCTGCATGGAATCCACTGCATTCAACCACGCTGCATGGAATCCACTGCATTCAATCGGGATGCATTTTACCACTCTGCATGGATTACACTGCATTTAATCACGCTGCATGTAATCCATGGAATTTAATCGGGATTCATTTTACTAAGCTGTATGGAATGGACTGCACTTAATCACGCTGCATGGAATCCACTGCATTCAATCGGGATGCATTTTACCACGTTGCATGCAGTTCACTGCATTCAATCACAATGCATGGAATCCACTGCATTCAATCGGGATGCTTTGGGCCATGCTGCATAAAATCCACTGCATTCAATCATGCTGCATGGAATCCACTGCATTCAGTAATGCTGCATAAAATCCTTGCATTCAATTGGGTTCCATTTCTTCACGCTGCATGGAATACACTGCATTCAATCACGCTGCATAGAATCCACTGCATTCAATCGGGATGCATTTTACCATGCTGCGTGGTTTTCACTGCATTCAATCACAATGCATGGAATCCACTGCATTCCATCGGGATGCTTTGGGCCATGCTGCATAAAATCCACTGCATTCAATCATGCTGCATGGAATCCACTGCATTCAATCATGCTGCATAAAATCCACTGCATTCAATAGGGTTCCATTTCTTCACCCTGCATGGAATCCACTGCATTCAACCACGCTGCATGGAATCCACTGCATTCAATCGGGATGCATTTTACCATTCTGCATGGATTACACTGCATTTAATCACGCTGCATGTAATCCATGGAATTTAATCGGGATTCATTTTTCTAAGCTGTATGGAATGGACTGCACTTAATCACGCTGCATGGAATCCACTGCATTCAATCGGGATGCATTTTACCACGTTGCATGCAGTTCACTGCATTCAATCACAATGCATGGAATCCACTGCATTCAATCGGGATGCTTTGGGCCATGCTGCATAAAATCCACTGCATTCAATCTTGCTTTTTGAATCCACTGCATTCAGTAATGCTGCATAAAATCCTTGCATTCAATTGGGTTCCATTTCTTCACGCTGCATGGAATACACTGCATTCAATCACGCTGCATGGAATCCACTGCATTCAATCGGGATGCATTTTACCATGCTGCGTGGTTTTCACTGCATTCAATCACAATGCATGGAATCCACTGCATTCCATCGGGATGCTTTGGGCCATGCTGCATAAAATCCACTGCATTCAATCGGGATGCATTGGGCCACGCTGCATCGACTCCACTGCATTCAATTGGCATCCATTGCGCCACAATGCATGGAATACTCTGCATTCAATGACGCTGCATGGAATCCACTGCATTCCATCGGGAAGCTTTGGGCCATGCTGCATAAAATCCACTGCATTCAATCATGCTGCATGGAATCCACTGCATTTAATCGGGATGCATTTTACAAGGCTGCATGGATTACATTTCATACACTCAAAATGCATGGAATCCACTGCGTTCTATACGTATGCTTTGGGCCATACTGCATAAAATACACTGCATTCAATTTGCTGCATGGAATCCACTGCATTCAATCATGCTGAATAAAATCCACTGCATTCAATAGGGTTCCATTTCTTCACGCTGCATGGAATACACTGCATTCAATCAGGCTGCATTAAATCCACTGCATTCAATGGGGATGCATTCTACAATGCTGAATGGAGTTCACTGCATGCAATCACAATGCATGTAATCCACTGCATTCCATCGGGATGCTTTGGGCCATGCTGCATAAAATCCACTGCATTCAACCATGCTGCATGGAATCCACTGCATTCAATCATGCTGCATAAAATCCACTGCATTCCATCGGGATGCATTGGGCCTCGCTGCATGGAATAAACTGCATTCAATCAGGCTCCATGGAATCCACTGCATTCAATCGGGATGCATTTTACAATGCTGCATGGAGTTCACTGCATTCAATCACAACGCATGTAATCCACTGCATTCCATCGGGATGCTTTGGGCCATGCTGCATAAAATCCACTGCATTCAATCGGGATGCATTGGGCCTCGCTGCATGGACTCCACTGCATACAATTGGGATCCATTGCGCCAAAATGCATGGAATACTCTGCATTCATTGACGCTGCATGGACTCCACTGCATTCAATCGGGATGCTTTGGGCCATGCTGCATAAAATCCACTGCATTCAACCATGCTGCATGGAATCCACTGCATTCAATCATGCTGCATAAAATCCACTGCATTCCATCGGGATGCATTGGGCCTCGCTGCATGGAATACACTGCATTCAATCACGCTGCATGGAATCCACTGCATTCAATGGGGATGCATTCTACAATGCTGCATGGAGTTCACTGCATTCAATCACAATGCATGGAATCCACTGCATTCCATTGGGATGCTTTGGGCCATGCTGCATAAAATCCACTGCATTCAATCGGGATGCATTGGGCCTCGCTGCATGGACTCCACTGCATACAATCGGGATCCATTGCACCAAAATGCATGGAATCCTCCGCATGCAACGACGCTGCATGGACTCCACTGCATTCAATCGGGATGCTTTGGGCCATGCTGCATAAAATCCACTGCATTCAATCATGCTGCATGGAATCCACTGCATTCAATCATGCTGTATAAAATCCACTGCATTCAATAGGGTTCCATTTCCTCACGTAGCATCGAATCCACTGCATTCAATCACGCTGCATGGAATCCACTGCATTCAATCGGGTTGCATTTTTCCTCGCTGCATGGAGTACACTGCATTCAATCATGCTGCATAAAATCCACTGCATTCCATCGGGATGCTTTGGGCCATGCTGCATAAAATCCACTGCATTCAACCATGCTGCATGGAATCCACTGCATTCAATCATGCTGCATAAAATCCACTGCATTCCATCGGGATGCATTGGGCCTCGCTGCATGGAATAAACTGCATTCAATCAGGCTCCATGGAATCCACTGCATTCAATCGGGATGCATTTTACCATGCTGCGTGGTTTTCACTGCATTCAATCACAATGCATGGAATCCACTGCATTCCATCGGGATGCTTTGGGCCATGCTGCATAAAATCCACTGCATTCAATCGGGATGCATTGGGCCTCGCTGCATGGACTCCACTGCATACAATCGGGATCCATTGCGCCACAATGCATGGAATACTCTGCATTCAATCACGCTGCATGGAATCCACTGCATTCAATCGGGATGCTTTGGGCCATGCTGCATAAAATCCACTGCATGCAATCATGCTGCATGGAATCCACTGCATTCAATCGGGATGCATTTTACCACGTTGCATGCAGTTCACTGCATTCAATCACAATGCATGGAATCCACTGCATTCAATCGGGATGCTTTGGGCCATGCTGCATAAAATCCACTGCATTCAATCTTGCTTTTTGAATCCACTGCATTCAGTAATGCTGCATAAAATCCTTGCATTCAATTGGGTTCCATTTCTTCACGCTGCATGGAATACACTGCATTCAATCACGCTGCATGGAATCCACTGCATTCAATCGGGACGCATTTTACCATGCTGCGTGGTTTTCACTGCATTCAATCACAATGCATGGAATCCACTGCATTCCATCGGGATGCTTTGGGCCATGCTGCATAAAATCCACTGCATTCAATCGGGATGCATTGGGCCACGCTGCATCGACTCCACTGCATTCAATCGGGATCCATTGCGCCACAATGCAAGGAATCCTCTGCATTCATTGACGCTGCATGGACTCCACTGCATTCAATCGGGATGCATTGGGCCATGCTGCATAAAATCCACTGCATTCAACCATGCTGCATGGAATCCATTTCATTCAATCATGCTCTATAAAATCCAATGCATTCAATACGGTTCCATTACTTCACGCTGCATGGAATACACTGCATTAAATCAGGATGCATGGAATCGACTGCATTCAATCAGGATGCATTATACCACGTTGCATGGATTACCCTACATTAAATCACACTGCATGGAATCCACTGCATTCAATCGGGATGCATTTTACCACACTGCTTGGATTACACTGCATTCAATCGCAATGCATAGAATCCACTGCATTCAATATGGATGCATTTTACCACTCTGCATGGAATCCACTGCATTTAATCACGCTGCATGTAATCCATGGAATTTAATCGAGATTCATTTTACTAAGCTGTATGGAATCGACTGCATTTAATCACGCTGCATGGAATCCACTGCATTCAATCGGGATTCATTTTACAAAGCTGCATGGAGTACACTGCATTCAATCACAATGCATGGAATCCGCTGCATTCAAACGGGATGCTTTGGGCCATGCTGCATAAAATCCACTGCATTCAATCATGCTGCATGGAATCCACTGCATTCAATCATGCAGCATAAAATCCGCTGCATTCCATAGGGTTCCATTTCTTCATGCTGCATGGAATACACTGCATTCAATCATGCTGCATAAAATCCGCTGCATTCCATAGGGTTCCATTCCTTCATGCTGCATGGAATACACTGCATTTAATCAGGCTGCATGGAATCCACTGCATTCAATCGGGATGCATTTTTCCTCGTTGCATGGACTACACTGCATTCCATCACAATGCATGGAATCCACTGCATTCAATCGGGAAGATTTGGGCCATGCTGCATACAATCCACTGCATTCAATCGGGATGCACTGGGCCTCGCTGCATGGACTCCACTGCATATAATCGGGATCCATTGCGCCACAATGCATGGAATACTCTGCATTCAATGACGCTGAATGGAATCCACTGCATTGAATCGTGAAGCTATGGGCCATGCTGCATAAAATCCACTGCATGCAATCATGCTGCATTGAATCCACTGCATTCAATCATGCTGCATAAAATCCACTGCATTCAATAGGGTTTCATTAATGCACCCTGCATGGAATCCACTGCATTCAACCACGCTGCATGGAATCCACTGCATACAATCGGGATGCATTTTATCACTCTGCATGGATTACACTGCATTTAATCACGCTGCATGTAATCCATGGAATTTAATCGGGATTCATTTTACTAAGCTGTATGGAATCGACTGCACATAATCACGCTGCATGGAATCCACTGCATTCAATCGGGATGCATTTTACCACGTTGCATGCAGTTCACTGCATTCAATCACAATGCATGGAATCCACTGCATTCAATCGGGATGCTTTGGGCCATGCTGCATAAAATCCACTGCATTCAATCTTGCTTTTTGAATCCACTGCATTCAGTAATGCTGCATAAAATCCTTGCATTCAATTGGGTTCCATTTCTTCACGCTGCATGGAATACACTGCATTCAATCACGCTGCATGGAAACCACTGCATTCCATCGGGATGCTTTGGGCCATGCTGCATAAACTCCACTGCATTCAATCGGGATGCATTGGGCCTCGCTGCATGGACTCCACTGCATAAAATCTGGATCCATTGCGCCACAATGCATGGAATCCTCTGCATTCAACAACGCTGCATGGAATCCACTGCATTCCATCGGGATGCATTGGGCCATGCTGCATAAAATCCACTGCATTCAATCGGGATGCATTGGGCTTCGCTGCATGGACTCCACTGCATTCAATCGGGATCCATTGAGCCACAATGCATGGAATTCTCTTCATTCAATGACGCTGCATCGAGTCCACAGCATTCAATCGGAATCCATTGTGCCACAATGCATGGAAATCTCTGCATTCAATGACGCTGCATGGAATCCACTGCATTCCATCAGGATGCTTTGGGCCATGCTGCATAAAATCCACTGCATGCAATCATGCTGCATGGAATCAACTACATTCAATCATGCTGCATAAAATCCACTGCATTCAATAGGGTTCCATTTCTTCACGCTGCATGGAATCCACTGCGTTCAAACACGCTGCATGGAATCCACTGCATTCAACATGGATGAATTTTACCACGCTGCATTTAGTACAGTGTATTCAATCACAATTCATGGAATCCATTGCATTCAATCGGGATGCTTTGGGCCATGCTGCATAAAATCCACTGCATTCAATCGGGATGCATTGGGCCACGCTGCATCGACTCCACTGCATTCAATCGGGATCCATTGCGCCACAATGCAAGGAATCCTCTGCATTCATTGACGCTTCATGGACTCCACTGCATTCAATCGGGATGCTTTGGGCCATGCTGCATAAAATCCACTGCATTCAACCATGCTGCATGGAATCCATTTCATTCAATCATTCTCTATAAAATCCAATGCATTCAATACGGTTCCATTACTTCACGCTGCATGGAATACACTGCATTAAATCAGGATGCATGGAATCGACTGCATTCAATCAGGATGCATTATACCACGTTGCATGGATTACCCTACATTCAATCACAATGCATGGAATCCACTGCATTCAATCGGGATGCTTTGGGCCATGCTGCATAAAATCCACTGCATTCAATCGGGATGCATTGGGCCTCGCTGCATAGACTCCACTGCATATAATCGGGATCCATTGCGCCACAATGCATGGAATACTCTGCATTCAATGACGCTGCATGGAATCCACTGCATTCCATCGGGAAGCTTTGGGCCATGCTGCATAAAATCCACTGCATTCAATCATGCTGCATGGAATCCACTGCATTCAATCGGGATGCATTTTACAAGGCTGCATGGATTACATTTCATACACTCAAATTGCATGGAATCCACTGCGTTCTATAGGGATGCTTTGGGCCATACTGCATAAAATACACTGCATTCAATTTGCTGCATGGAATCCACTGCATTCAATCATGCTGAATAAAATCCACTGCATTCAATAGGGTTCCATTTCTTCACGCTGCATGGAATACACTGCATTCAATCAGGCTGCATGAAATCCACTGCATTCAATGGGGATGCATTCTACAATGCTGCATGGAGTTCACTGCATGCAATCACAATGCATGTAATCCACTGCATTCCATCGGGATGCTTTGGGCCATGCTGCATAAAATCCACTGCATTCAACCATGCTGCATGGAATCCACTGCATTCAATCATGCTGCATAAAATCCACTGCATTCAATCGGGATGCATTGGGCCTCGCTGCATGGAATACACTGCATTCAATCAGGCTGCATGGAATCCACTGCATTCAATGGGGATGCATTCTACAATGCTGCATGGAGTTCACTGCATTCAATCACAACGCATGTAATCCACTGCATTCCATCGGGATGCTTTGGGCCATGCTGCATAAAATCCACTGCATTCAATCGGGATGCATTGGGCCTCGCTGCATGGTCTCCACTGCATACAATCGGGATCCATTGCGCCAAAATGCATGGAATAATCTACATTCATTGACGCTGCATGGAATCCACTGCATTCAATGGGGATGCATTCTACAATGCTGCATGGAGTTCACTGCATTCAATCACAATGCATGGAATCCACTGCATTCCATCGGGATGCTTTGGGCCATGCTGCATAAAATCCACTGCATTCAATCGGGATGCATTGGGCCTCGCTGCATGGACTCCACTGCATACAATCGGGATCCATTGCACCAAAATGCATGGAATCCTCCGCATGCAACGACGCTGCATGGACTCCACTGCATTCAATCGGGATGCTTTGGGCCATGCTGCATAAAATCCATTGAATTCAATCATGCTGCATGGAATCCACTGCATTCAATCATGCTGCATAAAATCCACTGCATTCAATAGGGTTCCATTTCTTCACGTGGCATCGAATCCACTGCATTCAATCACGCTGCATGGAATCCACTGCATTCAATCGGGATGCATTTTTCCTCGCTGCATGGAGTACACTGCATTCAATCATGCTGCATAAAATCCACTGCATTCCATCGGGATGCTTTGGGCCATGCTGCATAAAATCCACTGCATTCAACCATGCTGCATGGAATCCACTGCATTCAATCATGCTGCATAAAATCCACTGCATTCCATCGGGATGCATTGGTGCTCGCTGCATGGAATACACTGCATTCAATCAGGCTGCATGGAATCCACTGCATTCAATGGGGATGCATTCTACCATGCTGCATGGAGTTCACTGCTTTCAATCACAATGCATGGAATCCACTGCATTCCATCGGGATGCTTTGGGCCATGCTGCATAAAATCCACTGCATTCAATCGGGATGCATTGGGCCTCGCTGCATGGACTCCACTGCATACAATCGGGATCCATTGCGCCACAATGCATGGAATACTCTGCATTCAATGACGCTGCATGGAATCCACTGCATTCAATCGGGATGCTTTGGGCCATGCTGCATAACATCCACTGCATGCAATCATGGTGCATGGAATCCACTGCATTCAATCATGCTGCATAAAATCCACTGCATTCAATAGGGTTCCATTTCTTCTTCACGCTGCCTGGAATCCACTGCATTCAATCACACTGCATGGAATCTACTGCATTCAATCGGGATGCATTTTACCACACTGCTTGGATTACACTGCATTCAATCGCAATGCTTAGAATCCACTGCATTCAATATGGATGCATTTTACCACTCTGCATGGAATCCACTGCATTTACTCACGCTGCATGTAATCCATGGAATTTATTCGGGATTCATTTTACTAAGCTGTATGGAATCGACTGCATTTAATCACGCTGCATGGAATCCACTGCATTCAATCGGGATTCATTTTACAAAGCTGCATGGAGTACACTGCATTCAATCACAATGCATGGAATCCACTGCATTGAAACGGGATGCTTTGGGCCATGCTGCATAAAATCCACTGCATTCAATCATGCTGCATGGAATCCACTGCATTCAATCATGCAGCATAAAATCCGCTGCATTCCATAGGGTTCCATTTCTTCATGCTGCATGGAATACACTGCATTCAATCAGGCTGCATAAAATCCGCTGCATTCCATAGGGTTCCATTTCTTCATGCTGCATGGAATACACTGCATTTAATCAGGCTGCATGGAATCCACTGCATTCAATCGGGATGCATTTTTCCTCGTTGCATGGACTACACTGCATTCCATCACAATGCATGGAATCCACTGCATTCAATCGGGAAGATTTGGGCCATGCTGCATACAATCCACTGCATTCAATCGGGATGCACTGGGCCTCGCTGCATGTACTCCACGGCATATAATCGGGATCAATTGCGCCACAATCCATGGAATACTCTGCATTCAATGACGCTGCATGGAATCCACTGCATTCAATCGGGAAGCTTTGGGCCATGCTGCATAAAATCCACTGCATTCAATCATGCTGCATGGAATCCACTGCATTCAATCATACTGCATAAAATCCACTGCATTCAATAGGGTTCCATTACTGCACCCTGCATGGAATCCACTGCATTCAACCACGCTGCATGGAATCCACTGCATTCAATCGGGATGCATTTTATCACTCTGCATGGATTACACTGTATTTAATCACGCTGCATGTAATCCATGGAATTTAATCGGGATTCATTTTACTAAGCTGTATGGAATCGACTGCACTTAATCACGCTGCATGGAATCCACTGCATTCAATCGGGATGCATTTTACCACGTTGCATGCAGTTCACTGCATTCAATCACAATGCATGGAATCCACTGCATTCAATCGGGATGCTTTGGGCCATGCTGCATAAAATCCACTGCATTCAATCTTGCTTTTTGAATCCACTGCATTCAGTAATGCTGCATAAAATCCTTGCATTCAATTGGGTTCCATTTCTTCACGCTGCATGGAATACACTGCATTCAATCACGCTGCATGGAAACCACTGCATTCAATCGGGATGCATTTTACCTCGCTGCATGGATTACACTGCATTCAATCACAATGCATGGAATCCACTGCATTCCATCGGGATGCTTTGGGCCATGCTGCATAAACTCCACTGCATTCAATCGGGATGCATTGGGCCTCGCTGCATGGACTCCACTGCATAAAATCTGGATCCATTGCGCCACAATGCATGGAATCCTCTGCATTCAATGACGCTGCATGGACTCCACTGCATTCCATCGGGATGCTTTGGGCCATGCTGCATAAAATCCACTGCATGCAATCCTGCTGCATGGAATCCACTACATTCAATCATGCTGCATAAAAACCACTGCATTCAATAGGGTTCCATTTCTTCACGCTGCATGGAATCCACTGCATTCAATCACGCTGCATGGAATCCACTGCATTCAACATGGATGAATTTTACCACGCTGCATTTAGTACAGTGTATTCAATCACAATTCATGGAATCCATTGCATTCAATCGGGATGCTTTGGGCCATGCTGCATAAAATCCACTGCATTCAATCGGGATACACTGGGCATCGCTGCATGGACTCCACTGCATACAATCGGGATCCATTGCGCCACAATGCATGGAATCCTCTGCATTCAATGACGCTGCATGGAATCCACTGCATTCAATCGGGATGCTTTGGGCCATGCTGCATAAAATCCACTGCATTCAATCGGGATGCATTGGGCCTCGCTGCATGGACTCCACTGCATACAATAGGGATCCATTGCGCCACAATGCATGGAATCCTCTGCATTCAACGACGCTGCATGGAATCCACTGCATTCAATCGGGAGGCTTTGGGCCATGCTGCATAAAATACACTGCATTCAATCATGCTGCATAAAATCCTTGCATTCAATTGGGTTCCATTTCTTCACGCTGCATGGAATCCAATGCATTCAATCAGGATGCATTTTACCACACTGAATGGATTACACTTCATTCAATCACAATGCATGGAATCCACTGTATTCCATCGGGATGCTTTGGGCCATGCTGCATAAAATCCACTGCATTCAATCAGATGCATTTTGCCTCGCTGCATAGACTCCACTGCATACAATTGGGATCCATTTCGCCAAAATGCATTGAATCTTCTGCATTCAATTACGCTGCATGGAATCCACTGCATTCAATCGGGATGCTTTGGGCCATGCTGCATAAACTCCATTGCATTCAATAATGCTGCATGGGATCCACTGCATTCAATCATGCTGCATAAAAGCCACTGCATTCAATAGGGTTCCATTTCTTCACGCTGCATGGAATCCACTACATTCAATCACGCTGCATGGAATCCACTGCATTCTATCGGGATGCATTTTACCACGCTGCATAGATTACACCGCATTCAATCACAATGCATGGAATCCACTGCATTCAATCGGGATGCTTTGGGCCATGCTGCATAAAATCCACTGCATTCAATCGGGATGCATTGGGCCTGGCTGCATGGATTCCACTGCATTCAATCGGGATCCATTGTGCCACAATGCATGGAATTCTCTTCATTCAATGACGCTGCATCGAATCCACTGCATTCAATCGGAATCCATTGTGCCACAATGCATTGAATCCTCTGCATTCAATCACGCTGCATGGAATCCACTGCATTCAATCGGGATGCATTTTACCAGGCTGCATAGAATCCACTGCATTCAATCACGCTGCATGGAATACACTGCATTCAATCACGCTGCATGGAATCCACTGCATTCAATCGGGATGCATTTTACCATGCTGCGTGGTTTTCACTGCATCCAATCACAATGCATGGAATCCACTGCATTCCATCGGGATGCTTTGGGCCATGCTGCATAAAATCCACTGCATTCAATCGGGATGCATTGGGCCACGCTGCATCGACTCCACTGCATTCAATTGGCATCCATTGCGCCACAATGCAAGGAATCCTCTGCATTCATTGACGCTGCATGGACTCCACTGCATTCAATCGGGATGCTTTGGGCCATGCTGCATAAAATCCACTGCATTCAACCATGCTGCATGGAATACATTTCATTCAATCATGCTCTAAAAAATCCAATGCATTCAATACGGTTCCATTACTTCACGCTGCATGGAATACACTGCATTAAATCAGGATGCATGGAATCGACTGCATTCAATCAGGATGCATTATACCACGTTGCATGGATTACCCTACATTCAATCACAATGCATGGAATCCACTGCATTCAATCGGGATGCTTTGGGCCATGCTGCATAAAATCCACTGCATTCAATCGGGATGCATTGGGCCTCGCTGCATAGACTCCACTGCATATAATCGGGATCCATTGCGCCACAATGCATGGAATACTCTGCATTCAATGACGCTGCATGGAATCCACTGCATTCAATCGGGAAGCTTTGGGCCATGCTGCATAAAATCCACTGCATTCAATCATGCTGCATGGAATCCACTGCATTCAATCGGGATGCATTTTACAAGGCTGCATGGATTACATTTCATACACTCAAAATGCATGGAATCCACTGCGTTCTATAGGTATGCTTTGGGCCATACTGCATAAAATACACTGCATTCAATTTGCTGCATGGAATCCACTGCATTCAATCATGCTGAATAAAATCCACTGCATTCAATAGGGTTCCATTTCTTCACGCTGCATGGAATACACTGCATTCAATCAGGCTGCATGAAATCCACTGCATTCAATGGGGATGCATTCTACAATGCTGAATGGAGTTCACTGCATGCAATCACAATGCATGTAATCCACTGCATTCCATCGGGATGCTTTGGGCCATGCTGCATAAAATCCACTGCATTCAACCATGCTGCATGGAATCCACTGCATTCAATCATGCTGCATAAAATCCACTGCATTCAATCGGGATGCATTGGGCCTCGCTGCATGGAATACACTGCATTCAATCAGGCTGCATGGAATCCACTGCATTCAATGGGGATGCATTCTACAATGCTGCATGGAGTTCACTGCATTCAATCACAACGCATGTAATCCACTGCATTCCATCGGGATGCTTTGGGCCATGCTGCATAAAATCCACTGCATTCAATCGGGATGCATTGGGCCTCACTGCATGGACTCCACTGCATACAATCGGGATCCATTGCGCCAAAATGCATGGAATACTCTGCATTCATTGACGCTGCATGGACTCCACTGCATTCAATCGGGATGCTTTGGGCCATGCTGCATAAAATCCACTGCATTCAACCATGCTGCATGGAATCCACTGCATTCAATCATGCTGCATAAAATCCACTGCATTCCATCGGGATGCATTGGGCCTCGCTGCATGGAATACACTGCATTCAATCACGCTGCATGGAATCCTCTGCATTCAATGGGGATGCATTCTACAATGCTGCATGGAGTTCACTGCATTCAATCACAATGCATGGAATCCACTGCATTCCATCGGGATGCTTTGGGTCATGCTGCATAAAATCCACTGCATTCAATCGGGATGCATTGGGCCTCGCTGCATGGACTCCACTGCATACAATCGGGATCCATTGCACCAAAATGCATGGAATCCTCCGCATGCAACGACGCTGCATGGACTCCACTGCATTCAATCGGGATGCTTTGGGCCATGCTGCATAAAATCCACTGCATTCAATCATGCTGCATGGAATCCACTGCATTCAATCATGCTGTATAAAATCCACTGCATTCAATAGGGTTCCATTTCTTCACGTGGCATCGAATCCACTGCATTCAACCACGCTGCATGGAATCCACTGCATTCAATCGGGATGCATTTTTCCTCGCTGCATGGAGTACACTGCATTCAATCATGCTGCATAAAATCCACTGCATTCCATCGGGATGCTTTGGGCCATGCTGCATAAAATCCACTGCATTCAACCATGCTGCATGGAATCCACTGCATTCAATCATGCTGCATAAAATCCACTGCATTCCATCGGGATGCATTGGGCCTCACTGCATGGAATAAACTGCATTCAATCAGGCTCCATGGAATCCACTGCATTCAATGGGGATGCATTCTACCATGCTGCATGGAGATCACTGCATTCAATCACAATGCATGGACTCCACTGCATTCAATCGGGATGCTTTGGGCCATGCTGCATAAAATCCACTGCATGCAATCATGCTGCATGGAATCCACTGCATTCAATCGGGATGCATTTTACCACGTTGCAGGCAGTTCACTGCATTCAATCACAATGCATGGAATCCACTGCATTCAATCGGGATGCTTTGGGCCATGCTGCATAAAATCCACTGCATTCAATCTTGCTTTTTGAATCCACTGCATTCAGTAATGCTGCATAAATCCTTGCATTCAATTGGGTTCCATTTCCTCACGCTGCATGGAATACACTGCATTCAATCACGCTGCATGGAATCCACTGCATTCAATCGGGATGCATTTTACCATGCTGCGTGGTTTTCACTGCATTCAATCACAATGCATGGAATCCACTGCATTCCATCGGGATGCTTTGGGCCATGCTGCATAAAATCCACTGCATTCAATCATGCTGCATGGAATCCACTGTATTCAATCATGCTGCATAAAATCCACTGCATTCAATAGGGTTCCATTTCTTCACGCTGCATGGAATACACTGCATTCAATCACACTGAATGGAATCCACTGCATTCAATCGGGATGCATTTTACCTCGCTGCATGGATTACACTGCATTCAATCCCAATGCATGGAATCCGCTGCATTCAATCGGGATGATTTGGGCCATGCTGCATAAAATCCACTGCATTCAATCGGGATGCATTGGGCCACGCTGCATCGACTCCACTGCATTCAATCGGGATCCATTGCGCCACAATGCAAGGAATCCTCTGCAGTCATTGACGCTGCATGGACTCCACTGCATTCCATCGGGATGCTTTGGGCCATGCTGCATAAAATCCACTGCATTCAACCATGCTGCATGGAATCCATTCCATTCAATCATGCTCTATAAAATCCAATGCATTCAATACGGTTCCATTACTTCACGCTGCATGGAATACACTGCATTAAATCAGGATGCATGGAATCGACTGCATTCAATCAGGATGCATTATACCACGTTGCATGGATTACCCTACATTCAATCACAATGCATGGAATCCACTGCATTCAATCGGGATGCTTTGGGCCATGCTGCATAAAATCCACTGCATTCAATCGGGATGCATTGGGCCTCGCTGCATAGACTCCACTGCATATAATCGGGATCCATTGCGCCACAATGCATGGAATACTCTGCATTCAATGACGCTGCATGGAATCCACTGCATTCCATCGGGAAGCTTTGGGCCATGCTGCATAAAATCCACTGCATTCAATCATGCTGCATGGAATCCACTGCATTCAATCGGGATGCATTTTACAAGGCTGCATGGATTACATTTCATACACTCAAATTGCATGGAATCCACTGCGTTCTATAGGGATGCTTTGGGCCATACTGCATAAAATACACTGCATTCAATTTGCTGCATGGAATCCACTGCATTCAATCATGCTGAATAAAATCCACTGCATTCAATAGGGTTCCATTTCTTCACGCTGCATGGAATACACTGCATTCAATCAGGCTGCATGAAATCCACTGCATTCAATGGGGATGCATTCTACAATGCTGCATGGAGTTCACTGCATGCAATCACAATGCATGTAATCCACTGCATTCCATCGGGATGCTTTGGGCCATGCTGCATAAAATCCACTGCATTCAACCATGCTGCATGGAATCCACTGCATTCAATCATGCTGCATAAAATCCACTGCATTCAATCGGGATGCATTGGGCCTCGCTGCATGGAATACACTGCATTCAATCAGGCTGCATGGAATCCACTGCATTCAATGGGGATGCATTCTACAATGCTGCATGGAGTTCACTGCATTCAATCACAACGCATGTAATCCACTGCATTCCATCGGGATGCTTTGGGCCATGCTGCATAAAATCCACTGCATTCAATCGGGATGCATTGGGCCTCGCTGCATGGACTCCACTGCATACAATCGGGATCCATTGCACCAAAATGCATGGAATACTCTGCATTCATTGATGCTGCATGGACTCCACTGCATTCAATCGGGATGCTTTGGGCCATGCTGCATAAAATCCACTGCATTCAACCATGCTGCATGGAATCCACTGCATTCAATCATGCTGCATAAAATCCACTGCATTCCATCGGGATGCATTGGGCCTCGCTGCATGGAATACACTGCATTCAATCACGCTGCATGGAATCCACTGCATTCAATGGGGATGCATTCTACAATGCTGCATGGAGTTCACTGCATTCAATCACAACGCATGGAATCCACTGCATTCCATCGGGATGCTTTGGGCCATGCTGCATAAAATCCACTGCATTCAATCGGGATGCATTGGGCCTCGCTGCATGTACTCCACTGCATACAATCGGGATCCATTGCACCAAAATGCATGGAATCCTCCGCATGCAACGACGCTGCATGGACTCCACTGCATTCAATCGGGATGCATTGGGCCACGCTGCATCGACTCCACTGCATTCAATCGGGATCCATTGCGCCACAATGCAAGGAATCCTCTGCATTCATTGACGCTGCATGGACTCCACTGCATTCAATCGGGATGCTTTGGGCCATGCTGCATAAAATCCACTGCATTCAACCATGCTGCATGGAATCCATTTCATTCAATCATGCTCTATAAAATCCAATGCATTCAATACGGTTCCATTACTTCACGCGGCATGGAATACACTGCATTAAATCAGGATGCATGGAATCGACTGCATTCAATCAGGATGCATTATACCACGTTGCATGGATTACCCTACATTCAATCACAATGCATGGAATCCTCTGCATTCAATGACGCTGCATGGAATCCACTGCATTCCATCGGGAAGCTTTGGGCCATGCTGCATAAAATCCATTGCATTCAATCATGCTGCATAAAATCCACTGCATTCAATCGGGATGCATTTTACCATGCTGCATGGATTACCCTTCATTCAATCAGGCTGCATGGAATCCACTGCATTCTATCGGGATGCTTTGGGCCATGCTGCATAAAATCCACTGCATTTAATCGGGATGCATTTGGCCACGCTGCATGGACTCCACTGCATAAAATCGGGATCCATTGCCCCAAAATGCAAGGAATCATCTGCATTCAATGACGCTGCATGGAATCCACTGCATTCCATCGGGATCCATTTTACCACGCAGCATGGATTACACTGCTTTCAATCACAATGCATGGAATCTACTCTATTCAATCGGGATGCTTTGGGCCATACTGCATAAAATCCACTGCATTCAATCATGCTGCATGGAATCCACTGCATTCAATCGGAGTGCATTTTACCACGCTGCATGGATAACATTTCATACACTCAAAATGCATGGAATCCACTGCATTCTATAGGGATGCTTTGGGCCATACTGCATAAAATCCACTGCATTCAATCTTGCTGCATGGAATCCACTGCATTCAATCATGCTGCATAAATCCACTGCATTCAATAGGGTTCCACTTCTTCACGCTGCATGGAATCCACTGCATTCAATCACGCTGCATAAAATCCACTGCATTCAATAGGGTTCCATTTCTTCACGCTGCATGGAATCCACTACATTCAATCACGCTGCATGGAATCCACTGCATTCAATCAGGATGCTTTGGGACATGCTGCATAAAATCCACTGCATTCAATCATGCTGCCTGGAATCCACTGCATTCAATCATACTGCATAAAATCCACTGCATTCAATAGGGTTCCATTTCTTCACGCTTCATGGAATCCACTGCATTCAATAGGGTTCCATTCCTTCACGCTGCCTGGAATCCACTGCCTTCAATCACGCTGCATGGAATCCACTGCATTCAATCGGGATGCATTTTTCCTCGTTGCATGGATTACACTGCATTCAATCCCAATGCATGGAATCCACTGCATTCAATCGGGATGCTTTGGGCCATGCTGCATAAAATCAACTGCATTCAATCGGGATGCACTGGGCATCGCTGCATGGACTCCACTGCATACAATCGGGATCCATTGCGCCACAATGCATGGAATCCTCTGCATTCAATGACGCTGCATGGAATCCACTGCATTCAATCGGGATTCTTTGGTCCATGCTGAATAAAATCCATTGCATTCAATCATGCTGCATGGAATCCACTTCATTCAATCGGGATGCATTTTACCATGCTGCCTGGATTACCCTTCATTCAATCACGCTGCATGGAATCCACTGCATTCTATCGGGATGCTTTGGGCCATGCTGCATAAAATCCACTGCATTTAATCGCGATGGATTTGGCCACGCTGCATGGACTCCACTGCATAAAATCGGGATCCATTGCCCCAAAATGCAAGGAATCCTCTGCATTCAATGACGCTGCATGGAATCCACTGCATTGAATCGGGAAGCTTTGGGCCATGCTGCATAAATCCACTGCATGCAGTCATGCTGTGTGGACTCCACTGCATTGAATCATGCTGCAAAAAAAACCACTGCATTCAATAGGGTTCCATTTCTTCACCCTGCATGGAATCCACTGCATTCAACCACGCTGCATGGAATCCACTGCATTCAATCGGGATGCATTTTACCACTCTGCATGGATTACACTGCATTTAATCACGCTGCATGGAATCCATGGAATTTAATCGGGATTCATTTTACTAAGCTGTATGGAATGGACTGCACTTAATCACGCTGCATGGAATCCACTGCATTCAATCGGGATGCATTTTACCACGTTGCATGCAGTTCACTGCATTCAATCACAATGCATGGAATCCACTGCATTCAATCGGGATGCTTTGGGCCATGCTGCATAAAATCCACTGCATTCAATCTTGCTTTTTGAATCCACTGCATTCAGTAATGCTGCATAAAATCCTTGCATTCAATTGGGTTCCATTTCTTCACGCTGCATGGAATACACTGCATTCAATCACGCTGCATGGAATCCACTGCATTCAATCGGGATGCATTTTACCATGCTGCGTGGTTTTCACTGCACTCAATCACAATGCATGGAATCCACTGCATTCCATCGGAATGCTTTGGGCCATGCTGCATAAAATCCACTGCATTCAATCATGCTGCATGGAATCCACTGCATTCAATCATGCTGCATAAAATCCACTGCATTCAATAGGGTTCCATTTCTTCACGCTGCATGTAATACACTGCATTCAATCACACTGAATGGAATCCACTGCATTCAATCGGGATGCATTTTACCTCGCTGCATGGATTACACTGCATTCAATCCCAATGCATGGAATCCACTGCATTCAATCGGGATGCTTTGGGCCATGCTGCATAAAATACACTGCATTCAATCGGGATGCATTTGGCCACGCTGCATCGACTCCACTGCATTCAATTGGCATCCATTGCGCCACAATGCAAGGAATCCTCTGCATTCATTGACGCTGCATGGACTCCACTGCATTCAATCGGGATGCTTTGGGCCATGCTGCATAAAATCCACTGCATTCAATCTTGCTTTTTGAATCCACTGCATTCAGTAATGCTGCATAAAATCCTTGCATTCAATTGGGTTCCATTTCTTCACGCTGCATGGAATACACTGCATTCAATCACGCTGCATCGAATCCACTGCATTCAATCGGGATGCATTTTACCATGCTGAGTGTTTTTCACTGCATTCAATCACAATGCATGGAATCCACTGCATTCCATCGGGATGCTTTGGGCCATGCTGCATAAAATCCACTGCATTCAATCGGGATGCATTGGGCCACGCTGCATGGACTCCACTGCATTCAATTGGCATCCATTGCGCCACAATGCAAGGAATCCTCTGCATTCATTGACGCTGCATGGACTCCACTGCATTCAATCGGGATGCTTTGGGCCATGCTGCATAAAATCCACTGCATTCAACCATGCTGCATGGAATACATTTCATTCAATCATGCTCTATAAAATCCAATGCATTCAATACGGTTCCATTACTTCACGCTGCATGGAATACACTGCATTAAATCAGGATTCATGGAATCGACTGCATTCAATCAGGATGCATTATACCACGTTGCATGGATTACCCTACATTCAATCACAATGCATGGAATCCACTGCATTCAATCGGGATGTTTGGGCCATGCTGCATAAAATCCACTGCATTCAATCGGGATGCATTGTGCCTCGCTGCATAGACTCCACTGCATATAATCGGGATCCATTGCGCCACAATGCATGGAATACTCTGCATTCAATGACGCTGCATGGAATCCACTGCATTCCATCGGGAAGCTTTGGGCCATGCTGCATAAAATCCACTGCATTCAATCATGCTGCATGGAATCCACTGCATTCAATCGGGATGCATTTTACAAGGCTGCATGGATTACATTTCATACACTCAAAATGCATGGAATCCACTGCGTTCTATAGGGATGCTTTGGGCCATACTGCATAAAATACACTGCATTCAATTTGCTGCATGGAATCCACTGCATTCAATCATGCTGAATAAAATCCACTGCATTCAATAGGGTTCCATTTCTTCACGCTGCATGGAATACACTGCATTCAATCAGGCTGCATGAAATCCACTGCATTCAATGGGGATGCATTCTACAATGCTGCATGGAGTTCACTGCATGCAATCACAATGCATGTAATCCACTGCATTCCATCGGGATGCTTTGGGCCATGCTGCATAAAATCCACTGCATTCAACCATGCTGCATGGAATCCACTGCATTCAATCATGCTACATAAAATCCACTGCATTCAATCGGGATGCATTGGGCCTCGCTGCATGGAATAAACTGCATTCAATCAGGCTGCATGGAATCCACTGCATTCAGTGGGGATGCATTCTACCATGCTGCATGGAGTTCACTGCATTCAATCACAATGCATGGAATCCACTGCATTCCATCGGGATGCTTTGGGCCATGCTGCATAAAATCCACTGCATTCAATCGGGATGCATTGGGCCTCGCTGCATGGACTCCACTGCATACAATCGGGATCCATTGCGCCACAATGCATGGAATACTCTGCATTCAATCACGCTGCATGGAATCCACTGCATTCAATCGGGATGCTTTGGGCCATGCTGCATAAAATCCACTGCATTCAATCATGCTGCATGGAATCCACTGCATTCAATCGGGATGCATTTTACCACGTTGCATGGAGTTCACTGCATTCAATCACAATGCATGGAATCCACTGCATTCAATCGGGATGCTTTGGGCCATGCTGCATAAAATCCACTGCATTCAATCGGGATGCATTGGGCCTCGCTGCATGGACTCCACTGCATTCAATCGGGATCCATTGCGCCACAATGCATGGATCCTCTGCATTCAATGACGCTGCATGGAATCCACTGCATTCCATCAGGATGCTTTGGGCCATGCTGCATAAAATCCACTGCATGCAATCATGCTGCATGGAATCCACTGCATTCAATCATGCTGCATAAAATCCACTGCATTCAATAGGGTTCCATTTCTTCACACTGCATGGAATCCACTACATTCAATCACGCTGCATGGAATCCACTGCATTCAACATGGATGAATTTTACCACGCTGCATTTAGTACACTGTATTCAATCACAATTCATGGAATCCATTGCATTCAATCGGGATGCTTTGGGCCATGCTGCATAAAATCCACTGCATTCAATCGGGATGCACTGGGCATCGCTGCATGGACTCCACTGCATACAATCGGGATCCATTGCGCCACAATGCATGGAATCCTCTGCATTCAATGACGCTGCATGGAATCCACTGCATTCAATCGGGATGCTTTGGGCCATGCTGAATAAAATCCATTGCATTCAATCATGCTGCATGGAATCCACTTCATTCAATCGGGATGCATTTTACCATGCTGCCTGGATTCATTCAATCACGCTGCATGGAATCCACTGCATTCTATCGGGATGCTTTGGGCCATGCTGCATAAAATCCACTGCATTTAATCGGGATGCATTTGGCCACGCTGCATGGACTCCACTGCATAAAATCGGGATCCATTGCCCCAAAATGCAAGGAATCCTCTGCATTCAATGACGCTGCATGGACTCCACTGCATTCAATCGGGATGCTTTGGGCCATGCTGCATAAAATCCACTGCATTCAACCATGCTGCATGGAATCCATTTCATTCAATCATGCTCTATAAAATCCAATGCATTCAATACGGTTCCATTACTTCACGCGGCATGGAATACACTGCATTAAATCAGGATGCATGGAATCGACTGCATTCAATCAGGATGCATTATACCACGTTGCATGGATTACCCTACATTCAATCACAATGCATGGAATCCTCTGCATTCAATGACGCTGCATGGAATCCACTGCATTCCATCGGGAAGCTTTGGGCCATGCTGCATAAAATCCATTGCATTCAATCATGCTGCATAAAATCCACTGCATTCAATCGGGATGCATTTTACCATGCTGCATGGATTACCCTTCATTCAATCAGGCTGCATGGAATCCACTGCATTCTATCGGGATGCTTTGGGCCATGCTGCATAAAATCCACTGCATTTAATCGGGATGCATTTGGCCACGCTGCATGGACTCCACTGCATAAAATCGGGATCCATTGCCCCAAAATGCAAGGAATCATCTGCATTCAATGACGCTGCATGGAATCCACTGCATTCCATCGGGATCCATTTTACCACGCAGCATGGATTACACTGCTTTCAATCACAATGCATGGAATCTACTCTATTCAATCGGGATGCTTTGGGCCATACTGCATAAAATCCACTGCATTCAATCATGCTGCATGGAATCCACTGCATTCAATCGGAGTGCATTTTACCACGCTGCATGGATAACATTTCATACACTCAAAATGCATGGAATCCACTGCATTCTATAGGGATGCTTTGGGCCATACTGCATAAAATCCACTGCATTCAATCTTGCTGCATGGAATCCACTGCATTCAATCATGCTGCATAAATCCACTGCATTCAATAGGGATCCACTTCTTCACGCTGCATGGAATCCACTGCATTCAATCACGCTGCATAAAATCCACTGCATTCAATAGGGTTCCATTTCTTCACGCTGCATGGAATCCACTACATTCAATCACGCTGCATGGAATCCACTGCATTCAATCAGCATGCTTTGGGCCATGCTGCATAAAATCCACTGCATTCAATCATGCTGCCTGGAATCCACTGCATTCAATCATACTGCATAAAATCCACTGCATTCAATAGGGTTCCATTTCTTCACGCTTCATGGAATCCACTGCATTCAATAGGGTTCCATTCCTTCACGCTGCCTGGAATCCACTGCCTTCAATCACGCTGCATGGAATCCACTGCATTCAATCGGGATGCATTTTTCCTCGTTGCATGGATTACACTGCATTCAATCCCAATGCATGGAATCCACTGCATTCAATCGGGATGCTTTGGGCCATGCTGCATAAAATCCACTGCATTCAATCGGGTTGCACTGGGCATCGCTGCATGGACTCCACTGCATACAATCGGGATCCATTGCGCCACAATGCATGGAATCCTCTGCATTCAACAACGCTGCATGGAATCCACTGCATTCAATCGGGATGCTTTGGGCCATGCTGAATAAAATCCATTGCATTCAATCATGCTGCATGGAATCCACTTCATTCAATCGGGATGCATTTTACCATGCTGCCTGGATTACCCTTCATTCAATCACGCTGCATGGAATCCACTGCATTCTATCGGGATGCTTTGGGCCATGCTGCATAAAATCCACTGCATTTAATCGCGATGGATTTGGCCACGCTGCATGGACTCCACTGCATAAAATCGGGATCCATTGCCCCAAAATGCAAGGAATCCTCTGCATTCAATGACGCTGCATGGAATCCACTGCATTGAATCGGGAAGCTTTGGGCCATGCTGCATAAATCCACTGCATGCAGTCATGCTGTGTGGACTCCACTGCATTGAATCATGCTGCAAAAAAAACCACTGCATTCAATAGGGTTCCATTTCTTCACCCTGCATGGAATCCACTGCATTCAACCACGCTGCATGGAATCCACTGCATTCAATCGGGATGCATTTTACCACTCTGCATGGATTACACTGCATTTAATCACGCTGCATGGAATCCATGGAATTTAATCGGGATTCATTTTACTAAGCTGTATGGAATGGACTGCACTTAATCACGCTGCATGGAATTCACTGCATTCAATCGGGATGCATTTTACCACGTTGCATGCAGTTCACTGCATTCAATCACAATGCATGGAATCCACTGCATTCAATCGGGATGCTTTGGGCCATGCTGCATAAAATCCACTGCATTCAATCTTGCTTTTTGAATCCACTGCATTCAGTAATGCTGCATAAAATCCTTGCATTCAATTGGGTTCCATTTCTTCACGCTGCATGGAATACACTGCATTCAATCACGCTGCATGGAATCCACTGCATTCAATCGGGATGCATTTTACCATGCTGCGTGGTTTTCACTGCACTCAATCACAATGCATGGAATCCACTGCATTCCATCGGAATGCTTTGGGCCATGCTGCATAAAATCCACTGCATTCAATCATGCTGCATGGAATCCACTGCATTCAATCATGCTGCATAAAATCCACTGCATTCAATAGGGTTCCATTTCTTCACGCTGCATGTAATACACTGCATTCAATCACACTGAATGGAATCCACTGCATTCAATCGGGATGCATTTTACCTCGCTGCATGGATTACACTGCATTCAATCCCAATGCATGGAATCCACTGCATTCAATCGGGATGCTTTGGGCCATGCTGCATAAAATACACTGCATTCAATCGGGATGCATTTGGCCACGCTGCATCGACTCCACTGCATTCAATTGGCATCCATTGCGCCACAATGCAAGGAATCCTCTGCATTCATTGACGCTGCATGGACTCCACTGCATTCAATCGGGATGCTTTGGGCCATGCTGCATAAAATCCACTGCATTCAATCTTGCTTTTTGAATCCACTGCATTCAGTAATGCTGCATAAAATCCTTGCATTCAATTGGGTTCCATTTCTTCACGCTGCATGGAATACACTGCATTCAATCACGCTGCATCGAATCCACTGCATTCAATCGGGATGCATTTTACCATGCTGAGTGGTTTTCACTGCATTCAATCACAATGCATGGAATCCACTGCATTCCATCGGGATGCTTTGGGCCATGCTGCATAAAATCCACTGCATTCAATCGGGATGCATTGGGCCACGCTGCATGGACTCCACTGCATTCAATTGGCATCCATTGCGCCACAATGCAAGGAATCCTCTGCATTCATTGACGCTGCATGGACTCCACTGCATTCAATCGGGATGCTTTGGGCCATGCTGCATAAAATCCACTGCATTCAACCATGCTGCATGGAATACATTTCATTCAATCATGCTCTATAAAATCCAATGCATTCAATACGGTTCCATTACTTCACGCTGCATGGAATACACTGCATTAAATCAGGATTCATGGAATCGACTGCATTCAATCAGGATGCATTATACCACGTTGCATGGATTACCCTACATTCAATCACAATGCATGGAATCCACTGCATTCAATCGGGATGTTTGGGCCATGCTGCATAAAATCCACTGCATTCAATCGGGATGCATTGGGCCTCGCTGCATAGACTCCACTGCATATAATCGGGATCCATTGCGCCACAATGCATGGAATACTCTGCATTCAATGACGCTGCATGGAATCCACTGCATTCCATCGGGAAGCTTTGGGCCATGCTGCATAAAATCCACTGCATTCAATCATGCTGCATGGAATCCACTGCATTCAATCGGGATGCATTTTACAAGGCTGCATGGATTACATTTCATACACTCAAAATGCATGGAATCCACTGCGTTCTATAGGGATGCTTTGGGCCATACTGCATAAAATACACTGCATTCAATTTGCTGCATGGAATCCACTGCATTCAATCATGCTGAATAAAATCCACTGCATTCAATAGGGTTCCATTTCTTCACGCTGCATGGAATACACTGCATTCAATCAGGCTGCATGAAATCCACTGCATTCAATGGGGATGCATTCTACAATGCTGCATGGAGTTCACTGCATGCAATCACAATGCATGTAATCCACTGCATTCCATCGGGATGCTTTGGGCCATGCTGCATAAAATCCACTGCATTCAACCATGCTGCATGGAATCCACTGCATTCAATCATGCTACATAAAATCCACTGCATTTAATCGGGATGCATTGGGCCTCGCTGCATGGAATAAACTGCATTCAATCAGGCTGCATGGAATCCACTGCATTCAATGGGGATGCATTCTACCATGCTGCATGGAGTTCACTGCATTCAATCACAATGCATGGAATCCACTGCATTCCATCGGGATGCTTTGGGCCATGCTGCATAAAATCCACTGCATTCAATCGGGATGCATTGGGCCTCGCTGCATGGACTCCACTGCATACAATCGGGATCCATTGCGCCACAATGCATGGAATACTCTGCATTCAATCACGCTGCATGGAATCCACTGCATTCAATCGGGATGCTTTGGGCCATGCTGCATAAAATCCACTGCATTCAATCATGCTGCATGGAATCCACTGCATTCAATCGGGATGCATTTTACCACGTTGCATGGAGTTCACTGCATTCAATCACAATGCATGGAATCCACTGCATTCCATCGGGATGCTTTGGGCCATGCTGCATAAAATCCACTGCATTCAATCGGGATGCATTGGGCCTCGCTGCATGGACTCCACTGCATACAATCGGGATCCATTGCGCCACAATGCATGGAATACTCTGCATTCAATCACGCTGCATGGAATCCACTGCATTCAATCGGGATGTTTTGGGCCATGCTGCATAAAATCCACTGCATGCAATCATGCTGCATGGAATCCACTGCATTCAATCGGGATGCATTTTACCACGTTGCATGCAGTTCACTGCATTCAATCACAATGCATGGAATCCACTGCATTCAATCGGGATGCTTTGGGCCATGCTGCATAAAATCCACTGCATTCAATCGGGATGCATTGGGCCTCGCTGCATGGACTCCACTGCATTCAATCGGGATCCATTGCGCCACAATGCATGGATCCTCTGCATTCAATGACGCTGCATGGAATCCACTGCATTCCATCAGGATGCTTTGGGCCATGCTGCATAAAATCCACTGCATGCAATCATGCTGCATGGAATCCACTGCATTCAATCATGCTGCATAAAATCCACTGCATTCAATAGGGTTCCATTTCTTCACACTGCATGGAATCCACTACATTCAATCACGCTGCATGGAATCCACTGCATTCAACATGGATGAATTTTACCACGCTGCATTTAGTACACTGTATTCAATCACAATTCATGGAATCCATTGCATTCAATCGGGATGCTTTGGGCCATGCTGCATAAAATCCACTGCATTCAATCGGGATGCACTGGGCATCGCTGCATGGACTCCACTGCATACAATCGGGATCCATTGCGCCACAATGCATTGAATCCTCTGCATTCAATGACGCTGCATGGAATCCACTGCATTCAATCGGGATGCTTTGGGCCATGCTGAATAAAATCCATTGCATTCAATCATGCTGCATGGAATCCACTTCATTCAATCGGGATGCATTTTACCATGCTGCCTGGATTCATTCAATCACGCTGCATGGAATCCACTGCATTCTATCGGGATGCTTTGGGCCATGCTGCATAAAATCCACTGCATTTAATCGGGATGCATTTGGCCACGCTGCATGGACTCCACTGCATAAAATCGGGATCCATTGCCCCAAAATGCAAGGAATCCTCTGCATTCAATGACGCTGAATGGAATCCACTGCATTGAATCGGGAAGCTTTGGGCCATGCTGCATAAATCCACTGCATGCAGTCATGCTGTGTGGACTCCACTGCATTGAATCATGCTGCAAAAAAAAACCACTGCATTCAATAGGGTTCCATTTCTTCACCCTGCATGGAATCCACTGCATTCAACCACGCTGCATGGAATCCACTGCATTCAATCGGGATGCATTTTACCACTCTGCATGGATTACACTGCATTTAATCACGCTGCATGGAATCCATGGAATTTAATCGGGATTCATTTTACTAAGCTGTATGGAATGGACTGCACTTAATCACGCTGCATGGAATCCACTGCATTCAATCGGGATGCATTTTACCACGTTGCATGCAGTTCACTGCATTCAATCACAATGCATGGAATCCACTGCATTCAATCGGGATGCTTTGGGCCATGCTGCATAAAATCCACTGCATTCAATCTTGCTTTTTGAATCCACTGCATTCAGTAATGCTGCATAAAATACTTGCATTCAATTGGGTTCCATTTCTTCACGCTGCATGGAATACACTGCATTCAATCACGCTGCATGGAATCCACTGCATTCAATCGGGATGCATTTTACCATGCTGCGTGGTTTTCACTGCACTCAATCACAATGCATGGAATCCACTCCATTCCATCTGGATGCTTTGGGCCATGCTGCATAAAATCCACTGCATTCAATCGGGATGCATTGGGCCACGCTGCATCGACTCCACTGCATTCAATTGGCATCCATTGCGCCACAATGCAAGGAATCCTCTGCATTCATTGACGCTGCATGGACTCCACTGCATTCAATCGGGATGCTTTGGGCCATGCTGCATAAAATCCACTGCATTCAATCTTGCTTTTTGAATCCACTGCATTCAGTAATGCTGCATAAAATCCTTACATTCAATTGGGTTCCATTTCTTCACGCTGCATGGAATACACTGCATTCAATCACGCTGCATGGAATCCACTGCATTCAATCGGGATGCATTTTACCATGCTGCGTGGTTTTCACTGCATTCAATCACAATGCATGGAATCCACTGCATTCCATCGGGATGCTTTGGGCCATGCTGCATAAAATCCACTGCATTCAATCGGGATGCATTGGGCCACGCTGCATCGACTCCACTGCATTCAATTGGCATCCATTGCGCCACAATGCAAGGAATCCTCTGCATTCATTGACGCTGCATGGACTCCACTGCATTCAATCGGGATGCTTTGGGCCATGCTGCATAAAATCCACTGCATTCAACCATGCTGCATGGAATACATTTCATTCAATCATGCTCTATAAAATCCAATGCATTCAATACGGTTCCATTACTTCATGCTGCATGGAATACACTGCATTAAATCAGGATTCATGGAATCGACTGCATTCAATCAGGATGCATTATACCACGTTGCATGGATTACCCTACATTCAATCACAATGCATGGAATCCACTGCATTCAATCGGGATGCTTTGGGCCATGCTGCATAAAATCCACTGCATTCAATCGGGATGCATTGGGCCTCGCTGCATAGACTCCACTGCATATAATCGGGATCCATTGCGCCACAATGCATGGAATACTCTGCATTCAATGACGCTGCATGGAATCCACTGCATTCCATCGGGAAGCTTTGGGCCATGCTGCATAAAATCCACTGCATTCAATCATGCTGCATGGAATCCACTGCATTCAATCGGGATGCATTTTACAAGGCTGCATGGATTACATTTCATACACTCAAAATGCATGGAATCCACTGCGTTCTATAGGGATGCTTTGGGCCATACTGCATAAAATACACTGCATTCAATTTGCTGCATGGAATCCACTGCATTCAATCATGCTGAATAAAATCGACTGCATTCAATAGGGTTCCATTTCTTCACGCTGCATGGAATACACTGCATTCAATCAGGCTGCATGAAATCCACTGCATTCAATGGGGATGCATTCTACAATGCTGCATGGAGTTCACTGCATGCAATCACAATGCATGTAATCCACTGCATTCCATCGGGATGCTTTGGGCCATGCTGCATAAAATCCACTGCATTCAACCATGCTGCATGGAATCCACTGCATTCAATCATGCTGCATAAAATCCACTGCATTCCATCGGGATGCATTGGGCCTCGCTGCATGGAATACACTGCATTCAATCAGGCTGCATGGAATCCACTGCATTCAATGGGGATGCATTCTACAATGCTGCATGGAGTTCACTGCATTCACTCACAACGCATGTAATCCACTGCATTCCATCGGGATGCTTTGGGCCATGCTGCATAAAATCCACTGCATTCAATCGGGATGCATTGGGCCTCGCTGCATGGACTCCACTGCATACAATCGGGATCCATTGCGCCAAAATGCATGGAATACTCTTCATTCATTGATGCTGCATGGACTCCACTGCATTCAATCGGGATGCTTTGGGCCATGCTGCATAAAATCCACTGCATTCAACCATGCTGCATGGAATCCACTGCATTCAATCATGCTGCATAAAATCCACTGCATTCCATCGGGATGCATTGGGCCTCGCTGCATGGAATACACTGCATTCAATCACGCTGCATGGAATCCACTGCATTCAATGGGGATGCATTCTACAATGCTGCATGGAGTTCACTGCATTCAATCACAACGCATGTAATCCACTGCATTCCATCGGGATGCTTTGGGCCATGCTGCATAAAATCCACTGCATTCAATCGGGATGCATTGGGCCTCGCTGCATGGACTCCACTGCATACAATCGGGATCCATTGCGCCAAAATGCATGGAATACTCTGCATTCATTGACGCTGCATGGACTCCACTGCATTCAATCGGGATGCTTTGGGCCATGCTGCATAAAATCCACTGCATTCAACCATGCTGCATGGAATCCACTGCATTCAATCATGCTGCATAAAATCCACTGCATTCCATCGGGATGCATTGGGCCTCGCTGCATGGAATACACTGCATTCAATCACGCTGCATGGAATCCACTGCATTCAATGGGGATGCATTCTACAATGCTGCATGGAGTTCACTGCATTCAATCTCAATGCATGGAATCCACTGCATTCCATCGGGATGCTTTGGGCCATGCTGCATAAAATCCACTGCATTCAATCGGGATGCATTGGGCCTCGCTGCATGGACTCCACTGCATACAATCGGGATTCATTGCACCAAAATGCATGGAATCCTCCGCATGCAACGACGCTGCATGGACTCCACTGCATTCAATCGGGATGCTTTGGGCCATGCTGCATAAAATCAATTGAATTCAATCATGCTGCATGGAATCCACTGCATTCAATCATGCTGCATAAAATCCACTGCATTCAATAGGGTTCCATTTCTTCACGCTGCATGGAATCCACTACATTCAATCACGCTGCATGGAATCCACTGCATTCTATCGGGATGCATTTTACCACGCTGCATAGATTACACCGCATTCAATCACAATGCATGGAATCCACTGCATTCAATCGGGATGCTTTGGGCCATGCTGCATAAAATCCACTGCATTCAATCGGGATGCATTGGGCCTCGCTGCATGGACTCCACTGCATTCAATCGGGATCCATTGCGCCACAATGCATGGAATCCTCTGCATTCAATGACGCTGCATGGAATCCACTGCATTCCATCAGGATGCTTTGGGCCATGCTGCATAAAATCCACTGCATGCAATCATGCTGCATGGAATCCACTGCATTCAATCATGCTGCATAAAATCCACTGCATTCAATAGGGTTCCATTTCTTCACACTGCATGGAATCCACTGCATTCAATCACGCTGCATGGAATCCACTGCATTCAACATGGATGAATTATACCACGCTGTATTTAGTACACTGTATTCAATCACAATTCATGGAATCCATTGCATTCAATCGGGATGCTTTGGGCCATGCTGCATAAAATCCACTGCATTCAATCGGGATGCACTGGGCATCGCTGCATGGACTCCACTGCATACAATCGGGATCCATTGCGCCACAATGCATGGAATCCTCTGCATTCAATGACGCTGCATGGAATCCACTGCATTCTATCGGGATGCTTTGGGCCATGCTGCATAAAATCCACTGCATTTAATCGGGATGCATTTGGCCATGCTGCATGGACTCCACTGCATAAAATCGGGATCAATTGCCCCAAAATGCAAGGAATCATCTGCATTCAATGACGCTGCATGGAATCCACTGCATTCCATCGGGATCCATTTTACCACGCAGCATGGATTACACTGCTTTCAATCACAATGCATGGAATCTACTCTATTCAATCGGGATGCTTTGGGCCATACTGCATAAAATCCACTGCATTCAATCTTGCTGCATGGAATCCACTGCATTCAATCATGCTGCATAAATCCTCTGCATTCAATAGGGTTCCACTTCTTCACGCTGCATGGAATCCACTGCATTCAATCACGCTGCATAAAATCCACTGCATTCAATAGGGTTCCATTTCTTCATGCTGCATGGAATCCACTACATTCAATCACGCTGCATGGAATCCACTGCATTCAATCAGGATGCTTTGGGCCATGCTGCATAAAATCCACTGCATTCAATCATGCTGCCTGGAATCCACTGCATTCAATCATACTGCATAAAATCCACTGCATTCAATAGGGTTCCATTTCTTCACACTTCATGGAATCCACTGCATTCAATAGGGTTCCATTCCTTCACGCTGCCTGGAATCCACTGCCTTCAATCACGCTGCATGGAATCCACTGCATTCAATCGGGATGCATTTTACCACGTTGCATGCAGTTCACTGCATTCAATCCCAATGCATGGAATCCACTGCATTCAATCGGGAAGCTTTGGGCCATGCTGCATACAATCCACTGCATTCAATCGGGATGCACTGGGCCTCGCTGCATGGACTCCACTGCATACAATCGGGATCCATTGCGCCACAATGCATGGAATCCTCTGCATTCAATGACGCTGAATGGAATCCACTGCATTGAATCGGGAAGCTTTGGGCCATGCTGCATAAATCCACTGCATGCAGTCATGCTGTGTGGACTCCACTGCATTGAATCATGCTGCAAAAAAAACCACTGCATTCAATAGGGTTCCATTTCTTCACCCTGCATGGAATCCACTGCATTCAACCACGCTGCATGGAATCCACTGCATTCAATCGGGATGCATTTTACCACTCTGCATGGATTACACTGCATTTAATCACGCTGCATGTAATCCATGGAATTTAATCGGGATTCATTTTACTAAGCTGTATGGAATGGACTGCACTTAATCACGCTGCATGGAATCCACTGCATTCAATCGGGATGCATTTTACCACGTTGCATGCAGTTCACTGCATTCAATCACAATGCATGGAATCCACTGCATTCAATCGGGATGCTTTGGGCCATGCTGCATAAAATCCACTGCATTCAATCTTGCTTTTTGAATCCACTGCATTCAGTAATGCTGCATAAAATCCTTGCATTCAATTGGGTTCCATCTCTTCACGCTGCATGGAATACACTGCATTCAATCACGCTGCATGGAATCCACTGCATTCAATCGGGATGCATTATACCATGCTGCGTGGTTTTCACTGCATTCAATCACAATGCATGGAATCCACTGCATTCCATCGGGATGCTTTGGGCCATGCTGCATAAAATCCACTGCATTCAATCATGCTGCATGGAATCCACTGCATTCAATCATGCTGCATAAAATCCACTGCATTCAATAGGGTTCCATTTCTTCACGCTGCATGTAATACACTGCATTCAATCACACTGAATGGAATCCACTGCATTCAATCGGGATGCATTTTACCATGCTGCGTGGTTTTCACTGCATTCAATCACAATGCATGGAATGCACTGCATTCAATCGGGATGCATTTTACAAGGCTGCATGGATTACATTTCATATACTCAAAATGCATGGAATCCACTGCGTTCTATAGGGATGCTTTGGGCCATACTGCATAAAATACACTGCATTCAATTTGCTGCATGGAATCCACTGCATTCCATCGGGATGCTTTGGGCCATGCTGCATAAAATCCACTGCATTCAAACGGGATACATTGGGCCTCGCTGCATGGACTCCACTGCATAAAATCTGGATCCATTGCGCCACAATGCATGGAATCCTCTGCATTCAACAACGCTGCATGGAATCCACTGCATTCCATCGGGATGTTTTGGTCCATGCTGCATAAAATCCACTGCATTCAATCGGGATGCAATGGGCCTCGCTGCATGAACTCCACTGCATACAATCTGGATCCATTGTGCCAAAATGCATGGAATCCTCTGCATTCAATGACGCTGCATGGAATCCACTGCATTCCATCGGGATGCTTTGGGCCATGCTGCATAAACTCCACTGCATTCAATCATGCTTCATGGAATCCACTGCATTCAATCATGCTGCATAAAATCCACTGCATTCAATAGGGTTCCATTTCTTCATGCTGCATGGAATCCACGGCATTCAATCACGCTGCATGGAATCCACTGCATTCTATCGGGATGCATTTTACCACGCTGCATAGATTACACCGCATTCAATCACAATGCATGGAATCCACTGCATTCAATCGGGATGCTTTGGGCCATGCTGCATAAAATCCACTGCATTCAATCGGGATGCATTGGGCCTCGCTGCATGGACTCCACTGCATACAATCGGGATCCATTGCGCCACAATGCATGGAATCCTCTGCATTCAATGACGCTGCATGGAATCCACTGCATTCCATCAGGATGCTTTGGGTCAGGCTGCATAAAATCCACTGCATGCAATCATGCTGCATGGAATCCACTGCATTCAATCAAGCTGCATAAAATCCACTGCATTCAATAGGGTTCAATTTCTTCACACTGCATGGAATCCACTGCATTCAATCACGCTGCATGGAATGCACTGCATTCAACATGGAGGAATTTTACCACGCTGCATTTAGTACACTGTATTCAATCACAATTCATGGAATCCATTGCATTCAATCGGGATGCTTTGGGCCATGCTGCATAAAATCCACTGCATTCAATCGGGATGCACTGGGCATCGCTGCATGGACTCCACTGCATACAATCGGGATCCATTGTGCCAAAATGCATGGAATCCTCTGCATTCAATGACGCTGCATGGAATCCACTGCATTCCATCGGGAAGCTTTGGGCCATGCTGCATAAAATCCATTGCATTCAATCATGCTGCATGGAATCCACTGCATTCAATCGGGATGCATTTTACCATGCTGCATGGATTACCCTTCATTCAATCAGGCTGCATGGAATCCACTGCATTCTATCGGGATGCTTTGGGCCATGCTGCATAAAATCCACTGCATTTAATCGGGATGCATTTGGCCACGCTGCATGGACTCCACTGCATAAAATCGGGATCCATTGCCCCAAAATGCAAGGAATCATCTGCATTCAATGACGCTGCATGGAATCCACTGCATTCCATCGGGATCCATTTTACCACGCAGCATGGATTACACTGCTTTCAATCACAATGCATGGAATCTGCTCTATTCAATCGGGATGCTTTGGGCCATACTGCATAAAATCCACTGCATTCAATCATGCTGCATGGAATCCACTGCATTCAATCGGAGTGCATTTTACCACGCTGCATGGATAACATTTCATACACTCAAAATGCATGGAATCCACTGCATTCTATAGGGATGCTTTGGGCCATACTGCATAAAATACACTGCATTCAATCTTGCTGCATGGAATCCACTGCATTCAATCATGCTGCATAAATCCACTGCATTCAATAGGGTTCCACTTCTTCACGCTGCATGGAATCCACTGCATTCAATCACGCTGCATAAAATCCACTGCATTCAATAGGGTTCCATTTCTTCACGCTGCATGGAATCCACTACATTCAATCACGCTGCATGGAATCCACTGCATTCAATCAGGATGCTTTGGGCCATGCTGCATAAAATCCACTGCATTCAATCATGCTGCCTGGAATCCACTGCATTCTATCATACTGCATAAAATCCACTGCATTCAATAGGGTTCCATTTCTTCACGCTTCATGGAATCCACTGCATTCAATAGGGTTCCATTCCTTCACGCTGCCTGGAATCCACTGCCTTCAATCACCCTGCATGGAATCCACTGCATTCAATCGGGATGCATTTTTCCTCGTTGCATGGATTACACTGCATTCAATCCCAATGCATGGAATCCACTGCATTCAATCGGGATGCTTTGGGCCATGCTGCATAAAATCCACTGCATTCAACCATGCTGCATGGAATCCACTGCATTCAATCATGCTGCATAAAATCCACTGCATTCCATCGGGATGCATTGGGCCTCGCTGCATGGAATACACTGCATTCAATCACGCTGCATGGAATCCACTGCATTCAAAGGGGATGCATTCTACCATGCTGCATGGAGTTCACTGCATTCAATCACAATGCATGGACTCCACTGCATTCCATCGGGATGCTTTGGGCCATACTGCATAAAATCCACTGCATTCAATCTTGCTGCATGGAATCCACTGCATTCAATCGGAGTGCATTTTACCACGCTGCATGGATAACATTTCATACACTCAAAATGCATGGAATCCACTGCATTCTATAGGGATGCTTTGGGCCATACTGCATAAAATCCACTGCATTCAATCTTGCTGCATGGAATCCACTGCATTCAATCATGCTGCATAAATCCACTGCATTCAATAGGGTTCCACTTCTTCACGCTGCATGGAATCCACTGCATTCAATCACGCTGCATAAAATCCACTGCATTCAATAGGGTTCCATTTCTTCACGCTGCATGGAATCCACTACATTCAATCACGCTGCATGGACTCCACTGCATTCAATCAGGATGCTTTGGGCCATGCTGCATAAAATCCACTGCATTCAATCATGCTGCCTGGAATCCACTGCATTCAATCATACTGCATAAAATCCACTGCATTCAATAGGGTTCCATTTCTTCACGCTTCATGGAATCCACTGCATTCAATAGGGTTCCATTCCTTCACGCTGCCTGGAATCCACTGCCTTCACTCACGCTGCATGGAATCCACTGCATTCAATCGGGATGCATTTTTCCTCGTTGCATGGATTACACTGCATTCAATCCCAATGCATGGAATCCACTGCATTCCATCGGGATGCTTTGGGCCATGCTGCATAAAATCCACTGCATTCAATCGGGATACATTGGGCCTCGCTGCATGGACTCCACTGCATAAAATCTGGATCCATTGCGCCACAATGCATGGAATCCTCTGCATTCAACGACGCTGCATGGAATCCACTGCATTCCATCGGGATGCTTTGGGCCATGCTGCATAAACTCCACTGCATTCAATCATGCTTCATGGAATCCACTGCATTCAATCATGCTGCATAAAATCCACTGCATTCAATAGGGTTCCATTTCTTCACGCTGCATGGAATCCACTACATTCAATCACGCTGCATGGAATCCACTGCATTCTATCGGGATGCATTTTACCACGCTGCATAGATTACACCGCATTCAATCACAATGCATGGAATCCACTGCATTCAATCGGGATGCTTTGGGCCATGCTGCATAAAATCCACTGCATTCAATCGGGATGCATTGGGCCTCGCTGCATGGACTCCACTGCATACAATCGGGATCCATTGCGCCACAATGCATGGAATCCTCTGCATTCAATGACGCTGCATGGAATCCACTGCATTCCATCAGGATGCTTTGGGCCATGCTGCATAAAATCCACTGCATGCAATCATGCTGCATGGAATCCACTGCATTCAATCATGCTGCATAAAATCCACTGCATTCAATAGGGTTCCATTTCTTCACACTGCATGGAATCCACTGCATTCAATCACGCTGCATGGAATCCACTGCATTCAACATGGAGGAATTTTACCACGCTGCATTTAGTACACTGTATTCAATCACAATTCATGGAATCCATTGCATTCAATCGGGATGATTTGGGCCATGCTGCATAAAATCCACTGCATTCAATCGGGATGCACTGGGCATCGCTGCATGGACTCCACTGCATACAATCGGGATCCATTGCGCCACAATGCATGGAATCCTCTGCATTCAATGACGCTGCATGGAATCCACTGCATTCCATCGGGAAGCTTTGGGCCATGCTGCATAAAATCCATTGCATTCAATCATGCTGCATGGAATCCACTTCATTCAATCGGGATGCATTTTACCATGCTGCATGGATTACCCTTCATTCAATGACGCTGCATGGAATCCACTGCATTCCATCGGGATCCATTTTACCACGCAGCATGGATTACACTGCTTTCAATCACAATGCATGGAATCTACTCTATTCAATCGGGATGCTTTGGGCCATACTGCATAAAATCCACTGCATTCAATCATGCTGCATGGAATCCACTGCATTCAATCGGAGTGCATTTTACCACGCTGCATGGATAACATTTCATACACTCAAAATGCATTGAATCCACTGCATTCTATAGGGATGCTTTGGGCCATACTGCATAAAATCCACTGCATTCAATCTTGCTGCATGGAATCCACTGCATTCAATCATGCTGCATAAATCCACTGCATTCAATAGGGTTCCACTTCTTCACGCTGCATGGAATCCACTGCATTCAATCACGCTGCATAAAATCCACTGCATTCAATAGGGTTCCATTTCTTCACGCTGCATGGAATCCACTACATTCAATCACGCTGCATGGAATCCACTGCATTCAATCAGGATGCTTTGGGCCATGCTGCATAAAATCCACTGCATTCAATCATGCTGCCTGGAATCCACTGCATTCAATCATACTGCATAAAATCCACTGCATTCAATAGGGTTCCATTTCTTCACGCTTCATGGAATCCACTGCATTCAATAGGGTTCCATTCCTTCACGCTGCCTGGAATCCACTGCCTTCAATCACGCTGCATGGAATCCACTGCATTCAATCGGGATGCATTTTTCCTCGTTGCATGGATTACACTGCATTCAATCCCAATGCATGGAATCCACTGCATTCAATCGGGAAGCTTTGGGCCATGCTGCATAAAATCCACTGCATTCAACCATGCTGCATGGAATCCACTGCATTCAATCATGCTGCATAAAATCCACTGCATTCCATCGGGATGCATTGGGCCTCGCTGCATGGAATACACTGCATTCAATCACGCTGCATGGAATCCACTGCATTCAATGGGGATGCATTCTACAATGCTGCATGGAGTTCACTGCATTCAATCACAATGCATGGAATCCACTGCATTCCATCGGGATGCTTTGGGCCATGCTGCATAAAATCCACTGCATTCAATCGGGATGCATTGGGCCTCGCTGCATGGACTCCACTGCATACAATCGGGATGCTTTGGGCCATGCTGCATAAAATCCATTGAATTCAATCATGCTGCATGGAATCCACTGCATTCAATCATGCTGCATAAAATCCACTGCATTCAATAGGGTTCCATTTCTTCACGTGGCATCGAATCCACTGCATTCAATCACGCTGCATGGAATCCACTGCATTCAATCGGGATGCATTTTTCCTCGCTGCATGGAGTACACTGCATTCAATCATGCTGCATAAAATCCACTGCAATCCATCGGGATGCTTTGGGCCATGCTGCATAAAATCCACTGCATTCAACCATGCTGCATGGAATCCACTGCATTCAATCATGCTGCATAAAATCCACTGCATTCAATCGGGATGCATTGGGCCTCGCTGCATGGAATAAACTGCATTCAATCAGGCTCCATGGAATCCACTGCATTCAATGGGGATGCATTCTACCATGCTGCATGGAGTTCACTGCATTCAATCACAATGCATGGAATCCACTGCATTCCATCGGGATGCTTTGGGCCATGCTGCATAAAATCCACTGCATTCAATCGGGATGCATTGGGCCTCGCTGCATGGACTCCACTGCATACAATCGGGATCCATTGCGCCACAATGTATGGAATACTCTGCATTCAATCACGCTGCATGGAATCCACTGCATTCAATCGGGATGCTTTGGGCCATGCTGCATAAAATCCACTGCATGCAATCATGCTGCATGGTATCCACTGCATTCAATCGGGATGCATTTTACCACGTTGCATGCAGTTCACTGCATTCAATCACAATGCATGGAATCCACTGCATTCAATCGGGATGCTTTGGGCCATGCTGCATAAAATCCACTGCATTCAATCTTGCTTTTTGAATCCACTGCATTCAGTAATGCTGCATAAAATCCTTGCATTCAATTGGGTTCCATTACTTCACGCTGCATGGAATACACTGCATTCAATGACGCTGCATGGAATCCACTGCATTCATTCGGGATGCTTTGGGCCATGCTGAATAAAATCCATTGCATTCAATCATGCTGCACGGAATCCTCTGCATTCAATCGGGATGCATTTTACCATGCTGCATGGATTACCCTTCATTCAATCAGGCTGCATGGAATCCACTGCATTCTATCGGGATGCTTTGGGCCATGCTGCATAAAATCCACTGCATTTAATCGGGATGCATTTGGCCACGCTGCATGGACTCCACTGCATAAAATCGGGATCCATTGCCCCAAAATGCAAGGAATCATCTGCATTCAATGACGCTGCATGGAATCCACTGCATTCCATCGGGATCCATTTTACCACGCAGCATGGATTACACTGCTTTCAATCACAATGCATGGAATCTACTCTATTCAATCGGGATGCTTTGGGCCATACTGCATAAAATCCACTGCATTCAATCATGCTGCATGGAATCCACTGCATTCAATCGGGGTGCATTTTACCACGCTGCATGGATAACATTTCATACACTCAAAATGCATGGAATCCACTGCATTCTATAGGGATGCTTTGGGCCATACTGCATAAAATACACTGCATTCAATCTTGCTGCATGGAATCCACTGCATTCAATCATGCTGCATAAATCCACTGCATTCAATAGGGTTCCATTTCTTCACGCTGCATGGAATCCACTGCATTCAATCACGCTGCATAAAATCCACTGCATTCAATAGGGTTCCATTTCTTCACGCTGCATGGAATCCACTACATTCAATCACGCTGCATGGAATCCACTGCATTCAATCAGGATGTTTTGGGCCATGCTGCATAAAATCCACTGCATTCAATCATGCTGCCTGGAATCCACTGCATTCAATCATACTGCATAAAATCCACTGCATTCAATAGGGTTCCATTTCTTCACGCTTCATGGAATCCACTGCATTCAATAGGGTTCCACTCCTTCACGCTGCCTGGAATCCACTGCCTTCAATCACACTGCATGGAATCCACTGCATTCAATCGGGATGCATTTTTCTCGTTGCATGGATTACACTGCATTCAATCCCAATGCATGGAATCCACTGCATTCAATCGGGAAGCTTTGGGCCATGCTGCATACAATTCACTGCATTCAATCGGGATGCACTGGGCCTCGCTGCATGGACTCCACTGCATATAATCGGGATCCATTGCGCCACAATGCATGGAATCCTCTGCATTCAATGACGCTGAATGGAATCCACTGCATTGAATCGGGAAGCTTTGGGCCATGCTGCATAAATCCACTGCATGCAGTCATGCTGTGTGGACTCCACTGCATTGAATCATGCTGCAAAAAAAACCACTGCATTCAATAGGGTTCCATTAATGCACCCTGCATGGAATCCACTGCATTCAACCACGCTGCATGGAATCCACTGCATTCAATCGGGATGCATTTTACCACTCTGCATGGATTACACTGCATTTAATCACGCTGCATGTAATCCATGGAATTTAATCGGGATTCATTTTACTAAGCTGTATGGAATGGACTGCACTTACTCACGCTGCATGGAATCCACTGCATTCAATCGGGATGCATTTTACCACGTTGCAGGCAGTTCACTGCATTCAATCACAATGCATGGAATCCACTGCATTCAATCGGGATGCTTTGGGCCATGCTGCATAAAATACACTGCATTCAATCTTGCTTTTTGAATCCACTGCATTCAGTAATGCTGCATAAAATCCTTGCATTCAATTGGGTTCCATTTCTTCACGCTGCATGGAATACACTGCATTCAATCACGCTGCATGGAATCCACTGCATTCAATCGGGATGCATTTTACCATGCTGCGTGGTTTTCACTGCATTCAATCACAATGCATGGAATCCACTGCATTCCATCGGGATGCTTTGGGCCATGCTGCATAAAATCCACTGCATTCAATCATGCTGCATGGAATCCACTGCATTCCATCATGCTGCATAAAATCCACTGCATTCAATAGGGTTCCATTTCTTCACCCTGCATGGAATCCACTGCATTCAACCACGCTGCATGGAATCCACTGCATTCAATCGGGATGCATTTTACCACTCTGCATGGATTACACTGCATTTAATCACGCTGCATGTAATCCATGGAATTTAATCGGGATTCATTTTACTAAGCTGTATGGAATGGACTGCACTTAATCACGCTGCATGGAATCCACTGCGTTCAATCGGGATGCATTTTACCACGTTGCATGCAGTTCACTGCATTCAATCACAATGCATGGAATCCACTGCATTCAATCGGGATGCTTTGGGCCATGCTGCATAAAATCCACTGCATTCAATCTTGCTTTTAGAATCCACTGCATTCAGTAATGCTGCATAAAATCCTTGCATTCAATTGGGTTCCATTTCTTCACGCTGCATGGAATACACTGCATTCAATCACGCTGCATGGAATCCACTGCATTCAATCGGGATGCATTTTACCATGCTGCGTGGTTTTCACTGCATTCAATCACGCTGCATGGAATCCACTGCATTCAATCGGGATGCATTTTACCATGCTGCGTGGTTTTCACTGCATTCAATCACAATGCATGGAATCCACTGCATTCCATCGGGATGCTTTGGGCCATGCTGCATAAAATCCACTGCATTCAATCGGGATGCATTGGGCCACGCTGCATCGACTCCACTGCATTCAATTGGCATTCATTGCGCCAAAATGCAAGGAATCCTCTGCATTCATTGACGCTGCATGGACTCCACTGCATTCAATCGGGATGCTTTGGGCCATGCTGCATAAAATCCACTGCATTCAACCATGCTGCATGGAATCCATTTCATTCAATCATGCTCTATAAAATCCAATGCATTCAATACGGTTCCATTACTTCACGCTGCATGGAATACACTACATTAAATCAGGATGCATGGAATCGACTGCATTCAATCAGGATGCATTATACCACGTTGCATGGATTACCCTACATTCAATCACAATGCATGGAATCCACTGCATTCAATCGGGATGCTTTGGGCCATGCTGCATAAAATCCACTGCATTCAATCGGGATGCATTGGGCCTCGCTGCATAGACTCCACTGCATATAATCGGGATCCATTGCGCCACAATGCATGGAATACTCTGCATTCAATGACGCTGCATGGAATCCACTGCATTCCATCGGGAAGCTTTGGGCCATGCTGCATAAAATCCACTGCATTCAATCATGCTGCATGGAATCCACTGCATTCAATCGGGATGCATTTTACAAGGCTGCATGGATTACATTTCATACACTCAAAATGCATGGAATCCACTGCGTTCTATAGGTATGCTTTGGGCCATACTGCATAAAATACACTGCATTCAATTTGCTGCATGGAATCCACTGCATTCAATCATGCTGAATAAAATCCACTGCATTCAATAGGGTTCCATTTCTTAACGCTGCATGGAATCCACTGCATTCAATCATGCTGCATGAAATCCACTGCATTCAATGGGGATGCATTCTACAATGCTGCATGGAGTTCACTGCATGCAATCACAATGCATGTAATCCACTGCATTCCATCGGGATGCTTTGGGCCATGCTGCATAAAATCCACTGCATTCAACCATGCTGCATGGAATCCACTGCATTCAATCATGCTGCATAAAATCCACTGCATTCAATCGGGATGCATTGGGCCTCGCTGCATGGAATACACTGCATTCAATCAGGCTGCATGGAATCCACTGCATTCAATGGGGATGCATTCTACAATGCTGAATGGAGTTCACTGCATTCAATCACAATGCATGGAATCCACTGCATTCCATCTGGATGCTTTGGGCCATGCTGCATAAAATCCACTGCATTCAATCGGGATGCATTGGGCCTCGCTGCATGGACTCCACTGCATACAATCGGGATCCATTGCGCCAAAATGCATGGAATACTCTGCATTCATTGACGCTACATGGACTCCACTGCATTCAATCGGGATGCTTTGGGCCATGCTGCATAAAATCCACTGCATTCAATCATGCTGCCTGGAATCCACTGCATTCAATCATACTGCATAAAATCCACTGCATTCAATAGGGTTCCATTTCTTCACGCTTCATGGAATCCACTGCATTCAATAGGGTTCCATTCCTGCACGCTGCCTGGAATCCACTGCCTTCAATCACGCTGCATGGAATCCACTGCATTCAATCGGGATGCATTTTACCACGTTGCATGCAGTTCACTGCATTCAATCCCAATGCATGGAATCCACTGCATTCAATCGGGAAGCTTTGGGCCATGCTGCATACAATCCACTGCATTCAATCGGGATGCACTGGGCCTCGCTGCATGGACTCCACTGCATATAATCGGGATCCATTGCGCCACAATGCATGGAATCCTCTGCATTCAATGACGCTGAATGGAATCCACTGCATTGAATCGGGAAGCTTTGGGCCATGCTGCATAAATCCACTGCATGCAGTCATGCTGTGTGGACTCCACTGCATTGAATCATGCTGCAAAAAAAACCACTGCATTCAATAGGGTTCCATTTCTTCACCCTGCATGGAATCCACTGCATTCAACCACGCTTCATGGAATCCACTGCATTCAATCGGGATGCATTTTACCACTCTGCATGGATTACACTGCATTTAATCACGCTGCATGTAATCCATGGAATTTAATCGGGATTCATTTTACTAAGCTGTATGGAATGGACTGCACTTAATCACGCTGCATGGAATCCACTGCATTCAATCGGGATGCATTTTACCACGTTGCATGCAGTTCACTGCATTCAATCACAATGCATGGAATCCACTGCATTCAATCGGGATGCTTTGGGCCATGCTGCATAAAATACACTGCATTCAATCTTGCTTTTTGAATCCACTGCATTCAGTAATGCTGCATAAAATCCTTGCATTCAATTGGGTTCCATTTCTTCACGCTGCATGGAATACACTGCATTCAATCACGCTGCATGGAATCCACTGCATTCAATCGGGATGCATTTTACCATGCTGCGTGGTTTTCACTGCATTCAATCACAATGCATGGAATCCACTGCATTCCATCGGGATGCTTTGGGCCATGCAGCATAAAATCCACTGCATTCAATCATGCTGCATGGAATCCACTGCATTCAATCATGCTGCATAAACTCCACTGCATTCAATAGGGTTCCATTTCTTCACGCTGCATGTAATACACTGCATTCAATCACACTGAATGGAATCCACTGCATTCAATCGGGATGCATTTTACCATGCTGCGTGGTTTTCACTGCATTCAATCACAATGCATGGAATCCACTGCATTCAATCGGGATGCATTTTACAAGGCTGCATGGATTACATTTCATACACTCAAAATGCATGGAATCCACTGCGTTCTATAGGGATGCTTTGGGCCATACTGCATAAAATACACTGCATTCAATTTGCTGCATGGAATCCACTGCATTCCATCGGGATGCTTTGGGCCATGCTGCATAAAATCCACTGCATTCAATCGGGATGCATTGGGCCTCGCTGCATGGACTCCACTGCATACAATCGGGGTGCATTTTACCACGCTGCATGGATAACATTTCATACACTCAAAATGCATGGAATCCACTGCATTCTATAGGGATGCTTTGGGCCATACTGCATAAAATACACTGCATTCAATCTTGCTGCATGGAATCCACTGCATTCAATCATGCTGCATAAATCCACTGCATTCAATAGGGTTCCATTTCTTCACGCTGCATGGAATCCACTGCATTCAATCACGCTGCATAAAATCCACTGCATTCAATAGGGTTCCATTTCTTCACGCTGCATGGAATCCACTACATTCAATCACGCTGCATGGAATCCACTGCATTCAATCAGGATGTTTTGGGCCATGCTGCATAAAATCCACTGCATTCAATCATGCTGCCTGGAATCCACTGCATTCAATCATACTGCATAAAATCCACTGCATTCAATAGGGTTCCATTTCTTCACGCTTCATGGAATCCACTGCATTCAATAGGGTTCCACTCCTTCACGCTGCCTGGAATCCACTGCCTTCAATCACACTGCATGGAATCCACTGCATTCAATCGGGATGCATTTTTCTCGTTGCATGGATTACACTGCATTCAATCCCAATGCATGGAATCCACTGCATTCAATCGGGAAGCTTTGGGCCATGCTGCATACAATTCACTGCATTCAATCGGGATGCACTGGGCCTCGCTGCATGGACTCCACTGCATATAATCGGGATCCATTGCGCCACAATGCATGGAATCCTCTGCATTCAATGACGCTGAATGGAATCCACTGCATTGAATCGGGAAGCTTTGGGCCATGCTGCATAAATCCACTGCATGCAGTCATGCTGTGTGGACTCCACTGCATTGAATCATGCTGCAAAAAAAACCACTGCATTCAATAGGGTTCCATTAATGCACCCTGCATGGAATCCACTGCATTCAACCACGCTGCATGGAATCCACTGCATTCAATCGGGATGCATTTTACCACTCTGCATGGATTACACTGCATTTAATCACGCTGCATGTAATCCATGGAATTTAATCGGGATTCATTTTACTAAGCTGTATGGAATGGACTGCACTTACTCACGCTGCATGGAATCCACTGCATTCAATCGGGATGCATTTTACCACGTTGCAGGCAGTTCACTGCATTCAATCACAATGCATGGAATCCACTGCATTCAATCGGGATGCTTTGGGCCATGCTGCATAAAATACACTGCATTCAATCTTGCTTTTTGAATCCACTGCATTCAGTAATGCTGCATAAAATCCTTGCATTCAATTGGGTTCCATTTCTTCACGCTGCATGGAATACACTGCATTCAATCACGCTGCATGGAATCCACTGCATTCAATCGGGATGCATTTTACCATGCTGCGTGGTTTTCACTGCATTCAATCACAATGCATGGAATCCACTGCATTCAATCGGGATGCATTTTACCAGGCTGCATGGATTACATTGCATACACTCATGCTGCATGGAATCCACTGCATTCCATAGGGATGCTTTGGGCCATACTGCATAAAATACACTGCATTCAATTTGCTGCATGGAATCCACTGCATTCCATCGGGATGCTTTGGGCCATGCTGCATAAAATCCACTGCATTCAATCGGGATGCATTGGGCCTCGCTGCATGGACTCCACTGCATACAATCGGGATCCATTGCGCCACAATGCATGGAATCCTCTGCATTCAATGACGCTGCATGGAATCCACTGCATTCCATCAGGATGCTTTGGGCCATGCTGCATAAAATCCACTGCATGCAATCATGCTGCATGGAATCCACTGCATTCAATCATGCTGCATAAAATCCACTGCATTCAATAGGGTTCCATTTCTTCACACTGCATGGAATCCACTGCATTCAATCACGCTGCATGGAATCCACTGCATTCAACATGGAGGAATTTTACCACGCTGCATTTAGTGCACACTGTATTCAATCACAATTCATGGAATCCATTGCATTCAATCGGGATGCTTTGGGCCATGCTGCATAAAATCCACTGCATTCAATCGGGATGCACTGGGCATCGCTGCATGGACTCCACTGCATACAATCGGGATCCATTGCGCCACAATGCATGGAATCCTCTGCATTCAATGACGCTGCATGGAATCCACTGCATTCCATCGGGAAGCTTTGGGCCATGCTGCATAAAATCCATTGCATTCAATCATGCTGCATGGAATCCACTGCATTCAATCGGGATGCATTTTACCATGCTGCATGGATTACCCTTCATTCAATCAGGCTGCATGGAATCCACTGCATTCTATCGGGATGCTTTGGGCCATGCTGCATAAAATCCACTGCATTTAATCGGGATGCATTTGGCCACGCTGCATGGACTCCACTGCATAAAATCGGGATCCATTGCCCCAAAATGCAAGGAATCATCTGCATTCAATGACGCTGCATGGAATCCACTGCATTCCATCGGGATCCATTTTACCACGCAGCATGGATTACACTGCTTTCAATCACAATGCATGGAATCTACTCTATTCAATCGGGATGCTTTGGGCCATACTGAATAAAATCCACTGCATTCAATCTTGCTGCATGGAATCCACTGCATTCAATCGGAGTGCATTTTACCACGCTGCATGGATAACATTTCATACACTCAAAATGCATGGAATCCACTGCATTCTATAGGGATGCTTTGGGCCATACTGCATAAAATCCACTGCATTCAATCTTGCTGCATGGAATCCACTGCATTCAATCATGCTGCATAAATCCACTGCATTCAATAGGGTTCCACTTCTTCACGCTGCATGGAATCCACTGCATTCAATCACGCTGCATAAAATCCACTGCATTCAATAGGGTTCCATTTCTTCACGCTGCATGGAATCCACTACATTCAATCACGCTGCATGGAATCCACTGCATTCAATCAGGATGCTTTGGGCCATGCTGCATAAAATCCACTGCATTCAATCATGCTGCCTGGAATCCACTGCATTCTATCATACTGCATAAAATCCACTGCATTCAATAGGGTTCCATTTCTTCACGCTTCATGGAATCCACTGCATTCAATAGGGTTCCATTCCTTCACGCTGCCTGGAATCCACTGCCTTCAATCACGCTGCATGGAATCCACTGCATTCAATCGGGATGCATTTTTCCTCGTTGCATGGATTACACTGCATTCAATCCCAATGCATGGAATCCGCTGCATTCAATCGGGATGCTTTGGGCCATGCTGCATAAAATCCACTGCATTCAACCATGCTGCATGGAATCCACTGCATTCAATCATGCTGCATAAAATCCACTGCATTCCATCGGGATGCATTGGGCCTCGCTGCATGGAATACACTGCATTCAATCACGCTGCATGGAATCCACTGCATTCAATGGGGATGCATTCTACCATGCTGCATGGAGTTCACTGCATTCAATCACAATGCATGGACTCCACTGCATTCCATCGGGATGCTTTGGGCCATACTGCATAAAATCCACTGCATTCAATCTTGCTGCATGGAATCCACTGCATTCAATCGGAGTGCATTTTACCACGCTGCATGGATAACATTTCATACACTCAAAATGCATGGAATCCACTGCATTCTATAGGGATGCTTTGGGCCATACTGCATAAAATCCACTGCATTCAATCTTGCTGCATGGAATCCACTGCATTCAATCATGCTGCATAAATCCACTGCATTCAATAGGGTTCCACTTCTTCACGCTGCATGGAATCCACTGCATTCAATCACGCTGCATAAAATCCACTGCATTCAATAGGGTTCCATTTCTTCACGCTGCATAGAATCCACTACATTCAATCACGCTGCATGGAATCCACTGCATTCAATCAGGATGCTTTGGGCCATGCTGCATAAAATCCACTGCATTCAATCATGCTGCCTGGAATCCACTGCATTCAATCATACTGCATAAAATCCACTGCATTCAATAGGGTTCTATTTCTTCACGCTTCATGGAATCCACTGCATTCAATAGGGTTCCATTCCTTCACGCTGCCTGGAATCCACTGCCTTCAATCACGCTGCATGGAATCCACTGCATTCAATCGGGATGCATTTTTCCTCGTTGCATGGATTACACTGCATTCAATCCCAATGCATGGAATCCACTGCATTCCATCGGGATGCTTTGGGCCATGCTGCATAAAATCCACTGCATTCAATCGGGATACATTGGGCCTCGCTGCATGGACTCCACTGCATAAAATCTGGATCCATTGCGCCACAATGCATGGAATCCTCTGCATTCAACAACGCTGCATGGAATCCACTGCATTCCATCGGGATGTTTTGGGCCATGCTGCATAAAATCCACTGCATTCAATCGGGATGCATTGGGCCTCGCTGCATGAACTCCACTGCATACAATCTGGATCAATTGTGCCAAAATGCATGGAATCCTCTGCATTCAATGACGCTGCATGGAATCCACTGCATTCCATCGGGATGCTTTGGGCCATGCTGCATAAACTCCACTGCATTCAATCATGCTGCATAAAATCCACGGCATTCAATCATGCTGCATAAAATCCACTGCATTCAATAGGGTTCCATTTCTTCACGCTGCATGGAATCCACTACATTCAATCACGCTGCATGGAATCCACTGCATTCTATCGGGATGCATTTTACCTCGCTGCATAGATTACACCGCATTCAATCACAATGCATGGAATCCACTGCATTCAATCGGGATGCTTTGGGCCATGCTGCATAAAATCCACTGCATTCAATCGGGATGCATTGGGCCTCGCTGCATGGACTCCACTGCATACAATCGGGATCCATTGCGCCACAATGCATGGAATCCTCTGCATTCAATGACGCTGCATGGAATCCACTGCATTCCATCAGGATGCTTTGGGCCATGCTGCATAAAATCCACTGCATGCAATCCTGCTGCATGGAATCCACTGCATTCAATCATGCTGCATAAAATCCACTGCATTCAATAGGGTTCCATTTCTTCACACTGCATGGAATCCACTGCATTCAATCACGCTGCATGGAATCCACTGCATTCAACATGGAGGAATTTTACCACGCTGCATTTAGTACACTGTATTCAATCACAATTCATGGAATCCATTGCATTCCATCGGGATGCTTTGGGCCATGCTGCATAAAATCCACTGCATTCAATCGGGATGCACTGGGCATCGCTGCATGGACTCCACTGCATACAATCGGGATCCATTGCGCCACAATGCATGGAATCCTCTGCATTCAATGACGCTGCATGGAATCCACTGCATTCCATCGGGAAGCTTTGGGCCATGCTGCATAAAATCCATTGCATTCAATCATGCTGCATGGAATCCACTGCATTCAATCGGGATGCATTTTACCATGCTGCATGGATTACCCTTCATTCAATCAGGCTGCATGGAATCCACTGCATTCCATCGGGATCCATTTTACCACGCAGCATGGATTACACTGCTTTCAATCACAATGCATGGAATCTACTCTATTCAATCGGGATGCTTTGGGCCATACTGCATAAAATCCACTGCATTCAATCATGCTGCATGGAATCCACTGCATTCAATCGGAGTGCATTTTACCACGCTGCATGGATAACATTTCATACACTCAAAATGCATTGAATCCACTGCATTCTATAGGGATGCTTTGGGCCATACTGCATAAAATACACTGCATTCAATCTTGCTGCATGGAATCCACTGCATTCAATCATGCTGCATAAATCCACTGCATTCAATAGGGTTCCACTTCTTCACGCTGCATGGAATCCACTGCATTCAATCACGCTGCATAAAATCCACTGCATTCAATAGGGTTCCATTTCTTCACGCTGCATGGAATCCACTACATTCAATCACGCTGCATGGAATCCACTGCATTCAATCAGGATGCTTTGGGCCATGCTGCATAAAATCCACTGCATTCAATCATGCTGCCTGGAATCCACTGCATTCTATCATACTGCATAAAATCCACTGCATTCAATAGGGTTCCATTTCTTCACGCTTCATGGAATCCACTGCATTCAATAGGGTTCCATTCCTTCACGCTGCCTGGAATCCACTGCCTTCAATCACGCTGCATGGAATCCACTGCATTCAATCGGGATGCATTTTTCCTCGTTGCATGGATTACACTGCATTCAATCCCAATGCATGGAATCCACTGCATTCAATCGGGATGCTTTGGGCCATGCTGCATAAAATCCACTGCATTCAACCATGCTGCATGGAATCCACTGCATTCAATCATGCTGCATAAAATCCACTGCATTCCATCGGGATGCATTGGGCCTCGCTGCATGGAATACACTGCATTCAATCACGCTGCATGGAATCCACTGCATTCAATGGGGATGCATTCTACAATGCTGCATGGAGTTCACTGCATTCAATCACAATGCATGGAATCCACTGCATTCCATCGGGATGCTTTGGGCCATGCTGCATAAAATCCACTGCATTCAATCGGGATGCATTGGGCCTCGCTGCATGGACTCCACTGCATACAATCGGGATGCTTTGGGCCATGCTGCATAAAATCCATTGAATTCAATCATGCTGCATGGAATCCACTGCATTCAATCATGCTGCATAAAATCCGCTGCATTCAATAGGGTTCCATTACTTCACGTGGCATCGAATCCACTGCATTCAATCACGCTGCATGGAATCCACTGTATTCAATCGGGATGCATTTTTCCTCGCTGCATGGAGTACACTGCATTCAATCATGCTGCATAAAATCCACTGCAATCCATCGGGATGCTTTGGGCCATGCTGCATAAAATCCACTGCATTCAACCATGCTGCATGGAATCCACTGCATTCAATCATGCTGCATAAAATCCACTGCATTCAATCGGGATGCATTGGGCCTCGCTGCATGGAATAAACTGCATTCAATCAGGCTCCATGGAATCCACTGCATTCAATTGGGATGCATTCTACCATGCTGCATGGAGTTCACTGCATTCAATCACAATGCATGGAATCCACTGCATTCCATCGGGATGCTTTGGGCCATGCTGCATAAACTCCACTGCATTCAATCGGGATGCATTGGGCCTCGCTGCATGGACTCCACTGCATACAATCGGGATCCATTGCGCCACAATGCATGGAATACTCTGCATTCAATCACGCTGCATGGAATCCACTGCATTCAATCGGGATGCTTTGGGCCATGCTGCATAAAATCCACTGCATTCAATCTTGCTTTTTGAATCCACTGCATTCAGTAATGCTGCATAAAATCCTTGCATTCAATTGGGTTCCATTTCTTCACGCTGCATGGAATACACTGCATTCAATGACGCTGCATGGAATCCACTGCATTCATTCGGGATGCTTTGGGCCATGCTGAATAAAATCCATTGCATTCAATCATGCTGCACGGAATCCTCTGCATTCAATCGGGATGCATTTTACCATGCTGCATGGATTACCCTTCATTCAATCAGGCTGCATGGAATCCACTGCATTCTATCGGGATGCTTTGGGCCATGCTGCATAAAATCCACTGCATTTAATCGGGATGCATTTGGCCACGCTGCATGGACTCCACTGCATAAAATCGGGATCCATTGCCCCAAAATGCAGGGAATCATCTGCATTCAATGACGCTGCATGGAATCCACTGCATTCCATCGGGATCCATTTTACCACGCAGCATGGATTACACTGCTTTCAATCACAATGCATGGAATCTACTCTATTCAATCTGGATGCTTTGGGCCATACTGCATAAAATCCACTGCATTCAATCATGCTGCATGGAATCCACTGCATTCAATCGGGGTGCATTTTACCACGCTGCATGGATAACATTTCATACACTCAAAATGCATGGAATCCACTGCATTCTATAGGGATGCTTTGGGCCATACTGCATAAAATACACTGCATTCAATCTTGCTGCATGGAATCCACTGCATTCAATCATGCTGCATAAATCCACTGCATTCAATAGGGTTCCATTTCTTCACGCTGCATGGAATCCACTGCATTCAATCACGCTGCATAAAATCCACTGCATTCAATAGGGTTCCATTTCTTCACGCTGCATGGAATCCACTACATTCAATCACGCTGCATGGAATCCACTGCATTCAATCAGGATGTTTTGGGCCATGCTGCATAAAATCCACTGCATTCAATCATGCTGCCTGGAATCCACTGCATTCAATCATACTGCATAAAATCCACTGCATTCAATAGGGTTCCATTTCTTCACGCTTCATGGAATCCACTGCATTCAATAGGGTTCCATTCCTTCACGCTGCCTGGAATCCACTGCCTTCAATCACACTGCATGGAATCCACTGCATTCAATCGGGATGCATTTTTCTCGTTGCATGGATTACACTGCATTCAATCCCAATGCATGGAATCCACTGCATTCAATCGGGAAGCTTTGGGCCATGCTGCATACAATTCACTGCATTCAATCGGGATGCACTGGGCCTCGCTGCATGGACTCCACTGCATATAATCGGGATCCATTGCGCCACAATGCATGGAATACTCTGCATTCAATGACGCTGAATGGAATCCACTGCATTGAATCGGGAAGCTTTGGGCCATGCTGCATAAATCCACTGCATGCAGTCATGCTGTGTGGACTCCACTGCATTGAATCATGCTGCAAAAAAAACCACTGCATTCAATAGGGTTCCATTAATGCACCCTGCATGGAATCCACTGCATTCAACCACGCTGCATGGAATCCACTGCATTCAATCGGGATGCATTTTACCACTCTGCATGGATTACACTGCATTTAATCACGCTGCATGTAATCCATGGAATTTAATCGGGATTCATTTTACTAAGCTGTATGGAATGGACTGCACTTAATCACGCTGCATGGAATCCACTGCATTCAATCGGGATGCATTTTACCACGTTGCAGGCAGTTCACTGCATTCAATCACAATGCATGGAATCCACTGCATTCAATCGGGATGCTTTGGGCCATGCTGCATAAAATCCACTGCATTCAATCTTGCTTTTTGAATCCACTGCATTCAGTAATGCTGCATAAAATCCTTGCATTCAATTGGGTTCCATTTCTTCACGCTGCATGGAATACACTGCATTCAATCACGCTGCATGGAATCCACTGCATTCAATCGGGATGCATTTTACCATGCTGCGTGGTTTTCACTGCATTCAATCACAATGCATGGAATCCACTGCATTCCATCGGGATGCTTTGGGCCATGCTGCATAAAATCCACTGCATTCAATCATGCTGCATGGAATCCACTGCATTCCATCATGCTGCATAAAATCCACTGCATTCAATAGGGTTCCATTTCTTCACCCTGCATGGAATCCACTGCATTCAACCACGCTGCATGGAATCCACTGCATTCAATCGGGATGCATTTTACCACTCTGCATGGATTACACTGCATTTAATCACGCTGCATGTAATCCATGGAATTTAATCGGGATTCATTTTACTAAGCTGTATGGAATGGACTGCACTTAATCACGCTGCATGGAATCCACTGCGTTCAATCGGGATGCATTTTACCACGTTGCATGCAGTTCACTGCATTCAATCACAATGCATGGAATCCACTGCATTCAATCGGGATGCTTTGGGCCATGCTGCATAAAATCCACTGCATTCAATCTTGCTTTTAGAATCCACTGCATTCAGTAATGCTGCATAAAATCCTTGCATTCAATTGGGTTCCATTTCTTCACGCTGCATGGAATACACTGCATTCAATCACGCTGCATGGAATCCACTGCATTCAATCGGGATGCATTTTACCATGCTGCGTGGTTTTCACTGCATTCAATCACGCTGCATGGAATCCACTGCATTCAATCGGGATGCATTTTACCATGCTGCGTGGTTTTCACTGCATTCAATCACAATGCATGGAATCCACTGCATTCCATCGGGATGCTTTGGGCCATGCTGCATAAAATCCACTGCATTCAAATGGGATGCATTGGGCCACGCTGCATCGACTCCACTGCATTCAATTGGCATCCATTGCGCCACAATGCAAGGAATCCTCTGCATTCATTGACGCTGCATGGACTCCACTGCATTCAATCGGGATGCTTTGGGCCATGCTGCATAAAATCCACTGCATTCAACCATGCTGCATGGAATCCATTTCATTCAATCATGCTCTATAAAATCCAATGCATTCAATACGGTTCCATTACTTCACGCTGCATGGAATACACTGCATTAAATCAGGATGCATGGAATCGACTGCATTCAATCAGGATGCATTATACCACGTTGCATGGATTACCCTACATTCAATCACAATGCATGGAATCCACTGCATTCAATCGGGATGCTTTGGGCCATGCTGCATAAAATCCACTGCATTCAATCGGGATGCATTGGGCCTCGCTGCATAGACTCCACTGCATATAATCGGGATCCATTGCGCCACAATGCATGGAATACTCTGCATTCAATGACGCTGCATGGAATCCACTGCATTCTATAGGGATGCTTTGGGCCATACTGCATAAAATCCACTGCATTCAATCTTGCTGCATGGAATCCACTGCATTCAATCATGCTGCATAAATCCACTGCATTCAATAGGGTTCCACTTCTTCACGCTGCATGGAATCCACTGCATTCAATCACGCTGCATAAAATCCACTGCATTCAATAGGGTTCCATTTCTTCACGCTGCATGGAATCCACTACATTCAATCACGCTGCATGGAATCCACTGCATTCAATCAGGATGCTTTGGGCCATGCTGCATAAAATCCACTGCATTCAATCATGCTGCCTGGAATCCACTGCATTCTATCATACTGCATAAAATCCACTGCATTCAATAGGGTTCCATTTCTTCACGCTTCATGGAATCCACTGCATTCAATAGGGTTCCATTCCTTCACGCTGCCTGGAATCCACTGCCTTCAATCACGCTGCATGGAATCCACTGCATTCAATCGGGATGCATTTTTCCTCGTTGCATGGATTACACTGCATTCAATCCCAATGCATGGAATCCGCTGCATTCAATCGGGATGCTTTGGGCCATGCTGCATAAAATCCACTGCATTCAACCATGCTGCATGGAATCCACTGCATTCAATCATGCTGCATAAAATCCACTGCATTCCATCGGGATGCATTGGGCCTCGCTGCATGGAATACACTGCATTCAATCACGCTGCATGGAATCCACTGCATTCAATGGGGATGCATTCTACCATGCTGCATGGAGTTCACTGCATTCAATCACAATGCATGGACTCCACTGCATTCCATCGGGATGCTTTGGGCCATACTGCATAAAATCCACTGCATTCAATCTTGCTGCATGGAATCCACTGCATTCAATCGGAGTGCATTTTACCACGCTGCATGGATAACATTTCATACACTCAAAATGCATGGAATCCACTGCATTCTATAGGGATGCTTTGGGCCATACTGCATAAAATCCACTGCATTCAATCTTGCTGCATGGAATCCACTGCATTCAATCATGCTGCATAAATCCACTGCATTCAATAGGGTTCCACTTCTTCACGCTGCATGGAATCCACTGCATTCAATCACGCTGCATAAAATCCACTGCATTCAATAGGGTTCCATTTCTTCACGCTGCATAGAATCCACTACATTCAATCACGCTGCATGGAATCCACTGCATTCAATCAGGATGCTTTGGGCCATGCTGCATAAAATCCACTGCATTCAATCATGCTGCCTGGAATCCACTGCATTCAATCATACTGCATAAAATCCACTGCATTCAATAGGGTTCTATTTCTTCACGCTTCATGGAATCCACTGCATTCAATAGGGTTCCATTCCTTCACGCTGCCTGGAATCCACTGCCTTCAATCACGCTGCATGGAATCCACTGCATTCAATCGGGATGCATTTTTCCTCGTTGCATGGATTACACTGCATTCAATCCCAATGCATGGAATCCACTGCATTCCATCGGGATGCTTTGGGCCATGCTGCATAAAATCCACTGCATTCAATCGGGATACATTGGGCCTCGCTGCATGGACTCCACTGCATAAAATCTGGATCCATTGCGCCACAATGCATGGAATCCTCTGCATTCAACAACGCTGCATGGAATCCACTGCATTCCATCGGGATGTTTTGGGCCATGCTGCATAAAATCCACTGCATTCAATCGGAATGCATTGGGCCTCGCTGCATGAACTCCACTGCATACAATCTGGATCCATTGTGCCAAAATGCATGGAATCCTCTGCATTCAATGACGCTGCATGGAATCCACTGCATTCCATCGGGATGCTTTGGGCCATGCTGCATAAACTCCACTGCATTCAATCATGCTTCATGGAATCCACTGCATTCAATCATGCTGCATAAAATCCACTGCATTCAATAGGGTTCCATTTCTTCACGCTGCATGGAATCCACTACATTCAATCACGCTGCATGGAATCCACTGCATTCTATCGGGATGCATTTTACCTCGCTGCATAGATTACACCGCATTCAATCACAATGCATGGAATCCACTGCATTCAATCGGGATGCTTTGGGCCATGCTGCATAAAATCCACTGCATTCAATCGGGATGCATTGGGCCTCGCTGCATGGACTCCACTGCATACAATCGGGATCCATTGCGCCACAATGCATGGAATCCTCTGCATTCAATGACGCTGCATGGAATCCACTGCATTCCATCAGGATGCTTTGGGCCATGCTGCATAAAATCCACTGCATGCAATCCTGCTGCATGGAATCCACTGCATTCAATCATGCTGCATAAAATCCACTGCATTCAATAGGGTTCCATTTCTTCACACTGCATGGAATCCACTGCATTCAATCACGCTGCATGGAATCCACTGCATTCAACATGGAGGAATTTTACCACGCTGCATTTAGTACACTGTATTCAATCACAATTCATGGAATCCATTGCATTCAATCGGGATGCTTTGGGCCATGCTGCATAAAATCCACTGCATTCAATCGGGATGCACTGGGCATCGCTGCATGGACTCCACTGCATACAATCGGGATCCATTGCGCCACAATGCATGGAATCCTCTGCATTCAATGACGCTGCATGGAATCCACTGCATTCCATCGGGAAGCTTTGGGCCATGCTGCATAAAATCCATTGCATTCAATCATGCTGCATGGAATCCACTGCATTCAATCGGGATGCATTTTACCATGCTGCATGGATTACCCTTCATTCAATCAGGCTGCATGGAATCCACTGCATTCCATCGGGATCCATTTTACCACGCAGCATGGATTACACTGCTTTCAATCACAATGCATGGAATCTACTCTATTCAATCGGGATGCTTTGGGCCATACTGCATAAAATCCACTGCATTCAATCATGCTGCATGGAATCCACTGCATTCAATCGGAGTGCATTTTACCACGCTGCATGGATAACATTTCATACACTCAAAATGCATTGAATCCACTGCATTCTATAGGGATGCTTTGGGCCATACTGCATAAAATACACTGCATTCAATCTTGCTGCATGGAATCCACTGCATTCAATCATGCTGCATAAATCCACTGCATTCAATAGGGTTCCACTTCTTCACGCTGCATGGAATCCACTGCATTCAATCACGCTGCATAAAATCCACTGCATTCAATAGGGTTCCATTTCTTCACGCTGCATGGAATCCACTACATTCAATCACGCTGCATGGAATCCACTGCATTCAATCAGGATGCTTTGGGCCATGCTGCATAAAATCCACTGCATTCAATCATGCTGCCTGGAATCCACTGCATTCTATCATACTGCATAAAATCCACTGCATTCAATAGGGTTCCATTTCTTCACGCTTCATGGAATCCACTGAATTCAATAGGGTTCCATTCCTTCACGCTGCCTGGAATCCACTGCCTTCAATCACGCTGCATGGAATCCACTGCATTCAATCGGGATGCATTTTTCCTCGTTGCATGGATTACACTGCATTCAATCTCAATGCATGGAATCCACTGCATTCAATCGGGAAGCTTTGGGCCATGCTGCATAAAATCCACTGCATTCAACCATGCTGCATGGAATCCACTGCATTCAATCATGCTGCATAAAATCCACTGCATTCCATCGGGATGCATTGGGCCTCGTTGCATGGATTACACTGCATTCAATCTCAATGCATGGAATCCACTGCATTCAATCGGGAAGCTTTGGGCCATGCTGCATAAAATCCACTGCATTCTACCATGCTGCATGGAGTTCACTGCATTCAATCACAATGCATGGAATCCACTGCATTCCATCGGGATGCTTTGGGCCATGCTGCATAAAATCCACTGCATTCAATCGGGATGCATTGGGCCTCGCTGCATGGACTCCACTGCATACAATCGGGATGCTTTGGGCCATGCTGCATAAAATCCATTGAATTCAATCATGCTGCATGGAATCCACTGCATTCAATCATGCTGCATAAAATCCACTGCATTCAATAGGGTTCCATTACTTCACGTGGCATCGAATCCACTGCATTCAATCACGCTGCATGGAATCCACTGCATTCAATCGGGATGCATTTTTCCTCGCTGCATGGAGTACACTGCATTCAATCATGCTGCATAAAATCCACTGCAATCCATCGGGATGCTTTGGGCCATGCTGCATAAAATCCACTGCATTCAACCATGCTGCATGGAATCCACTGCATTCAATCATGCTGCATAAAATCCACTGCATTCAATCGGGATGCATTGGGCCTCGCTGCATGGAATAAACTGCATTCAATCAGGCTCCATGGAATCCACTGCATTCAATTGGGATGCATTCTACCATGCTGCATGGAGTTCACTGCATTCAATCACAATGCATGGAATCCACTGCATTCCATCGGGATGCTTTGGGCCATGCTGCATAAACTCCACTGCATTCAATCGGGATGCATTGGGCCTCGCTGCATGGACTCCACTGCATACAATCGGGATCCATTGCGCCACAATGCATGGAATACTCTGCATTCAATCACGCTGCATGGAATCCACTGCATTCAATCGGGATGCTTTGGGCCATGCTGCATAAAATCCACTGCATTCAATCTTGCTTTTTGAATCCACTGCATTCAGTAATGCTGCATAAAATCCTTGCATTCAATTGGGTTCCATTTCTTCACGCTGCATGGAATACACTGCATTCAATGACGCTGCATGGAATCCACTGCATTCATTCGGGATGCTTTGGGCCATGCTGAATAAAATCCATTGCATTCAATCATGCTGCACGGAATCCTCTGCATTCAATCGGGATGCATTTTACCATGCTGCATGGATTACCCTTCATTCAATCAGGCTGCATGGAATCCACTGCATTCTATCGGGATGCTTTGGGCCATGCTGCATAAAATCCACTGCATTTATTCGGGATGCATTTGGCCACGCTGCATGGACTCCACTGCATAAAATCGGGATCCATTGCCCCAAAATGCAGGGAATCATCTGCATTCAATGACGCTGCATGGAATCCACTGCATTCCATCGGGATCCATTTTACCACGCAGCATGGATTACACTGCTTTCAATCACAATGCATGGAATCTACTCTATTCAATCTGGATGCTTTGGGCCATACTGCATAAAATCCACTGCATTCAATCATGCTGCATGGAATCCACTGCATTCAATCGGGGTGCATTTTACCACGCTGCATGGATAAAATTTCATACACTCAAAATGCATGGAATCCACTGCATTCTATAGGGATGCTTTGGGCCATACTGCATAAAATACACTGCATTCAATCTTGCTGCATGGAATCCACTGCATTCAATCATGCTGCATAAATCCACTGCATTCAATAGGGTTCCATTTCTTCACGCTGCATGGAATCCACTGCATTCAATCACGCTGCATAAAATCCACTGCATTCAATAGGGTTCCATTTCTTCACGCTGCATGGAATCCACTACATTCAATCACGCTGCATGGAATCCACTGCATTCAATCAGGATGTTTTGGGCCATGCTGCATAAAATCCACTGCATTCAATCATGCTGCCTGGAATCCACTGCATTCAATCATACTGCATAAAATCCACTGCATTCAATAGGGTTCCATTTCTTCACGCTTCATGGAATCCACTGCATTCAATAGGGTTCCATTCCTTCACGCTGCCTGGAATCCACTGCCTTCAATCACACTGCATGGAATCCACTGCATTCAATCGGGATGCATTTTTCTCGTTGCATGGATTACACTGCATTCAATCCCAATGCATGGAATCCACTGCATTCAATCGGGAAGCTTTGGGCCATGCTGCATACAATTCACTGCATTCAATCGGGATGCACTGGGCCTCGCTGCATGGACTCCACTGCATATAATCGGGATCCATTGCGCCACAATGCATGGAATACTCTGCATTCAATGACGCTGAATGGAATCCACTGCATTGAATCGGGAAGCTTTGGGCCATGCTGCATAAATCCACTGCATGCAGTCATGCTGTGTGGACTCCACTGCATTGAATCATGCTGCAAAAAAAACCACTGCATTCAATAGGGTTCCATTAATGCACCCTGCATGGAATCCACTGCATTCAACCACGCTGCATGGAATCCACTGCATTCAATCGGGATGCATTTTACCACTCTGCATGGATTACACTGCATTTAATCACGCTGCATGTAATCCATGGAATTTAATCGGGATTCATTTTACTAAGCTGTATGGAATGGACTGCACTTAATCACGCTGCATGGAATCCACTGCATTCAATCGGGATGCATTTTACCACGTTGCAGGCAGTTCACTGCATTCAATCACAATGCATGGAATCCACTGCATTCAATCGGGATGCTTTGGGCCATGCTGCATAAAATCCACTGCATTCAATCTTGCTTTTTGAATCCACTGCATTCAGTAATGCTGCATAAAATCCTTGCATTCAATTGGGTTCCATTTCTTCACGCTGCATGGAATACACTGCATTCAATCACGCTGCATGGAATCCACTGCATTCAATCGGGATGCATTTTACCATGCTGCGTGGTTTTCACTGCATTCAATCACAATGCATGGAATCCACTGCATTCCATCGGGATGCTTTGGGCCATGCTGCATAAAATCCACTGCATTCAATCATGCTGCATGGAATCCACTGCATTCCATCATGCTGCATAAAATCCACTGCATTCAATAGGGTTCCATTTCTTCACCCTGCATGGAATCCACTGCATTCAACCACGCTGCATGGAATCCACTGCATTCAATCGGGATGCATTTTACCACTCTGCATGGATTACACTGCATTTAATCACGCTGCATGTAATCCATGGAATTTAATCGGGATTCATTTTACTAAGCTGTATGGAATGGACTGCACTTAATCACGCTGCATGGAATCCACTGCGTTCAATCGGGATGCATTTTACCACGTTGCATGCAGTTCACTGCATTCAATCACAATGCATGGAATCCACTGCATTCAATCGGGATGCTTTGGGCCATGCTGCATAAAATCCACTGCATTCAATCATGCTGCCTGGAATCCACTGCATTCAATCATACTGCATAAAATCCACTGCATTCAATAGGGTTCCATTTCTTCACGCTTCATGGAATCCACTGCATTCAATAGGGTTCCATTCCTTCACGCTGCCTGGAATCCACTGCCTTCAATCACACTGCATGGAATCCACTGCATTCAATCGGGATGCATTTTTCTCGTTGCATGGATTACACTGCATTCAATCCCAATGCATGGAATCCACTGCATTCAATCGGGAAGCTTTGGGCCATGCTGCATACAATTCACTGCATTCAATCGGGATGCACTGGGCCTCGCTGCATGGACTCCACTGCATATAATCGGGATCCATTGCGCCACAATGCATGGAATACTCTGCATTCAATGACGCTGAATGGAATCCACTGCATTGAATCGGGAAGCTTTGGGCCATGCTGCATAAATCCACTGCATGCAGTCATGCTGTGTGGACTCCACTGCATTGAATCATGCTGCAAAAAAAACCACTGCATTCAATAGGGTTCCTTTAATGCACCCTGCATGGAATCCACTGCATTCAACCACGCTGCATGGAATCCACTGCATTCAATCGGGATGCATTTTACCACTCTGCATGGATTACACTGCATTTAATCACGCTGCATGTAATCCATGGAATTTAATCGGGATTCATTTTACTAAGCTGTATGGAATGGACTGCACTTAATCACGCTGCATGGAATCCACTGCATTCAATCGGGATGCATTTTACCACGTTGCAGGCAGTTCACTGCATTCAATCACAATGCATGGAATCCACTGCATTCAATCGGGATGCTTTGGGCCATGCTGCATAAAATCCACTGCATTCAATCTTGCTTTTTGAATCCACTGCATTCAGTAATGCTGCATAAAATCCTTGCATTCAATTGGGTTCCATTTCTTCACGCTGCATGGAATACACTGCATTCAATCACGCTGCATGGAATCCACTGCATTCAATCGGGATGCATTTTACCATGCTGCGTGGTTTTCACTGCATTCAATCACAATGCATGGAATCCACTGCATTCCATCGGGATGCTTTGGGCCATGCTGCATAAAATCCACTGCATTCAATCATGCTGCATGGAATCCACTGCATTCCATCATGCTGCATAAAATCCACTGCATTCAATAGGGTTCCATTTCTTCACCCTGCATGGAATCCACTGCATTCAACCACGCTGCATGGAATCCACTGCATTCAATCGGGATGCATTTTACCACTCTGCATGGATTACACTGCATTTAATCACGCTGCATGTAATCCATGGAATTTAATCGGGATTCATTTTACTAAGCTGTATGGAATGGACTGCACTTAATCACGCTGCATGGAATCCACTGCGTTCAGTCGGGATGCATTTTACCACGTTGCATGCAGTTCACTGCATTCAATCACAATGCATGGAATCCACTGCATTCAATCGGGATGCTTTGGGCCATGCTGCATAAAATCCACTGCATTCAATCTTGCTTTTAGAATCCACTGCATTCAGTAATGCTGCATAAAATCCTTGCATTCAATTGGGTTCCATTTCTTCACGCTGCATGGAATACACTGCATTCAATCACGCTGCATGGAATCCACTGCATTCAATCGGGATGCATTTTACCATGCTGCGTGGTTTTCACTGCATTCAATCACGCTGCATGGAATCCACTGCATTCAATCGGGATGCATTTTACCATGCTGCGTGGTTTTCACTGCATTCAATCACAATGCATGGAATCCACTGCATTCCATCGGGATGCTTTGGGCCATGCTGCATAAAATCCACTGCATTCAATCGGGATGCATTGGGCCACGCTGCATTGACTCCACTGCATTCAATTGGCATCCATTGCGCCACAATGCAAGGAATCCTCTGCATTCATTGACGCTGCATGGACTCCACTGCATTCAATCGGGATGCTTTGGGCCATGCTGCATAAAATCCACTGCATTCAACCATGCTGCATGGAATCCATTTCATTCAATCATGCTCTATAAAATCCAATGCATTCAATACGGTTCCATTACTTCACGCTGCATGGAATACACTGCATTAAATCAGGATGCATGGAATCGACTGCATTCAATCAGGATGCATTATACCACGTTGCATGGATTACCCTACATTCAATCACAATGCATGGAATCCACTGCATTCAATCGGGATGCTTTGGGCCATGCTGCATAAAATCCACTGCATTCAATCGGGATGCATTGGGCCTCGCTGCATAGACTCCACTGCATATAATCGGGATCCATTGCGCCACAATGCATGGAATACTCTGCATTCAATGACGCTGCATGGAATCCACTGCATTCCATCGGGAAGCTTTGGGCCATGCTGCATAAAATCCACTGCATTCAACCATGCTGCATGGAATCCACTGCATTCAATCATGCTGCATAAATCCACTGCATTCAATAGGGTTCCACTTCTTCACGCTGCATGGAATCCACTGCATTCAATCACGCTGCATAAAATCCACTGCATTCAATAGGGTTCCATTTCTTCACGCTGCATGGAATCCACTACATTCAATCACGCTGCATGGAATCCACTGCATTCAATCAGGATGCTTTGGGCCATGCTGCATAAAATCCACTGCATTCAATCATGCTGCCTGGAATCCACTGCATTCTATCATACTGCATAAAATCCACTGCATTCAATAGGGTTCCATTTCTTCACGCTTCATGGAATCCACTGCATTCAATAGGGTTCCATTCCTTCACGCTGCCTGGAATCCACTGCCTTCAATCACGCTGCATGGAATCCACTGCATTCAATCGGGATGCATTTTTCCTCGTTGCATGGATTACACTGCATTCAATCCCAATGCATGGAATCCGCTGCATTCAATCGGGATGCTTTGGGCCATGCTGCATAAAATCCACTGCATTCAACCATGCTGCATGGAATCCACTGCATTCAATCATGCTGCATAAAATCCACTGCATTCCATCGGGATGCATTGGGCCTCGCTGCATGGAATACACTGCATTCAATCACGCTGCATGGAATCCACTGCATTCAATGGGGATGCATTCTACCATGCTGCATGGAGTTCACTGCATTCAATCACAATGCATGGACTCCACTGCATTCCATCGGGATGCTTTGGGCCATACTGCATAAAATCCACTGCATTCAATCTTGCTGCATGGAATCCACTGCATTCAATCGGAGTGCATTTTACCACGCTGCATGGATATCATTTCATACACTCAAAATGCATGGAATCCACTGCATTCTATAGGGATGCTTTGGGCCATACTGCATAAAATCCACTGCATTCAATCTTGCTGCATGGAATCCACTGCATTCAATCATGCTGCATAAATCCACTGCATTCAATAGGGTTCCACTTCTTCACGCTGCATGGAATCCACTGCATTCAATCACGCTGCATAAAATCCACTGCATTCAATAGGGTTCCATTTCTTCACGCTGCATAGAATCCACTACATTCAATCACGCTGCATGGAATCCACTGCATTCAATCAGGATGCTTTGGGCCATGCTGCATAAAATCCACTGCATTCAATCATGCTGCCTGGAATCCACTGCATTCAATCATACTGCATAAAATCCACTGCATTCAATAGGGTTCTATTTCTTCACGCTTCATGGAATCCACTGCATTCAATAGGGTTCCATTCCTTCACGCTGCCTGGAATCCACTGCCTTCAATCACGCTGCATGGAATCCACTGCATTCAATCGGGATGCATTTTTCCTCGTTGCATGGATTACACTGCATTCAATCCCAATGCATGGAATCCACTGCATTCCATCGGGATGCTTTGGGCCATGCTGCATAAAATCCACTGCATTCAATCGGGATACATTGGGCCTCGCTGCATGGACTCCACTGCATAAAATCTGGATCCATTGCGCCACAATGCATGGAATCCTCTGCATTCAACAACGCTGCATGGAATCCACTGCATTCCATCGGGATGTTTTGGGCCATGCTGCATAAAATCCACTGCATTCAATCGGGATGCATTGGGCCTCGCTGCATGAACTCCACTGCATACAATCTGGATCAATTGTGCCAAAATGCATGGAATCCTCTGCATTCAATGACGCTGCATGGAATCCACTGCATTCCATCGGGATGCTTTGGGCCATGCTGCATAAACTCCACTGCATTCAATCATGCTTCATGGAATCCACTGCATTCAATCATGCTGCATAAAATCCACTGCATTCAATAGGGTTCCATTTCTTCACGCTGCATGGAATCCACTACATTCAATCACGCTGCATGGAATCCACTGCATTCTATCGGGATGCATTTTACCTCGCTGCATAGATTACACCGCATTCAATCACAATGCATGGAATCCACTGCATTCAATCGGGATGCTTTGGGCCATGCTGCATAAAATCCACTGCATTCAATCGGGATGCATTGGGCCTCGCTGCATGGACTCCACTGCATACAATCGGGATCCATTGCGCCACAATGCATGGAATCCTCTGCATTCAATGACGCTGCATGGAATCCACTGCATTCCATCAGGATGCTTTGGGCCATGCTGCATAAAATCCACTGCATGCAATCCTGCTGCATGGAATCCACTGCATTCAATCATGCTGCATAAAATCCACTGCATTCAATAGGGTTCCATTTCTTCACACTGCATGGAATCCACTGCATTCAATCACGCTGCATGGAATCCACTGCATTCAACATGGAGGAATTTTACCACGCTGCATTTAGTACACTGTATTCAATCACAATTCATGGAATCCATTGCATTCCATCGGGATGCTTTGGGCCATGCTGCATAAAATCCACTGCATTCAATCGGGATGCACTGGGCATCGCTGCATGGACTCCACTGCATACAATCGGGATCCATTGCGCCACAATGCATGGAATCCTCTGCATTCAATGACGCTGCATGGAATCCACTGCATTCCATCGGGAAGCTTTGGGCCATGCTGCATAAAATACATTGCATTCAATCATGCTGCATGGAATCCACTGCATTCAATCGGGATGCATTTTACCATGCTGCATGGATTACCCTTCATTCAATCAGGCTGCATGGAATCCACTGCATTCCATCGGGATCCATTTTACCACGCAGCATGGATTACACTGCTTTCAATCACAATGCATGGAATCTACTCTATTCAATCGGGATGCTTTGGGCCATACTGCATAAAATCCACTGCATTCAATCATGCTGCATGGAATCCACTGCATTCAATCGGAGTGCATTTTACCACGCTGCATGGATAACATTTCATACACTCAAAATGCATTGAATCCACTGCATTCTATAGGGATGCTTTGGGCCATACTGCATAAAATACACTGCATTCAATCTTGCTGCATGGAATCCACTGCATTCAATCATGCTGCATAAATCCACTGCATTCAATAGGGTTCCACTTCTTCACGCTGCATGGAATCCACTGCATTCAATCACGCTGCATAAAATCCACTGCATTCAATAGGGTTCCATTTCTTCACGCTGCATGGAATCCACTACATTCAATCACGCTGCATGGAATCCACTGCATTCAATCAGGATGCTTTGGGCCATGCTGCATAAAATCCACTGCATTCAATCATGCTGCCTGGAATCCACTGCATTCTATCATACTGCATAAAATCCACTGCATTCAATAGGGTTCCATTTCTTCACGCTTCATGGAATCCACTGAATTCAATAGGGTTCCATTCCTTCACGCTGCCTGGAATCCACTGCCTTCAATCACGCTGCATGGAATCCACTGCATTCAATCGGGATGCATTTTTCCTCGTTGCATGGATTACACTGCATTCAATCTCAATGCATGGAATCCACTGCATTCAATCGGGAAGCTTTGGGCCATGCTGCATAAAATCCACTGCATTCAACCATGCTGCATGGAATCCACTGCATTCAATCATGCTGCATAAAATCCACTGCATTCCATCGGGATGCATTGGGCCTCGCTGCATGGAATACACTGCATTCAATCACGCTGCATGGAATCCACTGCATTCAATGGGGATGCATTCTACAATGCTGCATGGAGTTCACTGCATTCAATCACAATGCATGGAATCCACTGCATTCCATCGGGATGCTTTGGGCCATGCTGCATAAAATCCACTGCATTCAATCGGGATGCATTGGGCCTCGCTGCATGGACTACACTGCATACAATCGGGATGCTTTGGGCCATGCTGCATAAAATCCATTGAATTCAATCATGCTGCATGGAATCCACTGCATTCAATCATGCTGCATAAAATCCGCTGCATTCAATAGGGTTCCATTACTTCACGTGGCATCGAATCCACTGCATTCAATCACGCTGCATGGAATCCACTGCATTCAATCGGGATGCATTTTTCCTCGCTGCATGGAGTACACTGCATTCAATCATGCTGCATAAAATCCACTGCAATCCATCGGGATGCTTTGGGCCATGCTGCATAAAATCCACTGCATTCAACCATGCTGCATGGAATCCACTGCATTCAATCATGCTGCATAAAATCCACTGCATTCAATCGGGATGCATTGGGCCTCGCTGCATGGAATAAACTGCATTCAATCAGGCTCCATGGAATCCACTGCATTCAATGGGGATGCATTCTACCATGCTGCATGGAGTTCACTGCATTCAATCACAATGCATGGAATCCACTGCATTCCATCGGGATGCTTTGGGCCATGCTGCATAAACTCCACTGCATTCAATCGGGATGCATTGGGCCTCGCTGCATGGACTCCACTGCATACAATCGGGATCCATTGCGCCACAATGCATGGAATACTCTGCATTCAATCACGCTGCATGGAATCCACTGCATTCAATCGGGATGCTTTGGGCCATGCTGCATAAAATCCACTGCATTCAATCTTGCTTTTTGAATCCACTGCATTCAGTAATGCTGCATAAAATCCTTGCATTCAATTGGGTTCCATTTCTTCACGCTGCATGGAATACACTGCATTCAATGACGCTGCATGGAATCCACTGCATTCATTCGGGATGCTTTGGGCCATGCTGAATAAAATCCATTGCATTCAATCATGCTGCACGGAATCCTCTGCATTCAATCGGGATGCATTTTACCATGCTGCATGGATTACCCTTCATTCAATCAGGCTGCATGGAATCCACTGCATTCTATCGGGATGCTTTGGGCCATGCTGCATAAAATCCACTGCATTTAATCGGGATGCATTTGGCCACGCTGCATGGACTCCACTGCATAAAATCGGGATCCATTGCCCCAAAATGCAGGGAATCATCTGCATTCAATGACGCTGCATGAAATCCACTGCATTCCATCGGGATCCATTTTACCACGCAGCATGGATTACACTGCTTTCAATCACAATGCATGGAATCTACTCTATTCAATCTGGATGCTTTGGGCCATACTGCATAAAATCCACTGCATTCAATCATGCTGCATGGAATCCACTGCATTCAATCGGGGTGCATTTTACCACGCTGCATGGATAACATTTCATACACTCAAAATGCATGGAATCCACTGCATTCTATAGGGATGCTTTGGGCCATACTGCATAAAATACACTGCATTCAATCTTGCTGCATGGAATCCACTGCATTCAATCATGCTGCATAAATCCACTGCATTCAATAGGGTTCCATTTCTTCACGCTGCATGGAATCCACTGCATTCAATCACGCTGCATAAAATCCACTGCATTCAATAGGGTTCCATTTCTTCACGCTGCATGGAATCCACTACATTCAATCACGCTGCATGGAATCCACTGCATTCAATCAGGATGTTTTGGGCCATGCTGCATAAAATCCACTGCATTCAATCATGCTGCCTGGAATCCACTGCATTCAATCATACTGCATAAAATCCACTGCATTCAATAGGGTTCCATTTCTTCACGCTTCATGGAATCCACTGCATTCAATAGGGTTCCATTCCTTCACGCTGCCTGGAATCCACTGCCTTCAATCACACTGCATGGAATCCACTGCATTCAATCGGGATGCATTTTTCTCGTTGCATGGATTACACTGCATTCAATCCCAATGCATGGAATCCACTGCATTCAATCGGGAAGCTTTGGGCCATGCTGCATACAATTCACTGCATTCAATCGGGATGCACTGGGCCTCGCTGCATGGACTCCACTGCATATAATCGGGATCCATTGCGCCACAATGCATGGAATACTCTGCATTCAATGACGCTGAATGGAATCCACTGCATTGAATCGGGAAGCTTTGGGCCATGCTGCATAAATCCACTGCATGCAGTCATGCTGTGTGGACTCCACTGCATTGAATCATGCTGCAAAAAAAACCACTGCATTCAATAGGGTTCCATTAATGCACCCTGCATGGAATCCACTGCATTCAACCACGCTGCATGGAATCCACTGCATTCAATCGGGATGCATTTTACCACTCTGCATGGATTACACTGCATTTAATCACGCTGCATGTAATCCATGGAATTTAATCGGGATTCATTTTACTAAGCTGTATGGAATGGACTGCACTTAATCACGCTGCATGGAATCCACTGCATTCAATCGGGATGCATTTTACCACGTTGCAGGCAGTTCACTGCATTCAATCACAATGCATGGAATCCACTGCATTCAATCGGGATGCTTTGGGCCATGCTGCATAAAATCCACTGCATTCAATCTTGCTTTTTGAATCCACTGCATTCAGTAATGCTGCATAAAATCCTTGCATTCAATTGGGTTCCATTTCTTCACGCTGCATGGAATACACTGCATTCAATCACGCTGCATGGAATCCACTGCATTCAATCGGGATGCATTTTACCATGCTGCGTGGTTTTCACTGCATTCAATCACAATGCATGGAATCCACTGCATTCCATCGGGATGCTTTGGGCCATGCTGCATAAAATCCACTGCATTCAATCATGCTGCATGGAATCCACTGCATTCCATCATGCTGCATAAAATCCACTGCATTCAATAGGGTTCCATTTCTTCACCCTGCATGGAATCCACTGCATTCAACCACGCTGCATGGAATCCACTGCATTCAATCGGGATGCATTTTACCACTCTGCATGGATTACACTGCATTTAATCACGCTGCATGTAATCCATGGAATTTAATCGGGATTCATTTTACTAAGCTGTATGGAATGGACTGCACTTAATCACGCTGCATGGAATCCACTGCGTTCAATCGGGATGCATTTTACCACGTTGCATGCAGTTCACTGCATTCAATCACAATGCATGGAATCCACTGCATTCAATCGGGATGCTTTGGGCCATGCTGCATAAAATCCACTGCATTCAATCTTGCTTTTAGAATCCACTGCATTCAGTAATGCTGCATAAAATCCTTGCATTCAATTGGGTTCCATTTCTTCACGCTGCATGGAATACACTGCATTCAATCACGCTGCATGGAATCCACTGCATTCAATCGGGATGCATTTTACCATGCTGCGTGGTTTTCACTGCATTCAATCACAATGCATGGAATCCACTGCATTCCATCGGGATGCTTTGGGCCATGCTGCATAAAATCCACTGCATTCAATCGGGATGCATTGGGCCACGCTGCATCGACTCCACTGCATTCAATTGGCATCCATTGCGCCACAATGCAAGGAATCCTCTGCAGTCATTGACGCTGCATGGACTCCACTGCATTCAATCGGGATGCTTTGGGCCATGCTGCATAAAATCCACTGCATTCAACCATGCTGCATGGAATCCATTTCATTCAATCATGCTCTATAAAATCCAATGCATTCAATACGGTTCCATTACTTCACGCTGCATGGAATACACTGCATTAAATCAGGATGCATGGAATCGACTGCATTCAATCAGGATGCATTATACCACGTTGCATGGATTACCCTACATTCAATCACAATGCATGGAATCCACTGCATTCAATCGGGATGCTTTGGGCCATGCTGCATAAAATCCACTGCATTCAATCGGGATGCATTGGGCCTCGCTGCATAGACTCCACTGCATATAATCGGGATCCATTGCGCCACAATGCATGGAATACTCTGCATTCAATGACGCTGCATGGAATCCACTGCATTCCATCGGGAAGCTTTGGGCCATGCTGCATAAAATCCACTGCATTCAATCATGCTGCATGGAATCCACTGCATTCAATCGGGATGCATTTTACAAGGCTGCATGGATTACATTTCATACACTCAAAATGCATGGAATCCACTGCGTTCTATAGGTATGCTTTGGGCCATACTGCATAAAATACACTGCATTCAATTTGCTGCATGGAATCCACTGCATTCAATCATGCTGAATAAAATCCACTGCATTCAATAGGGTTCCATTTCTTCACGCTGCATGGAATCCACTGCATCCAATCATGCTGCATGAAATCCACTGCATTCAATGGGGATGCATTCTACAATGCTGCATGGAGTTCACTGCATGCAATCACAATGCATGTAATCCACTGCATTCCATCGGGATGCTTTGGGCCATGCTGCATAAAATCCACTGCATTCACCCATGCTGCATGGAATCCACTGCATTCAATCATGCTGCATAAAACCCACTGCATTCAATCGGGATGCATTGGGCCTCGCTGCATGGAATACACTGCATTCAATCAGGCTGCATGGAATCCACTGCATTCAATGGGGATGCATTCTACAATGCTGCATGGAGTTCACTGCATTCAATCACAATGCATGGAATCCACTGCATTCCATCGGGATGCTTTGGGCCATGCTGCATAAAATCCACTGCATTCAATCGGGATGCATTGGGCCTCGCTGCATGGACTCCACTGCATACAATCGGGATCCATTGCGCCAAAATGCATGGAATACTCTGCATTCATTGACGCTGCATGGACTCCACTGCATTCAATCGGGATGCTTTGGGCCATGCTGCATAAAATCCACTGCATTCAACCATGCTGCATGGAATCCACTGCATTCAATCATGCTGCATAAAATCCACTGCATTCCATCGGGATGCATTGGGCCTCGCTGCATGGAATACACTGCATTCAATCACGCTGCATGGAATCCACTGCATTCAATGGGGATGTATTCTACAATGCTGCATGGAGTTCACTGCATTCAATCACAATGCATGCAATCAACTGCATTCCATCGGGATGCTTTGGGCCATGCTGCATAAAATCCACTGCATTCAATCGGGATGCATTGGGCCTCGCTGCATGGACTCCACTGCATACAATCGGGATCCATTGCACCAAAATGCATGGAATCCTCCACATGCAACGACGCTGCATGGACTCCACTGCATTCAATCGGGATGCTTTGGGCCATGCTGCATAAAATCCATTGAATTCAATCATGCTGCATGGAATCCACTGCATTCAATCATGCTGTATAAAATCCACTGCATTCAATAGGGTTCCATTTCTTCACGCTGCATGGAATCCACTACATTCAATCACGCTGCATGGAATCCACTGCATTCTATCGGGATGCATTTTACCTCGCTGCATAGATTACACCGCATTCAATCACAATGCATGGAATCCACTGCATTCAATCGGGATGCTTTGGGCCATGCTGCATAAAATCCACTGCATTCAATCGGGATGCATTGGGCCTCGCTGCATGGACTCCACTGCATACAATCGGGATCCATTGCGCCACAATGCATGGAATCCTCTGCATTCAATGACGCTGCATGGAATCCACTGCATTCCATCAGGATGCTTTGGGCCATGCTGCATAAAATCCACTGCATGCAATCCTGCTGCATGGAATCCACTGCATTCAATCATGCTGCATAAAATCCACTGCATTCAATAGGGTTCCATTTCTTCACACTGCATGGAATCCACTGCATTCAATCACGCTGCATGGAATCCACTGCATTCAACATGGAGGAATTTTACCACGCTGAATTTAGTACACTGTATTCAATCACAATTCATGGAATCCATTGCATTCCATCGGGATGCTTTGGGCCATGCTGCATAAAATCCACTGCATTCAATCGGGATGCACTGGGCATCGCTGCATGGACTCCACTGCATACAATCGGGATCCATTGCGCCACAATGCATGGAATCCTCTGCATTCAATGACGCTGCATGGAATCCACTGCATTCCATCGGGAAGCTTTGGGCCATGCTGCATAAAATCCATTGCATTCAATCATGCTGCATGGAATCCACTGCATTCAATCGGGATGCATTTTACCATGCTGCATGGATTACCCTTCATTCAATCAGGCTGCATGGAATCCACTGCATTCCATCGGGATCCATTTTACCACGCAGCATGGATTACACTGCTTTCAATCACAATGCATGGAATCTACTCTATTCAATCGGGATGCTTTGGGCCATACTGCATAAAATCCACTGCATTCAATCATGCTGCATGGAATCCACTGCATTCAATCGGAGTGCATTTTACCACGCTGCATGGATAACATTTCATACACTCAAAATGCATTGAATCCACTGCATTCTATAGGGATGCTTTGGGCCATACTGCATAAAATACACTGCATTCAATCTTGCTGCATGGAATCCACTGCATTCAATCATGCTGCATAAATCCACTGCATTCAATAGGGTTCCACTTCTTCACGCTGCATGGAATCCACTGCATTCAATCACGCTGCATAAAATCCACTGCATTCAATAGGGTTCCATTTCTTCACGCTGCATGGAATCCACTACATTCAATCACGCTGCATGGAATCCACTGCATTCAATCAGGATGCTATGGGCCATGCTGCATAAAATCCACTGCATTCAATCATGCTGCCTGGAATCCACTGCATTCTATCATACTGCATAAAATCCACTGCATTCAATAGGGTTCCATTTCTTCACGCTTCATGGAATCCACTGAATTCAATAGGGTTCCATTCCTTCACGCTGCCTGGAATCCACTGCCTTCAATCACGCTGCATGGAATCCACTGCATTCAATCGGGATGCATTTTTCCTCGTTGCATGGATTACACTGCATTCAATCTCAATGCATGGAATCCACTGCATTCAATCGGGATGCTTTGAGCCATGCTGCATAAAATCCACTGCATTCAACCATGCTGCATGGAATCCACTGCATTCAATCATGCTGCATAAAATCCACTGCATTCCATCGGGATGCATTGGGCCTCGCTGCATGGAATACACTGCATTCAATCACGCTGCATGGAATCCACTGCATTCAATGGGGATGCATTCTACAATGCTGCATGGAGTTCACTGCATTCAATCACAATGCATGGAATCCACTGCATTCCATCGGGATGCTTTGGGCCATGCTGCATAAAATCCACTGCATTCAATCGGGATGCATTGGGCCTCGCTGCATGGACTCCACTGCATACAATCGGGATGCTTTGGGCCATGCTGCATAAAATCCATTGAATTCAATCATGCTGCATGGAATCCACTGCATTCAATCATGCTGCATAAAATCCGCTGCATTCAATAGGGTTCCATTACTTCACGTGGCATCGAATCCACTGCATTCAATCACGCTGCATGGAATCCACTGCATTCAATCGGGATGCATTTTTCCTCGCTGCATGGAGTACACTGCATTCAATCATGCTGCATAAAATCCACTGCAATCCATCGGGATGCTTTGGGCCATGCTGCATAAAATCCACTGCATTCAACCATGCTGCATGGAATCCACTGCATTCAATCATGCTGCATAAAATCCACTGCATTCAATCGGGATGCATTGGGCCTCGCTGCATGGAATAAACTGCATTCAATCAGGCTCCATGGAATCCACTGCATTCAATGGGGATGCATTCTACCATGCTGCATGGAGTTCACTGCATTCAATCACAATGCATGGAATCCACTGCATTCCATCGGGATGCTTTGGGCCATGCTGCATAAACTCCACTGCATTCAATCGGGATGCATTGGGCCTCGCTGCATGGACTCCACTGCATACAATCGGGATCCATTGCGCCACAATGCATGGAATACTCTGCATTCAATCACGCTGCATGGAATCCACTGCATTCAATCGGGATGCTTTGGGCCATGCTGCATAAAATCCACTGCATTCAATCTTGCTTTTTGAATCCACTGCATTCAGTAATGCTGCATAAAATCCTTGCATTCAATTGGGTTCCATTTCTTCACGCTGCATGGAATACACTGCATTCAATGACGCTGCATGGAATCCACTGCATTCATTCGGGATGCTTTGGGCCATGCTGAATAAAATCCATTGCATTCAATCATGCTGCACGGAATCCTCTGCATTCAATCGGGATGCATTTTACCATGCTGCATGGATTACCCTTCATTCAATCAGGCTGCATGGAATCCACTGCATTCTATCGGGATGCTTTGGGCCATGCTGCATAAAATCCACTGCATTTAATCGGGATGCATTTGGCCACGCTGCATGGACTCCACTGCATAAAATCGGGATCCATTGCCCCAAAATGCAGGGAATCATCTGCATTCAATGACGCTGCATGGAATCCACTGCATTCCATCGGGATCCATTTTACCACGCAGCATGGATTACACTGCTTTCAATCACAATGCATGGAATCTACTCTATTCAATCTGGATGCTTTGGGCCATACTGCATAAAATCCACTGCATTCAATCATGCTGCATGGAATCCACTGCATTCAATCGGGGTGCATTTTACCACGCTGCATGGATAACATTTCATACACTCAAAATGCATGGAATCCACTGCATTCTATAGGGATGCTTTGGGCCATACTGCATAAAATACACTGCATTCAATCTTGCTGCATGGAATCCACTGCATTCAATCATGCTGCATAAATCCACTGCATTCAATAGGGTTCCATTTCTTCACGCTGCATGGAATCCACTGCATTCAATCACGCTGCATAAAATCCACTGCATTCAATAGGGTTCCATTTCTTCACGCTGCATGGAATCCACTACATTCAATCACGCTGCATGGAATCCACTGCATTCAATCAGGATGTTTTGGGCCATGCTGCATAAAATCCACTGCATTCAATCATGCTGCCTGGAATCCACTGCATTCAATCATACTGCATAAAATCCACTGCATTCAATAGGGTTCCATTTCTTCACGCTTCATGGAATCCACTGCATTCAATAGGGTTCCATTCCTTCACGCTGCCTGGAATCCACTGCCTTCAATCACACTGCATGGAATCCACTGCATTCAATCGGGATGCATTTTTCTCGTTGCATGGATTACACTGCATTCAATCCCAATGCATGGAATCCACTGCATTCAATCGGGAAGCTTTGGGCCATGCTGCATACAATTCACTGCATTCAATCGGGATGCACTGGGCCTCGCTGCATGGACTCCACTGCATATAATCGGGATCCATTGCGCCACAATGCATGGAATACTCTGCATTCAATGACGCTGAATGGAATCCACTGCATTGAATCGGGAAGCTTTGGGCCATGCTGCATAAATCCACTGCATGCAGTCATGCTGTGTGGACTCCACTGCATTGAATCATGCTGCAAAAAAAACCACTGCATTCAATAGGGTTCCATTAATGCACCCTGCATGGAATCCACTGCATTCAACCACGCTGCATGGAATCCACTGCATTCAATCGGGATGCATTTTACCACTCTGCATGGATTACACTGCATTTAATCACGCTGCATGTAATCCATGGAATTTAATCGGGATTCATTTTACTAAGCTGTATGGAATGGACTGCACTTAATCACGCTGCATGGAATCCACTGCATTCAATCGGGATGCATTTTACCACGTTGCAGGCAGTTCACTGCATTCAATCACAATGCATGGAATCCACTGCATTCAATCGGGATGCTTTGGGCCATGCTGCATAAAATCCACTGCATTCAATCTTGCTTTTTGAATCCACTGCATTCAGTAATGCTGCATAAAATCCTTGCATTCAATTGGGTTCCATTTCTTCACGCTGCATGGAATACACTGCATTCAATCACGCTGCATGGAATCCACTGCATTCAATCGGGATGCATTTTACCATGCTGCGTGGTTTTCACTGCATTCAATCACAATGCATGGAATCCACTGCATTCCATCGGGATGCTTTGGGCCATGCTGCATAAAATCCACTGCATTCAATCATGCTGCATGGAATCCACTGCATTCCATCATGCTGCATAAAATCCACTGCATTCAATAGGGTTCCATTTCTTCACCCTGCATGGAATCCACTGCATTCAACCACGCTGCATGGAATCCACTGCATTCAATCGGGATGCATTTTACCACTCTGCATGGATTACACTGCATTTAATCACGCTGCATGTAATCCATGGAATTTAATCGGGATTCATTTTACTAAGCTGTATGGAATGGACTGCACTTAATCACGCTGCATGGAATCCACTGCGTTCAATCGGGATGCATTTTACCACGTTGCATGCAGTTCACTGCATTCAATCACAATGCATGGAATCCACTGCATTCAATCGGGATGCTTTGGGCCATGCTGCATAAAATCCACTGCATTCAATCTTGCTTTTAGAATCCACTGCATTCAGTAATGCTGCATAAAATCCTTGCATTCAATTGGGTTCCATTTCTTCACGCTGCATGGAATACACTGCATTCAATCACGCTGCATGGAATCCACTGCATTCAATCGGGATGCATTTTACCATGCTGCGTGGTTTTCACTGCATTCAATCACGCTGCATGGAATCCACTGCATTCAATCGGGATGCATTTTACCATGCTGCGTGGTTTTCACTGCATTCAATCACAATGCATGGAATCCACTGCATTCCATCGGGATGCTTTGGGCCATGCTGCATAAAATCCACTGCATTCAATCGGGATGCATTGGGCCACGCTGCATCGACTCCACTGCATTCAATTGGCATCCATTGCGCCACAATGCAAGGAATCCTCTGCATTCATTGACGCTGCATGGACTCCACTGCATTCAATCGGGATGCTTTGGGCCATGCTGCATAAAATCCACTGCATTCAACCATGCTGCATGGAATCCATTTCATTCAATCATGCTCTATAAAATCCAATGCATTCAATACGGTTCCATTACTTCACGCTGCATGGAATACACTGCATTAAATCAGGATGCATGGAATCGACTGCATTCAATCAGGATGCATTATACCACGTTGCATGGATTACCCTACATTCAATCACAATGCATGGAATCCACTGCATTCAATCGGGATGCTTTGGGCCATGCTGCATAAAATCCACTGCATTCAATCGGGATGCATTGGGCCTCGCTGCATAGACTCCACTGCATATAATCGGGATCCATTGCGCCACAATGCATGGAATACTCTGCATTCAATGACGCTGCATGGAATCCACTGCATTCCATCGGGAAGCTTTGGGCCATGCTGCATAAAATCCACTGCATTCAATCATGCTGCATGGAATCCACTGCATTCAATCGGGATGCATTTTACAAGGCTGCATGGATTACATTTCATACACTCAAAATGCATGGAATCCACTGCGTTCTATAGGTATGCTTTGGGCCATACTGCATAAAATACACTGCATTCAATTTGCTGCATGGAATCCACTGCATTCAATCATGCTGAATAAAATCCACTGCATTCAATAGGGTTCCATTTCTTCACGCTGCATGGAATCCACTGCATCCAATCATGCTGCATGAAATCCACTGCATTCAATGGGGATGCATTCTACAATGCTGCATGGAGTTCACTGCATGCAATCACAATGCATGTAATCCACTGCATTCCATCGGGATGCTTTGGGCCATGCTGCATAAAATCCACTGCATTCACCCATGCTGCATGGAATCCACTGCATTCAATCATGCTGCATAAAATCCACTGCATTCAATCGGGATGCATTGGGCCTCGCTGCATGGAATACACTGCATTCAATCAGGCTGCATGGAATCCACTGCATTCAATGGGGATGCATTCTACAATGCTGCATGGAGTTCACTGCATTCAATCACAATGCATGGAATCCACTGCATTCCATCGGGATGCTTTGGGCCATGCTGCATAAAATCCACTGCATTCAATCGGGATGCATTGGGCCTCGCTGCATGGACTCCACTGCATACAATCGGGATCCATTGCGCCAAAATGCATGGAATACTCTGCATTCATTGACACTGCATGGACTCCACTGCATTCAATCGGGATGCTTTGGGCCATGCTGCATAAAATCCACTGCATTCAACCATGCTGCATGGAATCCACTGCATTCAATCATGCTGCATAAAATCCACTGCATTCCATCGGGATGCATTGGGCCTCGCTGCATGGAATACACTGCATTCAATCACGCTGCATGGAATCCACTGCATTCAATGGGGATGTATTCTACAATGCTGCATGGAGTTCACTGCATTCAATCACAATGCATGCAATCAACTGCATTCCATCGGGATGCTTTGGGCCATGCTGCATAAAATCCACTGCATTCAATCGGGATGCATTGGGCCTCGCTGCATGGACTCCACTGCATACAATCGGGATCCATTGCACCAAAATGCATGGAATCCTCCGCATGCAACGACGCTGCATGGACTCAACTGCATTCAATCGGGATGCTTTGGGCCATGCTGCATAAAATCCATTGAATTCAATCATGCTGCATGGAATCCACTGCATTCAATCATGCTGTATAAAATCCACTGCATTCAATAGGGTTCCATTTTTCACGTGGCATCGAATCCACTGCATTCAATCACGCTGCATGGAATCCACTGCATTCAATCGGGATGCATTTTTCCTCGCTGCATGGAGTACACTGCATTCAATCATGCTGCATAAAATCCACTGCATTCCATCGGGATGCTTTGCGCCTCGCTGCATGAACTCCACTGCATTCAACCACGCTGCATGGAATCCACTGCATTCAATCGGGATGCATTTTACCACTCTGCATGGATTACACTGCATTTAATCACGCTGCATGTAATCCATGGAATTTAATCGGGATTCATTTTACTAAGCTGTATGGACTGGACTGCACTTAATCACGCTGCATGGAATCCACTGCATTCAATCGGGATGCATTTTACCATGCTGCGTGGTTTTCACTGCATTCAATCACAATGCATGGAATCCACTGCATTCAATCGGGATGCTTTGGGCCATGCTGCATAAAATCCACTGCATTCAATCGGGATGCATTGGGCCACGCTGCATCGACTCCACTGCATTCAATTGGCATCCATTGCGCCACAATGCAAGGAATCCTCTGCATTCATTGACGCTGCATGGACTCCACTGCATTCAATCGGGATGCTTTGGGCCATGCTGCATAAAATCCACTGCACTCAACCATGCTGCATGGAATCCATTTCATTCAATCATGCTCTATAAAATCCAATGCATTCAATACGGTTCCATTACTTCACGCTGCATGGAATACACTGCATTAAATCAGGATTCATGGAATCGACTGCATTCAATCAGGATGCATTATACCACGTTGCATGGATTACCCTACATTCAATCACAATGCATGGAATCCACTGCATTCAATCGGGATGCTTTGGGCCATGCTGCATAAAATCCACTGCATTCAATCGGGATGCATTGGGCCTCGCTGCATAGACTCCACTGCATATAATCGGGATCCATTGCGCCACAATGCATGGAATACTCTGCATTCAATGACGCTGCATGGAATCCACTGCATTCCATCGGGAAGCTTTGGGCCATGCTGCATAAAATCCACTGCATTCAATCATGCTGCATGGAATCCACTGCATTCAATCGGGATGCATTTTACAAGGCTGCATGGATTACATTTCATACACTCAAAATGCATGGACTCCACTGCGTTCTATAGGGATGCTTTGGGCCATACTGCATAAAATACACTGCATTCAATTTGCTGCATGGAATCCACTGCATTCAATCATGCTGAATAAAATCCACTGCATTCAATAGGGTTCCATTTCTTCACGCTGCATGGAATACACTGCATTCAATCAGGCTGCATGAAATCCACTGCATTCAATGGGGATGCATTCTACAATGCTGCATGGAGTTCACTGCATGCAATCACAATGCATGTAATCCACTGCATTCCATCGGGATGCTTTGGGCCATGCTGCATAAAATCCACTGCATTCAACCATGCTGCATGGAATCCACTGCATTCAATCATGCTGCATAAAATCCACTGCATTCAATCGGGATGCATTGGGCCTCGCTGCATGGAATACACTGCATTCAATCAGGCTGCATGGAATCCACTGCATTCAATGGGGATGCATTCTACAATGCTGCATGGAGTTCACTGCATTCAATCACAACGCATGTAATCCACTGCATTCCATCGGGATGCTTTGGGCCATGCTGCATAAAATCCACTGCATTCAATCGGGATGCATTGGGCCTCGCTGCATGGACTCCACTGCATACAATCGGGATCCATTGCGCCAAAATGCATGGAATACTCTGCATTCATTGAAGCTGCATGGACTCCACTGCATTCAATCAGGATGCTTTGGGCCATGCTGCATAAAATCCACTTCATTCAACCATGCTGCATGGAATCCACTGCATTCAATCATGCTGCATAAAATCCACTGCATTCCATCGGGATGCATTGGGCCTCGCTGCATGGAATACACTGCATTCAATCACGCTGCATGGAATCCACTGCATTCAATGGGGATGCATTCTACAATGCTGCATGGAGTTCACTGCATTCAATCTCAATGCATGGAATCCACTGCATTCCATCGGTATGCTTTGGGCCACGCTGCATAAAATCCACTGCATTCAATCGGGATGCATTGGGCCTCGCTGCATGGACTCCACTGCATACAATCGGGATCCATTGCACCAAAATGCATGGAATCCTCCGCATGCAACGACGCTGCATGGACTCCACTGCATTCAATCGGGATGCATTGGGCCACGCTGCAACGACTCCAGTGCATTCAATCGGGATCCATTGCGCCACAATGCAAGGAATCCTCTGCATTCATTGACGCTTCATGGACTACACTACATTCAATCGGGATGCTTTGGGCCATGCTGCATAAAATCCACTGCATTCAACCATGCTGCATGGAATCCATTTCATTCAATCATGCTCTATAAAATCCAATGCATTCAATACGGTTCCATTACTTCACGCTGCATGGAATACACTGCATTAAATCAGGATGCATGGAATCGACTGCATTCAATCAGGATGCATTATACCACGTTGCATGGATTACCCTACATTCAATCACAATGCATGGAATCCACTGCATTCAATCGGGATGCTTTGGGCCATGCTGCATAAAATCCACTGCATTCAATCGGGATGCATTGGGCCTCGCTGCATAGACTCCACTGCATATAATCGGGATCCATTGCGCCACAATGCATGGAATACTCTGCATTCAATGACGCTGCATGGAATCCACTGCATTCCATCGGGAAGCTTTGGGCCATGCTGCATAAAATCCACTGCATTCAATCATGCTGCATGGAATCCACTGCATTCAATCGGGATGCATTTTACAAGGCTGCATGGATTACATTTCATACACTCAAAATGCATGGAATCCACTGCGTTCTATAGGGATGCTTTGGGCCATACTGCATAAAATACACTGCATTCAATTTGCTGCATGGAATCCACTGCATTCCATCGGGATGCTTTGGGCCATGCTGCATAAAATCCACTGCATTCAATCGGGATACATTGGGCCTCGCTGCATGGACTCCACTGCATAAAATCTGGATCCATTGCGCCACAATGCATGGAATCCTCTGCATTCAACAACGCTGCATGGAATCCACTGCATTCCATCGGGATGTTTTGGGCCATGCTGCATAAAATCCACTGCATTCAATCGGGATGCATTGGGCCTCGCTGCATGAACTCCACTGCATACAATCTGGATCCATTGTGCCTAAATGCATGGAATCCTCTGCATTCAATGACGCTGCATGGAATCCACTGCATTCCATCGGGATGCTTTGGGCCATGCTGCATAAACTCCACTGCAGTCAATCATGCTTCATGGAATCCACTGCATTCAATCATGCTGCATAAAATCCACTGCATTCAATAGGGTTCCATTTCTTCACGCTGCATGGAATCCACTACATTCAATCACGCTGCATGGAATCCACTGCATTCTATCGGGATGCATTTTACCACGCTGCATAGATTACACCGCATTCAATCACAATGCATGGAATCCACTGCATTCAATCGGGATGCTTTGGGCCATGCTGCATAAAATCCACTGCATTCAATCGGGATGCATTGGGCCTCGCTGCATGGACTCCACTGCATACAATCGGGATCCATTGCGCCACAATGCATGGAATCCTCTGCATTCAATGACGCTGCATGGAATCCACTGCATTCCATCGGGAAGCTTTGGGCCATGCTGCATAAAATCCATTGCATTCAATCATGCTGCATGGAATCCACTGCATTCAATCGGGATGCATTTTACCATGCTGCATGGATTACCCTTCATTCAATCAGGCTGCATGGAATCCACTGCATTCTATCGGGATGCTTTGGGCCATGCTGCGTAAAATCCACTGCATTTAATCGGGATGCATTTGGCCACGCTGCATGGACTCCACTGCATAAAATCGGGATCCATTGCCCCAAAATGCAAGGAATCCTCTGCATTCAATGACGCTGCATGGAATCCACTGCATTCCATCGGGATCCATTTTACCACGCAGCATGGATTACACTGCTTTCAATCACAATGCATGGAATCTACTCTATTCAATCGGGATGCTTTGGGCCATACTGCATAAAATCCACTGCATTCAATCTTGCTGCATGGAATCCACTGCATTCAATCGGAGTGCATTTTACCACGCTGCATGGATAACATTTCATACACTCAAAATGCATGGAATCCACTGCATTCTATAGGGATGCTTTGGGCCATACTGCATAAAATCCACTGCATTCAATCTTGCTGCATGGAATCCACTGCATTCAATCATGCTGCATAAATCCACTGCATTCAATAGGGTTCCACTTCTTCACGCTGCATGGAATCCACTGCATTCAATCACGCTGCATAAAATCCACTGCATTCAATAGGGTTCCATTTCTTCACGCTGCATGGAATCCACTACATTCAATCACGCTGCATGGAATCCACTGCATTCAATCAGGATGCTTTGGGCCATGCTGCATAAAATCCACTGCATTCAATCATGCTGCCTGGAATCCACTGCATTCAATCATACTGCATAAAATCCACTGCATTCAATAGGGTTCCATTTCTTCACGCTTCATGGAATCCACTGCATTCAATAGGGTTCCATTCCTTCACGCTGCCTGGAATCCACTGCCTTCAATCACGCTGCATGGATCCACTGCATTCAATCGGGATGCATTTTTCCTCGTTGCATGGATTACACTGCATTCAATCCCAATGCATGGAATCCACTGCATTCCATCGGGATGCTTTGGGCCATGCTGCATAAAATCCACTGCATTCAATCGGGATACATTGGGCCTCGCTGCATGGACTCCACTGCATAAAATCTGGATCCATTGCGCCACAATGCATGGAATCCTCTGCATTCAACAACGCTGCATGGAATCCACTGCATTCCATCGGGATGTTTTGGGCCATGCTGCATAAAATCCACTGCATTCAATCGGGATGCATTGGGCCTCGCTGCATGAACTCCACTGCATACAATCTGGATCCATTGTGCCAAAATGCATGGAATCCTCTGCATTCAATGACGCTGCATGGAATCCACTGCATTCCATCGGGATGCTTTGGGCCATGCTGCATAAACTCCACTGCATTCAATCATGCTTCATTGGATCCACTGCATTCAATCATGCTGCATAAAATCCACTGCATTCAATAGGGTTCCATTTCTTCATGCTGCATGGAATCCACTACATTCAATCACGCTGCATGGAATCCACTGCATTCAATCGGGATGCTTTGGGCCATGCTGCATAAAATCCACTGCATTCAATCGGGATGCTTTGGGCCTCGCTGCATGGACTCCACTGCATACAATCGGGATCCATTGCGCCACAATGCATGGAATCCTCTGCATTAAATGACGCTGCATGGACTCCACTGCATTCCATCGGGAAGCTTTGGGCCATGCTGCATAAAATCCATTGCATTCAATCATGCTGCATGGAATCCACTGCATTCAATCGGGATGCATTTTACCATGCTGCATGGATTACCCTTCATTCAATCAGGCTGCATGGAATCCACTGCATTCTATCGGGATGCTTTGGGCCATGCTGCATAAAATCCACTGCATTCAATCGGGATGCATTGGGCCTCGCTGCATGGACTCCACTGCATACAATCGGGATCCATTGCCCCACAATGCATGGAATCCTCTGCATTCAATGACGCTGCATGGAATCCACTGCATTCCATCAGGATGCTTTGGGCCATGCTGCATAAAATCCACTGCATGCAATCCTGCTGCATGGAATCCACTGCATTCAATCATGCTGCATAAAATCCACTGCATTCAATAGGGTTCCATTTCTTCACACTGCATGGAATCCACTGCATTCAATCACGCTGCATGGAATCCACTGCATTCAACATGGAGGAATTTTACCACGCTGCATTTAGTACACTGTATTCAATCACAATTCATGGAATCCATTGCATTCCATCGGGAAGCTTTGGGCCATGCTGCATAAAATCCATTGCATTCAATCATGCTGCATGGAATCCACTGCATTTAATCGGGATGCATTTTACCATGCTGCATGGATTACCCTTCATTCAATCAGGCTGCATGGAATCCACTGCATTCTATCGGGATGCTTTGGGCCATGCTGCATAAAATCCACTGCATTTAATCGGGATGCATTTGGCCACGCTGCATGGACTCCACTGCATAAAATCGGGATCCATTGCCCCAAAATGCAAGGAATCATCTGCATTCAATGACGCTGCATGGAATCCACTGCATTCCATCGGGATCCATTTTACCACGCAGCATGGATTACACTGCTTTCAATCACAATGCATGGAATCTACTCTATTCAATCGGGATGCTTTGGGCCATACTGCATAAAATCCACTGCATTCAATCATGCTGCATGGAATCCACTGCATTCAATCGGAGTGCATTTTACCACGCTGCATGGATAACATTTCATACACTCAAAATGCATGGAATCCACTGCATTCTATAGGGATGCTTTGGGCCATACTGCATAAAATCCACTGCATTCAATCTTGCTGCATGGAATCCACTGCATTCAATCATGCTGCATAAATCCACTGCATTCAATAGGGTTCCACTTCTTCACGCTGCATGGAATCCACTGCATTCAATCACGCTGCATAAAATCCACTGCATTCAATAGGGTTCCATTTCTTCACGCTGCATGGAATCCACTACATTCAATCACGCTGCATGGAATCCACTGCATTCAATCAGGATGCTTTGGGCCATGCTGCATAAAATCCACTGCATTCAATCATGCTGCCTGGAATCCACTGCATTCAATCATACTGCATAAAATCCACTGCATTCAATAGGGTTCCATTTCTTCACGCTTCATGGAATCCACTGCATTCAATAGGGTTCCATTCCTTCACGCTGCCTGGAATCCACTGCCTTCAATCACGCTGCATGGAATCCACTGCATTCAATCGGGATGCATTTTTCCTCGTTGCATGGATTACACTGCATTCAATCCCAATGCATGGAATCCACTGCATTCCATCGGGATGCTTTGGGCCATGCTGCATAAAATCCACTGCATTCAATCGGGATACATTGGGCCTCGCTGCATGGACTCCACTGCATAAAATCTGGATCCATTGCGCCACAATGCATGGAATCCTCTGCATTCAACAACGCTGCATGGAATCCACTGCATTCCATCGGGATGTTTTGGGCCATGCTGCATAAAATCCACTGCATTCAATCGGGATGCATTGGGCCTCGCTGCATGAACTCCACTGCATACAATCTGGATCCATTGTGCCAAAATGCATGGAATCCTCTGCATTCAATGACGCTGCATGGAATCCACTGCATTCCATCGGGATGCTTTGGGCCATGCTGCATAAACTCCACTGCATTCAATCATGCTTCATGGAATCCACTGCATTCAATCATGCTGCATAAAATCCACTGCATTCAATAGGGTTCCATTTCTTCACGCTGCATGGAATCCACTACATTCAATCACGCTGCATGGAATCCACTGCATTCTATCGGGATGCATTTTACCACGCTGCATAGATTACACCGCATTCAATCACAATGCATGGAATCCACTGCATTCAATCGGGATGCTTTGGGCCATGCTGCATAAAATCCACTGCATTCAATCGGGATGCATTGGGCCTCGCTGCATGGACTCCACTGCATACAATCGGGATCCATTGCGCCACAATGCATGGAATCCTCTGCATTCAATGACGCTGCATGGAATCCACTGCATTCCATCAGGATGCTTTGGGCCATGCTGCATAAAATCCACTGCATGCAATCCTGCTGCATGGAATCCACTGCATTCAATCATGCTGCATAAAATCCACTGCATTCAATAGGGTTCCATTTCTTCACACTGCATGGAATCCACTGCATTCAATCACGCTGCATGGAATCCACTGCATTCAACATGGAGGAATTTTACCACGCTGCATTTAGTACACTGTATTCAATCACAATTCATGGAATCCATTGCATTCCATCGGGAAGCTTTGGGCCATGCTGCATAAAATCCATTGCATTCAATCATGCTGCATGGAATCCACTGCATTCAATCGGGATGCATTTTACCATGCTGCATGGATTACCCTTCATTCAATCAGGCTGCATGGAATCCACTGCATTCTATCGGGATGCTTTGGGCCATGCTGCATAAAATCCACTGCATTTAATCGGGATGCATTTGGCCACGCTGCATGGACTCCACTGCATAAAATCGGGATCCATTGCCCCAAAATGCAAGGAATCATCTGCATTCAATGACGCTGCATGGAATCCACTGCATTCCATCGGGATCCATTTTACCACGCAGCATGGATTACACTGCTTTCAATCACAATGCATGGAATCTACTCTATTCAATCGGGATGCTTTGGGCCATACTGCATAAAATCCACTGCATTCAATCATGCTGCATGGAATCCACTGCATTCAATCGGAGTGCATTTTACCACGCTGCATGGATAACATTTCATACACTCAAAATGCATGGAATCCACTGCATTCTATAGGGATGCTTTGGGCCATACTGCATAAAATCCACTGCATTCAATCTTGCTGCATGGAATCCACTGCATTCAATCATGCTGCATAAATCCACTGCATTCAATAGGGTTCCACTTCTTCACGCTGCATGGAATCCACTGCATTCAATCACGCTGCATAAAATCCACTGCATTCAATAGGGTTCCATTTCTTCACGCTGCATGGAATCCACTACATTCAATCACGCTGCATGGAATCCACTGCATTCCATCAGGATGCTTTGGGCCATGCTGCATAAAATCCACTGCATTCAATCATGCTGCCTGGAATCCACTGCATTCAATCATACTGCATAAAATCCACTGCATTCAATAGGGTTCCATTCCTTCACGCTTCCTGGAATCCACTGCATTCAATAGGGTTCCATTCCTTCACGCTGCCTGGAATCCACTGCCTTCAATCACGCTGCATGGAATCCACTGCATTCAATCGGGATGCATTTTTCCTCGTTGCATGGATTACACTGCATTCAATCCCAATGCATGGAATCCACTGCATTCAATCGGGAAGGTTTGGGCCATGCTGCATAAAATCCACTGCATTCAACCATGCTGCATGGAATCCACTGCATTCAATCATGCTACATAAAATCCACTGCATTCCATCGGGATGCATTGGGCCTCGCTGCATGGAATACACTGCATTCAATCACGCTGCATGGAATCCACTGCATTCAATGGGGATGCATTCTACAATGCTGCATGGAGTTCACTGCATTCAATCACAATGCATGGAATCCACTGCATTCCATCGGGATGCTTTGGGCCATGCTGCATAAAATCCACTGCATTCAATCGGGATGCATTGGGCCTCGCTGCATGGACTCCACTGCATACAATCGGGATGCTTTGGGCCATGCTGCATAAAATCCATTGAATTCAATCATGCTGCAAGGAATCCACTGCATTCAATCATGCTGCATAAAATCCACTGCATTCAATAGGGTTCCATTTCTTCACGTGGCATCGAATCCACTGCATTCAATCACGCTGCATGGAATCCACTGCATTCAATCGGGATGCATTTTTCCTCGCTGCATGGAGTACACTGCATTCATTCATGCTGCATAAAATCCACTGCAATCCATCGGGATGCTTTGGGCCATGCTGCATAAAATCCACTGCATTCAACCATGCTGCATGGAATCCACTGCATTCAATCATGCTGCATAAAATCCACTGCATTCAATCGGGATGCATTGGGCCTCGCTGCATGGAATAAACTGCATTCAATCAGGCTCCATGGAATCCACTGCATTCAATGGGGATGCATTCTACCATGCTGCATGGAGTTCACTGCATTCAATCACAATGCATGGAATCCACTGCATTCCATCGGGATGCTTTGGGCCATGCTGCATAAAGTCCACTGCATTCAATCGGGATGCATTGGGCCTCGCTGCATGGACTCCACTGCATACAATCGGGATCCATTGCGCCACAATGCATGGAATACTCTGCATTCAATCACGCTGCATGGAATCCACTGCATTCAATCGGGATGCTTTGGGCCATGCTGCATAAAATCCACTGCATGCAATCATGCTGCATGGAATCCACTGCATTCAATCGGGATGCATTTTACCACGTTGCATGCAGTTCACTGCATTCAATCACAATGCATGGAATCCACTGCATTCAATCGGGATGCTTTGGGCCATGCTGCATAAAATCCACTGCATTCAATCGGGATGCATTGGGCCTCGCTGCATGGACTCCACTGCATTCAATCGGGATCCATTGCGCCACAATGCATGGATCCTCTGCATTCAATGACGCTGCATGGAATCCACTGCATTCCATCAGGATGCTTTGGGCCATGCTGCATAAAATCCACTGCATGCAAACATGCTGCATGGAATCCACTGCATTCAATCATGCTGCATAAAATCCACTGCATTCAATAGGGTTCCATTTCTTCACACTGCATGGAATCCACTACATTCAATCACGCTGCATGGAATCCACTGCATTCAACATGGAGGAATTTTACCACGCTGCATTTAGTACACTGTATTCAATCACAATTCATGGAATCCATTGCATTCAATCGGGATGCTTTGGGCCATGCTGCATAAAATCCACTGCATTCAATCGGGATGCACTGGGCATCGCTGCATGGACTCCACTGCATACAATCGGGATCCATTGCGCCACAATGCATGGAATCCTCTGCATTCAATGGCGCTGCATGGAATCCACTGCATTCAATCGGGATGCTTTGGGCCATGCTGAATAAAATCCATTGCATTCAATCATGCTGCATGGAATCCACTTCATTCAATCGGGATGCATTTTACCATGCTGCCTGGATTACCCTTCATTCAATCACGCTGCATGGAATCCACTGCATTCTATCGGGATGCTTTGGGCCATGCTGCATAAAATCCACTGCATTTAATCGGGATGCATTTGGCCACGCTGCATGGACTCCACTGCATAAAATCGGGATCCATTGCCCCAAAATGCAAGGAATCCTCTGCATTCAATGACGCTGCATGGAATCCACTGCATTGAATCGGGAAGCTTTGGGCCATGCTGCATAAATCCACTGCATGCAGTCATGCTGTGTGGACTCCACTGCATTGAATCATGCTGCAAAAAAAACCACTGCATTCAATAGGGTTCCATTTCTTCACCCTGCATGGAATCCACTGCATTCAACCACGCTGCATGGAATCCACTGCATTCAATCGGGATGCATTTTACCACTCTGCATGGATTACACTGCATTTAATCACGCTGCATGGAATCCATGGAATTTAATCGGGATTCATTTTACTAAGCTGTATGGAATGGACTGCAATTAATCACGCTGCATGGAATCCACTGCATTCAATCGGGATGCATTTTACCACGTTGCATGCAGTTCACTGCATTCAATCACAATGCATGGAATCCACTGCATTCAATCGGGATGCTTTGGGCCATGCTGCATAAAATCCACTGCATTCAATCTTCTTTTTGAATCCACTGCATTCAGTAATGCTGCATAAAATCCTTGCATTCAATTGGGTTCCATTTCTTCACGCTGCATGGAATCCACTGCATTCAATCACGCTGCATGAAATCCACTGCATTCAATCGGGATGCATTTTACCATGCTGCGTGGTTTTCACTGCACTCAATCACAATGCATGGAATCCACTGCATTCCATCGGAATGCTTTGGGCCATGCTGTATAAAATCCACTGCATTCAATCATGCTGCATGGAATACACTGCATTCAATCATGCTGCATAAAATCCACTGCATTCAATAGGGTTCCATTTCTTCACGCTGCATGTAATACACTGCATTCAATCACACTGAATGGAATCCACTGCATTCAATCGGGATGCATTTTACCTCGCTGCATGGATTACACTGCATTCAATCCCAATGCATGGAATCCACTGCATTCAATCGGGATGCTTTGGGCCATGCTGCATAAAATCCACTGCATTCAATCGGGATGCATTGGGCCACGCTGCATCGACTCCACTGCATTCAATTGGCATCCATTGCGCCACAATGCAAGGAATCCTCTGCATTCATTGACGCTGCATGGACTCCACTGCATTCAATCGGGATGCTTTGGGCCATGCTGCATAAAATCCACTGCATTCAATCTTGCTTTTTGAATCCACTGCATTCTGTAATGCTGCATAAAATCCTTGCATTCAATTGGGTTCCATTTCTTCACGCTGCATGGAATACACTGCATTCAATCACGCTGCATGGAATCCACTGCATTCAATCGGGATGCATTTTACCATGCTGCGTGGTTTTCACTGCATTCAATCACAATGCATGGAATCCACTGCATTCCATCGGGATGCTTTGGGCCATGCTGCATAAAATCCACTGCATTCAATCGGGATGCATTGGGCCACGCTGCATCGACTCCACTGCATTCAATTGGCATCCATTGCGCCACAATGCAAGGAATCCTCTGCATTCATTGACGCTGCATGGACTCCACTGCATTCAATCGGGATGCTTTGGGCCATGCTGCATAAAATCCACTGCATTCAACCATGCTGCATGGAATACATTTCATTCAATCATGCTCTATAAAATCCAATGCATTCAATACGGTTCCATTACTTCACGCTGCATGGAATACACTGCATTAAATCAGGATTCATGGAATCGACTGCATTCAATCAGGATGCATTATACCACGTTGCATGGATTACCCTACATTCAATCACAATGCATGGAATCCACTGCATTCAATCGGGATGCTTTGGGCCATGCTGCATAAAATCCACTGCATTCAATCGGGATGCATTGGGCCTCGCTGCATAGACTCCACTGCATATAATCGGGATCCATTGCGCCACAATGCATGGAATACTCTGCATTCAATGACGCTGCATGGAATCCACTGCATTCCATCGGGAAGCTTTGGGCCATGCTGCATAAAATCCACTGCATTCAATCATGCTGCATGGAATCCACTGCATTCAATCGGGATGCATTTTACAAGGCTGCATGGATTACATTTCATACACTCAAAATGCATGGAATCCACTGCGTTCTATAGGGATGCTTTGGGCCATACTGCATAAAATACACTGCATTCAATTTGCTGCATGGAATCCACTGCATTCAATCATGCTGAATAAAATCCACTGCATTCAATAGGGTTCCATTTCTTCACGCTGCATGGAATACACTGCATTCAATCAGGCTGCATGAAATCCACTGCATTCAATGGGGATGCATTCTACAATGCTGCATGGAGTTCACTGCATGCAATCACAATGCATGTAATCCACTGAATTCCATCGGGATGCTTTGGGCCATGCTGCATAAAATCCACTGCATTCAACCATGCTGCATGGAATCCACTGCATTCAATCATGCTGCATAAAATCCACTGCATTCAATCGGGATGCATTGGGCCTCGCTGCATGGAATAAACTGCATTCAATCAGGCTCCATGGAATCCACTGCATTCAATGGGGATGCATTCTACCATGCTGCATGGAGTTCACTGCATTCAATCACAATGCATGGAATCCACTGCATTCCATCGGGATGCTTTGGGCCATGCTGCATAAAATCCACTGCATTCAATCGGGATGCATTGGGCCTCGCTGCATGGACTCCACTGCATACAATCGGGATCCATTGCGCCACAATGCATGGAATAGTCTGCATTCAATCACGCTGTATGGAATCCACTGCATTCAATCGGGATGCTTTGGGCCATGCTGCATAAAATCCACTGCATGCAATCATGCTGCATGGAATCCACTGCATTCAATCGGGATGCATTTTACCACGTTGCATGCAGTTCACTGCATTCAATCACAATGCATGGAATCCACTGCATTCAATCGGGATGCTTTGGGCCATGCTGCATAAAATCCACTGCATTCAATCGGGATGCATTGGGCCTCGCTGCATGGACTCCACTGCATTCAATCGGGATCCATTGCGCCACAATGCATGGATCCTCTGCATTCAATGACGCTGCATGGAATCCACTGCATTCCATCAGGATGCTTTGGGCCATGCTGCATAAAATCCACTGCATGCAATCATGCTGCATGGAATCCACTGCATTCAATCATGCTGCATAAAATCCACTGCATTCAATAGGGTTCCATTTCTTCACACTGCATGGAATCCACTACATTCAATCACGCTGCATGGAATCCACTGCATTCAACATGGATGAATTTTACCACGCTGCATTTAGTACACTGTATTCAATCACAATTCATGGAATCCATTGCATTCAATCGGGATGCTTTGGGCCATGCTGCATAAAATCCACTGCATTCAATCGGGATGCACTGGGCATCGCTGCATGGACTCCACTGCATACAATCGGGATCCATTGCGCCACAATGCATGGAATCCTCTGCATTCAATGACGCTGCATGGAATCCACTGCATTCAATCGGGATGCTTTGGGCCATGCTGAATAAAATCCATTGCATTCAATCATGCTGCATGGAATCCACTTCATTCAATCGGGATGCATTTTACCATGCTGCCTGGATTCATTCAATCACGCTGCATGGAATCCACTGCATTCTATCGGGATGCTTTGGGCCATGCTGCATAAAATCCACTGCATTTAATCGGGATGCATTTGGCCACGCTGCATGGACTCCACTGCATAAAATCGGGATCCATTGCCCCAAAATGCAAGGAATCCTCTGCATTCAATGACGCTGAATGGAATCCACTGCATTGAATCGGGAAGCTTTGGGCCATGCTGCATAAATCCACTGCATGCAGTCATGCTGTGTGGACTCCACTGCATTGAATCATGCTGCAAAAAAAACCACTGCATTCAATAGGGTTCCATTTCTTCACCCTGCATGGAATCCACTGCATTCAACCACGCTGCATGGAATCCACTGCATTCAATCGGGATGCATTTTACCACTCTGCATGGATTACACTGCATTTAATCACGCTGCATGGAATCCATGGAATTTAATCGGGATTCATTTTACTAAGCTGTATGGAATGGACTGCACTTAATCACAATGCATGGAATCCACTGCATTCAATCGGGATGCTTTGGGCCATGCTGCATAAAATCCACTGCATTCAATCTTGCTTTTTGAATCCACTGCATTCAGTAATGCTGCATAAAATCCTTGCATTCAATTGGGTTCCATTTCTTCACGCTGCATGGAATACACTGCATTCAATCACGCTGCATGGAATCCACTGCATTCAATCGGGATGCATTTTACCATGCTGCGTGGTTTTCACTGCACTCAATCACAATGCATGGAATCCACTGCATTCCATCGGAATGCTTTGGGCCATGCTGCATAAAATCCACTGCATTCAATCATGCTGCATGGAATCCACTGCATTCAATCATGCTGCATAAAATCCACTGCATTCAATAGGGTTCCATTTCTTCACGCTGCATGTAATACACTGCATTCAATCACACTGAATGGAATCCACTGCATTCAATCGGGATGCATTTTACCTCGCTGCATGGATTACACTGCATTCAATCCCAATGCATGGAATCCACTGCATTCAATCGGGATGCTTTGGGCCATGCTGCATAAAATCCACTGCATTCAATCGGGATGCATTGGGCCACGCTGCATCGACTCCACTGCATTCAATTGGCATCCATTGCGCCACAATGCAAGGAATCCTCTGCAGTCATTGACGCTGCATGGACTCCACTGCATTCAATCGGGATGTTTTGGGCCATGCTGCATAAAATCCACTGCATTCAACCATGCTGCATGGAATACATTTCATTCAATCATGCTCTATAAAATCCAATGCATTCAATACGGTTCCATTACTTCACGCTGCATGGAATACACTGCATTAAATCAGGATTCATGGAATCGACTGCATTCAATCAGGATGCATTATACCACGTTGCATGGATTACCCTACATTCAATCACAATGCATGGAATCCACTGCATTCAATCGGGATGCTTTGGGCCATGCTGCATAAAATCCACTGCATTCAATCGGGATGCATTGGGCCTCGCTGCATAGACTCCACTGCATATAATCGGGATCCATTGCGCCACAATGCATGGAATACTCTGCATTCAATGACGCTGCATGGAATCCACTGCATTCCATCGGGAAGCTTTGGGCCATGCTGCATAAAATCCACTGCATTCAATCATGCTGCATGGAATCCACTGCATTCAATCGGGATGCATTTTACAAGGCTGCATGGATTACATTTCATACACTCAAAATGCATGGAATCCACTGCGTTCTATAGGGATGCTTTGGGCCATACTGCATAAAATACACTGCATTCAATTTGCTGCATGGAATCCACTGCATTCAATCATGCTGAATAAAATCCACTGCATTCAATAGGGTTCCATTTCTTCACGCTGCATGGAATACACTGCATTCAATCAGGCTGCATGAAATCCACTGCATTCAATGGGGATGCATTCCACAATGCTGCATGGAGTTCACTGCATGCAATCACAATGCATGTAATCCACTGCATTCCATCGGGATGCTTTGGGCCATGCTGCATAAAATCCACTGCATTCAACCATGCTGCATGGAATCTACTGCATTCAATCATGCTGCATAAAATCCACTGCATTCAATCGGGATGCATTGGGCCTCGCTGCATGGAATACACTGCATTCAATCAGGCTGCATGGAATCCACTGCATTCAATGGGGATGCATTCTACAATGCTGCATGGAGTTCACTGCATTCAATCACAACGCATGTAATCCACTGCATTCCATCGGGATGCTTTGGGCCATGCTGCATAAAATCCACTGCATTCAATCGGGATGCATTGGGCCTCGCTGCATGGACTCCACTGCATACAATCGGGATCCATTGCGCCAAAATGCATGGAATACTCTGCATTCATTGATGCTGCATGGACTCCACTGCATTCAATCGGGATGCTTTGGGCCATGATGCATAAAATCCACTGCATACAACCATGCTGCATGGAATCCACTGCATTCAATCATGCTGCATAAAATCCACTGCATTCAATCGGGATGCATTGGGCCTCGCTGCATAGACTCCACTGCATATAATCGGGATCCATTGCGCCACAATGCATGGAATACTCTGCATTCAATGACGCTGCATGGAATCCACTGCATTCCATCGGGAAGCTTTGGGCCATGCTGCATAAAATCCACTGCATTCAATCATGCTGCATGGAATCCAGTGCATTCAATCGGGATGCATTTTACAAGGCTGCATGGATTACATTTCATACACTCAAAATGCATGGAATCCACTGCGTTCTATAGGGATTCTTTGGGCCATACTGCATAAAATACACTGCATTCAATTTGCTGCATGGAATCCACTGCATTCAATCATGCTGAATAAAATCCACTGCATTCAATAGGGTTCCATTTCTTCACGCTGCATGGAATACACTGCATTCAATCAGGCTGCATGAAATCCACTGCATTCAATGGGGATGCATTCTACAATGCTGCATGGAGTTCACTGCATGCAATCACAATGCATGTAATCCACTGCATTCCATCGGGATGCTTTGGGCCATGCTGCATAAAATCCACTGCATTCAACCATGCTGCATGGAATCTACTGCATTCAATCATGCTGCATAAAATCCACTGCATTCCATCGGGATGCATTGGGCCTCGCTGCATGGAATACACTGCATTCAATCAGGCTGCATGGAATCCACTGCATTCAATGGGGATGCATTCTACAATGCTGCATGGAGTTCACTGCATTAAATCACAACGCATGTAATCCACTGCATTCCATCGGGATGCTTTGGGCCATGCTGCATAAAATCCACTGCATTCAATCGGGATGCATTGGGCCTCGCTGCATGGACTCCACTGCATACAATCGGGATCCATTGCGCCAAAATGCATGGAATACTCTGCATTCATTGATGCTGCATGGACTCCACTGCATTCAATCGGGATGCTTTGGGCCATGATGCATAAAATCCACTGCATACAACCATGCTGCATGGAATCCACTGCATTCAATCATGCTGCATAAAATCCACTGCATTCCATCGGGATGCATTGGGCCTCGCTGCATGGAATACACTGCATTCAATCACGCTGCATGGAATCCACTGCATTCAATGGGGATGCATTCTACAATGCTGCATGGAGTTCACTGCATTCAATCACAACGCATGTAATCCACTGCATTCCATCGGGATGCTTTGGGCCATGCTGCATAAAATCCACTGCATTCAATCGGGATGCATTGGGCCTCGCTGCATCGACTCCACTGCATACAATCGGGATCCATTGCGCCAAAATGCATGGAATACTCTGCATTCATTGACGCTGCATGGACTCCACTGCATTCAATCGGGATGCTTTGGGCCATGCTGCATAAAATCCACTGCATTCAACCATGCTGCATGGAATCCACTGCATTCAATCATGCTGCATAAAATCCACTGCATTCCATCGGGATGCATTGGGCCTCGCTGCATGGAATACACTGCATTCAATCACGCTGCATGGAATCCACTGCATTCAATGGGGATGCATTCTACAATGCTGCATGGAGTTCACTGCATTCAATCTCAATGCATGGAATCCACTGCATTCCATCGGGATGCTTTGGGCCACGCTGCATAAAATCCACTGAATTCAATCGGGATGCATTGTGCCTCGCTGCATGGACTCCACTGCATACAATCGGGATCCATTGCACCAAAATGCATGGAATCCTCCGCATGCAACGACGCTGCATGGACTCCACTGCATTCCATCGGGATGCTTTGGGCCATGCTGCATAAAATCCACTGCATGCAATCATGCTGCATGGAATCCACTGCATTCAATCATGCTGCATAAAATCCACTGCATTCAATAGGGTTCCATTTCTTCACACTGCATGGAATCCACTGCATTCAATCACGCTGCATGGAATCCACTGCATTCAACATGGATGAATTTTACCACGCTGCATTTAGTACACTGTATTCAATCACAATTCATGGAATCCATTGCATTTAATCGGGATGCTTTGGGCCATGCTGCATAAAATCCACTGCATTCAATCGGGATGCACTGGGCATCGCTGCATGGACTCCACTGCATACAATCGGGATCCATTGCGCCACAATGCATGGAATCCACTGCATTCTATCGGGATGCTTTGGGCCATGCTGCATAAAATCCACTGCATTTAATCGGGATGCATTTGGTCACGCTGCATGGACTCCACTGCATAAAATCGGGATCCATTGCCCCAAAATGCAAGGAATCATCTGCATTCAATGACGCTGCATGGAATCCACTGCATTCCATCGGGATCCATTTTACCACGCAGCATGGATTACACTGCTTTCAATCACAATGCATGGAATCTACTCTATTCAATCGGGATGCTTTGGGCCATACTGCATAAAATCCACTGCATTCAATCTTGCTGCATGGAATCCACTGCATTCAATCATGCTGCATAAATCCTCTGCATTCAATAGGGTTCCACTTCTTCACGCTGCATGGAATCCACTGCATTCAATCACGCTGCATAAAATCCACTGCATTCAATAGGGTTCCATTTCTTCACGCTGCATGGAATCCACTACATTCAATCACGCTGCATGGAATCCACTGCATTCAATCAGGATGCTTTGGGCCATGCTGCATAAAATCCACTGCATTCAATCATGCTGCCTGGAATCCACTGCATTCAATCATACTGCATAAAATCCACTGCATTCAATAGGTTTCCATTTCTTCACGCTTCATGGAATCCACTGCATTCAATAGGGTTCCATTCCTTCACGCTGCCTGGAATCCACTGCCTTCAATCACGCTGCATGGAATCCACTGCATTCAATCGGGATGCATTTTTCCTCGTTGCATGGATTACACTGCATTCAATCCCAATGCATGGAATCCACTGCATTCAATCGGGAAACTTTGGGCCATGCTGCATACAATGCACTTCATTCAATCGGGATGCACTGGGCCTCGCTGCATGGACTCCACTGCATGTAATCGGGATCCATTGCGCCACAATGCATGGAATCCTCTGCATTCAATGACGCTGAATGGAATCCACTGCATTGAATTGGGAAACTTTGGGCCATGCTGCATAAATCCACTGCATGCAATCATGCTGTGTGGACTCCACTGCATTGAATCATGCTGCAAAAAAAACCACTGCATTCAATAGGGTTCCATTAATGCACCCTGCATGGAATCCACTGCATTCAACCACGCTGCATGGAATCCACTGCATTCAATCGGGATGCATTTTACCACTCTGCATGGATTACACTGCATTTAATCACGCTGCATGTAATCCATGGAATTTAATCGGGATTCATTTTACTAAGCTGTATGGAATGGACTGCACTTAATCACGCTGCATGGAATCCACTGCATTCAATCGGGATGCATTTTACCACGTTGCATGCAGTTCACTGCATTCAATCACAATGCATGGAATCCACTGCATTCAATCGGGATGCTTTGGGCCATGCTGCATAAAATCCACTGCATTCAATCTTGCTTTTTGAATCCACTGCATTCAGTAATGCTGCATAAAATCCTTGCATTCAATTGGGTTCCATTTCTTCACGCTGCATGGAATACACTGCATTCAATCACGCTGCATGGAATCCACTGCATACAATCGGGATGCATTTTACCATGCTGCGTGGTTTTCACTGCATTCAATCACAATGCATGGAATCCACTGCATTCCATCGGGATGCTTTGGGCCATGCTGCATAAAATCCACTGCATTCAATCATGCTGCATGGAATCCACTGCATTCAATCATGCTGCATAAAATCCACTGCATTCAATAGGGTTCCATTTCTTCACGCTGCATGTAATACACTGCATTCAATCACACTGAATGGAATCCACTGCATTCAATCGGGATGCATTTTACCATGCTGCGTGGTTTTCACTGCATTCAATCACAATGCATGGAATCCACTGCATTCCATCGGGATGCTTTGGGCCATGCTGCATAAAATCCACTGCATTCAATCGGGATGCATTGGGCCACGCTGCATCGACTCCACTGCATTCAATTGGCATCCATTGCGCCACAATGCAAGGAATCCTCTGCATTCATTGACGCTGCATGGACTCCACTGCATTCAATCGGGATGCTTTGGGCCATGCTGCATAAAATCCACTGCATTCAACCATGCTGCATGGAATCCATTTCATTCAATCATGCTCTATAAAATCCAATGCATTCAATACGGTTCCATTACTTCACGCTGCATGGAATACACTGCATTAAATCAGGATTCATGGAATCGACTGCATTCAATCAGGATGCATTATACCACGTTGCATGGATTACCCTACATTCAATCACAATGCATGGAATCCACTGCATTCAATCGGGATGCTTTGGGCCATGCTGCATAAAATCCACTGCATTCAATCGGGATGCATTGGGCCTCGCTGCATAGACTCCACTGCATATAATCGGGATCCATTGCGCCACAATGCATGGAATACTCTGCATTGAATGACGCTGCATGGAATCCACTGCATTCCATCGGGAAGCTTTGGGCCATGCTGCATAAAATCCACTGCATTCAATCATGCTGCATGGAATCCACTGCATTCAATCGGGATGCATTTTACAAGGCTGCATGGATTACATTTCATACACTCAAAATGCATGGAATCCACTGCGTTCTATAGGGATGCTTTGGGCCATACTGCATAAAATACACTGCATTCAATTTGCTGCATGGAATCCACTGCATTCAATCATGCTGAATAAAATCCACTGCATTCAATAGGGTTCCATTTCTTCACGCTGCATGGAATACACTGCATTCAATCAGGCTGCATGAAATCCACTGCATTCAATGGGGATGCATTCTACAATGCTGCATGGAGTTCACTGCATGCAATCACAATGCATGTAATCCACTGCATTCCATCGGGATGCTTTGGGCCATGCTGCATAAAATCCACTGCATTCAATCGGGATTCATTGGGCCTCGCTGCATGGACTCCACTGCATACAATCGGGATCCATTGCGCCAAAATGCATGGAATACTCTGCATTCATTGACGCTGCATGGACTCCACTGCATTCAATCGGGATGCCTTGGGCCATGCTGCATAAAATCCACTGCATTCAACCATGCTGCATGGAATCCACTGCATTCAATCATGCTGCATAAAATCCACTGCATTCCATCGGGATGCATTCGGCCTCGCTGCATGGAATACACTGCATTCAATCAGGCTGCATGGAATCCACTGCATTCAATGGGGATGCATTCTACAATGCTGCATGGAGTTCACTGCATTCAATCACAACGCATGTAATCCACTGCATTCCATCGGGATGCTTTGGGCCATGCTGCATAAAATCCACTGCATTCAATCGGGATGCATTGGGCCTCGCTGCATGGACTCCACTGCATACAATCGGGATCCATTGCACCAAAATGCATGGAATCCTCCGCATGCAACGACGCTGCATGGACTCCACTGCATTCAATCGGGATGCTTTGGGCCATGCTGCATAAAATCCATTGAATTCAATCATGCTGCATGGAATCCACTGCATTCAATCATGCTGTATAAAATCCACTGCATTCAATAGGGTTCCATTTCTTCACGTGGCATCGAATCCACTGCATTCAATCACGCTGCATGGAATCCACTGCATTCAATCGGGATGCATTTTTCCTCGCTGCATGGAGTACACTGCATTCAATCATGCTGCATAAAATCCACTGCATTCCATCGGGATGCTTTGGGCCATGCTGCATAAAATCCACTGCATTCAACCATGCTGCATGGAATCCACTGCATTCAATCATGCTGCATAAAATCCAGTGCATTCAATCGGGATGCATTGGGCCTCGCTGCATGGAATAAACTGCATTCAATCAGGCTCCATGGAATCCACTGCATTCAATGGGGATGCATTCTACCATGCTGCATGGAGTTCACTGCATTCAATCACAATGCATGGAATCCACTGCATTCCATCGGGATGCTTTGGGCCATGCTGCATACAATCCACTGCATTCAATCGGGATGCATTGGGCCTCGCTGCATGGACTCCACTGCATACAATCGGGATCCATTGCGCCACAATGCATGGAATACTCTGCATTCAATCACGCTGCATGGAATCCACTGCATTCAATCGGGATGCTTTGGGCCATGCTGCATAAAATCCACTGCATGCAATCATGCTGCATGGAATCCACTGCATTCAATCGGGATGCATTTTACCACGTTGCATGCAGTTCACTGCATTCAATCACAATGCATGGAATCCACTGCATTCAATCGGGATGCTTTGGGCCATGCTGCATAAAATCCACTGCATTCAATCGGGATGCATTGGGCCTCGCTGCATGGACTCCACTGCATTCAATCGGGATCCATTGCGCCACAATGCATGGATCCTCTGCATTCAATGACGCTGCATGGAATCCACTGCATTCCATCAGGATGCTTTGGGCCATGCTGCATAAAATCCACTGCATGCAATCATGCTGCATGGAATCCACTGCATTCAATCATGCTGCATAAAATCCACTGCATTCAATAGGGTTCCATTTCTTCACACTGCATGGAATCCACTACATTCAATCACGCTGCATGGAATCCACTGCATTCAACATGGATGAATTTTACCACGCTGCATTTAGTACACTGTATTCAATCACAATTCATGGAATCCATTGCATTCAATCGGGATGCTTTGGGCCATGCTGCATAAAATCCACTGCATTCAATCGGGATGCACTGGGCATCGCTGCATGGACTCCACTGCATACAATCGGGATCCATTGCGCCACAATG